>NC_137261.1:25922569-27358819 GCF_053477335.1 Acartia tonsa
GAGATAGAAAAAACCGGATGGGGGGGCGTTCAACGCCCCCCCCCCCCGACCGTTAAGGGTTAAAGAAAGTATTTACTTGATATGTCTTTTTGAGATTAAAAGTTGGCCGAAGCCAAATTGGTGACCCTTCGGAAATGGGAACTAATATTCTTCAATGGGTTGAAGGCATGATTAATTATAGAAGAAAGTCTAGGTAGCTTACTAAGAAAAAGTGTATCTCATTATTTAATAGTACAACATGGTATTATATTTTCAGGAAAGTTTAGTTTTGGTCTAATGTACATTTTTACCTTCATGGTGGGTTATATTTTTAAAACAAATATAATAAAAAGTGGGAGATTACCAATTGTCCTCTTTCGAAGCGAAATTGGTAGAGGCTGGGAGCGGAGCACCTAGCATTATACAGGATAATATTCTACATTCAATTATTTTCTATGGTCGGAGAGGAATTCTATGAAAGATTTCATTAATTACAAGGAAGCCATTACACATATTGGAACTTTAATCAAGGATCCAGACATTTATTTAGAAATTGTATTCGGGTAGGCCAATAATTTATTTGTATACAAATAAGATAAAAATCTAACAGTAACATTCTAAAAATTTATTAGTT
Organism: Acartia tonsa; assembly: GCF_053477335.1. Classification (NCBI taxonomy): domain Eukaryota; kingdom Metazoa; phylum Arthropoda; class Copepoda; order Calanoida; family Acartiidae; genus Acartia; species Acartia tonsa. The sequence goes on from NC_137261.1 coordinate 25,923,183, forward strand.
TCATAAGTACTATAGGTTAATATCATTGGAAAGTGTCATGTATGACGTCATAAAAGTAGGTTTAAAAGGGAATGATGAAAGGGGAAGTGGGAAATGAAAAAGATATGGATAATAGACGTAATTCTATGACGTCATTTATGACACTTTTCTGCTGTCCCGGTTCATATCCAAAAGAACGTTCAGCCACAGTGGCGTGCACAGCAATTCCAGTCGGAATAGCAGGATTACAGTCTGCCCAATTTCAAATCTATTAATCAAATCATTTATTGACATAATTGTCCTTGTTTTCCCAATAAGAATATCTCCTCAAGTTTAATTTGTCGGAATAATTCCTAAATGTAAAGTAGACCTATATCTTTGATTTCTAGGTCAAGGGGAAAAATATTGATCCTTTCAAGGAAAAAAAATAATTAGGTACTTACAAAACCTTTTGATGAGAATATTGTATTCCTTTATTTGCAGATACGCTTATAGAGGCCCCCCATTTTAAATTTTATTTTAACAACATTTTTTAGGGGGTTGTTGATATTTTTTTAGGGGATTGCTCTTTGGAGTGGGGTTTACTCTCCCAAAAAAAAGTTAAAAACCTTCCATGAACCTCTAAGTCTACTTTATATAATAGAATGGAATATTAACCGCTATACTATGTTAAGATCTTTAAGCTTTACTTTATGTTTTTCTGTCTGATATATAAACCAATTCAAAGCAAAATTACCTTACGGGGGGGGGGGGGAAGGATAGGTTAACAAAATATCAAATGACTTAGAGCTTTTTTATAATAGTATTCTTTGCATAATAAAGATAATAATGTAAAGAATACTGTAATATTGTAGTAGATTATTGTCAGGGATCTAAAGGGATAAGACAATGACCAATAAATTTATGTCCTTCCCCAATAATGATACACAAATTACCTCTTCTGTAGATTAATATTAATTGTTGAAACATTTGAACTTAATAAACTAAAATAAAAAATCACAAAGGTCCCCAAAGTTGATAAGCCAACAAATAAGAAAACATTATTATAAAATCTTGGAAACTAGTGTAATAAACAGCCCATTGTCCCCTCTCTATGGATTATTGTACTAGATACTCTCATCTTAATGTTGCTTCTTTTCAAAACCAAACAAAGAAACTTTATTGAGCGCATGCTATATAACTAGTGGATAAAGGAATATTTAAAGGAAGAGCCTGCAAGAAATACACCGCTCTAACTGCTGAAAGACTGACACATGTAGACCAAACACCGCATCCCCCCCAAAAATATAGGCATTTTAAAATGATATTTTAGGTATATGAAAACTTTTTAGGTTTTCCATACCTAAATAGAAATTTAGAAATTAAATTAAATCGCCTAGAAGTAAATTCAAAGCTTATTTTCAAAATATGTCAAAAATTCGGTTTTACATTGCGTTTTTAAATCATAGCGGAAAAAATAAAATAATACAAGTATTTAAGCAAATTTAATTATTCTTATTGTGCAGTATATAAACCAATTCTCTCTCTTTTCCTACTTTGCCTTACCACAAATATATCTCTGTTCTTTTGTCTGCTTTACCATATATACTATAAACATAATCATAATTCATATAAAATATACAGATTTTCAACCATGTATACAAAAAATTTGAATGTGTGTGCACATGTACAGTAAGATCTTGAAAACGTCTAGACTGACTGATACGCAATCTAATGAAATAAATACACAGTTTTAAGTCAGAATTTAGCATATTTTTCACAGGCAAAGTTGGTGGGTTGGGGGAGGGGGGGAGTCTAAACAAAAAAAAATATTAATTTCTAAATAAATATCAAATTTATACATTGAACAGGCAAAATTTTAACCATCTAGTTTAACTAGTCAATTGTCTGAACTTACAGTCAATAAAACATTCTATACACTCATTTTCAACCAATTTTTTCCCCATACTTATTTCTACTTTATATAAAAAAAGCAATAAAAGAATTCACAAGAGATTTTTTTATTTTGAACAAAAATAAAAATCTTCAAAACAGCAAATCCTTTGACTTTTATTGCAGAATTATCCAGTTGCAATTGATAAAAATACCAAAAATGTAATGACTCTTAGTTTTTGTGATGAAAGACATATTATGTAATCAATCCAAAGAAATATCTATTCATTTATTTCATTTATTTTAGAAAACAAAGTAAAATTATAACTTAAGCTAATTTATTACGTTCTAAATCAATATATTGTTGGTTAACAACTAAATTTGCAAAGATATTTTTTTACAGACTTACTATTATAAAAAAAAACACTAAACCTCTCTTAATTTCCCAATATTTGTCTACTTTTTTCTAAGTAAAAGCCCTGGCCATAGATTTGTTGTTGAAAGAAAAAGCATATAATTTATGCAGTTTCATGTAATCAATAATACAATCCTTGTTTGCACCGCAGTATCTCTACATAAAGGGCGTGTTTGTCATAAGAAACTCCTATGACTTCTAATTTTAAATGTAAGAAAATCGTCCCATTGATTTTAAATCTGTAAATGGATTCCTATGACATTAAGGTTAAAGTCTTTTTTAACGCATAGCAAATCTTTTAACATTTTCAGACTGCTCGTACGTCTATTTTCACTTCTTTATGATTTTTTAGACATTAAAATCTCAGTTGTTCTAATGTTTTTAAATTAGAGTAAAACACTAGAGAAAGAAAGGGTTAAATAACTGTATCTCCCCATCGCAACCACCTTGTAAAACCTTTCTATTGGGTCATTGAAAATCAACCAATGGTGTCGATTATATTAACACAGCCAAGTAGCAGAAAATAATTTAGAAGCAGACGAAAGAGGTCTTTGAAAAAGGAAGGGAGGTAGTTGTCTGTATATACGTCTATACTATAGATATTTTGATATTTACTTGACCAAATGTTTCATTAGGATTGGATATTGTCATCCTTGTTAATATTTACAAACAAGTATTTGCAAAAAAAATTTCCAAAAAAGGGAAAACTCGTTTTTATCTGCTTGCAAATAAATACGAAACAAATGGAAGTTTAATAGCATTTTTTTGCTAGGATTAGTTCAGATTGTTTGGATAAAGTTGTCCGGCCATATTTTGTGTCTTAGCTTGACTTTTAAAACCTTATTTACAACTTAAAGTGGGATTACTTTTCTTTGTAAAAATAAAATAGATGGAGAAAGAATGGGAAAGGGAGAGAGAGATAGAGATAAAGAGAGAGAGAGAGAGAGAGAGAGAGAGAGAGAGAGAGAGAGAGAGGGAGGTATGGATAGAATGCAATATCTAAATTGCTATTTGTTGTGTGCAAATTTTGGTGTCTTTTTTCCTTGGGTTTAACAAAGAACTAATTTATTTGATTTTAAATAGCAAAAATGTACAGGGATTATAGAAGACAAACAACCTTATAATATAGTAACAGGATGTTTGTTTGTTTGTCTGTACCGAAGGATCTCGCTAACAGCTGAACCGATCGGGTTCTCCTTAACAGGTAATTTTTTCAATATTCTGGCTTTTACGTTGAGACTTAAACGCAACATAGACAAATTATTCTTAAAATATATAATTGAAATAAAAAAAAAACATTTAAAGTGTCACTAGAGACCTCTTTCCTTTTAAAAACTCTAATACTCTTTTTCCATTGGTTCATATGAACTTTTAAAAATTATTTGACTTCAGCAAGACATTCAATTATAAAGTAAGAAAAATAACTTATTTAGCTTTTTAAATCAATTACAATATACAAATATTTTGAATATATTTAGATACCAAATACAAATAAATAATAACAAATGCTATAAATTTTTAATCACAGAAATCAAATACATCGATGGAATAAGAAAAAAATAAAAATATACATCATTGTGTATGTGTGTTTGATTGTTTAGGTGTGTGTGAGGGTGGGTATATTTATGTGTGGGTGTGTATTGTGTTGGCCAATTTGACAAGAAAATCTAGTTTGTACAATTCCCCTGGGAGTACGGAAGGCATCATCTTCATAATAATCTTAGACAGGGCTTATATTCTAAAAACTACAAATAAACATAATATATATAGATGATCCATCAGACCCCACTTTTCGTAAAACCTAAAAAGGGATTTTTTTTCGGACAAAATCATTGGTTAATTTTTGTGCGACAAATTATAGCTGACCCATACAGGGGCGTCCAAGCTTTTTTTTGGGGGGTGGGTAAAATGGCGCGCGAAGCTCGCCGCGAATTTTTTTACCCCCCCCCAAAAAAAAAAAATTTGCTTGGGGGGGGGGTAATTACCCCCCCTCTGAAATCTGTTGGCAGGGGTAAAATTTGTTTAACCCCCCCCCCCAAAATTTACCCCCGGGGTAAAATTCTTTTTGTTAGAGATTTTTTATTTTTTTGGGGGGGGGTAAATACCCCCTCCTAAATGGTTGGGGGTGTTTCGGCACCTCCAGGGTAGGGGTAAATTTTAAATGGGGGGGAGGGGGGTAAAATGAAAAAATTTTGGGGAGGGTAATCGCCCTTGGACGTCTATGGACCCATATTACGAACGAAATGAAAAAAATGATACCAAAATCTATAAAATGTTTAAATTGCATTTCTGGAATATACCTTCACTGTTATTCTATTCGCTGATTTAGAAAGTATATCTATTAAACTAAAACATAGTAAGTTGTTGTATATAAAAGATGTTTTGGAATAAGGAAAGCAATAGTTACCAATACAATTATCGTAAAATAAATCACTATTGAGACACAAGGTATTAATTTTGCAAGAGTCAGCAACAATTATCAATCAAGAATATAATACTTTAAAAAATAAATTTGGAAAAAATTAGGATGCAAACTTTTGTTTATGAAACATTTCCATGGTCCAGATTTATGATGATAATACCAAATATAAATTTCTTATAGATGTACAGTAAATAAACAAGAATGACATCATCCATAAGAAGTTAAGTTTTACAAAAAATCATCAAATCTTTGATGTCTTGATCAATTAGCATCCATTATGTAATTTATTTTTTAGTGCGTCCGTACGGAACAAAGCTATCCATTAGTCTATCTATTTTTGTCTATTAATTTTGTTAGGTTTTCTGTTATATTATTTCATATATGTTTATGGTTTTCAAACTTAGCCTCAAGTATTATATAACTACAATTTAAAGTTTGAAACTAAAGATCTTTAAAATTGCTATTTCGATAAGGATTGTACTTTTCAGAATTCCTTGATGAATATCTTAGTGTGGTTTTAGGCCATATTTTTATCTAGCTCTCCCCCAGAGGCCAAGAACGAAGCATACTATGCATTTTTAAACTTTATTTTAAAGATAAATTCGTCCACGAAACTAGCCTAAAACTAGCCAATTAGTAGACTCAATGAAAAATGAGTATTAATCCTGCAATCCATTTACATACCTTAAAAACATCTGAACAAAGAATACAACAACGTTGTAAGACAAAGTGTCCAATATCGAATAAAGATATTGGTGTGAGAAAGAGAAAGAGAAAAAACTTTCATTTTCCACATATATGTATGTGATAAAAAATGATATATCTACTAAAACCTTCAAGAAACAAATATAAATATTTATAAAACTTAATTATTTTTTTTCCCTTGAAATTAATCCTTTTTTATGTGAGTGTTCCACATTATAAAGCTCCAAATGGTAACTTTTTCAGTATGGCTTTAAAATATTCTTTTGCTTTAGAACTCTCTTTATTTCCAGGTATAATATCTTATAATTGTTGTATATATATCCCTGTATTCCCTGGTATAATATCTTATAATAGTTGCATCTATATCCTTGTATTCCCTGGTATAATATCTTATATTAGTTGTATATACATATATCCCTGTATTTCCTGGTATAATATCTTTTAATAGTTGTATATATATCTCTGTATTCCCTGGTAAAATATCTTATAATAGTTGTATATATATCCCTGTATTCCCTGGTAAAATATCTTATAATAGTTGTATATATATCCCTGTATTCCCTGGTATAATATCTTACAATAGTTGTATATATATCCCTGTATTCCCTGGTATAATATCTTATAATAGTTGTATCTATATCTCTGTATTCCCTGGTATAATATATTATAATAGTTGTATCTATATCCCTGTATTCCCTGGTATAATATCTTATAATAGTTGTATCTATATCCCTGTATTCCCTGGTATAATATCTCATAATAGTTGTATCTATATTCCTGTATTCCGTGGTATAATATCTTATGATAGTTGTATCTATATCCCTGTATTCCCTGGTATAATATCTTATAATAGTTGTATATATAGCCCTGTATTCCCTGGTATAATATCTTATAATAGTTGTATCTATATCCCTGTATTCCCTGGTATAATATCTCATAATAGTTGTATCTATATTCCTGTATTCCCTGGTATAATATCTCATAATAGTTGTATCTATATCCCTGTATTCCCTGGTATAATATCTTATAATAGTTGTATCTATATCCCTGTATTCCCTGGTATAATATCTTATAATAGTTGTATCTATATCCCTGTATTCCCTGGTATAATATCTTATAATAGTTGTATATATAGCCCTGTATTCCCTGGTATAATATCTTATAATAGTTGTATCTATATCCCTGTATTCCCTGGTAAAATGCATGTTAAAGGTTTGTGTGAAGGGAATATCTTATAATAGTTGTAAGGTCAGTGCAACAAATATAAGTGTGTGTGTTCTTTTAAAGCTAAGCAGTTCTATAATTTGTTCTGCACGTTACAACTGGCTAGCGCCTGCGCACTCTGCATTTAGGGGTTTTTGAAGAGTCAGGAAAGGAAAGAAATATAGCATAAATCATTAAGTCTTAACTCTGAATATAGAATATAGAAATGATCAATGGTGAAACAATAGTCTTCCATGAATAAAATGTTAAAAAACTACCTCGTGTTTATATATATAATACTTTATAATTTAGGATAGTCTAGATAAAAAAGGCTTAATAAGTAACTTTGTCAATAATTCATATCATATTTTTAACAATATTTTTATGGAGAAAATTTACCAGACAAACCAGAAGATCATGATTTGCTACTATAAAAACATTATGGTAAACCAACACTTTTCAATCATTTATACACTAATGAAGAAAGTGTTTGGCTTTCTCTGAAATGGATGTTGTTATTCTAGTTTTGTGTGTGCATAAATATGCATGTACCACAAGTAGTAACCACATTAAACATCTGTTTGTGTGCAAATAATAATAATATTCTTTTAGAAAGCCATTTCAGTAAATGTGCAATTTACACATATTTGTATTTGAATATTTTTTGTACCAGTTTTTTTCTTTAATTTATTTTTTCTATAATTAAAAAGTAGATAGTCTTTATTTCAAAATTCTTTCACCTTTAACCCCTTACAGTCGGGCCCCTTGCCGCACCTTAATCGGTCGGGGGGGGGGGGGGGGGGGGGGCGTTCAACACCCCCCTTATTATCTCAGTTCCTATTAGAGCTAGAGGGCTAAATTTTTTTGTGCAAGTCCATGGTTTGATAATGAATTTCCGACCTTTTATAAATCTAAGTCAATTTTCGCTTCCTTCACCCTTTTATTTAACAACCTTTGTTTTTAGGTCTTCTTTTTTACTTAAAAATTTCAAACGGCTGTAACTTTCTTATTTTTGAAGCTAGAAGAAATTTTTTTTTCCTGAAAATGTTTATTTTTAAACGGTTCAACGGTTCAACGCCCCCCCTGACCGTTAAGGGTTAAATATTTTCGAAATAGCATTTATTGACCCTGTGAAACTAAATTCCATTATGTAGTTTTATAAACAATGTATGAATTTTCCCTGAATCGATTACAATCGCCAATGTTCAATCTTTTAAATAGTCATTTACCAATAATTTTAAGCATAAAAGATGTTTGTGGCAATAATCTCTTGCATTATAAAGTAGTAAGGTTTATAATTCCAAAATGCCATTTCCTTTAATAGAGCTTATTATTTTCAATTGATTTTCAAGATTGATTTAGGCCATTTTCCTTAAAAAAATTATTAGTCCCTAGGCTAGGACTGAGGCCGGTAGCATTTTTCAAAGTATTTTTCCTTGGTCGAACTCGAATAGGATATTAGAAAAAAGAACTTTTCTGAATGTTTTGATTAAAGCCTTGTATTCAGAAGAACTATTACTTTTTAACTTTCAAATTATTACAGTATTTTTTACCTAAACTTATGTATTATAAGAATTATTGTCCCTGTCATTGGAAAGAATGCAAGAAAAGTAAAGGTGGTGGAATCCTTTGCCCAGCCAAAATTAATTATTGGATTTTTCTCTTTGATTCTAATCTAACTCTTTTTCTTGTTATTTTCCAAGGGAAACTACAACTCTTTTTCTTATAAACTTTTTTCTGCATATTTTGTGGTGTTTCATCGATTTTTTAAGTCAAAGTAATTATATTCTAGGATTAATCAATTAGGGAATTCCACATTTCATAATTTGAAAAATCAGCTGGATGTCTAAACCAGCCGCAAATATGGCTATCCCCCTTTTCAAAATATTTTTCAAAACTTTTAAACGTATTTAATTTTAAAGCTTAGTCGCGGCTGACGAGCGGCTGCCGAGCCCTGTTATCAGTTCAATATGACATAGTAACTTTTTAGCTACAAGTACAATAAGAATAAAATGTTTTTGTATATTTTTCTTTACAATATTTTTTCTTTTTTACAATAAAACATTTCAACTAAAGAAAATGAAAATATTTTAACCCTTTAAAATTAACTAAAAGATACTGACCTTTTAAACCAAGAAGATAAAAAAGTAATCTTGAAAATAAAGATGTCCCCGCCCTAGTGTGGTGAGCTTTAATTGGAAATTCGAGAATCTTCACGTGGGGAGGGAGTAACAATCGGAAATATTATATAATGGCAGCTATGTTCTAAAAATAAAAAAAAGTTAAAAGCAAAAAAATTGTGTCTTAAAGTAAAAAAGTCTTGTTAAAAATTTGAAAATCTAAGCTGATTTATATTTTTATTTTTAAGAAAATCTGTCTTTGTTTCAGATTCTCAGATGTGCCAATACCCACGCAAAAGTTGTCCTACAAAATAGACAAATTCTCATATTTTTTCTTAATAGAATGAATTCGTATAGTGATTTAATCAAAATACTATATTTACCTTTTACATGATGATGCCATCTGGGGGGCTTGGTGACGATTTGAGTTTAAGACATATCCACGTACCTTGAAAAATACTCCGCGTCATATAATTGCGGTGTAAAGCGTCCATTCGCCCTGTAGACAACCAACATTTTGATTGCACAACCTTTGTCTCAAAAGTCCTAAATGTGCATGGTAATGAGTTGCGCCTATTTTGTGCCAAGGTATCCCCCCTACTTTAAATATTCATGTCGTGCACCTGACATACTAGTACTAGGAAACATTTTTAACGTCTTTAGTTATGACGCGGTTTTTACCCGAGATTTTAACCTATCACCAAATGCGCTACGTTTTGAGCCACGGTCACGGGTTAAATTTTAGATACCTTATGCTATAAAACATGTATTTTAAGAACACCACTTTATAATTAAAAATATCAGATTTTAGACAGAAATAAGGATTCTACTCGACACACAGAAAACTGTCCCGAATTTGTATTAATTTTGAGGAACAAGACTCCAGTTACGTCATATTTTTCTTTCCCGAAAAAGGGAAGGGGGAAAGAAAAAAAAGGGAAGGGGGGAAGAAAAAAGAGATGGGAGAAAAGGGGGTTTTCCCCATCTCTTTTGAAGAGATTTTCTTCCCCCCTTCCCTTTTTCGGGAAAGAAAAATATGACGTCACTGGAGTCTTGTTCCTCAAAATTAATACAAATTCGGGACAGTTTTCTGTGTGTCATTCTACTCCAAACAATATTCTAAATTACTCTATTAGATACAAATTTGGTGATTATGATCTAATTTTATTTGAAGGATCTAATGAAATCCAAATTGTTTTTTTTTACAAATTGAAGCAGAGGTACAAAGTGTCTCAAAAATCAGCCATGTGACGTCATAAAAAAAAGGGAGATGAGAGAAGGAAAGTGGGAAAGAAAGAGATGGATAGTCCCTCATTTTTATGACGTCACGTGGCTAACTTTTGAGACACTTTGTCTCACTACAAATTGAATAATTAATAAGATTTAAAACAATATATTTTAAAAGACAATTAAAGCTTTACATAACTACAGACGTTATATACGTTTGTATAAACAAAGAGAGTAGAGAAAACTAAGAATTATAAAACATATATTACATTAAGAAATTCAAATCAAAATTACAAAAATATGTAATAAATAATGAGTTTTAGAGTTTTGCATGGTTTTCTAAAAAAGAAGAAAATATGTATGTAGAATTTTTTAAAGAACAAAGAAGTATAATTTTCTTTATTTTCTCTGGGAGTAGCAACACAAATTGCGATGGAAAACAAGGATGAAAACTTTCTTTTAGCGAAGATTTTACAAAGGCTCCTAAGATCACAAACATTTGCGATAAAAACTCAACATACCAAATAAATTACTACGTTCCAGTTTTGTTTTGAAAAATTGTTGGGCACTACAAAGCTGGTTCTGTAACAACATACAATTTTTACAATAACCGACTAAAGCTGGCAAAAAATGGCGACTTAAATCCAAAATATAATGAAGCCTAAAGTGCCTATAAAAAAAGATGTCTTACAATAGGCCAGTATACATTTTACCATTGGTCAATTAAAATTAATACTGGCTTATCATTGGTCATTTATGTTATATGACGTCATTTTTTATAGGCACTATAAGCTGCTTCTCAAAATATACTTGCTGCAGATGCAATTTTTGGTACAGTCAGTTACCAAATAGCTGCCTAATTGTTAGAGGCGCTGGGTTGCTATGGCCTTTGGTCATTAATTGGTGCAAACATGTTTAATTTCTTACAACATTATTATTTCAAAGATGAATATGTTTTGGACAATAAGATGCAAATATCCTTATTTAAGAAAAGCAGCGCCTCCAAAAAATTCTCTGTGAAAAATTGTACCCAATAAATGTTGGTAATTGAGCCATTACCGGGGCCATGAAATGTAACATTTATCCACATAATAGGACTATTCTACATCAACATCCTTTTAAGTACCAATAAGATCACAACCCCCCCCCCCCCCATTTTAACTTTTACAAGCTGATTTTTTTCAAGGTATTTTTATAATTTGTGTAAGTTCATTAAGATTTATTTTATGTTGTATTTGTTTACCTTGTGGTTAGACACGGAGTAATAGAATTGGCATTATTGATTTTTTATATTGTCAAGACTTTGTTGGGCAGGGGGTAACATGAACTCTTTTTTCTATGTTTCTTATGATAGGAGGGAGAGGGGCTATATGACCCACTACTGGTAGATGGGATATTCTCAATTCTACTCCTTAGTCTTTTCTTGTTGCAAATTCTCAATTCTAACACATACAACAAAAATTCCATATAAGAAGACAAGGGTAATTACATCCATAATAGAGCAATAGTAAATGATGTAATTTTACTTCTTAGCTTGCAACTTTTATAAGCAGAAAAAACCGGCATTTTAAATGGGATATCCGTAATATTTCAAATATAAAACGCTAAAAAATGGCCATAGAATGAAGATAAAATTTGTTATCAACAAAGTAGACTGCAGGAAAAACAGAGAAAAGACAAAGCTAAGATATTTATATCCTAAAGGTGTATCAATATGAAGTAGAAAAAGAGATAAAAGAAAATGAAAACTAGTTAAATACTATTGGAGAACTAGGACAGTGCAATAAATACAAGGACGACTATATTTACAGTTAAAAGCGTATTTTGTTATGAAATTATGGTGCTATGACAATTTTGTTCAAAATTGGCGGCAAATTTGTTTCAATGTATGTTGATAAAAATCCATAAATTCTTAGTTTTTTTCATGTTTACCTTAAAATAAATTATCTAAAAACAAATTTGTTACAACTGCATGTTTAAGGACATACTTAAGTGTTTAAGTTTATAAAATTGTACTTTTTTGTCCAAAGATCAGATAAATAGGATTATTATATTATATAAAAATGTCAAAAAAAGTTTAATGTTTTATGTTTTAATGGACGTTTTGATAGAGTAGCCTAACTATTACAACAACCACATGCAAGTTTTCATCGGAAGGACAATTCTAACATGCATAAAATTAACGATAAAAGCTATCTGTTACCGACGGAATTATAGAAAAGTTTTGCTTTTAAAAAAGTGATTGCAAATTTGTTCTCCCCAAATGAGCTCGCTCATCCAAAATAATTGTTTCTTCAATAATTGAACACTGAACACACTCGTACAAACAGAGATTTATAGAGGGATTATAACTATTTCATTTGTTATCCAGTATCCATTCAAAATTGAAGATTAATCAACTAAAAAATAATCTAAAGATAAGCCATTAAACATTAGTATATATCCGTCGTTTTGTCGTACATCTTGATAACAATTTATGCATGTTGTCTGACTGATTTTAAACTATGTATGAAGATTCATAAAAGCCCATTATTACGATAATAAGGGGAGTAATGTTATTTTTTTGATACTTTGACATTTAATTGAGATATGATAATAGTTATTTCTCGCATCGTATCAAAACACCTTTCCGCGGATATAGCCCTTGCCTTCGGCACCTCGGGGCTAAAAAAACTGGTTTTAATCTTATACTTGTAAATTTTTATATTCGTAGCAAGCTGGATATAATACGATGCTAGACATAGTTTTTTTGTATGGATTGGAACCGGTTCCTATCCACCGGATTCGAATGAATACGAGAAAATTATTTACTAGTTTTGAACTTTTAATGAGGCAAGATCGTAATACTTTTAAAAGACTTATTTGAAAATATTTCTACTTAAAATTACATTGGTAGGTTATTCAATGTCTTGTAAACTTTCTATGTGTATAGAATCTATTACCACAAGAGTGTTTAGAAATCTATAATATGGTTAGAACAGATGGATTAAAGAATAGGAGAACAAATAGAAAGCCATTAACAAGGACATAAAAACTATCACTAAGACAACATAATATTGGGATATCTATATAATCAGAGCTTAGATATTTATTAATATCATAGAAATGAAGGTTTAGTTTTTTCTGATATGCAAGGGAATTTATTTCTTGTCCATATAAACCACCTTTACCTTCTTAACAATTAAAAGGTAATGTGTATGATAGGGTTGGGCCGGATACTTTTTTGGCCGGATACCGGATATCCGGCTGATTTCAAATGCCGGATATCCGGTAACCGGCCGGATATCCGGCCAACGCCGGATATCCGGCAAATATCCGGTTATCCGGCCAAATTACCGGATATCCGGCCGGATAACCGGCCAAATTACCAGATATTAAAGTAGTAAAAAAAAATTTCTTCAAAAATCTTATATAAATTTACATAAAGTTAAACTTATTCAGAAAAAATGTTCTTCTAGCTTCAATAATAAGAAAATTATAGCCATTTAAGATTTTAAAAAGCAGAGATTTTTGGTGTAAAGTATAAAAAATTATAGAGCCGGATATCCGGCCGGATAGTTTCAATATCCGGTATCCGGCCGGATATTGAAAATGGCCGGATATCCGGCCACACCGGATATCCGGCCCAACCCTAGTGTATGACCTTACGAGTGGACCGCAAACAACCTTTATCTCTTATTTCTCACCAACTAATCCTATGACTATAATAAGCATAAAAATATGTATGTTTTTACAACATTTGGATGTGAAGTCTTCTATTAATTCTTTAGGTAACGCTTATTTTTTTTACATTTTCACCATTTACTCATTTCACAAAATCGTAAAATAATACCTAACTTTTATATGATTCAAAATGTGGTCTACCATTAAAACAGTTTCCATGAGTAATAAAATTTGTTTGATAAAGGAAAAGTCAACATATTAAAAGTGGCATATTAATTTATAACTCCAATATGATTTATGCTTTAAATGGAATAGGAAATATGTTCTAAAAATAAATTGAATAACACAGCAGCTTAAGTATCCTAAAGTAAAAGAGTAGATTGTTGTTTGTCTGCCTGTTTTTAAAGCGAAGCTTTTTTATAATTAGGGTCGGTCCGTCCGTACGTCCGTCCGTCCGTCACGGATAGCTTTTTTCGTTAATTTAGACATGTTAGAATTGTCCTATCGATTTCAAATTTTGCATGGTGATTCCTTAAGTAGTTAGGTACGATTTAGATAGCGTAGCAACTCTATAATCATTACCAAAATGTCCGTACGTCTATTTTAAACATGTTGATTTTTTTACTTTTTTAAGTAGCTTTTTTCGTTAATTTAGGCATGTTAGAATTGTCCTATCGATTTCAAATTTTGCATGGTGATTCCTGTAATAGTTAGGTACGAGTTAGAAAGCGTAGCAACTCTATAATCATTACCAGAATGTCCGTACGTCCATTTTAAACATGTTGATTTTTTTTACATTTTTAACAACAAATTTGTACGTGACCTAATTATCCGATTGGTCTGATTTTTGGTATACTGATTCCTGGGACAACAAAGTACAATATTATAAGCGAAGAAACTCTACAATCAAGTCCTAAAAATGTAAGTATGTCCATAATCATTATCCTGTATCAGGCAATTTTTCAACAAATTTACTTACAATTTTGCTTTGACTCTTATACATTCGCATTCTGATTATTCAATTCTGACATTATACAAGTGTTAATGTCCGTTTGTCCTGCCGTTTCAGAGCTTCGCTTTTATGGATGTTGTCATCCTTGTTTTTCTAAAGATTCGATTGATTTATTCTGCTGCTTAACCTTTACAGAGAAGCAGAATTGGGGTTCATATAAGATTCTCCCATTAGGTTGAAACAACTAGAGGCTAAGAATTAAGCCATCCTATAATAAAAAGTAGTAAAATTTTCTGTCTGAATCTAAAGATCGCGGAAACTGGTAGTCCGAATATATAGTACTTTTCATGGAAGCTTTATAAAAGTCTTTTAGTGATTTTAGGCTATTTTCATGACCCCCATATAATTCGGGGAAGGGGAACTAGTTTTTTTAAAGTATCAAGTTGGTTGTATAAGGAAACAAATAAAATTAGAGTTTTAGGTGGTGGCCTTCTCCCTAATTTCAAATCTTTTTATGTATTTCTCTCCAAATTCGTAAATGAGTTTGATTACATGGCATTATATCACCTAGGTATGACAAGTACTTTTCTATATAATTTACAAAGGTGGAGGTGGGATTAAACAAGGGTTGTCCCGACTTCAGACGAGAATTTTACAGTATATGGTACTTTAAAAAATTTTTACTGATTATATGTCGACTAAATGAGATTAATAATAGTTGCCATTGCTGACATATCATTGAAATGAAATTTTCTAACACAGAATTTTGTTCGTAATTCATTTACGGTAAAATAAGTCTTTGAGTAAAAATATCTGTAAGATTGTAAAATTTTGTCCCTAAATAAAAATCTTTAAACATTATTATTTGATTTATCAATTAGCTAAAAAGAATTATTATAGTAAAGATCGAATTGACTTTTAAAATCGTCACAATCAAATTAGATTTATCGGTGGGGGGCGGAGTATTCATTATTGAGGGGGAGGAGTTCGTAGATCATATTTTATCCATTACTTTTATTTGAAAATGATTTATTCACTATGTAATGTCCAGGGACTATTACTAATTGTTGGGTATCAAACTTTTACTTTTTTTACAACGTCTAAAGCTTTTTCTGCTAAAATCTTTCAATACTCTATGAAACAAGGACTACACCATACATCAATGAAAAAATCCATTGAAATTTATGTATACGCGTTTGTGATATTAGTATAATAGAGAATTAGACTTAACTTAATTGTAGAAAAAACTTTTTATTTCTACACCTTTTGGTGAATAGTTCTTGATGCTTTTTTTATGAACAAGTGTGAGACTTAATAACGAAAGAAATTAAAAGCTTTTGTTTAATTACATTTTCCCATTTAAATAATGTATTTTTTTAAATTTTTGTAGTAGAAAGAGGTGATTTATTTGTATTTTGAAACCCTTTTTTGACTAGAATCTACGTCATTAGCCTCTAAAAGTATTTTCTAAAAGACTGAAAAGTTAATCATTTGTTTTAATCATAAAAAATGTAGTTTTAATGGTTATAAGGCTAACAACCACAAAAAATAATACTATAAAATTAAAATTGTATTTAATTTTTTTGTATAATCTAGTAATATTTATTTATCGCATCGTATTATTATAGACAGCGTTCCGCGTACAGTAAAATTTATTAGATTAATTCCAAGTAAGTTTTAGTGTGGATTTTTTTGTCATCATAAATAAAATTAGCCGTCTATCTAAAATAGCAGTTGATTAAATCTAAATTTTCTTACATTTATAATTCTAATGACTGTCATACCATTATTGACAACCTTTTCTCTGTTTTTAAAATCATATGGTAAATTCTTTCCTAATACAAATAATATTGTGCATGTTTGCCTTGACATAAATATTTTCACATTTATTTATTAAAGGATGATGTCATCCATTAAGGTAAAAGTGTCAAAGCTTCTATTAATACTTATCAAAATTATAATTAAAACTATATGATATATAAAACTTTAAATAAAAAAAAGTTATTGCCAACTGGCTGAGATTAATTAAGATTAATGTGGCTTAATGACAAAAGTATACTAGGTGGTCTAAGGAAGACAGTGAGGCTTACAAAGCTGCACGGCTAACACTTGGGCTGTTTCCGCCATGCCCTGCAGTATTTTCCTTTATTTAGATATCATTCAGGGCAAATCCTACGTAGGTGCAACACTGACGGACATACAACACAAACAGTGCAGCTTCACATTTTCAAAAACCAGAAAACTATTGAAAAGACAAAGAAAAGTGAAAAATTGCAAATATACAGTTTTTAGGCGGAAAAACTTTTATCCTGCAATGCTGCAACTAGTTTCGGGGATAAGGAAATATATTCGAAGGTTTAAGTTAATTTATATAGTTATGATATTTATTGTGATCATACGCGCAAGAACATGGTATCAGACTTAATTAAAAGATGTATCTTTGTGATTTCGGGGGACAACGCTTCTTAGTAAAGAACCTTTTCTCTAACCCCCAAATACTAATTTATATCTAATTTGTTTGTTGACATTATTTTTGACATAAGCTATGTATTTATGTATCTTTTTTTTATTTTTAATGTTAGCAGATTGACAATTTGTCTTTATAATTTCTTCTATGTACGGATATGTAATCACGAAATTGTACAATTTTCCCAGAATTTAATAAATATTTTAGTTGCAGCAAAATCTAATTTGTCGTTGCAAAAGTAAAAGTTTGAAAAATGAAAAATACAATGTTTGTTTTAGTTCTATGTTATTAATTAAATTTTATACAAATACATGAAATTTTGAGTATTAATATCAACTTTAATAAATTTTAGTTGGTAAAATTTAAAAAAAAATATGAATCTAATCAAGACTTTTTATTAAGTTAAATTTTGGTCTAACATATAGGTATGGAAGTCAGTATTTATTTGTGAATAATTCAATTATACACTAAAATGTAAAAAATCGAAAAACCTTCCCCTAAAGTCTAAATAAATAAAGATTTCACTTTGAAATTTAGATAATATTTTCTAGTATGGTACCTAAATAAATTATATTATTATTATTTTCCAAAGTAAAATTGACCTTTAGATGTTAGTAAAATGAAAGGTTTTTAACCTTCACGCTCAAAAATATCTGCTCATTTTTTTATAAACAGCAAAACTATTCTATAGGTTTATTGCCGATTTTTTTTATTTTTACCATAGCATACAATAAATCGCTACTGTGCAAAATTTAGAGTAGCGAGAATTCCATAGCCCAAAGCAGGTGCAACTCATTACCATGCACAGTTAAAACTTCCAGACAAAGTTAGTAAAACGTAAGAGAATGTCAAAATTAATAAGGTAATAAAACGGTAATTAATCATTTAAAAAGAGAAAAACAGAATTATGAAGAAAGGGTTTAGTGATGAAGCTGTGAATACAATCAACCTTGTACCCCCGTATATGGTTATGAACACATAAGAACAGAGAAATATAATCTAATAATAAGTATCTTTTTGTGAATCTTTTTTTTAAGGAACTATTTAGCTGAATTATTTATGTTTTGGCAACTAGTTAAAAAAATAAACGGTTGCAGCAGAATGTTTAGTTTCAGCAGCTGCCTTTTTTGTGGCGGCTATTGTTGCTGATTTTTTTTATCAATGTTTAAACCATTGAAACTTCTGCTGGTTATTATTATTTAAAATACAACTCCCTCTCTTGTAATAACATGAAATTTATACCATACAAAATCAACAAAAACAGAAGAAATGTATAATTTTATCAAAATAAAGATTTAAAAAGCAAAGCAAATTAAATTTTACGAGAAAAACACGTCAAATATTAATTTTAAAAAGCAGGGTAGTTTGCAAGGACGTCTAAGCTTTTCAGTTTTTGGGGGGTAGAGGGAAAATTAAGGTTTTCAGATTTTTTTTGGTTGGGGGGGGGGGGGGGGTTGGCGGAGCAATATTTACTGTAGAATTGCTACGCTTTCTAAATCGTACCTAAGTTTGAAATCGATAGGACAATTCTAACATGCCTAAATTAACGAATAAAAGCTAACTATCTCGGACGGACGGACGTACGGACCGACCCTAATTATAGAAAAGCTTCGCTTTTAAAAATGGGAGTAAACATCGTCATTGGTAGTTTGATAATAAATTTATTTTTACTATGAATTAATGTTAATTACACTGATACCCAAAGTTTTATAACCACGTTATCCCTTTCTTTGGCTCAAAAACTTTATCACAGTTATTAAATAATGGTTGGTTGGTTATTTTGTTTATCATCATTTGTAAATAAGTTTTCGTCTAAGTCTTATTTCTCTCAGGAAACTTAAGGGATAGGACAATGGACGAAAAAATAAAAAATTTCAATTATTGTAAATTGAAATTATCATAAAAAGGTTTTTACACTGAAAGTTTGAACCAAAAAGTCCTAAAAAAAATTAATTAAATATAAATGCCAACGAATGAGGAACGCGTTTCATTCCTATATCCCTGGGTATATTATGCACAAGTGATTTGGTTGCACAAAAAGTAAACATTATCATAAATGGTTTTGTTTTTCTACCATATCTTCTCAGGGGAGAGGGATAGATATTCTAAAGATAAAAAAGTAAACATTATCCTTAATGGTTTTGTTTTTCTACCATATCTTCTCAGGGGCAGGGATAGATATTCTAAAGATTAAAAATATAATTATTGCAATGGTTTTGTTTTTCTTTCATATCTTGTGAAGTCTTGTGCAGGTAAAAAAAAGAAAGGCAGCCCTACCTAATTTATTTTTTTAAGGGTTTTGTTGACAACCCCTACACCCTTGTATTGCACGCCTATGGTCAAAATTGTTCTATTTTTTCCTGTCTTTCTGGCTGTACCTCATTTTTCTTTATATCTTATGATAACACACATACACAGTAATGAAAGAAACACATTTATTGACAAAAACACCCAATAAGAAAACCTATTAGAAAAACGGTAATGGTCGTATTTTTACTAGCCTTGTAATTTTGGTGCATTATGTCTTTGTGCTTTTTTATAATAGAAAAATATACAAGTGATCGATTACTTTTTAATTTTAACTTTATTACTCCAGAAGTTTTAAGAGTTAAAATATTTATTCTGATTTTAAAGATTATTAATGCATTCTAAAGTTACAAAACCATGTTTATTAGACTATAAAAGTTTTAAAGATTTTTAATCAATATAATAGATTTGAAATCTGCATAAAATTTTAAGGATTTTTTATAAAATTCGTTTTTTATATAATTCTTTATTTAAAGGCGCAAATACGATTTAAGTTAATAAATTTTGACCAATAGGATAGCTGGATTGGAAACTACCTACGCTCTAAATGTGTCTTAACCTCTTTTCGAGGAAGCTTTGTGTTTATCAAGATCGAAATTAATTCCTTATTCATAATTCCAATTCAGCGCAAATGTCGTCTTTGTTTGACTTTCCTTTCCTAAAGAGACGCGGCATGGAATGTTGTTTATGTTTTGATGCTCCACGTTCTTTACTTTTGAATGATATGTGAGTGGATGAAGATTTCGGAGAATAAAGTTGGGCCTATCATTGGTCTCATAGTGCGTGAACAACCCTAGTATACCAGGGGCTTTAAACCATAAGAACTTCAGGTAGATTTTGTTCATTTTATTTAAATTGAATGGCGTATAGGACGGATTTATTAAGTTTAAAAGGCTTTAGCCAGCTAAACATGAAACTTTATTATGATTCAATTATTATGTTTTAGTAATTTTTATGTGCCTTTATTTTTGCATTTAACAATGATCTATTAAACCAAATAATTTTCCTTTAAAGCCAAAGTACCCAAAGATTCTTAACCGTAGAAAAAAAAAGATTTTTAAAAAGCAAATAATATTACGTGGTTATAAAAACTGGAATTTTGTATTAATTGATTTTGTAATTTCAGGACTTTGAAATAGTTTGTATCAATAAAATCTATACTCAAACCTGCTGTTGAAACTTGATGGTTCCTGGTGTTGGGGGTTTTTGTCCGTATGAATAAGATCTCTAGAACTTCCCGCAAATTCGGAAGTCACACTTAACCAAAGTGTCATGGTTAAGACAAATTGGTTGAATGATGTACGTCACTTAAGCTTCTCCAATCAGAGCGCAGATAGTTTTCCATCAACCAATCACAGATCTCAAAATTATTTAATTTAATTTGTATTTGCGCCTTTAAATAAAGAATTATATAAAAAACTAATTTTATAAAAAATCCTTAAAATTTTATGCAGATTTCAAATCTATTATATTGATTAAAAATCTTTCCAACTTTTATAGTCTAATGTTTATGTTCGGGCAAATGATGGTATTTTATTTAACTGTTTTCTAATTTTGAATTCAGTACTTCATTTATTTCTTTATAATAACGTTTTTTATTGTTAAAGGATAACACTTTCTCTATTCTTTGTAATTGATCATTAAAGCTTTATGTTTTGCACCTCATTTACATCCCTCTGTAAACAAATCCTTTTCTGTTCATGAGATTCGGTTGGACAGACGGCCAGACCCCAATTGTAAAATCAATCTTATTCTTTAGATGTCCAAAATAAATGTCTCCATTCAGCTCTTGTAAACAAATAAATGGGCAGCATACACAAATATATGCCTGAAACCTATGTAGGTATGTATGTAAACAGGGTCATATTTCTTACTCTTGTTATTGTCCCAAAACCATACATGAACCATGGAATACAGGGATGGGTACTCAGGGGGAAAAATATTTAGTAGACGACACGTTGGTTCTTTTTTAAGGTAAAGGTTTTCTGCATTTGGTATTTGTATTTCCTATCAATTGAAAAATATATAAAAATTCATTCATAAATTCATATTTATTTCTTATGTTTACTTTGAACACATTTATGGGTAGTCCATCCACAAGTCCCGTTTATGTTAGCTCTTATTTATAGTTGATTTGGGAATATTAGAAATTAGAATTGTCCTTTTGATTTTTAAACTGTCCAGGAAGATTCCTAGAACAGATATGTACAACTTAGCGTAGCAACTCTGTCATCATGAAAAGAAAGTCGCATATTATTATTATAATATTTAGTTTTATCTTTGATTTATAGATTTAGGACCATTACGTACAATGTCATAAGCGAATCATCTCTATAACCAAGTTAATCAAATCATAATACAATTAAGAACTCTATATTCAAACAGTTTTGTAATATTCTCAAGATTCAAAAGCTATCAGAAGCTAAAATTTTAGTTCAGTAAAAATTTAAGTAACCGCATGTGAGTATTAGTAAAAAATTTGCCATTGAATTAAAAATATATATTCTGTTTTGGAGGAAAAGAATTTAATATCTGCATAATAAACTTTAAACTTTTACGTTATGTCAAAAGTACATGTTTTTCTTTAAAAATCACGAAACTTTCCTTTTGATTAGACTTTTCTTTGTATATTTTCGTATAATAAACTGAAAGCATAATCAAAATACTAAATTATATGAGAGTTGCTACACTTTAAAGATTGTTATAGAAATCATCATGGCATTGTCTATTTTAACGATAAGAGCAATCCTTTGCGGATTAGATAAAATGTAGAAAAGCTTTGCTTTCAAGAATTGTAGAAAGTACATACCAAGTATTTAGATATCTAATCGGTATATTATTTCTTAGATGTAGCACTTGATTTTTATGTACTCGGATAAAATGATGCATTGAGCTGGCAAAAATAACAAGACCCCTTATCCATCCCCTTTACCACACCCCTTCCCCATCTACTGGTTGAATGAACTGACCAATAAATAAGGTCCGTAATAGCAAGTTAAATCAAAGACAAATTTTCCCTTGTCAATATATCCACGTATATCCCTTATACATTAGATATCTATAATTCTAATAATCTATAATGATGATATTAAGTTACCAATGTAAATATTTGTTGACCATCTGTAAAAGTAAATCTTCTGGCAAGGCCCACAATCACATATCAAATAACCCTCCAGCAGTTTGCTTCTTTCCAGCCTATAATTGATAGGTGAATATGCTAAGAAATATTTGAGCGTATTTTTTTATGCTATAATAAAAAACTATATATATTTAAATTGAATTTTATAAATATGCTGCCTTAAGTATGGTTTAATCTATAAATTCTTTAACAATCTACACATTAAACAATTTTTACCCAAACTATTTATCCCAAGGCTATTTTATCTAAAAGTATAGTATTTTGGTTAAAAACTAATAAAATTGTAGGTTATGTTGGTAATGAAAAACACTTACTAATCAAATTCAAACCTATTTACGTTTTCCTTATCCCTTGATTTGTTAGAAATAAGAAAAGAAATAGGAATTAGTATGAGTGTATGTACCCCCAGGCTACACATTACACAGTTTTCATGCCAAGTAGCCAACAGTCAACTATCTAATTCTAAAATAAAATCCAAGAATCTAAAAAATATAAAATGAAAAGCAGAAGAAGTCATAGAAACAAAGTGAAAATATAAATAGATAAAAAAAAAGATTGTCTCACATGATTTACAAAATTACAATTGTCTTATTTTTTGAGAAAACGCAAAAAAAATTTAATGAAATTAAATTTGCTTAGAAATATTTGTTAATAAGTGAAACTAGATAATAAACTTATCTTGATTAATTCTTACCAAGAATGCAAGAGAATACGTAATCTGTTAAATCCTTATTATAAAGTAACAGGATATGTTTATGTCTGTGTGTTTTTCTGTATGTTTGTACCAAACGATCTCGCTAACCGCTCAACCGATCAGGTTCTCCTTTTCAGAGTAGCTTCTTATTGGTCTGGGAAGGTTTATAACTATTTTAGGGGAGGTGAAAATAAAAACCTGATCATTCACAATTTCACAATTCCCTAGAGGCCTCTAGGGGCTTTTCCGCTAGTATAATCATATATTGTTAACCGGCATTTTTCAACATGAATAAAAAACTTAGAAATTAAACAATTGATTTATTTGAAAAACAATTGGGCATAAATTTTTCTTCAGATTCTATTTCGCTGACACCCGTGGCATCCTACTCTTGACCTAAATCTAAATATTTGAATTAGGTTGGCAGTAGTGATTAGCATTACATGCTTTTAGCACGGGTGCCGCAACACTCTTTTCTATCCGTAAGCACAAAGATTTAAATAATCATTAATCATAAATTAGATTAAACTATGAAAAGTGATATGCGGTGCATAATACAAATGGTGATATAATATAGAATTAAATGTCCTTATGTTTCTCAAATTATCTGAAGAAAAAAACATAATCTCGATATAATATGTACGAAAAATTCAATGCGTTTGGCACCCTTAAAAACTTAATTTACCTTGAATTAATAAAATGTTGCAATATTGTAATATTTTGTGCTGCGACCCTAGCCTCAAGAAGCAATGCATTTAAAAGGGAAGATAAAAGGCCCGAAACATGGCCTAAACCAATCCTAAGACATCTATAAATATAAAACATATACATAGTATAAAGTCATTCCATGAAATAGAGAACTAAATCGGCTCGGTAGATAGTGGACATTCAAAAACTTTACTATATATATAAAAACAGGTTTATTTATTTTATCTTGACATTTTTGTTGCTATTGCCAGATATTTCGACCACTTAGATAAATTCAATTTTAAATTTACGGGAAACAATAATTTAATTTGACAACCAGTATCTCGTGCACTTGTGCTAAATATATCTGCCCCAAGAAAATTTGATTTTATCTGTCTTGATGGAATACAACCAATGGTTGCAGGCGAGGAGAGGGATTATAAAACAATATCTAAATTTACGATAGAACTAAGACAAACCCCTAAAAACAGCTAAAATCACAACAGATTCTATCTCTATTATGTCTATGTGTGGTCTAACCTTTATTAAAATATAATATTTTCGTAGTTGTAGCTTGACTAATAGATACAACACGATTACACTTACAACTTAAACTGAACTAAACTTACAACTTACACTAAACTATTTTAAGAAATTACAGCAATCTCGTGTAGAAATTGTAGTGTGTTGAGAAATTCTGTCTCTTTCTCCGGTGAGATTGCTTGCAAAAAAACGTATATATTTGCAAATATTTTAGGCCTTTAATTTAAAAAAAAATATTTAAACCAGTTACTATTTAACAAAAAATTGTGTTTCAGGACAGAAAATCTAATGAATAAGCATATTGGAAGAAATTGCACATTATTATGAAACAATTAATATGAATTACGATTGAAATAAAATTTATGTATT
The DNA here is from genome assembly GCF_053477335.1 of Acartia tonsa. Classification (NCBI taxonomy): domain Eukaryota; kingdom Metazoa; phylum Arthropoda; class Copepoda; order Calanoida; family Acartiidae; genus Acartia; species Acartia tonsa. Next base: position 25,947,947 of record NC_137261.1, read on the forward strand.
TGGGTATAAAGATAATTAATACTTTCACATAGACCAATTTTCTTTGTTGTTTACCTACACCCCCCCCCCCCCCCAACATTCCTCGTCTTGATTAAAGAAAGAAAAAATATTTAAGTTTAAGGTGTCGAGGCCAGATATAACAAGGCTTTATTAATGCTTTTATAGTAAGAATAATCTCCTCTATATTTATTTTAATACCAGGTTTTTTTTAGTGTCTTCTCTTTTTATGTTTAGCTTTTGTAAAAAAGTCTATTGATGTTTTTAAAAAGTTCTCCTCTTGTAAATATCTCCATGGTTTTATTTGTTCTCCTCTTGTAAAAATCTCTATTGGAAATGATGATTGTTATCAGTAATGGATTGAAACTTGAACTTGGTAGGATTTAAAGTAGCAATTTGGAAATTGACAAGCATTCTTGTCAGTGGAATTGGTGAAACAAGCATAAATATATATTTATTTTTAGGCATCACGGATATGATAACCAGTTTTATTCCTATGTCTGTTTGCTTGTCTTTTTGTCTGGCTCTAGCAAAAAGATATCGCTAACAATATAGTAAAATCTTGGGTTTTAGTTTGTGTGTTCCAAATTTTGTTGTCTTGTTGTAGATAGATAATCTACGATTTAAAGTACTAAGATAGAGTGATGTTGTGACTGACGGCCGTACGGACATACTCTAATTACAGAAAAGCTTACATTCGATTATAAACATTTCAATCTTATATGCCTTTTTCATGTTTTATTATTTAACTGTTTTTCCTTTCTATAATACTAGCCATGACTTTTTATTTTAATTCTCACTAAAATTTGTTTCTATGGATACATATCTTTATCCTTGAGTTACAAGTAGTATCAATTATTAGATGAGATAAGATAAGGAAACTAGGCTAAGGATAACATTGTTGCAACTGATAAATCTAATTTAAATTTATATCATATTATTAATAACAAAAGATCTATAGGATAAAGAAAATTTTTAATCTATCATAATTTCAATTATAGAATAATGATATCTGAGTGTAAGGCCAGAAAGGAAGGCCACAGTGGTTGTATATTACCCTAGTCCCCAAAGATTTTATAATAACGTTTTGACTTAACAACTTTCGGGGATTTTAATGAATTTTGTTTGATTCATTAATTAAGTTGAGTGTTCGAACGTTTTAAACAATAATTGTAATCTACAGAAGAGGGAATTTTGTATATCATCATTGGGGATGTATTTCAATTTATCGTTCATTGTTTTATACCTTTAGATCCCTGGTGTAAGGCTCTTCAAAATAACTAAAGCTTCTTCCAAAAAAGTTAACTTATCCTTTATACATACCTAATTTCAAACATGAACAATATGCATATCTTTTGTGATAACAAGCGGTTTATCCTTTTAGGTATTAGACATGATATACTTTTGTGTGATATATTAAATTTTAATTCAAATTATAGAATCATAACCATAAAACATTCTTAGCATGTAATATGTTGTTCTGTACCTAGTTAGTAGAATGTAATGTCCATTGGTATGGATAAGTGTTCCAAAAAGCAATTTCATAAAAATTTGAGACTTGCTGATTAGTTAAGAGTAGAGAACATTTTTTTCGTCAATTTAGGTTGATAATTTGTCCTCATATATTGGTCAATTTGTTCCTCCATTGTCAGGGAAGGGGATGAGGTAAAGTCATAATGGGAGTATTATTATATTAGCCAGCTGAGAGAAACATTTTATCGGGGTATACGAATCTCCAATTAATATTGCAGACATAAGAATACAATTTTTATGTAAAAAACAATACTTACATAGAAATTTAACTAGGAGATCTCCTATTTTTCTTTTTTATTTCATTATATCAATACTTCTCGTGTATGGTTGTATCTGCCAAGTCAAAATTGATAAATTGTTTTGCCTCAACTTGCTTTTAATAAATAGTTGTTAGTACGGCTCTTACACTGAGCAACCCAGGATAGGAATAAGTGTTGCGAATATCCAATCCTGTCTAATGAAGCAGTAAGCTTTATTTGTCTAAAGCGTTAGATGTCGCTAACGCTGAAACAATAAGGTTCTCCTTTACAGGTAAGCTTTTTATAGGTTCAGGGAATGTTTTTCAACTATTTTTGGGTATGCCTCCTCACAAATCATTTTAAATTTTTTTTTGGATAATTCGAAATAAGATAAACATAAAAGTTTCCATTATGGAATAAAAAATAAATATACATATAAACTCATATAGAGATAATAATGATAATATATAAATATGTATGCTAATTTTAATCTATAAAAAGAAAGGGGAGACCAACATCCACTTCCACTTCTCACTTTTAAAAAGTCTAGCCTTCTACTTTTCTTCCTTATGACTTTCGCATCTATATACGAGACTTATTTTGGCTAAAATATTAAACCAAAACTTTGTCCAATATTTTACCAATTTTTTTCTAGAATAACCCACCCTGTTCGCTTCCAACCATATGAAAAATGACCTGTTAAATGTAGAATGGGGGTCCTAGCGTGTTTTCTCCCCCCCCCCCCCCCCCGCCTCTCTATCTCTGCACTGGGAGGCATGGACACGGGTCAGTAACATAAATTGAATACTAATTTGGAATTCCTCCCAAAAATAATTCAATAACATCATTCATGTTGGAATTAATACAATTAAACCCCACTTCAAAATAAAAATGTAAGAAAGAATAATAGTTTTTCAACAGAATGCTTTGAATACATAGCTGACGAAGACCAAACTGCATTACTTTTGCACCACTTTTGACGTCATATTCTCCATATCTTTTTGGGTTTTTTTTATCACTTCTCCTCTCATCCTCCTCATTTATGACGTCATAGGAATCAAAAGTGACACAGAAGTAATGCAGTTTGGTCTTCGTCTACATAGCTTATTTATTCTTTGTTGTTTGAAATCTGCCAATTAGTAGCGGAAGTAAATATAAAGGTGAATAAATATTTGTTAGTAGCAAATTTATATTACATTTTATTTTATATTAAACTAGCGGCTTCGCCCCTAGCCTATAGGGGCTTTGCCTCAAGAGGTAATAAATGAGAAAAAAAAAATGAAGTACATGGTGAGAAGCCCCCACTCCACCACTAATTTTAAATAATAGGAAAAAAATTGGGGGGGGGGATTTTTTCATTTTTAGGGGGGTTGGGGGTGTCTTACCCTCCAAGAAAGAAAATAGCTTATAACCACCACAGGACCAATAGGTATATACCCTAAAGAGTAGAATCCGATTGGTTCAGTGGTTACCGAGATCTTAAGCTTCAGACGGACGGACGGACGGACAGACAGACAAACATCAAGCTACTTTGTATGATAGATAAGTTTGTAAAAACAGTAGTGAATCTTTTAATTTCAGAAAATGGGAACTTTTTATTACAACCTAATTTTAGCTGAAAAGGGAATTGCCAATTTTTCCTCGCGCTAAATAAAAACTTCACCCCCCCCCTCCACCACCCCTTACACGTTTACCTCTTACTTCCATTTAATGGCATAGGTTTTCTATAGTTAAGTCTTTATGTTAAAGATGTTTTTAAACATTAAAATTTTTAGATCAAATTTAAAAGTCAATAAAAATACGAAGAATATTTATTCATCCCATTTCATTGTCAACAAAATTATAATAATTTATGCCTTGTTGGGCTGGACTTATAAAACAGTATTTTAATCATATGATTCCTACTCTATTTCTGTGGAAAGTTGTCAGTAATACGATACGATACATGAGTTTTCAATATGACTCAGAACCGTTCCCAATCCAGCGGAGAGTGATCAGATTCAAGGTCATACTGGAATATTCCTTTCCGTTATTGCATTAATTAATGAAAATAAATTTATGTATTCAGCTTCATTTATTTATAATAGAGGTTTTTTTTCTCCATTTTTTTGCTTCTTGTTGTTCTTGTATAGTTGTTCTCTCTTCTGATTTAGTAATTCTTTATCTGTAAAGTTTTGATGAATGTTTCTGTAAATGGTTCTTTACGCTTTCTCCGAGTTATAATATTTTGGCTTGTAGCACCAAAAATATATTTTGTTTTCTTCCACTTTAATCAATTCACTTTTCGAATTATTTTTTGTATAATTTAAAGTGAAGAATCAATGATAATTAATCAAAGTAGCAGGATGTCTGTATGTGGCTGTGGATCTCGCTAACCGCTGAACCGATGTGGTTCTTCTTTTCACTGAAGCTTAGGTACAAAGAAGGTTCTCAACTATTTCGGGGAAGAGTACCTCCACCATCCCAAGAGATATCACCCCTAGAAAGTAATTAATTTATCATTTATTTTTTTTTAAACTAAAATTAAAAATAGAGTGTCGATATTAGAATTGTAGATTATCCAATAATGAGAAGGTAAATAAAAGCAAAAAAAATTGTATCTTGTGTCTTTATTAGCAAAACTTCTTCAAAAAAAATGCCATGTGATCTTCTAGTCGATTCTTAAATCAATTAAATCTTTTTTTTCCAGACATTGTACCTGCATTCAACTTTACTCTTGTTTTTCTTACTCTTTAACCTTCCTTTACTTACATATTAAACTCTCAAAAAAAGTGTAACTAAAAGTGGGAAGGCGAGAACCTGAACACGAATTTGTTCATTTTATTATATAAATATTAATGCTTAAAAAAATTGCCTCAAACAGGTGCAACTTCTCACTATAAGAATTGAGGATCTCCAGACAAGGATCGTGCAATCAAAGGGTAGGTTGTCTGCTATGTACTGCACCACAGGTATGAGAGGAAGGAGCTAGAGTCTAGCCTCTGAGTTGACTGTTCAGTCCAGGTGCAACTCACTAATACGACATAAGCATATGTGTCTCAACCATGACACTTTGGCTGAGTTTGACTTCCGAATTAGCGGGAAGTTCACGAGATCAGTTGGCGAACATACAAACCCCCAATACCAGGAACCATCAAGTTTCAACAGCAGGTTTGAATATAGATTTATTGATGAAATTATTTCAAAGACCTGAAATTACAATATCAATTAGTTCATAATTCCAGTTATTTATAACCACGTAATCTTATTTGCTTTTTAAAAATCATTTTTCTCTACGGTAAAAATCTTTGAAAACTTTGGCTTTAAAGGAAAATTATTTGGTTTAATAAATCATTGTTAAATGCAAAAATAAAGGCACATAAAAATTACTAAAACATATATTAATCATAATTAAGTTTCATGCTTAGCTGGCTAAAGCCTTTTTAAAACTACATATAATCGTCCTATACACCATACTTCCCAATAAAATTAACAAATTCTACCTGAAGCTCTTATGTTTTCAAATCCCTGATATACTAGGGTCGTTCACACACAATGAGACCAATGATAGGCCCAATTTTGTTCTCCGAAATCTTCACACTCTCATATCTCATTCAAAAGTAAAGAACGTGCGCATCATAATAAACAAAACAATCCATGCCGCGCCACATTATGAAAGGAAAGCCATAAAAAGACGACATTTGCGCTTGGTTTTCTAGGATTAATGATAAGGAATTAATTTCGTACTTGATAAACACAAAGCTTCCTCGAAAAGAGGTTAAGACACACCCCCCGTTTGAAAGTCAAATTAACTTCCTTAACGAGATTCAAGGTTTTTTTTTTTTTTGCGCTGAGCACTAGCAACATTTCTCACTAAACTCAACTCACCATAATCACATGAGAATGGCCACATCCCGAAAACGTGACAATTTTGCTCCTAACTAAATGAAACCCCGTGAAATGCATACACAATATTATACTCCTCACTAGGACTCATAATACCTCACATTTTAGGATAGAAGGATGGGGATTGGTTTGTACCATACAACATTCCATGCACATGACAATCACAAGATCACATACACAAATCCTAAAATAGATAATCCTATTAATCATGATGTTGTAAATATAACAACTATACTAAATATAATCATTTCATAATCAATAGGTAATAAATCATTATTATAAATCAATAAGTACCTACGAAATCAGGTTGAAATGTAAATGTAAACAAATAATGGTAAAAATAAAACGAAATAAATCTTAGACAAGAAAATTAAGATTTATAGGTACTTAAAACTAAATTTGTTAAGCATCAAAAAGAGTAGTAAGAAAAAATTTTTCAAAATCCTTGGGCAGAAAGTTTTTCAAACCTAATGAATAAGAACTGTAATATCTTAATCAACAATAAAACTTTTTAATACTTAAAGAATAGCAAATAATAATATCTTCGTTAGAATTTTCATCGGAATTATAAAAAAAATACCAATTTTTCTTTGTAAAAAAAATGAGACTTTAAATATGAATTTTCAATCATTCCTTGATCTGAATAAAAGTGTTTTACTTGATTGAAATTCATATATAATTTTAAAAAAATCTGCTGAAAAATACTTGATTTTTTCTTAGAATAAATATTGAATCACGCAACCTCGACACATTTATTCCTTTTTGTTAAACTTTTCAGGTAAGTTTTAAAATGAATTGTACTTTTGAAAAGAAATTAAACTCAATAAAATTAAATTTGAGCATATGAAATAGAAGAATATTTAATCGCATTTCATTTGATTCTTATTTTAGGCATAAAAATAGGCATGTGAAAAATGTGGTTTTTTTACTAAAAAAAATCTCAATTTCCATAAAATAAGAATCAATTATTAATCATAATTTTTAACAACTGCCTGACTGATACAGCATGTTCTTCTAGGGGAGATTTATCTGTCAGTCTGAACAAGACTCTTGCAGTCTTTCTTCCATCCTCAATTCTCGTCACTCGGCCCATCCTCAAACATCTCATCAGCGGATTGGTACTCGTAACCAGAACTATATCTCCGTCAGCTAGTGGCTCCGCCATCTCATCCTTCCACTTGGACATCCGTAATATCTTCGGTAGGATCTCCTGGCGGTAGGCAGTCCAAAACTGGGCAGACAAATCTTCCAACAACTTCAACCTGGAGGAAATTTGGTCCTCCGGTTTCATCGCCACATTGCACAACGGCTGGCGGTCAACATTTCCCAGCAGCTGGCCAGGGGTAATCAGCCGCCAATTCTCCACGTCGTTCGCAGCTTCAATCGTCAATGGTCTGCTATTCATCAATTTGCTAACCTCCGCCAACAGCACCAGGAGCTCGTTGAAATTAACAGAACTATTCACCAACTTCTTGGACAGCAATCTCTTGGTTAATCCCACCATTTTCTCCGCTTGCCCAATATAATGGTGGGCTCGGGCCGGGATCTGAGACCAAGAAAACTCTACCTGGCTGCCCAACTTCTGCTCTAAAACCTTGCGAGCACCGGATAATTGTGTGCCCATGTCGCTTACTATGATCTTCGGCAGACAATGAACAGCTTCCAACTTGCGCAGGGACAACAGGATACTGCTGGTATCATACTTTTCCAAGGCATCTAACCACAACGCCCCTGAGAATCTGCAGACCACCACGAACACCCACACCTTCTTCGTTGCTGTCTGACTCCTCGTTTTGGCGGCAGCTCTCCTCGTAACCAGCGGACCCATCAGGTCGACCTGCACAGCTTCAAAAGGCCTGCTCGGGACCAACTTGTCAGGTAACACGTCCTTCATGGTAGTACGACATTCCTTAGCCCTCTCAACACTGCAGGGCCAACATTTCTTCACTTCCATGATGGCCAACCTCCTTGCCTTCACAATCCAGCACCAACGGCGGCTCTCAGCTAAAGTTCCACGGACACCAGAGTGAAGCTCAACATGCGCTTCTCTCATAAAAACAGCAGCTAACCAATTACCAGGCTCCAAAATTATTAAACCTGGCATGTCTTCAAATATCATTTTACGGCCGCCAGTAATGGCGTCAATGACTGGCTGTCCACGACCAACCATTTTAAGAATCCTCATTTCCCTGGTCACATAATTTCCTCCGGAACCAACGACAGGCCAGGTCAATGATACTTCATGCACTAATGGATTTAATGACGCATAATTGCCTTTAGCGTCATTTATCCACTCATCCTCTTGGCTTCGTGACACAATGAAAAGTTCCGCCGCCGCCATAAAATTGTACAAAGACGGCTTGTACACAGAATCTGCGGCTGCTACATGACCACCAGCGGCTGTAGTCTTACCTTCTTGTCTGCTCTTTAGCTTCTTCAACCAGGTGTTTGCAACTTGCAGGACAGCTGCCATAATACGTTTGGCCTGTCCAAATGATCTCCTGTGCTTAAACCTAAAGACATCTTCAGCGGCTTCTCCGGCAACTTTCATTGAACATAACTTAACCATTTTGGTATTCAACTCCTCTGGGGGTAAAACCTGCTTGACTTCTTCGGCAGTTTTCACCGGCCACGCACTTTCATCCTGGCGCAACCATTCTGGGCCCAATCTGTACCTGGAACCTGGTCCCAAATCTGATACCTTGCAGGTGCTTCTGGTGCCCAAATCTGCAACGTTGTGTGTCCCCGGGACCCACCTCCAGTCATCCTTGTTGGTTGCAGATTGAATTTCTCCAATACGATGAGAATTAAATGTGTTCAACATAGCACTGTTGGAAACTATTTGTGATAAAACACACGATGAATCAGTAAAGTACATCACTCTGATAACATCAAAGGGCAGGGCATCTCTGACGGACTTTGCCAACCTTGTGGACATCTGGCACCCCATCAATTCAAGGCGTGGAATTGATTCACACTTGACCGGCGCAACTCTTGACTTGGTGGCTAGCAGAAACGTTTCAAATCCTTGTCTAGTTGGCTTCCTCAAATATGCATTACTTGCATAAGCCTCTGATGACCCATCCGAAAACATCATCAAGGATGGAAGGCCAGTTGGTTCATCCGGGACCACACAACGGTCAAACTCCAATTTAGCAACCTCAGCTCTGTCCTCCAGCGACTGAACAAGTTCATCCCGTAGACTTTTTGGAATGAAATCTTGCCAGCCCAAATTCAGCAAACATGTTTTCCGCAGGACAAGTTTAATTCTCAACAGAATAGGGCTGCAAAGCCCGATCGGGTCGAAGGTTTGGGCGGCGAACCTGTGGACCATCTTCTTTGTCAGATTCTCGTCCAAGGCGTCCTGGAGGTTGTACAAATCAGCATCCTCTTTCACCTTCCTTCCCTTGACCTTACCATCTTGGTTGACTCTTGTGGCGATGGACAACACATCGGTGGCTGGCTTCCATATCAGCCCGAGAACCTTGGTAGGCTGGCAATCATCTCCAGAATAAATGACTTGTTTGAAGGAAAAACTACCTTTGCCGATAATTCTGTCGGCCTCTTTCATCATCTCCTTGGCTTCTGGCTTCGATCCTGCTCCCGAAATAACGTCATCTATGAAGCTGTGCTTCTCAAGCTTGACTGCAACTGGAATCTGAGGTAACTTGAATTCCTCATCAGGGTAGGTAGGTATTTGTGGCTCCTTCCATAATTCAGGTTTAGCAACAATTTCACTACCGTTTATCTGTCCCTCTCCATACATCTCCTTGACCTCTGCTTCACTCTTTCCGCCGAACAGGCGGGACGTCAACTTCAGGGCTGTAACTGCCAAATTTCCCGCGGCTAACTCGCCGAAATTCACAACTTTGGTCAGGTAAATTTCAAGTGGACCATCTGGCGTCGGGGAAAATAAAACTCTCTTCATCTGGCTGTCGAACTCTGTAGCCAGGATGGAGTTATAAAACTTGGAGATATCCGCGGTTATACCAACCTTGTAACCGCGGAAAAGCATCAAATGATAAAAAATCTTCTGCATTGGCGGCGGGCCTCCCAGCATTATGTTATTAAAACTGGTACCCTTGAACGTCAGAGAACTATTTGCACACAATCGCATGGGTGTGGAACTTGAATCCTCCTTGAAAGCAACCACTATTGATGAACAAGACTTAGGTCCTTCATACTGCAATTCTTCAGGCGTGGCTTTTTGAAAAACGCCTCTTCTTATGGCGTCGTTGAATACCTCCACATACATTCCATAGGTACCTTCCTTGACCATCCTGGCACGATCCTTTTCAGCAATTTTGCGGGCTAAACTCTCATTGTAGGGTAAAGTGTGAGGATCTTCAATATAAGCATATTGACCTGTCCACTTGTTGGACTGCAAGTCTAGTGTTAAACCTGCCTCAATTATCCTCTGCCTCTCACGCTGGTCCCAGGTAGTGCCGTCGGCCATAGCCTTGCACTCTTGACAAGCAGTACATCCTGGACAAAGTGCCTGCGGCTGTACGCCAAACGATTCAGACGTCAGAAAGTCTGGCAAAGTGCCTCCACTGACACTGACAGCCTTATAAGCCGACTTTTGATCTCCAGCTCCACCATCAGCACTCGTACAGATAAAACCACTACCAAAAATGGTTCGCCACAACATAGACTGGCCCACTTTCTGGTAGGTTGAAGGAAACACGTCAGGATGTGTATTTCCAATGATGATATCTAAGCCTCCACTAATATATGTAAACCTTTCTGGCGGCATTTTAAATATCTCGGCGGCAGTTTCGGGGTGGACCGAGCGCATCTCGTTGGCCCCGCCGAGGGTAGGCATGACAGCTGCCTCAAACTCCCTCATATTGCCGTCCCTATCCTTCAGATAAAACACAACATTGCGGCAGGAAGACTCACTGCCATCAGCTACAGAAATAGTTGTATATCTGCCGGTAGATTTCAGCTTCAACTTGTTGGATAACTTCTCAGACACAAGTGGCAAATTTGCCCCGGAGTCAAACATTACCGTGGCGTGGCAGGTGCCGCCGCCAGGTGCTACAACAGGAACTAACTGAAGTAAGAAGGTACAGGGGCTGGGTGCAGAACTTGACTTGTAAACTGTATTCACACCAGCACTAGCCTCATGGAGTAACCTGGAATGGTATCTGTCGCAATTATTGGTACCACAAACACCAAGCTTATCGGATTTATTACACTTGTCAGCAGTATGGCCGTCACACAAACAGAGTTCACATAACTTCTTCTGCTGGACAACTTTCTTTCGGTCAACCACATCCATCTTCTTAAACGTTAGGCAACGGAAAATCGGGTGTTTCTCCTTGCAGCTCTCCACAGGACATGCACTGTTCCACTTGGAAGCCTTGTCCTTCCCAGCCTTTCCATTCTTATTGTCGCTGCGGCCAGATACTTGCGCGGTGGCAGCTCTGTCACGATTTCTCTTGCCGGCGCCATTATCATAAGACATATCACCAGCCAACATGGCACCCCTGGTCCTCTCCAGCAGTTCTACAATCTTCGGGATGTTTGGTTGGTTCATGCTACCTAGCTCCATCATAATTTTGTCTCTCAAATTTTCAGGGCACTTGTCTTTAAAAATATGAATAAGAGTTAGGTGGTTGTAATCCTTAGCTGCAGAACCAACGATGGCTTCTACCTCCTGCATCATGCTCTTGAAGGTAGCAATTGCGCTAACCACGTCCACAGGTTTATCCACAGGTTTCATCTTGTTCAACTTAGTTAAAATCCTCATGAACCGGCGAGTGTTTGATAAAAACATCTGATCAAGAAACGCCCATTGTTCATTATGATCTCTAATCGCTGACACTTGCTTGCGTAGTTCTGGGTTGGTTATCACCTTCTCCATACACAACATCAGACTTAACCTCTGGTCAGCAAATCCATAACCAGAACATAGATCTTTAAAGACCTGTTTAAAGTTTGGGTAATCCGTGTCAGTACCGTCGAACGACGGCAACAAACTGTTGTCCCAGCGCCCATACTGCGGGTTGGAACTCCGAATATCCACGGCAGACATACTTCTGGAGAGCATGGCAGGTGTCCCACTCTCATCCAGGTTAGATGAACGACGTTCCATCTCTCTAAGCCTTCGGTACATATCACGTACTTCTTGGCGCAATTCCACGGAAATTTTAAGCACTCCCATGTCCATCTTCACCTTCTCAATGACGTCGAGGTTCCTGGCGACAGTGCTTGACCTCGCGTCGTCTGAATCATTGTCAAGCCAGTACAGAATTTTTGTACACTGCTCCAACGACGCATAAACTTTATCTGCAACAGTTTTCTGCTCACTAGCTTCATCCAAATCACGCTTGAACTCGCGCAGCTCACTAGTCTCCACGGCAGGTTTTAGACTTTTTATTAGGTCAGATTGGTCCTTGACCTCACTAAAAATGTCACGAATTGATTTTACATTCACATTTTCACATGAACTAAAACTTTGGCAGGCTTTTAGATTGTCATAAAACACTTTTAACTGTTCATCAAAAACTTCTAGCCTTTCACTGCCAATAGCGATAGCTCGCTCAATTTTCTGCTTTTTGGTTAGTGGCATATTGATTCACTAGGTACTTATTTCACAGAAAAATTGTCACAGTTTATTGCATCAATAATTCACTGGATGCTATTGATCTCTTGATGAATGCTAACGCCTATTCATCAGATACTTTGAAATTGTCTCAACCATGACACTTTGGCTGAGTTTGACTTCCGAATTAGCGGGAAGTTCACGAGATCAGTTGGCGAACATACAAACCCCCAATACCAGGAACCATCAAGTTTCAACAGCAGGTTTGAATATAGATTTATTGATGAAATTATTTCAAAGACCTGAAATTACAATATCAATTAGTTCATAATTCCAGTTATTTATAACCACGTAATCTTATTTGCTTTTTAAAAATCATTTTTCTCTACGGTAAAAATCTTTGAAAACTTTGGCTTTAAAGGAAAATTATTTGGTTTAATAAATCATTGTTAAATGCAAAAATAAAGGCACATAAAAATTACTAAAACATATATTAATCATAATTAAGTTTCATGCTTAGCTGGCTAAAGCCTTTTTAAAACTACATATAATCGTCCTATACACCATACTTCCCAATAAAATTAACAAATTCTACCTGAAGCTCTTATGGTTTCAAATCCCTGATATACTAGGGTCGTTCACACACAATGAGACCAATGATAGGCCCAATTTTGTTCTCCGAAATCTTCACACTCTCATATCTCATTCAAAAGTAAAGAACGTGCGCATCATAATAAACAAAACAATCCATGCCGCGCCACATTATGAAAGGAAAGCCATAAAAAGACGACATTTGCGCTTGGTTTTCTAGGATTAATGATAAGGAATTAATTTCGTACTTGATAAACACAAAGCTTCCTCGAAAAGAGGTTAAGACAATATGAAATGCTAAAAGATTTATTTTTTGTGTTGTTATTATGGCAAGAAACATCTTTTGAAACCGCTTTAAGTTTGGTAGATTCTCACAATATGTAAATTAGAAGAGAAAAGAGTGGTTTCAAAAGTCTTTTAATAATAACTAAATAACATCAGAGTTTAAGGGCACTAAAAGAAGAGATTAAGCTGTTATTATATGGTTTTTAATTATTTTAGGAGCATTAAAGAGTGAGTAAAGTAATTTGTAACTTGCATAACTCTATCCATATGAGATAATAGAGTGCTATAAACAAACACAAATATAATTTTTGTTATTGGGCCATTTATTAATTGTTATTTAACCCCTTTACCAACCTCCCACCCATAGAAATAAAATATGATTATTAGAAAAGACTTTTTTATCTACTAGCTAAATTTGTTATTAAACTTCCAACTGTCAATTATTACACACACTGATTTTAAGATTTAGCTTTATAGTTGAAGCTAAACGAATACGAAACAAATAAAATATACATTATTATTTGTAAAACTACATCCAGGATCAACAAATACTGTTGCAAATGATTGACAGATCTAAAAATAATTGAATTAGTCAAGGTGACAGACAACTCCATCAATTAATTTAATTATCACTCCATTATTTTGATTATTTTAGCGAAAATATAGAAAACAAGGTTATCAACGTTCAAAAAAAAGGCAAAAAATCTATGCTATAAAAAAAGCAAATAATCTATGCTGTCGACTCCAAACTTTGCATGATGATTCCTATAATAGTTAGGTACAAATAAGAAGCTTATCAAACTATAATCTTTAGCAAAAACTCCATACGTTCATTTAAAACATGCTATTACATTTTAAACACTTTACTTTTGTATGATATAATTATCCTATAATCATATCCTAAAAAATGTAAATATTTAATGTACTTATGAAATTTTGCAACAAATTTATGTACAATTTTGTTTAGAATTACAAATTAATGTATAAGTTCTCCAAGAGTTATTGTTCGTTTGTCTTTCCTTCTTGTTGTAGAGATTTCCTTTTATGGATGGTGTTATCCTTGTTTTTATCTAGTTTTTAATGAATTTGTTAATTTGCTACATTATTGATTATTGTATATGCTTTTATTGACTTTACAACATTTGTGTCTAACTCTTTTATTTGTTTTGAACTAAAAACAAGAATGAACAATGTAATATTGATGAAATTATCTAGGTTAGCCTAGAATTTAAAGTTAATCTTTAGCCTCATAGAACTATGTGAGGCTTAGGAAACCGAAACTCTAGGGCTAGCCTAAGAAATTTGATAGGATTTGACCAAATAAATTTTTTTATATTGTAAATTCAGGCTTTTTAAGTTATTTTAATAAATACTTTTTTTAGATTGTTGAAGTATACACATTAAAGACAGATTTTTGTATTTTATGAAAAGCTTTGCTGCATCAACATATGTTTAATAACTTCATTATTACTTATTATTGATTAATAATCTGTTAAAGATGAGTTATTTTATGAGTTTAGTTATGTTTAATACAATCTAAACTGCCTTTGTAAATTTTAAGCATTTTATGGGGGTGTGAAGCTATGAGTGGACATAAGAGAGGAAATATGTTCTTCCTTATTTCTTGGTTTTAGGCTAGTGTTGACACACCCACTTACACCTTTTTCTGCATGCCAATGATTAACGAACAAAGAACAAAAGTTAAAAATTTATCTTTGTATAAAAAAAGATAGTCGAGGAAGCTTTTTATAGCCTATACAAAATGACGTCGTACTGGCCTACCATTGGTAAATTAAAATGTATACTAGCCTGCCATTGGTAATATAGTTTGTGTGTTGGCCTATCATTAGTTATATGTATTGCATGACGTCATTTTTTATAGGCCTTGGTAAAGATCAAAAGTAAGCAAGTCACATGTTCTTGAGATTATACCTAGAAACTTATCAATTAATATTTATATAAATTCATATAATCTTACCGTTTTTTCATTGAAGCTATTCCCCCTGTTAAAGATATTTTGCTAAAACTTTAGTTAACAAAAAGTATAATTGAATTGTAAATAAAAGTTGTTTTATACATGTGTACCTTGCAAATAATTTATGACATTTGCCCCACCCAATTTCCCCCAAAAAATGTCTTTATTGTCAAGACAATCCTCCCCCCCCCCCCCCACAATCCCCTCTGATATAAAAGTTTTTCAATGAAATGTAAAAGTTTGCAAATAATAGTCTTGCTAATCCCTGAAGGGGAATTCTTACGTACCACATTTACTTTAAATAAGCATGTTGTTAATAAATATATAAATATTAAAAAAACACAATTTGTTATTTTTTTCATGCATAATTTTACAAAAGAGTATAAATATTACTTTAGAAAAAAATCGACATGTGTCTTAGCACATGCAAATTGAGGAATATTTATTTAGCGCATCGTATAATAGACAGCTTTCCGCGGACTTTAAAAAGTAAAATATAAGAATAAAACCTTGAGGGGCCAAATGCTCGGGTTAACAGAACTGGTATAAATTATATGAATTTTAATTGGATAATTGTGGAAAATTGTCTGCAATACGATGCTATACATGATTTTCAGTATGGCTAAGAACTGGTTCTAATCCAGTTGATATTTATCGGTTTTGAAGCCATATCTGTCAATAAACAAGGAATATATATGATAAATTTCACTAGTAGGTACTCAGAATTGCAGAGTGGTTTATTATAACGCATTTGTCAATTAAAATTTCAATAATTTTTTATAATGAAAACATTTTTTCTAAACATACGTTAGAAAACACTTGCAAACAAAGATATTTACAGAAAAGCTTCTACGATTAAAAGGCTTAATTGTTGTGAGCACCGTGAAGCCTATCTAAACATTTATTCATATATCAACTTGATTTATGCAACATTTTAAACTAAAGTTGGGAGTGTCAAGAAAAAAAATTGTGTGTTGTGAACTACAAAAAGAAAAAAGAAAAGCTTATTTAGTGGTGGTTAAAAGCACCTATTTAGCCTTCTAATAAACCAACAGGATGTCTCTCTGTTTGTTTGTTTGTACCGAAGGATCTCACTAACCGATGAACAGGGTAGCTTAGTTACAAGAAGATAGTTCTAAATACCTGTAATTCATCTTTGAGATTAGCAGCACCAAAAACAGCGGCTGCTGAAGCCGAGACTATCCTTGAGTTCAAAATTATTAAGCAACCATTTTAATGATAAGAAATAAAGAGTATTTTAAAATTAACAAAATTGCATTTTCTATGCAACTCCCCAACTTATGTGAACTTTTCTCCTGTTTAGCCTAAGGATTTAGTAAGATCAATGTTTTATCACATTTTCTTTCGAGAAAAGAATTAGAGTTGAAAATATTTAAAAGTCAATGATCATATGTTTTTTTTATAAAGCTTTTTATTTTAAATTAGAACATACAAAGCTTAATTGTATTTGTATTACATGTAGGTTGGGTCCATAAGCCAGCAAGGGATAATGGCATAATTAAAGAGTGAAAAATATAACTATAGAGTAGCTTTGCTTATAAAAAAGTGTCCTTTAACTGAGATTGGCCTGGTTAAATATCATAAATATGCACTGCCTGTCCTAACTATCAATCAAATATAATTAGACAAACGACATTTTTCATACCACAGGGGGTATCTAAATATTCAGGGATTTAGAGAATAGATAATGTTCCCATATTCTTCTTTATATTTAAGTCCTCGCTTAATCAGCTGCTATAAAATATAGAGGTCTGTTTTGTGTCTGACAGAATTCGAGATAAATAATAATTATTCTTTTCAAAATGTATCTATGCACATTTTGACTTCATTTCTTAGTTTTTTTCTTTCTTAAACTCTGTCTATCCATAATGTTAGAATTGTCCTATTGATTTAAAACTTTTTATGGTGTTCTTATTTCAGTTTAGTACAATTTATGAAGCGTATAATGTAATCGTTTCCAGAAAGTCCGTATTTCTATTTAAAACATGCCAATTTGTAACTTTAAAAAAAAAACAAAGTTTGTCTTTTTACTGTATCCTGTACTAGCGGCTACGCCCCTAGAGGCCTCTAGTGGCACTTTAAATGTTTTTGTTTGTTAAAGTTAATTTTTATTACGATACCTCTTTATTTGACGTTGAAGTCTCCCCTAATTTTTTTAAAATTTCGATTTTTTTGTCATTTCTCTTGGGAGGGTGGTGGTACCCTCCCCCAAAATAGTTATAAACCTTCCCGGGACTTATGAGAAGCTACCCTGTTAAGGAGAACCCGATCGGTTCAGCGGTTAGCGAGATCCTTCGGTACACACAGACACACAGACAGACACACAGACAGACACACAGACAGACACACAGACAGACACACAGACATCCTGTTACTTTAGTATAAGGATTAACTCAATTTTACTCATACATTTACTATATTTTGATTCTACAAAGACATGCGAATTTTTGTTTTAGATATACACGTACATGAGTACCTATTTTGGAGATAAAAATACCTAAATATATTCTTTTTTTCCATTCCGCATCGTTCTATTCGGAAATACATATAAGTATACAACAAATTTGTTGGTCCATCTATCAATACCTTTTTCCATATCGTATCAAAAGTATAATGATGGACATCAAAATATCATTAGTAGGCCAAATGATAAATTGTTATTGGTAGTTGTTGTAGGTTTAATATATGCAAACACAACACACACAAAAACAAGGACAAAAAATTATAAAAGGCACGGCTAATCGTTAAATATATTTGAAGGTCATCTTTATTTTTCTAAAAATTGTGACAGGCTACTATTATGCATTTTGTATGTATTTTGCTGCAGAATTGTAAGGGTTCTGAGAGTTCATTTTCTCTAAATATTTGAAATAGCATAGACAATAAAACTAGAATACACATGTTTATTTTTTTTAATTGCCTGGTTATCAGGGAATAGAGTCGGCGCCTTTAGCCGAGAGGCAGGGGCTGTTTCTGAGGGTGGCTTAGAGGGAGGGTTACTAATTATATACCTGTCTAACCATATACCAAATAATGTTACCATTGTTAGGAGATTAAAAACATTTTATTGTCTTAGCTACCTGCCTAAATATCTATTGAAAGATATTATTCTGTGTTAAAATGGCTAAAAGGCTTGTCTTGTAGCTCATTTATTTGATAATTCAAAGGTTTACAGAACTCAGTTAGAATATGAATATTTTTACTTTCTACTTTCTGTATCTTCTTTATAGCTTTTACTTTGTTAATCAATTTTATTATCATATTTTATTATAGAAAATAGCCTAAAACCTGCCAAGCACTAGATAAATGATACATCCTGTAAACAAAAAAAGGTTCTTTACACAAAGTCCCTGTTGAGAATAGATAATTTCCGGCCCTGCACCTTATTTTAATTTTTTTTTTTTTATTGAATAGTTTTTACCTGTACCTAAGCCCTGCGATTGGCAAAATAAAACTTGTGGGGCAATCCAGTAATCAATATAACCTAACCTCATGTAAAGTAATAAACAAAATAAAATTTAATTCATTTTTAAAATGAGGGGGGTATCTGTGCTTAAAAGGGCACTTTGTGCGAATGCACAAAAACATTTTTTTCATCCAATTTATATCTTTTCATTTATCTTTTCTATTTTCTATCCCTTATATATTCCTATTACTATGTGTGAATTAAAGTGCTTGAGAAAGTTTGAAAACACAGAGAGAGGGATATTCAAAATATATGACAATCTAAAGACAAAATTCATAATTAGTTAATTATTAGGCCTAAGTCTAATTAAAGTGAAAATCATGGCTCGGCAGCCGCCTGTTAGCCTTAGAGAAATCTATTATTTACGAATTTAAAAATCAACTGGAAATCTAAACATGACCCAATTATGGTCATATATCTTATTAAAAAAAATTCAAAGCATTTAAATGAGTTTAAATTTGAGGCTTAGGCGTGGCTTTCGAGCCCTATCAAAAATGAAAGAATAAGAAAACATCGAAACAAATCAAGCAGACGGACTAACAAACTGTATTAAGATTTTCCCATTAATAAAAATAGAATGTTTCCGAGAAATATTTATTTATGAGTATCTATGATTTAAAACAAATATTTTCTTTTTTGAATCCCAGAGTATTTAATTGTTTTCTATTATATGTAAAATTATATACCTAAATGTCTGTGTACATCTGTATGTGGTCATGCATTGATACAAAATAATTTAGCAGATTGTTTTAGGAATACATTTTATAAGATTTTACACTAAACAAATATTTTTCTTCTCATATTCTTTTTAAAAAAAAGTTGATTGTTAGCTTTAAATTAGAGTAAAACACTAGAGGGGGAAGGAGTTAAATAACTGTATTTCACTATCCTAATGACCTTGTGGCGCCTCTCAATTGGGTCTCTGAAAATCAACCAATGGTGTCAGGAATACTAACACAGCCAAGTAGCAGAAAACGATTTGCTAGCAGACGAAAAAGGTCATTAGAAAAGGGGGAGGTAGGTATCTGTATATACATCTATACTATAGATCTGTTGGCTTTAAAGCAAAATGGACATTTTAAAAAGTTAGCAATTTTGCCATGTATGCTAATTCACAATGCATGCACACCTTGCAAGTATGTTGTGTAAGCGTGTGTGTAGCTGCCTAGTGTAAGTGTTCTCTCCTGCTGTGTGAGAAATTCAATTCATTAGTCTCCAACAGGGGGCAGCACTGCGTACAATTTTTATCTAATTATTCAAATCTGAATTCTGATTTTCATCTTAATCAAACAACACACGTATCTTCAAGTTAACATTGAATCTTGAATACCAAAGGGTTTGAATATTTAAATTATTTTGTTGGTTGAATGGGATTTGTGTCTTTGTAGGTTACTTGTATTCTTCATATTATTATAATTTAATTAGGATGTTTTTTAATCCCTCTTTCCTTACTAGACGATTTTCAAGCAGATGTTTTTTTTTCGAGTTGACCTCCATGTTTTCTATAGCAAACTGGGATAAATTTCTCATGATTTCATTTTCTAATATTCTTACTTTTTGTATGAAACAATTTACTTCTTTTTCCACTATTTTTTATGATATAATTCTACTTTTTTACTTTTACTTTATAATTCCTTTTTGCTATTACCAGCAACAAAGATAAATACTAAAAGGTCAAACATAATTATCAATGTTACATTGTTTTTTGATGACAACATCCACAAAAACAAAGCTCTGAAACGGTAGGAACGAACATTAACACTTGTAAAGTGTCAGAACTGAATAATCAGAATATGTATGTATAAACAAAACAGTAAGTAATAAGCAGGATAATGTTTAAGGACATACTTGCATTTTTGGACTTGATTGTAGAGATGCTTCGCTTATAACAGAGTACTTTGTTTCCTAGGAATCAGTATTCCAAAAATCAGATTAATCGGGTTATTATATCACATAAAAAATTGTTGTTAAAAATCAACATGTCTAAAATGGACGTATGAACATTCTGGTAACGATTATAAAGTTAATACGTAGAAATAAAACTCAATTATTTGATTCAAAGGACCTCTGAGCGTTTATGTACTAAACCTGTAATAATGTTATCCTTGTAAAAACTGCATTACACCTGAAATCTGTGACAAAAATGTCGGGATATTTCACATCAAAACGGAAAAAAATATTTCCAATTTTCTGGCTGGCTTAACAATATCATCTGAGGTAAAAGAATGGGTCAATTCATATTTGAAACATTTTTGCCTTTATGATTCTAAGCAAAATCATAATAACGTATTTAACGAATTAATTTGTATAATTTATAGTAATAAAAGTTGATAGAGAAAATAAAATATAAAAAAAGTATTCTTCCAATTTTAGGTTCCAGAAATGGTTTTCCAGAAACTGATCCTCAAGGTCTCCTTTGATAGGCTTCTGTGAAAAGTAATTGCTTTACAGTAAGAATTCTGAATATTTAATAAGAATCAACATAACCCCAAAATTTTCGCATAAAGAAGAAACCTATCAAATAAAAAGAGATAAACACAAAACAAACCCCAATTATGAGAAATAAATGATTCTTATAATTATTAATTTAACTATCCTTCTTTCTCTTTTTGTTAAGGAAATAGTTAGATAGTTACAAAAATAGAAAGGGTTGTTTTTCATGAGTATAATGCAACTAAAGTTATATTTAGATTTATAATATTTTTTTCTCGTATTCATTCGAATCCGGTGGATAGGAACCGGTTCTCATCCATACGAAAAAACTATGGCTAGCATCGTATTACATCCAGCTTTCTACGAATATAAAAATGTACAATCATAAGATTAAAACCAGATTTTTTAGCCCGTGCCTTCGGCACCTCGGGTAAAAAAACTGGTTTTAATCTTATAATTGTACATTCTATATCCGCGGAAAGCTGTTTATAATACGATGTGAGAAATAACTATTCTCGTATTCATTCGAATCCGTTGGATAGTAACCGGTTCTCATCAATACAAAAAAACTATGTCTAGCATCGTATTATATCCAGCTTTCTTATAATTGTACATTCTATATCTGCGGAAAGCCCATAGAGAAAATAATAAAAGAGAGAAATCGAGGTATTTGAAGGAATAAAATAGGCAGTGGGCCTAGAGGCCTATATTGAGCAATTGCCGCGCTGAATTTTTAATGTTATTCCACCACTTTTCAAAATGGGAATATCTTAAAATTAAATATAATTTCAAGACAATTATAGTTGATGTTTGAAGCATAAATCAAATTTTTAAGGGATGATATAGAAATATTTTGAATTATCATCCATTCTGATGAAACCTAATGAAAGAATATTAAATTATCATTATTAATTTTTCATGACTTTGCTACTGACTTTAATCATAACACTCATTATCAGCTTATAAGATTTATATTGCAGTCTATCTAACTTATATTTTTTAATAAATAAACGTTTTTACAAATTTAATATGAACATTTGATTGTAAATTATAATAATCAGTTTTTCAGTGTCATCTAGCTTTGGATATAGAACTAGAATATCAAAGCGTTCATCAATTTTTATTTTGCCTGTATTTTTCTTGTTTTGGATTTTTGTCACTAAAGGGCCAAACCCTGAGGGGTAAATAACATCACTTGAAAATGTTAAAAATATTGTAAAAACGAGTATTGTCTGAGAAAGAACATAGATAGCATTACAGATTATTCACTTATTTAGATTATTCAGTTATGAAATTTTTTATTTAATATTTAGCCTTAGTTTTAATGTATGTCTTTGAAGTAGACAACTAGCGAACCTGGTGGCTGAGAGCTAAACTATTAATTTTTTATTAGTAAACATTTAAAAGTTTTATCATGTTAATTAGATTTAAATATTACATTTAGGCTAATTTGAAAAAAAAAAAATTTTTGATCATAAAAGGTGAACCCTCCTATTTTTAAACTAGGCGAAACATACTTTTCTGCTGCACTAAGACCGTCCGCGGCTGTTTGTTTTTTAAGATTCTAAATCAAATTATATTTTAAATATTTTCTTTAATTTTTTTTAAAACAAAATAAATTACAGAAAAATAATAATAATTAATAAGATAAAATTTTTTTTATTTTTTTTTACATATATAGAATAGGTTATGATTAAGATGCAAAAAGCCGCGGACGGTTTAGATAAATAGCAGACAAATTATTTTAGTAGGGGGGAAGTAATATTTTACAATGAAATTGGGGTGAGTATTCATCCTCTTATCCTTTTTCCTTATGGGAAAGCCGTTTATAATACGATGCGAGAAATAACTATTCCAAAAAATCACAAAACTTATGTTTTAGAAAAAAAAATCATAATCTATAATAGCCAGATATCATCGTATTAAAGACAGCTTTCCGCAGATAGTAAAATCAAATATTATGAGATAAATTTAAGTTTTGTTGGCCCCTTTTATAAATAGATTGCTTAATTAATTTTTTTTATGATTAATAAATACTACCTTCTAAAATTTGAGGACTTATAAAAGCTAATCTTATTTTAATGTTAGCTTACTGCTGCGCTACTTTTAGACACATTCTTGTTTCATTACGTATTTTTTGTTGCTTGATAAATGATTTATATGATTTTATTACCATTTATTATTTTCCAATTACAAATGATTTAATAATAGGCTAAAAGTTAGAAAGTCTGGGAAAGGAAATTTTATTTTTTTGTGTTGTATTTTTAGATATATAATTACTAAATCACCAAGTTGGTTTCTCATGATTTTTAATACAGTATTTTCCAATGCAATATATGTATTTTCTATTCAATTTATTGACAAATAATTTTGTAACCTTTTTAATCAAAAGATAATCAATCAAGCTTTTTAACGTTTTTAAATACAAGGATGACAAGGATATGTTATAGATTACATGATTTTATTAGAAATCAAAGACTTTTAAGTGGAAAATGTAAGAAATTTCATCAGTATTATAAGTTCTCACCTCAGTGCGACTACAGTAAGTTATAGAGTGCTAAAAACTTAGAGTGAGCAGATGAAAATGTCAAAATTAAAAATCTAATAGATAATCTATAAGGCTTTTAATACATTACTGCATTATGTCTATATTTACATGACTCCTATATCAAACATAAAATGAATAATTAAGCAAGAAAACAAGTTTATTACTTTACTTTCTAATTTAAGGTTGAGTCCCCCAAACAAAGCTAATGATTGTAATTAAACAGAAATAAATTGATATTAATCACTCATATTTTCTGTTGATTAATTAATAAATCATTGGGAGCAAAGCCTTTCTACGTCTATGGTTATTTGCACGTATGTCAGTCGGTAAATTATAATTTCATTGAAAGACATATTTTAAGAGCATAGCATTTAAATCGTCAGAAAGGTGATAGATTCGATTTTAGTAACGATCTAAACTGGTTTATATAGATGCTATGTAAGGCTTGTTAATTTAGGACATAATAACATAAGTTTGTCTCAATATGAGTATAGACCCAAGAGCTTTGCTTTGGGCATATTATCGTTCTTGTATTTGATTGATGGTAATAGAAAGAAACACAAGTTTTTTTGGTAATTATTTATACCACAATGTTTTATAATTAACAGAATTTGACCCCTACATAGTTCTACTCTCTTGTTTCAGATTTTTTTGAGTCCCAAACGTCGAAGTGGACAAACATCGGAGTGGAAACTTAACCTAACCTAACATATTCTATACTATTTTAAAGGTTTTTAAATGCCTAACCCCTGCGGGGGGCTTATTTTGCACATTAATATCTTAACCTAACATAACCTGTATAGAAATACTGAATTAAATCAATATTTTATATAAACCCCGAACCACTTCATTATGCAATCTACATTTTCCTGGATATTTTGTCTACGGTAGTCCATAAGTGTACAGCTTTACATTACATTGTTTCTATTTGTTAAAGCAACACCTATGATAAAAGAAAAAGATTCTTTTTAAAGTAAAATGCTTATATTTCAATCAAAATCTATATTTTTTTATTTTTTACCGATCCACGTCATTATGCAAATCAAAAGAAAATTAATGTGAAAACGTTTGTTTTGCACTTTTCTCCACTTTTAAAAAATGATTCTGATAAAATAACAATTTTTTAAGGGATTTATGCATTAATTATAATGAAAAACAGTTTCAGGTAGATTTTAATGATTTTTCTAAATAAGAAATAATTGAAAAAAAGAAATTCTATCCTTATCACTTTAGAGGACAGCTGCTGACCCCCAGTCTTATGGATGAAGCTAAATACATGTTAAAGATAAAAATTACCCTGAAAAGTATACAAAAATGTTTTTTGATGTGTTAAAAAAATCCATTTTAAAATCTTGATTTTGAGGATGATGGCCTTTAAGATGCTCTTACTGGTGGTGAAGTTGAGCTAAATGTTATCTAAGTACATGACCATTACAACAACTTGTCTATTAACCAATGTACCATTTTTTGTAGTCATAGCAGCCTCCAGTGGAGCCTCTTGACATGAAATATAACCATTATCTAAAAACTACATTATTTACTTTATGAATTTTAGTAATTAAAATTGCAATTATTTTCTTTTTTAATATTGCTTGCCTGGAGGCTGCTATGACTACAAAAATTGGACCATAGTTCAATATATAAGTTTTCTTCAAGGGCATGCACTTTGATAACATTTAGCTCACCATCACCACCAGTAAGAGCATCTTAAAGGCCATCATCCTCAAAATCAAGATTTTAAAATGGATTATTTAGCACATCAAAAAACATTTTTGTATACTTTTCAGGCAAATTTTTATTTTTTACATGTATTTAGCTTCATCCATAAGACTGGGGGTCGGCAGCTGTCCTCTAAAGTGATAGGGATAGAAATTCTTTTTTTTTAATTATTTCTTATTTAGAAAAATCAATAAAATCTAACTTAAACTGTTTTTCATTATAATTAATGCATAAATCCCTTAAAAAATTGTTATTTTATCAGAATTAATTTTTAAAGGTGGAGAAAAGGGCAAAACAAACGTTTTCTCATTGATTTTCTTTTGATTTGCATAATGAAGTGGATCGGTAAAAAATTCAAAAATATAGATTTTGATTGAAATATAAGCATTTTACTTTAAACAGAAGCTTTTTATTTTATCATACGTGTTGCTTTAACAAATAGAAACAATGTACTGTAAAGCTGTACACTTATGGTCTACCGTAGACAAAATATCCAGGAAAATGTAGATTGCATAATGAAGTGGTTCGGGGTTTAGTACCAGGGGTCGTGATTCTCAAATTTATTTCAATTAAAATTGATAAAAATTTGGATATTTGTGTGGCGTAATGTTGGTGTAAAACTTATTTTGTGGTGTAACCAAAGGGAAGTGGATAAGAAGGGAGGAAAATAAGGAATTGGGTTGTGGGGAAATTTGTTGTGTAT
Source organism: Acartia tonsa (assembly GCF_053477335.1). Lineage (NCBI taxonomy): Eukaryota > Metazoa > Arthropoda > Copepoda > Calanoida > Acartiidae > Acartia > Acartia tonsa. The sequence continues at coordinate 25,973,892 of NC_137261.1, forward strand.
AGTACAAAATTTGTTGACAAAAATGTGAATTAATAAATTTTGTTTCCCCAAAATATTTCGATTTGAAAAAAAACAAGACCACAACCTTCAAAACTGTATAATAGATGAAGTATAGAAGAACATAGTATAACGCTGTATACTCTAATTATAAAGTAGCTACTACACTTAAACAGTGGCGCTAACTGTGTTTTAATAGGGGGGTTGCTCGAAGCATATATTTGGAGGGTGGGGGGGGGGGAGGGTTACCTTAAGCAAGGCGTATTACAGACAACAACAAAAAGGCCCAACAACCCCTTTTATTACGCCTCTGACTTAATATACGAAAGAAAATTTAATCCCCATTCATAAGTTTTGTATTATGTTCCGATCAGAAATGTGCTTATGCAGCAAAAAGAAATTGTGTAAAGTACAAACTAAACACACTGACGCTAAGTATAAAAAAGTGTTGCTTTGAATAAAAAGAAATGCAAACAGTACACGACAACAAACAACTAGATTTTTTTCTCTCCATGGTTAATAATGGTAAAAGTATTTGTGATTAACCTCTAATTGTTTTCTTTCGTGCCAATATATCCTCAATTTAAGACAGGAACTTTAACTCTGAAAAATAAATATGTATAAAATTGAACTATACAAGAGGAAAAAAGTTAAAAATTAAAAAGGAAGAGATGTATATAATTATCTCCATGAAATGAGGGGATAAAAAGGGCAATGGGTTATTTTAACTGATTACCTGGGCTTGTATAGAAACTATTTGACTATCTTAGGTCAAAAAAAGTATGTTTTGTAAGCATTTTTGACAGATTTATAAATTAATAAATAAGAGAAATACAGAAAAAATTCTTATTATATGGTACCTGCGCATAGAAATCAGAATTATATTCTCATGGTTTGGAAGGAAATATGTGGGGATGTGTTAGTACATTTCTCTTTTTTGGTATTTAATCTGTTTATCTGTTTCTTAGAGTATTTGTCCATGCTTGTGTTGAATCATGGCTATGTGTAAAGCACAAGAATAAAAAAGATATTTTTAAAAGCGAAGCTTTTCTATAATTAGGGTCGGTCCGTCCGTCCGTCCGTCCGTTAATTTAGGCATGTTAGAATTGTCCTATCGATTTCAAACTTTGCATGATGATTCCTGTAGTAGATGGGTACGATTTAGAAAGCGTAGCAACTCTATAATCATTACCAGAATGTCCGTACGTCCATTTTTAACATGTTGATTTTTCTACTTTTTCAACAACAAATTTTCAAGTGTTTAATTATCCGTTTGATCTGATTTTTTGTATATTCATTCCTGGGACAACAAAGAACAATATTATAAGCGAAGCAACTCTATAATCAAGTCCAAAAATGTAAGTATGTCCATAAACATTATCCTGTTTTTAAGCAGTTTTTCAACAAATTTACCTACAATTTTGATTCGACATTTATACATTTATGTTCCGATTTTTCAGTTCAGATACTATACAAGTGTTAATGTCCGTTTGTCCTACCGTTTCAGTGCTTCGCTTTTATGGATGTTGTCATCCTTGTTAAGATACATATATGTGACTAACAATAGGTGAACAAGCTTAGAACAGCTTGTGCTTTTTAATCCTATATTTGATAAAATAGTATTAGCATATCATATGGTTTGGTTTCATGATATAAAAAAATCATAAAAATTTTGTAAATAAGACAATAGTTTTTCGTCTTCGAGCAAAAAAAATACAAATATGAATCATTTTCAATATTATTTTTCATATTTATACTTTTTAAAACATTCTATAATAATCCAATTAGTGGTATAAAGTATCTGAAGACTAAACAAATTAAAGCATAACAGCCTAAAACAAACTTTTAGTGTAATAAGCATTGATTTATGCTCTAGAATATTCTTTTATTTTATTATTTAAAGCTAATCGTTTCAACAGTCAGTGTAAGTTCGTCCGTAAAAGATAGCTCTTAATATTTTGATTTGTAATTCTATAACCAAGTATAATATTAAAGCTTATACCAGTAGTATACCATAATAAACATTATGTTTTTATTTGAAGTTGTTTTGACAAATATTATAATAAGGTTTTTTAATTTGTTCAGATTTATAGATAATATATATACCGTTTTGATGTTATTAAATTTATTTAACCCTTGAATTTTGCGAATTGTAGGGTAGCTGTCCTTTTCTATATAACATGTGAACTTATCACTTGATTTTTTACATTTAAAACAAGGATGGCATTTGAACAAAGTTGCTTTGACCATATTGAAAGATAAACTTTTATATTTTCAATGATGGGGTTAACGAATATAAACCATTAAATTGGTTGGTGTGTAATTTTAAAAATTAAAACAATAATTCTATAAATATAGATGTATATCCAGACAACTAGCTGGATCCACTGTTGGGGACCTTTTTGTGTCTGCTAGCAAATTGCTTTCTGCTTTTTTTTTGTATCGACATGGCTGTGTTAATATTTCCAACGCTGTTAGTTGATACTCAAAGACCCTATTGAAGTCGGCACATGGTTCACGGGGTGGGGACATACAGTTATTTAACCCCTTCTCCTTCTATTGTTTTACTTTAATTTGATATAAAAAAATAGGTTATTTAAATGTAATATCTAGACACTCGAGCGCAAAATTGCCATTGTTTCTAAAAAATGCAGATGTACTGACAAGTTATTATTGTAGAAAAGCATTGCCATTTGAAAATACATGCTCTAACCAAGTTAGATCAAATTAAAGTTTCATGGTTTCAGAATTGCAAAATTAGACTGACATTTCATGAACACGAAAACTCCAACCAAAAGGTTCCATGAAAATAATTACATTTTATAAAAGTTTTTGTAGGAAATATTTCCTTTCTTTGTTTCTGGATTAAATCAATTTAGTTTTTGCTTTGTGATTTGAATTATTGCGTTCCTGGCATATTTTACTGCAGCCTTTAAATAAAATGTTTAGTTTGTTGCATTTATCTTTATTTATATATTTTCAGAAAATATTTTTGTGTGTTTTATTTTCATAAAAAGCATAAGTTACAAAAAAACTGTAATAATGTTTGTGTGTCTCTATTCAATTCATAGGAGATATTGAACATGACTGAAAAAATCAGTTAACAATTTTCAGGAAATCTTAGTGTTGGTCACGGGTACGTTTTAAGCTATTTCAAGAGTGAAAAGGACCATCCTCTTAGAGAGATACCCCCCCCCCCACCTCTTAATAAAAAAAACAATTCATGCATCGCATTATAAAAAAAAATAATTAGATATATATTTTTTCATGTTGGAAATCTTGTCATAATTGAATGGGAAATTAACGTTTTGAATTACATATAAAGCATGCTGTTTTTCCCCATCGTTTTATGATATTTTTACCTAAAACAAGGCAAATACTGAAAGTATCCAAATGAAAAGTTTTTTTCGAATTCATAGTTTATCTATCTTCTTTTTACAGTTCGTTATATTCCTTCCAATTGTCTGCCCATACTATAAACTATGTGATCTTAAGGGATAAGACAGTGAACGATGAATTGATATATATCTCAAATGATGATAAACAAAATTAGTTTTCTATAGATTTAAATGTATTTGTTGAAAAGTTTAGACACTGCTAGTTTGAAAAGTATCATCGAATCAGATACTATATTTATAAAAGTTTGGGTACCAGTGTTATTTACAATCAAATGTCCCCTACCTCCCTGCTCTAAACTATGTATAAACTGATTTAGTGAGTGAGGGGATATTTTGCTGTTTATTACACTGGTCCCCAAAGTTTTATAATAAAGTTTTCTTATTCATTGGCCTTAAAACTTTGAGGACTTTTCTTGAATTTTGATTGGTTGGTTCATTAAGTTGAGTGTCCTAACGTTCCAACCACTAATTGTAATCTATAGGATCGGTAATTTTGTGTATCCTCATTGGGTACATCAATTCATTGTCCAATGTCTTATCCCTTAAGATCCCAGAAACTGACCACAGAGCAGTACTATGATAATAATATGTATGAAAGTGGGATCAAATTACATGTTCCACAACTTGTCAGTCTCAAAGTTATTACAAATCATATGCATATACACACACACACAATCAACCCCAAGAGAGGGGAATAACTCTGGTTAGTTACTACTGCTCAGGGGTAGCTATTCTAACAATCAATTCTACAAAAAAAATAACGAAACCATTTAAGGTATGGTGGGGGTATATTTTGTTTTTTTCACGTAACCTAAGAGGGGTGGGTAAGAAGCGGAGGAAAATGGGAAGGGGGTTGTGGGAAAATTTTCCTTTAGAATTGTTTGTCAGAATATCATTCCCTTTTCAATTTTACTACTGGAATAAATCAATGTTTGGTTTAATTTTTAGTTGCACAACTAATCTTTAACTATTCAATATTCCTAAAAATAAATTTTTATTACAATAAAATTTTAACCTGTTTTAATATTCGGTTACAGATCATCGTGTAACTGGACAAAGTGTCCAAAAAATCAGCCATGTGACGTCATAAAAATGAGGGATTGTCCATCTCTTTTTTAAAGGTTTTCTTTCCCACTTCTCATGTCATCTCTCTCATTTTTAAGACGTCACATGGCTGATTTTTGAGACACTTTGTCAAGTTACATCATTGTAAATAAGAAAAGGTAACTTAGTCTTTATAAAATTTACACGGCTGCAATTAAAATTTAGCTGTCACTGATCACTGATGTATCCAAGGCTTCTTTGTCTTTTTTTAGAAATATTTATCACAAATTGTATTCATATTTATTTTATATATGATAAAAATTGTTATTTTTATAATCTAGGATTATAATCTGTAACATGAGAACTTTGTAGGGAATTAAGACAACGCAAATCTTCATCTTTATATATCATAAAACCAAGGATTTCTTACACAAAAGTAAGATACTATCAATACACTCATTGGAGCTAGCGATCTAAAGGGATAAGGTACTGACTTTTACCCTTTTTTGGAAAGAACAATTAGCGGTTGAAACGTTTGGACACTCAACTTGATGACACAACCAATAAAAATTCAAGAAAGGTCCACAAAGATGGTAAGCCAACGAATAAGAAAATAATATAATAAACTTTAGGGCTAGTGTAATAAACAGCCCAATATCCCTCTCTCTCTCCCATGTATGATGTAGCCACGTCAATCATGAGTTTATCCATAACAATAAAAATGGACAGAAAAACATCTTTTTGGCCTTCGCTACCTTTTGAATATAGAGCCCCCATATGATAGCTAGCCGCTAGTTGAATCATAAAGTAATCCGCAATTTTCAAAAATTAAATACATTTATGTCTTTAATAAAACATTTATATCTGTATTTAAGCTTTCTAAAGACTAATGATGTCTCATAAAAATGCTTTTCCTTATCTTCACTAACCTTTTAACTCATATCAAACTACATTAAGCAGGTAGGTACATCGTTTCTTAGGTTTTCTCAGTCACATCACTTTTTAAGTTAATATAGGGATAGATTTTACTTTTATAGTATATTATCAAAGAAAACAGGCAAAAGTATCTTAGAATTTTTCATTAGCACGATAACAATTTAAAATTTGGTCTAAAATAAGGATCTTTGAAAAGCTCATGATGTTTTTTCTAATCTTGATTTTGCATTAGTCAATTATTGTACACTTTGCATAAATAAGACCTTCCTAATCTATTTTTTTTCTTCTTTTTTAAAATTGTAATTAGTAGCTATTATAAAAGTATGAATTAAATATGAAATAAAGTTTTTCAACTTACTTCTGTTGAGGTTTTAAAAAGCGAAGCTTTTCTATAATTATGGTCGGTCGGTCCGTCCGTCCGTCTCAAACGGATAGCTTTTCCCCGTTAATTTAGGCATTTTAGAATTGTCCTATCGATTTCAAATTTTGCATGGTGATTCCTTTAGTAGTAAGGTACGATTTTGAAAGCGTGGCAACTCTATAATCATTACAAGAATGTCCGTACGTCCATTTTAAACATGTTGATTTTTTTTACTTTTTTAACAACAAATTTTTATGTGATCTAATCATCCGATTGATCTGATTTTTGGTATGTTGATTCCTGGGACAACAAATTATAATGCTATAAGCGAAGCAAATCTATAATCAAGTCCTTAAAATGTAAGTATGTCCATATACATTATCCTGTATTAAGAAGTTTTTCAAAAAATTTACTTTAAATTTTGCTTCGACTCTTATACATTTATATTCTGATTATTCTGTTCTGACACTATATAAGTGTTAATGTCCGTTTGTCCTACCGTTTCAGTGCTTCGCTTTTATGGATGTTGTCAAACTTGTTGTATAACAATTTATTTTTTTCAACCAAAAAAATATTCTAATGTGCTGAGAGATACTTCGGAACTAGTTTCTAAATATTTGAAATATCTAATTAGAATTAAATCAAAATGAAAATAAATTTTCTAAAAAAACTGAAAGGATAAAAACGAACAAATTTTGATGGGCTAAATCCAATAAAGATTGGATTTGAAATTTTAATTTAAACTTTTTAAGTTGAAGAGGTTTTATAATTTTCTCTTATGTATATTGTATATATATTACATATTATACATTTTCTAAAATTTAATATTATCTTTTAATTCTATACCTTTCATATCTCTTTCTCTTGTTCCAATTCGTCGCATCCTTTCTATAATTCTATAATTTATTGAAAAGTTACAACTGTTATTTTGCTTACATTTTCCATGGTTAAATCAAAACTCATATTCTTAACAATCCTAAATTAACATTTAGAGCTATTCCTTATGAATGAAAAAACCTACCCTAATTATAGAAAATCTCCACGCCTAAAATAATATAATATATTTATTTTGCTTAATGTATCTACGCAAAAAAAGAGAATCTATATTAAATGAGATAAAAGCAATTGATTGTCATATTCATACATTTCAGCAGCTATAAATTTCCAGAAATAGCACAAATCAAAATAAAAATTAATAAGATTCATTTATGTATACTATATCAGCGGTAATGCATGAGATATACCCTCATCTAACCTTTAGAACACCTCATTTTATCCTCCTCAAAATAAAACGCTTGGACGTCCCTATATAACACTAAGAAAAATCGAAGAGTTATGGTAAATAATATTTTCTTTTTATCTTTCAAACTATAAAAAAACGTTTTTTTTCTTTTTTTCAATAGTTTTGTGAGATTGTATCGACACCTGACCATTGTTATTGTGTTTATTGTGACTGTTTCTTTACATTATGATTGACATATTCATCCAACAGAGTTAATATAAACATCTGTTGCTCTCAGAGATTCAAGGATTGGTACAAGGATTCAGAAAGAGAGAGAGGACAATGGGCTGTTTATTACACTATAGTATAATACACTAATTTTTACAATAACGTTTTCTTATTCGTTGGTTTAACAACTTTGGGGACTTTAGTTAATTTTGATTGGTGGATTAATTATGTTTAGTTTTCAAACGTTTCAACCACTAATTTTAATCAATTCATGTGCAGGAGCGAACCTTTCAAAATTTTCTAGAAGAAAGAGTAAAACACTCTTCTCACAAAATAGTTTCACCTATGACGGACATTTAGAAAGGTAGAGTAGCGTCATTGTTTTCTTAAGATTAATGCAGATATTTTATAAACATAAACAAAATAATTCCTTTTTAGAATTCTTATCCCTAAGCTATGTTTTTCTTCAGTCAATACAATTATTTATAAAGAATAGTAAATAATCACATAAGAAGATACTAGAATAAAAAATTATCGAAGCGAAATAAAAAATTTAAAATAGATCAATTCTTTTGTAAACAGATAATATGTTATGAACTTGATGTAAAAATCTGTAAGATTTATAAAATTGAGGATGTATTTTTAGGACTTGATTTTAGAGATGCTTCGTTTAAAATATTGTACCGTGTTGTTTCAAAAACAAGGATGACAACATCCATAAAAGCGAAGCACTGAAACGGAAGGACAAACGAACATTAACACTTGTCTAGTGTCTGAACTGAATAATCAGAATATAAAAGTATCGAAAGAGTCGAATCAAAATTGTAAATAAATTTGTTGAAAAACTGCTTAATACAGGATAATGTTTTGGACATACTTACATTTTAAGGACTTGATTTTAGAGTTGCATTGCTTGTACTATTGTTCTTTGTTGTCCCAGGAATCAATATACCAAAAATCAGATCAAACGGATAATTAAATCACATAAAAATTTGTTGTTAAAAAAGTAGAAAAATCAACATGTTTAAAATGAACATACGGACATTCTGGTAATGATTATAGAGTTGCTACTCTTTCTAAATCGTACCTTACTACTACAGGAATCATGATGCAAAGTTTGAAATCGATAGGACAATTCTAACATGCCTAAATTAACGAATAAAAGCTATCTATCTCGGACGGACGTACGGACGGACGTACGGACCGACCCTAATTATAGAAAAGCTTCGCTTTTAAAAAGATAGCAATAAAAATCAGCATGTTTTATATATACGTAAGAACTGTCTAGTAACAATTATAGAATCGCTACGCTTTCTAAATCATACCCAACTGTTATTGGAATCATATTCATCATGCAAAGTTTTAAATCGTTTGGACAATACTACCATGCTTAAATAACCGGTAAGAGCTATCTGGTACTCACTTAAAAACCTAAATACAGATAAGCTTTTAAAATAGCTCAAATATGTTATTGTATGTCTTAGATGTCTTTAAGCCATAAAATTTTATTTTTCTTAGCGGCTGACTGTTAAAGATTGCAGTTATATAGCTTAGATTAGATATATATCCTTAAACTGTTTAAAATATTGTGCATATAGAATAGAAGATATTAATACTAAATACACATATTCAGAACAAAGATATGGAAAGTTAAAACTTTAGTTGAAATGCACAGGGTGGGGAGGGGCAGGGGTGCAGTGAATTTTAAATACAAGGGGTAAGGAGGAGCATGGGAGTTGTGAATTATAAATGTGATGCTGCAGTGTTTAGAAACTTTGATCAGAACATAGAAACTATTTTTTTAGACTTAATGACAGGTACACTAGGAAATACATAAAGCATTTTTTATCCGTGTCTTTAAACTCAAAATGCTATGGGGAAGGTGTAGTTTTTCCTTCTTTTAATTATAATCATTTGATAATATTTAAGGGGATATAGTATAGTTCTCTGTTCTATAAAAGTAGATGTCTATAGGGCCCTGGCAAAATGGGGATAGATGTCAACGCGTTTAGCTTACGTGTTCTTTTGACCTCATAGTAGAGGGGAAAAAAAAGGGAGGGGGGGAAACTCCTAGTAAAGAGATAGGGTATAGGGTATTTTAGGACGACAATAGAATAGGCACGTCAAAAGTAGTGACCTCTATCCCTATTTTGCTAGGGTACTATAGACAACTACAAATCGAAATGTTTTGTGGAATACTGTCAAAAATGTAAATCTAGACAAAATTACAAAATAAACTAGCAAAAAGTGAAGCAAAGTTTTTGGGGATGAAAGGTGAAATATATAACTGACGTACATCCTAAAATGTAAAATTATTTGCTAAACATACTACATAAATTATTCTATGAGTTATCTTGTAGTTGTGGAATCCTTGTGTATTTAAAAGTTCCTGATTCATTGTGACGATACTGAAAATTTAGAACGGGACATGCATTAGTAATGTATCAACTTACACAATTATATATTCTATATTTCTATGTGCAATTTTAATGCAAAATAATAGGAATGTGAAATTATTCATTTATTGATTTGGGCTTGAAATGTCATTCTAGCCGATATGAGCATTTTATAAAGGGAGTTTTTGATAAAAAAAATCGTGGTTTAATCACCTATCCCAAATAGAAATTAAAACTACCCATGACCTTGACAAAATTATCATGGAAAGAAAATGTAAATTGTTTACAAATTCAAATAACTTTAATGACAAAATAAGAGTACATTCTTTTACAGATACGAAGAATTATTTTTCCTTCAGAATATATATCACCATTCCAGTGGACAGATAATGAAAAAGATTTAATGTAAGCTTTAAATAATTATCAGTGTCCGTATCAGTCTTAGAATCAATTATACAGATACCCAAATCTAACTATAATCTCTGAAATGAATTACCCAAAAAAGGAAATGCTTTAATTAGTTGAAATTGGTTCTATCTTGATAAGAAAATAAGGTTCCTGTATATTTGTCTTGTTTCTAACTTGTAATTGTTCAAAATGAAAAATTAGATTCTTTGCCCAATTTAGAACTGAAAACTTATGTACATATTTAAGTCTCATGTTAAAAGAAATAATTTCTTTATAAGGTCAATAATTGGAAAAGAAATTAATAACTTAAACGATTTTGAAACTAAAAATTCCAAAACCATTTTTTTATTTCTTGTATGATTACTTTAAAGTGATTTAGTTACCTTATTGATATTTTGTTATCCCCAAATATTGGATGTAATCGTCCTTGTTTTGTACTGCTTGAAATAAATGACAAAATAGCCCATCTGTCAACTTTGCTCCTATTTTACTTGAAAATTGAATCTTTACAGAGAAAGTGCATTTGCGGCGGCCTTTTGCAACATATTAAAAAACTAGGATTTAGTTTTTTTTCGCAACAAGTTGTAAAACTTAGCAACACACATGTTAATGCCCAAACAAGGATGGCGGCATCTAGAAAAGCGATATAATCTGGACCCCCCTGTTAAAAACCTTTTTCGTTTACTAGCAAATTGATTTTTGCTCTTTTGTAGTACTTGGCTGTAATCATATTCCCGACGCTATTGGTGGCTTGAAAATCGGTGTTTTTCAAAAAAATTAAATAGAAATGGTTTACAATTATTACATTATAAAACATATAAAAGCTTATTAATTATCTATGTTTCAAAATTAGAACGTGTAAAATAAATATCTATAAAACCACCCCTTGCTGTTTAGAAATCTTTTATGCATAGATATCGACCAAATTTATATAAAAAAGTTTATTATTTTCTTTAAATTATAAATAAAAGTAAAAAAAGTAAATTATATAAACATTTAATTCTTATAGATCAATTAACAAACAAATTTAAGACCGTGTTTTCTAATGGTCTTAATCTCCTATCAAATTAATCTAAAAAATGCATCAGGATTACAAATAATCTTTGATTACCCTGATTTATTTTTCCCCATGCTATCTAAGGAGAGAAAGTACCATTCTAAAAATCAATTCATATACATAGTTTTGTTGTTTATCAATAAATTTTTATTTCTTTTTTACAGACATCGTAGCTTCTTTATTACAAGACATGGGATTTACTCAGCCGAATTAGAAGATAGGCGTCTATCATTTCCCTTTTTTCCTATATAAGCATGTGTCCAGTTGAATCTTCAGTTTTTCAAAATAATTGTCCCTATTCCCCAGGTTAACAATAAATCCACCAAAGTTTGAAATAAATCTTGGTTAAACAGAAAAACTTTTCTATGGCCAATTTTGTACAAAAATAAACACAAAATTGTATCGGCTGTAAAACTCTTAGCCTGTCCCTTTTTCTCACAATTTTAAATAGCAAACCTTATGTATAGTTTAAAATTTTTCTACTGGAAAATTGAAAATAAACTAATTCCCTTCTGTAGGTTGATGGGTGTTACATTACAATATTAATTTATTTTCAGCTCCGACATATTGATATTTCTATCCTTGTTATTTATTTAGTGAGGCAACTATATAATTCGAATTGTTCGTCCGTCCGTATATCTGTAAGTTACGTTTTGGGGGAAACGGGAATTTCTCCGCTCCTATTCAAGATAGAAGGCTGAAACTACATTCCCATCATTATTTAGTAAAACCAACGGATCCGCTTGTCGTAGGGGAGGTAATAGGTTCGAATCTCGGCCCGACATCGTGTCATAACTAAAGACGTAAAATTGGATCCTACTACTGCTTTTAATATTTTGGGCTACTTATGGATGTTGTCATCCTTGTTTATATCCTTTTCCTTACTCTGAAGTGTAAAACTTTTTTGTGCATTCGTTGGCGAATTTTATTTAGAATTTGCAAAATTATAAAGTTGATTGCCAAATGTATATTTATGTAATAGGTATTTTTGAATATATGGGTTAGAATTTATACATAAAAAATTGCATAATAAAGGAAAAAATAAAATAAAATTTGTTTTATGTTTAGTCACATAAGATCCAATCTAATAATACGAGTTCCTACACTTGTTTCCTATTGGTCATTTAAGGAATTGTAGGTCTAGTCTATCTTTATCTATTAAAGGTTTGATATAAGTAGGTCTGTCTATTTCAATAACAACTTTCAAAGTTCTCCTTTTTAGGAATGCCTCACATAGGTATCGGGATGGTTTTAGACTATTTATTCTTCAGATTTAAGTCTTTGTATTGTTTTAAGATATGTTCTTTCTCTGACCCTTCGATCATAGCGCCCCAAGATGCTAGGCGTAGCTAGGCGTAGTCGCTGATTCTCATATATAAAGTGTTAAGTTTTTTGTCAAAAGCTTATGGTTTTAATTACTACTGAGCTGATATAGTTCTCCTTTTTAGGAATGCTTTACTTAGGTTCCGGTTTGTGTTTAGGCTTTTATTTAAATTCAGAGCCCTTAGATGATAGGGGCGCAGCTGCTAGTTGTACATATATTGAAAGAATTGTAAAGAAAATACAACTTTAAAGTTTGATTCGACCTAGTTAGTAAAGCAAAGAAATGAAAACGAAAAATAAATTTTAATTACCAAATGAAAAATCTTTCTAACAAATATATGATGCCATTTTTTAGCATTCTATTACCATGGGATTTTAAATGAATGCGCCGATTCTATCTCAAAATTATATTATTACAAGAGTTCTCAGATAACATGATGATAAAATCTTTGTTCGCCGTTTCTAAGATAATATAAATCAAACAATTATAATAAAGGTTTTAACATATAAGCTTGTTATTGTAATGTGATTATTTAAAAATAGCTTATCTTAAAACACCAAATTATGTCTGAAAATGTGATGGAAATCTAATTTTTCTCATTGACAGCTTCATTTAGTTTATAAAAGTATTCCTTCATTGTACCATAAGTACCATTGTACCATAATCAAATAACCATTTGTGAATTGAAGCAAGTTTATTTTTCTATGGATATTATAATAGTTATTTCTTTCATCGTATTATAAATGGCTTTCCGCGGATATAGAATGTACAATTATGAGATTAGAACTAGTTTTTTAGCCCCGAGGTGAGAACCGGTTCATATCCACCGGATTCGAATGAATACGAGAAAGATTCTTTATAGGTTCTGACAAGTACGTGTATATTTACAGGATTTTTCCTACATCTACCTATTTCTAATATTTCTATTTTACTGTGACAAGAAATATCATATTTGTTTAGAATTGGTTTCTTTTATCGTACAAAAATTTTATATCCTATTCGATATATATTACTTGCATGTTGCAACAGATTTTCATTTACAATAATAAAGAGAATCTTGCAGCTTGCTAAAATATATCTTTGTTGGATTTCCAGTGGAGCAAAATAAATACATATAGTAACAGTAGTGCATAACAAGGATGGATATCTATGATACAAAGTATCTTGATGTCTGTCCGTCTGTCTTACCAAAGAGTAATTAAACAAAGAATAATTTTTTTGAATATTTCTATTTAGGAGGGTTGACTTCCCATTACTTCATAGGGCGAACCCCCTAGAGGCTAGGGGCGAAGCCGCTGGTATGCAATAACGTAGTATTACCAATTCTACTTTTAAATTCTTCAGGGATTTAAATTATTTTTCAATATTTTTGCTATTTTTGAAGTAAGAAAGTTTGTAACTTGGACATTTGTATTAAAACTAACTTGAAATTGTTTTAAGATAAAAAATTCAAAAAGGAAAGGTAAGTTTATGAAAAAATCTAAATTATTTTTTAGAAAGCAGTATGTGTGTATGTGTTAACATGCCACCAATGAGCTCCAGTGAAAGCATATAATGATAACTTTTACAATATGCTAATTTGTCGAAATGAAAACAACAAAATTGAATGTCAACGGGCCTTACAAGACTAACAGTAATCATCTATTATTTATAGATTAAAACAGTTGACTTTTTAAATAGTTGTATAGGGTTAAAATCGAAATATTTTAGGACAAGAACTTTTGGACACATTTATATTTCCCTTATCCCTGAAATAATTGCAGTAGCATCTGTCCCTCTTAATAGCACGTCCATAATATTTATATTTCCCTTTCATTACATAAACAGTTATAAGTAATCTAAAAATAAAACAAAATAATTAGAATAAAATAAGATTTTATGCCCTAAAAATACATATATATTCTATTTTGTCAAGATTTTCCTATACATTGAATATTATGTTGTTTACTCAGCTACCTTATGTGATAGGCTTTAAATTTTTCATGGTAAGTACTGTGAAGATGCAGTTTTCAACAGCCTACTAAGATTTAATTAACGTCCCTAAAGTTTTTAGACAACTAATATGAGAAAGAAGTTCCTGCTAGGTGAACGCTGACTCTTTCTCCCGTTGACATAATTTTTTTTCCAGGTCTCGACAGCCGCGCGTCCACCGCATGTAAGAATCATGGAAATTAACCTTTTACAAATTTAGAAATAGAAGTCTAAACCTAACTCTAATATGGTAAAACCTCTTTTTTATAATTTCCTAGCTCTGCCTAGCTCTGACTTGTATATTATTTTTGATTCTTTGATTCATATTCTACAGCAAAACTACGAATATTGAATCCAATTTTATTTTTCATAATATCTGTCTATGTTACTATCTCTATCTGTAACCATTATAAAACACAAGTGAAAATCAATAATTTGATTATAACCAAATATAAAGAAGTTAATCAACTTTTATTGTCTTTATCATGAAATATATTATCATACTCAGCGCTTTGGAAGTGTTGCTTCTTTAAAATAGTAGAATGTGAGTCTGTATGTTTGTTACAAATGAAACAAACATGTTAGAATAATCTCTAATTAGAAATTAAAACATAAATAAAAGAAAGGATTAAAGATTCATTTGAGTTAAACATGAACCTTTATTATATCATTATATGTACCAATCTACCACATTTTAATATTACATAAGCCTTTCTTGTATGATTGTTGTCACCCTTGTTTTATTATATACATTCATACATGAGAAATGTAAATTAATAATATAGCAGGTGTTTCACAGGGTTTACTCTTTTCTAATCAGAAATCTTTTTCATGAAAGTTTTGTTTAAGCATAAGTATTCTAAATCTTTTATACTTCCTATTTTTTTATATGCACAAAGACACATTAATTCTGAAAAAAATTACAGTTAGTAAGGGAGAAGGTCAATTATAATGTTGCTACGCATATATTGTATGTATTAAAACATTAAATCAATTCTATGTTGCAAGAAAACTTGCCCCACCTTAGAATTATATTTTCATTCCATGATAAATGTAAAATAAATGATGTACAATTTCTATTAATAATCAATTGTACATGATTACAAGATATGACCAAATAAGAAGAGTGCGTATTAAGAAATAATATTTTGGTTTGCCAACCCCTGCCTCGCCCTCCCCCATCTCCGTTCAAAAATTCAGCCAGCCATATTACATATTTCTTGAATGATATATAAATGATAAAACCTTATCCTCCCCTCTTTAAAACTTTACAAGAAAAAGGTGGTATAAAATTTAGATTTGCCATCTAATTCAAGTTTGTGTTTTTTTTGGATTGGCTTTGATGCAATACCGATGTGATTGAGATTTTATCAATATTTCTTACTGGCACATCTTTAATATTATGATAATATCTTTGATTTATTTGTATACTCCGTTTTTGGGGTCATGGTAAAAAAAACGAAGTAGTTTGCTTCGTAGTATTTTCACAGTAGTTTTTCTCCTATTTCTAGCCCTGCGGGGGGCTCTAACCCTGCAGGGCCAATTTCCCTCCCTGTGGGGCAATTATTACCATTTACCTTACATAACCTAAACTAAAATAACTTATCAAAAGTCATTATGAAAACACGACGAAACCCAATACTTTGTTTCCTTTTCGTGATCCTTTCATTTAATACATATCGATAATAGTTATTTCTCGTATCGTATTATAAACGGCTTTCCGCGGATATAGAATGTACAATTATAAGATTAAATTATAAGGCACCGGCTAAAAAAACTAGTTTTAATCTTATGATTGTACATTTCTATATTCGTAGAAAACTGGATATAATACGATGCTAGACATAGTTTTTTCGTATGGATGAGAACCGGTTCCTGTCCACCGGATTCGAATGAATACGAGAAAATCAGTTATAAAAATTTGTCATATTAAAAAATTTGTATCACCCCTACAACAGAGCCGTGTTCTCTGAGTGTATTGAATTAGTAATGAATCATATGATTTATGTTTAGAACAAAAGGTAATATCTCCTCCTACTCACCCTAACCACAAGATAACAGGGATATAGGTATAGAATATATCCTATGATTATGTTTAGAACAAGGAGTAATATCTCCTCCTACTCACCCTAACCACAAGATATCAGGGACATAGGTATAGAATATATCCTATAATTATGTTTAGAACAAGGAGTAATATCTCCTTCTACTCACCCTAACTACAAGATATCAGGGATATAGGTATAGAATATATCCTATGATTATGTTTAGAACAAGGAGTAATATCTCCTCCTACTCACCCTAACCACAAGATAACAGGGATATAGGTATAGAATATATCCTATGATTATGTTTAGAACAAGGAGTAATATCTCCTCCTACTCACCCTAACCACAAGATATCAGGGACATAGGTATAGAATATATCCTATAATTATGTTTAGAACAAGGAGTAATATCTCCTTCTACTCACCCTAACTACAAGATATCAGGGATATAGGTATAGAATATAATTATGTTTAGAACAAGGAGTAATATCTCCTCCTACTCACCCTAACCACAAGATAACAGGGATATAGGTATAGAATATAATTATGTTTAGAACAAGGAGTAATATCTCCTCCTACTCACCCTAACTACAAGATATCAGGGATATAGGTATAGAATATAATTATGTTTAGAACAAGGAGTAATATCTCCTCCTACTCACCCTAACTACAAGATATCAGGGATATAGGTATAGAATATATCCTATGATTATGTTTAGAACAAGGAGTAATATCTCCTCCTACTCACCCTAACCACAAGATACCAGGGATATAGGTATAGAATATATCCTATAATTATGTTTAGAACAAGGAGTAATATCTCCTCCTACTCACCCTAACTACAAGATACCAGGGATACAGGTATATAATATATCCTATAATTATGTTTAGAACAAGGAGTAATATCTCCTCCTACTCACCCTGACCACAAGATAACAGGGATATAGGTATAGAATATAATTATGTTTAGAACAAGGAGTAATATCTCCTCCTACTCACCCTAACTACAAGATACCAGGGATATAGGTATAGAATATATCCTATGATTATGTTTAGAACAAGGAGTAATATCTCCTCCTACTCACCCTAACCACAAGATACCAGGGATATAGGTATAGAATATAATTATGTTTAGAACAAGGAGTAATATCTCCTCCTACTCACCCTAACTACAAGATACCAGGGATATAGGTATAGAATATATCCTATAATTATGTTTAGAAAAAGGAGTAATATCTCCTCCTACTCACCCTAACTACAAGATATCAGGGATATATGTATAGAATATATCCTATGATTATGTTTAGAACAAGGAGTAATATCTCCTCCTACTCACCCTAACCACAAGTTATCAGGGATATATGTATAGAATATATCCTATGATTATGTTTAGAACAAGGAGTAATATCTCCTCCTACTCACCCTAACCACAAGATATCAGGGATATAGGTATAGAATATATCCTATGATTATATTTAGAAAAAGGAGTAATATCTCCTCCTACTCACCCTAACTACAAGATATCAGGGATATAGGTATAGAATATAATTATGTTTAGAACAAGGAGTAATATCTCCTCCTACTCACCCTAACCACAAGATATCAGGGATATAGGTATAGAATATAATTATGTTTAGAACAAGGAGTAATATCTCCTCCTACTCACCCTAACCACAAGATATCAGGGATATAGGTATAGAATATATCCTATGATTATGTTTAGAACAAGGAGTAATATCTCCTCCTACTCACCCTAACCACAAGATATCAGGGATATAGGTATAGAATATATCCTATGATTATATTTAGAACAAGAAGTAATATCTCCTCCTACTCACCCTAACCACAAGATATCAGGGATATAGGTATAGAATATAATTATATTTAGAAAAAGGAGTAATATCTCCTCCTACTCACCCTAACTACAAGATATCAGGGATATAGGTATAGAATATATCCTATGATTATGTTTAGAACAAGGAGTAATATTTCCTCCTACTCACCCTAACTACAAGATATCAGGGATATAGGTATAGAATATAATTATGTTTAGAACAAAAAGTAATATCTCCTCCTACTCACCCTAACCACAAGATATCAGGTATATAGGTATAGAATATAATTATGTTTAGAACAAGGAGTAATATCTCCTTCTACTCACCCTAACTACAAGATATCAGGGATATAGGTATAGAATATAATTATGTTTAGAACAAGGAGTAATATCTCCTCCTACTCACCCTAACCACAAGATATCAGGGATATAGGTATAGAATATATCCTATAATTATGTTTAGAACAAGGAGTAATATCTCCTCCTACTCACCCTAACCACAAGTTATCAGGGATATATGTATAGAATATATCCTATGATTTATGTTTAGAACAAGGAGTAATATCTCCTCCTACTCACCCTAACCACAAGTTATCAGGGATATATGTATAGAATATATCCTATGATTATGTTTAGAACAGGGAGTAATATCTCCTCCTTCCCAATGTCCCTTCCCTCCCTAACAATATCACACAAACAAATTTATATATAATTTACCTATCCCTTTATTCTTGATTGTAATACATCTTACAACTATAATATCATACAAAATTAAAACTAATGAATTTTTCATATTACGTGATGTGGATTTGTATGTGGAGGGTAAAATTAGTTTTCAAGTATTATAGAAATGTAATTAAACGAGAACAAAAAAGCTTATAAAATAGCAAAAGAATAATACAGAAAAATCAAAAAAAAAGAAATTAAACTATTATCAAGTTAAAAACTAACGGTTCAATACAATACTGCGTAAAGATATAAGAGGTACGGTCATATAGACAGACGTACGACTACGAACTGACCCATAATTATAAAATCCTAAAGAAAATAGGAAAAGGTTCCTAAAAATCTCAAAATTATGCTGAAAAAATGCAAACACACAATAATTGAGAATTCCTTTTTTGAAATATTGGAAAAATATAAGTTTTACCCTTTTCAACTGCAAATAATAAAGCACAAAAAATAAAGTTGTTAATAATTTTATAGAGAAAAGGGTTAGCTGTATAATATCTACAAGTGCAAAAGTTGCGCAGAAATTAAAGGAAACTCTTTTACTTCAAAAAGTTATCTCCAGAGTATTATAATAACATTTTTTTATTCGTTGGCCTAACAACTTTGTGAATTTTGATTGATTATTTAGATTGAGTGTTCAAACGTTTCAACCACCAATTCTAATCTACAGAAGAGGTAATTTTATGAAAATAAATATTGGGGATGTACATCAATTTATCAGCCATTGTCTTATGAAAAATGACGTCATACTGGCCTACTATTGGTCAATTGTATTGTATGACGTCATTTTTATAGGCACTATAAAGAGCCTCATTTATTAACAGTTCTGTAGTAAAACTTCCATGAAAATTTAATTAGCAAAATTCAAAGTCAATGAGTGTCTCTTTTTTATAAGGAGAGACCGAGTAAGGCTTTACTATGTTCTAATCCCTGTTTATGAAGACGTTTATGATTCTAGTTCTTTTTAACTGCTATAAGCTACTTCATAATAGTAGCCCCTCTACTCTATAGGTGTAGCTTGTTGTTTCATCTTTATGTAATAAACTTTTAACATTATATTATTTTCTTTTCAATACCAATCTGTTTTTTATACGATATTCAAATTTTGGGAAGCGTATATTGATTGTCTAAAATATCTTATTTGATTCTGATTTAACTTTTTAAGTCAATGCTTTTTATTATTAGTTTTTAATGTCGTCTTCCTTGATATTTTTCAACCTACCATTTCATAAATTGCTAATATGTTCTATTGCAGATTTTGTCATATTGATTATTTTTTGAAAAAGGGAAAACTTCAGTATGCCGTGTGCATAAAAAAATTTTGAATTTTATATGAAATGCTCTAATCCTCTAAACATGAACTATAATTTTATGATAAGATTTATTTGTAAGAAACAAGAAATAAGAATCCTATGATGCAAAAGTAATAAGGTTTTTATTGTCTGTCTGTTAAAATATCGCTGAACATTGAACCAATAAGTTATAGACCTAGTGAAGCTTTATGTAGGTTTAGGCAAATCATTTTTTTTACATTAAAGATACCTCTAAATCTTGGGCTTAGCTGCAGGTGTCATGTAACTTCATGCAATTCTGGACACTTTTGTAGAAAAGCTTTGCTTTCTAACCTATAAAAAAAACAGTAGAACGATGTCTGTATGAAGCTTAAGATCTCGGTAACTGCTAAACCGAATGGGTTCTACTCTTCAGAGAATATATCTACTTATATTTCTTATTAAAAATTACGAACGACTTCCCAATACCTCTTGGGGGGGGGGGGGCGCCCCTAGAGGCTAGGGACAAAGCCGCTAGTAGAATATAAAGTGTGTATTATTAAGTTATTATATTTAACCATTAGCTTGACCCATGATTTTAATTATAAACCTTACATTATATCTTCAAAACCAAGATTATACTTACTTACAAGATAGAAATTTAACTATTGTCTCCTTACACATTAAATATAAAAAATCTGTATGATGAATAATCAATCTTTATTTGACCATTTGAAACACAGTAAAGAATCAAAACGACCATATTTTTGGTAAAAGTATACAAAAGAGCAGTTATCTTTTTTCATCTATTTTGTGTATTCAGATTAGTCATGCATTTAGAATAATGGTATAGAGGGTTCTATGATTTTATTCATTTTTTTCTGTTTTTATGTAAATAATCCTTATTCAATATCCACATAATTACCTCATTAACGGATAATATTTCTTGCTGTAGTGAAACATTGATAATTTCTTGCTTGTTTGAAATGGACCCTTCTTGTGAATTTGTAAACCTTTTACAGTTTCAACGGGGAGGCGTCTAGAGGGCGGTTTTACTCCCTTACGGAACAGTTTTAGCAGCGCCGTTACCCTATAACTTTTTATAATTTCGTTCGTCCGTACTTCCGCCTTAATGACAGAATCATTCAACAAAATTTAATTTTCACAGCAGCTATGAAAAAAAGATATCTGATTTTTTGTGAGTATATTCCTTTAATGTTAAAGAAATGGCCGCTTATTGGCTGCTTTTAAGCCATTAAGCTGCTTTACATTTGGTAACAAATTATAAAATATGAATTAAAAGGGGAATTGCCCAAATATTTGCTGTTAAAGGGGACAATTAATAGGATAAATGTATATAAGGTAATTAAGCATACACCCACCCACATTGATGCAATGCATTGGTATAGGGTTAGGTAATGAAAATGGCCAGGAGAATCTTTACAAGTAATTTAAGAAGTCTATCATAGAATATCAAGTTTTGATTTTTTTGATTGAAGCTTTAGAACTCAATAACTACTTAACTGATTGAGTTATCCTTTTTTGAGAAGCTTCTTAGGTCTAAGGATGATTTAAGCTGTTTTGTTTTAGATTTAATATTTGGAATATTTTTCAGCCCATTCTATACTCTTTTAAAAACAGATCCCACCCAGGAATAACATATTCCACTCTTAGGAGGGAAGGAGAGACAAAGTGAGTTTTAGTGGATCTCCAATAATGAACAAGAACAATAAGTTGCAAAGGAATAGCAACCATTATTTTAGTGACAAGAGTAACTATTCCTTTCTCCCTAGTTCAGGGGTTAAAGGTTTTTAATGATTGTGCTTAATGTAGCAAATACTAATATTTGTATATTTAGTATCAGCATCGGGGCTTAATCACCAATTTTAGTCAAGTGTAATTAATTATACTTTGACAAAATATTTTCATAAAATTTTAACAAATTTAGCATAGTAACTGTACAACTTTGACTCAATAGACAATAAATCTTTAAAGACATTAAATAATAAGTTTATAAATTGTTGATCTCATTTGTTAAAAAAAGTGTAAATATTTATTACAAAAATTATTCTAAATATTTATAAATAACATCTTAAAGTATTTTTTACATGATAAAATGTAAACACTCTTTTAATGATTAACATCTTCCATTTGATGAAGAAAATGTTTTGCAAGCAAGCAATATCAATTATCAAGGAACATGGACAATTATGCTAAAATATAATTAATCCACAGCATAGACGCAGTCTCGCAGATTATTGAGAGTAAAAACTACTTTGCTGCAGCTGTGGATTGTTGAGATATAAGTGGCATAAAAACTAGCAGCTGCAAATGATTAAATTACTGTTAAACCAATGGCTAAAATTCAGTCTCTTTTTTGATGTTTTAATTCAAAAAATATATATTACTATGAATATTAATTTTTACGTAGTATATTTGTTTTCTTTGTAAATCTAACCAAATTATGCTTTGATTCTGTTTATTTTTTTATCAATTTCCCTATACCTGTAATTATCGCTGGGTTGTAGGGAAAAGGAAGATTGCGGGGGGTAATGGTGGCGTAATTGTTAGATAATGACCGTAATGACCACGTGCCTACACCATTAATGTGTGTGTGTCTGTGTGTGTGTATGTGTTTGTGTGTGCAAAGCCCATCTGCAACATTAATTATTATCTTAAGTTTAAAGAATAAAGAGCTTTAAAGAGCCAATACTTATTTAGTGCAGGTTTTGAAAGTGTGTTATATTGATATTTAACTTTTATTATATTCAAATTTTCTAATAATTAAATAAAAACAAATATTTTCAATGTTTTACCCTGTCATATCAGAGATTTTAAGGGATAAGACAATGACGATAAATTGCTGTACGTGCCTGATAATGTTAGATAGGATTATCCCCTCTCTGCATCAAAAACTACTGGTTGAAGCGTTTAGACACTCGCATAAACTAATCAAAGATTAATAAAAGTACCCAAAGTTTTTACGCCAAACAAGAAGAAACTGTGATTATCAATCTTTAGATACTAGGTTAATAACAGTCCAATGTCTCCTCCTTTCCTGCTCTCACTTATTTGCTAACCTTATTGTATATAATCAAGAATCGGCAATAATAAGGAAGATTTTCAACATATGTAGTTGATGGAGTTGTGGATGCTTAATCAAATTCTTAAAATAACATCTTAATTGTTATATTTATAGGATTTATGTTTATTGATAAATATATTTGATACTGTTCCATAAAAAAAATTATTAGATGAAATTTCTGTTGTTTCAGACTTGCAAAGTATTTTATATTGCATCTAATATTAGTTAAATGTTTTGGTTAATTATGAGAACTAAGTGTAGCAATAAAATATATAAAAAAAACAATCCTACTTTTAGCCATGGATATTAAGGGATAAGACAATGGTTGATAAATTGATAAACACCTAATTAAGATGAACAAATTAACCCTTCTAAAGTTTGAACACTGATTTTTGTAACACCCAATCAAGCTTTAATAAAAGTAACATAAGTTTTTAAGCCAACATATAAAAGAACCTGTGTATAACCTTGGGGGCCTGTAAAATTTTCAGTACAAGGTTTACTCCCTCCTTACGTTTATCTTTGCTTTTCATGAAAGTTTTCCTATCTAAAAAATACTCCAAATTTAAATTTTTTTTAATTTTCAAGTTTTGATCCAACAAGATTAATTAAATTCATGAATGTTTTAATGTTCTAAACCAGGGAGGAAAATGTGTTGATACTTTAGCCCTTCTATCGATTACTGCATTTATAATGCATTGCAATACTGCTGTTTGTGCGTGTGTGTGTGTGTTTGTGTGTGTTTAAGTATTCTGTGTGTAGTACTTCAAGAGATTTTACAAAATAGAGATCTATTTTATCTCTTAATAAGATATGTGATAGAATTCTTTTTAATAAATGTTGCTACAAATAATTATTGCCTTTTTGGCAAATTAGTAAAATCATAATTCATTAAGATATTATTTAAGGTAAATCATCAAAAATGTTCCATACGGGGGAAGTTGGATAAAAAGACCTTCTTTTATAGTTCATATAGATGCTTGTAATATACATATTTCCTATTATAAACCTAAAATAGACTGAGTATCTATTCTACAAGTCAATTGTTCTACTTTATGCAATATGTTTCCTACTATAAACCTTAACCGAACAACTCAATACATACCATAAATATCCGGAGAAAGAATAAGTATTCATAAAAGAACAAAGCTTATTTCAATTATGGATCAATAAAATTAAGTAATACCTAATAGAGTCTAAC
Source organism: Acartia tonsa (assembly GCF_053477335.1). NCBI lineage: Eukaryota > Metazoa > Arthropoda > Copepoda > Calanoida > Acartiidae > Acartia > Acartia tonsa. The sequence goes on from NC_137261.1 coordinate 25,998,404, forward strand.
AAATAATCAACTTGCAAAATCTTTCGTGAAAATCTAATATATCTATAACTTTCTTTAAGAACCTCAAAATGTGAATTATGCCCGAGTTTGCTTGACCCCCTTGCTTTAATTGTGCGTTCTCTTATATCTTGATTTTGATGTTGGCCTTTGATAGTTGGTTCTAATCAGGGATGCAGAGATGGGACAATGGACTTTATATCCCTGTTCTAATGGTGTAAAAATATATAAACGTCCATCTTTTATCATTTTTCTGATACCTTTCTCTTTTTCTTTGCGTATACAATACAAGTAAACATATTGTATAGTTTGCCATTAAATGCCATAACATGGCAACCGTTTAACATGATTCCTTCCAGTATACCTTATCATTTATTTTAGTGTTCTCATTTTAATAAACAGAAAATTGCAGTAGTATATTAGAAATTATTCTTTGATTCTATACAATAGATATTTGATTTGTTACTAGCGACTAGTCGACACCTAATTTTAAATTTTAGTTTAAAAAGAAAACAAATTCGGGGGGGGGGGGATTGATTTCTTTACCCTCGATAAAATTGATTGTAAGCCTTTCCAAAAACCTATTACAAGCTACTCTTTAAAAGAAAACCATATCGGTTTAGCGTTAAGCGATTCCCTTCGGTACACACAACTGCTTAATTAATTAATAACGTTAAGAATATAGTTTTTACGCTTAAAACTTTACTGTATTAAAGACAGTTTTTCTTTAATGCTTTACCATCGGGCTCCTTACCTAACCTTAATCGTTTAAGTGGAAATGAGTAATTGAACGTTGAAAGAAAAATAATCATATTTTTTTATTTATTATCAATCAAAGATTTTTTCACATGAGAATTGAGTAAAGATAAGAATCTAGCAAATGAAAAGATTTTATATAAGAGTGATTTAAACAATCACAGTCAGCATATTTTCTTTTCAATTCTACATGTATGTAACAGTAGTTGGATGTTTGTTTTTTCTGTATTATTGACTCTTTGTATAAATGCTTTGGGGGAGGATTTAACAAATGTTTATGTTTTTTGTATGATCAACTAAAACTGCAGTAAAATATGTCATTTTTTAAATAGATTAATAAGCTCAATTTAAGATTTTACAAATTATTGGAGAGGCATTTTAACAACCTTTCATAAATGAACTTTTTTATTCTTTATGAAAATTACATCTGAGATAAAGGCAAAAAATTAGTGTATTTATACCCAGGGTAAATTATTGAAAAATCAAATAATATTTATCCTTGTTGTCAATTTCCAAAACAAATTGAAGAGCAAACTTAAAAGTAGGATGTAAAACTCTTACAGAATAGAATCATTCTTCTAATTCAAAACTTGTGTATTTAGTTGTAAAGCCACTTTATAAGTCAAGTCAATATTCTTGTAGCTTAGCATTAAAGTTTTAATAATTATTAACTTCTTGTCCCTAATCCCTGGAAATTCGTAAAGACTGAAAAGAGGGAATCTGGAGGGGGAGGCAATTTATCAAGTTTCTTGCAATGTTCCTGGAGTGTTCAATCTTACAATACATTGTTCAACTTTGGACCTGAATAATCCCAAGGGAATCACCACAGCTGAGTCAAGGACAAGCATTTTCATATGTTTATGGGACAACACCAGCATATTTTACTATTGATTGTATTATTTTTTGTCACTTAGGAGGAAACAAGTATATTCTATGTTTAAATGGTTATTAAACAATACATCGTATATATATTTTGAACCTAATTTTTTTTAAATCATCTTTTTAGGAATGAGCTCATTTCCTTCATATGATCCAAAAACATCTCTGACTTACCAAATGTTTAATGTTCTGAAAATTAATTTTTGTGTAAAAAGCATATTATTTTATATGTACTTTAATGTAAGAAAAAAATTGTAAAAAAAGTTATGAAACTAAATTTTTTTACTAACTATTTAATTTTATGATAGCTGTGTACTTGTGAAAGATAAAAAAAAATAATGGTCAAGGTATGGTCTAGTGTTTTAATAACAGAGTTTCTATCTAATGTTTTAGACCTCTTTATTTAGATTAAGACTTTTTTCATTACCCTCAGCTTTTGATAATGGGTAAATTTAAAAACAATTTTAATCCTAACCCTGCAGTGAAAAAGCGCACATGATTATTCTTAACCTTGTTCAACCTAACCCATCCTAAAACAAAGATCAAAATGGGATAGGTTGTTTTGCCGTAAAAGAGGTTTTGTCCATTCTAGTATTATTATGTCTTGATTTTTATTCATTGGAATGTTTAAAAGAGAACGTTAACCAGTGCAGAGGAGTCAATAATTCCATATATGCTATTTTATAATCTAATTCATTCCCACAGGATTGAGCCAAACTAAAAAATAATGCATCATATTATAACATAGATCATTGTCAAATAAACAAATAAGAAAAATTATAGTATTATTTGTAAGAAAAATCTTTTAAAAATAAATACAAAATTATGAAAAACGTAATGCAACTTTGAGTGCAAAAAAACTGTAAATTTAATTAAGTATGTGTGGTATGTAATTTTGAGAAACAGTTCCAACTATGCTATGCACTTAAAGATGGATTATATGCACTTTTTTCAATGTCAAGCTTTTCTACAGGCTAGGTCTGTACGTTGTTATGAGGTGCAAGAATTAGATTGCTACTTGTTATCAATGTGCCATCCATTTTTTTATTAAAAAGATTAAATATTTTTTCTTTCTAGTTTTCGACCATCCTTAAACTAATTGTGTCACAATATTCAGGACGGGAGGGGATATAGGATTGTTTATCACATTAGTCCCCAAAGTTTTATGATAACGTTTTCTAATTTGTTTGCTGAACTTTAGGGACTTTTGATTGGTTGGTTGAGTTGAGTGTCAATACGTTTGAGCCACTAATTGTTATCTATAGAAAGGGATAATTTTGCTCATCCTTACAGGGGATATACATCAATTTATCGGCCACTGTCTTATCCCTTTACATCACTGCACATATTACGTTTCAAAGGAAATGGTTGCAGTTCGAAAATATTCAGCTAAAAATGTATGAGTTTCAATTGATTGAAAAATTCAAAAGATATTAAAATTCAAAATTGACCAAGCAAATGCACATATATTGTCATTTTAAAATGGTATTTCATAGTTTCGCCCATTTGTATGGAGTTACCCTTGTTTGAAGTGCAAAGTATATTTTTGAATGCCTGCATACATACCCATTAGATGATTAAAACAAACTTTACAAATTTTACATTTTATCTCTTTTAGTTTTAAAAAAAGTTTTTTTATTCAAGATCAATAATATTTATTCAAAATAGATTTTTTTTGTAAATAGAATAGGTTTTTTTAAAGTTTGTCTGTAACAAAATTTCTTAATTACCGCTCAACTAGTTTGATTATCCTCCTTATTAAAGCTTCATATGGGTCCTGCAAGGAAAGATGAACCAGTCCAAAACTAACACAATTGTCAGATATAAATATAAAAAAATAATACATTATAAATCTTATTGTTGAAACAAATCTCTTACAATATGTTTTGTTGCCCTCTAAATAATGCAGATTTCTAGAGATATTGAAAATATATAAAAAGAATATTCCCTTATGATCTATTCTACATTAAACAGTTGGGTGTTTGAAAATGTTTGTATTATTCTTCTTTATCATGTTCAATTGTGGTATAACTTTATGATTAATTTAAGTTAGGTTAGGTTAAGTAAGAGTTAGGTTAGGATTTAAGAGAATTAATAGTAGATACATCTATCTAAAGAACGCAAAAATCTTACTAAAATATTTTGGAACACCTAACTGTTGTAGAATATATATTGTTTTGTACTCTCTGCAATATAAAATGAAGATCTGCATTGTCTATATTACAAATATACAAAGCTAGGGATGCAATAAAAACTTAATAATAATATGAAAATAAGTGTTTATATTAGAGAATTTTTTTTTAATGTCACAGAACATTTTTGACAAAATGACTAATTTTATAGATGATTAGTAATAAAATGTCAATAAAATTTAATCATCTACACTTGGTCTAGCTTTCGGAGAGGCAGGCAGACGGATAGATATTTGAAAATTTTGGAGCTTAACTGTTGAAATATACATTTTGCTATTCATATACTACAACTTACAAGCATTTTTTATTTCAATATTCCTTAACATTTTAATTTTCTTTTTATATTTATTTTTAATCTTCTTTAATGATCATAAGATGACAATAAAGGAATATTTATCGCATCCCTAATAATATCCCAAGTATGGAAACAACCAGTTGTTGACCTCTAAACTTTCCCCATCTTCGTAGTTATCCCAACTCCATAAGCCCTATCAACATTTACATTGCAATATTAAAAGGTTTAAGCAGTGTACTAGAAAGAAATTTTTAAAAATTTCTATTTCAATTATTCGCTTTATAATGACACTAGCGTCTGAGCCCCTAGCATCTGGGGGCTTTATATTCAAAGGGATATGGAAGTGCAGAAAAATAGCTTAAAACCATACCCAGGCTTATTTATAAAAATAAAATAGCCTAAACCCATATCAGGGCCTATAAGAAGCTTCCCTTTAAAAGAGAACCATATCGATTCAGTTGTGAGGGAGATCCTTCGATACAAACAAAAAAAAGCCTAGTACTTTATATTATAGGAGGATATATATGTATATAAATATTTGGTCAGAACTGACCACTTTTTTCAATTCGAAGACCTTTGTTTCTCACAAAGTGGTTTAATAAAGATCTGAAATGTTGATAGGGAATTAACCATATGCCCCCCATGGGACACCACTGATTTGCTTGACAATGCTTGCTAATTCATGGAGAATTATAAGTTCCCTTTGCAAAACATATGGAACTATTTAGTACAAAAGATTTATTCATACATATTACATATACATAACTTTTATATCTCTATATTGTTTGATAATATTGATATATTTATTGGTAAACAAGGACACAACCCAATCTGTCCCGATTTTGTATCACTTTTGAAAAGTGCGATTTCTGTGACGTCATATAAAAAGGGAAGGGGGGAAGAAAATCTCTTCCCTTTTCTCCCATCTCTTTTGAAGAGATTTTCTTCCCCCCTTCCCTTTTTCTTTCCCGAAACGTATATGACGTAACTGGAATCGCACTTTTCAAAGTGATTGTCTTAACCTCTTTTCGAGGAAGCTTTGTGTTTATCAAGTTCGAAATTAATTCCTTATCATTATCCTAAAACTAAGCGCAAATGTCGTCTTTTTTGGCTTTCCTTTCATAATGTGGCGCGGCATGGATTGTTTGTATATTTTGATGCGCACGTTCGTTACTTTTGAAGGAGATATGAGTGTGTGAAGATTTCGGAGAACAAAATTGGGCCTATCATTGGTCTCATAGTGTGTGAACGACCCTAGTATACCAGGGATTTGAAACCATAAGAACTTCAGGTAGAATTTGTTAATTTTATTAGGAAGAATGGTGTATAGGACGATTATATGTAGTTTTAAAAAGGCTTTAGCCAGCTAAGCATGAAACTTAATTATGATTAATATATGTTTTAGTAATTTTTATGTGCCTTTATTATTGCATTTAACAATGATTTATTAAACCAAATAATTTTCCTTTAAAGCCAAAGTTTCCAAAGATTCTTAACCGTAGAGAAAAATGATTTTTAAAAAGCAATTAAGATTACGTGGTTATAAATAACTGGAATTATGAACTAATTGATTTTGTAATTTCAGGACTTTGAAATAATTTCATCAATAAATCTATATTCAAACCTGCTGTTGAAACTTGATGGTTCCTGGTATTGGGGGTTTGTATGTTCGCCAACAGATCTCGAGAACTTCCCGCTAATTCGGAAGTCAAACTCAACCAAAGTGTCATGGTTGAGACAATTTCAAAGTATCTGATGAATAGGCGTTAGCATTCATCAAGAGATCAATAGCATCCAGTGAATTATTGATGCAATAAACTGTGACAATTTTTCTGTGAAGTAAGTACCTAGTGAATCAATATGCCACTAACCAAAAAGCAGAAAATTGAGCGAGCTATCGCTATTGGCAGTGAAAGGCTAGAAGTGTTTGACGAACAGTTAAAAGTGTTTTATGACAATCTAAAAGCCTGCCAAAGTTTTAGTTCATGTGAAAATGTGAATGTAAAATCAATTCGTGACATTTTTAGTGAGGTCAAGGACCAATCTGACCTAATAAAAAGTCTAAAACCTGCCGTGGAGACTAGTGAGCTGCGCGAGTTCAAGCGTGATTTGGATGAAGCTAGTGAGCAGAAAACTGTTGCAGATAAAGTTTATGCGTCGTTGGAGCAGTGTACAAAAATTCTGTACTGGCTTGACAATGATTCAGACGACGCGAGGTCAAGCACTGTCGCCAGGAACCTCGACGTCATTGAGAAGGTGAAGATGGACATGGGAGTGCTTAAAATTTCCGTGGAGTTGCGCCAAGAAGTACGTGATATGTACCGAAGGCTTAGAGAGATGGAACGTCGTTCATCTAACCTGGATGAGAGTGGGACACCTGCCATGCTCTCCAGAAGTATGTCTGCCGTGGATATTCGGAGTTCCAACCCGCAGTATGGGCGCTGGGACAACAGTTTGTTGCCGTCGTTCGACGGTACTGACACGGATTACCCAAACTTTAAACAGGTCTTTAAAGATCTATGCTCTGGTTATGGATTTGCTGACCAGAGGTTAAGTCTGATGTTGTGTATGGAGAAGGTGATAACCAACCCGGAACTACGCAAGCAAGTGTCAGCGATTAGAGATCATAATGAACAATGGTCGTTTCTTGATCAGATGTTTTTATCAAACACTCGCCGGTTCATGAGGATTTTAACTAAGCTGAACAAGATGAAACCTGTGGATAAACCTGTGGATGTGGTTAGCGCAATTGCTACCTTCAAGAGCATGATGCAGGAAGTAGAAACCATCGTTGGTTCTGCAGCTAAGGATTACAATCACCTAACTCTTATTCATATTTTTAAAGACAAGTGCCCTGAAAATTTGAGAGACAAAATTATGATGGAGCTAGGTAGCATGAACCAACCAGACATCCAGAAGATTGTAGAACTGCTGGAGAGGACCAGGGGTGCCATGTTGGCCGGTGATATGTCCTATGACACTAACGCCGGCAAGAGAAATCGTGACAGAGCTGCCGCCGCGCAAGTATCTGGCCGCAGCGACAATAAGAATGGAAAGGCTGGAAAGGACAAGGCTTCCAAGTGGAACAGTGCATGTCCTGTGGAGAGCTGCAAGGAGAAACACCCGATTTTCCGATGCCTCACGTTTAAGAAGATGGATGTGGTTGACCGAAAGAAAGTTGTCCAGCAGAAGAAGTTATGTGAACTCTGCCTATGTGACGGCCATACTGCTGACAAGTGTAATAAATCGGATAAGCTTGGTGTTTGTGGTACCAATAATTGCGACAGATACCATTCTAGGTTACTCCATGAGGCCAGTGCTGGTGTGAATACAGTCTACAAGTCAAGTTCTGCACCCAGCCCCTGTACCTTCTTACTTCAGTTAGTTCCTGTTGTAGCACCTGGCGGCGGCACCTGCCACGCCACTGTGATGTTTGACTCTGGGGCAAATTTGCCACTTGTGTCTGAGAAATTATCCAACAAGTTGAAGCTGAAATCTACCGGCAGATATACAACTATTTCTGTAGCTGACGGCAGTGAGTCTTCCTGCCGCAATGTTGTGTTTTATCTGAAGGATAGGGACGGCAATTTGAGGGAGTTTGAGGCAGCTGTCATGCCTACCCTCGGCGGGGCCAACGAGATGCGCTCGGTCCACCCCGAAACTGCCGCCGAGATATTTAAAATGCCGCTAGAAAGGTTTACATATATTAGTGGAGGCTTAGATATCATCATTGGAAATACACATCCTGACGTGTTTCCTTCAACCTACCAGAAAGTGGGCCAGTCTATGTTGTGGCGAACCATTTTTGGTAGTGGTTTTATCTGTACGAGTGCTGACGGTGGAGCTGGAGATCAAAAGTCGGCTTATAAGGCTGTCAGTGTCAGTGGAGGCACCTTGCCAGACTTTCTGACGTCTGAATCGTTTGGCGTACAGCCGCAGGCACTTTGTCCAGGATGTACTGCCTGTCAAGAGTGCAAGGCTATGGCCGACGGCACTACCTGGGACCAGCGTGAGAGGCAGAGGATAATTGAGGCAGGTTTAACACTAGACTTGCAGTCCAACAAGTGGACAGGTCAATATGCTTATATTGAAGATCCTCACACTTTACCCTACAATGAGAGTTTAGCCCGCAAAATTGCTGAAAAGGATCGTGCCAAGATGGTCAAAGAAGGTACCTATGGAATGTATGTGGAGGTATTCAACGACGCCATAAAAAGAGGCGTATTTCAAAAAGCCACGCCTGAAGAATTGCAGTATGAAGGGCCTAAGTCTTGTTCATCAATAGTGGTTGCTTTCAAGGAGGACTCAAGTTCCACACCCATGAGATTGTGTGCAAATAGTTCTCTGACGTTCAAAGGTACCAGTTTTGATAATATAATGCTGGGAGGCCCGCCGCCAATGCAGAAGATTTTTTATCATTTGATGCTTTTCCGCGGTTACAAGGTTGGTATAACCGCGGATATTTCCAAGTTTTATAACTCCATCCTGGCCACAGAGTTCGACAGCCAGATGAAGAGAGTTTTATTTTCCCCGACGCCAGACGGTCCACTTGAAATTTACCTGACTAAAGTTGTGAATTTTGGCGAGTTGGCTGCGGGAAACTTGGCAGTTACAGCCCTGAAGTTGACGTCCCGCCTGTTCGGCGGAAAGAGTGAAGCAGAGGTCAAGGAGATGTATGGAGAGGGGCAGATAAACGGTAGTGAAATTGTTGCTAAACCTGAATTATGGAAGGAGCCACAAATACCTACCTACCCTGATGAGGAATTCAAGTTACCTCAGATTCCAGTTGCAGTCAAGCTTGAGAAGCACAGCTTCATAGATGACGTTATTTCGGGAGCAGGATCGAAGCCAGAAGCCAAGGAGATGATGAAAGAGGCCGACAGAATTATCGGCAAAGGTAGTTTTTCCTTCAAACAAGTCATTTATTCTGGAGATGATTGCCAGCCGACCAAGGTTCTTGGGCTGATATGGAAGCCAGCCACCGATGTGTTGTCCATCGCCACAAGAGTCAACCAAGATGGTAAGGTCAAGGGAAAGAAGGTGAAAGAGGATGCTGATTTGTACAACCTCCAGGACGCCTTGGACGAGAATCTGACAAAGAAGATGGTCCACAGGTTCGCCGCCCAAACCTTCGACCCGATCGGGCTTTGCAGCCCTATTCTGTTGAGAATTAAACTTGTCTTGCGGAAAACATGTTTGCTGAATTTGGGCTGGCAAGATTTCATTCCAAAAAGTCTACGGGATGAACTTGTTAAGTCGCTGGAGGACAGAGCTGAGGTCGCTAAATTGGAGTTTGACCGTTGTGTGGTCCCGGAGGAACCAACTGGCCTTCCATCCTTGATGATGTTTTCGGATGAGTCATCAGAGGCTTATGCATGTAATGCATATTTGAGGTGGCCAACTAGACAAGGATTTGAAACGTTTCTGCTAGCTACCAAGTCAAGAGTTGCGCCGGTCAAGTGTGAATCAATTCCACGCCTTGAATTGATGGGATGCCAGATGTCCACAAGGTTGTCAAAGTCCATCAGAGATGCCCTGCCCTTTGATATTGTCAGAGTGATGTACTTTACTGATTCATCGTGTGTTTTATCACAAATAGTTTCCAACAGTGCTATGTTGAACACATTTAATTCTCATCGCATTGGAGAAATTCAATCTGCAACCAACAAGGATGACTGGAGGTGGGTCCCGGGGACACACAATGTTGCAGATTTGGGCACCAGAAGCACCTGCAAGGTATCAGATTTGGGACCAGGTTCCAGGTACAGATTGGGCCCAGAATGGTTGCGCCAGGATGAAAGCGCGTGGCCGGTGAAAACTGCCGAAGAAGTCAAGCAGGTTTTACCCCCAGAGGAGTTGAATACCAAAATGGTCAAGTTATGTTCAATGAAAGTTGCCGGAGAAGCCGCTGAAGATGTCTTTAGGTTTAAGCACAGGAGATCATTTGGACAGGCCAAACGTATTATGGCAGCTGTCCTGCAAGTTGCGAACACCTGGTTGAAGAAGCTAAAGAGCAGACAAGAAGGTAAGACTACAGCCGCTGGTAGTCATGTAGCAGCCGCAGATTCTGTGTACAAGCCGTCTTTGTACAATTTTATGGCGGCGGCGGAACTTTTCATTGTGTCACGAAGCCAAGAGGATGAGTGGATAAATGACGCTAAAGGCAATTATGCGTCATTAAATCCATTAGTGCATGAAGTATCATTGACCTGGCCTGTCGTTGGTCCCGGAGGAAATTATGTGACCAGGGAGATGAGAATTCTTAAAATGGTTGGTCGTGGAGAGCCCGTCATTGACGCCATTACTGGTGGCCGTAAAATGATATTTGAAGACATGCCAGGTTTAATAATTTTGGAGCCTGGTAATTGGTTAGCTACTGTTTTTATGAGAGAGGCGCATGTTGAGCTTCACTCTGGAGTCCGTGGAACTTTAGCTGAGAGCCGCCGTTGGTGCTGGATTGTGAAGGCAAGGAGGTTGTCCATCATGGAGGTGAAGAAGTGTTGGCCCTGCAGTGTTGAGAGGGCTAAGGAATGTCGTACTACCATGAAGGATGTGTTACCTGACAAGTTGGTCCCGAGCAGGCCTTTTGAAGCTGTGCAAGTCGACCTGATGGGTCCGCTGGTTACGAGGAGAGCTGCCGCCAAAACGAGGAGTCAGACAGCAACGAAGAAGGTGTGGGTGTTCGTGGTGGTCTGCAGGTTCTCAGGGGCGTTATGGTTAGATGCCTTGGAAAAGTATGATACCAGCAGTATCCTGTTGTCCCTGCGCAAGTTGGAAGCTGTTCATTGTCTGCCGAAGGTCATAGTAAGCGACATGGGCACACAATTATCCGGTGCTCGCAAGGTGTTAGAGCAGAAGTTGGGCAGCCAGGTAGAGTTTTCTTGGTCTCAGATCCCGGCCCGAGCCCACCATTTCATTGGGCAAGCTGAGAAAATGGTGGGATTAACCAAGAGATTGCTGTCCAAGAAGTTGGTGAATAGTTCTGTTAATTTCAACGAGCTCCTGGTGCTGTTGGCGGAGGTTAGCAAGTTGATGAATAGCAGACCATTGACGATAGAAGCTGCGAACGACGTGGAGAATTGGCGGCTGATTACCCCTGGCCAGCTGCTGGGAAATGTTGACCGCCAGCCGTTGTGCAATGTGGCGATGAAACCGGAGGACCAAATTTCCTCCAGGTTGAAGTTGTTGGAAGATTTGTCTGCCCAGTTTTGGACCGCCTACCGCCAGGAGATCCTGCCGAAGATATTACGGATGTCCAAGTGGAAGGATGAGATGGCGGAGCCACTAGCTGACGGAGATATAGTTCTGGTTACGAGTACCAATCCACTGATGAGATGTTTGAGGATGGGCCGAGTGACGAGAATTGAGGATGGGAGAAAGACTGCAAGAGTCTTGTTCAGGCTGACAGATAAATCTCCCCTGGAAGAACATGCTGTATCAGTCAGGCAGTTGTTAAAAATTATGATTAATAATTGATTCTTATTTTATGGAAATTGAGATTTTTTTAGTAAAAAGCCACATTTTTCATATGCCTATTTTTATGCCTAAAATAAGAATCAAATGAAATGCGATTAATTTTTATTCTATTTCATTTGCTCAAATTTAATTTTATTGAGTTTAATTTCTTTTCAAAAGTATAATTCATTATAGAACTTACCTGAAAAGTTTAACAAAAAGGAATAAATGTGTCGAGGTTGCGTGATTCGATATTTATTCTAAGAAAAAAAACCAAGTATTTTTAGCAGATTTTTTTAAAATTATATATGAATTTCAATCAAGTAAAACATTTTTTATTCAGATCAAGGAATGATTGAAAATTCATATTTAAAGTCTCATATTTTTTTACAAAGAAAAATTGTTTTTTTTTTTTCATAATTTCAATGAAAATTCTAACGAAGATATTATTATTTTGCTATTCTTTAAGTATTAAAAAGTTTTATTGTTGATTAAGATAGTACAGTTCTTATTCATTAAGTTTGAAAAACTTTCTGCCCAAGGATTTTGAAATATTTTTTCTTACTACTCTTTTTGATGCTTAACAAATTTAGTTTTAAGTACCTATAAATCTTAATTTTCTTGTCTAAGATTTATTTCGTTTTATTTTACTATTATTGTTTACATTTCGACCTGATTTCGTAGGTACTTATTGATTTATTAATAATGATTTATTACCTATTGATTATGAAATGATTATTATTTAGTATAGTTGTTATATTTACAACATCATGATTAATAGGATTATCTATTTTAGGATTGTGTATGTGATCTTGTGATTGTCATGTGCATGGAATGTTGTATGGTGCAAACCAATCCCCATCCTTCTATCCTAAAATGTGAGGTATTATGAGTCCTAGTGAGGAGTATGATATTGTGTATGCATTTCACGGGGTTTCATTTAGTTAGGAGCAAAATTGTCACGTTTTCGGGATGTGGCCATTCTCATGTGATTATGGTGAGTTGAGTTTAGTGAGAAATGTTGCTAGTGCTCAGCGCAAAAAAACCTTGAATCTCGTTAAGGAAGTTAATTTGACTTTCAAACGGGGGGTGTGTCTTAACCTCTTTTCGAGGAAGCTTTGTGTTTATCAAGTTCGAAATTAATTCCTTATCATTATCCTAAAACTAAGCGCAAATGTCGTCTTTTTTGGCTTTCCTTTCATAATGTGGCGCGGCATGGATTGTTTGTATATTTTGATGCGCACGTTCGTTACTTTTGAAGGAGATATGAGTGTGTGAAGATTTCGGAGAACAAAATTGGGCCTATCATTGGTCTCATAGTGTGTGAACGACCCTAGTATACCAGGGATTTGAAACCATAAGAACTTCAGGTAGAATTTGTTAATTTTATTAGGAAGAATGGTGTATAGGACGATTATATGTAGTTTTAAAAAGGCTTTAGCCAGCTAAGCATGAAACTTAATTATGATTAATATATGTTTTAGTAATTTTTATGTGCCTTTATTATTGCATTTAACAATGATTTATTAAACCAAATAATTTTCCTTTAAAGCCAAAGTTTCCAAAGATTCTTAACCGTAGAGAAAAATGATTTTTAAAAAGCAATTAAGATTACGTGGTTATAAATAACTGGAATTATGAACTAATTGATTTTGTAATTTCAGGACTTTGAAATAATTTCATCAATAAATCTATATTCAAACCTGCTGTTGAAACTTGATGGTTCCTGGTATTGGGGGTTTGTATGTTCGCCAACAGATCTCGAGAACTTCCCGCTAATTCGGAAGTCAAACTCAACCAAAGTGTCATGGTTGAGACAGTGATACAAAATCGGGACAGATTGTGTTGTGTTATAAACAAGTAAAATCTCAACCACAATCCACTTCGGCTCAAAACTTAGGGTGTGTATCTGCCCCCCTCTCCAATATATGTAGTATTCTAGATATTATTCTAGGTATAGGACGATTTCATTTCTAATGGTTTTAACCAAAGATGGAGGGAAAATTGGACTGTAAATTACACTAGTACCCAATATTTTATTATCTTATTCAAGGCTCTACAACGTTGGGTACTTTTATCGAAATTTGATTGGTTGGTTCCAAGCAAGAAGTGTTCAAACTTTTAAAACAATAATCTGAATGTACAGAAGGAGTATCTTGGATTATCATAATTGGGGTTGTACATTTTTCTTTTTCTTTAGTCTCTTAGATTTCTGTTTTTTTTTATTTAAACGTGTGTAAATCTATCCATATTTAGTTTTCTATTTTCTATTGTTGTGTTTTATGTTAATTTAAGAGGTATCGTATTTAAATATTCTTTTATAATGTGATTTATGCATACCTATACTGCCCACATCTGGACCTGTAAAATGTTAAAACACAGCGGTCATGATGAGTTTATGAACACCAAAAGTAGTTTAAGGGACAAACCAAAACTTGAATCAATTTTTATTACAACTTTAGAAAATAAGTCTGAATCGGAAACATTATAAAGGAAGCATATAATGCAAGATTTAATGCCAAAATAAAGAGAATAAGCGATCCTTTATTAACCGTATTTTAATTATTTCACAACATTTTTTTATATGGCCTGGCCATTGTACTGACCCTTTTCAAAAGTGAGGGCTTTTGGCCAAAATGATTTTTTTTTCTTTAGCAAAATATAATAGTTTATATGCAGTTACCCTGTAAATTCTTTTATGTTTAAAAATATTAAAGTAAAAGAATAGAGGGGGCAGTTGTTAAATAACTGAATATTAACGGGGTGCTAACTTTCAATCAGCCAATAGCTTTGAAAATATTAATACAAGCCAAGTCCAAGTCGCTACAAAAGCGCAGAAATCAGTTTTATAGCAGATAAAACAGGTCCCCACCACTGGAAACAGGTTGTTGTCAGGGTTATACATCTATACTTATATATTTATTTTCTATCCTATTGTGTGTTGCTGTTTTTAGGGTACTTCTTTTTTATTGAACCTAATGTATAATTCTCATATTAAAAATCAAATTTCAAAATTGGCAAATTTAAATTCAGAATTGATTCTGTTGTAGTATCATAAACATTACATCTTTGTATGGGGTCAAATATGATAGGTTTTTCTTAAAGATTTTTTTTATAGTAAAAGCTTTAAAATTTATACATTTATAAAGTAGTTTAAGTTAAATGTTAAAATATTTTCAAAAATCTTTATTAGCTTTAAGCCACTATCATTTATAATATTTGCATGTTTGTATTTAGTATTAGATGAACAGATTACAAGCTAATCAAATCTTAAAAGTTGTCCATTTTGGTGAATTTTCCCCCTTACAAATTAATAATTTGTCTTGTGCTTCTTGCTAATCAGATAAACACTTACAATATATGCATCAATATCACGCGAAACTTCTCTACAATTTACTAGTCAGTGATTGTCTTGTGCGCGTGATAATGAGATGAGTGTAAATAGAGTTAACATTAACATAAATAGTGAATTTCAAAGATGTTTATTTATACAGATTTAAAAATAAAACATATAGTGATGTAAAATTTGTAGTAGACAATTTATCTTAGTTATAGACTACCAATAAGTAGGAACAGGATAAGGTTTTCAGAAATTGATATTAATTTAGACAATTTAGCATACTTATTCTAATTTCTAGTTTAACTCTATCTTGTTTATGTCGAAAGATAAGATTTTTTTAAAGATTGCACACAAACATTAATAGATTCAAATCGATTCTAAAGATTTGTCTTTCCTTGCCCTAAAGATATCATGATTAATCATCCAAATATGCTTAACATATGTTTAAACTTTAAATCATACATTTTATATTTATATATAATATTCCCTCTTAATCAAGGGATACTCATCTGTTTTGTTTTAT
The DNA here is from genome assembly GCF_053477335.1 of Acartia tonsa. Lineage (NCBI taxonomy): Eukaryota > Metazoa > Arthropoda > Copepoda > Calanoida > Acartiidae > Acartia > Acartia tonsa. Next base: position 26,013,841 of record NC_137261.1, read on the forward strand.
ATTCTTAATTTTAAATCAAATATTACATACTTTATTGTAAAAGGGATCATTAGAGTATAATATTTAAAGAATTTTTAAAAGCTTGTGAGTCACTAAAGACATCCAAGCCTTCTTTATTAGGGGTGAGGTAAAGGAGGAGGGGTAGTTTTTGTGTATTTTTTTTTCTTCTAAAAACCCTAAAGACTCTCTCTATATGTTTTTATGGCTTTTGTTTCTGTATTAATGTTGATAAGAATATCAGGCAATTTTTTTCAGGGTTTCCCTTCTTCCATTGATTTAATTACATATATCAAAAGTACACATAAACTTAAAATTACTAGTGTCCCTTTTATTCCCATTTTAAATGAGCACGAATGTGGGTAAGTGTATAATTTATTAATCAGATAAAAATCAATTTTCATGTCAAATGTATTTTATTGCTTTTTAAGCCTTAAAAAGATTGATGGATTTTGAACTTAGGCTTCCTGTATAAAAGTCAATAAAATCAAATATTCAGACGGAAGTAGTTTTTTTTATAAATCCTAATGATAAAGTAACATGATGTCTGTCTGTTTGTAAGTTTATTTGTACCGAAGGATCTCGCTAACCGCTGAACCAATGTGGTTCTCCTTAATAGAGTAGCTTCTCATAGGCCCTGGGAAGGTTCAAAACTATTTTAGGGTAGGGTACCACCACCCTCCAAAGAGAAATCGCCCCTAGAACCCCCCCCCCCCCAAAAAAAAAAAAGCCTCTAGGGGCGTATCCGCTAGTATCTTATGACATAAGAGACACATGGTCATATAAAGGAAAACTAAATCACTCCAACAATTTAGCAGTCATATAATTTTTGCGCTATTTTATGAGAAAAAAAATAATTGTTTTGCGCTTTTCTTCATAGGAAACACTACTTTTGCCTCAAGTATATGATTTTTCAAGTATGGGTTTTATTTTAAATGTTTTTAATATTTTCGGTTTGATATACTAAAGAAATATGTAATGGTTATAATATGTTGAAAGCCATTTTTTACAGGTTAGAAAATAAACAGCTTTATTAACAAAAATAAATCATAGAATCGATTGGACTGTAGCTTAAAATGTACCGTATCTGCTAAAACAGCGTTTTAGAGATTTTTTTATAATATTTATTTTAATATTCCTGGAAAATTGTCTGTAATTCGATGCTGTACATTATTTTCAGTTTGGCTAATAACCTGTTCTAATCCACCGGATATTAATCGGTTTCAAAGCTATACTGGGCTATATTTTATCGCCATAATATGCTAATCCTGATATGAAGGTGATATTGGAGAAAATAAATGCTAGAACTCGACCTTATTTTTCGACCTTTTAGTTAGATTAACTATGCAGTAAAAGGACAACCATTGTATGCAAATAGTCCTATTTTCTACATTCTTGCTAAATGTTCCTATTTTCCAGCATCTTGCTTCCTTCCTTACATCATTCTAAACTTCCTTTCATAATGTCTTTTATCATACGAGCTGTGGCGTGCACAGGAATTTAACAAGGGGGGTTTCTTTTGTTGTTTCTGTTATTATGGGTTTATTTTATTAAATTGTATCAAGTATCATAATTAAGGACAATATTGGGAGTATACTCTCAAAGTACCTAGTTGAGCACCGACCCTCCTCCTTATTTTGAAATAAATTGGAAAGGGGGGGGGGGAGGCAGTTAGTTATTTGTTTAATTCTAAGGTTAGGTTAGGTTTTCTTGGGTTATAGGCATAGGCCTTATGTGGTTGGCCCCTCCGCCGGGTTGGGTATAGACATAGGAAAAACTATTCGCAGTTTATATCAAAATGAGGGAGTTGGGTTCGAAGCACCCAATCTTGTTCATATAAAGAGTCTACTAACTTATATTTCATTGCAACGCTTAACTATAGAGTTGCTGCACTTCTAAATTTTAATTAAATCAATTTAATGACAATCTAAGGACAATTAAATCCATAACTAGCGCAACATTGAGAGTTTGGATGAACCAGGATTAAAAAAAAGAACAGTAAACTAAATAACATATAGATAAATATCAATCTAAAACTTGTAAGAACGGACTGATGGACGTCCAAACTACAATTATTAAACACAGGCTACTAAAAAGAATTTTACCTAACAGCAGTACGAAAATGCTAAAAGAGCCCAAAATTTAAAATACAATATTTTGACAAGGCATTGTTTATGTCTCTAGTTATTAAGAATGTGCCCTAGTTTCATATGCAGGGATGGGTATTTAAAAAAAAGATATGTTTAACTAGCTTCTTCTTTTTTTAAGTAACTTTTAAAGGGCTCTCTTGAACTATTATTTTCAATTGTGTATTTTATCACGTTTTCGTTTTTGCTGAAAGTAAAACTACGGCTAGAATTTATGAGAAAAGAAATAACAAGAAAATCGGAGGCTGCAGTAATGTTAAGTAAAGGTTATAATCGCCCTGTGGGGATAGGGTCCTGCAGGGTTAGGGCCCCTTCCCAGGCCTGGAGTTGCAAGGCTTATTATTTTTATTTATTTTATCTTTACCAAAGATTTTGTATTATATTTATTTGTATCTGAGTGTATGAGACTTGGCAGAATGGAATACCATAACTTTCATTAATATTCCAACCAAAACAAAAACACACAGGAAATGTTCATGGATAAAGAAAATGACAAATGTAAAAGGGTACACACTTTACAATAGAAATAGAAGAAAAAATGAAAAACGTAAAAACTCAAGCAAATTCATTATTGTCTTTAAGTGAAAATATAATCAAAATATAATAAAAATTAAAGTGTTTCGAATGAATTGCTGTTTGCTCTAAAATTTTCCTAGAATTGATTATCTTTAAAATCGACGATCTTTATAGACTGCAGCGGCCAAACTGCTAAACACAAAACCAACTTTTTACCGACAAAAGAAGAATTACTAATAATTCCTGTGCATAAATGGATCTTGGTAATACCAGATCATTCATAGGACATCTTAAAATGCTTATAACTATGTGTAGAAATAACTTGCACGTTCAGCCGTTTGGTGGCTTTAGCCATAGAGTTTCATTTTCTTTTCATTGAATATCGTCTAATTAACCAGTAACTTTATTCCTGAAACCATGTGATGGGTAAAAATAATATAAAATAGGGGATAAAAGAAAAGAATGGGGGGAGAGGTAAGTGCAAAATTATTCTAAACTTGTTCCCTTCCAGTAAATGTAATTCAGCAAACTTGTAATATCTTTATATTTCTTCTAACATAGAATTTATCTATTAAACCATGCTAATAGATAGATACGCTTGCATTATGATAATGGTCCAAAAAGATCACATGAACGGCAGACAGGGACGTTTGATATTTTTACAGTCATGTTAAATAGGCTATTCGACAGGGTTTCTTAGGGAAATTTAACCTACATCCCCAAAGTGATTGGTGCTTGCTTACATGTGAAGACCGGAGCACCGAAACCCCCCCCCCCCCGCTTAGTTTTGACAAAAATCAAAAATAAGGGGGGGGGGTAGTTTTTTAACCCCCCGCTTAGTTTTGACAAAAATCAAAAATAAAGGGGGGTAGTTTTTAACCCCCCCCCCTTAATTTTGAAGAAAATCAAAAATAAGGGGGGGGGGTAGTTTTTTCACTGTACAACACGCTAGAAAGTTGAGTGAGGTAAATCAAGTAAATCCAGTATACCAGAGGGGAAACCTTATTACAGGGATATTCATGTTTTGGGGAATAATTTCCTTATTTATTGACTGATTTTAGTAACTGATGTATCCCTGAACAGAAAATAAGGAGGAGGGGGGCCAGTAAAAGGTTTTAATTTTGCGCAAAATTAAAACCTTTAATAAGGGGGGGGGGGTAGTTTTTTAACCCCCCGCTTAGTTTTGACAAAAATCAAAAATAAGGGGGGGGTAGTTTTTAACCCCCCCCCCCTTAATTTTGAAGAAAATCAAAAATAAGGGGGGGGGGTAGTTTTTTCACTGTACAACACGCCAGAAAGTTGAGTGAGGTAAATCAAGTAAATCCAGTATACCAGAGGGTATTGCGCAAAATTAAAACCTTTTACTGGCCCCCCTCCTCCTTATTTTCTGTTCAGGGATACATCAATTACTAAAATCAGTCAATAAATAAGGAAATTATGCCCCAAAACATGAATATCCCTGTAATAAGGTTTCCCCTCTGGTATACTGTATTTTCTTGATTTACCTCACTCAACTTTCTAGCGTGTTGTACAGTGAAAAAACTACCCCCCCCCCCCTTATTTTTGATTTTCTTCAAAATTAAGGGGGGGGTTAAGTCTTTGCCTTGCTGAGCACTTTTCCTCCTTGCCGTTTTCCAGACATTAAAAAACTACCCCCCCCCCCCTCTTATTTTTTATTTTTGTCAAAACTAAGCGGGGGGGGGGGGGTTTCGGTGCTCCAGTCTACCACATGTAAGCAAGTACCAAGTGATTAGTTAAATAAGAAAAATACCTTTTGCTAATTAAACTTTTAGATTTTTTCTTCACCCTTTGTTATAATGAGACACTTTCATCTATACATGAAATTACAGCAAAGCGTTGTTTTCAAAACATCATTTTATCAAGAATTCAATGAGAAACTATGACAAATTTTGATAATTTCCACCAATTTCAATTAGAATAATGAAATATACCTAAGCATCACTCTATTAAATTGAAAAAATCCCTCAGTTAAAAAGTACACTACAAGTCTTTGGTCTATAATAGTTATTTCTCGCATCGTATTGTAAACAGCTTTTCGCGGATATAAAATGTACAATTATAAGATTAATCTTATGATTTTACATTTTTATATTCGTAGAAAACTGGATATATTAAGATGCTAGACATAATTTTTTCTTATGGCTGAGAACCGGTTCTAATTCACCGGATATCAATCGGGTTCAAAGCGATACAGGAATATAATATTATTAAATTATTAATTGGTCCATCAGATTTTTTAAAATTCAAATGTTATTCATATTATATATCTGAAATTATATATTTGAATCTTTGTCATCCCTTTATACTTAATACTTATCCTAAAAGTTTTTTGTCTCTAGCTTAAGATTTTAATAACTGCTGAACTGATTGAGTTCTCCATTTAAAGAAAGCTTTACATTGCTCCCAGGATGGTTTTAGTCTATTTTATTTTCAGATTGAAGTCTTTGGATAGTTTGGCTATTTTTCTGCCCTTTCATACCCCTTCTAATACAGAGCCTCTAGATGCTATGGTCGCAGCCGCTGGTTACTATAAAAGTAAGTGAGTCACTTTACTTGATTGTTTCATAATCCTATGTTTATATGTAATCCCAGATAAAATAGTCATCAACAAAATTAAGGGATTTTAAAATAATAACTTTAGAAATTAAACAAGGATAAAAAAGTCCACAAAAACTAAGATTTGTTTTTTAAATCTTTTAAAATTTTATTGATTTTACTTGTAATCATTATAATATACTCTTATTTTTGTTTATTCTAATAATTTCCTATAACAAACTAAAGAAGGAAAATAGATATGCAGATTTTCCTTCTATTTGAATATTAAAATGTAATTAAAATTCTCATTGAATAGCATGTATACAATCATCTTCATTTAATTAATAATATATAATGTACTATTATTGTATGATTATTATTATTGACCCAAATTTATCCTTTCCAGAGAAGGTTCATTCATTTGAAGTGATGTTTATGCATCTCAATTGGCCGGGTAGATACAGCAAAGCCACTCTTTAACCAAAATTCTTGCTTAAATAATTATTTGTAACATTTTAAGGAATAAAGATTCTTACAATGATACGGTATAAACTTGTAAACTTTTCAGAAGAAATGAGTACATATAAAACATTGATTTTTATTTATTTAAAAATTAACAAATACGTTTCACGTTATATTCTCAAAATTCAAAACATTTTAACATTATGCTAATTTTTTAAATATCTATTTTCTAAGCATGGGTTTGTTTGTGTTTAAATTTAAAATATGAAATGGTTTATGGTTTTATGACATTACCCTAGGCAGGGGTTTCCAGCGTGTAACAGTTGAGCAGTTGCTTTAATTTTTAATTCTGAAAATTAAACAGTTCACGTTAAATTAAATATAAGTACCTATTACAACTAGGGGCCAAACACACGAGTTGAATAGTCTCTAATTGTCATTAGTTACAAATATCCAGTTTACATGAAATTGTAAAGAAGTATTCGGCAGCTAAATCTGTATTCAGCTGCTTTTTAGAGAAAGTCGCAGTTAAAACTGCTCGTTCTATCCTATTAATCAGTAGCCATAACTTTTTGAACAATCTACAGGCAATGGATAGCTCAGGGTGGGAGGGGACTGTTGACTTTAGATTACATTGTTCCCCAAATTTTTTTACTGGTGCTCTCACATTCCTTGGCTCACAAAATTTGGGTACTCAAATAAAAAAAAATTTCATCAGAAGTGTGTACACCAGTTTATAGTTGATTGACTTATCCATTAAAATCTCTGGAAACCCCTAACTGAAGCCACCTACTTATTATTTTCCCAAGCGCACTTAATATGTACGGCTAACATGAACTAAAATCTCTTTTTCTAATACTTTCAGGCGAACGCTGAAAATGTTATCTGCCCAGCTGTGAAATGTCCCATGAGAGCTGTTTATATTATGAATATAACCTCCGCATACACATTTCATAAACATTTATCATTATTATAGCTTTTATCATACAGAGATAGATCAATGGTATATTAACTTTGGATCCTTTTTTTTGGATGGCATATACTTATTCTAATAAAAAAAACATTGAACTATAAAATATGTAAGGTACCTAGAATTTAAAAAAAGAATGCTCTCTCATTTGTTGGTTTAAAACTTTGGGCACTTTTATCATATCTCGAGTGATTGCATGGGAGGTGAATCTACATATCGTACATTTTTTTAAAAAGCTTTTCTATAATTAGGGTCCGTACGTCCGTCACAGATGGATAGCTTTTTTCGTTAATTTAGACATGTTAGAATTGTCCTATCGATTTCGAACTTTGCATGGTGATTCCTTAGTAGTTAGGTACGAATTAGAAAGCGTAGAAACTCTATAATCATTACCAGAATGTTCGTACGTACATTTTAAACATGTTGATTTTTTTGGTTTTACTGTCAATCAATTTTTCCATGATTTAATAACCATCTTATAATACTGTGCCGTTTCAAACATTACAATATAATTTACATATTGTATGTTTTCATACTGTTTAACTATATATATTTTTTTCTTTCTGTTCCTCTTTTTCTTATTGGATTTAAATCTATAACCGTCTTCAGCCGAAAAGTAAAATTTTTCTTAATGTAGTTAAAGGAATCTCCAAACTCACAATTTTATCTATTCCAAATGGCGCATATCTCCATCCGTCTGTCCATCTGTCCACGAGTTTCTCGGCTTTTATTCAAGATAGTCGTCTTAGGATTTAATAATTATAAACCGATTAAGTTGAACATATTTTTTAAGCTTTATATATGGATGGTTTTAAGCATTTATATTTTTATACAAATCTTGGGATAATTTTAGGCTCAGTTCTCTGCCAACTATCTTTACCATCAAATGCAACTTAGTTTACTAATACAATATTCCCTATTTTGTGAAGTATCAATTGAGACAACGAGCTTGTTTATTTATTGTTCAGGTTCTAGTATAAATCATGCTAATCAATTGAGTAAATATTCACACATATAAACAAGAATTATTTTAAAGAAATGTACAGTATATTTATTGTATACTTTGTTGAAATATTTAACTATAAAAAAATCCTATATTTATGAGTTGTAAAAGGCAGAATCGAGGAATTTTCTCCATCCATTAAAACATGGAATAACTCGAAAAAAACTAAAAATAGATTTTGACCCAAATTTTAATTCTATAGAACTTTAACATATAAAACTACTTTCCCTTTTTTCTTTTGATTTTTTTATTAAGAATTATATAACCTAAGTTGTATTTATATTTGTATACTTTCTCTTTATGAAAAAACTTATTTGTTTAGATTTTTTAAAAATAATTATATACTAAAGTTGTACTAATCTATGAAATTTAGATCAGCAATCAAGTATTCTTCTACTAATAAGCATAAGAGCAATAAGTATGCTTATAACATAGGCAAATAATATCATATTTTCTCTGAACATATTAGACAACACGAATGTTAACATCCAAGAAATGTACAAATTACAAATTAAATAACAATTTTTTATATCTTGCATAAATATCAAACTTTCTTTAAAAACGTTATTTACATTCCCACCACAAATTTCCTTTTGTACAAATCCACAATTGGGTATTGATTTTTTACTCAAATAATATTGGTGATCTAGCTACCTACAAAAATCATGAACAAATTGGCCTTCTGATAATGAATATCTTATTAGCGGTTGCGTCCCTATCATCTTGAGGGAGTTGAAAATAGCTTTAAGACATTTCAAAACCTAGATCTAAAAAAATAATAGCCTAAAATCATCCTGGTTCCTCAATCGGTTCAGTAATCTTAAGCTTCAGAAAAAATCCTTACTACTTTATATAAAAGGATCGGATTGTTAAATAATCACCATAAAAGGTTTAAAATCTTAGGACAATTCAAAACTATCACAAAGAAATAAAATTACAAGAAAAAAATGATTTGCATGATGATTGAGATGATATAAAAAAAAAGGATTCATAAAGACCTATATTTTAGTGAGATAAAATACTTTTTGTGTTATTTGCAAAAACGTAACAAATACCCTGAATAAAATATCATATTTGGTATTTTATAATATGACGTATTTTTCTGTTCTTTAGAAGTTTTTTAAATTATGTAACAACAAGGATGACATTATCAATAAAAGTGAATACAATGTAGTAACGCACAGACTATACATATCGGAAATGCTTGCCATGATTAATACATTTATGTGAAGAAGGGTTATTTAACAATATGCGCAAACTGTTATTTTCCAGAGCCATTTGAAGAAGAAAGGATGCAACGATTTGATTTTAATTATATAATTTTTGTGTGTTTCTCAGGTTTTTTTAGTTTGTTCTGCGCCCTTCATTGGCAGGAACGAATATTTTAATGTTAAATTTTAATCATCCTTCTCTTTTTTCTTTGACTATCCCTCTCATGATCACTGAATTATAACTCAATTTTGTTCGTTTGTTCATCCATGATATTTTTAGCTTCGCTTGTTAATGGATGTGGTAATTCTTGTTTTGTTTCCACCTCTTAATTTACATGTGTGTTTCATATGTTAGCTTTAATTAGCAAATTAATAATAGAAAAATAGGAAAGGAAACATTTTTTTTAATAATAGGTAATTTTGACGAACCCCAATCTGTCCTACTTTAAGAAAGACGATTCTAGTGACGTCATATACGTTTAGGGGAGGGGGGAAGAAAATCTCTTCCCTTTTCTCCCATCTCTTTTGAAGAGATTTTTTTGCCCCCCTTCCCTTTTTCTTTCCCGAAACGTATATGACGTCACTGGAATCGTCTTTCTCAAAGTAGGACAGATTGGGGTTCGTATAGATTAAAATTATTGGCTTCAAAGTTTGAATACTTATAATAAATGTTTAAAAGTTTAAATGTTGGTCACTTGGGGCAACAAAACTGTAATTAATGTTATATATTTAAATTTTCCTATCCGCGAAAAGTTTTCTATAATACGATGCCATAAATATTTGAGCGTTGGCTATTATAGGTAAGAAAGAAATAATAAATATGCAATTGCTAATTGCCAAAATAGTAGGAAGAAGGAAACACTGTAGTACAACGATATGATATGCGTAAACAATGCTAGCTAAGTGATAAATATTTGCTAAATGAATCATACATAGCAAACAAATAATCAATTTTCTCGTATTCATCCGAATCCGGTGGATAGGAACCGGTTCTCATCCATACGAAAAAAAAACTATGTCTAGCATCGTATTATATCCAGCTTTCTACGAATATAGAAATGTACAATCATAAGATTAAAGCCAGTTTTTTTTATCCACGTGCCTTTGGCACCTCGGGGCTAAAAAAACTAGTTTTAATCTTATAATTGTATATTCTATATCCGCGGAAAGCCGTTTTAAATACGATGAAAGAAATAACTATTACTCATTAGTTATAAACAGGATGTGTATAGTTGGCAGGTTCTTGTAACTGGGGGATTCATGGGATTCGTCCAGGAAAGGTTTTAGGCTAGTATTACGGAGTAGGTGTTTATGATATTAGAATATTTATTAATTATGGTATTATGAACAGCCTTCCGCAGATATTAAAATGAAATAATATAAGATTAAAACAAGTTTCATTGGCCTCGAGGGGCTGAAGACCAAGGCTAACAAATGGGTCTTAATACTATGATTTATATTTTAACATTTGTGGAAAACTTTCTATAATTCGATGCTATACATGATTTTCAGTATGGGTGAGAACCTGTTCGAATCCAGCGGATATGAATTGGTTTCAAAGCAACACTTGAAAAGCAATTCTTACAACGAACATATTTATCTTGGTTGTAGTCCATATATTTAGTTTTAATTTAAAACTATCTAACCTTTCATCTACTGAACGAATTGGGTGAGATGGTTATAAAGGGACGTACATGTGTAAATAGATAATTATTGTGTTTATTCTGCAAACAATATGCACTGCACTTATTATTAATTGTTTAGGGTGCAGCTATTCTAGAATTTTCCCCACCTCTCATCTTTGTGATGTGGCAACATTTTCGCAATATGTAAATTACACTGCTAACCAAAGTTTTATAACCACGTTATTTCATTTGTTCGCAAAAAAAATTGATATCTTTTTCGGTAATAACGTCCAAAGTTTTTAACGAAAAATTTTAATCTGTAGAATGGAAAAATTTGTTTATCATCATTGGGGATGCATATCTTCCACGTACATGACCACAACTTTGAATCTCTATTAAAGAATGGTTATTTCTCGCATCGTATTATAAACGGCTTTTCAACTTTTAAGCTAAACTTTTAAACTGGGTAACAATTTTAATGTAATATATCAATAAATCTCACTACCATATTCGTTAGTATATAATTAACAGAGGTTTAAACAAGAACAAGCCTTAGCCACAGGTGCAAAGTCTAGTAGGAACGAAGCAATAATACTATATAGAAAAAAAAGAATATCAAAATAAAGAAACTTAAGTTTAAAGAAAAATACAACAAGCCTGACAATAAGCTCTTAAAATCTTAAAAATCAACAACATCAACAAAACTTAAGCAAATGAAAATAGTGTTATTGAGACGCAACGAACCTTTAAAAATAAAATTATACAGTAGCAGAAGAACCAATATCCAGATATAATGACCATTTCTGCCCTTATCTCTTTTTTCTAGCATAGAACAGTATAGAATAACATATCTCCAAAAATATATATTATTAGAAATGCTCAGAATGTTGTCAAGAAAAATCAGATCTCTAGCTTTAATAGCAACCAAAAAAATCACGTTTTCCCCACTTATGGACATACCGATTTTTAAAACATAGAGTAGCGTCGCTACTAGCAACCGGAGGAGGAGAAACTGCCTGTTCAATGAAATTTATAGCATGTTCCTAATTTTTCAATAGAACTGATTTTCTTATTTTTGCATACAGTGTAGAATAAGCTACCTGGCTTTTGATCTAAACTTACCTATATATTTTCTCATTATTATCTTATTTTGAAATCTAAAAACATTGTAAGATAACACTGGCACTTCAACACTATTGAATCCATGGATACAAAGGATATTTCCTCGCCCAATCGAGAATCAAACTCCATATTTTTGATTCTTTTATTTTTAAGTATTAAGGCTAATCTATACCTCACTTTGTTCGTTTATCTCTAAGACTGTCAGCGAAACACAATTTTCTCCTCTGCTGTTGAGGATATAAGACTGAAAGTTTTCTTTTGGTAATTCTTTTGACTAATAAACATACAAGCTTTCTGTCCAATCAACTGATTAGTACTGCCTTTCATTTCTATAGGAGAAATATGATCTATTGCCCACTATAAAGAAAGATGTTTAAACTATTTGGTGCAGATCATCTAATGTTGAAAGAATCAAAAAGCATCTGTCTTTTTGTTTATTTTTTTTTAAATGAGGACGTGATACACAACGAGATCATATTTTGTATTTCTGACACAAACTTTGCTTGCAGTGCATGGTTATATGGTCATATATTTTGCAGACTACTAACCCTTTGACTAAATTTGATTGCTTATTTTAGACCAAGGCATTCCCCCTACTCTAACTATTTATGTCAAGCATCTGTTATAGCAGCAGTAGGCACCATTTTAAAGTCTTTCGTTATGCCGCGGTGTTGGACCGAGATTTGAACCTTCTTGACAACGAGCAGATACGCTATGTTACACCACAGTCACGGGTACAATATACGGTTTTTAAATCAGATAGCTCGGAACCAACGAAACTCTAAAAAGTGAAAAATACAATTGCCTTATCCATACAGTATCCCTGCATTCGAACGCGCATTCCAGAAACCATTTAAATGTAAATTGAAGCAATATATTTGGACAGAAAGGATCTTCATTGCTTTAACTATTGGAACTTTGGAATGTAAATGTGAAAATGATATCCTCATTATTTACATTTCAAATCAGATAGGCTTCTGCTGGATTAAGAATATTGGAAAAGTTTAAAATTGGGCAAACTAAAAGAATAATAAAAGCTTTTTATAAAGTGGATTTTATTCGTATTAAAAGTTTAACTAGGATGACAACATCATTCATAGACGAACGGACAAAGAGATTTATAGAACAGACTATCAGTAAACATAAAAAATGAAAAATCACAAAACATTAAACTAAATGTAGCATTACTAACAGACCAACCAACTAAGTTAATTATTTACTAAATGACTGAATCTTTACACGCAAAAAGTCATTTATCTAACTAAAATAGTTTATTATTTACCATGCAACGGCTACACCCCTAGAGGCCTCTAGTGACTAATAAATGTATTTTTCCATATATATTAAAATCAGCTTTGTACCAAAAAAAAATATTTTTTTTAGCCTTTAGATTTGGTTAGTTAAATTTTTTTTTTGTTTTTTTTTGCAATTTCTCTTTGGATGGTGGTGGTACCCTCCCCCAAATTTACCTTCCTAGTTTATATAAGAAGCTACACTTTAAAGGAGAACCATATCGGTTCAGTGGTTAGTGAGATCCTTCGGTACGCACAGACAGACACAAAGAGATTTTCTTCAAAATACCTTTATCTCATTCGGTATTAAGGATTCAGTTGATTTGAATAAAATTCATTACATTCTATATTATTGTAATTAGGGTCATTATCTGCAATATAATATTAAAATGTAGCTTGAGGCTTTAGCTTCTAGTTAATTTTATAGATTACTTTTCAAATGGTTTAGTATAATATGCTTTCTAAATATTGAATATTTATTAGAAGGAATAAATAAAATTCTCATAATTTTAACCTATATGTTTATGTATTTTATTAATTTATAGGTAGATCCCTAAACAATTTATAAGTAAGGTTCTATTTTGATATTATTATCGATGTTATAGAGATTATTTATACAATTTATTAGTATTTTGTATTTATGGAAGACTTTTATATGTAAATAGCATTACTAAATACTTTACTTATCCTCAGGGAAATAAGGATAATTCAATAGTATTTATGGATCATTATCTTTAGATGAAGCCCTAACATTTAGGGTCGGTAAGTCTGGCCGTCTGTAAAGGTTAGCTCTTTTCATTAATTTGGACATGTTAAAACTGTCATATCGATTTCAAACTTTATATGATGATTGCTATAAGAATTATGTATGATTTAGAAAGCGGAGCTACTCTGTAATCGTTACATGCTGATTCTTTACTTTTTGATAACAATTTTTCCTGTAATATATTTATCCTATTTATCTGATATTTGGAATTGATTCCTAGGACAACATTGTACAATGTTATAAACAGAGCTTCTTTATAGTCAAGTCCTAAAAATATAAGTATGTCTTTAAAAATATCCTGTTTGATTTAAACTTAAATATTTATATTCTGCTTATTCAGTTCTTACAGTTTACACATGTTCTACCATTTTAAAGCTTCGCTTTTATGGATATGTTGTCATTCTTGTATATTCATCTTTCCTTAGCTGTAGTCACCTGTTTTGAAGCTACTCTCTCTCTCTCCTAAAAAAATCATTAACCCGTTATATTGTTACAAAATTAAATTTGATCATTTACTTATCACTAATATCCTGCTAATCTGTTATATGTTTAGCTTATAATTCTAAAGTTACATGCATAAGAATATAATTTGGTATTATTTGTGACGAAGATTAACATTCATATGTGTTGTCTTAATCCTTATGCCTGTAGTTAGCAGGGTGGGAGGGGACATTGTACTATAAACTACATTGGTAAGGTACCCAAAGTTTCATGAATTCGTTATCTTATTCTTTGTCTTATAAACTTTGGGTACTTTTATTGAATTATTTGTCTGCATACAAGGTTAAGGTGTGTGTATGTGATATAAACTATGTTAACTAGATACCTTCATCCCTGGTAAAGAGAGATAATCCTAAGAAATAAGATATTCTTATTCTTGCTTAATATCTTATTTTTAATCATCAGTGCAAAGTTTCAACCTAAAGTCATTAATAAAACTTTTCGAAAAAACAGATGACTAAATCAGCAATACATGCCAAAATATTATCTACAGTATAACTAAAAAAACAAGGATGCCTTTCAGCGAAGCACAAAACATTTTTTAAAAAAAGTTTTATGGATTTTTTCGGTAATTGGGTTTTAGATTAGATGCACAATAGTCACAAATTCTTAATCAAAATTTATATCATACAGCAGATGAGTACATTACATTGTCCCATTATAATTCCATATTCTACATAGCATTACAGACGGACTGACAGACTGACCATAAGGTTTAAACACTAAGTAACTTTTACCAATAGAACGACTGACCACAATAATTCATCCATCTATCTTAAATAGCAGTTGAGAAAACACTACAACAATGATTCTATACAAATGTATTAGTAATATTGACAAAAATTAAATATAATGTATGTGCATCAGTGGCATATGACTTGAATATTTGTAAAGTTTACATAGAAGAAATATTATATCAGGAATAAAAGTGCAAGTAAAATTGCATAATTTCATTACATTCCTTTTAAGTGGGCGTGATCTTTAGGAAGGTGAACCCCAAACGCTTGGCATTGCTACTATTAAAAATATAAAAATTGTAATCAAAAATGAACGTTGACACATATCTTGTTAAAAAAAATATTAAACAATTATACAAAAAAACGTTCCCTCCTTTTTTAACAACTTTTTATTAATGAGTTAAAAATAAGATTACCTCTACCCCCTTTTTCTCATTAAAGTGCCCTTATTTGCTTTATCAGGAAGCTTTTTGTAGTATAAAATAAATAAATTCTAGAATATCTTTTTACTGAGTATATTCAAGCCTATATTATACAATTACTTCCAAATATGGTATTATTTTTAAACTACTTACTTTTTACTTTTACTCTGGTTATTTTATGCAAATTATGACTATTAGTTGCATATGACACAATTTAAACTTTCTTAATCAACATTCTTCATATATTTTCTCAGTTTTTCATAATTTTTTTATTCCACATTTTCTTTCTTTTATTACTTTAATTAACTCTTTGCAGATGCATTACATACTTTTATAAATAAATAAAATTATTTATTTCTAATTCTAACATGCCTTAATTAAAAGAAACATTATTTATCTATCTATGAATTAATATTTTCCTCTATTATTATGTGTGTTCGTCTCAAAACATTTCAACAATTTATGGGAATAAGTTTTTACATAAAGATTGAAATTTTTCTTTCTTCAACATTCCTCTAACTTACACATTCTTCAATGTACACATATATCATTTTCCCTTTAGGACTTGCATACATTTAATTACATTTAAAAATTTTTAAAAAGTTCTAATACGTAGACTAAAAAGTAAAATCTATCCGACTAGCTTTATATTATAGATTGACTTCAGGGAGGGAGGGGACAATGAACTGTAAATTGTGCTACTTCAAAAGGTTTATAAACTGTTATTTAGCTTAAAAACTTTAAAGGGTAAGATTGGGTTGTACACAATAACAGCGTTCAAACTTTCCTAACAAAAATTTAAATCGAAGTTTAGATAACTAATTTACCGTACATTTTCCAATCCTTTATATCCCTGGTACACACATACATACTTAATATGTGCATGTAAATATTCTAAAGGACTTTTTAGTATTCAACATCCATGTTTATAAATTGTAAAGATAGATGCCTTTACCCAAGGACTATATACTGTAAGGTAGAGGAATATATAATAAAAAACAAGGATGATAATATTTATAAAAGTGATATGTAGTGTTACAAAATTGACTAAATGCAGGAGTTGTTTGAGGACATACTTAATTTTTTTACTTGATTATAGAAATGCTTTGCTTAAATTATCTTTGCTTTTTTAAAAAGGTATTCAGTAAGGCCTCCAATATACACAAGAAATTTAGTCCTCTTAACCAAGGATAAGCAAACTGGGTTGTCAAAATAGACTAACCTACAATACACCTTTTTTTTCAAACCTTTAGGTATATAAACCATGGTATAGCCTACGCGCGGATCCTTTGACCATGTTACTTACATGGCTATAAAATTCTTCTCTGTGTAATACAGTCAAACATTATATAATGGGACTTTGTGGATGCGAAATTTTTGGGGGATAGTAAAAATTCTATTTCATGATATAGTTAATGTTTTTACTTTAGAATTAGCTTTAAACGAATTAAAATTCTATTTGACTAAAGTAAGACCTTTGCTAAAGTAGAAGGATAATGCAAAACAAAGTAATAAACGTAAAACAAGGATGGCAAAAAACATAACAACAATAGCAATATAATTTAAATTCAAAATATATCTATAATACAAAGTAGAACATTGTCTGTCTGTCTGTTTGTCTGTTTGTTTGTCTGTCTGTTTGTCTGTTTGTTTGTCTGTCTGTCTGTCTGTCTGTCTGTCTGTTTGTCTGTTTGTCTGTTTGTCTGTTTGTTTGTCTATCTGTCTGTCTGTTTGTCTGTCTGTTTGTTTGTAGCGAAGGATCTCGCTAACCGCTGAACCGATTGGGTTCTCCTTTACAGGGTAGCTTCTCATAGGTCTCGGGAAGGTTTATAACTATTTTCTTGGGGGTGGGACACCACTAACCCCCCAACAAAAATGAAAAATACCCATCTAAAATTTTTTTTTCTTTTTAAAACTAAAATTATCTTTAAAATCTAAAACAAGAAAAATTTGTTTGGTTAAACCTATTGGGGCAAAGCTAGGAGTGAAGCCGCTAGTAATCAAAAAAACAATAAATGTTTTTCTATGATAATATAAATAATAATTCCATTTTTACATTAAATTGGTACTCTACTATACTTGTTGTTGTAAACTGTTACTAATATGCTCCATAATTATAGTTTCATCGGCAGAAATATACGGACAATAAATCAAAGTTATATATTTAGAAGCTACGCTGCAAAAATAAAACATATGTACTAGTTTGAATAGTTGTAGTGTATATAAAGCTTTACTTTATTGCAAATTAACTTAAATTACAACTTAAACTTTCTTTATTGCTGGATAAATTACAATTTGCAGGCTGTTTTAACTTTATGCGTTACGTTTGAGGGATTGCGTAGCAAACAGAGTTGTTTAGCAATTAAACTTAGATGATTATATTTAGCATAAATATTTTGCTAATATTTTGCCAGATATTGTTTTGAAGAGGTGGGACGAAGGGAGAATTTTCAAACAACTTTACAATCGTGGGCACGCCACTATAAAAACCTTTTTTTTTTGGAGACAATTTAGGTTTCTTTTTATTTTTTTTAAACTAGATAGCTGATTACGGATACCTAGAAAAGAAAATAGAAAAGCTAAAGGGTGTGCAAAAAAAAAATGCGGACATTTTTAAAATTGAAATTGCGCGGCTTGTGATAATAGTAGAAAAAATTTTACGCATATCGTTAGAACCGCTAGGAAGTCTATTTTTTGGAAATATAAGAATGATTCCTCTGCTACGTATAGTTACGGAGCTACGTGTTGAAATGTCCCAACTGATGTAAAACTTGACTTGCGAGTAAATCATTAAAGATTAAATTAAAGGGTATGCAAATAAAAATACGTACATTTTTTAAATTCTAATTGCTCGGCTTGTGTTAATGGTAGAAAAATGTTATGCATACCTATGGAATCGCTATAAACTCTATTTTTTGGAAATATAAGAACCATTCATGTGCGACGTATAATTTCTGAGCTATGTGGTAGAATCTCCCAACTGACTTAAAACTAAAAAAAAAAATTTCCACTTTTCTCACATTTATCAATACAGCTCCTAAACTAAAAATAGCACAAAAATCATACTTATATTTACAAAAAATAGAGCTTATGACGGTTCTAATGATATACATAGCATTTTTCTACACAAGCTGAGCAGTTTGAATTTGAAAAATGTCCGCATTTTTGCACACCCTTTTTTATCTTTAATGATTTACTCTCAAGTCAAGTTTTAACACATCGCTCCGTAACTATACGTAGCAGAGAAATCGTTCTTATATTTCCAAAAAATAGACTTCCTAACGGTTCTAACAATATGCGTAACATTTTTCTACTATTAACACAAGCCGCGCAATTTGAGTTTTAAAAAGGTACATATTTTTTTATATACTTTAATCTTTAATGATTTACTCGCAAGTCAAGTTTTAAGGCAGTTGGGACATTTTACCACATCGCTCCTAAACTATACGTAGCACAGGAATCGTTTTTATATTTCCAAAAAATAGACTTCCTAACGGTTCTAACGATATGTGTAACATTTATCTACTATTAACACAAGCCGCGCAATTATAATTTTAAAAATGTCCGCATTTTTTTTTTGCACACCCTTTAGAAAAGGGGATTAAGCCGTTTTTGTTGAATATTTACACATAAACGTAAACCACTAGAGGAGGAAGGGGTTAAATAACTGTATGTCCCCATCCAATGGGCCCTGTGCCGCTATTCAATTGGGTCTTTGAATATCAGCCAATAGCTTCGTAAATAATAATACAGCTAAGTCGCTACGGAAGAGCAGAAAGCAATTTGCTAGCAGACGAAAAAGGTCCCCAACACTGGATCCAGGTAGTTATCTGGGTTATGCATCTATACTTAATACATTTATTATTTACACAAAACCAACCAAATGTGTTTTTTTATCCGCTAAAAAATCCGCGAAGAAAACAAAACTTTGATCAAGATAAGTTATGGAGCAGCTTTGATCCCCCAAAATTTAGTTGGAATGGGGTGATTGAAGTCAGTAAATAGCTTCCGGACCTTTAGTTGCAGAAAGATAAGTTGAGATGGATAGTGTTGGCAAACTCTCAGCCAGATTTCCAGTATTCAGGAAGTAAGACTAGTTAACCTACAAAATCATGAGGAAACAACAAGGATAATTTTTAAAAAATTGATTTTTTCTTTAGAATTACAACATGTGAAAATATATTAAAAAGCTCTGACCTCATTTATTTGATGTCACATATCTGTTGTAACGTACAATTAGAATATTGAGATTGTTTCCTATGATATAAAGTAGTAACCTTTTTTTTGCCTGTTGTGAAGGATCTCGCTAATCACTGAACCGATTTGGTTCTTATTTATAGGTGCAGAGAAGTTTTGACATATTTAGACACAAAATTCTTATAGAATAAAAATATTGATTTTTATTCTATTTGGTCTTGTCTTGGACTATTATGGATTTTATCATCTCTGTTTGTACATTTTTGATCAATATAAACGTGGGAAAGTAAAATTGTCAACATTATCCTACGACTTTCTAGGTCAAGGTATTCAGTATCAAATTAGATGTATTTTCATTTTAGCATATTTTAGATGAAAAGGTTGAAGCTGAAGAAATCGAAAGGCGATGCAGTTCGCCATATCTTTTAAATTAGCTGTTAATTTACTGCGATCAATTTATCTAAATTTCTTTAATTGTAGAAATATTTGCAGCAATTACAAAGATCAGCAGCCTTATATATAAATTTTCCTTTAACCGCAACCAGAGTATAGATGAATCTTTCTTAATAATTGGTTATTAAACATATATGTATTAAATTATAAAATTATTATCATACATTTTAACCTGTTGTTATGAATGTACACCATAACTTATTATTTTAGATTCGCATTATTTCAAATTATTCCAGTAATTATTCACAATGATTGGTTCAAATTTAATTTAATGTCGCACTGCGGCAAAATTTTAGTCAACCCCTTTTTTTAGTGGCAAAACTTCCTAATAATCATGATCAAATTCTGAAGAAAAAAAATAACTTTCTCGGCTACTATTTTAGGTAGACGGCTGATTTTTAATCTCCTGATTTAGAAGCTTCTACTCTGTAACTCTATCTTTGTGTGTCATTTTTTCTAAATGCGTTGGAAGAATCAAATTTTATAGGGAAAATATGGTTTTCTCTTTTTTATTTGATTGTTTTTATCCGTCGGTCTATCGCTACTGCTCTTAAGTACAATTTTAAATAGAAATATATGTTCTGTATGTTATCTAAAATTTGTATGAATATTTTATGTTGTGTACTTTTACGTTCAAGCTGATTGGCTATTCTTTTTATTTTTATACTTAAGAGCTGTACTGCATTAGTATGTTGTCGTCCTTAAATCATTAGACACTAGTCAGGGTAAAATTACTTAAGAATCATTCGCAAGACATTTTGTTTTAGTTTTATATGCGCAGATACTCTATAACTAAGATATATCCATATTCTCGAAAATGTTTAACATGTACTTTTTTTGTTAGTTTAATGATTTTTTGAACACAAATTCTTAAAATAGTTAAAGTTTTCTGATAGAAAGTCACATTTAGTGATACATTGCCTTGCAAATAAAATTGCAATAATATTGCCATGTTGTCAGATGTAAATTTTCAAAGATTCTACAGAAAACGTCCTTTCATTCACTTGGGTTCTAATAAACGTTTCTTAAGTTTTTAACCCCATATTTGAAGCCTAAATTAGCCTGAAACTGTTCTGTGAATTTCTTAAAACACAAGACAATATAGTAGGAAATAGCCAAAGAGTAATCAATTAATTAAACTTTTCACTAATTACTTTTCTATTAAAGTTGGAAATTTTGTTTATTAATGGGAATTTCATCAATTTATCGTTTACTGTCTTGTCAATTAATATCCCTGTCTTAATTATAATATTTAAGAACTTTTTAAATTAAATTTTTGTTCTGAGTTTTCTGTTAATGAAAAAGGGATATATGTAATGTATATATATATATTGAATTTTAAGCCGTTTGCGCTGGAGTACCAAAGTGACGTCATAATGAGGAAGGTTTAAAAATAAAACATCGGATGTTGGTAAAAAAATGTGTCAACTCTGTAATATATTTTCTCTTGGTTGAAATTAAAAAGCTTATAAAGCTAGGAAGGGGGACCAAAGTTTGTTTTTCCTTTATTTATTTTTCTTCTTTCATCTCACTTTTCTCTGCCAACTTTTACAGTTATCACTTGGGTAGGCTTGTTGTGGAAAATATTCTTCTAACAAGAACGATTGCGTCCAATTATAGATTAGATTTTGGAACAAATTAAGGTACTGAACCAAATATTTAAATAAGTAAAAAAAAAACTTTTAGTGCAGCAACTCTCCAATCTTATGTAAAGGTTGATTTTCTGCCTTTTTTTCGTTTATCTCGTTATAATAAAGACATATTCCTCTTTATCGATAGAGGATAGACTAATATTTCTTTGAAGAAAACTTAAAATAGACCACCAATTTGAAACTTTGCACGATTAATGCAGACATTTGTAAATGTAGTCCATTATTGCACCATAGTTACCAATTTGATTTGCTCATAAAATAATTGTTTATTAAATTGAATTTAAATTTTTTAAAATGCTGAATCCTAGAAAAGTTTGGGACTGATTTAATCAGAGTAACATTATAAAAATAACAAGCACATACACTAAGCAATTTTATTATTATGTCTAGATGTTCGACTTTTTGAGTAGCGAAGCTTCGCTTTAATGATCTGGTCAACCTTATTTCTTAAAAGATATTCCTGGTATTAAAGCTAAAAATGCATAAATATGGCGCATCCTCTTGCTAGCATAGCTCACCTGTCCAATATTCAATAATTCAATATTATAGTTTAGTATTCCAAGTTTATACACAAAGATATTTGATAAATATGAGTTCTCCATCCTCAAGAATAATTCCTAAGATTTGTACAGATTTTCTCAAGTTTGCTATATGCTAACCAATTTGCAAACACAAGTGTAAATTAAGAAGTGTAAAATTGTCACATTTTACATTTAAATATTAAAAGGTAAGTTTATTTTTATAGGAGGTAGAAAAAAGATAAGAATAAAACCTAAAATGTTCAAAAAGTTAAACTTTTATGTAAAGGATGTGATAAATTCACTAAGAGAAAAAGTGAAAAAGTCTTTGATACTTCCCAGCTATTTATTGAAATATATTTCGGTGGACATTGCACCCTCATCAGTCTAAATGACATAAATCATATTAATTTAATTTACATATTAAAAGATAGGTAAAAATAAAGAAATTTGTAGATCTATAAAGGCAGAAAATGTTGCTAAAAAAGAAGAAAATAATATGATCAACCTTGAGTTTAGTTGGATGTTAAAAGTAAACTGGAAGGGATTTTTTTAGCAAGAGACAATATCAGCAGGGGGGGGGGGTGTTTAAAATACATTGATATACATGAATTTTAATATTTAACATTTTTATATGAAAAAAACTATTTTCTTTTTTTATTAAATTATCATTCAAAATTAAAGCTTACTTTTATAGATGAAGTATTTAGAATTAGGTTATGCTGCATAGATACTGTAGAATAAAATTAGTATTTAGAAGTCAAGCTTTTATACATTTTAGGTTATTTTGAAAAAACTATTTTATATATGGGAGTAAGCTATCATTTACTATATCTATTATAGTACTCCAAAGATTTTTAAAGAAGTAAATGTTTATACATAATTATGATAATAAAAATTTTTTCTTATAAGTTTAGGTCTTGAAAAATAAAAAATTTTTAATTGCTATTAGCTATCATTTACTATATCCATTATATTGACAAAAGATTTGTATTTAAGAGTTAAACTGTTTATATATTATTATTGATAATCAAAAAAACATTTAAAAAAAGTTTTTGTGGAAAAGATTCTTTAATATTGGAGTTAGTTATCATTTACTATATCTATTATATTTCCAAAAATATTTTTTTTAAAAAGAGATAACTCTAGGTATATACATAAATATGATAATAAAATTTAAGTAAAATTTGTTAGGTCTTGAAAAATAAAAAAATTATTTTGCCATTAGCTATTATCTACTATATCCTTTATATTGACAAAAAACATTGAGCAAATTGTTAGAAAATTTTTTTTTTTTTTTTTTTTTTTTTTTTTTTTTAGAAAGAAGTTTACCTCTACTTTATATCAAGATTATAGGTTGAAAAGGTCGGAAACTGCTAATTTGTACAAACCAATCAAAATCATTTTAAGCCAACGATTAAGTGAACTTGTTTTTAAACCTTAGGCATCAGTGTAAATTCCACTCTCTCTCTCTCTCTCTCTCTTTGGACTTTTCGAATTCTAGTTGATTTAATTATATTTAATTCTTTTAAAGAACAAATTTATGCTTTACTGTAATTTCATTATTCTACAATTTTTATTATAAACCAACTTTTACTTTCCCCATTTAAACTGTACAAATACCGGATATAAATATAGTCAATAAGTTTGTTGGTAGGTTTTGGTAGGTGCACCACACAACAACATACAAGAGGACATATTCTAGAAATATACTAAGAATATTTTGGAAGGTGCACCACACAACAACATACAAGAGGACATATTCTAGAAATATACTAAAATTATTACAACAGCAGGCAAGGGGATATATTCTAGAAATATACTAAGACTAAATTAGTAGGTGCACCACACATAAGAATATAAGAAGACATATTCTAGAAATGTACTAAGAATATTTTGGAAGGTGCACCACACAACAACATACAATTAATCTTTTGGTAGTGCACAATACATTAACATATAAGGGTACATATTCTAGAAATATACTAAGAATATTTTGGAAATTGCTGCATACAAGCGTACATATTCTATAAATAAAATAAGAATATTTTGGGAGTTGCATCACAAAACAGAATACAACAGGACATATTCTAGAAATGTACTAAGAATATTTTGGAAATTGTCGCATTCAAGGGGAAATATTCCAGAAACATGCTAAAAACATTTAAAAGCGATTTACGTTAAATTAATCTTGGATTGGCATTTCCCAAGAATTTTGAGAATTGTGGCTAGGTATGTATTGTAAAATAAAGGAAAGATTTATGCTCCCTGCGGATTCTAAATATGATATATTTCAATATCTCTACCACACCCCCTTTCCTTTTCCTATCAGGACCCGCCCTACCCTCACCCATACCCGTGGCTGGCAAAAACGTGTGTACGCCCCTGTTTATGCTCCCCAAGGATATAAAAATGATATATTTCAATATCTACCTCTGCCTTTTTTCTTTCCTTTTTTTTATTTAGGCCATAAAATAGATATCTTACTTTTCAACAATAAGTACATTTTTACTACAGTAAAAATTTAATTTTTTAGTTTTATAAAAAGCAAGGTTAATAAATTCAATAAAAAAATTATTAATTTTGTACCTTAAATGCCAGTATTTAAACTGAAATCTATTCCTATAACATCTCAAAACTAGAATCATTAGAACAAGAAAGATATCTGATTCCATCTTATCATTGTTTCTTGAGATAACAGCCCTGCAAAATTTTCAACATTGTATTGCCCCCATAAAATGTAAAACAGTCGGCCAGGGATAAAGGAGGAAAGAAATAAGATAAAATATGGTTTTCTTTTTGTTTTCCAAACTTAACAGTCATCAAACAAGGATGGTTAGATTATAATATAATGCACATGTCAATCTTAAGGTGTCATTGAAAACAGACAGTTTCTGCCAAAAAAACATTTTTTCCCTCATTAATCAATTACTGTTCTCTTTATCCCCGGTAACATCCCCATTATTCTTGTGAACAATGAAAATAATAAGAAGATAAAAGTGTGTTATTGCATCGCAATTACAAGAGTTACAAGAGATGGTGGCGCTAGAGTTTTTTTCACACTTTTATTGCGCTTTATGCATATTATACACATTTGCTGCATTTTACAGTCATGTTCTATCATATAATAACAGCATCTTTTTGATGTCATTTATATTGTAATTTTTATGTTATAAAGTTTCACTAATGACTACAGAAACCAGTCATTAGCATTACATTCAATGTACAATATACTAAACAATAATGAGTCTTTTAAGTGGTGCATCATAGTCTGGGTTTGATAGCAACTGTTTTCATTTCAGCAGGACAACGGGTAAGCCTGTGGTTTTGTCTCAAAAGTATTGTATCTTCAAATAGTAAGATAAAATTGAAAAATGGTTAGTTATACTGCGGTTTTTTTTTAATGGAGGCTTAAAGAAATAACAAATATCTGTAGCTACTGTAAAAATTAAATCAAAGGAAATGAAAAAAAAAACTGTTGACAATTTTATTAAGAACTTTAATTTAACTGCAAAATTTAGCGGTTGCGGCCTAGCTTATCATTGAAAGAAATATCTAAAAGTTGAAGGTTTAACCTCTAAATATCTTGAATGAGCTGAGATGAGAATTTGTATTTAATTTTATTGTAATTACTTCATTTCATCCGTAAGATCCTGGGGGAACTACTCTCAGGCCAAAGGGGAAACTTTGCAGGGAACTCAAAGGATATGGCACAGATGCAGAAATATGTTCCTTGAAAATTGTTCATATAAAAACTAATGACAATCCATCAATTTAGTATCGTTATGATTGAGTTGAATGATTTTTAATGCTTTGTTGAAGTCTAAGACCCATTTAGGTTTAATTGCGTCCTAGGGCAGTGTAGTTGTGTATACTTCCATCTAATATTCAGATAGAAAAATAATTAATAGGGTTGGGTGTTCAACGCCCTTCCTCAGCCCCTTACCTAACTTCTAAACCTATATACCATTATTTTTACGTTATTTGTAATACAACTTGTAAAAATCAAATTGAAACTCAATAGTTAGTTACTACTAAATTTACCAGATGAAAAAAAGATACTTTTACATTCTCCTAGAATATCCCTTACATAACATGAATAAAAAAAAACTTCACAATATATCCCCTAATCGTGGAATGTAGAGCTTTTAATTTACAGCATCAAAGAGCTGCTATGAATATTTAGATATGAGTATTTACACTTCAAACTCGGTATTATTATCTTTTACATTTTAAACTTCAGCATTTACATATATATTATATGTTACATATACTCAAAATTGTAATGGAATTTTGGGATATATGATTATTATTCCTTTTTAAATATAATTCTTTACATGTTTGATTTAAAATTTACAGAAATAAATCAATTTTAAGATTAAGATTGACGATTATTTTAAATTGTATTTACCTATTTTTTTCTAAATTAGGCATATGTATAATTATATTTAAATGTGTAATTTGATTTTTTTATACTTGCTAGATATATCCATTTTATGGTTTTGAATTTAAATTATTTTGTCTTTCCTCTTTATTTAAATATTTACATATATATTTGAAAATGTAATTTAATCTTTTTGTTTTTGTAAGAAGTAGATCAATTTTATAATTAGAGAATAATATCCTTTTGTTATTTTAAATTGTATTTTTCTTCTATATTCTCTATTTGCCTCTAGGGGCACTTTAGAGGGAAGGAGGGTTGATTTGACAACGATTTTTTTATTTTATTTTAGTGGTATTCTCCCTCAAAATAGTAATGCACCTTCCTAAGACCTATGATCAGCTACCCTGTAAAGGAGAACCATATTGGTTCAGTGGTTAGTGAGATCCTTGGGTACAAACAGAAAGACAGATTCTACAATTATTCTAGGTAATCAAATAATTAATTGTATGCTTTTAAATTTTTAATACAGATGTAAGAATGAATATTTGCTTGTTTCTAATTGTTTAAATTTTTTTGCAATAAACTGTCTACCCTTAGCCCAGATTTTATAAAAGGTTTACACAAAATGTGCAATTTTATAGCAAACCTATTTTTAATGTTTTAGCAAATATGCTACTTTAAGCAAAACTTTGCTAGAGATCTTTTTACACTATTCAGAACTTCATGTTGAAAGGAAAGAAATAGAGGAAAAGGTAAATATTTTGTATTTAGCAAAAACATACTTAAAAATTTGATTAATATCAAGAAAAAGAGGCATATTCAGAATACTGGTATTTTATCTAATAGTTATCAGAGAAAGAGGGATGACAATGGACTATCTATTTCACTAGTCCCAAAAGTTTTATAATAACGTGTTCTTATTCGTTGGCTTAATAACTCTGGAGACATTGGTGAATTTAGATTGGTTGATTCATTAAGTTGAGTGTTCAACCATACATTTTAATCTACAGAAGGTTTTTTTTGTGTATTGTCATTGGGGATGTACATCAATTTATCGGCCATTGTCTTATCCCTGGATCTCTTATCTTATCTCTGGATGGGTATACAATACATGCCACTTTTAGAAGTAATTTTAAAATAATGTAGGTCCATAAGACCATGAAAGGATCCTGAAGCCTTCAGAATTAAACAAATTTTTCATCTTTTTTATTCATAAGCATATTCGATTTACAGTTCCTTATAATCCTGGAAAATAATGGTAGAGTAGGGTTGCTTGTATACCTCGTCCTAGTTTACAATTTTCTGCAAAGATGCATTATGTTGTAAAGTAATAGGCTGTCTGTCTGTTCTGCAATATGCTAGAAGTTCAACAGTTTGCCTATTTTTGTACTACATTGAAAAGATTTGTATTTAAAAATAGGATTTATATTTGGAAAGAAAATATGTTTTAAAGTGTAATAAAGGCCTAAACCTAAAATGATTAAAACTGTGAATTACTGAAAGTATATTTTCATTATAAAACAAGCACTTTGCAATATCCTTGTTCTTATAAAAAATAAATACACAAAACACACATATCTATTTTCTCACAAAATTTCAGAGTCACCCGGGCAAATTTATGCAAAAAAAGTTTTAATTTGTAAAATTTGTATTAAATTGGCAACGCAAGTTATCTCCTCGCAAATGTAGAAATAGTGAGAAAGAGAAAAGGGAGAAAGAAAAAGAGAAAAACAAAGAATACTATTCTTGAAAAATTTAGGTTTTTGTCATTTAAGTAAACTTTTAAGAATAAAATATAAATACCAGTCTAAAAACTATTTCCAAAAAATGCAACTATAAGGTTTCTAAGATTGTAAATTATACTTTCATCTGTATATAATATTTTGATTGTAAACTATTAAGAATCAAAGTTTTTGGAATATAACTAAACGTAGGACGCCAGGATATTTTGATAAAATATTGACCTGTATGTAATAACAATACACAAAGATTTAGATATCCAATCCAGTTTTAGTTTTTAGTCAAATTCTGCGCAACCAAAAGTTAAATTACAAGAAAGAATTAAATGATTACTTCAATTGACTTATCTATTATTATATTTTTATTTATTCTCATATTTGACTAGTATTTATGAAAGCAAATGTAAATATGAAAATTTTATCTATAAACTATTTCCAAATATTATTATCTTTCCTAGGAATAATAGAGAGAGTAGGGCCTTGCTGGCTTTGGCATAGAAGCTTGCCTAGAGGATATTGGCTCTTACAGGCAAGGATATTCTTCTAAAGTT
Organism: Acartia tonsa; assembly: GCF_053477335.1. NCBI lineage: Eukaryota > Metazoa > Arthropoda > Copepoda > Calanoida > Acartiidae > Acartia > Acartia tonsa. Next base: position 26,042,662 of record NC_137261.1, read on the forward strand.
TGGAAATATAGTTTAATAGAAGTTTGCCCAGTGTTTATCTGCTCTAAGCAAGGAGAAATTACTAATGAGTATCTATAATACAAAGTTGTACGATGTCTGTCTGTCTGTCTGAAGCTTAAGATCTCGGTAACCACTGAACCGATTAAGCTCTACTCTTCAGGGAATATACCTACTGGTCCAAAAAAAATGAAAAATAGCGAACAGACTGTCAAATCAAAAGGTTGATTGTGGAGCTTTAGCCATTAAATTTTTTTTGTACATTCTTTTTAATTTCTTGGATGAAATTCTATTAACCTGTTCACCTGATTTATTGTTTTATGAATATTTATTTTCAACCTTTGATTTTGTAAATCCTTGTTTTCTAAGTTGAAACTAATTAGAAACTGAATATGCATGATGTTATAAACCAATACATATGTACATATATTCTAATTACACTTCAACACACACACAAAACCAAGAAACTTTGCAAAAAATGTCCTTTTTAAGATTTTTAAAAAAATTTCAATAGATTTTTAGCAATTTATTGAAGTACGATAATATAACTATTATTATTTGATTCTTTATTTGTCTTAACTATATACATAGAAAGTTAACATATGAATTATAGGAGTTATTATAACAATATTAAATAAGGACTAATCCAAGATATTCTCTTATAAAAAGTGTAAGTTCATTGTGAAGCAGAAGTAAGCAATACAAAGAAGGAAATTTTGCCGTTTAACATAAAAAGTGTACATTTAAATTAGGTCAATACTAATTCAACATAATATCTTCTTAAAATATGTCCAATTTATACAAAAAAAAATAAAACTTCAGTAAGTTCCAGAAAGAAAAATAATCGTCATCGAGAAGTAAAATATAATATTCATGATAAAAATAATAGGTCAATAGGTACTAATCCTTAATATAAAAATGTGTATAATGGATACACAGCTGAACTTAAAATTGTTAAGGAGGGATAAATAAGTGTGGCCTGTTAAATGAAAACTGCAGAATGCTTTAATGGGCAGATCACCAAAAGCTCCACCTCAAGATTATTGTTAAGGTTGTATACTGACCCTCTATTGGATGAGGTAATTTTTCTTGAAGGTCTAAACGTCACCATATGAAAAACAGGCTTAAATTCATATGGTTAAAGTTAAGAATCACAAGAAATAATTATCCTCGGGATCATTCTTTTTTTTACTACACTTTATTTATCAATACCCACCTGTAGATTTTACAGGTGAGATGAAGTTGAGGTGAAATACTTAAGTGTGTCTAAAGATTTGGTGTGTTTGTTGTGTAAGTGTAGAGTATAGTATATATATATTACATACGAATTTAAATAAACAAACACTTTTTAAAAATGCCCTCATTTGCAGGTAGTTTTCTTTCTATACTCGAAACATGACATTTATCCCGGGTCAAATTGAAATGTTGTTAATTTTTCATATCCTAATCTATAATTTTTGTTTTTAAACAAAAATTTTCTTTGAAAGGAAATAAATTCAAGTAGATTTGAATTTAATGGGAGCTTTTTTTTCAGTCTTGACTGAAAGATAAAAAATAACACAAGTGTAATTTCAATATTAACTACATTAATAATATTACTGGTGAGCGTTTTAGGGACTCCTACTAACAGCCAGCTTGAGTCGAAATTAAATTCCATATTCTGTAGAAATTCTGTGAAGTAGTTTGTTGTAAAGTTTGTGGTGACGGGACAGTCCAGAAAAAAGTGTTGTGTTGTTTCTCTCGGTGCGGGTAGATTCCGGTCCAGCTTACAAAGTGTACATTCTGGAGATTCTAGCCTAAAATTTGAGATATTAGCGTTAAAATAGTTATAATTGTTTATGGATCTAAATGCGAATTCTCGGATATTTATTGGTAAGAAGGAAAAAGTCCATACTTTTTGCCATTTACGCTCTCTCTCTATATCAAATTCTCTTATTTTCGCCCAGTGATACCTATTTAAGTAAGACTTACACTTTTCTATCCTCTGATCATCATTTGATAAGAAGTAACGAAAATGTTTTGACTTTACTTTTGGCTTTAAAAAAAGTGAACTGATTTTAGTTTGGGGTTTTGAAAGTTTACACCTATATAAAGCAATATTGTGCTGAACAAATCCTCGAAGTCTCAAAAATTCCATGTAATTGAAGTTGACCTTTGATTTGATGTTAAAGTTTCTATAATCTAGACATATATTATCAATATTTAACAGGTCTCCAAAACAAATTGACTTAATATCATTTTCATAGCGTACCCATGTTGTTTCTGTAAAAATTGCCCTGCTTACAATTTGTTTTTCACTATTACAAAAGAAATTATTTTTAAAAATTCTCATATCTTTTATGTTATCATGGTTTAGCCAAAATGAATTTGAAAATATTATATATGATTCAATAATTCTAGATAAAATAGGATTAATATTCTTATCTAAATTTTCATTGAAATAAAATGGATCATTTGCTTGACATCTAGTATTTTTTATTTCTAAAGCCCAAGTATCTACTATAGATAAGGATTTTTTATACATTAAAATATCTAAAGAGCGTAAAAAATCTATTACTTTTGGTATTCCTAAACCTCCATTTTCAACACTTGAAAAGATTTTAGATTTTGCAATTGGTCTACTTTGACATAAGAAGGAAATAATGAGATTTTCAATTTGCAAAATTATATCTTCAGATGGAAAGACAACTGCCCCTACATAATTCAGTAAAGGTAATGTGGTATCCGCCTAGGATAAATGGCAGACACCAGAGTTCGAAAAGACTACGGCAGTGTGACAGACGTGGACACCTTACTATAGAGAAGCTACGCTTCTCTAACAATCACTAAATAACAAACAGCATCTATTCAGTTGTTTCTTTATTGAAGGGCTAAGGATTACTAAAGTTGTACAACATAATATAAATACATATGGATTAGGAATAAAGATAGTTAAAGATAAATCATACAAGTAAAACATAGATAATTGCAATGGTTAGGTAGATGGCTATCCCTGTCCGGGGAAGGCAGGATAGCCCATGGAACAGCACAATAGGTAGATAAGCATAGAGGGGTTGAGTGGTAGGTCTGGGTACTAAAAAGGGAAGGTTTGATGATTACTGTGACAACAACAGTCTGTGTGGGGGTGATTCTATCAGGTGAGGGAAGGCTTAGATCCTTTATCCTCAGGGTTGAGGTGGTGCTGATAACTTGGTGGTTGAAGGGGAAGGTTCCGGTGCTTAAGATGGGAGAGGGAGGGGTAACACCCCTCCCTCCATTTGCAGGACAACTGAGAGATGAAATCAATACCGTTATCTGACATATTTTCAGGTGGCTTTACAATTGTAGAATAACAGGATTTAGCTGGGTGCGTAGCATCACTATAATGTCTTGGTTTCTGCATGGTCCAGAGTTGCCGCATACCACAGTAACATGAATCCCTTTATAATTGCAATTTTTCCAGGTGTAGTAAGGTAGAAAAGTGCCCAAAAATTTCTAACTTTTGACATTTTAGCGACAATTTTGTTCCAATTATTTTGCATATTAGACAGTTTTGAATCAAAATGTAAACCTAAAATATCAAAATCATCAACCAATTCAATACCAATTAAATCCAATTCCAGAAAAAAATCATTTGATGGCTTCCTTCCTATAATACAAATTTTGGTTTTGTTTACATTAGTTCTTAAATTAGAGACTTGTGCAAAGTAGGTAAGAATTTGAAAAATAGTTTGTAAAGCAATGGCAGTTGGAGTAAATGCAACATTACAATCATCGGCAAATGCTGATTCAGGGTCTGGCTGTGTATCTGTGTCTGTCAATTTAAAAGGTATAGCTCTTGGTATTACAATTTCATTGTTAATTGATATAATAAGTAATAAAGTGGTTAGGGCAATTTTAAAAATGTTAGGACTTGGCCTATCACCTTGCATATAACCAACTTTCATGGGAAAGTTAGGTGTTATTCCAGTATCGGTCAGAATGTGGGCAAATCTATCATTCATGCATGTTAAAATCATATTTATCATATTTGGGCCAAAATTCATAAATTCCAATACATCTCTTAAATATCCATGTCCAATACAGTCAAAGGCTGAGTGAAAGTCAATTAAAGCAATTGCTAGAGACGAGTTGGAAGCTAAAGTTTTAGAAATTAGTTCATAAATTTGAATCAAATTTTCCTGAATAGTGTATTTAGAAGAATAGGCTTTTTGAGATCTGATATTTATTTTATCAATTACTTTTTTTAACCTATTGTCAATAACCCCAGAGAAAATTTTGTACACAGTAGACAAACAAAAAATTGTTCTCCAAGATTTAATTTTTGAAAAGTCCGAATTTTTTTTGGCTATAAGTCTAATTTTACCACATCTTAGCATGCCTCTTAACTGTTTTTTATTAATCATTTCTTTAAAGCCTCTCAGTAAAGGTAAGCTTAAAATGTCCCAAAACTTAACCAACATTCTATAAGGAATACCATCTGGTCCTACACTAGAATTTAAATTAGCTGAACAAAGTGACTCTTTTAATTCATTAATAGAAATGTCTGCCTCTAATTTTTCTCTATCTGTGTTATTTAATTTATGTTCTAATATTTTTGGGTGATTTACATTATTGCCCAAAAAATCAAAGAGAGAAGAATTGGAAATAAAGGCTGTGCCAAATTTATTTTTAAAGTGGTTTGTTAAAAACTCATTCCTTTCATTCTCACATGTAAAAGATTCACCTAAGTCATTCTTAATTTGTGAGATAGAGTCAGCTTTTTTTGAATTTTTTAGCAAACTACTAAATGTTTTTGAGGCCTTTTCTGCATTTAAAATGTGGAAATACCCAGAAGTCTCTAACCTACGATAATTTTCTTCATCTTCCATTTTACTCAGACTGTTTTCAATATCAATGATTTTATTAAGTACAGTTTTATCTGTGACATTTCCACACTTTAATGCGTTTAATGACTTTGACAAATCTTTTTGTATTTTTCTACTGCTCTTAAGAAAGTTTGATTGAAAGCTTATTATAGAATTTTTAACACAATTTAACAAAACTTCAAGGAAAGCATCATGACTAATATTTAAAGGCATTTCATACAAGTCATTTAAAGGAGGAAGTAAATCAAAGAGATAATTAATAGCCTTATCTTTTTGTTCAATCCAGAACAATATTAGCCTATCATTTTTAAATTCTGTCAAACTTAGGTCATTCTTTAATCTGAATGCTAAACTTATCTGAGAAATGATGTCTTGTAGATGTAGCTTGTTAGGAACATCACAGTGTTGTAGAACCAGCTCGTAAACATCGATTCGGACACACTCAGTAAGACCATCAATATCTAATAATGAAGAATTTATAGTACATTCACGTTTAGAAGTATTTTGATATGTGTTGAAAAAAACTTGCTTGTGGTCAAATATAGACGCTTTAAATGGCTCATACTTGCATGAGCTAAAAATTGTTGAAAGCTGTGGACTAATAAGAACCTGATCAATTCTACTTCTGTTTGTTTTAGTATTTGAAAAAGGAACATAACTAAATTCTAATTTAGTCGGATGAAGCAATCTAAATAAGTCCACACAAAAATTTTCTTCTATCCACAAAGAAAGTTCTTTACAATGTTCAAAATTTGGTAATGAATTTGTATTTATCAAGTCTAAGTGTTCGAGACCTTGTTCTGGTTGTATAGTTGTAGGTATTGCATTTAAATCCCCTGCAATTATGTAAAATGTATTTCCAATACTCATTATTTTCTCCCTTAATTGTTTAAAGAAATTTTTGTTGTTATTTTGAATTGGCCCATAGCACGATATCAATGAAATTCTACATTCATTAATTTTTAAATCTAGAATCAAAATATTTTCATCAGTGGAACAAAAGCTTTTAATTATTTCATATTTTAGTGTTTGTTTGATTAAAATCGCTACACCCCTATCTGCCTTTGAACTATTGCAATAAGATATATAATTGCCAGCCATATTAAAACGTGCTTCTTTACTAAAAATACTTTCTTTATTATTTAATCTAATATCCTGAATGAACAGTATATCAGGTTTAGTTTTTAACATTGCGTTAATTTTAAGTTTAAACTTGTTTAATGATGCTTTACCTACATTGTAAGTGCTTATGTTGATTGAATTGCAATTAAGAGAACTAAAATTAATATCCTTAAGTAAAGAAACATCTTGTGTTGAATTAACATTTTGAATGTAAATCTTTTCAACGAAACTTAAACTATTCATTAAACATAAATTTATAAATCTTAATAAAAGATGAGCAAGTAACTAAATAAAAATTAACTGAATTTAATCTGTTGTAGATAAGACTAAACCTTGTATAATTGTTAGAAGATGTTTCAAAATAGAGGTTTGAATACATATTAATTAGTAGAGGGGTAGAGAAAAAGAGGGGATAAATTGTTTGAAAAACAGGAATCTTTATTTTATTAGAACTTCTGTTCAATCTAACTAGAACTATGCAAACCATAGCAAAAACAAAAACATTCAATTGAAATAACGGTATTTTTAAAGCTTGAAGTATTCAGAATAGCATGGCTGTTGCTTAAATTGTGAAACAAGTTTAGAATCTGCTGGTACTTTAACATTTTGGAGATGTATCCATGGTTTATTAGAATCTTTTTCACGATAGGAAATAAATAAAGATCTACCAGTTTCAGTATTGGGTCTAATAAGAATATGTTTGTCTGTCAGGTCAATTTTCTCATTCTTAAAGTTAGATAGTTGAACACGTATTTTTGTAATATCGTCAACAATTGATTTAGGCCAATGAAAAGGGGTTTTTAGACCACTTTTGCTTACTTCTTTAACTACCATTGCCCTATCTTCCTTACTTTTAGTCTTAACAATAAAAGGAATGGTGTTTTTACCATTGCGCAAAGTTGTTTGTTTAGCAAGTGGTATGATCTGTGCTCTAGCTATGATATCTTTCAATTCAGCAATTTCTTCCAAAGATTCCTTAGCCTTTTTAACAATTTCCCCGTGCTCTTTTAGGCTTGCCCCAAAGTCCAAATCAATAATCTTACATTGAGTGGCTGTTGCCTTTAAGTCTTCACAGCACTTTTTATAGGCAACCGAAGTTTCAACAGAGTTTACTAAATTCCCACATACTACGTTTTTGGTCAAGGTTGCCTTAGTAGAGTCAGCTGCTTTTTCTAGCCCCCCAACCTTTCTGGCTAGAAGCATAAGCAGTTCTGCTGTATCATTCAAAATAGGCGACAGTTTGCTGACTAAACTTTTAGCTGTTTCTTGGTCAGACCCCATATTATCTGCTTTTTTTTCTAAACTTTCCATGGTAGACGTGACGTTTTGCCAATTTATCATAGCCCTCTCAACAATGTCACTAGGAGGTTGAAAATCACTATCACTTCCCTCTCTAATCCTTTTTGAATTAGCCCTAGGCCTAAATGTTCCATTATTAACAATTTCAGCAAAGGTGTTCTGTGCCATGACTTATTGAAAAAAGAGACAAGGACAAATGCTAAAAATGAATATAAAGGGTAACTAGATAGTTTAATATATTATAATAATAAAAAAAAACTTATCTAGACAACTTGATGATATTGTTGGTTTGTTGAAACACTCAACTCACGCTGGTCACAACAGGTTTTCTGGCGGTCAAACTCTATCTCACACTTTGAAAGCAGGAGCTTATTAATGACGTCTTGACGACAAGAAGGGTTGAAACCAACTGACAAGAAGGGTTGAAACCAACTGACAAGAAGGGTTGAAACCAACTGACAAGAAGGGTTGAAACCAACTGTCAAGAAGGGTTGAAACCAACTGACAAGAAGGGTTGAAACCAACTGACAAGAAGGGTTGAAACCAACTGACAAGAATACCAACTGACAAGATAATATAACGATATATGTGCATACTTTATAATATATCTCCAAATAGGTTGGTTGGGAATTTAGAAAAAATATGAAAACCTCGATTACAACCAAACATAATTCAAAATAACAATATAGGTTAGTGTCCTTCAAAGTTTCTTTTTTTCTTACTATTAACTTGTATTAAATGTTTTGCTGGTGTCAAATTAACTTTAAACAGTAAGTAAGTGATAACTTTATTCAAATTTAAATTTTTCAGTAACGCCTGAAATTATCCATTTGATTAGAGAAAAAAAGTAATGGAGGGTTGGGGGGTTATTTTTTAAAATTAAAACTAATCCTGGACTAATGCTAATTTTTCTTAAAACATTCTGTCAAGCGTCGAGAACATAGATGACAACACATACAACTTAAAAAATATTATTTAATTGTTTTTTGAGTTAGTATTTTGATTTTAAACATTTTGAGAAACTTGTTAAACTTTGATTAAATAGGATTTTTTTCAAATTTAATATGAATAAAGTTTGTAACCCTATATTGGTAGGGTTAATCCTTATTAACTGTGCCTAACACTGGGTAAACATATAGTTGTAAAGGTAAACATTGCATCTACACACACACACACACACAAATTACTCAGACACACAGAAAATATGTGTGTATGTAGTGTGTACCAACTTTATTACCATAGTAAACAGGAAACTGCTTTTTTGGGTTGCGACAGAATTTTAATAATTTTTGGGTATAATAGAAAAAAATCCAGATAATTACACTGTAAAAGTGTAAAACTTGTTTACAGTCTTTTTAGATTGTTTCTTACTATCCTAATTTTAAATTCTTTCCAAATCATTTCTTCTTCATAAAAAGTGAATTTAAAAAAATGCTCTCTCATATATCATTCCAGTATTCGCCTATTGTAAAATTAATAAGACCATCCAAAAAATCAAAGATTTAAAAAATCTATTGTTTTTACGCAACCCTAAAGTAAAACCAATTTAAAGAATTCTCTGGTGAAAACAATGTTAGGCCTGGGTTTGTTTGTTTTATCCAAGTTGTACATAAATAAATACAGCTGGGAAGATGAAAATATAAGCTGCCTAAACAGAAAAAGGACAATTGGTTCATAACAACAATAAAGGCAGATAGCTTAATGTTTTATGAGCAACTAGTTGCTTCCCTCTAGCCCAATTAGGTCGTAAGAGTTCTAAAAAATTTCATAAAACTACCCTGAGTCATTTGTAAAGATTCCCTGAAAAACACAACAAATTTGGACCAGTTATATCTGAGAACCTTAGCTTCAGGAAAAATCGCATTACTTTATATCATAGATATATTACTTTAATATATTTAAAATCTATGAATAAACAAGGATTTTTTTTAGATATTTTGTGTATCTTTTAGTTTAATTAACATATACTTTTTGTAGAAATACTATATCACTGGAAATAATGATTCCTCTCTACATGCATAAACTAAAGAAGCATTTTTTGAAAAAAGACACATGTTTAATGTATAATGAATATGGTAGGTTAAATTGATTGAGTGTTAGAAGATCCCAGAAGGGAAAAACTAACATAGGGAAAAAGCCCTTTAATCATCCCCCCCCCCACACTTTCGCCAGAACAGATTTTTTTCAAGCAGGTTTTTTATATGGTTTTGGAAGTCCATTTTTGTCTACAACAGTTAAAAAATTATTTTCTTACATTTTCCCTTCAAGAGATTTCAAATAATGTCATCCTTTCAACTGTTTATTAAAATATTTTGGTTTATTTGATATTATTTATCTTTTACATACCATAGATTTTTAGAATTTCTAATTGCCTAAGGAAGCCTTAGAAATAAGAATTTTTTATTTAAAAATATGGCTTATAATTGGCTTGATAAATTATAGTTTGATCTTATCCATATTTATTATCTGATATTTCAATCTATACATCATTTTTATTCCTGCATTTTTAATAAACTATATTTATTGTTGGAAACATAGGCGTGCGGAAGGGGATGTCAAAACTCCCCTTAATTTTTAAAATTAACCCTAATGAAATACATCCCCTCAACAAAGCCCAGTTCACCTCACTTGTTGAAAACATGAAATCAAGATCCGGGAGGCTAAAAGATTAGAAACAAGATCTATCTATGTAAAATTATGACTACAGTCTTATGTTGTTAAATTAACAGCAAAAAAATTAGATAATCATGCAATAAATAAATCAAACCCAACCAAAATTTTGTCAAAAACATTTTAATCTGAATATAATTTTCTCGTATTCATTCGAATCCGGTGGATAGGAACCGGTTCTTATCCATACGAAAAAACTATGTCTAGCATCGTATTATATCCAGTTTTCTACGAATATAGAAATGTACAATCATAAATTTAAAACTAGTTTTTTTAGCCGGTGCCTTCGGCACCACGGAGCTAAAAAAACTAGTTTTAATCTTATAATTGTACATTCTATATCCGCGGAAAGCCGTTTATAATACGATACGAGAAATAACTATTATGTGTTTATTAAGATACTAACTAATTCGCCTCTATCCTCTTGGGAAGGTCAGAAAAATAGTCTACAACCACCCCAAGAAAGTTTTAAAGCTTCCCTAAAAAGTACAACTAATATGAAACAACATTTCCCATTATACTTAGCTGCAGACCTAAAACCAGCAATAAGTAAATGCTTTTTATAAATTTGTTATAGCCAGCAATGAAAAACACATAAAAAGACAACAATATGTGTGTACTGTTGAGAATTTGTAATTACTACACTTGTCTCAATTGTATTTGGCAAATGAACTGGCAAGTTCTTCAATTTAGAACAACCAAATATCTCAACAAAACATAGATAAAGAGATATGGCAATGGGATTTAAAGAGCAAAATATCTAAATAAAGTGGTGAGCCTTGAAGGGTGAAAAAAGAGTTAGGATGTCCTAATCAATTTTGTGTTATTTTGCCAAATTAGACATAAAAAAAACATTATTTCTCTAGCTCTAAGCAATCTCCTTAACAAATGAACAAGTAATAATATTCAAATATAGTTATTCTTTATCCCTGTTTCATAGAAAACTTTATTATTTCTCTCTCTCATTCATTCTTTAGATTTAAAATTTATAAATTGAAGAGCAAATATGTTAAAACAAGGTGTGCAATTATTTCCGCCTAATTATTAAGAAAGCAGCGATAAAATAAAAAGAGCAAAGAGTCAAAATATTGTAAAAACAATCAATTACTAAAACTACACATTTTGATGTATCAATATTTTACAATTTACATAGATAAATGCATGCTTATATGTCTTGGATTATTTGCTAATTGATTTGTTTACTACTAGCGGGGCGGAAAAGCCCCTAGAGGTCTCTATGGGCCGTAGAGATGTATGGGAGGGAGTTGGTATTTTTGGCGAGTTCACTTGGGAGGGTACCCTCCTCCAAATAGCTAAACCTTTCTAGGACCTATGAGAAGGTTTATTGTAAATGAGAACCATATCGGTTCAACGGTTAGCAAGATTCGCGTTACGAAGAGTCAGACACACAGACATCCTGTTACTTTTATTTAAGGATTTGTTATACTAGTGGCTTTATCCCTAGCTTATAGGGGCTTTGTATTCAATGGGACAGGGAGCGGACAGATTAATATCCTTAAACCTTCTTAATAAAAATATTGGATAAATCCGTCTCGGGATCTAACTAATCAAATCTTAGCTAAACTAGATAACTTTATCAGTGCAGTGGCTATAGTAAGATTTAATTTTTGTTTGCAGTGATGATGGCAGGTCTTGAAACATTGGTGTAATAATCAACAGTAGCAGAGAGTGTGTACATTTCATTATTTACTTCATACAAACTTTATTAAACTATATTAATTATTTAAACTCAGCTTAGTTCCTGAAGCCATGTTATATCCGGGTTAATTTTTAGTTAAATTCAAATATTTCTTGTCTTAATTTTTATAGGGAATATTTTCTAGATTGTGTTATTGGCCGTCTTTAAATTAAAAAGATAGTTTTGACAGAGAGATGGAAAGATTTGAGCTTTTTTATTAATTTCAATCCTTTTAATGGTCGTTAGAAATATTTAGAATTTCTTCCTATTACGCTTATATTTCAAAAGTATTTTTAAATTTATTATTGCATCACAAAATGGCAAATAAAATTCTTGTATTTTAAATTGCAAATCTGTATGCCTATTATAAAGAAGGAAAAGTCCAACGCCTTTGGGCGTTTTCTTATCATTTTAGAAGATAAAGTTGTGTGTGTGTATGTTTTATTGAACAACATGCACCAAAATAAGTCCTGAGGGAGTGCTTGGACCAGCGCTCCTTTTTAGGGGGGACAGTGGGAAAGATCAATGGGTTTCTGCTACACTATGCATATTATCAAGAATTTTATTACAATTTAAAGCAAGGAAAAGGGATCGACAGTCACCAGCCAGCCACTAAATTACAGCCTATAAAATAGTTACTTAAGGTTAAGATTGAGTGCTACTAAAAAGGCGGCTTCTTGGCGGATGGATCCTTCAGGAACATTGGAATAGTTTACATGCTAAACTAATTATTGATAGGAAGATTCTATCACTCATATTTTGTATACAGATGTAACTGACATATTGCCATAAAATAGCTGAAATTTATCAAGTTACCATAAATTTTACTGTGTTTAAAATGGTTTGTGTGAGAAGGGGGGTTGCAAAGGAATAAACTAAACACAAACAAATGGAATTCGAAATGAGGATTGGGAGATAAGTATTTTATAAAAATGTTTAAGCTAGATCGATGAAAAGTTTGCTAAGGAAATATACCATAATAAAAATAAAATATCAGTTAAACTTAAATACCCCTGGTTGTGTAGTATTTGTTTTCTGTGGATGAATATTGAATATTAGAAATAGTTCTTACTTAAAGGCAACTTAGCAATAATTATAATTTTATGTAGGATACCTATCCCCACCTTTGCAAAAAGATGCATTTTCATTTTTTTTTCTGTTTTTGTGCAAAGTTGTGAAATTGAAAGAAAGTTGTGTGTTAACATATTAACTAACTTCCAAAATGTTTCTTTAACAATAAATTTATCATTTCTCTTTTTTGGCTTCGTCCCTTGCTTCGTTTATAGACATTAATGGAATGCCTTTTGTGCCAAGCAATTGCATAAAATATTTACTTTTAAAACGGTAAAGGATTATATTTACGACTAAAACATAATCTTCGAACGTTTATATCTTCCAGTTCCAACAGGCTATCTTGAATGCCTTCGTTATCCTAGATTTTTCAGTAAGTTGCATACATAGAATTTTCTGGTTGGTTCGGGGCTATTTTTCTGCACCCCTACAATCGAACTTCAACAGATCCCTAAGATGCTATGGGTGAAGCAACTACTGTTTGAACCTTTATCTTGACTCAAAATACATGTTTCATTAAATTAAAAATAATTTTAGTTTAGCATCCTTGTTGTTTTTATTTGAGAGACTGAAGAATTTGATATATCCCAAGATTATTAGTCCAACAAAAACTTTGATCTAGACCAAGAGCCAAGTATATGTCTCCCCTCCCTTTTTCAACCCTTTCCCTGCCAAAACATGATTTAACAAAAAATATATTTTGTGATATCAGATAAGATATTAAAAATTCCATAGGTCTCCATAGTACGGATAAGGATTTCATAATTATAATTCAAAAACATAAAATTAACAATTAACTAAATTAATCATTCGAGTCAAAATATTTTCTTATTCATCATCCACATATAATGCAGCCGCGAGTTCATTTTTTTTGCAATACGCGACCACAGCTTGCCCCCTTTTTGCGCTGTAATGCTATTGAGAAATGATAGAATAAAATCCGCAGTTAACTGCAGTTAATTTGGACAATCATTAGCTTCAATAATTACAAATTAACGAGACACAGCTCCCGACTTTTATTGATTTTTTCTTGCATTTAACTTTTTTTCAGAACACTTTCCTGCAATCCTTGATTGTTGGGTAATGTGCACTACCTATATTTGAGGTAGACACATACAATCTACATTGTTTAGATAATATACATGGCGAGACTATAATGAAAGAAAAAGAAAAGCTTCATAATCCTATATGGTTTATTTTATTAAAAAATACACCCACCACACCTTTTTTCTTATGCATGTTTTAATTATCTAAAATATTATGCAAAAATCGTCCAATAACTGATGTTTTATATTAGCGAAGCTACTCTATAGTTAACTTTGTCTGTCCGCAGGGAATTGAAATTTACTCAGCTGCTATTAAAGCTAGAAATTTGATTTTCTTGTCAACATTATTCATTATTATGGGGATATTTGAGTATATAACATCCATAGCAGTCCGACTGCCTTTAAGCTCAATTTTAGAATGAAGGAGTGTCAGAACCATGTGCATGCCTCTGTGTGTAAAAAAAATTAGTTTGTTTTATATAAATTATTTACGGAAACATTAATTAAAGGATAATTTTTTCATTTAGAAATACATCACTTCTTAATTTTTCAACAACAAAAATCTTTTGATATATTCGAGACAGATTAGCTGAATAATTTTAATTAGCTCTTTATGTTATGCTGTTACTTTATTTAAGAAATGGGAATTATGCTTCAAGGTTCTCTATTGTTTTTAAATTTAATTGAAGTTCTAATTAACCACCATAAACCCCTCTGAATTATTTATATCAAATTAATTAGCTGTGAAATAGTTATACAATCTGTATTTTAATTCTATTTTTAGGCCTCCTTCAACCCTAATCTAATTTCTATGCAACATATTCAGCTTTTGTATTTTTTGTTATCTTAGTATTTTTTAACCATTTGATTGCAATCTTTTAATTATTCCTGTCTTTAAATTATGTATGTTTTCTATTTTTAACTACTTCTCTTATTCTTTTTATCCTTTTCTCTCGTTTTCGGTTTTAAATTAATCATAATAACTTTTCAGGCTCTGGTTTTCTTTTTATCTCCTTTTATCTTTTTTATCTATGTTTTGGTTGCGAGCATGTAGACTATAAGTAAGACATAACTCGCATTGTGCTGTCAGATTCAAGAATGCTACTCAATTTACTTTAGATATCAAGCATACCATTTTATTAAAAGCGAAGCTGTTCTACAATTAGGGTCGGTCCGTCCGTCCTTACGTCCGTGACGGATAACTTTTTATCGTTAATTTAGGCACGTTAGAATTGTCCTATCGATTTCAAATTTTGCATGGTGATCCCTGTAGTAGTTGGGTACAATTTAGAAAGCGTAGCAACTCTGTAATCGTTACCAGATTGTCCGTACGTCTATTTCAAATATGTCGATTTAACTTTTTTAACAACAAATTTTTACGCTATATAATTATCCGATTGATCTGATTTTTGGAATACGGATACCTAGGACAACAAAGTATAATGTTAAAAGATTATTCTGTTCTCACATTCTACCATTGTTAATGTTCGTTTGTTCTACAGTTGCAGAACTTCGCTTTTATGGATGTTAGCATTCTTGTTTTTAAACATCACAGACAAACAATGATACTATTTTGGTTCAGGTCATATCAAGCAATCTTTTGGTTGCAGTTGTTTTATAGAAATTTTTAAAATTAAATTACAGCTATGCAAAAGACGTCAATGCTTTGAATTCATAATTTCTGTGTTTTAAATGTTAAATTTAGCTGTTTGTAAAAAAAACAAGGGCTTCGAGCCTTGGCGCCAAAAATATTCTGTAGTTTTTTTAGGGTTTTTGTGGGGAAATTTATAATAAGGAAGGCCAAGGGGTGGGGGGTTGGTAAAATTGCCCCCATCCATAAGTTATAACACATTTGTCAATCACATTGGTACCTAAAGTTTTATAACCATGATCTCTACTTCGTTGGCTTAAAAACTTCTTGGGCTTTTATTTGGCTTATGTAAACATCCAGTATATATAGTGTAACTTTTCTCTTAAAACTGTTAATCGTTGGTGAAGGGGGGAAGGGTATTTCAATGTCTTATCAAGTTCTCTAATCTTATTAAAATATTTTTTTAATTCTACAATGTTCTATATAACAAAACATCATAAATAAAATACCCATAGATAAACCAGCTAACTGACAAAGTTTTTAACATCCAAAATAAGATTTTTGATAACAATTATTTTTAGAAAAATGTATGGTTGCTATCAGATCAAAATTTTTCTTGTAGATAAAGAATAAGAAAAATTACATACTTGGCTTCCAACTTTTTTTACTTTTTCTCTCCTCCATCATTCTTTTCTAAATCATGGTTATGATACATTAGTTTTTATTACAATTTTCTAAACGGAACATAATACCAAATTTTGTTATGTTTATTATTCTTCCTCTATTATCTATTATATTTGTAAGTAAGGCTTTTTTTGTTTAAGTTATGTCCGAACAAACATTTTGTTTAGATATTAAATCTTGGCATTTTAACCTTTCATTGAGATTCCTGTAACAACAAGGTACTTCCTTGAAAGATTATCAACAATAAAATATGATTTCAAATTTGCATGGCGTAGCAATTGTTTAATAAAGTCCGGATGGCAAGTACATCCATTTAATATATACAATTTAAGAACACAACATAGTGTAAAGTTGATTCTTATACAACTAATTCACCTTGATGCTTTTTTCAGTTTGTATTATTTAAAAAAAAAACTTTTGTTATCTCTACCAAATGTAATTGAATAAAATGTTTTAAATTCTGATTAAAATGATTTTGTATTGTATCTGATGATGGACTACATATTTGGAAGTTTGAATATATCAAGATTATATCTGGGGAATGTGTCTGACATATTTCTTTACCTCTCAGGCTTGCTTCAACATTTACTTGCACAGTGCTTAGACTGCTTGAAAAAAAAAAGAACTTATACTTGATATTAATACAATTTTTACTATTTTACTGCTATGAATGAATTGATAGAAGTAGGAGAGGTTTAATAACACTTTCATTGTGTATTAATCTCTATATAAATTACTAGATAAAACAATCCTAGAGGCCTCTAGTGACCATTGAAGGCAGGGGTAGGGGGAATCGACAGACCAAACCTTTCACAAAATTGCTGTAAACCTTGCCAGGACCTATGAGAAGCTGCACAGTAAAGGAAAACCATATCGGTTGAGCGGTTAGCAAGATCCTTTGGTACAGACAGACACAGACAGAGATCCTTTTACTTTATTATAAGGATTTAATTTTCTCAAAACTATGAACCGCAAGATAAATTATTAGTATTTCTTTATTTTTTCTATTAAAATCGAAATATCGTTCTATGCCTATAAATAAAGAACAGATTGATTTCATGGTTGGTCTATCTTCCTTTAAGGTATGTTTGTATGTATGTTTTTCTTATCTATATTGTATTGGACCAATTCAATTACAAACAAATATACATATTACATATACACAAAACAATAAAACCAACAGGTAAAAAACGATATCAAGGATAAGACAATAGACGATCAATTTTATATCAACCTCCAAACTACTATAAATAAAATTATTCATTTTTATCTTGAAATCATTGTGGGAAAGTTTAGATACGACTAGCTTGTATCAACCAATCAAGATTAAAGAGTTTCAAAGCCAACTAATGTGTGAACGTGATTATACAAGTTTCGTAACCGTGCATCATTATTTCAATAGGACAGACGAATATTAACACTTGTAGGAAACTGAATAAGCAGAATATAAATATATAAGTATAAACAAAATTGTAAGTATATTTGTTGCACCACTTTTAACGTCATATTCTCCATCTCTTATTTAGGGGTTTTCTTTCCCACTAATCTCATCTTCCTCATTATATGAAAATATGACGTCACATGAATCAAAAGTGACACAAAAGTTTGGTCTTCGTCAAATAGAGGATATTGTTCAAGGACATACTTAAATTTTTAATACTTGATTATTGAGATGCTTCGATTACAACATTGTACCTTGTTGTAATAGGAATCAGTATTGAAAGAATCAGATGAATATGATAGTTATAGTAAATATAACAAAAATTGTCGAAAGGTTAAAAATCAACTTGTTTTGAATGAACGTACGGACATTCCGGTAACTTAAAGAGTTGCGATACTTTCTAAATCATACCTAACTGTTATAGGAAACATCATGGAAAATTTGAAATCGATAAGACAATTCTAATATGTCTAAATGAACGAAAAGATCTAACCGTTTCACATAAAAAGCCGCTACGGACTGACCCTAATTATAAAAAATTATCAAGCTAAATATATCTCAAGTCTCCTGATGTGTATAAATATGTATTCAAAACATGCATAACATTCTCATTATAGTAAGCAAGGTATTCAATTTGGAGAGTTTGTAAACAAAATTTAAACAAAAGTTTAATTAATATATAGGTATGCAATAGAAGTAGCTGCTCCTTTTTACATCCCCCTTAAGGCTGAATTGGTTGGGGTCTTCACTTTTTTAGAGGTTGTTTTAGATGGGTGTTTTAGTGGGGTGCACAATGGAATAGGGTGTAGAATGTAGATACACCTCCTTAAGCCCGCTTTAAAATAAACAGACAATAAACATTTTCTATTTTTGTACCTTTATTTTGAATAGATAGTCAGACCTTAAATTAATTGTTATCACCGGCTATAAACATTTACTTTAATGAATGTCAAAAACTAGTGTGCATTCAATGTAGCAACATTAATTAGAGACAGTAATTTATATATTGGAGTTTTAGAGCTTAAGTTAAAATCTAAGAATTTCTTGATTTCTGATATTTTTAAATGTCCGCCCTTATTACCAGTATATTTCTATAAATTTAAGCATGTTTTATTTGAAATATAGAATTAACTATATAAACAATTAATTAAGATAGATTGTTTCTTTTGAACTTATTCAATTGTGAGAAGATTATTCTGTTGGTTTATACGGATAACCCAAAAACTTGAAGTATTTAAATTGTTAAACAACTATGGAAATTGTACCCTATCAATTTTTAAGCTCAAAATAGACCTAAACTTTAATATAATAATAAACATTTAGTAATGCAAGCTGAAGGATAAAAAGATGATTTCTAATAAAGGGAACCAAAATAAAATTAAATAGATACTATAAATGATAAATGATTATATTCTTAAAAGGCTAAAAAAGTGTTTTAAATATACCTTGCTTTTCAATATAATTTTTAAAAGCCAATTTTCAAAGGGTTGACTAGTCTGTCTGTCCGTAACGATTAGCTCTTTTCGTTAAATTAGAATTGTCCTATCGATTTTAAACTTTTTTATCCAGACAGCTTTGAGTTTATAAATTTTGTAAATTGATAGGGGACCCAGCTTAATAAAAAAGTCATTAGTACCCAAGAGGTTAACAGGATAAAGAGACAATGCATCAGGGATTATAAGGGATAAGACAATTGACGGTAAATTTATATACACCCAAATGATGATATACAAAATTTCCCCTTCTGTTTTGACACTAATAGTTTTTACCATCCATTAAAAATTTAATAAAGGATACAAAGTTTCTTAGCCAACGAATAAGATAACGAGATAACGTAGTCATAAAATTTTGGGTACTAGAATAATTTATGGTCATATTTCTATCTGGTCCAACTAACAGTATTTTTACCGCTGCAATGGTAAGGTTCTGGAAATAAAAGATTCATTAGTATCTGTATAAGTTATTAATTAACATTTATGAATGAATGCTATATTATTGACATTACTAAACAAAATAAAATTGACCAAAGGCAAAAAATAGTTTGAACTTGATTTTTAAAAATAAGAATTTCAAATTTTACTAGGTACTTGATTTTCAAAAATAACAATTTTAAATTTTCCTACTTGATTTTTAAAAATAAGAATTTTAAATTTTTGACAAAATTATTTTTTTTTACAATAAACTAATTACACATCGGAATATATTTTTATATAAAAGTATCAAAATGTTTGTCACTCAAATTATCAAAAAATTCTCTACCTACAACCTCCTAAAATAAATCGCCCCATTCCCTTTCATTACATGCTCCTAGAGGCCTCTAGGGGCGTTGCTAAAAAGCTCAGTATTGATGATAAGAAAAACATATACAAATGCTATGCATCTAAAAAAATATTATATATTTGTAACCATGTGGTTTAGGTAAACAATATCAGAGAGAAAGAGAGAGAAAGAGAGAGATTTGTTGTATGGAGAAAGAAAAAGCTAAATAGATAAGGAATAAACCTTACAAGGATTTAACTTATAAATAAAATCAAATTATCCCATATTACTATTACATATTCCATTACCCCATATTTATGGGCAACCATTTGCTTATAATCCAAAGGGTAAACATGACAATTCCATATTTTATATCCCCACAATATATGTTCTAATATATGATGGACAGTAATAAAATGCCGTTTCTTGAAACCGTAATGCAATGTTGGAAGGGTGTCGCAAATTTCAGATCTTAGTTCATCTTAATATCATAGCGAATTAGATAATCTTGTAAGCATCGCTTTTATCTTATAGAGAAAATAGGTAAGTCAAATCGCGAAAACTGACATCTGAAATTTGCGTCACCCTTCCAACATTGCGTATGAACACGTAAGACTTTGAGAAACGACATTTTATTACTGTCCATCCTAATATATAACAATATTTTTAATTTGTCTATCTATTTACTTTATTTGGACATTTATTTATTAAGCATATTTATGTATTTATGAATATATATCGCAGCAATGACAAACTAGAAATGTTTAATAGAACAGAACAGCTCTTTTTTTTGGTTTACATGTATTGTTGCCAAACCAAAAGACATCAGCTTGTCTATTATAATCAATTATTTTAGATGCATAATATTTGTCCATTAACCCCCACCCCCCTAACCTTAAGTACCCCTAGAGGCTTTTATATACTAAAATAACATGATGTCTATGTGTCTCTATGTCTGTACCTAAGGATCTTATTAACCAATGAACCGATTGAACGTCCTGGGAAAGTTTATAACTATTTTGGGGGAGGGCACCAACACTCTCACATGTGAAATTACCCCTAGACAAAACTACCCCCGAAAGAAAACTTTTTTTTATTTCTTATTTTTAAAACTTTGCTTGTAATAAAATTACTAGAATGTAACTTGAGGAATTTTTTGTGTGATTTCGCACATGTAAATAAAGTCTGGGATGAAAATAAATATTTGGTTTTAAAATAAACACAACTTTCTTAATACACAAAACTTTTCTAAATTTAATAAAGAAAATAAGTTTTGAAGTAAATTATTAAAGTTAGGAAATGAAATTTTTGTCATATATAAATAATTTTTTTTTAGTTTTGGGCAAATTAAGTAAAGTGGTGTAGAAATGTGTTTATATAATGTGCTTTAGATGCAGGGATCTTAAGGGATAAAACAATAGGCGACAAATTGGTATATATCCCCAATGATGATACACAAAATTACTTTTCCTGTAGATTTAAATTAGTGGTTGAATCGTTTGGACACTTTAACCAAATGAGCCATCAATCAAAATCCCCAAAAAAATCCCCAAGAAACCAACGATTAAGAAATCGTTGCAATAAGACTTTGGGGACTAGTTTAATAAACAGTCCAATGTCCCCTCCCTCCCTGTTTAGATGTCTTTATTTTGATCAGAGGGCAAGGGATATAGAATTAAAATCAAAATTAGTTTTTTTTCTAGATTATTTTGGTTTTCCAAAATGTAGATTTCACATTATAAAGTATCCTATAATATAAAGAAGTAAGGTTTTTTGTATTTAGCTAATGATATCAGAAAATACAGGGTCGAATTGGTTGTACTTTTTGAGAACCTTGAATATGGGGGTGGTTTTAGACTATATTCCTTGTCTTTTTTATAGACTAGTGACGAAGTAGCTAGAATTGTTATATAAGTCAATGTCACACGAACAAGTCACAAATGCTATGTAAAAACTGCCTTGAGTTTGATAACTTTTATCTTTTAGACATTTCTATATTTTGTTTTAATTCAAATGCAAAGGTTGTTTATCAGAAAGGTGATAAATTCAAGAGTTTTAAGATCATAAAAAATTTAAACATCCTCCCTGTTAAGTTTTTAAGATCATCAAAATTTATTTGTTCAAATCCCTTTCCTCCATGAAAGTACTTCGATTTGTATAACCGTATGTTTATCGATCCTGAACATCTATTTATTTATATAAGAAAGTTGGGTTTAGTTTATATCTTAATTTCCCTTTTAATAGCCAATCACTAGGTAAATTGCCTTACTTGTGAATCTAAATAAACATTTTTGGGTTGGTAAATTGATCCAAAGCATCTTAAAAGAAAAATTTAAGTTGTTTAAATAGATAAACCCTGCATAGGCCGTTTAGGCTTATTGACATAAGCAAAGAATCTCTATAATCAAGTCCAAAACGTATTTAAATTTAGATATCCTGTATTTAAACTACTCGTATTCGTATGCATCTATGTCTGTAAATGTCAGTCTGAATTTTGAGCTTTGCTTAAAAGAATTGTATAATTCCTTAGACGAATTTGCACAAAAATCGTTGTCTTAACCTCTTTTCGAGGAAGCTTGGTGTTTATCAAGTTCGAAATTAATTCCTTATCATTATCCTAAATTAAGCGCAAATGTCGTCTTGTTTGACTTTCCTTTCAAAAAGTGACGCGGTATGGATTGTTTATATGCGCCCACGTTTTTTCACTTTTGAATGAGACATGAGTGTGTGAAGATTTCGGAGAACAAAATTGGGCCTATCATTGGTCTCATAGTGCGTGAACAACCCTAGTATACCAGGGATTTGAAACCATAAGAACTTCAGGTAGAATTTGTTAATTTTATTAAGAAGAATGGTGTATAGGACGATTATATGTAGTTTTAAAAAGGCTTTAGCCAGCTAAGCATGAAACTTAATTATGATTAATATATGTTTTAGTAATTTTTATGTGCCTTTATTTTTGCATTGGATCGTCTTTTCCCCTTAAACCGATTCTATGAATAACTTGTAGAGTAGCTTTACTGGGGAAAAATCCAACCCATACTTTAAATTATGTATTTATTCTAATGAAAATAAAAGACTATAAAAATATTATCAAAATTAGACAAATTTAAAACAATTTAATATAATTTTTAAGTAAAAAAGCATGTATAAAGACCTATTTATTAAAATGGGGAAATAAGATTTATAAAACGAAGACCCTAAAAGGTAATGTTAGAGACAATAACCCTTTTAATGGAATGGTCATAGTACAGCTAGAAATTTATTAGCAAATATTGTCAGTATAAATTAACATTAGTAAAACAACACAAGAATCATAAAATTAGAGGTTTCGTGATAAAAAAACTAAATTAAAAGAATGAAAATTTGTAAAAATTAAAGAGGACATTGAAAAAACATTACTAGAAAAACTAATTTGAAACCAATAGTTTAATGTATTCTTGATGTAAAATAAAATAAAATGTGATCTTACTAATTTATGAAATGAATATTGTAATTTAGTTGAGATATACACACACTATTAAATGCAAAATCTTAATAATCAGGTCGCCAATTCCTAATAAAACATAAAAATCAACATAAAAATCAAAGTCATCCTTTTTGTCTCTCTTTTTTCCTAAGGCTTCAGGCCTATAAAAGTAAACCTGGAAGAGAGAAACAATCAGTCGTTATACGGAATTACTATATCACACTGACTCTTTTCAAAAAATTCTAAAATTTAAGGGAAGACTCCCTTCTCTTGCTTTGGAATTTTCTGGAGGGTCCTGGCGGCTCAAACTTAGGATTTTTCATTTAAAACACACCTAAAAAATAAAAAGTTTTGTTAGATAAAATTCATAATACTTTGTTAAATAAATTGTAGAATATCATTTTGATGTTGGTCAATTGAGATAAATTTAAGGGTAAGGCCTTCTTAGGGCCTAAAAGCTTAGGCATCCGGACGGATAGTTATCTCCAAGTTTTGTTCTGAAGAGAACTCCTATAGCGCGGTACGCGGTACCAATAAGTCGCAAGTCACTACGGGGCTAAATAGGAATAACACAGGGAAGATACGGTGGTGGCTCGGCTACCAACGGTTGATTATAGCTTGCTATCTGACGGCCGATACTAACAACCGGATCCTCCCCAAGCTTCTGAAGTCCAGGAAAGTTGGAGATCGTTATCTATTCGGACAATTTAACATTTTCGGATTAGAACTCTGAATAAGTTCACGTCTTAAAGGTAGATTTACTTTGCTAATACTCTGGAAGATCGGTTCGGAGCTAGCCTAGTGATTTTCTTACCTGACAAAGGTACCTAACAAAGAACTTCACGCCTCACGGGGATACAGGCAGTAGAACGGAATACTGTAGTCATGTTCGCATGACTCTAGTAATCACAGTAGATACTTTCAGTCCAAAAGTGTTGGCAAAGTTAGTTACCTAGGAATAAAAAATTCTTAGACTAAATAACAGTATAAAGTTATCAGTAATGTCTTAGTACCATTTTCGGAATAGGGCTTATAAACAAAAGACTATCTCTTAAGCGTATCTGGGTTTAGGATCGGTGTCATATAATACCACCGTTCTAAAGTTAGATATACTTGCCGAACAGGGATTAATGCGTCACTGATCTGGAAAGGAGACATTGGTGAGAGATTGTAGTCCTGTGAAGTAGTGATAAAGGATTACATTTGTCCCTGGAACCCGGAGGTGACCCATAAAATTGGTTACGTTACCGGATAAACCCAGGTAAGATTTAAACTTTTCCTTTTAGGAGGGAGGGGGCTTCAAAGCCACTAAATAAGTCTTACCGCTAGATATCCATAGTCAGAATTAACATCGTATTCTTCTAGCCTCGAATATATGTCCTGAAAATGGAAGATAATATTATTGATAATATAGACGAGGATGTATTAAATCCTCCACCATATAACCCTGATTATCAACCTAACTTAGATAATACTGAAGATCAGTATTTACACTTAGAAAATATAAATGATCAAATCGAGGAAATACCTCGAATTCAAACTGAGCCTGAGGTTCACACTATACCAGCCATGTTTGTTTTAAATAACAGACGCAGAAATAGAATCTTGCATAGGCCACAATTACACTTCAACCCCCAAAATGAGATAGAGCATAACACACAAACAATAAAACAAGAACAAACAGGCACAAAGCCTAAAATTAAAAAAGAAAATAAACCATCATCAGATCCACCAGAATATGAATCTGAATCTAGCGACTACTCAGAAAAACGAAAAAATAAAAAACATACAAATAAAAAATACAGACACTATGATCCTCTTA
Source organism: Acartia tonsa (assembly GCF_053477335.1). Classification (NCBI taxonomy): domain Eukaryota; kingdom Metazoa; phylum Arthropoda; class Copepoda; order Calanoida; family Acartiidae; genus Acartia; species Acartia tonsa. The sequence continues at coordinate 26,067,679 of NC_137261.1, forward strand.
ATCCTCATGGCTTTGAGGATAGGCGACATCATAAACATCATGAACACCGTCACAAACAAAAAGACAAACAAAGCGACAGCGACAAAGAGGACAGAAGGAAAGACGATAAAAACTTCTCAATGCCAAAGAGAATGAATAAACGCAGAGACAGTAGTAGTCCAACATCAAGTTCAAGTTCCAGCTCATCTGATACGGAATCAGATTGGGACAGACGAACATCCTCTAACAATAGAGATAATAGAAATAGAGAGGAAATGATCGAAATGAACTTATTAGAAAATAAACTAACCTCTGAACAGATGGATAAGTTGAGGCTCCTCCTCCAAGACTCGCCCAGCCATACAGATCTAAACATTAAAAAAATTATGAAACTTATCCCAAACAATCTAGTATGGGGTACCGCTGAGCATGAGCGCATTTTCCGCCAAATAAAATATCTTGGCAAAATACCTAATCTATACGGAGAGCAAACCAATCCGTTTACCTTTTTCAACACTTTTAAATATTTAGAACAATATATAAAACCATTCACCCATAGTTCCTACAACAACATAATAATCCACTATTTTAACCCAGAATCAAGGAACAAATTGGACATGCTAGAAATAGATCCTAATGTGCTAAGTGCACAGGATTTTGTAAAAGCCATCCTAACTACCATAGGTGCCGAAATACTTGGGCCACAGGACTATGAAAGGCGTTTCCACACCTATAGGATAACGACAGAGGACGAAGACAGACCAAACAAAGCTGTCATAAATCTAGCCGCAATGTTGCAAAAAACGGGAAATTCCCACGAAAATCAAATGGCTAAACTTAGAGAAAAAGTGTGTTTTTATCTGGTACCGCAATATTTGCAATCTGCATTTTTGGCAACAACTAATGTACCAAATTGCACTAAAGAGACAATACTAAACTGGTTTAGCAACAATCGCAGCTATTATCATGCAGCTGTGGACAGAAAAAGAAGGATGGAAAAACAGAAAAACGGGAATGTTAATCAATTAGGAAAAAATCGTCTAAACTCCCTAACAGCCAAAAAAGAGACACCAAAAGATAATGGCAAAAACAAAGGACAACAGAATGATAAAAATGCCAAAGATATATCTACAAAACCTAAACCTGTTTGCGAACATTGCAAAAAAGGACATTATAGCAAACATTGTCTTAAACACCCAGACCCAGCTATAAGGAAAGCTAATGGGGAATGGTGGGACAAAAAGAAAAAAGAGAAGGAATTAGCCAACCGCATAGTTTGCCTGCTATGTAATTCTGACACCCATGGTAGTGCCGATTGTCACTGGTATCCCAATGTGACACCGGCCCAAGAACAATGCCCTAGATGCCTACATTATGGGATAACGAGACGTCATCATCCCCTGGCAGCGTGTACATTACCACTGCCAGCGGAAAAAAACGGCTAAGGCCGCCGAGTACTTCTCAAGAAATCAATAAAATACATAATACGGATTCTTGGGAAATACCCGGCGCCCCTGAAAAAGGGAAAAACTCACCTGCTATAAACAAACATCAAATATCCATCCCAGTGGCGGTTACACTCACTCTAAAAACAGAAATAAATAATGAAAATCAAGAAATTAAACTACTGGAATGTTCAACCAATAATGACAAACAAAATAACCCTGTAAATATTCCACTTAATTATGATATTCAAGATGAATTTGTAAATAATAAATCAGCAGCCCCTGGCAGCTTAAATGAAGGTGACCACTGTGATATTGTAAATAATAATAGTATAAATAATGACCAAATATTAGATATCAATTTGACAGAAACCATACCTGTCAAAGAAATTGTAAAAAAGGGTATATCCGAAAAACTACAAGAGCTTAAAGAATCAGAAAACGAACCAATTAATGACAGCAATAGTAGCAACTTACCCATTCCGAGCGAAGATAAAGCCAATAACACCATACTTGAACACTCAACACTATATCCTAAAATAGAAATAAAAAATGTTAGTAGTAATTCTGATGATACCCAATCTATTGAAGAAAATGACTTAAAAATTCTTTCCGAAGAAAACCCTTCAATGGAAGATACCCCTGAATATGATATAGATGAAAACGATCTATTAACAGATATTACAGGATTAACTAGGGCTGAAATCATGGCCGAAATCGAAAAAATTGAATTAGACAGTGACAAAGACTCTATATCAGACTTAAGTGACTTAGATAGTAGCGATTTTAGTTCAGATGAGGATGAAAAAAATCCCCCATCAATCTCCGAATCCGGATTGGAAAAAATATTTGAAAATTTCGAGTACCGGGGAGAAAAATCTGTAGAGGAACATTTATTGAATATCAATCAAACCATAGCTAACGTAGATATTGCAAACAAAATAAACACAGATGAACAGACTGAAGTTGAAACTATTGCTACCGGCTGTATTTACCTGGACGAATTTGATAATGCAGAATCTGCCAGGGAACAACATAAAGCCGAAAAAATAGAGCAGTCATTTTTAGAACCTGATGATGAGTCTGAAAGCAGAATAAAACATAAAAAACATTATTTTAAAAATGAATTATCATTGGAGAATCGTGCAAAAATAGCAAAAACAATATCGTTTTTGAGTTATTTACACGAATACCCAAACCAAAATAAACTTATGACAATTATTATGATTGTGCTCACAGCCATGTTGTTGGGGAATTATCTTGCTCCATATGGGCTATTGACGATAATTTTCCTGTATGTCAATATACCCAATGGGAGATATTTCCTGCAACTGCTGGCTGAGAGGACAACCGACATAATTGATATAGACAAATTAGAAACAAATTTGGAAATAAAAACAATTCAAAGCCACCTAGGCGTGCTGGACAAGATCCAAATTCCCGTGGCAATTAATGGCAGCAAAATAATTTTTGAACTAGACACTGGGGCCGCAGTAAACTGCGTATCAGAAAATATCTTACTAAAAGTGCTGCCTAATTACCACGAGATGGAGCTTTGTTCAGCCTACCGTTTGTCTTCTGTAGAAGGCAAAGCAATTAGCGTCATTGATGCCCGACGCCTAGGGTGCGAGTTTGAAGGGGTGGGAAAAGTGTTCTTGGACTTCCATGTACTTAAAGAAAAGAATATTTGCCTATTAGGACGCCCATTTTTGATTACCTGCAATATAGGCATGCAAGTAAAAGGGCAAAAGGTCTACATAGAAATAAATCCTAACAGAAGGAAGGTAAAAAATCCTTTTGCAGTCAATATCAAAAAATTAGAATTAGCAAAGGGAGAAGAAAAATTAATAGAACTGGAAGTCAAAGATAAAGACCCAAAACAAGAACACTTTATCCCACACCTTTCAAACATGTATACTCAAATTAAAATAAAATACAAAATGTATTCAATAACCAGGACAGGGGAAAATAAACTCGCGGTGTACGTTGAGAACTGTGGAGAAAATCCATTGATAATCAAACCAGGCGGGTTTCTGATCTCTCTCCTGCCTTGCCAACCTGAAAAAGACAAAAATTTAGAATTAAAAGGTTTTAAAGCACCTAAAATGGGTTCAATTAAATCAATCGCTGTCTTGAGAGGAAACAATGGAATCAAAGAGCAGCCTAATAAAATAAAAAAAGGTTCCAATATTCTGTCAAAGACGCGCGATTATCTAATTAAACCCATCCTAAATAAAATAAAATATGTTAAGAATAAAGTAAAAGATATTGTAAATAAATTATTGGATAAAATACCATTTAAAATAGTGCTAAAAAACGTATAAAGCCCCGCTCTAATGTTGATGTTTTTAAGAAAGATAAAACATATGTTAACATAGATAAGATTATTAAAATAAATAGTGTAAATACAATACAACCAGAAAATGAATTAAGTCTTGAAGAAATAGCAGATATTTTTGGGGACAATAAAGAGGGAATTGAATTGACTGCGCCACTACCCCCACCGCCGCTAACCTTAGAACAAATATTAGGAAAATTAAGTTACATAGAGGACCAAAATGTAAAACAAAGAGTAGCTAATCTTTTATTTAAATTTGAAAGTGGGGCGTCCCACAACTTCGATATTGGGGAAAGCATTGAAGAAATGGATTTCCCTTGCCCTGAAAATTATGATAAAAATACTAAAATATATAATCTCTCCCTAACCGATACGCTCCATCTTAGATATTTCATAGACCTATGTTTAAAAATGGACATAATAGAATGCTCCCCACCCAGCCAGCAGTTTGGGTCACCTGTTTTCCTTACGAGCCGTAAGGATAAACAGGCGCCACCACGCATAATCATTGACTCTAGGGGGGTAAATGCTAGTATTCCTTACAGCGTATCATCGATCACAATGGATCCGATGAATACGCTAAAAAATCTGCTACCTAAAGTAAGATATGGGACTTTTGTAGATATTAAAAATGCATTTTATAATCTTAAACTATCTCAAAAGGTTCTTGATTCAGGAGTGTCCTGCATTGTGACTAGCTTTGGGTGTTTCCGCTTTAAGAGAGCCATCACCGGCTATGCGGGAACACCCAGCCTATTGTTGCATTATATATTATCAAATATTCATTTAAATGATTTAAAAATTAATGACATAATAGAATTGTTACTAGTTTGGTTCGATGACCTCTCAATCTTCTCATGGTATGAGGAAGACATCGAAGAACACCTCGCCAAACTAGAAACTTTTCTGTCCCGCCTTAATAGGCTAAATCTAAAATTAAATTTGGACAAATGCACTTTCTGTACAGACTTAAGCAAAGATAAAGTAGTTGTATTGGGCTATGAAATAGGCCAGGGACGGATTACCGTCCCGGACAAAAAGGTCAAATATATAATGCAACTAAAAGCTCCAAAATCATTAAAAGAACTTCAATCATTTATAGGAAATCTTCAATATTATAGGTCACTTTTACCCCTACCTATCCATGGACATATGAATGCTTTGTTCCCCCAAGTAAGGAACTTTGACTGGAATCCTGAGGCGGATTTCCACTTCAATAAAATCAAAGAAATACTTGCGTCTGATAATCTCAGCAATGAATCAGCAAGAAATATAGATTTTCAGTTGTTATACACAGATGCCAGCAAGCATGCCATAGGATCCAGCTTGCTAGGATTCGAACTTAAAGACCTTTTTCAATCCGAGCTGCCTAACTTTATGGACATGCCTGCTGAATTAAAAGCATATTTTAATGGCCATGAAGAGATAGGGGTACTTTTTAAAGAATCAGATTATCTAAACTTATTTTATCAGATAACTATCTTTTTAAAACTAGATTTTTCAAATTCATATGAAAATTGGTATAAAATTTTTTCAAACAATTTTACAATGTATTCACAATTAAGCTACCTCTTGGAAGTCACATCTGACGATGTTGTAAGGACTAAACAAGAAATGAATAAAATATTTGTAGAAAAAATAAATCAACTTAGAGCAGGGGCCCTACCATTGAATAATCCATACGTACAAACATTCCTATTTTATTCTTTTTCAATTTTTTCGAAACATAAACTTCGAATAATCTACCTGTCAAGCAAAGACGGATCCATCCTCGAGAACTTGCTCTACCAGCGATTCACCGAATCCTCCAACTCTGAAATTATAATATTTGTTAATAATGACAATTTTTATTATTTGGGAGTAAAAGAAAATGTTGAAATAAAACAGAGAAAATACAAAAAGACAGTTCAAAATCTAGACGTCAGTGACAGAGAAGTTTATACGTTCCTCGAAAAAAGCATGAAAAATAATTTAAATGATATTAATGTGAGAGGAAAGATACTAGGGTTTTTCTCAAAAACTGTGGCCCCCAAAGTTATGGAGACCACAGGTATAGTGTACCTAGAGATCCTGGCCATCTATGAGGGCCTCACCTTCTTTGAGGTGGAGATCAAAGGTACAAGGACATTAATACTGACAGACAATGTGGCTTGTTATAAGATCCTTAGAAACAAGAAAATTGAGAATCGTAAGAGTAAGCTTGATTACTTGAGTCAAAAAATTCTCTATTGGTTTGGAAAAATGGTTTCCTTTCTATCTATTCGGACAGACGAACAGCTGGCCGATTTTATTAGCCGCCTAATGCCCCATGCTACTGAAAGACTTGACTTTCAGGTGGAGGAAATAAAGCCTGTATATCAAGGGGAAAATTTTGCTATCTTTGATGCAGCACCCATTATACGGGACAAAGAAAACTTTATAAACAAGGACACGGATGTACAAATTTTAGCAGTAACTAGAGGCAAAGCTGACGAAGTTCTTAAGAAATATGAGGAATTAACAACCCGCAATAAAAGGGCAAAAAAGGATAAAACCAAAAAACCTAGTAAAAAGGAATTACAAGAATCAAAAGCTTTAGCAGAAAAATTATTAGAACAAGTTTTGCCTCCTGTCCCTGCTAAAAATCCGTCCGAAGAAAATATTAACGTGCAGCAGGAAAGTACAAGTAAATCTATCCCTGTCCCCGAGACATCAGACAATATGACACATGTTGAAAAGAGCTCAAATAAAATTGATGACCAAAATGTTAATTTTGATTCAGGGGTTAAAGATACAAATTTAGATAAAAATCAACAACTTTTTAATGACCCAATTCCTATAACAATTGAGGATAATAATCCAATAGATATTGTGCCCGTAGATGAACAATTTATTATTAATGATCCTATCCCAATTTTTCCTGACGAAGAACAAAAAATAATAGAAAATCCAATAAATAGTCTTCCAGATAATGAAGAAATAAAATTTAATAATATAGATCCCTTGACTCCTGACCCTATTGAACAAAATGTTAACACGAGTTCAAAAATAAATTTAAATATTGAAACTACTGAGGATTTAGGGATAAGCATAGATACAAAAAAATCATTTTCTGAAGTCTTATTAAATACGCAAGAACATAGTACAGTAGGACATAGCTCAAATAAAGCTATGTCAGATAAAATGGCACATTTTGAACAACAACTTAATAAAAAACCTGACAGGGAAGAAAGAGAAAAAATGAGAAAAGAAATAGTAAACGAATTTCTAAATCAACCCCATGATAATGAACAAAATTTGTCAAATAAAACTGAAAGTCACACCGAATATGAAGAAAGCATAATATTATTACCAAATGCAAATGCTACTTTTGAAAGGCTGCGAATTTTTGAAAAATCCACCTTTATACAATTACAAATAAAGGAAAATTTGTCAAATGACGTCGATCCAACGACATTAAAATATAAGCAAAATTTATTAATTCTACCCTACCCTCTTTACGGCTATATTGCTGGAAGCATGCACCGTGATATGGTACATGCAAGGGTGAAAAGGGTTCGTGATAATATAACATCTACATTTTATGTACAGTATAAATCAAAATTGCGGAAAATAATTGAAGCCCACATAGGTTTATGTTGTACATGTATAAAATCCAAAAACAATCATTTAAGATTAAAAAGATTAACCTCAATTAATAGAAATAATAAATTTAGAAATACGGTAGTAGCAATGGATATACTGGAATTTAGTAAGAAATCAAAAATAGATGGAATAAAAGGAATACTGGTTTTTATGGATGTAGCCACCCAGTATATCACATTGCATTATCTACCAGACCTAAACTATGAAGATATTGAGAATGGCATAAGCCAATACATTCTATTGCATGGCCATGTCAAAAATTTTTGGGCCGATAACGGCAAAAACATCAGAAATTCTAAAAGTGAATTATTTTTAAGAAAAATAGGCTCAAGATTCTTGGATAGTGCTGCTTATAAAAGTGCCTCGAGGGGTAATATCGAGAATAGGATTAAAGTAATCCAAAATTTAGTACGAATTGCAAGGGCACATGCCGCAGAAGTAAAAATTAAAACAGCATTAAGCACAGTAATACATATAGTGAATACCATAAAATTAATAGGGACAAAACTAAGTCCTTATAACCTCCATTACCTTAGTTTGTACGGTTTTGAAGGTGGAATAGTGCAAAATGATAATTTATTTAGACCTAATTTCTCATTCGACCCCAAATCTCTATCCAAGAGATTTGAGGATTATCAGATTCCTTTTAAGCAATTACATGATGAAACACAAGAATTCATTTTCAACAGACAAGAAAAATTGTTGAAAAAACTTAACAAGAATAGACATGACCATAACTATAGAGTGGGGCAGTTTTGCGTGCTGCGCCGTGACCGTCTAAAAAAGAAATACTACGCAAAAAATAAACCAGTTTTTGATTTAATGGTATGGGTCATACTTCATATAGGAAGACCTTTAATTACCATAAAAAATATCTGGAGCACTTCTACAAGGAAAGTGAACCCCACGCAAGTAAAAATACTGCGTGAGGATTTAATAGGCGACTATCAATTACCCAGAAAGGTTGCTAAACACTTTAAGGTGTTGACCTTGCGGGACATCCGAAAATTTAACAAAATAAATAAAGCAAATAGGATATTGAGAAGTATATCAGACGACAAATCTAGTTCTAGAGTAGATTCACTGTCAAGTATTTAATCTTAGCTAAATTAAAGAAAGACAGATATCCTAGTTATAGAGTAGCTATTCTCCTTTAATATTTAAAAGACCTACCTTTCGTCATTGCGGCCAATTTCGGAAAGCTCAAGCTCGTCGGACTCCAAGGGTAAAGCTTGTCCATCAGTTCCTTGTCTTGTAACAGCATCTTGCACTTCGCTGTAAACGTCAAGTTCCAACCACGAGCCGGACAGGCAGATGTCCTGGAGCGAGGTAGGAAGGCTACGGGTTCCGATGGGATACAAATAAGGCAGAGATCTTGACGTGGGGTTGCGCAGCGACAAGGGGATAAAATCCATCTTTTGTTTAGCCACGTCATAACGTCGCTGGTAGCTATGCATTTCAGTCCGCAGTCTCAAACATTCTACTCTCAGGCGTTGGGTTTTTGCATTCAAGGTTTTATAGCGAATTTTTAACTCCTCCTCTTCGGTTTTAGATCTCTTCAACAGCTGGCGAACATTCCTCAAGTCACACCAAAGGCTGAGGGAGTTACAAATACAGGTCACCTGAAAATAAAAAATACAAATTAATAAAATAAGTGATTAAAAAACACATTTGTTAGAATAAATGTAATATGTGTCATTCAAAAACAATAGAATTAATAAAAAGCAAACAAGTAGTGTCCCCTGATCGCATGAGTATATATTGGGAGCTAGTAAGATTAATTCAACAGTTGGATTTATTGTACAACGCTGTCATCCAAGCCAAAATCTGTCAATGCAGAGTTTGTAAGAACTTAAAACAGAGCGAAGCTACTCGGGAATCAGCAGCACATCTTTATCAATACATGGAGTCAAGCTATCAACGTTTGACGCGCCCTTATTTGAGAAGAATCATTCTAAGTTTAGCCGTACAATTTAGGTTAAATTTAGGGCAACAAAACTCTCTAGAGTAGTTAACCAATCATTCACTTAAATAAGCTACACAAATTATTTTCAGTAAAAAATCAGAAAATAAAGACATACTTAAACTAAGTGAAAAACAATGATGGTTGTGAATTCACCAGAACTTTTTAGATGCTTCCCCAAGAAAAAACTCATGGAACTAGTGCATGATGGTATGAAGGAGGAGGATGTGATTGTACTTTGCTATGATTACATCTTCTACTTCAACGCAATGTTCAGGGACTTGAGATGGGTCCAAAGCGCCACCTCCGATGAGATATTTCATGACCAGCTGAGCGATCAAATTCGGAAGAACGGCGAATGGAAAGCCTTCTTAAAGAATTTGATCGCTTGGTTTCGTGAGTCTCCACGGAGTGAAAGGCTGCCTAAAATTTTCCTTGACCATGCAGCCAGCATAGACCATTCCATAAACAAGTATCACCTAGCCATTAGGGAGTGGGACTCTGCAGTATGGGAGGGACGAGATAAACCTAGCCGGTTTCAGAGAGAACGACACGAGCTCCCCCATCACGAAGGAAACCGACTCCAAAGCCTCGGCCGCCGACAACATGAAGATCACCGCGCTCACCGCAACCAGGATAGACGGGATAGACGTTACCAACACCTACAAGAACGCCGTGCTAACCATTACCAGCACGACACTCGCAACATACTTGGCGAATACCCCAGGGAGCAGCGACAAAGGCCTAGTGGGCTAGCAGCATGGGGTTTCAGAGCCTGGCCAACTAGCGGAGACCTTCGCCAACAACTTGATAGAGGAGCAGGACGTCGCCGCTGTGCCTCGGTTCAACCAATGCCACGCTATGACCACACCCCTAGAAATCGCGACAGCTAAGAAAATTAGCACCCATCCACTTAGTTAGTAGTCTAAATTAGCAACATATTTAATCCTTATTCATGATACCTATATTTAACCATATTATCCTTATTTAATCTTATTTAACCATATTAATATTATAATCATTATATGTTAATCTCTATATAATCAAAATATATTATAATCAATAAGCACAAAATGAGTTAATGTATCGCCTAAAAATAATTATGAATGATTGATAAACTCTATAGGGATAAGTTAATTAAAAATTAATTGAAATTTTGATTCTATATTTAGTAAAACGAGAAAAATTATAAAAAGTTTCCAAGCGACAATAGTAAGTTTTGCCTCAAACTAACTAAAATTGTAGCGGTAGAATGTGCGGCTGATGCCTAGAAAAGCTTCGCTCCTAGAAAAATAGGGTTGTTATTAAAACGAAAACGCAAAATTTTAGAGTAGCTTATTTCCAAAAAATTTAGTTGATAGGTGTATCTTAATTATGCGTTAATGCTTAAGTAAAACGTTAACTCTAGAAAAGGGACCGATCCAAAAAAGGTTTCTATAAAAAGGTAATAATTAAAATAAAAAAGGTTTTATTTACTACAAAAAATCTATATCGACGAACGTAAAAAGCTAATTTTAAGTAAAGTTTCGCTCCAAAACTATTTTCATTTGTAAATGAATTAACATCCTCCTTTTGTAAGAACTAATAAAGTGTTGAAAAAAAGTTGACACATGTCAAATTTGAGAATAAACAGACCAAAAATTATTTTAAATTTAATTTAAATAATGCAAGTTTGAATAAGTATGACGCCAACTTGCTTATTTTGAAAAACCAACTTGCGAATTTTTGAAACACACTCACACAGCCTAGTCTACTGGTGTGTGTGCGTCACACAACTCAGTTAGGGGTACGCACACCCTAGTGCCATATAGGCATACGCACACACAAGCCAATTAGCAGTAAAGTACATATCAGAAGGTCACTAAGAAACACACACCACCCGTGCTGCACAGACGCACACACACAAATACACTTAGCCTAGATAAAACATCAAACATACAAAATACAATCTTTATTAACAAAAAGGTAACAAATTAATTTATAATCATATTAATAAAAAATTCTTCGCGCAGTCGTAAATATTCATCAATAATAGATCTCATGCGAAAGACAAAGGTCTCGCGATCGTCACCATAGCTGGGATATTGGGAGAGAAAGACACTATATAGGCGTTCCAAACGTGCATGAAATCCAGTAAGGAAACCTTCCCTAACTCTCATAGGCAATTCAGGATTGTTGAACCTGGTCACACTCTCGTATTTAACTTCATCCAACACTTTATCCAATAAAATCTTAATATGAGTCTGCAAATTATCGAAATTAAAATCATTTACAAGTAAGGCTTGAGAATTTGCCAGCACATTTTCTGCAAATGACATCTTTCAAACAGAATATATAAATGATTCAAACACCAAATAACCATTCATTTTTATACCAAAATAACCAGGTGCGTAAAGCTAGGGATACGAATCAAGCTCACGAGTAAACCTCATTAACCTGCCATTAACTAATTTCTATTGGATAACAAAATGATGCATAATAGTGCGCTAAATTACAGCGGCAAGCCTAACATTACAATTCTTTCCAATACAAATTTTACAATATAAAATAAATCTAACCTTTAATAACAATTATTAATAAATTACTACGCCGTTTAAAACAAATAAAAAACAATTTTCCACAATTTATTAAAAAATTAATTTGGAAACATTAAGAACAATATTTCAAAATCAAGGAAAGCTGCCGCTGGTCTTCTCACAGATCCTGTTGGAAATTGAATCGAATCTTCGACGAATATACGCAATGTAATCATTCGAATACTCGATAAAATCATCCCCAAAAGTAGCAGGTTTAGAATCATCTGGTGTGAAACGGCTGACCCACTCAAATTCTAGATCCAGCAGCTCTCTTCTAAAATTATCGCGATCAGTTTGAGAAGCTAAATCTCCGAATTCGCCGTTTTGTAAACCCACCACAAGTTTGGCTATATTTCTAGTGAAATCGCCATAAATAACTTTTAGAGCCTCGCGACTAGCAAAAGTAGACATTTTCGCAATAAGCAACCAAACACAACTAAAATTAAACAAAACAAACCAAGCAAACATCAACTAAAATACAAAGATAAACCAATTCACGCGCAAATTAAACGCGCCAAATAACAAAACTTTAATAGCTACCACACCTGGAGAAATAAAAAACACCCCTTTTTAAACCGATTAAAACAATAACTAATCTACACAACAGCTGCGGGCAGCTAGACAATAAAAGAGGCGGCAAAATTATTAAAACAAAACAAATCTTAGAAAATATCATATAAAACAAAATAAATAAAATAATTTTCACATTTATTAATGTATATTTGAAACACAAATAATTTGTTTAAACATGAAAAACTTGGAGCTGGTGAATCTCTACATCATTTTCTACAGGTCTCAACTTAGCCAGTTGAACAGCCTCAGTTTCTCCTGGCAAAGGCCGACAGAGCAAGACCCTTGCGACTAAAGTTTCTTGAACACCCAATAGTCTAACCACCTCCTGTCTATCAACGGTAGGATCAGAGGTCTCAACCCTCATTTGTAGATATCTATGTGCATTCCTCATGACGTTAGTCAAATCCTCCCAAATTAACCTAACAGTTTCGCTTACAGCCATTCTTTTTGATTTGCTAACAAACTAAAAGTAAAACCAAATCCAAAAAACATTAGAACTCTGTGAACACGCCAGATGAGGATACGCGCGCGCAAGGATAGATAAACCATCCATAGAACGAAAATAAAATAGATCAGAAGTATTTTCGAGCATACAAAACAACAAATAAATAAATTTTACAAAATTTATTCATAAAATTATGACAATAAATTTTATAAAAAACTACAAACTGAAACTAAACTACAAATTTAAATTTTAATATTCTTGCCAAAATTCATGAATACACTGGCCAACAAAGCCCATAGCATCCCGGAAAAATCGATCCAGTTGTTCAACCTTTGTAAAGATAGGCTTCATTTTTCGAACAAAAGCCCCCTTGGTCTCTCCAAATATGGGGCGGCTCAAGTTGAAATAGTTGAACTGTACATCCAATTCACGCAAACATTCTTTAGCCAAGATACAGATACCATCACCAGGATATTCCAAATATGCTTCGAACTGCTGTCGAACACAACCAAACTCGTATTCTCGAATGAAATCCCAATCTTCACAGGCACTCTCATACGCATATTCATAACAAACATCCGAATCCGTGGAATCCTTCTCAGACATTTTTATTCCAAAGTTCAATAGAGAATGATAAAATCATAAAGCACAACTTATATTTATACTTAAAATTGTCAATAACACACATACAGATTACAAACACACACACCGATATCAAAAAATTCAAAGTAACAACAAAAAACTTAAACCTTAGAATAAATAGGTAAAATAAAATTCTGTTCCAAAAAAGCGTAAAAATTATGAAACTTCTAAATGCAAATTATAATCCTTATAGCGTTAACACACAACAGCAATAGAAAAAATAGCAAAATTAAGAATAACATTTAACCTTGCACTTAAAATGTAATCCTTGCTATAAAACTTTTCAACACTAGCAAAACACATAGATTTCAAACCATAATAACCAAATAAAATTAACCTCACAACACTCAGCCATAAAAATAAAATACAAATTATACAACATATTTATTAATAAGAAAGAACAAACTAATTTATAATCATATTAGCATAAAACTCTTCACGCAACTGATTATATCCATCCATAATAGGTCTAATATTAGCAATAAAAGACTCACGATCAACACCAAACACTGGTTGTAGGGCAAGAAATCTCTCATACAGGCTATCCAAACGACCAAAGAATCCAGAAACCCAGAATTCTTCCCTAATTCTTATAGGCAACGTTGGATCATTAAATCTAGTAAAACTATCATAACGGGCTTCATCTTGAAATTTATCCAAAAGGAAAATAAAATTCAACTTCAAACTCTCAAACTGGCTATTATTCAGCTCGAAAGCTCCAACTTTCTCCTCCTCTGTTAAAGGCATTTTCAAACAAAAAAACCACAACTAATAAAACCAAAACAACAGCAAACTATTTTTATACCAAAATACCCAAGCGCATAAACAAAACACGTGCATTTAACTCGCGAATACACCTCTTAAACCTGTCTTTTAAAACGAATTCCTATTGGACAACCAGCCATAACCGAACCTCAAACAAAGAGGAACATAAAATAGCAACAAACTAATGTCCAAACAAAGCAGCAAATAAAATGAATTAGCAATTCCTATCTATCTTTCTCTCGACTAAATCTATATCACTAATACTCAGTCAGTCAAAATTCTAAAATGTCAGTAAAAAAGCGCTACTAGTCTTGAACAAATAATCACTTATAAGATAGATAGAAAATAATTCTTAACAAAATAAACCCTCCCTCCCTACATCCCTGGAATTTAAATAATTAAAGGAGAGATATAAAAGCTACATATATGTCGTCAAAATACCCCTAAAAGGTAATTTTTTTTGCCACAGGGGGAGAGTATTTGCCATTGCAAATAACATTAAATCTTTTGGTTAATAAAAAATCTTTAAAGTTTCATTCAAATAAAATAAGGGTAAAAGTATGCATACGGCCTTATTCCTCAATAAAAGAAAAAAGAGGTCTTTTAGCTCAAATCAAAAAGGGCAACTAGCTTCCAAACTTATAAACAGATAAGAATGGGGCAATAGGTCAAACATAGACCAAAAATAACTTTCCAAAAACCCTAAAATAAAAACAGGGAGGAAAGTACCATAGGTTATAAAAAACCAAATATATTGAAACTTAAAAAAGATAAAAGGTACTCACCACAATAACCAAAAGAAAACACACAACGCCAGCCCCAACCAACAAGAGTGCTGGGCAAGCGGACCGAAGGCCGCTCACGGGCACCTCCTTCAAAGCCGAAACAGGTTCGGAACAGTTAAACAAGACAGGAGGCGGCGCTGGATGTTGGTAGCGACTAAAAAAGAAAAAGATAGAATTAATAAATAATACTATTCTTCCTCTAATAAATACTTCTAAAAAAGTACAAAAAATAATCATTACCTACAAATAACATTAACTACAGAAGGCTCAAGACAACGTAAGAAATCTTTATGATAATCCAACGAACGATCATGGAGATCAACACCAATCTCCTCACTACTATCTTCGTCGTAAACGTAGTTGGGATCCATAACAATAACTAATCAAAAACTGTAAGATTTCAGTGTATAATTTCACTGACTAAATAAAAAAGCAATATATATATCAAATTCTGATTATTACCTCGCAATCTGCTAAACAGCAGATAAATAGATGATAATTAGCATACAGCCAAACGGCCAAAGAAAACCCCAGGTAGATCTGGGAAAACAGACAGAAAAATCTGAAAATAACATAAATAAATTAGTAAAGAGATACCAAAAAAATATATTAAAAACTCTTGTTAAATGTCTTTAGAAAATAAAACGCTAAAATCGAGATAAAATTAGCGGGTTATTGAGAACACTTTATTAAAATAAGTTCGATACTTAAAAAAAGTTACTTACCACATAATAGAACAATAAGCTGGGGGAGCATCCTCCGCAGCAACAGCGTCACGCTCAACAGCGGCGTTGGTCATAGGGGCTTCGATATCCTGGAGCTGAAAGTCTTCGGTGGCCCCCCCCGGACGTGACCGCAGATGAAACACCTGGCCAAACACCAGGGAAAAACGTCGGGAGAAGGCCTTCAACTTGTCCTTCGGCAACACTGAAAATAAATCAAAATTAATAAAACATTACAAATAAATTAAGATAAACCTTTTAAAGATCGGACCAATACTCAATAAATCTATTAATTGATATCATTTTAAAAAGCAATTATATTATTTTTATGTTTCAGCACAGCATATAAATCAGAGATTAAAAGATGGCGCGTGCATATAAAAAGCAAAAAGTTATATGCATAGGGGGAAGTTACTTTCAACGAGTAAGGTTCGAACTTGAAAAGGCAGGTTTTATTTTTGTTTTTCTAACAAATGTACAGATGTTATATTCATCAAACTTACCCCCCAGAAAAAGAGAAATAAAAAGAAATTTCTTTAAATCCGTAAGAAAAGAATTAAATAAAAACACACTAATACTGTTAAATTTAACAGGAAACTCTCTATTTGTCAACCAATGTAAAAAGGACCACCACAACCCAGAAAATACAACCGGTTTCGACAGCGACAAAACAACGTCCTACATACAATGTATGAGGAATCTACTATGGTTTCTGATTAAAAATCTCAAGAGAAAAGGGATGAAATGGTCAGAAATGAAAGAAAGAATCGTGATTCTGCCAACCTCCCCAAGATTTATCTATACGTGTTGCCAAGATCCTGATCACCACACACAAGATTTAAAAACAATCCATGATACAGTGTCATCAATGCAATTAAATTTAAAAAATCATTTTACTATAGCAAATGTACCAATAGTCCGAGTGGTGCCATTGCGCCACTGGATCAACTTCATACTAATCAACCTAGACATAGACGAAATATTTTGTGCAGATATGGAATTTTTGAAAACACTGTGCAAAAGGAACTTCTCGTTCTCTTTCCGAAATCTAGGAGGGAATAAGACCGCTCAAAAAATAATACTGAAATATGTGTTAGACTTGAAAAAAGACAATGGACTACACATCAAATCAGACTACAACAAATTATGGATCGACTACCTGCAATGTCTGATATCACCTGAATATCCGATTAATGCAGTTGTAAACAGAAAATTGCGTACCCATTATAATAAATTGAAGAATTAGGACGAATAAAAATGTACGACTTTCAGTGGTTACACAAAAAACTAGACGATAAACTAAAAAACTTTTTTCTACTTTTAGGAAATGATTTTGTTAATCCTATCCTTACTATTTGGGGCTAGTAGTGGTGTGTTACAAGGGGAACAGGTCAGTTTTCTCAAGGAATCTCACTACCTACCAGTAGAAAGATTCCCTTCTTATTACCAAGATGCCATACAATTCAAAATACAAATTCTAGGGGAAAAAGAGTTTAAAAACATCTTTAGAGATCAAATTCAACATGGCTTTTGGCAAGCTTTTAAATTCATTGCTAGGAGATATTTCTTAAACGATCAACTGAACCATATTGGTATAGGATTACTAGACTTAAAAAATAGTTTGGATAGAATCAAAAATGGCACTATAACATGTAAATTAGCTAACGTAGAGGATCTGATTATAGAATTGTATGACATGATTATTGCTAGTAACCCTACAACCACTGAAAGTCCTACTAGAAAAAAGCGAAGTGAACCTAAAAAACCACGTCTTGACCCCGCAATCTCTAACAAACCCCCAGCAATAGAAAATCCAGCATTTCCAGCTTTCACTATGAGACAAATATTGGCCATAGTCTTTGATAACGGTTTTGACAATCCACCTACTCAATATAATGATAGACCCAGATCTGAACAACTAAAAATAAGTATATCAGTAAATTATGGAATCGAAAATTTAAGAAGAGAACAATTATTTAGAATAGGAAAACTAGGGAATTTCGGTTTAAAAAGATACAGGAACCAAGTACTAAAAAAGAAAGTAAGAAAAGGCATAGCTAAATTGCTAGGAATGGAAGGTATGCCAGACGAAGTGTTTCGCAAATATGTCAGCGATTCATCTTCTGGTTTAATCAACTTTTTGGATTCAAATAATCTTCCATTATTTAGTGCTAATTCAGCTGGCCCTTCTACTTCAAACGATATAAATACAAATAGTAACAGTCAAGACAACGGGGGTCAAAATATGGATTTAGGAGAACTCAATTATAACTATAATGATTATGATGACCCAAATTATAATCCTGACACAGACTCTGACGCTCAAATGGATTCGAGCTCTGACTCTGAAAGCGATAGCGATGAAATTAACGAAAGTGAACTAGATGAACTAGGGGATGAACAACCCCCTTCATCATCCTCAACAGTGGAACCAACATCTGAATCTTTACCTCCATCACCCCCTCCAACACTACCTTCAACACAATCTGAATCTACCCCATCAACGGAAACCCCTCCAACTACTGAAACTAGCTCTAACCCTACGGAAGAATCGAGCTCAGCAACAGTAGCGAGTACAAATCCTACAACAAAAACAGAAACTCCTATGATTTCTCCCAAGCCTGAAGAGCCACAGGAAGGTCATAGCCATGCAGCCTCCAATGGAGAACCTCCTTTACCTGGACATTCTCCACCTGTGAAAGAAGAATCTCATCTACCTGAAAACTCTTCTCCTGTGACAGAAGAATCTCATTTACCTGAAAACTCTTCACCTGTAAAAAAAGAACCTCCTTTACCTGAACACACTCCACCCATAAAACCTGAAGAAATACTAGTTAAACCCGACGTAGAATCTTATTTATCCAGAGACATGGAAAATTCTTCCCCAGATACCGAATCTGTGAAACCCGAGAACATGATAACTAAACCCGACTTAAATTCCTATCCACCGATAGACATGGGGGATTCCATCTCAAATGCCAATCCTATAAAACCTGAAAACAATCTTAACACGGAAATGGAGGTTGACAATGATGACCCTAATCCAATAAAACCCGAAAATAATCCCGAATCACAAATGGAAGTCAGTGAGGAAAGTAATGCTTCAGTAAAACCTTTACCTAAAGAGGAAAATAATAGAAAGAGATTAAGATGTATACCACTAAGTAGGTTGACAGATGAAATAATGGAGGTGGATCTAACAGAGTGTGATGATCCCGACCACGTAAACATACTACAAACTATTTTTGAACTAAGACAACATCTTGGACAACTGGTTAATCAAGCAGCTAATAAAGATAGCGAAATAGCAAAGTTAAAAGATCATATAGAAGATTTAGAAAACATCATTAAACTAGAGACACAGGAAAGAACCAAGCTAGAAAATCTACAACGAGATTGTTCAGCAAACTTAGCACATTTATCTTCAACATATCAGGAATTAGGTCGAAGGTATGATGACCTAGAAACGGAAAATCATGCCTTATTTGGAAGTAAATTAACACTAGAAAGTAGAGTAACGGCTGAAAAAACAAGAGCTGATACAGCGGAAGGAAGATGGGCAGAATTAAATGAATTATATGAACAAATAACGGCTGAAAAATTAAGTACTGATTTAAGTCTCAATGAACTTAAAAGTACTGTAACATCACTAACAATAGACAACAAACAAGTTAACAACGATAAAGAACTACTAACAATAAGGTTAGAGAATTGTGAAAAAAGGACAAATACTCTAGAAAAGAATCTCCAAGAATTAAATCAAAATATACTTGCTTTGCAAAAAGAAATAAATAGACTAGAATTAGAAAGAAATAAAGCCATTAACGAAAAAACTACAGTTCAAAATCAATTAGATACCTTAATATTCCAAAAAGATAGGTTTAAAGATGATAAGGTAAACTGGCTAAATAAAGAAATAAAAGAAATAGAAATAAAAAGGGGTTTATTAGAAAATAAATTGGAAGACTGCCAAAAAACTATCAAAGATCTAACACTAGAAAAAGAAAATGCTCAAAAAGACTATGGGAGAAACATTTTACAAATAAGAGAGAAATTGTCACAAGAAATTTCAGAATTAAAAGAACAACTTCAATCTGCTACTTCATACATCAATGAAGGGATTGAAATGGAAAAAACCCTGCAAAATGACAAAGCAGTGGCAAAAAATAAAGAACTAAAACTTGTTGCTGAAAAAATCGCATTACAAAATAGTATAATCTCCATTGACTCAATGTTAGAATCAAAAACATTAAAAAATCGCTATCTTAGAGGCCTATTCAAGAGAACTATGGGGAAAAATAGGGATTTAAAGAAGCAAAATCGTATTCTAAAATGACAAATACTTGAAGGCAATAATTTACCACTCAGCGGACCAAAAGTGGAGAATGAAACTCCCTCATCTTCTGAAAATCCTGCACCACCGGCAGGATCAAGCTCCGAAACACCTCCAGCTAACAATGGAGGACAATCAGAAGCGAACGCCGCACCTCCTGGTAATAGTGAAGCACCTCCAACAAACAGTGAAACACCTCCAGTCAATGCTGGATCATCCCAAGAAAATAACAATGGAGGACAAAACAATAACAATGGAGGACAAAATAATAATAATGGAGATCAAAATAATAACGATAGGTCAGAACAATCTGAAAATGGAGACAATGACGAAGGTGATGACGAATCTGATTATCCAGACTTCAGAACATCCGAAGAAGTTCTGTCTCAAATTAATCTAGCTTATGGTGAAATTAAAAAGGTCAAAAGCTTAGTACAAACTCCTGAAACTAGACAAAGATTAATAAGATTGGAAACAAAATATGACACTTTAACTGAAATTTTAGCAAGATTAACACAAAATAGCGAAAAAATTCAGAATACACTAGAATCTATACCAAATAGTGGATTTACACCACTCTATTCCAAAATCAATTTTAGAAAAACCTTAAAGTTACAGGAATTTGACTTAGGCCTCAGAATACAAAAAATCTATGACATCTTAAAAGGGACCAAAACACCTTTGAGACAAAGAATATACCGGCGTATCATAGAAGAAATAGACTTAATATCAAATTATCTAATTAATATTATCCCATTGGGGGATCAACCTAAAGTGATTGATCCCACCTTACTACGAGAATGCGTGGATTTAGTAGCTGCTGATAAACCTATAGTAAGCATGCTGTACCATGATGATTACTTATGGGCCTTTAATACTGATAAACATTATGGATACAAATACAAAGCGATGTGGTTTGGTGGTGTGCCACAATGGGCTTTGCGAGAAAGGTCGATTTTTTCGTCTACCTTTCCCCCAGAGCTCCTTTGTGACAAAACACTAATCCATCATCACTCTGTATATTGCCTAGGGAGACATATAAGAGTAGAGGACAACAAATGCATAAAGGATGTAGTAAAAAGTTGTGACTATACCTTTACATTCTCAGCAGACGCACACACAGAATTAATAGAGGACCTAACTTATGCCTGCAACACTACCTGTGAAATTTACTAACACGAAGGAAATCCTATCGCTAGCTTTCTTATGACGCCGGACATTATTAACAAACATTTTGGAAAAACCGGATCTTTCAATGATATTTTAGGAGTAATTTACGATTTTATAATGCAACACTGGTGGGCAATTTTCGTTTGGATTTCCTTTGGAGGTTTTAACGTGCTCATAGTCATTGTTACATGCTTTAGTAATTATTTCATTAGTAACGAAGGAGAATTCAGATGGTTCCCTTGCACAAAAAATGACGCAAAAAATTTGGCAAAATGTTGTTGTTGCAAAGAACAAGAAATTAGGCAAACTGAATATGAGCTCGTTAACCTCCAAGGGCCAGCCGTTTGAAAGGTCGGCCACCAGTGTGCACAAAAAATTTCCTAACAAAATAAATAAAATCCTCTAAAAACTAAATTAATATCATTAAAAGATCCAGATTTATTTAGGAAAAAACATACATCCAATTACCTTACTACTAATTTTATTTTTAGGTACCTATATATATATATATTTTTAGACCGACAAACTAGGAAAATTGTACAACAACCACACAGTACCAGAAATTACCAGGGTAACCGAAAAAACCATTAAAATTCCAAAAAAGACCAAAAGACAATAACTAGACATTTAAAACGCAAATGACTGCTTTACAAAAAACTACGACACACAAATTTTAACATTATTATGTCACAAAATCTAATTTTGCTTAATTATAAAAACATATAAAAAACCTCCATATTGTTCTAAAAAATATAAAAGAATAATTCAAAATCAAATTTAAATCAGTTACAATTAAGACTTGAGGCTGGACACATCTATCTGGAATCATGCTTAACTTTTATTGATTATAACTCGAATAGAAATAGTTTTGTAGAAGAACAATTTTTAAGGTAAACCACAGTTTTTCCATTACGAAATAATTTTAATAAGTCATACATGATAAATTACCACCTGATACCTCAAAAACCAATGCTTATTTCTCCATTTTTAACTAAATTTTTAAACAATTTTGATACATCCCAATCACTAACTAATAATTTTCCTATTCTTAATCAAAAAAGGCTAAATTAATCCGGGATAAAGGAAAGGAAACAGAATCTTTAATGATTTTTAAATATTTTTAGAATAAACAATCAGAGTGTGCATTTCCTAAAGACGAGAAGTTATTAGCCGCGGCTGTAAAGTCCCGCAAATACAGCGTCACCGCTCAGGGTGGTTCTACCACCTGTATTTGTTAGGGCATTCCCGCCTATCCCAGCCACGCTCAGGTGGACAATTGAGAGGATTGACAATGGCTGATAATTTTTCAGGAACGACAGCTCCAATTGAAGGGGAAAATAATTATATTGGGCAATATGAAACCTATCCCGAGGGACAATACCAATCTGTCCTAACCGAAGCCTTAAGGAAGCTGATGTTATCAGCTGAACATATAGATTTCCCATCCAGAGAACTAATGCAATTGGTTGAGAGGAATTTGACCGTTTATACCCAAAATACAGACGTCCAATTACCCCATCTGAAATGATAACTTTGTGTCCTAATCAATGGATGGGAGGGGAAGTAATATTTGCCTTTCTAGTGGAAGAACTTGGTCATCTTGAAAATGTCTCTATTCTACATACCTACTTTGGCGAATTTCTAAAAAGCAACAGCCGAGAGGAACTAAACCAAATATATGACGGACAACTAAATACCATGTTAAATCGAGAAGTAGTCCTAATTCCCCTTCACCTAAGGGGAAACCACTGGGCTTTCGTCGTAGTTTATAAATCAAGCAATTTAATAGAATACTATGATTCGCTTCTTCAATGGGACTTAGCAGATCATAGAAAAAGTATTGTTGAAAGTCTGCAAAAACTACACCACATTTTTGTAGAAGAAAAAATTCTAAACACGCCTGTAACCGTTAGTATCGTCAATGATGCGCCACAACAAACAAACCTAACTGACTGTGGCCTTTACGTCTGTAAAACGGCGGTTGCCTTGATCAGGGGAGAACCACTCAACTTTGGCGGTCAAGACCTAAACTACTATCGAAAAACCATAATCAAAAGCGTTCTTGGCATTGACTGCAACGATGCCCCGGCAAATTCTGCGAATACGCTACAACCATCATCACCAAGCCTGGAAGAAACCATAGAAACGGAATTAAACCTCACTTTTCAGGATCTCCCTGACTATAGCGAAATGTTAGACGACATCTTTGCTGAAATAGACAAGGACATAGCTAATGCCCCTCAACCAACCCAACAGGTCAACCAACCAAGCATGGCGTGTACAATGGACCAACCAACCCCTATGGACAGCGTTAGCCAACTACCTGTAACAGCCGCGGAGGTTGAAGATCCTTTCCTACTATGGAATGAAAAATACCATGAACAACTAAAATATCTTAGAACAACCGATATCCCCTATCTAGACTTTAACCAAGACAAGATTTTGTGTACACATAACTTTTTAGGAAGCTACAAAGATTGCAGAAAAATGTCAGAAGTTGTTCTAATACTAAGACGACAATATAATGTAGTTGGGGATCATAAATGGACCTTCTTGGAAAATGAAGCCAGACGGGACGGGCGTTTCTTCATAGAATGGGTTTCTAAAAACCCCTGTGTACGACATAGATATTGAACCCATGTCTTTTCTACCAGGAAACAGAAAAACTGTAAGCAAACTGATAAGAATTACAAAACGCCTCAACAGACACCAACTGGACTGGGCTCAACAACAAATGATAGACAAAAAACTCAATATGTTCCACAATAATCCTGACTACCACAAGACAAAAATACATGAGACCAGGAAGATTCCAACAAAAAGGACCATCAAACGACTACAAAATCAAATGTAATGAAAATCAACCACTGGAAACAAAAACGCAAAAAAAGGATTTTATTTTTACTCAAAACCCAAAACGAATTTTTTTTACCCAAAAACCCTAAACAAAACTTATTTTTAATCAAAACCCAAAGCAAAATTTATTCATAACCAAAAACCTAAAGCAAAACTTACTAGTAATCGAAACCCAAAGCAAAATTTCCTACTTTCAAAAGGGAAAATTTATAAATTTTAAAGTAAGATAACACAAAAAAGCTAATGCTGGCTAAAAACCACAAAAAACCTAAAGCTAAAAAAGGAAGAAAACTACTCTATAATTAAGTTGACTAAAATAATAAAATACGATAGTATATATAATATATTCAGGGAAATATCTAATCAATGATACCTTTTTGTCACTGCTAGCTGCTCTTATGTTGATAATATAAGTGGAACAGGGTGACATTGATCAGACGTTTCCTTTGACCAATAATTTAAAATATGGTAAACTGATTGAAAAATACACAAATAAAAGAGGCTAAATTGTTTGAGTATTTTACTTTCAGCAAATAAAGTGGTAAAGTTAAAATATATTAAAAAATCGGTCAAAATCGAATAAAACGAACTATGCACTTACGGAATTTAACAGCGAGCAGGACAATCAACAGAGAGATCAGAGTCAGGGTGGCAATTAAGACGTCGCCGGACACTGGATCCGCGGGGCTGATCATATCCAGTCCGGCCTTCTCCAGCTTATACAGCACGTCCTGAAAAAAGGAAAATCATTTATTTATCAAAAAAGAATAATTAAAACAGAATAAAATAAATAAAATATAAAATTCAAACACAAAACAATTGTTATGCGATAAGCATGATGCAGGGATGTTTGAAATTTTATGTGACTATGAAAATGAAAAAAGTTTCTTTAAAAAATACGTATAAAATTTAGTCCGAAAAAGATATTTATCTACCGCAATAGGGAGACTAAATATTATACAATTCTAAATTATGAAATAGAGAGTTTTTAAGAAAACTGATAAAAAATGATTTACATTGAAACTAAGCGATAATGACCGAAAATATTGTAATTAATGTAATAACATCTTATGTTTATTAAAATCAGCAAATGAAAGAAGAAAACTAAACCAAAAACAGAAGCTGATTCTAATAAATATAAAATTAATAATATTAAGGGAATACATTATTGTGATTGAAATATTCATTTGATAAAACATTATCTATTATAGTAAAAAAGTCTCCATAGAAAAAACAGGATTAAGGATCAGTGCCGGAACAACAAAAAAGAATATTTACCTGCAGAAACAACCGGTCCTCCTCCTTATCCCTGCCTGGCTGCCCTAGCATTTCTACCAGCTTACCGCCGGTATAAATGTTTAGGGCATTAAATTGTTGCATGGTGAGATTATACTCGGCCAGGACCGAGTATAATCTCCCCATGGCAACTTCATTTAACATAATGCCTGACAGGAAATAAGTAAAATAGTATAAAATAATCGAAAAATCTGAAAAATAGGAATCACTTTTAATAATATCAACATGAAGAATTGATTCCTCATTCGACAAGACAAAAAAACTTATCACCGAAGGCTAATTCGAAGGGAAAATATATTGAAATTATCACCTAGCCTTAATTTATGCATTTACACATGCTTTTTTCATATTTTTAACCTATAAAAGGTGAATTTTCACTGTATTTTTCCCTTTTTAGAAAAATAAGAAATTTCAGCGTGAAGCCACCGTAAAGTAGACTAAAAGCGGCATGGTTATTCAATATGGCGTACTCTGGTGTGTACGCGGCATTCGCGAAATATGTGAGATAAGACGACATTTAGCCATCGGTATAAGTATTTTTGGTCTCTTTATGTTTATGAAATAAGAACTTTAATAATATAGTAAATATAGTATTTAGAAATTTTTCTTTGTACAAAAACACAAAAAAATCATTAAAATAATAAACGAAAGATATCCTATGATTTAAAACACCTCAAAAAACAAGGCTGTATGAAACACGGGTCATTTTTAGCCTCCTGAAACGTGTTATAATCGAGCTTTTCTTTTTGAGGGGGGTACATGGATCGTCTTTTCCCCTTAAACCGATTCTATGAATAACTTGTAGAGTAGCTTTACTGGGGAAAAATCCAACCCATACTTTAAATTATGTATTTATTCTAATGAAAATAAAAGACTATAAAAATATTATCAAAATTAGACAAATTTAAAACAATTTAATATAATTTTTAAGTAAAAAAGCATGTATAAAGACCTATTTATTAAAATGGGGAAATAAGATTTATAAAACGAAGACCCTAAAAGGTAATGTTAGAGACAATAACCCTTTTAATGGAATGGTCATAGTACAGCTAGAAATTTATTAGCAAATATTGTCAGTATAAATTAACATTAGTAAAACAACACAAGAATCATAAAATTAGAGGTTTCGTGATAAAAAAACTAAATTAAAAGAATGAAAATTTGTAAAAATTAAAGAGGACATTGAAAAAACATTACTAGAAAAACTAATTTGAAACCAATAGTTTAATGTATTCTTGATGTAAAATAAAATAAAATGTGATCTTACTAATTTATGAAATGAATATTGTAATTTAGTTGAGATATACACACACTATTAAATGCAAAATCTTAATAATCAGGTCGCCAATTCCTAATAAAACATAAAAATCAACATAAAAATCAAAGTCATCCTTTTTGTCTCTCTTTTTTCCTAAGGCTTCAGGCCTATAAAAGTAAACCTGGAAGAGAGAAACAATCAGTCGTTATACGGAATTACTATATCACACTGACTCTTTTCAAAAAATTCTAAAATTTAAGGGAAGACTCCCTTCTCTTGCTTTGGAATTTTCTGGAGGGTCCTGGCGGCTCAAACTTAGGATTTTTCATTTAAAACACACCTAAAAAATAAAAAGTTTTGTTAGATAAAATTCATAATACTTTGTTAAATAAATTGTAGAATATCATTTTGATGTTGGTCAATTGAGATAAATTTAAGGGTAAGGCCTTCTTAGGGCCTAAAAGCTTAGGCATCCGGACGGATAGTTATCTCCAAGTTTTGTTCTGAAGAGAACTCCTATAGCGCGGTACGCGGTACCAATAAGTCGCAAGTCACTACGGGGCTAAATAGGAATAACACAGGGAAGATACGGTGGTGGCTCGGCTACCAACGGTTGATTATAGCTTGCTATCTGACGGCCGATACTAACAACCGGCTCCTCCCCAAGCTTCTGAAGTCCAGGAAAGTTGGAGATCGTTATCTATTCGGACAATTTAACATTTTCGGATTAGAACTCTGAATAAGTTCACGTCTTAAAGGTAGATTTACTTTGCTAATACTCTGGAAGATCGGTTC
Organism: Acartia tonsa; assembly: GCF_053477335.1. NCBI lineage: Eukaryota > Metazoa > Arthropoda > Copepoda > Calanoida > Acartiidae > Acartia > Acartia tonsa. The sequence continues at coordinate 26,095,244 of NC_137261.1, forward strand.
GGAGCTAGCCTAGTGATTTTCTTACCTGACAAAGGTACCTAACAAAGAACTTCACGCCTCACGGGGATACAGGCAGTAGAACGGAATACTGTAGTCATGTTCGCATGACTCTAGTAATCACAGTAGATACTTTCAGTCCAAAAGTGTTGGCAAAGTTAGTTACCTAGGAATAAAAAATTCTTAGACTAAATAACAGTATAAAGTTATCAGTAATGTCTTAGTACCATTTTCGGAATAGGGCTTATAAACAAAAGACTATCTCTTAAGCGTATCTGGGTTTAGGATCGGTGTCATATAATACCACCGTTCTAAAGTTAGATATACTTGCCGAACAGGGATTAATGCGTCACTGATCTGGAAAGGAGACATTGGTGAGAGATTGTAGTCCTGTGAAGTAGTGATAAAGGATTACATTTGTCCCTGGAACCCGGAGGTGACCCAGCATTTAACAATGATTTATTAAACCAAATAATTTTCCTTTAAAGCCAAAGTTTCCAAAGATTCTTAACCGTAGAGAAAAATGATTTTTAAAAAGCAATTAAGATTACGTGGTTATAAATAACTGGAATTATGAACTAATTGATTTTGTAATTTCAGGACTTTGAAATAATTTCATCAATAAATCTATATTCAAACCTGCTGTTGAAACTTGATGGTTCCTGGTATTGGGGGTTTGTATGTTCGCCAACAGATCTCGAGAACTTCCCGCTAATTCGGAAGTCATACTCAACCAAAGTGTCATGGTTGAGACAATTTCAAAATACTGAAGTTGAAGGAGCTGCACAAGCAAATTCAAAGCGTTCTGATGAAGGAGCTGCACAAGCAATTTCAAAGGACTTGAAGTTTAGGCATTAGCAAATTTCAAATAACCTGATGTTTGAAGGAGCTGCACAAGCAATTTCAAATGGTTCTGAAGAATAGGCATTAGCATTCTTCAAAGAGTCTGAAGAATAGGCGTTAGCATTCTTCAATAGATCAATAGCATATAGTGTATTGATGCAAAAAAACATTGACAATTTTTCTGTGAAATAATTACCTAGTGAGTCAATATGCCACTAACCAAAAAGCAGAAAATTGAGCGAGCTATCGCTATTGGCAGTGAAAGGCTAGAAATGTTTGAAGAACAGTTAAAAGTGTTTTATGACAATCTAAAAGCCTGCCAAAGTTTTAGTTCATGTGAAAATGTGAATTTAAAATCAATTCGTGACATTTTTAGTGAGGTCAAGGACCAATCTGACCTAATAAAAAGTCTAAAACCTGCCGTGGAGACTAGTGTGATGCGCGAGTTCAAGCGTGATTTGGATGAAGCTAGTGAACAGAAAACTGTTGCAGTTAAAGTTTATGCGTCGTTGGAGCAGTGTACGAAAATTCTGCACTGGCTTGACAATGATTCAGACGACGCGAGGTCGAGCACTGTCGCCAGGAACCTCGACGTCGTTGAGAAGGTGAGGATGGACATGGGAGTGCTTAAAATTTCCATGGAGTTGCGCCAAGAAGTACGTGATATATACCGAAGGCTTAGAGAGATGGAACGTCGTTCATCTAACTCGGATAAGCTTGGTGTCTGTGGCACCAATAATTGCGACAGTTATCATAGTCGTAGGTTGCTCCATGAGGCTAGTGCTGGTGTGAATACAGTCTACAAGTCAAGTTCTGCACCCAGCCCCTATACCTTCTTACTTCAGTTAGTTCCTGTTGTAGCACCTGGCGGCGGCACCTGCCACGCCACTGTTAGGTTTGATTCTGGTGCAAATCTACCACTTGTGTCTGAGAAGTTGTCCAGCAAGTTGAAGCTGAAATCTACCGGCAGATATACAAACATTTCTGTTGCTGACGGTAGTGAATCATCCTGCCGCAATGTGGTGTTCTATCTGAAGGACAGGAATGGTAATTTGAGAGAATTTGAGGCAGCTGTTATGCCTAACCTCGTAGGTGGCAACGAGATGCGCTCGGTCCATCCGGAAACCGCCGCCGAAATATTTAAGATGCCGCCAGAAAGATTTACATATATTAGTGGAGGCTTAGATATCATCATTGGAAATACACATCCTGACGTGTTTCCATCAACCTACCAGAAAGTGGGCCAGTCTATGTTGTGGCGAACCATTTTTGGTAGTGGTTTTATCTGTACAAGTGCTGACTATGGAGCTGGTCAGCAGAAATCTGCGTTTAAAGCTGCCGTAGCTGTTGATAATGAACCGGTTGGTACTACCGTAGCTGTTGATAATGAACCGGTTGGTACTGCCGTAGTTATTGATAATGAGCTGGTTGGTACTGCCGTAGCTGTTGATAATGAACCGGTTGGTACTGACGTAGCTGTTGATAATGAACCGGTTGGTACTGCCGTAGCTGTTGATAATGAGCCGGTTGGTACTGCCGTAGCTGTTGATAATGAACCGGTTGGTACTGCCGTAGCTGTTGATAATGAACCGGTTGGTACTGCCGTAGCTGTTGATAATGAGCCGGTTGGTACTGCCGTAGCTGTTCATAATGAACCGGTTGGTACTGCCGTAGCTGTTGATAATGAGCCGGTTGGTACTGCCGTAGCTGTTGATAATGAACCGGTTGGGTCTGCCGTAGCTGTTAATGATGAACCTGTTGGTTCTGCTTGTGATGCTGTTATTGAGAAACCTGTTATTTCTGCAGTTGATACTGTTGTTTGTATTGCAGTCAATTCTGATGTTAAAGATACTGCCGTAGCTGTTGATAACATTGCTACGGCAGGTGAGGCTGTAGCCGTTCACAATGATGATGCTGAAATTGGTTGTGTTGCAGCCGGTTCTGATAATGAGGTTGGTGCTGTTGTGAATCAAGAATCGACCTGGCTGCTGCCAAGCTGGCCGCCCGACACAGGGTAAAGGGCCTGCAATATGGCGGGTGTTGCCGCCAGAAAGTTATTGAAAGTCTACCAACCCCACAAATCTAATTTACAACATAAACTATTTATGTGTGAAAATGATCTTTTAAAGAAAAAATAATACAAGTTATATATTAAGCTTGTGAAGGGAACCTAAAAGGGTTCTGTAAAGAATAAGTATTCATTATTCAACTAATTTTATTGTTCATATTTAAGCACAAAAATTCTACAAAATTGTTTAGACTTTTAAAGCAGATTTTAAAAGATTTTGTTTCTTTAAGTATGATTTTGAAAAGCAAAAGTTTGTGTGTATTAACTACCAAATGATTTTTGCAGATTTCTTTAGATTGAGAAAATAGATTTTTTAAAATTATTTTTCGAGGTATTTTTTTCATGGTTCACGTTTGCTTAAAAAAATGTTATTTCTCAGATTCTCATATGAGATAATGCATTAAAGTAAAGAACACAACATGTAAAATTATTGTGATAATGTTTAAAATATTTCTTATTATTATTTTAAAAAGATTATCGCAAAAAATCAAGATATTTGTTTTAATTTGTAAGCAAATAAAGGTTTTTCTTTCACTCCGGAGGCAAGGATTCCTAATGATCCACGCGTAAAGATTTTTCTTCATTCCGAGAGCAGAGATTCGTAGTAATATATGTACCTAGCGACTTCGGACAATTTTAAACCTTGAGAAAGTATTTTATAGCAATTATTTCCTAGGTACGTATATTTTCGTTCATGTTTAAAAATGTAAACTCTATTTTCTATGAGATAAGCATTTATAATAATGAACACGATGTATGATATTATTAAAATATTGATTATTATTTATATGAATATCACAGAATTAATTTAAGATAAACTATGCATATTTTAAATTAACCTTTCCTTCATTTTTATCGCAGATATTAAAATAAAAGCGGTTATCAAAATTATGATCAATAATTGATTCTTATTTTATGAAAATTGAGAACATTTTTTTTTAGTAAAAAGCCACATTTTCATATGCCTATTTTTATGCCTAAAATAAGAATCAAATGAAATGCGACTAATTTTTATTCTATTTCATATGCTCAAATTTAATTTTATTGAGTTTAAATTTCTTTTCAAAAGTACAATTCATTATAAAACTTACCTGAAAAGTTTACCAAAAAGGAATAAATGTGTCGAGGTTGCGTGATTCGATATTTATTCTAAGAGAAAAAATCAAGTATTTTTTTAGCAGATTTTTTAAAATTATATATGAATTTCAATCAAGTAAAACATTTTTATTCAGATCAAGGAATGATTGAAAATTCATATTTAAAGTCTCATATTTCTTTTACAAAGAAAAATTGGTATTTTTTTTCATAATTTTGATGAAAATTCTAACAAAAATATTATTATTATTTTGCTATTATTAAGTATTGAAAAGTTTTATTGTTGATTAAGATGTTACAGTTCTTATTCATTAAGTTTGAAAACTTTCTGCCCAAGGATTTTGAAATATTTTTTCTTACTACTCTTTTTGATGCTTAACAAATTTAATTTTAAGTACCTATAAATCTTAATTTTCTTGTCTAAGATTTATTTCGTTTTATTTTACCATTATTGTTTACATTTCAACCTGATTTCGTATGTACTTATTGATTTATTAATAATGATTTATTACCTATTGATTATGAAATGATTATTATTTAGTATAAGTTGTTATATTTACAACATCATGATTAATAGGATTATCCATTTTAGGATTTGTGTATGTGATCTTGTGAGTGTCATGTGCATGGAATGTTGTATGGTACAAACCAATCCCCATCCTTCTATCCTAAAATGTGAGGTATTATGAGTCCTAGTGAGGAGTATAATATTGTGTATGCATTTCACGGGGTTTCATTTAGTTAGGAGCAAAATTGTCACGTTTTCGGGATGTGGCCATTCTCATGTGATTATGGTGAGTTGAGTTTAGTGAGAAATGTTGCTAGTGCTCAGCGCAAAAAAACCTTGAATCTCGTTAAGGAAGTTAATTTGACTTTCAAACGGGGGGTGTGTCTTAACCTCTTTTCGAGGAAGCTTGGTGTTTATCAAGTTCGAAATTAATTCCTTATCATTATCCTAAATTAAGCGCAAATGTCGTCTTGTTTGACTTTCCTTTCATAAAGTGACGCGGTATGGATTGTTTATATGCGCCCACGTTTTTTCACTTTTGAATGAGACATGAGTGTGTGAAGATTTCGGAGAACAAAATTGGGCCTATCATTGGTCTCATAGTGCGTGAACAACCCTAGTATACCAGGGATTTGAAACCATAAGAACTTCAGGTAGAATTTGTTAATTTTATTAAGAAGAATGGTGTATAGGACGATTATATGTAGTTTTAAAAAGGCTTTAGCCAGCTAAGCATGAAACTTAATTATGATTAATATATGTTTTAGTAATTTTTATGTGCCTTTATTTTTGCATTTAACAATGATTTATTAAACCAAATAATTTTCCTTTAAAGCCAAAGTTTCCAAAGATTCTTAACCGTAGAGAAAAATGATTTTTAAAAAGCAATTAAGACTACGTGGTTATAAATAACTGGAATTATGAACTAATTGATTTTGTAATTTCAGGACTTTGAAATAATTTCATCAATAAATCTATATTCAAACCTGCTGTTGAAACTTGATGGTTCCTGGTATTGGGGGTTTGTATGTTCGCCAACAGATCTCGAGAACTTCCCGCTAATTCGGAAGTCATACTCAACCAAAGTGTCATGGTTGAGACAATCGTAGTAATTATGTTATAATGTCTTCAAAAGTAATATCCTTATAAACTTCTTGTTTTTAAACAATCATACGACAGAATAACATCAATTTTTGACATTTATGAATTACTATAAGTTTTTGTTTGTCCGACTTATTTCATGGATGTCATCATCCTTGTTAATATGATATTATTAAATATTATTATTAAACACATTTCTTTAAAGAAAGTTGAAGAGAAAAAGTTTGATTACAAAATTCTTTGGAAAGTTTCACAAAGTATTTTCTCTCTTATATGCTGCCTTCTTTTCCTTTTCCTCTTTTTTTTTTCATTCTTTCTCTCTTGTAAATATTAGTGCTTCAATCTTAGAAACAAATAAAATGATTGTAAGTAAGATTTGTACTTTAAAAAGTGTGGTTATATAAAAAATCATGCACGTAGTAAATTGCTCTGTTTTTTCCATATATTAAATAGATGCTAGGAGCACAGCCGGCTATATGAAATAATCCTATTATATAAAGTGGTAAGCGTTTTTTGTCTGTCCCGAAGGATCTCGCTAACCGCTGAACCGATATTGTTCTCCTTTACATTGAAGCTTCTTATAGGTCCTGGGAAGGTTTTAAACTATTTTTTAAGAGGGTGTCTTCTCCCCCTCTCCCCCCAAAAAGATTTGTATAACTCTTTTGAAACTTAAATTTAAAATAGGATGAGGTCGCCGACCTTTTCTTCTCCTACCATGCAGTGCAGTGCCCCTAGAGGCTTCTAGGGGCGTAGCCGCTAGTATGAAATAAAGTAAGAAATGAGAAAAAAATCAAATCCTAATTGATTTCAGCTTTTATTTTAGCAAATATGTGTGTTCTATCTTTTAAACTTTTACATGCGTGATATTAAATTAGTTTTCAAGGTTTCTTGACAGATTGGCTCTAATCTTAGATTAAACCATGAAAAAGAAAGAATACTTTGTACAAATTATGATTTATTGAGACAGAATCATATTTCTCGCATCGTATTATAATCAGCCTTCCGCGGATATAGAAAGACAATTATAAGATTATAACCAGTTTTTTGGCCCCGAGGTGCCGAAGGCACGGGCGAAAAAAAACTTGTTTTGATCTTATGATTGTACATTTTTATAATCGTAGAAAACTGGATATAATACGATGCTAGACATAGTTTTTTCGTATGGATGAGAACCAGTTCCTATCCACCGGATTCGAATGAATACGAGAAAATACATTTTTGCCTCTATTTATACTTTATTGAATATGGTGTTTTTATTAAGACCTAATGACCACCCTTTTGAGTGATGATTTCTGCAAATGATAAAACCATTTTATGGGTAGTAACTCAAAAAGAAAAAGGAATAGGTGAAATATTTATAAAAAATATTTAGGTATTGGAATTATTTTAAGATCAAGAATAATAGTTTTACTCATTATTCATCATACTTCCTAATTAATTTTTTTTTAAAGCGAAGCTTTTCTATAATTAGGGTCGGTCCGTCGGTTCGTCCGTACGTCCGTCCGTCACAAACGGATAGCTTTTTTCATTAATTTAGGCATTTTAGAATTGTCCTATCGATTTCAAACTTTGTATGGGCATTCCTTTAATAGTTAGGTACGATTTAGAAAGCGTAGCAACTCTATAATCATAACAAGAATGTCCGTACGTCTATTTTAAACATGTTGATTTTTTTACTTTTTTAACAAAAATTTTTTATGTGATCTAATCATCCGATTGATCTGATTTTTGGTATATTGATTTCTAGGACAACAAAGTATAATGTAATAAGCGAAGCAACTTTATAATCAATTCCTAAAAATGTAAGTATGTCCATAAACATTATCCTGAATCAAGCAGTTTTTCAACAAACTTACTTACAATTTTGCTTTGACTCTTATACATTTATATTATGATTATTCAGTTCTGACACTATACAAGTGTTAATGTCTGTTTGTCCTACCGTTTCAGTGCTTCGCTTTTATGGATGTTGTCATCCTTGTTCTGTTGTTGAAGCCTTTTAAGACATGAAGATATATTTTGATTTCAGCATTATTGTCAATTCAGTTGTTTCTTGTAGAAGTGAATCAAGCAATATTAGCTTGTTCGTTTTAGATTCACAATAGGTAAACCATTTTCTTTTTGTTATCTTCCTGTTCCTAAACCACTGGATCAGTCCCATATGTAACCTTTTCATAAGAGGATACAACAAATGACTTAAGTGTATAAAAGGAAACTATTATTTAGAATTGTTTTGAAAATTAAAATCATATTCAATAATATAATTATTGGTATTATCATGTTATTTTTAAATCAGGATTTTACATAATGCATAATATACAAAATCTAGTCATAAATATACTAGAAATAATTAAGCTAGAAAAATAAAAAGAATCTAATAATTAAATTAGTTTTTGTCAGCAGCCAAAACTGAAAAAAAGATTTCAATTTCCAGCTGCCTTTAATTTCCTAGTTCTTCAGCTGTTATCTAATTATTAGATTATTCAAAAAATGATCTGCGACCAACTAAATGTTCATTATATAAAAGGAATTTAAAACTTTGGTTGCCTCACAATATTTGTAAACTAGTTATAAAGAAGTATTAGAGTGTACTTTTAAGTATATATGCATGCATAATCAAAGAGTATTGAGAATGGTTGTAATAAAAAAGTGATTACGACCCTGATTATGCCTATTGGGTACCTATTCATGTATTCATACTAAACATGATGTCATCAACAGATTATATTTTTATACAAGAGATTAGGGTTTTAGTCACAGAGCTTCTATACAAGTCATACTCTTAGTTTCATAAACCCTTCTCAAGGGTACATTTTACCGCATTGTTAATCTATAAAGCTTTAAACTTTACGAAAAAATATAGATCTGTTAGTTTATAGGTTACTTGGATCTTACTGCACTCAATCACACCTACATCCCTTAAATAAATTAAAAGGGCTTTGAATTTTACTATTTTTGTTGAAAAATAGTAGTGGAGGATGTAGAATATAAGTGGATATTATGACAGAGGAAATATCTTCGTCAATTCAACATGGAATTGTTAATGAGTCAGTTCGTAAATCCAATAGGAGAGAAGGATGGGGTTAGGATGCGGAAGGGGGGAATCGTTATATTAGCCCGCTCAAAGTTTCACTTTATAATAGAACATGAAAACCTAGTGCAAGATCCAAGTAATATGTATCCATCAAAACATTTCTGTTGTCCTAACTTATTCTTGACTTAATTTAAGTCTCCCTCTCAATGACCTACCTATTTGAATATAAAAGATGAAAGAACAAAAGTTCTAGGTCAAATGTCCCAACAAATCATATGATTGTACATGGATAGGTTGGAAGAAGACAAAATAATAAGAATAAAATTAGGGAATTGTTAGTTTTCAGTACACAATACTTTAGGGCAAGTGTCCAGTATACCACAGTAGCAAATTTAAATATATAGCTCATAGAAAATATCTATCACACCAAACCAGAAAGTTAGAAACTAGGAAATGATCAACTAAATCAGTAAAAAAGTAATGTAATAGACAAAATAATAGTTATGAAAACTAACAAGTAATACAAAAATTCACAAGTAAGACTTATTTTATAATATTTACTTTAATGTTCAAACCTTTGATACAGACTATTTACCATGGATCTAAAGGGATAAACCATTGCCTGATATATAAAATTATGTACATCCCCAATGATGATACACATAGTTACCCCTTCTGTAGGTGAAAATTAGTGGTTAAAACGTTTGAACACTCAACTTAATGAATCAACCAATCAAAATGCACTAAAGTCCCAAAAGTTGTTATGCCAACGTTATTATAAAACTTTGGGGACTGGTGTAATAAACAGCCCATTGTACCCTCTCACTCTCTCTCTGTTATTTTGCACTGCAAAGTCAAATACATATAATAATAAAGTGTGTGAAATGTAGGAGTCAAATAGAAATATATTCCACTACATTGAAATCAAGACAAGTATACACTCAAATAAACATTTTCCAAACTTTTGTGGGGGGGGGGACCTTTCCATAAACCCACTTTTGTTTCATTTAAACTAATTCTATATAATAACCTAAAATAACCTAACCTTATTTAAAGTGTTAGAAAAACAAATGAATCTCCTCCCCCCCCCCCTCCCCCCACTTAAGGCCGTTTTTATGACATATCGACTAGTCTAGGGCAGGTTTTAGCTTATTAAACCTCTCCAAAAAAATTGCATAAAAATGCTACACTTTTGTTAGAAAATGAAGGGGGCTTAAATGTGGACTACTTAAATCTCCTGAAATTATAAAAATTGTATAGAGAATTGAATGTAGTATAATACAGAGCTCTTGACACCAATTCAATATGTGATAAAATACTCACTACACCTATAAAACAATACATACAGACACAAATGCAGTGCATTAACCTGCAGAAATCTAATAAAAAAGGTTTGACAATTTTACTACAAGAATTACAACAATCCAAAAATATATATCTAACTCTAAAAATTAGATTACTACAAATTCAATTACAAATAAAATACATATAAATGATAAGCTATTCAGGGAAGCTTCACAACTAGTTACAAACTGGCTTTGATCCCATATTTGAATTCAAACTATAAAATTTATATTTTCTCTTATCAGACCTTTGTCTTGCATTTCACAGACAACTTCATCTTTGTTGTGTAAGAATAGTTATTTCTCGCATTGTATTATAAACAGCTTTCCGCGGATATAATATGATGCTAGACATAGTTTTTTCGCATGGATGAGAACCGGTTCCTATCCACCGGATTCGAATAAATACGAGAAAGGAGATTATTGAATTAATTATTAGATTAACTGGTGTCTTTAGTAATCTTTTCATTAGAAGGAGATATTAAATTCCACAAAGAAGACATCCGGATGGACGGATAAAGTGAGCTTTAGAGTAGCTTTGGTGCACAAAACTAATAGCACTGTTATACTTTTCAAATTAATCCGGTCAAAATTTTTATTTGGTGAACTAAAAGCGTTAATTAGATGTTTTAGATACTATAACTACTACAACCTCATTTAAACTAATTGGTCGTCATTAGATAGAGTATAGAGATATGCCAACTAAATTATATTTAGGAAACTACCCTGTCAATATTTTGTATTAATATAAGTGTGCAGTCATGATTTCATGACTCATGGAAAATTCTATAACATTTCAGCTATTGTCACTTTTATAATAAACCATATTGTCGACACGGGGTCTTTAACACCCCCCAAGGTTCTCTCTCCTGCAATAGTCCCAATTAAGGCTAGATATGCAATTGTGATTTTGATAACATCTACTAGAAATTCTAATAGCAAAGAAAGATATCACAATGTAGGTATGCTTAAATATTCTACACAGTTTTCTAAATCTTTCCCTTGTTACATAAAAATAAGGGCTCGGCACCTCAGCCGCACATAAGCCTCATATTAAAACTCATTTGTGTGCAAAAAAGGAATTTCCTAAAAGATAGATTGTCTGTTAAGGAACAGGTTTAAACATCCAGCTAAATTTTTAAGTTTCAATCTGACGATTTCACTGCGTCTTACGCGCGGCTGCCGAGCCCCGATAAAAAGTGTATTTTCATCTCCGTAACACAATTAATCAAGCTTCTTCTAGCAGTTCTACATTGAGGACTCAGTTGTACCAACTTTTTATACAATAAGCATGCGAGCCAATAAATACTGAATGAGCCAACACTTTCAACAACAAATAACAAGGATCACAACCTACATTAGTTGCGCAGTGCACTATGAACAAATATGAAACAATTTATTAAACCATCACATTTTCTAAATCAAGCTTATGACAATCTTTCTACTTTTTATAAAGAATCCTTATAATAAAGTAACAGGTTGTCTGTCTGTCTATTTGTTTGTTTGTACCGAAGGATCTCACTTTTTCGATGTGGTTCTCCTTTACAGGGTAGCTTCACATAGGTCCGGGAAAGTTTAAAACTGTTTTGGGGTACCACTTTACTTTTTTACTTTTTAAATCTAAAATAAAAAGAAAGGTTATCGAATTCAACTCTCTCCTCCTCAAGTGCCCCTAGAGAACTCTAGTGCAGTGTATATAGGACTAAAAGACGGACAAAAACGCAATGACAAACCTTCCTCCTTAAGAATTATCTTTCTTTCAGAAGACGGACAGCCATGTAGAAATAAAAGCTATTATCGCTCATAAAGAAAGGTGTGCAAAAAAATAAATGAATAGAAAGACTGATGAAAATATAAAAGAAAAGCTGGCAAGGAGAAAAATTAAGAATAGAAACGCATAGATAAAATAAAAAGATTTAGGTAGAAAACTTAAAAAAGAGTGACAGTCAGAAAGAGAAAACAGCCAAAAAGGACAAATAAATTGAATAATTGAACCTAAAAAAGAAACGAAAAAATGGATTATATCATATGTGACGTCATAAAAATGAGAAGGTATGAGAGGAGAAGTGGGAAAGGAAATCCCTAAAATAGATGTATTATTATGATGTCACACATGACACTTTCCGCTGTCCCCGAAAAAATACAATTGACAAAAAAGAAAGACACTAGACGTAGTATAGCAATAGCATTTTAAACATTGAAAATCAATAGTAGCTGCTTCTGAAAATGCTGACATCTAAAAAAAAATAACACTGTCATACAATGATCATGAACACATTTTCGTCAAATTACGATGATATACGTCAATATGTACAATAGTGTAATTGTATTGTTACTTTTAACGTATACAGCTTTGAAATATAGCCTTTTTCTTTATTTTTTGTTGACAGGTGCGTGCTCAGAGAACTGAGTGTGAGGGCTTTAAGGGGATGAAAAGGGGAAGACATGCCTCCCCAATGTAAATTATCTTACACGTTATTTTCATTACGATTATGCTCTACCCTTTTGGTACTTTGAAAGATTTTATCCTTGTTTTATCTGATTTATATATTTATTTTTGTACTTGCAATCAAAGCAATGCATCTCTTTTATCTTCTTGTTCCATTAGCAATTCTTATTTGTCAAGGATGTCTATATACATGTAAAGATAAACTACATGAAAATGAATATAATTACTTTATGAGTTGTAATCAAGGCTTACAATTAAAGTTTATTCTTGAATCGAAACAATCTTTGTTCGTTTTGTGTAAAATTGCTATAAAAAAACGGGTACACCGACATACGTACTAGGATGGCAAACGCACTACAGCGACAAACGTACTAAGAGGAAAAAACTACCTTAGGTTCTAGGTTAGACTAAGTTATATTGAGTACAGGGTAACTCAATATATCACACAGGTTTAGGGCACGAGTCAACAGTGCTTAGGCACGCAGGAAAAGTCCCCTCCGGACCACATACCCCCCCCCCTATAATTTTCATTTTTAAAAGCGAATAGTCCTATCGATTTCAAACTTTGCAGGGTGATTCCTATAGTAGTTAGGTACGATTAAGAAAGCGTAGCAACTCTATAATCGTTACCAGAATGTCCGTATGTCCATTTAAACATTTTGATTTTTAACTTTTTTAATAACATCCGATTATTTTGATTTTTGGAATACTGATTCCTAGGACAACAATGTACAATGTTATAAGCAAAGCATCTCTATAATCAAGTCCTAAAAACGTAAGTATGTCCTTAAACATTATCCTATATTTCTGCAGTTCTTCAACAAATTTAATTAAAATTTTTATTCAACATTTATACATTTATGTTCTGATTATTCAGTTCTGACACACTGCAAGTATAAATGTTCGTTTGTCCTACCATTTCAGAGCTTCGCTTTTATGGATGTTGGTCATCCTTGTATCAAATATATTTTGGGATTCTGTTTTCGCTTGGCACTTTGAGGGAAAGAACCAGCTGATGGACATAAACTTATAAAGACTTCGCTTAAATCAAGAGTACGACTGTAGTATTATCTTGCAATAAAGATAAAAACTTTCTTAATCTAATAAACAGACACATAAAAGATTAAGTAAATCATGAGTAAGAGATGTTATAATCATACTTTTATAACTATATTCCATTCATCTTTAATCTTAATTAATCTTTTTTATAGTTAATTAGATAAATGTAGTATTAGATAAATTTGGGTATTTTCATTGAAAGTTGATGGGTTGGTTAAAAACTAAAATATCAGCCAATAATTTTAATTAACATGGGATATTTTTGTTTATTAAATTATCGACCATTGTCTAATCCCCTAAGATCGCTGATTTGAGACCAATAGAATAAGTTTATTAACCTTGAAAAGCTGAAAAGATGAAAAAATAATCATATTTACAGTTGACAAGTTTATAATTTCTTGACATTAAGATGCGCTGCATGCCCTCTTTGCACTTTAAATACTCGTGCATATTGCATATATTTATATTAGGGATCTTCACTTTTAAAATAAAAGAAATTATGATAAGTAGTTTTATTGATACTTTTTTAATCTAAAAGTTCTATCAGCTTTCTTATAGCACTCTATTTCTAAGGTATTTTTTTATATTTTGTAAGAATATATGACATAACCAAAGCATTTGATGTTGAGATTACACAAATATTTGCTTTGTATTTAAATTGGTCAATAAAAATGTAAATATAATGGCCTGTCATTGATAATTTAGTTTGTGTATCGGAATATGATAGATCATTTAAATTGTATGGCGTCTTTTTTTATAGGCACTATATAGAGCCTTCTAATTAATTTAACAAAATGACAATTTGGGACATTCCTGATATCTTTATATGTTTATGTTTAAATGTTTATTTTTGAATATCCCTAATGCATATCATACACTATAGGACATATACATATATGTACATTATGGCACATCATAAAGCTGGCCCATTAATAACATTTTTCTACAAACTTGGTTCAATTTCTTGCAAATTGTGCAAATTTTCTGCTTCAATTATTCTGCAAAGGGAGCTGGTGTGAAGGGCAAGGGCGTATCGTGAAGATTAACTTAAGTAGAGCAGCTACTTTACAAATAAGTTTTTTCTAATGTTTGGAAGCATTTTATATATATATATAAATATTTAATTTATGAAAATATTGAAAAACCACCATTAAAAATAATTTGTTTAAGATTTTAAACATTTTCCAATATATTGTTGACAAATAATCTTTTTCTTCATATAATTTTGCTAGCTTATTGGTGTGTTTTACTTCTTTTGGAATTAATTATACTTGTTGAACTTTATCTATCATTGCTGTATAACCTTTGGAAAAATTTTCCCTTTTTAGGGTTAAAAATTACTAATTTTATCATTGTGTGTGACGGACTGATGGAGAACCTAATAAAAGTGGCTGACTCAGATTATGACGTCAAAAAAAGGGTTCTGTAGTAATAATAGGATGTCAGAAAAATATCCTAATCCATCTCCAGACTTAAATATAAAAATAGAATATCCTTGGATGAATTTAAAAAGGAGAAACCGATAAGATAAGTTCAGTAGTTATTTAAATCTTAGACAAAAAAAACTTTACTATGCTTTATATAAAAGGAGCCGGGGGGAGGGGGTGGGGGATCAATAACACTATATTTATTCAGAACACGCCCCTGGCGTTAGTGGGCAAGTAAGAATGCATGTCAATCTTTCTTTTTATCACAGAATTGATCACATTCAGAGCATAATTTAACTTTTACTTCGCCACTTTGTCATACAAAAGACTAGAAAAATGGACTATTCTAAGGAAAAACATTATGGAAACAATATAATTCTTAAAGTCTTACATATAATTATAATTGAAAATCACAAACTTTAAATAATTGACTAGCGGTTACGTCCCTATAAACCTCTAGGGGTATTTAAGGTGGGAGAGGGAAAAGTTGAACTGGCCATTTTTGATTTGAGTTTGAAAAAGAAAACAAACATTTTGGGGGAAGGAATAATTTCTATCTGGAAGGAGGAGCTACTCTCCCCAAAATAGTTAAAAACCTTTTCTGGACGTACAATAATCTTCTTTATAAATAATATCCTTCGCTTCAGACGAAAAAAGCTTTTACTTCTTTATATAATGGTACTAGCGGCTTCGCCCCTAGCCTCTAGGGGCTTTGTCCCTAGGAGGTTTGATTAAACCAATTTTTCTTATTTTAGATTTAAAAGAAAACTTTTTAAAAAATTTCTTTGGGGGGAGGACTTTTTTTTTGGGGGGGGTGGGCCCTGGGGGTAGTCGACCCCGCTATTTTAATTTTAGTTTTAAAAAGAAATTTATTTATTTTTTTTTTGGGGGGGGGGGTATTTTCATTTTTGGGGGGGTTGTTGGTGTCCCACCCCCCAAGAAAATTGTTATAAACCTTCCCGGGACCTATGAGAAGCTACCCTGTAAAGGTGAGATCCTTCGCTACAAACAAACGGTCAAACAGACACACAGGCAAACAAACACAGACAGACATCGTTCTACTTTGTATTATAGAAAAGCTTGTTATCGAATGTCTGTAATGTATTCCTTTAAAATATTAAAGCTAGCTATGTAGGGACTTTTACATCCTTAGTTCTGGTTATAAACCTTTTATATGACAAATTGAACCATATCAATAAAAGTCAAGAAACTAATTCTAAACAAGGATGACAACATCCATAAAAGCAAAGCTTTTTCTTTATGGCTCAGAACCCATTATAATCCAGCTGAAATAAATCACATTGGAAGCCATACTTGATAATTGAATATAATTAACTATCCTTGTAATATGTTTGTCTGTCTGTCTTTCTGTTTGTCCGTTTGTCTGTCTGTTTGTACTGAACTTTCTAACCGTTGAACCGATCTGGTTCTCCTTTACAGGGTAGCTTGCTAAATTTCCTGGGAAGGTTTATAACTGTTCTGGGGGAGAGTACCACAATCCAAAAAGAAACCGCATCTAGAAAAAAATTACCCCCCACCCCTAAAAAAATCCCCACCCAAAAATTGTTTTTTTACTTTTTGTATTTAAATATTGAGTATAAAAAATGGGTTATTTAATTCAACTCCCACACCCCTATCAAGCTCCCTAAAGCTTTAAGGGGCGTAGCCGCTAGTTAAATATACTCTATTCATAAATTCAAAGTTTCTGCACTAACAAACACAAATAAACACACACACACACATTCAGCCAAAAAGACCAACATCTTATGCAATTGGTTCATTTTACATAGGGGATGAAAAACAATAACCAACAGACAATCAAGCCTTTGTTTGCACAATCCTTGTCTGTAAGGTCTAACATTTCTAACATTGTGTTGCACCTGTTTAATAAACAAGGCATTACCACTTTTTTAACACTTAGTATCACATGCTGCACATGCCAGCATAAATCCTGTTTTTAAGTACTTTGGTATGACGCGGTTTGGTCCAGACCCACATTCCCGACGGCAAATATCCACGCTACAATTTACGCTTATGCCACGGGCAATGAACATATAAGCATAGATGGATAATCCAGATAACTACCTGGATCCAGTGTTGGGGACAGTGTTCGTTTGCTAGCTAATCACTTTCTGCTCTTATGTAGCGACTTACTGTATTAATATTTCCGACGCTGTTGGCTGTTATCTATAATACAAAGTAGAACGATGTCTGTCCGTCTGTCTGTCCGTCTGTCCGTCTGTCCGTCTGTCTGTCCGTCTGAAGCTTAAGATCTCGGCAACCGCTGAACCGAATGGGCTCTACTCTTCAGGGAATATACCTACTGGTCCTGTGGTGGTTTTAAGATATTTTCTTGGGGGGTGGGACACCCCCAACCCCCCCAAAAACAAAAAAATACCCCCCCAATTTTTTTTTTTTTTTTTTTTTTTTTTATTGCAGAAGATTTCCTTGGTTTTTTTTTTTTTTTTTTTGCAGGAGATTTCCTTGGTCCTTTTACGAATTTCACCTTAATTTTTTTTTTATCACCTCTTGGGGCAAAGCCCCTAGAGGCTAGGGGCGAAGCCGCTAGTTAAATATATAACTCAATTGAAAGTCAGCACAGAATCCACGGGATGGGAACATACAGCTATTCAACCCTTCCCCCTCTATTATTTCACTTAAGTCCACAGGCCTAATAATTTACCTGTAAGTAAAGTTGTCTTGATCAAGTATACATAGAAACCACAATTCTCCTGGGAGCTTAACCTGAGAATCCTTCAAGGGAATTCTGAAGATACAAACGAACAAGGACAAGTATTACCAATATCAACCTCTCTAAAGATTTAAATTGACAGTGATTTTTTAATGATTTAGGGGATCTGCAGCCGCTTGTAAATTGCAGTGTGGGTTGTCTTGGTGGCCTTAAATTTGTAAAATTTAGATTCAAGTTAACCTGCTTTTTTCTCCATTAAAAAAATAATATTGGGAGTTTCAAATTTAAAAACTGTTTTAATATCGTACTGATAAAATCTTGAATAATTAATTGATTAGATAGGAAGTTTTTACTACTAATGAAACACAATCTCAGATGAATTTATTGATATCCCTTCCGGTTGCATGAGTTAGGTAATGTTAGGGTAATGGACAAGTAATATACAAAAGAAAGTAGTAAAGAAATTGAGGTTTGTTAAAACTGGGGCTTTTCTATAATCTATAGAGTCTGTAAGTCATAACGTAAGAAACTATGTATTTTGTAAGATATATTTTTATTAAAATATTTGGAGCGTATTTACTTTACAATTCAATCACAAAATATAATGTATCCATGCTTTTCTGTCATACACAAACTAAATTAGAATTTTCATATAAGAGTATAAGTTTTTTTTGAAAGTTTCGCTTTTATTTATATTGCTATCCTTGTTATGGTTTAAATGAGTCATCGAAAATGAAAAATAGATGAAAATTACTTTAGTCTAACTCTAAAGTTCACAAAAATTCTAATATTTTGTTTAGATATTTCTTCCACTCACCAAAAAATAACCTGTATGAATTGGTGAAATATTGGCTTTTACGTTATTATATTTACGTCAATTTTGGGTCTGAATCTTCAATAATTTTTATTAGACTTTGAAATAAATATAAAGATCTCAATTCCCAAAACAAAAAATGTCTATAAACTTAAATTAAGTTTATAAAAGGTCACATACAAATATTTTTGGCAAGATATTGTTGATAATATTCATTATTTAAAATCATACTGTTGTAATGATTTCATAATTTTGTTCTTAACAAGAGGCCGTCATTCAGCAATTTAATTCAACTAGAAATAATATAATAGAATAATCTATTGTAGTTTTGTGACTAACAAAAAGTGTGAATATTAGCAGAAAAATAAAGGAAAGCGGCTTATAGTACCTAATAAAAAATTACGTCACACAATACAAATGATCAATGATACAGGCCAGTATGCATTATAATTGACCAATGGTAAAATGAATACTTGACTATTATTGGTCATTTGTATTGTATTACGTCATTTTTATGAGTCACTATAAGATGCTTCAAATAAAGGATGTGGATTGTAAGAAATATACACCTGTAATTGTTTACCAGAATTCTGGTACCTTATCCCTAGTATATAGTAGCAAACCCATATCATATCATATGCTCCAATGCCAAATATTAAAACATCAGATTTTGTTGAGTTTCTTCAAACTGTATAAAAACAAGGATTAAACATCCATAAGTAGCGAAGCTCAAAAACTATAAATAAACATCTGGAAAAAATTATCTATAGAATATGTCATAGAAACCTTCAATAATAAAAATCACGAAACATTTTAAAATATATATTGTATAATGGTCTTTTGAAGCATTAAGCTAATAAGAAAAATGTTAAAATCTATAATTCGATTTAGCACCCCAACCAATAGTAAGTCTTTATTAAACTTAGTCAAAATATGTAGAATGTTGACTTAATTAATCACTAAAAAATCCAACCGTTTATCTTGAACAGGAGTTGAGAAAATCACAAAAACTTGAAAACTAGGAATCGATCTAGCCCCCCAACCAATACGGGTATCTTAATAAAACTTAATGGAAACATGTAAGGTGTTAACTTGTTCAATCCCTGAAAATTTCAACTGTCTATCTTGTATAGGGATCGAAAAATTTATAAAAACTTAAAAATCTAGAAATCGATCTAGCACCCCAACCATTAAAGGCATCTTAATAAAACTTGATGAAAATGTGTAATATGTGAATTTATTTAATTCCTAAAAATTCCAGCCGTTTATCTTGAACAGGAATCGAGAAAATTACAAAAACGTAAAAATCTAGGAATCGATCTAGCACCCCAATTAACGGACGGACTGACGGACGGATGGACAAAGTGGACTATAGAGTAGCTTCGCTACTAAAAAACACAGACGTGCACAAAGATTTGCCTAATACTCATAAGAACCATTCATTGATAATTTATATATTTTCTTAATTTCAATTTTGTTTTAACCATTTTTATGGTTAGGATCTAAAGGGATAAGTCAATGGCCGATAAATTGATGTAGATCCCCAATGATGCCACACAAAATTACCCCTTCTGTAGGATAAAATTAGTGATTGAAACGTTTGAACACTTAACGTAATTCACCAACCAATCAAAATTCACTAAAGTCCCCAAAATTGTGAAGCCAAATAATGAGAAAACGTTACTATAAATCTTTGGGGACCAGTGGAATAAAAAGCCCATTGTTATCGATGTATGGTCAGCATACCAAACACCAATATTATATGTAACAATGTAATAACTCCGGAATTTTGGCACGAGGGTGAGGGGAGGACAGCGGGGGGGGGAGTTCTGAGAGTTAGATTTCAGTTTGTTAAATATTAATCAGGCTTCTCATAGCAGGAGAGGTATTCTTAAAAACAAAAAAATAAAAGTTTCTTTTATCTGTATAGATACAACAATACAAAATAATGCTTTGATGAATATAGGCAGCGGAAAATTTGGAAATATATTTTGCTTTTCTACTCTTGTACTTTATTTTGAGGATATATATCCTTGTTATTGGGCTTATCAGGACCGACAATCATTTGATCTGTGTTAGGGATAAATATATCAATGGATATTTTACCTACAATTTCGAATTTAAGATTACTACTACCACATAATATATTTCCAATTAAAAATTCAGCTTCATGGTAATTTATTTAGATGCAAAGATTTAGGATTATTTTTATGTTGAATGTAAAAAGTCATTGGAAAATGACAGCTTTTATAAATATCAGAACCAAAAAATATCTGTTTTGCACATTATCGACTTAATTTCTAACCTTTTATAAATTATAATATGATACATACCGCAAGGGTAGCTAAAAAGAAGGAACATTGTACGGTCAATTTCTACAGCGTTCTTTTTGATAAACAGGAGTGGCTTCCCTCTAGCCTCTAGGGAAGTAAGGGATGGAGAAACGTTATAAAAATAAATAACCAATTTTTGTAAGGGATTTTTTCTATCTTGGAGCTATAAATCTTAGTGGGGGAGGGCCTCTGAACTCCCTCGACTACATTCTGTACAAACATTTACCTGAAATTCGACAGACATAAATCCTTCTATATATTATTTATAATATTTTTGCTAAATTAATTTTATATACACTTGATTCCTAAAACAATTAGGTACTCTATACTCAAGAATGTCCATCTTTTGAAATAAATAAACAATGACTTTTATACTTCTAGATAATATTGAATATCAAAAGCATTCTTACACAATACTTCTTGATGTTTGTTTGTCTGCACATCTGATTTAAGAAGCATAGCTGTTATGTTACCATCCTTGTTATTAAACCATTACATAACAAGGATTAAAACATTCATAAACCGAAGCTCTGAAACGAACATTATCACTTGTAGCGTATCAAAACTTAATAAGCAGTATATAAATGTAAAAGTCCATTGAAAATTGTAAGTAAATTTGTTGCAAAACTACTTAAATACAGGATATACTTACATTTTTAGGACTTGAATATAGAGATGCTTCACTTATATCAATGTACTTTGTTATCCTAGAAATCAGTTTTCTAAAAACCAGATGAATAGGATAATTAAATCACCAGAAAAATTATTGTCACAAAAGTAAAAATCAACATGTTTTAAATGGTCGTACAGACTTTCTGTTAACAAGTAAAGAGTTGTAACGCTTACTAATTCGTACCTTACTGTTATAGGAATCATCATGTAAAGTTTTAAATCGATAGGACATTTCTAACATGTCTAAATTAATAAATACGGACGTACGGACGAACCAACTCTAATACAGAAAAGCTTTGCTTTTAAAATGAGAAGAAAAGTATTGGTGAAACAGTATGATATCAGTATGACCTCACAGTTAGAATGCATTATATAATATGATAATCAATTTATTATTATTTATCCCCCCTAGATCTATTAATAGATACCTACAGGTGAAAGGTCAAGCAAGTATGCACTGGGTTGCCTAGAAAAATGTATTCATAAAACCTAAAAAAAAACTTCAAATTTAAATGGAAAAAGCGAAAAAAAAGGATATCCAGGACAATTATATCTATGATAATAATGTTAATAATAGTTATTGATTATTGAAATATAGTCAAGATTTGTTTATATGCAAATAATTATCAGAATCAGAAAAATGGAGCATTCCTAATTTTTTTGGGAATATGAGAACAGTACTTCTACTAATCCTTCTGTTCAATTATTAGTTTTTCATAATACCCATAGAAAATCAGGGATCTAAAGGGATAAGACAATGGCCGGTAAATTGATGTATATCCCAATAATGATACACAGAATTACCTCTTCTGTAGATTTTAAATAGAGGTTAAAACGTTTGGACACTCAACTAAATAAAGCAACCAATGAAAGTTCACTTAAAGTCCCCAAAGTTGTTCAGCCAACGAATAAGAAAATGTTAACATAAACTTAAGGAACTAGTGTAATAAACAGCCCAATGTCCCCTCCCTCCCTGTAGAGAATGCATGTTTGAAAATTGAAATGAGTTGGAACTACACATAACAAGAATAGTTAGTATTCATCGTGGAATATGCCGCTGTGATCAACATAGAATAATAAATATAGATTTCAAACCATGTAATTATGAAAAATATATTTATTGAAGACGAATAATCTTTGTACAGGTACAACAGAATGTTTTTTTTTCACATTGCGGCTCGTATATGGTATATAAATCCTCCAAAAAGCGCGACTGGAGCGTTGATAGATTATTGAAGCCGCTGAGGTAAAAAATTTGGCGGTTTGTATTAATTTTCAAAAAAAACATCTTAACCTTGTACAGAGTAGAGTAAATTAAATTCTTTTAAATAATTGTAATATAGGCCTTAAAGAAAACTGTTTACCTGCTGAGTTTTTATTACATTCAATTTTCAAAAATTCCTTGCATTCTAAACAATTATTCTATGTGCAAAAGTTAATGGTTTGTTGGAAAGAGATCTCGTATCCTTAATTTAGTTGGTCCGTCCATCCATCTTACACTGAATTGTTGATTCCATCGTGAAGTTTCCAGCTAGCCACCAAATGTAGTAGGGTCCGGGATAATTGTACAGTAAATTGATCCAATCATATAAAGGAGAAATATTTTTTTGTTTGTTTATTAAGGTTCTGATAACTACTGAACCAATTCAGATCTAATTATAAGAAAGCATACTTTTTAGGAAAGCTTAACATATGTCATAGGATGGTTTTAGGCTGTTTTCAACCTTCAAATAAAGAGCCCTTAGGTGCAAGGGGCGCCAACGCTAGTATTTTACTATTAGAACCCAGCTTACATGTCAAACTCATGGACCTGAAGGGATAAGATAATCAACGATTTGCTGATCAACATCCCCAAAAATAATAAACATATTTATTTGAATTTTTTCATTTTGCATGTTTGGAACCAACCAATAATAACTTAATAAAATCTATGTTTCATTTACAGCTTACTCTCTCCCTGCAAAAAGGACATGGATAATGTTATAATATATCATAAGGAAAAAGGATAAGAGGATGAATACTCACCCCAATTTCATTGTAAAATATTACTTCCCCCATACTAAAATAATTTGTCTGCTATTTATCTAAACCGTCCGCGGCTTTTTGCATCTTAATCATAACCTATTCTATATATGTAAAAAAAAATAAAAAAAAATTTTATCTTATTAATTATTATTATTTTTCTGTAATTTATTATGTTTAAAAAAAAAATTAAAGAAAATATTTAAAATACAATTTGATTTAGAATCTTAAAAAACAAACAGCCGCGGACGGTCTTAGTGCAGCAGAAAAGTATGTTTCGCCTAGTTTAAAAATAGGAGGGTTCACCTTTTATGATCAAAAATTTATTTTTTTTCAAATTTGCCTAAATGTAATATTTAAATCTAATTAACATGATAAAACTTTTAAATGTTTACTAATAAAAAATTAATAGTTTAGCTCTCAGCCACCAGGTTCGCTAGTTGTCTACTTCAAAGACATACATTAAAACTAAGGCTAAATATTAAATAAAAAATTTCATAACTGAATAATCTAAATAAGTGAATAATCTGTAATGCTATCTATGTTCTTTCTCAGACAATACTCGTTTTTACAATATTTTTAACATTTTCAAGTGATGTTATTTACCCCTCAGGGTTTGGCCCTTTAGTGACAAAAATCCAAAACAAGAAAAATACAGGCAAAATAAAAATTGATGAACGCTTTGATATTCTAGTTCTATATCCAAAGCTAGATGGCACTGAAAAACTGATTATTATAATTTACAATCAAATGTTTATATTAAATTTGTAAAAACGTTTATTTATTAAAAAATATAAGTTAGATAGACTGCAATATAAATCTTATAAGCTGATAATGAGTGTTATGATTAAAGTCAGTAGCAAAGTCATGAAAAATTAATAATGATAATTTTATATTCTTTCATTAGGTTTCATCAGAATGGATGATAATTCAAAATATTTCTATATCATCCCTTAAAAATTAGATTTATGCTTCAAACAGCAACTAAAATTGTCTTGAAATTATATTTAATTTTAAGATATTCCCATTTTGAAAAGTGGTGGAATAACATTAAAAATTCAGCGCGGCAATTGCTCAATGTAGGCCTCTAGGCCCACTGCCTATTTTAGTCCTTCAAATACCTCGATTTCTCTCTTTTATTATTTTCTCTATGTAATATATTTACATATTCTGTTATCTCTGGAATTCAAACCATAGGAAATCTGCCCACTGCACTGTTACACCAGATTTTTTAGAGGAATAAACGCCTAAGATATTTAGTCCCCACTTCCTTAACATTTATCTTAAAGAATTATTATAAGCTTTTTTGTTCTTTAAGATATCTTAGTAGATAGTTCAGTTCTTTATTGTGTAAGAGGGTGGAGGTAATGGCACTAAATCAAATCCCCCTCCCTCACACAATTTAAAAGAATAAGTCCTTGGATTTAGGGGGTGATTACAACCAACCATATTTGTACATAGACATTTTAACAAATATATCTACCTTCTCTTAATAATTCAATTCTGCATACTATTGTATATCTACTAATATCATGATTTTTAAAAGCGAAACTTTTCTATAATTAGGGTATGTCCTTCCATCCTTACGTAACGGTTTGCTCTTATCGTTAATCTAAGCTTGTTAGAATTGTCCTAGCAACTTCAAACCTTTCATATTGATTCCTGTAACAGTAAAGTAAAACTAAGAAATTGTAGCAACTTTATAATCTTTATAAGAAAGTCCGTACGTCCATTTGAAATATGCTGTTTTTTTTAATTTTTCTTCTATCCATTATAAGCGAAGCATCTCCATAATCAAGTCTTAAAAACGTAAATATATCCTTAAAAAGTATTCTGTATTCAAGTAATTTTTTATCACATTCATATACAATTTTGTTTAGACATTAATATTCTTCTTATTAAGTTCTGTCACTTTAAGTGGGTAAGTTTGTTTGTCATAGTGTCCAATTTTAGAGCTTTGCTTTCATGGATGTTGTCATCCTTGTTACTATATAAACATTAGCATAAACAAGCACAAACACAAAACAAGGATAATCATATCCAAAACATTACACGTAACATCTGCTTTCGCCCGTATGAAATACGTTAAATTTAACGGCTGCCGACTTCTCTTTTGCCAACTTTGAGGTAAATTATTTCCAAAAAACCAACAGATTCCAAAACTTAAAATCCTTCTTTAAATGATATTTTACTGTCTGTGTTTTTGTTTAAACAATAATAACTCTCTAACCAATGAATCGGTATGGCTTTCTTTTTTAAAAGCGAAGCTTTTCTATAATTACGGTCGGTCCGTCCGTACGTCCGTCCGTAACGGATAGCTTTTTTCGTTAATTTAGGCATGTTAGAATTGTCCTATCGATTTCAAATTTTGAATGGTGATTCCTTTAGTAGTTAGGTACGATTTAGAAAGCGTAGCAACTCTATAATCATCACCAAAATGTCCGTACGTCCATTTTAAACATTGATTTTTTTTACTTTTTTAACAACAAATTTTTATGTGATCTAATCATCCGATTGATCTGATTTTTAGTATATTGATTCCTGGGACAACTAAGTATAATGTAATAAGCGAAGCAACTCTAAAATCAAGTCCTAAAAATGTAAGTATGTCCATAAACATTATCCTGAATCAAGCTGTTTTTCAACAAATTTACTTACAATTTTGCTTTGACTCTTATACATTTATATTATAATTATTCAGTTCTGATACTATACAAGTGTTAATGTCCGTTTGTCCTACCGTTTCAGTGCTTCGCTTTTATGGATGTTGTCATCCTTGTAGTGAAGCTACTTATAGGATTTCTACCACCTCCCCATTTCATTAGAATTATTGAGTATAGTCCCTTTCGTGACAACGCATATTAAGGGGCCTTTCGTTGTATTTTCATATGAGCTTCTGATAGGATAGGGTCTCGTTATTGCCCCGTAGGGCTAGACTTCCCCGCAGGGGATAAAAATAGGAGAAAGCTATTATGAAAATGAAAATGAAACGTTCCTTAAGAGGCGTTGTAACAAAAGGGACTATACCCGAATTATCATCTAGGAAAGAAGTATTTGCAATATACAAAAAAAAATTATCTTATTTTTTACCGTTTGAAAATAATTTTTGAAAAATGACTAAAAGTAAAATTGAAAAATGATTGTATGTAATGCCTTAATGCCTAAAAAAGTCTTAAAGGTTAGAACCTAGGTATATAAGATATCAGTTTGGAAATAAATTAGCCAATACAATCACACATATGTCCAGAGTTACTTTTTTTCTAGCCCACCCATTATGAAAAGGTAAAGTGATATGTATTTTGAAAAACAAAAATAATATGTGGCTTTACTGAGTTTGTTTGTTACTTTAGGTCACGTTAGGTTGGGTTTAATTGGGTACTTGGTAGTCCTGCAGGGTTAGGGCACCGCAGGTATAGCAATGTTAGCATTGAACATTTTTATCTTCTGTCGTCTATATTGTGATTGAATAAGATCATTACGATAGTATGTCATACATCACCACTTTTCACTGATGCATAACTGTCGACAAAAACGAATGAATTTGTGTTTAGACACATTTTTTTAAGGCTATGATAAAATTGTGCATATAGAATTAACCTCAACATACACATCTTTAACTTTGAATTAACATACATTTACTTTATTCTTTACATGTAGCAGGTGGAGAGGGATAAATATTGAATATAAATTAAATTATAAATCACAATTAAGCGTATCTATAACCAGCAAAACATTATAATTCGATTTTAATTTCGATAAAAAATCATGAAATCTAAGGACTTCCATGTTTATTCGGTAAGGGGGAGGAAGGGTAAAAAACTCCATGGGATAGTTTTTTTATGGGGATGATTTACCCTCCAGAAATTTAGAAACTGGGGGTGGGATCGAGTCCTAAAATGTTTGAGCTTTTGAAATCCATCAATAAACGTAATCCTTGTTATTTTATCAGGCTTTGCCTGGTCAATGTTCTATAATTTTGCTTTTTCAGCATTTAAATGTGTGTCCTATGTCATGTAGGAGGTTTAAAATGTATTGTCGTATGTTTAGTTTAACAAATGATGGTAAATGTCAAGTTAAATTAGTTTCAATGTATTGACTAGCTGTAGTATTCTTGTCCCCATAATTCTTTTTTTATCCAGCTGTTTTTTTTAAGTGAATCTACTCTATAATTCCAATTCTTATGGGTGTTGTCAGGCTTAATTTTTTAAGGGTGTCTTTTCTTAAATTAGGGACTGTACGTCAAAACTGCACATCATAAATAAAGTATAGTACGAGAGAAAAAATCCAGGTATGAAATAATAGCTTATTATGAAACCTAACTTTTGTGATTCTGACAGTTCATTTAAATTTGAAAGATTTTCTGAAGAAGATAGTAGGTCCAGTTTAAGACACGTATTTTTGTGCAAATAGAAAATTCAATTTGTTAAACCGCTCAAAGAAATCCTACTGAATAATGATACAATTTTATTTATTTTCTTATCATAAAAAAAGAATAATTGTTTTGATCAAGTATCTTCCACTAGAGTTTAGGTGTGAAGCCACAAGTAATATCCAAATACTGGAGAGAAAAGGAGAGAATAGAATTCAACTTGATTTAATATAATTTTAAAGTTGAATATGAAGTGTAAGTCAAAGCTTCAAACTAAATTATAGCAGCTTCCGTACACAATCCTCTATCTTTCTCTCTCTCTCTATCTGTCTATCTCTCTATCTCTCTATCTCTCTATCTCTCTATCTCTCTATCTCTCTATATCTTTATATCTCTATCTATATATCTATCTATCTATCTATCCATCTATATGTCTATATATATCTATCTATCTATTAAAACAGAAAATAATCAAGAGTGTTTTTTGCGTTAAGCTCTCCTAAAATAAGGAGAACTCTATCGGTTCGGTGGTTAACAAGAATTTAACAAACAAAAAACCTTACTAATTTATATAAAACTAGCGGCTTCGCCTCTATCTTAAATTAACTGCCTTAAAAAAATGAGGAGGATTTTTTTGTGTTTTTAGGGGGGGTTGGGGGTGTCCCACCTCCCAATAAAATAGCTTAAAACACCACAGGACCAGTAGATATATTCCCTGTATATCCAATCGGTTTAGTGGTTACCTAGATCTTAAAGGACGGAAGGAAAGACGGACAGACATCAAGCTACTTTGTATTATAGATGATAACTGTTTTGCTATGTTACTCTAAATATAGACTTGAGAATTATCAAATGAGGAGAAATGTGAGCAACTTTGCAAACGTTTGAAGGATATAGAATAACTACTTTCAGTAATGTTTCTGAAAATATTTTTTTAAGAGTTGCTATTTTATGACAAGCTTTAGTCTACCTATCTAACTCTAAAGATAGACATAATATATCTAGATGGTCCATCTGACCACAAAATTCGTCCAGCTTAAAAAGGGATTCAATAAAAGAGAAACAACCTTTGCCATTTTTAGGCATTCCCAGGCCCCATAAGATAGTTTACTGTTAAGAATAAAACTTTTAGTCATGCACTTGGCGAGATCTTAAGTTACAGACAGGCAGATAGAAATCTTATCTCTTTTATTTAAGGATTATATATTGCATTTACTAATCCCTGATTCCCTGTAAAACTTAGTTTATGCCGAGTGCAGATCCTTGTGATGTGCATAATATTTCTCTTTAATCTTCTCTCAAAGGTTAGCCATCTCTTCCTCACAATATCCAGTTTTATAGAATAGCCTCACTGTCTGACTCACTACTTCCAACAGATAAGTCGTATAATACAGCTATTTGAGTAAATGTTATTAGAGACACTCTTTTATTTCCTACTGTTCCAATTATTCAGTATCTAACAATTCCTTTTTGGTGTTGTCAGAATATATTTACCATTTTGTTGTATTACTAACGGCTGCGCCCCTAGAGGCCTCTAGAGGCGCCTAAGTCCATCCCTGTCCCCTATTTTCAATTTACGTTTAAAAGAAAAAGTAAACAGAAATTGGGAGAGGTATATGGCATTTTTTAGAAGATGGAGATACCCTTCCCCAAAATAATTTAAAAACCTTCCATGTACCTTTAAGAAGCTTCATTGTAAAAGAGAACCATATCAATTCAGAAATTAGCAAAAAAAAAGATACAAAAATCAAATCAATACATTTATCTCCTTCTCATTCTCTTTATAAAATTGTAACATATATTTTTATTCAAAGTATCCTATAAATATACAATACATATTCAGGTTTTCGGTGTTACATTAGTCAAAACCATGGGCTATCCTAAAATCTTAAAAGAAAATGTTCATAAATGCAATATTTTTTTGGCTGCAGATTCTTAGTGAAGCAATTGTGGTACACCTCTCTTAAAATATACATATTCACACACAACATTCTAATTAATTTGATCAAGACTCAAATTTTATCTTGTGTCATAGTTAATATTTATGTCTTGAAACTTTCAGGATGAAAGTAGTTGGTTTTTGTAGTTATTAAGTACCATAGCAACTCTATAAAATGTCTTAATGTCCCTCCCCCCGGATTCTGTAAAACATTTTTTTTTAACTGAAAATGAAAAATGAAGTTTATCTCCCCCCTTCCTTTTTTGAGGTGCCCCTGGAGGACTGGAGGAGCGCAGCCGCTATTAAAAGTAATAATTGCACTACAGTGAACCAAAAGAAACTTTATAAGGTATTAGAAAGAAGAAAAAAATTCTCTTTATTTTAGACTTAAATCAGTTTTAAATTAAAATATTTGAAATTGATTTACAGCCGCAGCCATAAATTGATTGACAGTCTGCAAGTTTTACTATATTGGATTGTCTAAATTTATCATTAAAACTGAAGGCCACGGCTAAAAGTCTGAGATCTGATGTTAAATGAGAAAATAGGAGTCAGTAAAGATATATCTTTTTAATTCTTGTTAAATATGTTTCATTTGCATCAAAACAAAAAGTACTGCTAAAAAAACTCTTTCTTTAACCTTGAAAATGGGATAAACAAAATTAAATAATATCCTAGAAAACAGAAACACATTATCTAACTTCCTCTCTGCGCATTACTTATTCAACAGATCATATGAAGAGGTGTATGTGTGTGTGTGTGTGTGTATGTAGAAATGTCTAACTTTTAAAAGTATTTCTCTGTTTTGAAACAAAAGTTTTTCGCGTGCATGTTTGTGTAGATGTGTGTGTCTTTCCACAGACAAAGAAGAGTTTAATGAAAAATTGTTCGCTTTTTAACCTTATTCTCCTAAAATCTAAAAGTTGCTTTCAAGGAATTTTTCAATAAACTATTTTATTAAAATACTAAATCGGCGGTTCGTCACCTCCAACGGCGAAAATCGGCGAGGGAAGAATAAAAGTATCATTGGATACTACTTAGCATTACTCCTCCGTTTGTCTATCATCTCACACCATTGTATTTCATAGAATAATCCCTCCTCGCAGTGTGGTTTATAACTAACCTTGAAGTTATTAATCATACCTGGCCTTTAAAACTGTCTTTAACCAGGACAAAGTTTTAATTTATGCAGGGCGATTCCATTCAAATTTTGTCTTTCTGTCTCAAATACTTCATTAGAATTTAACAAGGATGACAACATCCGTAAGTAGCGAAGCACTAAATTTTGTGGATGGGACTGACGGTCATTGTTGTTTTCTTCAAACGGCGGGAAATTTAATTTTGATATCTTTAACTGAAAAAATTTTGAAAATCGATTAATAAACACCAAAGATATGGGGGAAAATGTAAAAAATATAAAAATAGCCAAAAACCTGCAAAAAGGCAGTCTGACCGTCATTGTTGATTTCTCAAATGAGCGGAAATTCAATTTTGATATCTTTAACTGAAAAATTTTTGAAAATCGGTCCATAAACACCAAAGATATGGGGGAAAATGTAAAAAAATATAAAAATAGCCAAAAACCTTAAAAAAGGCAGTCTGACCGTCATTGTTGTTTTCTTCAAACGAAGGGAAATCTAATTTTGATATCTTTAACTGAAAAAAGTTTGAAAATCGGACCATAAACACCAAAGATATGGGGGAAAATGTAAAAAATATAAAAATAGCCAAAAACCTGCAAAAAGGCAGTCTGACCGTTATCGTTGTTTTCTTCAAATGACGGAAAATTTAATTTTGATATATCTAACTGAAAAAATTTTGAAAATCGGACCATAAACACCAAAGATATGAGGAAAAATGTGGAAAATAAAAAAATAGCCTAAAACCTGCTAAAAAGCCGTCCGACCGCCATTGATGTTTTATAGTTAATTGTGCTCCTTAATGATGGAAATGTTGTCAAAAAATTTCAGCTTTCTATCTTTTATAGGAGCTGAGTAAATCCCATTTCCCCCATAGCGTTACGGACTGACGGACGGACAAAGTGAATTATAGAGTAGCTTCGCTACTAAAAAATAATTGTACTTTCAGCCAAATAGAATAAATGATTTAACAACATTTTTGTGCCTAATTGTCTTAAGAATCAATATATTGGGCATAAAAATTTCTTGCCAAGGCTGAAAATAATCATGTTTTAATTGTTTACTAGCTATCTTTCTAATGGTTATAGAGTGCTAAGCCTTTTAAACTGTTTTTTTTTTTAGGAAAACTATTGGACATTTATGCTTTTTGTGACAGCTGATAGACCGACCATATTTGTAGAAAAGCTTTGATTTTATAAATAGAAAAAAACGGGCTCAAAATCATAAAAATTTTGAATTAACTTTTGAATTAAAGATCTAATGTAAGATCTTGCTTTATAAAGTTGGTTATCTACATTCTACATAAAAACGTTTTCAGATTAAAATGCATACAGGGTTTGCAATAAAAAAAAATAGCAAAAAAGTTAAATAGTTAAGCCAATTACATTTTTTCAAAGTCTTGGATAGATAAACAAATCGATCGAGATTGAGTGAATTTTAAAAAGAGTCCTGTTATAATTTGTAATTTTTTTTTATATTCTATTTGAATACAAATGAAAACTAGACTTTATCCGAGCTAGGAAGAAAAACAAAAGACTGACACAAACTAAGATGTAAATATAAATAAATAGAAAATAAAGCAAAATTTGGGAGACAAGAAAATTAATTTTGCACACACTGTTGATAAATATAGAATAAGAAGATTATGCAAAAATTTTCATCTGCCTTTTGTTGAAACATCTAGGAAGAGAATTTTTGCACCTTATTTGCATAGAAAACATGGTACATCCACTTTTTCAAAAGTGGACCACCAATTAAACACAGGGATAGGCAAATGTAAGATAATTCTATGCGAAAGGTTTGCAGAAGATCAATGAGCACATTATATTTACAGCTTTATAGCCGCTCATTTTACAACTGTTAGTCTGCCGCTTTAGATCCAGGGAAAAAAATCGGTTTGGCTGTTGTTTCAGATAAAACTTGCCATTTTAGGCAGGAGCTTGATTGCGGATTTTTATTTACTGATGGCTCCAGAATCTAAAAATGTATAGATCACTGCAGTTTCATAAAAAGTAGCTTAATTCAATTTGGACTTTATATTCAGCTGCTTGCAATTACAGAGAAATTAGGAATGGGATTGTTTGATTCACAACGAAAAAAAGAGATTTTTCCAAAAAAGAAAGAGCCCCATTCTTGAAGAGTGCATACAAATGAATTAAATATATCTATTATGTAAATATCTGGATTTTTATTCATCAGATAAAGTCAAAAAACTAAATATCTCTCACATTAAACTAAGAAGTAACAGTTTTTATTAAGTTATTCCGTAAATTTAATTTTATTCCTATACCACTATTTCAGACGCAGGACATTGATAGTCAGGGGAGTGCCTTGTTCCTACCAAATGCGTGGTTGGCAATACTTGATATTTTAGTGTCAATATCAAAATCTCAATAACTACTGAACCGGTTGGGTTCCTTTTTTTAGGCCAGCTTTACATGATACTTGTTCTCTTATCTATTTCTGTTTAAATAATTAGAAGATTGTTGTGTAACCCTAATATCGAATCCCTTGATGCTAGGTTCGCATCAGCTAGTTAAGGATAAGTTATTGCTCCATTTAGAGCCTTCAGAAATTGCCTCAGGTGATGATATTTCACATCTCCAGGGCGGGGTATTGGTTATAGTTTTCAACTAGCAATAACAGCACCTCTCTATTCGATCATTGGTTACTGAATCGCCACTGCGCAAAGTTGTTGAGTTTAATTGTCTTTTGACTGCAATATAAACTTTTGTTGGCAATCTTAACACCTATATTTGTAAAACAATTTCTTTGCAATAATTATATGTACACAACAATTAAAATACAACAGTAAAAAGATTTACATATTTTTTATTGCATACATAAACAATATCATCCATTAATAATAATTTCATTCCTAATTTGAGACGTCTAACGGCCAAATTTTTAACTACATAAACAACAAGTTTAGTGTCTGTATACAAAAAATGAGCGGAGATTTGTTTAATTGGGGTGAAGGTTTTAGTGAATGGGCGTGTCTTGCATGCTTATATATTAGTTATCATCTTTTAATTCTCTATAGAAATGCTTGGGTTAATGATAAACAGAGAATCAGGTAAAAAGAAAATATCAACCTTATTCCTAAAAACAAGGAATTTTGCTTAAAGTAAGCAAATTATAGTAATAGCCTTTTAAATTTAATCTATTTTCTTTACCTTTTGTAATGACGGTCTGTTTTAACATAAAAAAAAGCTCGTCCCTATAAAATCTATGATAGACCTGTTATAATATTATTTTAGAAAACTTATACATATCTTATAATTTTTATAGTTGCCCCTGACAACAAATTTTGCAATTTTTTTATGTTGAACAATTTTATTTACCTAATTTTGTTGTCAATATGGTTTGACATGGTTTGACAAGTGCCATACTACAATGTCATGCTTACTAACATTTATTTTAACATAGAAAAACACAGATAGAAAATTCATTCAATATTTAATATTTGTATTAAGTCAATTTATTCAATTGGGCACTAGTTAGTTAGCCATTATTTTTATCATGTTAATTAAGAGCGCTCATTTCATCAAATGCTTTCCTTACGTCGCCAAAAATTAGGACTAATAATCACAAATAGAACAATGGAATAATGAAAAGAAAATTGAAATTGCTATTTCGTCGTATTTTCAGGGTAGCTTTTGATAGAATATTTTAGGTTAGGTAAATGTTAACTATTACCTCGCAGGGTTAGAGCCTTGAGATTCAATAATGTAAAGAAATAACAAGAATCGTCAAACAAAACTATAAAATATATCTAGATAGTGATGGATTTTTATTTAAAGCTAATTTGATTCTATCTGTTATTCTATGAATTTAAAATTTCTAAAATTTGCAGCAAAATATGATGTAAAATAAAGTACAGTAAATATTACATTTTAATATTTATCAAATTTAATTCAAATCGCAATATTTATATTAATGATGTCATGGAAAGGTTTACTTAACACTCAATGTATTGATCAATTTGTTTTCATCCTTGTTCATTACTGTGGCACTTGAAAATAAGACCAAGGCCACGTACTTTTAGACTAGCCAAAGTTTTGAAATACAAAATGGATTTAATTTGGTAAATTTCTGTCTGGGGATGTTTCATCTATAGAGGAGCTAATTCTAAGGTCATTATTTAAACTTAATTACACCATATTATCTTTCCTAGACTACCCTATGAATCTGGTGCAAATAAATGATACAATTGTCGTTGATCCAGTAATTGTGTAAATTAGGTGCAATTCAAAAGATAAGGATGACATACATTACCAGAAAAATATGTTTTATATTCAAAACAATTCCTAATTCAATTTTTTCATGTAACTTCTTTGGTCAATAAATAACAAAATACAAACCAAAATCTAATATTTCTTTTTAAAAAAGAAAGTGTGCGATAAGACTTATTTCTCGCATCGTATTATAAACTGCTTTAAATATGCAATTATAAGATTAAAACCAGTCCTGAGATGCCGAAGACTGGTTTTAATCTTACGATTGGACATTTTCATATTCGTAGAAAACTGGATATAATACGATGCTAAACATATTTTTTTTGTATGGATGAGAACAAGTTCTGATCCAATGGATATTAAACGGTTTCGAATAAATAAGAGAAAAGAATACACTTTTATTCCTGAGATGACTGTATGTGCAGAATTGAATTAAACAAGAGTGTCTATTGCATCAAATAAAGGTTGGGTCTAAGGATCATTTCTTTACAGGAGATTCATATTTACACCTAATGAGGGGACTAACAAAGACACTGTAAAATTAAGACTTTCGGAGTCCTCTAAGTCCACCTTAGATGTTGAATGGAGTGATCAAGAGCATGGACAGATATTCATTGATTGGAATAATGAAATGATGATATTGGAAATAATGAAAAATGAATGCTGAATTTACCCAAAATGACTTGAGAACAAGGGTGTTACTTGAATTGGGATACTTGGCAAAATCAAATTTTGAGGAGCTATAGCAGCAACAACGTTCTCTTAAATTAATTGGATTAGAAAAAAATATATATTATTTTTGATTATTTAAGTCCCTTAACCTTATCCAAGTTTTGAGCCTTTAACGTCTTGGTATGGAATATTTGGAATGAGGCTAAAGAAATTACTGAATGTATATCCCTATCATATGAACTTATGCATTGCTTTATAGAGAAAGAAAGAATGAGAGAAAATTGAATAGTTGAAGTACACAGAGTGCAACAATTGTAATATTATTTGCACAGGAAAATAGCATTTCAAGGAAGATTCACATTGGTCTTTACAAAGTTAAATTTTGCTTGAAAGCTCAAAATCTACGTTTGCCATCTATTACATATGGAGAAAAGCAGGATAACTATTTATAAAAACAAATAATAGATAGCATAAAAAAACATAAAAGTATAAAAAAAATCACTTAATTATTAACATATAGAAAGATTAGTTGACAATTTACCTTATTCTTTGAAAATATCCTGTAAATAGATGGTGTAAAATAAATATAACTAAACCTGTAAATAGTCTATAATAGTTAATTTGATTTAGAACTCTTGTTTCAGTATTCAACCCCAATAGATGAAAATATGTCAGTATTAAAAGCCCCTTAATGCCTGGTTGACTGAACTTTTTTTTAATAATACCTATTCCTTTTCCTTGGATTGAGGGGAGAGGGCGATACTCTTGGGATTTTGAGGACAGTATTCATCAAAAACTTGATTCCTTAGAGAACCTACTCAAGGATAAGAAACTCAAACATTTAGATAAAACGGATAGACAAAGATTTATATGCATTCAATAAGTCACCAGAATAAGAGAATCAAATTGGGAAGGTCTAGGTAAAAAAGTGTTTTAGAGCAGTTAAAGGGGAAAAAGGTCATCTGTAAATAAGAATCTTCTTTAAAAAGCAAGATTTAATCAGTCAGTTATTAAAATATATCAAAATAAATACTTTTTTACGCGCATCATATATAAAGGATGACAACATCGATGAGCATCTATGCACAAAGCAATCTTGGATAGACAAACAGGCAAAACTAGTTATAGAGCAGATTTTCAGTGGTCATTAAAAAGAAAAAGCGAGAATATGTAATAAAGTCAATTAATAAGTGGATTCTCTATATTTTACCAAAAATATATATATCTATCTTAATTAGAAGCCGAGAAACCACATTTTGCCTATATAGTTAAGGACGGACGGACCGACTGATGAAAGGACGCATAGTGTAAAGTTAGATGGAGAGAAGCTTCGCTACTACAATGAGGAAAATAAGTATTAATGCGCAGCTAATGGATGATAATAGCACTATTAAAACTGTTAGTAAATTTAGCAGTTTCTAAACTTTTATGTTAAAACCCTTGAAATTGAAGATTGAGTTTCATATTTTCTATCATATTTCTTGTCTAATTTACAGGAAACAAAACAGGAATTTAATAGATTCCATAACATTCTTTTGTTAAAATGTATAAAAAAAAGTTTCATTACTTCGCCCCTAGTTTCATTGTAAGTAAAAAAAACATCCTGGGGTGATTTATCTTTTAGGAATAGAGCATCTTAAATGATTGCTTTAGACCTTCCCTGTACATATAAGAAGTTTCGCTGTAAAGGAGAACCATCTTGGTCCAGCGATTCACGAGATCATAATCTACAGATATATAGACATTCAGATAATTTTTATTTAGATTCACTTCCCCCGATTAGTAATATATGAACATATATTGAGATTCCCTTAAAACTGAGGAACCTTATCAGTCCTGCAGTTAGCGAGATCTTTAAATACAGACAAACAAACCTATTATATGTTAGCTTATAGTTTTAAAATGGCACGTTTTAAACGTCCTATTGAATTTTTATTTGATATCTGGATCATATCGTTAAAGATTACATTTTCAAATTCATTTTTTCGAATTATATTTCTAAACTATGACCACATTGAATTAAATCTTTATAAAAAAGTAACATAATCTCTGTGTGCCTGTCTGTGTTTGTGTACTAACCACTGTACAGATATGGTTCTGCTTTACAGTGTAGCTTCTCATGGTAGGTCATAGGAAGGTTTATAATTATTTTAAGGGTGGGTATCAACACCCCCAAGAGAAATCGCCTAAGAAAAAGATTCACTCTCTCAATCTTTCATATTTTTTATTTTTAAAATACAAATTAAAAGTAAGGGATGGTCGACTGCTCCTTTTACGGGCGTATCAGGTAGTAATTTTAATAGCAATAATATTAAATTTGTAAAACATAGAAATAAATCTGTTTGTGTTATGTATTGAAAGACTGCTTCTGACAACCATTCAATTCCATTGAAATCTATGTATGTCATTCCTAAGAAAGTTTTATAAACTAAATCACAATAAACATTATTCTTTGAATATTCTGGTTTTATTGTGTGATTCAACTGTGTCTAAATTCTTAAAAAAACAATTCAAGTAGAGCATATGTAAGTAAGCAATAGGTTGGTCTCAATATTTTTGATTGCTTACAAATACTGATAATAAGGTTTTTGTGGATGTGCTTTTCTGCCATTTTTTCTGTCCTTAGTAGGTATCATATTTATTTGCTTAAAGTTTTCTTTCGGAATATTTTATTTCGAGACAGCGCAAAGTGCCGCCAAAAAAATGGCGTCATGCAATAAAATGACCAATGAGAGGCCGGTATAAATTTTACCATGGGTCAATTACATTGTATACTGGCCTATCATTGGTCAATTACATTGTATACTGGCCTATCATTGGTCAATTACATTGTATACTGGCCTATCATTGCTCATTTTATTGTATGACGTCATTTTTTGGAGGCACTTTACGCCGTTTCATTTTTGTTTTCATATCTTAGAAAATACTACTCAATTCAGGACCCTTTTAAACAAGTATAAAGCATAAATGAATAATAACCTTTTTTTTCCAAAGCAGAGCAGCTTTTTTAAATGGTATTCAAAACATAGGAAATGTACTTGACAACATATAGAATAAAAAAAATCATCCAACAACTTTGAAATACCCTATTACATGCGGTTTAGTTTGGTGCACCCTATTATTTCAAGTGTGGCTGACATAACAATAAGAGATATCATAACATGTATTGTGTATTTACTTTATATAAATATAAATACATAGACAACTAAATATTAATTGGGAATCTGTATTTAAGCTTGTTTAACTTGGAATCTGAATTTTTCTAAATAAGAATAACTGAAAACCTGCTTGTGGACCTAAACCAAATATGACATGACCTAATCTATCCAAAGTATAAAAAACAATCACACAAATAACTAACCCCCCAGCTTCTTATTTTAATTTATTTCAAGAAAATTTGTGGTGGGGGTTTTTGTGCTTAACTAGTTACTAGATACTAGGAGGTATCCTCACTAAAAATAGTAATGAACCCGTTTTTAATCTATAAAAAGTTTTGATTATATCTGTTTTAGATTCTACGCTACAATAACACATGCAGACATCCTCTTACTTTGATATAAAGATAAAAATATTGACAATTAATGGTTGGGAATCTGATATAAATTGAAAGGAAGAATCATTTGACTTTATGATTTATAAATATAAAGTGGGAGTGGACAACTTAACAACTTCTATTTGAATTTATTGAATTTTGATTGGTTAAATTATATTGTTGAGTGTCCAAGAGTTTCAAACTTTTTTGTAATCTTAAGAAGGGGTAATTTTGTTTATCATCATTGGGGATGTAAATCAATTTATCGGCCATTGGTGTATCTCTTTACATCCATGGGCTAATCTATGATGGTTAGTCTTTTTTATTAAATCTCCAACTGTAACCAATATATCATTTTTTTCTGTTCATAGAAGCTATGTACATGTACAATGATCATAGATTTATCAGACAGACATATGATAAATTATCATCTATCAAAACTTTACAAAATATGCTTTTGTCTGTGTTTACATTTTTGTGAGAGATAGTATTTCAAAAGAAAAAAGTTTAATCTTTTTTAAAGCATACTCTAAATGATTGAGGTGTTTTTGAGATCTTAAGTTACAATCAAACAGATAAAGGGAAACGTATCCTGTTGATTGTTAAAACTCGCGACTTAACATAAGGGCATCCTCTCGTCGTCGGGAAGGTAATGAGTTTGAATCTCTGGTCATAAGACCGCGTTTAACTGAAGATGTTACAAATGGTTCCTAATTTTACAATGTCTGATGCGCGGCTATGATATTTAGAGTAGGCGGAAAGTTTTTGCCCACAACGGACACAACGCATTACCATGCACAATTAGGACTTCCAGACAAAGGTCCTTCAATCATATAG
The DNA here is from genome assembly GCF_053477335.1 of Acartia tonsa. Classification (NCBI taxonomy): domain Eukaryota; kingdom Metazoa; phylum Arthropoda; class Copepoda; order Calanoida; family Acartiidae; genus Acartia; species Acartia tonsa. The sequence continues at coordinate 26,135,427 of NC_137261.1, forward strand.
ACAAGGAGAGATTTCTTTTAGTATGTTATCATTGTTGGACAATAACTGTTAAAGATAAAGAAGAAAAACACGCCAAGGAACGAGAAAAAAGATAAATAAATGAATTCAATATTCTAGAAATACCTATCTCTTAAAAAGGAAAGAAAAGAAAAATCTGCAATAAATAATGAAAATAAATGGGTCACTAGATTGATAAGTTTTGAACTATGTCATGAACCAAGTATAGGTTTGCTGTTTGTACTTTATACAGGGTCAAATATAAATTTCCATAAAATTTAAGAATTTTGTAATTCCAATTCAACATTAATTGGTTTACAAAAATATTTAAAATATTTTGTTAATCAAACTATTAAAGATTAAAAATTATTTTATCAGAGCAAATTGTCTGTTTGTCTTTCTGTCTTAAAAGTATTTCTCAAGCAGTCGACCCAATTAGGTTTCTTTTGTACACATTTAGCTTCTGGTCAGTTTATCATTTTTGATTTTTTTTAACTTGGGTAAAATTTTAAGACCCTGTATTTGAAGATTACCCGCACATAATAAAGAAAATAAGAAAAGTTTGAAGAGGTAAACAAAATTAAACTCTAAGTCTGAGTAAATATAAAATACAACAGGCACAAATAAATAAAAACTATTTCAGGAAATAAAATTTCTGAATTACAGACAGATCATTATTATGATAGAAAATATTACCTTCTGTAAAAGTGCGTGCACAGAGATTTACTTGAGAGGGGGGGAGGGTTAAAAGTTAAGTGAACTAAAAAGTGTAAAGCGGATCTTCTTTATTGCTGTTGGATTTGTTTTGGATTGTTTTTTTTTATCAGATGCATGTACATAATTATGAATCAAATAGAATTAAGATTTTTAAGATTATCCTTTTTAATTAATTTTTTTTAATTTTTAATATTGATTGGTCAAAAGCATCAATCTAATAAACCGAATTTATCAATGTGTGGAGTCAAAAAGCAATACTGCTAACCTACAGTAAATAAATGTTTTTTTTTATTACCAAATCTTTTTTTGTTCATATTAAATGCTGAACATAAATGGAAAGAGATGGTAATTATATTTAGGTAGCCTTTTTTCTTAAGACTAGAAAAGAAAAAAAAATTTAAACTTTGTTATATATTCCTAAAGAAAGCTCTAACCCTGTGGGTCTATCTATTAATGATCTAATCTACCTAACCTAAATAAACATCAAAACTTTGCTTGTGGTTAGCTATTAGAGTAAAAAAATGGAGGGGTATGGGGTTGAATAACTGTATGTCCCCATCACAAAGGCCTTGTGCCGACTCAAAATTGGGTGTTTGAAAATCAACCAATAGTGTCGAGAATATTAACACAGCCAAGTAGCAGAAAACTATTTACTAGCAGACAAAAAAAGGCCATAACAGGGGTATCCAGGTAGTTGTCTGGTTTTACATCTATACTATAAGTTTATTGGTTAGACAGTCATATAAACTATTAAACCGCTGAGTAATCCTCCCTGTCCAAGATTAAGCTCTGGATTGCAGATAGATAGAGAACACACGGATGTTGAACTCAGAATTAAACTGCAATATTCACAGAAGACCTGTGATAGTTTTGTCAGAGATTTATACTTTCTGTAAATCTTAAATCAGAATTTAGCAAGTATAAAAGTTATTTATAGTATTTCTGCGGATATTAGAATAAAAAATTATATGATTTGGACCGAAGGCCTGGAGTAACAAAACTGGTTTTATTTTTATGATTTTTATTTAAGGATAAGAACCGGTTATAATCCTTAGTATATCAATAGGTTTCTAAGCCATGCTGGAAAAAAATAATATTGACTTCTTCATATATCTACTCCTGTTTATACTTTGAACAGGGATCTGCAGCCGTGCATTTTAATATCAACTCAATCGAGTTTGAAAATTGTTAAAATGAAGGATTCGCTGCCGCTTAAGATCCTATTAAACTTAACAACCTAAGATAAATTTCATAAATTTAATTAATCATAATACTGTGGGGTATATTCGATCAAATTGGGTACTGCATCAGGTTTTGGAGATTTTTAAAAATGTATAGAATAGAAATTTATTAGAATTTTTAATTTATCAAAATTTTTCCCAAATAAACTATACAAACCCTGTTTAGAGATGTTGTCTATCTCGTGGAATGCCTCACAAGCATTCTTAGCTTCCAACTCAAGATACCTAGAAGGACTATTTACCTAATTAAAGGTTGCAAATCAAAATAATTGTTGTTACAATGATAACACCTGTCTATTTTTGAGACGTTGAATGGTTTCTATGCAGATGACAAAAAAAATACCACTGCAATTAATAAAAATAATTTACTTAAATCGGTGCTATCACCCAAACCATTCTTTTGAGCACTGTTAAGTTTCCCCCTTAAATTTGTTAGTTACCATACATTAGAGTATATTGGGTACTGGGGGCCCCAAAGGGTTGGGCAATCGCAGTTATAGGCCCCACACATGGTTAGACATTGGAAAAAATAGCTTATTCCCTCTTATTTTGAATTTATTTCAAAAATAAAAATGGTGTGGGTATCAGTGTTCAAGAGACCATTTGTGGGAGAGCTTTCATAGTTCTAGCTTAGTAACCTTAATGTATAAAATTTGTTCCAAAGAAGCATCACTCAATCGTTGAAGGTTAAAGATTTCAGGCATTTAAAAAAAGGTACTTTACGTTGGAATTAAAATATGCATATCTATAATACAAAGTAGCTTGATGTCTGTCCGTCTGTCCGTCTGTCCGTCTGTCCGTCTGTCCGTCTGTCTGTCCCTTAAGATCTCGGTAACCGCTGAACCGATTGGATTCTACTCTTCAGGGTATATACCTATTGGTCCTGTGGTGGTTTTAAGCTATTTTCTTGGGGGGTGGGACACCCCCAACCCCCCCAAAAACAAAAAAATTCCCCCCATTTTTTTTTTTTTTTTTTTTTTTTTTTTTTTTTTGGTGAAGAATTCTTTTGTAGAAATATTCTTTTGAAGAAGAATTCTTTTGTAGAAGATTTCTTTTGTAGAAAATTTCTTTTGTAGAAGATTTCTTTAATTCTTCTTATTTTTTTTTTGAATATTTTGTTGTTGTCATCTCTTGGGGCAAAGCCCCAAGAGGCTAGGGGCGAAGCCGCTAGTACTTACATAAAGGACTCTAATTTTGGTATTTTTGAGGGTAGTGCATTTTAGCCTTGGTAATAGTTTCAAAGATATTCAGTTTAAAAATTAATAATTGATATATGATATGAAAAAGAATTTGGTATTAGACTTTAATAACAAGACTAAAAGATGGAATCTAAAAATTAATTCATCAAGATGTAATATAAGTTCTGCATGAACACTTATTTTTCAACGATTATAAACTTTTTAAAATGCTTTTAAGAATAAAAATAAGGCAATACGGAAAGTGTCATGTGTGACGTCATAAAAATATGACTAAAAAGGAAGAGTGAGATGAGAAGTGGGAAAGGAAACCCCAAAAAAGAGATGGGTTTAGACGTATTTTTATGACGTCACAAATGACACTTTCCGTATCTCCTAAAAATGATTCCACCACAAGGACGTATTCACATACAAAATAGAACTACAGAAAAGCTTTGCTATTCAATAAGGTTGACATATGAAATATGGCGCAAACAGAGTTAATCAGAAAGACAAATAAATATCATAATTTGTCATATTTATCTTTTTTTACTAACAATTTAAAATATTCTTATTTGGAAAAGTTGTTTCTTTACATAGGGGCGAGTTTAATGGGACAGATTCACCCTACCAAAAAATACCCTCCTAAACATTAAAGTGTAATTTTTCACATTTTTTCCACCTCATTTTTTCAACAGGTTTTTCTTTCCTTTGCATTGCTAACTTCCACCGCCATTACAACTACTTTTGTACAAACATACAATGTATTGCCTCAAAAATTCTACGATTTCTTTTTATATAGTATGGTTTCAAAATGAAAAATATTTGAACAAAATAGTAATTGTGTATGGGGTATGAAGCTGGATTTGAAAAGTTTTACGTTCTGCTGTAATTGTAAATAAAAGACATTATTAATCTTTTAAGGTAGAGCAGTATAATACATCATATTTAACAAGAATAATAATGATACAAAGTAGTGAATTTTAAAAAATCAAGAAAATGATTATATTCTTATTTTCAAGCTTTTATAAAATGTTCATGTTTTTTTATACATTTAATTGCGGATATCACATAGAGGCCTCTAGGAGCCTCTTGAGGAGGGGGGAGGCTATTTTAAGTCATTGTTTAAATATATTTTTTTGAAGAGGGAGAATTTTTCCTTGGGGCAATTTCCCTTGGGAGTGTGGTACCCTACCTCAAAACCTTCCCAGGACTTATGAGAAGCTACCCTGTAAAGGAGAACCAGTGGTTCAGTGGTTAGCAAGATCCTTCGGTATACACAGACACACAGATTCTGATACTTTATTTTAAGGAATATATTTTTTCCTTAAATCTTTATAGATTTTTCTCATCCTTAAATGCTTTTTCGCAACTAATGAACGCTGTCATCCTAAAATTAGACTGAACTTTGTATTAAAATTATAGCTGCACAATTTTATTACAAAGGCAATAAAACTTGCTATTACATATTAACATTAACTGGAAAATTATTACTATTCAAACAACATGTTATATTAAATAATAAAATATTAATAATTTTTGTAACTTATATCAAAGTTAGCTTTATAATGTAGAAGCAAAATGTAAAAAGAAAGCAAATGATTCATTTAATTCAATAAAAACAAGGATGGCAATATTCTTAAGTAACGAAGCAGTTACAGTTTCAGTATCCAAAGAAATCATAAAAAAGGAAGGGAATTTTAAATAAAAAGAAAGAAATATATAAAATACTACAAAACCTTTAAAAATTATAATTATTGTCGAATGATCAACAGTTAAACATGAGTAGGAGCTGAAAAATATACGTTTCCTCTATTCCGTTTCAGACAGACGGACATTTTGTATTTTAGTTCAGCTTTAATATTAAAAAAGTGAAACATAACCCTTATAATTTTAAAAGAAGTTGTATCAACTTTTTTTTTATAGCTAGCCGGTTCTTTTAGTAAGTAGTAGATGTAAAATTTTTCATAGAATTCAAATATGCAATCGGTTTTTTTGTAGACCTCTTATTTTTTAAGTAATTTAAGTTTTTAAAAAAAATAATTAAGTCGGTTTTAAGGTACTAAAACGCAACAAAATAAAAGAAGAAAATGGTCAGTAAGAACAAAAATAGTAAGATCTTTAATTTGACACCTTACTTTTAAAATTCTGTTGAGTAATTATTGAAAAAATCTATTTTTTTAACCTCGGTATAATAAAAACTTTAGACCTAAATATTTTCTCAAACAGACATAAAAAACATGGGTTCATATATACCATTAGAATCAGAAAAATATTACGAATCCATTGTAAGCAAAATTGAAAAAAATTAAAAAATTAAAAAATTACAGAAATGGCCAATTATTTTTTTTGTTCAGACAACACTATTGTCTTCCCTTTTTTACCCCCTCTTTACCCCCTCTTTACCCCCTTCCCATTTTTATACTCAATTGAAGAATTAAGACGTTGCCTGTACAACATAATATGATATTTTCATATAATTCCTTTTATTGTAGTTTATATACTATATTGTAAACTTTTTTTTCAATTTTGCTTACAATGGATTCGTAATATTTTTCTGATTCTAATGGTATATATGAACCCATATTTTTTTATTTGTGAAATAATAAAATTAAGTTCAAAGTTTTTATTCTCGTGGGTTTAAAAAAATCGATTTTTTCAATAATTACCTGACAGAATTGAAAAAGTAAGGTGTCAAATTAAAGATCTTACTATTTTTGTTCATAATGACCATTTTCTTTCTTTTTTTTGTTGCATTTTAGTACCTTAAAATCGACTTAATTTTTTTTTTTTTAAACTTAAATTACTTAAAAAATAAGAGGTCTACAAAAAAAACGATTGCATATCTGAATTCTATGAAAAATTTTACATCTACTACTTACTAAAAGAACCGGCTAGCTATAAAAAAAATAGTTGATACACCTTCTTTGACATAAAATCGATGTCTACTAAATCAAAGTCAAATAATACATAAAACCGGAAAAGATTGACAATTTTATTTGTTAAAATTTTCATTATTTTAGTGAAAAAAAAGCTTGCGTGATTAATATTTGTTTAATATGAACTAAAATTTTAAAATACATGAAATTAACATTTCATTATATTAACAACAAATGTTTAATTTTTAAGTTAGAAGTTCCAAAATTTTAATTGATTTTACTTTCCCCTTGCATTGCATGAATCGCAGCTACTATATGATTATGTTTCGTGTCTGTACGTCAGAGTAAATGATTTAATTTGAAGATCATCAAAAATAGAAATACTTAAGAAATTAATTTGAAATTTTAATTAGAATTTAAATTGGACATATGATGTCGTTTAAACAATAAAAGGTACTAAAATATAATTTTTATTGATTATACTGATTTACAATTAGCTGTTCTTTTTCTGGGATATTGAAAGCTTGTTTATGCTGCGCTGCATATATATAATATTTTATACTTGTTTGGTACATTTGAATTTTAAATTTTAAACATACTATTTGGTAAATTTATTTTTAAAATTTTTTATTCCAAAAAATGATAAATATTGAAGTTCCGCGAAAAAAAAAATTTAGTTTGTTCGTTGTTACAAATAAGCAGAAGATATAGAAACTTTTAAACCCTTATTTTATTTTTTTTATTTTATTTTATTAAACTGAGCATTTTTAAATCATCTTATGTATTACAGAAATCATGAACATCTTAGAACAAATAGGTATAACGTATCAAGCTAATATATAAATAAAGCCCAATCAGCTTAAAGGGCAAATATAGTTTCAATATGATATGAGCTTATATGAAAGGTGCCATTACATACTTTTAAAATATCTATGTTAAATTTAAAAAATCAAAAAAATCCTTAAGTAGATTTTGCAATTTTTGCTTTTACTTCAACATATGATAAATGAGAAAGTCAACAAAATCGTTTATTTTACCCCTTTACAAGACTTTTTTTGACTAGTTTTCTTAAGTTTAATTGATTATTACATTGGCATGCATCTTAATTGATAATTAAAGTGTTTATTTTTTTATATTATATACTATTTTATTGATTTTTTAAAAAGCATAAAATAATTTGCGTCAATTTGCGTCCGGAGTAATTACTAGGGTAAATAATACGTTTTAAAGTTTTTTTTTCTGTATAAAGATCAATGATTAATTCTTGATGATATAATTACCCTAGTACGCATTTTTCAACACACACACACAAACGCACCGATCGCCAGATTTTCTCCAGAAAAAAATATAAGAAAAAAAACACTATTCACCTATTATTTTTGTCCTCTTTAAATTAATTATAACAATTACCATATAATTTTCATACTTACATGAAATAAAATTTCTCCTGTAAAGGTTTTTTTTTTAAATAAAATTCATATACTTTACACTTTGTTGGGGAATATTGTCAAGGAAGAAACAATCCACAATACAAAAAAATAGATTGATAACTGGTTTCCACTTTTATTACGACTATCATTTAACGAAAGCTTTTTAATTCAACCTTAAACTGAAGCCTTGTGTGATGCTAGGGTGTTTGGAGTTCTTAGGGAACCACACTTATTACATAAATTTATCCTGAGAATGTTCAGGTTTTAAGCTATAACAGACTTATACATTTGGATATGTCAATATCTTAAAGTTACTTATAATCTATGGAATTGCACGGTTTTTTTGAGCCCATATTATATTCAACCTATATTCGCCCTTTAAATTCAAAAATGGTCATTTCTATGACAATAAGGTAATATTATAATTTTTTTTCGATATTATCTTTGTTAATATTCGTTGGAGTTATTCTTATTTTTTGTGAACAATATCATCTTTGTTTCCTTACATAACAGTTTAAACTTTAATGCATAATATATTTTTCTGACCCCTCTTTTTATCTCCTTCATATTTCAAATTCTACTTCTGCCCTTTTTGGATTTATAAAGATTAGCTTTCTAATCCAAATGGAAGATCAATCTGTGGACCAAAAAAGGTTTAGAATTTCATTTCTTGTTGAGGATTTGTAAATAGTTCCATAGATTTATATTTAGATTAGGGTAAGTGAATTTTGATATTCAATAAGAAAGTTTGGGGTTTTGTGTTTTTTTGTCTGGGGCATCATGGGGCTTTGTATTGAAGGAGGGTAGGGAAAGCATAAAAATAGCCAAAAACTTTTCCACTTAAATATTATATGTAAATAAATGCCCAAAACGAACCTGGGACCTAAATGAGGCTTCCATAAAAAAAAGAACTAAATCCGTATAATCGTTATTGAAATATTAACATGCAGAAAAAAAATCTTCCTACTTTTTACAAGAAGAAGTCATTTTCTACCTATTAATTGAAATAAACGCAAAATTTTATGTCAAAATAATATGATGATGTCATATCGGCAATTTAGAACACAGTAATAGTGTCTGACTGATTATGACGTAACAAAAAAAATTAGCCAATGAGAGGCCACTATAAATTTTACCATTGGTCAATAAAGGCCTCTCATTGGCTTATTTCTTTTTGTTACGTCATAATCAGTTAGACACTATTACTGTGTTCGGCAATTTATCAGCCACGACCACTTTTTTAGCCAATAATTTGACCATGAACTATACTTTGATACAAAATATTCGAAGTAGTAGTAAATAAATGTAGGTCACATAGATAAGAAGGTATATGTATAAAGTAGTAATAAATGGCTAATACTACACTAAATCAAAATATAGTCCTAGGTACATAATTGAATAGTAGAACCAGAAATACATGTATATGGCAATTGAGCATAAAAAGACGTTTGAATTCAGTGACACCTACATAAGTTTGCAAAGGAGGTGGGGATCTTGGTTTTTTTTTCAGCTTTCAGAATGCTACAGGAGAACTTGCAATTACAAATTGATTTGCTTAGTAGGCAGGAGTCTCGGGAGTGTGCCAAAAAAATAAAGCCCAACAAGTTCTACTCTGTTATCCAAGGGCCTGAGCAGTTAAAAAAAGATAAGTTTTTACAAGCCTTAATTAAGTTTCCAAATTAACTTATATTTATATTTCTTCACGTTTGATTATTTAAAGGTATGATAGAATCAATAAAGAAACAAGAAAAGAAAAAAAGCCAGCTCATTTATTTATCCTCCTAATCGTGAATAAATGAGAATATATTCTTATTTATCAGGATTAAGATGAATATCTATCTTTGCCTCAATTATTTATCTAGGGATTAACGTATAGGTAAATAATATAATTTTTTCCCTAAAAGAAGTAAGCTTTTTTGTCTGTAGCGAATGATCTCGCTAATTGCTAATCGCTGAACCAATACGATGTTGCGTTTCATGGGCCCAGAGAAGGCTTATAACTATTTCGTAGGATGGTACAAGAGAAATTGCCCCTAAAAAAATAACCCCCCTCTCAAATATTTTTATCTACTAAAAAATTAGGCATAAAATGCTTGAGTCCACATCTAATTTTGCACACTTGGCAGTAGACGTGCAAAAAGTGTAAAACAACCTGGGCTCAAATTTTAACCCTTTTGGATGCATTACAAATTTTACTGAAAAGAGGGATGGCCATTTTTAAGCCAGGTTTATAATTTCAACTGATTTTAAATTGTAAAAGATTGATTTCCCTGAGGCTTACAGTCGGCTGACGCGCGGCTGCCGAGTCCTGATTACAACGAATTCCAGCTTCCCGTCAAAAGCTACAAAAAATCTTACCTCAGTAGCCTATATTTTGTTCAGCAGCCGCCAGATAAAAAAAAATTGCTGCAACTACTGTTGAGCGTATTGATATTTTTTGTATCTATTTATTCCTGTATTTGCCTAATCTCCCAGGAGTAATATGTTGTCTACTAAAGTAATAAACCTCAGGGTTCGACACCCGGCTTCTTTGATGACTTTTTGGCTGTAAATTAACATAAATATTGAGAAAAAAACGGATTCAACTTTGCTGTATACTATTTTCAACGGAAATCATCTGCAATTAAGGTGGCTTTGACTTTAAAATTTATCTTAGAGTGAAGCTGTATCTTTTAAATAAAATAATGCAGGAATAAGGTATAACCAATAAACGAGATAAATCTAAAATTATATTTGGATGGCAGATAAAAAAGGTCATCAATTCTACTTTGTGTTGCCCCCAGGGCCCCAACGACAGCTAAAAATCACAAATAGGTGTCGTCATTTTTCGAATTAATTTTGTTGTTGGTATAAGCTGGAAATGATGGTTGAAAGTGTCTGCAGTTTTCGAACCATAATAAACCTTAATGTAATTATTGTACATATATCTAGGAGTTTTTAAAGCTTTTGTATCATTATACAAATCTTTATTGAAAAATTAGAAACAAAAGCGTATCTATATCAAAACGGTTCTGTAACTTAGGGACTATGATTAGCTCTGAAGGCTAAGGCAGATGGGTCCAACTTGTAAGTGTCTTTGGATTGTAAGGCCTGATCAAGTTAGTATCTATCATTATTTCTATAGAAACTCAAGTTGCGTAGCATTCACTTTTTTTTTTCTTTACAAAAAGTTTTCATTTTTGAATCAGGTTAGAAATGTCTAATCGATTTCAAACTTTGCATGATGATTCTCATAACAATTTGATACGACTTAGAAAGCCTAGCTACTCTTTAATGGTTTGAAAGTCCGTGCGTCCATTTCAAACATGCTGATATGCTGATTTAAATTTTTTGACAACAATTTTAATTCCTATTACAACAAGATACAATGTTATAAGCGAAGCACCTCTATAATCTTGTCCAAAAATGTAAATATGTCCTTAAACAGTATCATGTATTTAAGCATTCTCATTCTGCTTGTTCTTTTCTGACGATCTACAAGTGTTAATGTTCGTTTGTCTTTTTATTTAAGAGCTTCGCTTTCAAGGATGTTGTCATCCTTTTTATAAGTCACTTAATATAGAAAATGAGCTATAGCAAATATGATGTATGTACTCTATACATACAAATACAATCATATTCTATAATTATATAATATTCTGTTTATTATTATCTATGTATATTGGCTCTACTCTCATATATATTAAAGAAGAAATGTGTTTTTGTGGATAGTTTTTATTTATACATACAATATTATACATGCAGGGCCACAAATTTTGGTTAATTCGGATTCTTAAACCAGATCTTAAATTATGAAAAGTAGTAATCAAACATCCTAAATTTAGGTCTTTATTTTACCTTTTTAAAACAATTTTACTTGATTGAAAGCACTTTGAAGGCCGGCCCTTCGAATTCGGGGCTGACAAAACAGGTTTTAACCTTATAATTTTATTTCAATATCCGCGGACACTGTCTCTAATACGATGAAATATATAACAATTATTACTTTATTACATAACTAGTGGCTTCGCTCCTAGCCTCTAAGGGCTTTGCCCCAAGAGGTTTTATAACATCTTGTATTACCTATCCAGCCGAAAAAATGTGAATGGATCGCAAATTTCGTAAAAATTCATAAAAATTCGTAAAAATTCGTAAAAACTCGTAAAAATTCGTAAAAATTCGTAAAAATTCGTATAAATTCGTAAAAATTCGTGAATAAAAAATTGGGGGGGGGGGTTGGGGGGGGGGGGGTTGTCCCACCCCCCAAGAAAAAACCACAGGACCAGTAGGTATATTCCTTGAAGAGTAGAATCCGATCGGTTCAGTGGTTACCGATATCTTAAGGGACAGATAGATGGACGGACGGACGGACCGACGGACAGCCAGACAGACATCATTCTACTTTGTATAATAGATAAGTTCTGGTTTCTTTATTACAATATGACAAACGCATGGATTCGCTCAATACATTATCAATATAGACAGACTGGCTCTGAAACTTTTTTATAAAAAGCATTATTGGATAGATAGAAAATTTGGCTATTGGACTTTAGGTTTCATAGTAGATATCAAATTTATAAGTTCAAGTTTAGCTGAGTTAGTTACTATCCAACATGATAAAGTATAGTTGAATGTCTTTGATTTATTTTAAAATTAAGCTGATTAAAAACCAATTATGATAATATCTTACTATCCGCTACAGAACGATACAATAATTACTATAATAGGTATTTCTCGCATCGTAGTATAAACGGCTTTCCGCGGATATAGAAAGTACAATTATGAGATTAAAACTAGTTTTTTTAGCCCCGAGGTGCCGAAGGCACCGGCTAAAAAAACTGGTTTTAATCTTATGATTGTACATTTCTATATTCGTAGAAAGCTGGATATAATACGATGCTAGACATAGTTTTTTCGTATGGATGAGAACCGGTTCCTATCCATCGGATTTGATTGAATACGAGAAAAAGAAATTATTAACTTTTTAAAGAGAAGGAGTAATGCCTAATTTATGAAAGAGACATTCTTATTCAGAAATAACTGACATATTAAGGACATATTATAACAACGGATTGGTTGTCAGTTATGCATCTCAAAGAAACACATGAATTTATGAAGCAGCTTACAGTGACTATAGAAAATGACGTCATACAATACAAATGACCAATGATAGGCCAGTATACATTTTAACATTGGGTAAGTAAAATGTATTCTGGCCTTTTATTGGTCATTTGTATTGTATGACGTAATTTTTGTATAGGCACTATAAGCTGCTACATAAATTTATTATTTTACATTCTTTCCGCTATTTTAGGAGTATATATTCCCAGTTTGTTCTTATTTTGTGTAATATTACATATCATCCTATATAGAACTCCAACGTATTTGAAGGTAAAATACTGTGTGCTAAAATTTAAGTAGAAGACAGCTAGTTTAAACATTTTTATATTTTATAGAAAGCACACAATCTTGAAGACGCAATGACCCAGAGGGTTCTACTTTACATGAACGCTTATATATGTCATGTCTAGACACATTTCCCTAAATTTACAATCCCTAAAAGCACGGGGAGAAGCTAATGGCAAAATATAAAACATTTTAACAGCTCCAAAGTGCCTGATGCTGGTTGTTTCAGAAAACAGAAGTTTTTATTTGTTGAACCTGTATATTTGTAATGTTGACACACTTAATGTATGCATTGCATATGAAATTATGCATGTGCATGTGTGTGAGTGTGTGTGTGTGTGTGTGTGTGAGTGTGTATGTGTGAATGTGCAAGTGTGCTGTAATCTAATCAAAATTTCATTACATTTCACATTCGTGTCTACACTTCGGAAATATAACTTTAAATATATTTAGAGATACATATTGTAAAAAGTATATTTTTCACAGAGATATATTAAATATTTTTAAAAGCGAAGCTTTTCTATAATTAGGGTCGGTCCGTCCGTCCGTCCGTACGTCCGTCCGTAACGGATAGCTCTTTTCGTTAATTTAGGCATGTTAGAATTGTCCTATCGATTTCAAATTTTGCATGGTGATTCCTTTAATAGTTAGGTACGATTTAGAAATCGTAGCTACTCTATAATCATCACCAAAATGTCCGTACGTCCATTTTAAACATGTTGATTTTTTTACTTTTTTAGCAACAAATTTTTATGTGATCTAATCATCCGATTGATCTGATTTTCGGTATATTGATTCCTGGGACAAAATAAGTATAATGTAATAAGCGAAGCAACTCTATAATCAAGTCCTAAAAATGTAAGTATGTCCACAAACATTATCCTAAATTAAGCAGTTTTTTAACAAATTTACTTACAATTTTGCTTTGACTCTTTATTATACATCTATATTATTATTATTCAGTTCTGATACTATACAAGTGTTAATGTCCGTTTGTCCTACCGTTTCAGTGCTTCGCTTTTATGGATGTTGTCATCCTTGTTAAAATGTTATTTGAATTAAAAGGGATAAGACAATGGCCGATAAAATGATCACCAATGATGATATTAAAAATTACACCCTCTTTAGATTAAAATTAGAGGTTAAGTTAAATGAACCAACCAATCAAAATTCTATATAAGCCCCCAAGGTTGTTAAGCTAACGAATAAGGTAACGTTATTATAAGACTTTGGAGAATAGTGTAATAAACAGCACAATGTTCCCTCCCTCCATGGCAATAAACAAAGTAAATTTTAGATTAGATTGTCATTGTTTAGTAGAATCTTATGTAGACAATTCAAAACTTTATTTTCAAAATCATGGTTTCTCTACGAAAAAATATTTTCAAGCTGTTAAAATCCAGAAAGAAATAATTGGAAATGGATTTATTATTACTTGGATCTTACATGAGATTATCATGTACTCTAATAAAGGAAAATTTAAAGCTGGCTAATATAACGAACCCCCCACCCTCATCGTATTATCCACGGAAAGCTGTCTTTTATACGATACGATAATATTTATTTCTCGTATCGTATTATAAACGGCTTTCCGCGGATATAGAGTGTACAATTTTAAGATTAAAACTAGTTTTTTTAGCCCCGAGGTGCCGGAGGCACCGGCTAAAAAAACTGGTTTTAATCTTATGATTTTACATTTCTATATTCGTAGAAAATTGGATATAATACGATGCTAGACATAGTTTTTTCGTATGGATGAGAACCGGTTCCTATCCACCGGATTCGAATAAATACGAGAAAAACTATTATATTTCCAAATCTGCATTACAAGGAAAATGTACAAACATAAATGTCTCGAAGAAAATAACACAGGGAGGAAGGTGACTGTAAATTATACTGGTACCCAAAGATTTAGAAGCACGTTCTCCCATTCGATGACTTAAATGTTGATTGTTTGGAATAAACTATCTGTGTCAAAACGTTATATAATTAGTTCTAATATTAAGAGGGATAAATTTGTGTGTCCTATAATATAATAAAGAGTGTACATCATTTAATAATTCATTGTCCTATCCCTTAAGATCCCTGAAATGTACCATTTCTAGACTTTAAGGGAGAGAAGGGCAAATACAAATTTGTGTCTGTGTCTCCTTTCACAGCCCAAAGATGATGGTGTGATATAATTTCCGTATATTTATCAGCCAAGCAATTGAAAACTACCACTAATATTAAAAGGATTTTTATTATATTGTCACAATGTTGTTTTTGCTTAAAAGAAGGTTAAAATGCAACTATAATTAGATTACTAGTGGCTAGGCCTCTAGGGGCGTGGGTGTAGGTGGATGATTGATTAAGTCAACCATCCACTTTTCATTTTAGTTTAAAAAAGAATAAGTTGAAAATATTTTTTGAGAGGGAGAATTTTTTAGGGGTTATTTCTCTTCGGAGAGTGGAGGTACCTTCCACAAAAATATGTATAGACCTTTCCCTGGTCTACACGAAGCCTCACTGTAAAGGAGAACCATTATTTTCAGGGGTTATTTCTCTTGTGAGGATGGAGGTACTCCTCCTCAAATATTTATTAACCTTTGTAAGCTACAATAGACACAAAGCCATTCTTTTACTTTTGTAAAACAAAGATATATTGTTACTTACGAATTATTTTAATGTATACAATTATAAGGTTGTTGGTAAATCTAATTTTGGAAAATTAACCTTTTGCGTCAATAAAATCATATGCTATTTGGCGAACTTATCAATTACGTTTTATTGTGAAAGTGATAGAACATCAGCTCAGATACATTCAACTTTGATATGGTAAAAGTAAATAAATAGCACAAATATTCATATTTTAAGTTCCAATTTAATTTTAAGTGGAATTGTCACTTTTAAAATCACGAAACTTGTGTCATATAAAAACACAGCTTATTCGATTTTTGATTGCGTTATTTAATGAATAGTTGCTTCGCCCACGATTCTACCGTATGAGACAGCATGCAGAAAGATAGCCTAAAACCACAACAAGACTTTGATTTAGAAATGAAAAAACTGCTTTAAGTTGAATTGAAACGGAATGTAAAAAACTATTAATTAGGTTGATTAATATAAAAAAGAGGGGATATGTCCCTACCATTTGCTGGGGCTCTGTATTCGGAGGGGTAGAGAGAGGCTAGAAAAATAGCTTAAACCCCTAAAAAGACTTAAATCTGAAATTAAAAAATAAGTCTAAACCATCATGAGACCTTCATCATTTATTGAGATCCTGAGCTACAGAAAAAAAACATTACTACCTTATATAACAGGATACACATTTTCGATACTTTTTTTTCCTTTGTTTTAATGGTTGACTTTAAAACACTGAAAGTAAATGGTTTGGCAATATTTCTTGTTAAATGTGGCCATTTCACAAGGGCGTGCACAAATAGGGAGTTAGGGGTGCACTAAAATATTACAGTAAAACACTAGAGGGAGAAGTGGTTAAATTGTATTTTCCTATTCCAATGACCTTGTGCCGACTCTCAATTGGGTCTTTGATAATCAACCTCTAGTGTCGGGATATTAACACAGTAAAGTCCCAACAAAAGAGAGGAGAACAGTTTGCTAGCAGACGGAATAGGTCCCCAACAAGTAAATCTAGGTAGTTGTCTGGTCATCATCTATATTTATAGATTTAATGAACCATCAGTGCCCCTGTATAAAACCTATAACACCTATTCATACCTGCCCCCAGATAGAACTATGTGCACGCCCTTGCCATCATATCAAACTCAGAGAGCCAACACTGCCCCTGTATTAAACCTATTACACCTATTTATACCTACCCCAGCTAGAACTATGTGCACGCCCTTGCCATCATATCAAACACAGAGAGCCAACACTGCCCCTGTATTAAAACTATAATACCTATTCATACCTGCCCCAGATATAATCATGTGCACGCCCTTGCCATCATATCAAACACAGAGAACCAACACTGCCCCTGTATTAAACCTATACATACCTACCCCAGCTAGAACTATGTGCACGCCCTTGCCATCATATCAAACACAGAGAACCAACACTGCCCCTGTATTAAACCTATACATACCTACCCCAGCTAGAACTATGTGCACGCCCTTGCCATCATATCAAACACAGAGAACCAACACTGCCCCTGTATTGAACCCTTGACACCTATTTATTCAAGGATAAAAAGGATATTTGGAAACAAGCAAAGGAAATAAAAGTACATTTAAACTATTAATTTTTTTAAGTATTACATTTGATGTTTTCAATCTTCAGACACTGCTAAAAAAACATTGATTTTAAAAGATTTTCGGCTTGGTGTTGCCAGATCTTGCAACACTTGATAAAATATTAATCTTTAAATACTGTTTTTTGGCTCACCCCAAAAAAAAAAAAAAATTAATCATATTGTTAATCTTGTTAATAATATTGCTATCATAAATACTTAAAATAACACATCTTAATGATATTTATAGCATTAAATTTTCTTAAATTGTCACCTATATGTTTTGCAGGCAACATATCCATAAGCGTCAGTACAACTTTATAACTTTTAGCCATGTCAGTACGTTGTATTTCATATATAACATTATATAATTTATTTTTTTTAAATTATAAAAATGTTTTCATGATAGTTTTGCAATAAAATATTAAAACTAATTGAAAAAAAAATATTAATTTATTAAATACTGCTCACCCTGATCCAGCTCGGTGGCTATACCAAACGAGTGTAACCGGTGCGCCAGAGGTGATTCACTTTGTGAGCCGCATCGCCATTGCCATTTTAATTTAAAGATCGATATGAGGTGCGCCAATCTGGATCACCTCTGGCGCACCCCGATCCGGCTCACCACTAAATTATTTAAAGATCCAGCTTTTAAGGAATATAAAAGTTTTTACAAAGAATCCCCATATATATGCTTTATATTCCTGGATTGAAATAAAAATAAAATGGTCTGACTCCACTGCAGATATTTTAAAACAATTTTCTTTATACTCTTCTACAGTACTTAAATACTTTTATAGAAATTTTATAACAATGAAAGTTTTGAATTCATTTTTGTGAAGTTTTTTTTTATCATTCATTCTAAAAGTTAGTTCTTTAATGATTTTAAACAATTTTATTCTTTGTTTCTGTATATCTAATTTTTACCTTTTTTTCTATTTTTATTGGCTTTTCTCTTATTATCTTTTTCTCTACCTCTCTCTCATTTAACTGCACTTCTTTCTATATATGATTTTCATCTCTCTTTCCTTCTCTCTTTCTTTTGATTTATCTTGTTCTCTCGTATTTTCTCTTTCTTACTATCTTTATATCTCTATTTCTAACTCATACATCTCTCTCTCTCTCTCTCTCTCTCTCTCTCTCTCTCTCTCTCTCTCTCTCTCTCTCTCTCTCTCTCTCTCTCTCTCTCTCTCTCTCTTTCACTTTCTCTTCTAAAATCCTATTTGTCTTCCCTTTTCACTTTATATTGAGTGGACAAATAAGGAGAAAGTGTTAAGTAAGATGAATTAGAATATCTGTCATGTTATCTGATTCTTACAATCAGTATACACCGTAGAATAATATTTAGAATATCTGTCATGTTATCTGATTCTTACAATCAGTATACACCATAGAATAATATTTAGAATATCTGTCATGTTATATGATTCTTACAATCAGTATACACCATAGAAAAATATTTAGAATAACTGTCATGTTATCTAATTCTTACAATCAGTATACACCATAGAATAACATTTAGAATATCTGTCATGTTATCTGATTCTTACAATCAGTATACACCGTAGAATAATATTTAGAATATCTGTCATGTTATCTGATTCTTACAATCAGTATACACCATAGAATAATATTTAGAATATCTGTCATGTTATATGATTCTTACAATCAGTATACACCATAGAAAAATATTTAGAATAACTGTCATGTTATCTAATTCTTACAATCAGTATACACCATAGAATAACATTTAGAATATCTGTCATGTTATATGATTCTTACAATCAGTATACACAATAGAATAATATTTAGAATATCTGTCATGTTATATGATTCTTACAATCAGTATACACCATAGAATAATATTTAGAATATCTGTCATGTTATCTGATTCTTACAATCAGTATACACCGTAGAATAACATTTAGAATATCTGTCATGTTATCTGATTCTTACAATCAATATACACCGTAGAATAACATTTAGAATATCTGTCATGTTATCTGATTCTTACAATCAGTATACACTATAGAATAATATTTAGAATATCTGTCATGTTATATGATTCTTACAATCAGTATACACCGTAGAATAATATTTAGAATATCTGTCATGTTATATGATTCTTACAATCAGTATACACCGTAGAATAATATTTAGAATATCTGTCATGTTATATGATTCTTACAATCAGTATACACCATAGAATAATATTTAGAATATCTGTCATGTTATCTGATTCTTACAATCAGTATACACAATAGAATAATATTTAGAATATCTGTCATGTTATATGATTCTTACAATCAGTATACACCATAGAAAAATATTTAGAATAACTGTCATGTTATCTAATTCTTACAATCAGTATACACCATAGAATAATATTTAGAATATCTGTCATGTTATCTAATTCTTACAATCAGTATACACCATAGAATTATATTTAGAATATCTGTCATGTTATCTAATTCTTACAAGCAGTATACACCATAGAATAATATTTAGAATACATGTCATGTTATCTAATGAATACAATCAGTATACTCCATAGAATAACCTTAAGGCTAGGGATTAGGTAACTAGTAATTTTAAAAGCATTATAAAAAGATGTTGAAAGAAAATATTTGAAACAATGACGCGTGAATAAGAAATGAAAGTTTTCTTAATTGTGTTTTCTGTTTTCTTTTCTTCACATTTAGAAAGAAAACAAAAGTCTAGAATTGATTTAACTCATTTACTTTGTTTTGACTTTTGACGCCCAGAGATGTGGAAATAAGAGGGAACTTTTTACACCTTCTAAAAAGGTGATTTAAAGTTGTTTTTATTTTATCTTGGTGTGCATGCAATTCCGTAGGTATATGATCATATCTGCATAGTGTAAATGGGTTTATTATAACTAGGATTTTACATCAGATTATAAGGTTCTCTAATAAAGTGAAACTTGTAGCGGGCTAAAATAACAATCCCCTCCCTTAATTGCCTTACCTCATCCCATCTCTTCCTACTTGATACAGAAAACTGACCAATAAATGACAGGGAAATAGCAACCTAAATTGACGTCAAATGTTCCCCTGTTATAATATCCACGTTCCATTATAGTGTATAAACATTAGTTTGATGACATTAAACATTTAGATTATAGTCACCAGGCTGTTATATCAGTTTAGGGCTAATTAAGTGATTTCCGCTGTACAATTGGGTCACTTCGAATTCATTAGCATTGGTTCTTCCCAAGGTTTAGGTAATTTCTAATGATCTAACCTTTCCTAACTGAAGTAAGAGGGCAGGGCGAATGTGTTGTCGTAATATTATGCTAATCATTTGATTTTATGAATTATGTGCTTAAATGAAGGCATATCGCATTTTTTATACTTTTTACAATAAATCAAGGAAAATAAAGTAAACTTATTCAACTCTTTAAGCCAAGAAAAGCTGATTTAATTATTTTCTGCGATTAAACTAAAGTTCCTTTACATCAATGTTTTTTTTCAAAAAATTTCTGATAATTAGTGATAAGTCCTTTTACAGGTTGTATTTTTTACATAAAAAAATATAGTTTTATTTCTACCTTACACTCCAATATCAAAGTTAAGATTTAAAATTAACTTATTTGTTATATAAAATCTTACACATTAGAATAAAAGAATAATTTTCCCCTGATATTTTGTCCCCCCCCCCCATTCCTAAGGGAGACATTTTTCCATTGAATGGGAACATTAACAAACTTATTTGCAACAATTTAGATAATGTTTTAGGACAATATTATAGCTGGGGAGGATAAGTATTACTAAAAAATAAGTAAGTTATAATATATATTTTTTAAGGATGATAACAACCATTACAAATTAAATAGAAGTTCATAGATATGTACACGTATATAAAAATAGACAGATAAGCGAACTGTCAAAGTTATTAGTAGAGTTTCAAATTTATTTTAATAACACCAAAAGATGTTTCAGGTAACTCATTTGAAATTAAATTCTTCTTCAAAAATTACAGTTTCCTATCCAAAATCAAGCCTAGAAAATATATTTCCCTCATACAATTTTAGAGAGACTGTACAGACTTACAGACATACAGAAATTTAGAGTAGTTTGTAATAAGATGTAAAAAAAACTGTTCTTGCTCATATTGAACTTTTTTCTTCCAAAGCATGCTCCTGTTCTAATATTAGAGGGGGGGGGGGTCTAAACGTGTTCAACATTAAGTCAATTATTCCCATGCTCAATAAAGCCCCAACCCCATACGTGTAGTTTACCTAAAGTCTATGAAAAGTCCTCAATTAGTTACAGAATAGATGCATATTGGTCAGAGGAATTTTTTGGAAGTTCTCCAATTCACCATAAGAGCAGTAAACTACATGACTCCCCCCTCCTCAAACCCAAAAAAAATATTTTCCAAAAATATTATGAATATGAAAGACATGTAGACGGACAAATAATATTATATAATTGCTTTGATATAATAGAAAAAAATACGACCATCTGGAATTTTTTGTAACAGTTCTAATAGATAGACAAATAAACTGCTCATTTATAATTTTTGACTTTAAGAATAAATTCCTTGAATTTCTCCCTCCTGTAAATATGTCATTGTAAGTAAGATATAAATTTATAAAGGTAATTTTAACCCTTATTAATGAACTGTTATATTACCTAAATGACAACATTCACATCCTGATATAAAACTAAAAGGATCTCATAGGTCCTGGTTTATAACTATTTTGGGGGTGGGTACCACGAGAAATCATTTTCTGCGGAACTAGCACCGCCTTGCGAAATTTAGATATTTTTTGGTAAAGAGCTGATCTTACGTTCTGCTAGATGCCTCTAAAGATGTAGCCGCTAGTATTTAATAAAGGATATAAATCAATATCAACAAACAAAACGATTATATACCGGCGAATTAGAAATCTAACAAAATTATTGATATTTGGAGATACAATTTCTACTGTGAAAATTCTAGAGTATTTCAGTTAGACCGACAGACTGATTGAGTTATAGAGCCGCTTCGATAGTAAATATGTACGGACATTCTAACAAGATATCCAGATTATACTAGACTGTTTCATGAATCCTTCAGCTGATTCAAATATTAAAATTTAACGATCGCAGCTATCGTTAGAAATAAACACATGTACAGTTCTATCCTAAAAAATTTAAAATCTGAACAATAATCTTATTTGTGCAAATATAAATAACTTTTATATGGTTGATTTGCAAAAATAAAGCCATCGACTTACAAAGAAGGTATTTAGCCTAATACCCTGAACACTACTCTATTATTCCAGATGTTCGTATGTCTTTCACAGACGATATAGGGGAATTTCTAAGCTGCTATCTAAAATAAAAGTCTTACAGTTACTGTAAAGATTCAAAGCAACTAGTCTAACCTTTAATTGTCAGTCTGTCTTTCTATCTATGCAGTCATTGGAAGCGCTGGATTGTGTCATGTGTGAGAAAAATACATCTAAAAAAGAGGGATAAGAGGTGAAGTAAAAAAGGGAACACCTAAAAAAAAGATAGATAATAGACTATTTTATGACGTCACACATGACACTTTCCAGCGCTGCTACATTGAGATAGAAATTCATGGAATGTAGGCAATTTATGATTTTTAGTTGCTATCAAAAAATAAACATAGATAATAAGATTTTTTAGAAGATTTTTGAATAAGTCCCTTCAATTAGCTAGCCTTGCTGGATCTGTAATATTTGACATAATATCATTTGACATAAATTCATTTCACATAAAACATTTGGCATAAAATCACTTCACATAAAGGTACATTTGACATAAAAACATTTGCCATAAAGGTACATTTGCCATAAAGGTACACTTCACATAAAAACGTTTCACATAAAGATACATTTGACATAAAGGTACATATGATATAAAGGTACATTTGACATAAAGGTACATTTGACATAAAGGTACGTTTGACATAAAGGTACATTGGACATAAAGGTACACTTGGCATAAAACGTTTCACATAAAGATACATTTCAAAGTGTACCCGAGGTAGTCATTTTTTTCCCTGAGCATGGCAACCGGTGAACAGAATCTCAGTTCTGCAACACAAGCCTTGCACGACTGAAGTTCCCATGTCTATACAGTCATATTTATATGAAAATATTTTTAGAAGATTTTTGAATTTTTTTTTAAGATTTTCCCCAAGGTAAATTTGCTTTCTTTTAATAATAAATAAAAATTTCTAAAATCTTCCAAAAAAAAATTCAAAAATCTTCTAAAAATATTTTCATATAAATATGACTGTATAGACATGGGAACTTCAGTTGTGCAAGGCTTGTGGTGCAGAACTGAGATTCTGTTCACCGGTTGCCATGCTCGGGGAAAAAAATAATACTTGGAAATAAATGAGATACCAGGGGAAAAATTGACTACCTCAGGGAGAAAAAAAGAATATTTACATCCACTATTTAAGGGGTTATTTATATGGGAATGTACCTTTATGTCAAATGTACCTTTATGTCAAGTGTACCTTTATGTGAGATGTACCTTTATGTCAAATGTACCTTTATGTCAAGTGTACCTTTATGTTAAATGTACCTTTATGTCAAGTGTACCTTTATGTGAAATGTACCTTTATGTCAAGTGTACCTTTATGTGAAATGTACCTTTATGCCAAATGTACCTTTATGTCAAATGAGTTTATGTCAAATGATACTTTATGTGAAACGTTTTATGTGAAATGAATTTATGTGAAGTGATTTTATGTCAAATATTACTGATCCAGCCTTGCTATTTTAGCTTCGCTACTTGAGAGTATATTTCTTCCTTTTTTTTGCAAAAGTTCTGTAAAAAATCTTATTGTTGGGATTAGTTGAAATGGAGGTATTTTCAAATGTAATGCTTTAATTCTTTGAGGGGAGATAAGTTTTAAGCAATCAAGAAGATTAATTCTAAATCTTGTAGAAGTCTACGCTTTCATTTAAAGAATGCTAGTCAAGTAAATTTCTTGTTGGATTTCCTCCTTTATAGAACAAGATAATTAGTGGCGCAGTTTTGTATTTTACTACAAGTATTTTATAGTAGGAAAAGTAAAAAGATCATTGAAAATGGAAAAAAAATGTGAATTACACTATCCTAACAATCTCTTATTTGTGGCTTTAAAGTTTAAATTAACTATTTTAATTACCTACAGGGGTCTGTCCCTAACCTAAAACAAGCATAAAATAAGATTTATTTTGATATTATGGAACCACCAACATTTAACATAACATTATGTTGGAAATAATTTTTGTTATTTTTTATTTTGTAAAATTGTGTATTTTTAATGTTTTTAAAAGCGAAGCTTTTCTATAATTAGGGTCGGTCCGTCCGTCCGTAACGGATAGCTTTTTTTGTTAATTTAGGCATGTTAGAATTGTCCTATCAATTTCAAACTTTGCATGGTGATTCCTGTAGATTTAGAAAGCGATTTAAAAAGCGTAGCAACTCTATAATCATTACCAGAATGTCAATACATCCATTTTAAACATGTTGATTTTTTACTTCTTTAACAACAAATTTTTATGTGATCTAATAATCCGATTGATCTGATTTTTGGTATGCTGATTCCTGGGATAACAAAGTACAATATTATAAGCGAAGCAACTTTATAATCAAGTCATAAAAATTTTAGTATGTCCATAAACATTATTCTGTATCAATCAGTTTTTCAACAATTTTACTTACAATTTTGCTTCGACTTTTATACATTTATATTTTGATTATTCAGTTCTGACACTATACAAGCTTTAATGTCCGTTTGTCCTACCGTTTTAGTGCTTCGCTTTTATGGATGTTGTCATCCTTGTTATGATCCCCAAAGTTTTATAAAAACGTTCTCTCATTCGCTGGATAAATTTTTGGGGGGTTTTATATTCAAGTATTGGGTTGTATATACTAACAGTGTCAACACTTTTCAACCAATGACTTTTGCTCTCATAATTGGGAATGCTCATCAATTTATCGTCTATTGTCTTGTCCCTTAAGATCCCTAAATACAAATAGACACAAATTTATGTATTAATTTAAATAAATATGACATTCTTATTAAATACTTATTTATGTTTTTAACATTTAAAAATACGCTGTAAATATTTCCCAACTAAAGCTTTGTGACAGACAGGCGGTCAGTTTATCCGTAGCTGCGCTGTTGGAAATATTTGAAGAGGGTAGTTAACGTATAATAAAATTGATAAGCTTTATCACACAATGTGAATGCTCAGCTTTTTTACAACTTACTGGAATCCAAAGCAAAAATTTTGTCTCAGACAGTAATGTGAGGTATTTTTGAAGCAACGCTTTTCTACAATTATCATGTCTATTGTCTAAGCAATATAAATGCCTTTTATTTTAAATACCATACAGTTCAAAGGCTGCAAAACATTAACAGTATATTAGGGCCTTCAAAATAGCCCTCAAAATATTTTGTATTTGTATGAAAGATACCCAGAACAATGTTTTTAGGGGGTTTTGTTTCCTAGGGGCCTAACCTTTCTTGGGATCCCTCTAAACTGTTTTGTAAAAAAGTGAGCTTAAACTTTTTATGGAGGATGTCATCCTTGTTAACAGTAAGCTTATCATTATCTATTTAGGAGTTGTATGTTGGAATTTATCTCCTAGATTTTTTATTTAAATTCCCTATGCTTGTATTTTTAAATCCTTTTGCTTCACGGGGACGATCTTATTAGCAAATAACGCAGCTTTGAAAAAAAGAACAATTAACGTTTCGTGGATTTTGTTAAAGACGGCCGTAGGAAGGGTGAAAATCTTCACCATCTATAATCTAGTCATAGAATTGTCATAAAAGTTTCCACGAAATATAGGAATCATAGGGTCTAGTTGTTAGCGAGATCTTGAAGTACAGAGCTGGATCATTAAATCATTTAAATGGTGCGCCAAATCGGGGTGCGCTGAATTTCAGCTAATCACAGCGCGGCATTTCGTAAAATGCTGTGCTCTCATTGGTGGAAAGTTGGCTCACCCCGATTTGGCGCACCATTGAAATGATTTAAAGATCCAGCTCAGGTAAACTTTTAAAATGTGATTATTTCATTCAAATACTTTAAGTGATTTAATAAACTTTTTTTTAGAAAATGTTTGCTTACAATATTGTTTGGTTACAAAAAGTCAGATTTAAAGAAGAAAGTTAAATTTTAAATATTTAAATTTTTAAGATATAATTAAAGTCTTATGATTAAAATTCATTATAATTAGAAAGACATCAAGCATAAAATGTTATTTGGCTTTAAAAATGTATCGTCTCAATTCAAGTCATAATTTCTTTTCTTTTATTATATTATAATCTTAGTGCTTTTTAAAATATTTGTGAATGTAAAGAATTTTTTTTCGTCTGAAGCTAGATGCTGGTCTGAATTGGTTGTACTTTTTAGGAGAGAATTGGAATATAGTCCCTTTCGTTAAACACGACTCTTAAGGAGTGTTTCGTCGTATTTTCATAGTAACTTTTGATAGGTTATTTTAGGTTAGGTTAGGTGATTGCCCCGCAGGGTTACAGGGTTCAAAAGCTGCTGTAAATATACGAAAGAACGCCCCTTAAGAGGCGTTGTCACAACAAAGACTATACCCGATATTTGTAAATGTATACCCTTTTTCCCCGCCCTTCCCTACAGACTAAGGGCGAAATTATTGAATTATACAATTGAATAATACAGACTCAGAGCACAAAATTTTGTTTTAATTAAAATATGAAATGTTACAAAAACAAGGATGACAACATCCATAAAAGCGAAGCTCTGAAACGGTAGTACAAACGGACATTAACACTTGTATAATGTCAGAACTGAATAATCAGAATGCATGTATAAGAGTCAAAGCAAAATTGTAAGTAAATTTGTTGAAAAACTGCTTGATACAGGATAATGATTATGGACATACTTACATTTTTAGGACTTGATTATAGAGTTGCTTCGCTTATAATATTGTACTTTGTTGTCTCAGGAATCAGTATACCAAAATCAGACCAATCGGATAAATAGATCACATATAAATTTGTTGTTAAAAATGTTAAAAAATTTAACATGTTTAAAATGGACGTACGGACATTCTGGTAATGATTGCTACGCTTTCTAACTCGTACCTAACTATTACAGGAACTACCATGCAAAATTTGAAATCGATAGGACAATTCTAACATACCTAAATTAACGAAAAAAGCTATCCATGACGGACTTACGGACGGACGGACGTACGGACGGACGGACCGACCCTAATTATAGAAAAGCTATTTAAAAAAGTAAAAAAATCAACATGTTTAAAATGGACGTACGGACATTTTGGTAATGATTATAGAGTTGCTACGCTTTCTAAATCGTACCTAACTACTAAAGGAATCACCATGCAAAATTTGAAATCGATAGGACAATTCTAACATGCCTAAATTAACGAAAAAAGCTATCCGTGACGGACGTACGGACGGACGGACGGACCGACCCTAATTATAGAAAAGCTATAATTGTTAGAAGAGTATAATTTAGCAAGATTTAGAATAAAATTTAACTAAATTTACTTATCTGCTCTTAAATTAAATTTTCTAAATTTATATTTCATTAATGTTAGTACTTTTGTTATTGTTTCACAGATTTAAGATTTGTATATTTTTAATGACACATTTGATTTTTTACATGATCTGACTCTTACTTGAATCTTTATTGTCAAAGCATATTTTAATTTTCATAAATTTTCTTGAATACTCTGAAATTCATCCTTGTTTTTAAAAGAAAACCCTTAAAGCCCAAAGTTTTGAAGCAACCATTTTTTGCGTTCAATTAGCAACAGTCGCAGTTAAAAAAGATAAATGTGTATTTGTATACAAAGATGTGAAGGATTTTTTACATAAAGTTTAAAAAAACAGGGATAGTGCATTAATCCCAAACTGCATCTTTCTTGAGACGTATAAAATGTAAGCTACTGCTACTATGTCAAGCGCGCATATTCTAAATATACCATAATAAGTAGAAAAATTTGATTCTTGTAATTTGTAAACAAGGGTTGGTTGTCTGTGGAATTTTTGTCTTTGAAAAAGACTATTCACCTTTAGTCCAAAGAGCAACAGCAGTCGTATAAATAAAGAAACACTATCGCGGCCATTTTTCCGAGAAAAAAGTATTTATCATCCTTTAAGTAAATTAGACATGAAAAATTGAAAAGTCCCTGCTCGAAAAAAAATATTGAACTTTAGGGCTATTACACAGGAAAAATACGAGAAAAATAAAGATACAAAAAATAAGATTGATCTTTTATATATATAGTAGGTATACAGAATAAAAACTTTTAGGTGTGCACTGTACATCTTTTGTCTGTAAGTCCTAACTTTGTTATGTAAGAAGGTAAAAAAGAAAAAGGTGTGTGTGTGTAATTTATGTTCAACAAATTTTTTTTCGAATAATTGACCCCCTCCCTGTGCAGAGAGCACAAAGGTAAAGTACCATAATTCTATAGAGACACAAAAGATGTCTTCACGCCTCTAAATTGTTTTATTCTTGTTCAAAGATTTAGTTGACATGTCACCCTGCTCCCCCCACCCGCGCCACCCCCTGGGAAGGAGAAAAAAATTAATTGCTTTTCAATTTTTTCCATGCTTATAAGTTAAAGGTCATAAATTTCTTTCATTTTGGTGGGAAGCATAGCCACCCTGCTTTTGGCTTAGTCCTTAGCCTCCTCCCCCTCCCCCTTAAGTTATTTCACGTATGCTTTATTAAAAACGAGAACTAGTGTTTAGTTTTACAGTTTTGGTATATCCTAACCTAACAATGAATTTTTAATAAAAATGAAATTTGAAGGAAAAAGTACTTAATCATTTATTGGCCTTTTAGGTACTGCTGCCACTTGTTAGTTAATATTCTACACTAAATGTTTCCTAATTCGGTCTGTCTATCAGTTCAAAGCACTAAATTTTTTTTTAAAAATTCTTATTTCATAATTGAAATATTTCTTTACAAATCTCCGCTGTTATTCTCACTTTAACTTTATCTAACAATGAGAAAATATATTTGTAAATTGAAAAAATGTGCAAAGTTTATTTACCCAGCTTCACAATTGTATAATCTTCAATCTTAGAATAATATAGAATCATTACAACCAAGTTCTGCTCTTTGTTTTCATTTATATTTGATCAGTATTTGAAAAGCCACCCTTAACAGCATGTAGACAAACAATCTTTCAACTATAGAGCCATTGATTTAGGTTTTTTTCTAAACATGGATATAAGATTATCCTGTTTTTGAGATAGGCCATTCTCTTGGAAGAAAGAAAGATTTTCGGCTTTAGAAAGATACACAGATAACCATACGGACGGAGAAACGCACTTCCTCAAACGATTTAGTATAAAAGAGGGATTACTTTACCAATCAATAACTTTGTATTGTAAAAAGTATTTATAATTTGTGTTACGCTTAATACTTTAAAACTGTAGATGTATCTACCTGTCTGTTCATCTACATTTTTCCATGTGCCAGATATAGAAGCAAACTAAAATTTCAGAAATTGCAAAAGCTTTTTTCCAGCAAAAGAAAGATATTTATTTCCTGTCGCCGCTGAGAATAACAAGGTAGATTACATTCAAAGCTGGAACATTTATCAAGAAATATATTTGGTGAAGGACTTCCTTTAACTTTTAAGAGGGAGAGGCTCAAATTCCTGCCAAACATATGTGCTCTCTTACGCCTTAGGAATAGCTACATTGGATAATATGTATTATGTAATTAGTGACCATGTTCATTCAACAATAAAGATGTTATTCCAAAATTTTACGATAAAGTTTTTATTAATATAGCGATATTTTTGATAAAATGACAGCCATATTCATTATTATTCATTGGCATAAAGTCGAAATTATTGAAATAAAGGCATCTTGATAATATTTCAGCTATTACCACTAATATAAAATGCTTTATAGTCAACATAAACCATTTAAATTATAGTTTTTATAGCAATAAGAAGTCAACCAATAGCTGCACTATGTAAAGATAAAGATTTTGTATTCCAACCTACTTCAAAGTAAAACAGTTTTATTCCATTGAATGGAACTAAATGAAAGGTTCACTAAAATTTAAAAATATACTTTATATGTAAATTGTATATTTATTCAAATTTTCTCTATTTTTCCTTGGATTACCTTACAACCTTATACAAGGACTATTTTTTCCGTAGCTATTAATACAACAACAAACTGGAAATATGGAAATCATAAAAATAAACTGCAATAAAGTAAAAGTTCAGAAATTTTGGAAGGTCAACTGGCTTGTTTTAAACACTTTTGTTTACATAGCATTTATTCTTTATAAAGTAGAAGGATGTATGTCTCATATGTGTGTTTGTGTGCCTGAATGTATAGATCTTACTAACCGTTGGACCAAGTGAGGGGGGGGGACCATGGGCTATTTATTATACTAGTCCTTATAGTGTTTGATAATAACGTCTTCTTATTCGTTGGTTCACAACTATGTGGACTTTGGTGGTTATTGAATTTGATTGGTTGGCTCATTAAATTCTAATCTAAAGAAGAGTCAACTTTTTGTACCATCATTTGGGATGTATATCAATTTATCGCCCATTGTCTTATCCCTTTTGATCCATGTGTTGGACTGATTTGGCTCTCCTTTAAATTGCTGCTTTTTATAGGTCTTGACTTTACATATTTTACAAATCTATTTTGGTGGAGTATATCTCAACGTTCAACCCCCCTCCTTCTTCTTTAAAGATGTATGTACGCGAGATATAAACAAAAAGGGAAGGCAATTTGTGCTGTTTTAATAATATGAATTTCTGATGAAACACAATATGTAATTAATTACGATTAACACGGAAACTTTTCTTTTTTGTCCCATAGATTTCTAAAAAAAATCATTAGAAAAGAATAAGCTTATAAAGGTATACGGTTGAATAGACATGATATACATTAGATGATTAGTTAACAAGCCAGGGGTTGGGGGATACGTAAAAGAGTTCAAAACTTCTACTAGACACGTGCAAATTTTCTTAGGGGACTTTAGCGTAAAACGAAATGAGAAACCTTTATAAATCTTGCTATTACAAAAAATGTTTGTTTCAAATTGTTAATATATTCTGCTTTGGCTATCAATCCCAGAAATTTTAATACATACTACATATACTTATCCTCATATTTCTGGAGATTGTAATATATTTGTTAAAGTGTATTAATATAATTACAGAAACAACTATATTCATAAACAGCGGAGCTATAACAACACAGTAAAACATAGAACAAACTTAAATGTTACTAACATCGATTTTACATCTTAAACACTAATGTAGTAATAAGTTAATAATTTTTTCCGCAGTTATTGTGTCTAGATCAATAAGTAACAAAGACAACAAATAAGAAAAAATGGGCTTTTTACTATTTTGGAAGTACAAACCTACTTAACTTAATTATAAAGTAGCTATGCATGTAATGATATGTATGTATAAATATAAATGCATTATTGTGATAGGATTAATGTTAATCTCTTCCTGTGTCAACTTCCTGTTTCTCTCTCCTTCTCTTCTATATTTTTTTTTCTATTTTCCCCTTTTTCTTTACTTATCTGTCTCTCTTTATAACTAAATTGATGTTATGGAGGAGAAAGGGAAAAATAGGTAGGCTGAAAAATATATAATAGAAAAAGATTTCCAAATATTTTCTTAAATACTAGCTTCTATGGGAGGACAGATATTTCTGAAAACTAGCCTAAACAAACCCAAGACATACAAAACCTACTCGAAAAGAATTATCCATTCGGACCAGCCATTTCCTAGATCTTTGGCTACAGATAAAAACGCTTACTACTTTATTAATCGATGTAAACACTCATAAAATCAAAGAAACTTAGACAGAGGGACAAAGGCTTGTCACTAGATTTTGAAGAACTAGGTTTGATTTAGATTGCGTTTTCCCTATAAAAGTAAAAAGATGTCAAATCTGTTTGTCTCTCTGTCTGTCTGTCTGTAACCAATATTGTTCATCTTTGCAATGAAGCTTTTTATGTGTTTAGAGAAGGCTTCATTAGGTTTAGGGTTAGGGTACCTCTAATGAAATCACCTAAAGTAAAATATACCTCAAACGAAAAAAAATTTTGTACTTTTTCTTTAAAAAACTAAAGTTGTTAGAGAAGGAACGACTTCTCAACTTCCTCCAAGTGACTTTAAAGCCTCTCCAGGCGTATCCAAAGTTTATATTTTAATATCCATTCCTTCAACCCTTTGATATAACAGTTAGGGAGTTGAATCCATTTTTATAGAAGCAGAAATATAATCTATGATTATGGTTTGGACCCTCTAAAACTGTAATCTACCCTTCCACATTCCCCTCTCTTGGTGAAGATATCTTCAACGCCGATACGATTTTTGAAATATAAGATTCCACTTTTGTCTCTCTTGTTAAAGATATCTTCACCAAGAGAGGCAAAAGTGGAATCTTAAATTTCAAAAATCGTATCGGCGTTGAAGATATCTTCACCAACAGAGGGGAAAGTGGAATCTTACATTTCAAAAATCGTATCGGCGTTGAAGATATCTTCACCAAGAGAGGGGAAAGTAGAATCTTACATTTCAAAAATCGTATCGGCGTTGAAGATATCTTCACCAAGAGAGGGGAAAGTGGAAAGGTAAATTACAGTTTTAGAGGGTCCAAACCATAATCATAGATTACATTTCTGCTTCTATAACAATGGATTCAACTCCCTAACTGTATAATAGGATAATACATCAACATAAACAGTTGTCAATATAATATAATAGCACAGCTTTATACAATAGACTGGCACATAATGTAATTTTATAGAAGATCTTTATCATAGATTGGTACAAAATATAATTTAATAGTTATTTTTAAGTTATATTTTTATTCAAATTTTTATTAGATACGTTTCATGTATAGTTGAATATTGTAATCCAAATATATTCTTGTATTTAACAAATATTATTTAATTAAAATATATTTTACATGTTAAACTAATTTAGTACATATTTGACTCAAATATTTTAAGAATGATATTTGATTTTATTAATTTTTGGTCAACTGATACTACATGTAAAATTTTTAAAATACTTCTTTTCATAATTTTCTTTTTAAATTATAGTAAATGCTGATTTTATTAACATAAAATTAAATTTATTTCATTATTTAGTTGGCGGTATGCAGAAGATGAAAAGGTCATAATAGAAATAGTTTGCCATAGTGTCGACGAAAACATCAAGCCTTTACTCTAATAATTTCTTAGCCATTATTAAGGTTTTTCTTTTAAGATATTTGGATCATAGAAAAAATCTCTTATTTCTGGCCACTGCGGGAGCTTTAACTATGCGGGCCTATTTTCACACCATTTGGGGCAATTAGTGACATTTACCTAACCTAAAATCAGTAGCACACAGACAACGGAGGACAGCAGACGTGTTCTTGTTTTTCCTGTGTAAATTGATTTTTTTCAATCTTACCCTTGCAGTCAGCTTATTGCAAACATGGGTTGAAAATGTATGGGTACCCAAACCAATTCGTGTGTTGTGGACATTTACCATCAAACAAAAAAATCTGCAATATACAACAAAAACAGTGAAGCCACCTTTTTTTTCGCCTACAAAAAAATTCTGTCAAATAAAACTTGTAAGATGATATTATCCTCCCTCTCCCTCCTACCAACCCCAAGATGTAAGATAACCTAAGATGGCCGCTGCACTGTTCAACACACTAATCATTCACAATGGGAATTTCTAGGAACTAAACAAATTATGCTGAGGATACAGATTTGTTGGTTGCTACTCATTATTTATCCTCTGGCTACTACTCAGGCTATTGTTTCTGCCAGTTATTAAAATGAGTAAAAGGCTTCCTTCATTGGATGTTTTGCGTCGGGCTGCAGACGACATATTATCATTTCTGGCATTTTCATTTTAATTTTTCCGCCAAAATAGTATGACAGATGAAAACAGCATTGTACAAACTGTAAATAGAAACAATAGGAAAGCAATGGTTTATACCTCTTCAGTCAATGTTTCAATTTAGTGAATATCTATCTAAGATATTAAGTAAAACTGTATCAGACTACAAAGTATAAAATATATCTGTGAATCGAAATATTATCAATCTACATAACACACCTAACAGTTGAATATTATTGATGTTTTATCATTATTGTTGTGATTATATTATTCACTGTTTTATCTACTTTTGCATTATATGTGCTATCATGATTTTTAACTATATTATAACATTGTGTCCAATGTTTTTCCCACTGTGGGTATCTTATCTATTTTTAACAATGAGAAGGTATTAATCCTGTTCTTATAATATGTATGATATCTTTTCCTACAGTTGAAATATATCAGTTTAAAACAAACAACCTAACCTAAAATAACCTATAAAAATCTGTTGTAAAAATACAACGAAACCCGCTACTTCGTTTTCTTTCCATGATCCAGATATTTTTCTACAGAGATAATTTTAATTTAACAAAATTCAAATATGATTTGATATGATATAACTAATCTAAATATCAGATAAAATTGACACATTTAAAATGTTAAACAAATAAATAAATCTATCATTTAATTCTGAAACATATTGATTTATGTTTAGAATTAAATATCATCATTTTATTTTCATTTGATTTTATAGAAAGGGAACTCATAGTTTTTCTCAGTTACGGGGCATCTTTTAAGTAAGGTCTGTCCATAAGTTCTATATGTCCTCTATTAGAATAAGTTAAGTAAATGAAACATATCTTTCTTGATTATTGCTAATGAGCTACCGAATAATGTGCAATATCTTTTGATTATTTCACAAAACCTGCCGAAACTGAAAATATACAGTTAATTATCGCATGATATCATAGACAGCTTTCCACGGTAATAAAATAAAAAAATTTAAGATAAAAATCAATTTTTTTATCACCTAGGAGCCAAAAGTCCGGGCTAACAAAACTATTCTGATATTTATCTTATATTCGCAGAAAACTGGCTGTAATACAATACAATACATGATTTTTCAGTATGGCTTAGAACCGGTTATAATCTAGCGGATATTAACCGGTTTCGAAGCCATTCTTAAAAAGAATTTAAGCTATTTATTGATATAAAACAAAAACTTTTGCTCTTGCTCATAGATAATTTTTTCTATTCTAAACTGTTATAAGTTTTGATTGTAAATGAAAATTTTATTAAGCAGAGTTTCTCTTTAGATAAATAAACAATAAATATGGCCTAGATTTATTAGATTTAGATTATTATATTAAACACTTTCTTATCTTCAAATCAAGGATAATAAACTAATGCTAATTCCCTAATAAAGTAACAGGATGTCTATTTGTTTTTACCGAAGGATCTCGGTAACCGCTGAACCGATATGGTTCTCCTTTATAGGGTATCTTCTCAAATGTCTTGAGAAGGTTTTAAACTATTTTAAGGAAGGCTACCTCCACCCTCCCAAGAAAAATCGCCTATAGAAAAAAAACAAATAATTTTTTTAAAAACTAAAATTGAAATTTAGGAGGGTGGAAGCCGACCGTTTCCTGCCCTCCCCCCCCCCCCCCCACCAAAAAAAGTGCTAATATTAAAATCAGATTATCAAGTCAAATGTAAATAATGACGTTTATTTCAATTTTAAATCATATTTAACTAATTTTGCAAATATCTGAATTTGCATACGGTGTCAAACTTTTTGTTGCATATTTTTTGTGACAATTTAAGTCATATTTTATGACGTGAATTTACGTATTTTAAACAAGCATAATTATTTTCCAAGTTATAAAAAGTAGAAATCTTTTTGCATATATTTCAGCACACTTCGTTTAAGGAATTTCCCCTTTCCGCTAAAATATTACAGGGTGGTCACTTGTTTATGTCTTCATGAGGAATTTAAATTGAAAAGAAAAATTTAAGAATTTAACGCGACTTTCTAGCAACAGTGCGTTTTATTCTACATACTGGTGGCATCCCCTCTGCCTCTTTGGCCTTAGATACAAAAGTGGCCCGTCGGTGCTATAAAAAAAAAGTCCTTGCTACATTTTTTGAGCAATTAATTTTGGGGATAAGGAGATAGAGTGACTACCTGTTTTATTTCTAAATATTTGTCAATAGGTCTTACCGTCTACGATATCTTATTGGACATATAGAACAATGGAAATCTGGCTACTTAAGTAAGTAAGTGAAACAGAGAAAATATTTTTTTAAGCAAAGCTTTTCTATAAATTTACAATTTCGTTTAGACTTAGAAATTAATTTTATTAAGTTTTGACACTCTACAAGAGTTATTGTTCGTTGGTTCTTCAATGTGATTTGGGATGTCATCATTGTTTTTAAATTATCTAAAGTAAAAACATTTGTGAAGCAGGCCGACGGCTTATTTAACTAATAATACTTTTAAGTAATAATAAAGTAGATATGATTATAAAAATATTCAAGTTTATTGTATCAAAACCACCTGGACACACTGTATTTCCTAGTAACCTGTGTAAAACAGTTAAAAGAGCAGATAATTACCCAAAATTCACTAAAAATGAAAAATTATGCTTCCAGCCCAAATTGCGGACAGTTAGTCGTTTTTTGTGCATATTTTATCTTTTTGCAATTTCACAGTTAATTTTTTAATCAAATATTTCGAGCTGAGTATTTTAGAAATTCTATATTAAAAATAAACTTTCCAGAACTTTTCTTGACTTCATGTTTAGGTTAAACCACATAAAATATGGTGTTGTGCTGTCCCTGCTCCCCCCCCCCCCCCATATTTGTTTAAATTTTTAAATAAGGGTGGGGGGAGAGTTTTGAATGTCCCACCTCCCAACAAAATGGCTTAAGAAAACGCAAGACCTTTATCTATATTCTCTGAAGATTAGAGCCCAAACGGTTCAGCGGTTACCGAGATCTTAAGCTTCAGACATACGGCTGGACATTCATCGTTCTATAAGCGCTGGTAATAAATAAAAAGGTGAGAATAGTATGTTCCTATTTTAATTAGATTTTAGGAATAGATAAGTTTCAACTGTGGATTATTTTTAATTTTACTTACAGAAATAAAAATTATATTGCAATTATAATAATTGATTCTTCGAACAAGATTGGTCTATTAAACATTGAAATTAAGTGTAACTTTTAAGATTTTTATATTGAAATTGGATTTTCCATGCTACCATTTATTTGCCATAACTATTATGCCTGTAACACAGGGAGAGAGGGACTTTAAATTTTTATTTTATTAACAGTTTTCTCAACGAAAGATAGTAGCTTTGTTTAAATACGACCATCCTAATTTATTTTCTTCCTATTTTCAATTTTTAATTCGTATCAATTATAAACGTAAATATAAAAATCCATAAATTCATAGTTTGAACTGTACCACAGGTATTAGGTGAAGGACCAAATTAACAAATTTCAAAAACACATTTTATCATTTATTTGCTTAAAAACTTTTATCAAATCTTGATTATTGGTTGAGACTGGCATAAAATTAAACTTTTCATATTAGGTTTATTATGTTTTTCCTTTAATAATTTGTTTAATATCACAATTTCAAGTTTCAGAGTATTTGTCTTTATCCCTAAAATGATACTTCGATAGAAAAGCAATAATTTTTAATAAATTAAGTTTTAATAATGAAAAGGTAGTTTGACTCAGCAACTTTTTAACATTAATATATCAAAATAATAGCCAACCACTTGCTTGTAATAACAAGAAAGACAAAATCCAAAAAAAAGCAAATCTGTCGCCAACTTTATTAAAAACAAAATG
Organism: Acartia tonsa; assembly: GCF_053477335.1. NCBI lineage: Eukaryota > Metazoa > Arthropoda > Copepoda > Calanoida > Acartiidae > Acartia > Acartia tonsa. The sequence continues at coordinate 26,173,232 of NC_137261.1, forward strand.
CTTAATTGACTATAGAGATGCTTCGCATATAATATTGCTAAACAAGTAAATAGGTTAGTTATTTTCAGTATTTAAATTGTGGTTACTTTGTTTTCTAAATTATACTTTGTATTGCAAAGTTAGAAATTCCTGATTATGAACGGTCCAATCCTTATTGTAGAAAAGCTTCGCTTTTAAAAAGAGTTTTTCTCATAAACTGGGAACAATTAATTACAATAATGACTGTATAATATCTTAACAAATTGTTGTAACGACAGGATATAATTTAGCTTAATTAAACTTTTTATCAACACTTTTTGCATTCATATTATTCGTTGTAGTATTTTTTTTTAGTAGTTTTTTTTATTTAGGGGTAGTTTTTTTCATCGTAGTTTGAGAAGATTATTTTACGTCATTTAAAGAGAGAGGGGAATAAACTTTAATTGGCAAACGTGAATTATCTATAAGGAGCTTCACTGTTAAGAATGTCTTGATCGGTTAAGCGGTTAGCGAAATCTCTTGTTAAAGCATATAGAAAAATACACAGGCACACACACACACACAACCTGTTACTTTCATGCATACATTAATGTACACCTCTTATTGGTCAGTTCGTTAATCTAGTAGTAGGGGAGGGGTTGGGGTTTGGATGGATTGGGGGGAGAGTCTTTAGTTTAGCCAGCTACAAGTTTCCTTTATTAGAAAATATGATAATGTGGTGTAAGATCCCAGTAACAATAAATCCATTTTTCTGTAATGTTCAATTAAATTTTCATGATTTGATATCTTGTTTAAAAGTGTTAAACCTAAATATGACACATATATTAAGGTGTTAAAAACACCCGTTATTTACTATTAACTAGCATGTCCTAAATTTTCAATAAAAGTGTCAGAATTTACAACATCAAAACCAATTTTAATAGTGAAAACAATTTTCTGAAATAGAAATAATTTTCTATATTTATGCGATTATATACAAATATTTTTTTGTGAGTTAGCTCATTCAAATTAGCATTTTTAAGTTTTTTTTGTCCTATACACTAAAAATATATGCTATAGTAGTTGTAGTTTTTCTTCGACCATCCCCCTGCAAAGATATGGTTCAATTTCTCCCCCCCCCCCAAAAAAAAAAATAAGCTTTCCCAATATATATACCCTAAATATGTAGTTAAAAAACATTTCTATCCCCGAAACTTTAAAATCTTCCAACAATTATTTTCAAATTCAAAAAGTAAGCCATTAATTACCTTTTTTAAAATTGTATATGTAAATGATTTTAGGTCAGGCTATTTTTGAACATGTAAGATTTTATCACTTTATGCAAATAAAAGATTGTGAGAAACAATGCATTTTCTCATCACCTCGGGGAGACAGGGACAAGGGTTCTGATAAACAAAAGATAGATTAAAGTGCATCATGTAATTAGCATAAAAATAGCCATAAACCACTCCTAGACTTGTTCGATTGAAATAGTCTAAAACCATCAAAGGATCTATGTTAATATTTCCTAAAATGTATAACTTAAGCAAAGGACAAAAACACTTTACTATATAGAATATTATTTTTAATCATAGGTCATCACATTGACTTTTAATTTTTCTAGCTGCTATTTAAAAGACTGACAGGAGATAACAGATTTTTCTCTTATTAAGAAAAGGAAGAAGCGTGGTACTAAGTCAGAATACATTTTATAAGAACTTTCAAAGAATTTGAGCATTTTTTTTTATAAAACTTGTTCCTGTTTAAGATTTCTTGCCTAAACTTTGTGTCCTTATCAAATAATAACAATAACACAGTTTTTATTTGCTTAGATGTTTAGCAAAAGGAAAAGGAATCTGTTTTTAAAGATAATGTTTCAAATTCAATAAGTAAAATAATATTTAGTTCTTTGTTACTTTCATTTTCTAACTAGATTTTAGAGCTATACAAAAAAAGCTTACCATTCTTGAGTTTTAATATCCTTTTTTCTGAGAGATTTAAATAAAAAAAAATTGGAAGATTTTATGTTTAAGAATAACAATACCTATACGAATTACTTTTTGCCATTTTGTCCTAAATATGCAAAATTATAAAGTCCTTGCTTTTTAAATATGAAAATAATGGAAATAATAACATTCAAAAGACTGTTAGCATAAAATCTGTAGAAAATAATTGTAGAAAAGCTGAGATTAAAATATCTAATTTCATTTAATTCTTTAACATGCAAAACTTTAATCCTGCGAGCAAAATAAATTTTCTAGTTTATCTGTAATTCTAAGCAGAATCAGTTCTTAGGTTAGCTATCATTTCCACTATTTGTTTACAATTCAAAAATCATAACAAATGCAAATAAAACTATAGCATAAGTACTACCAATTACTCTTTTCTCAACATTTAACCCCCCGTCCATCAAATTGGCATTGTATTTTATGTAATTAGATAACATTTTGTAGGTTTAAAATTATGTGTAAGTGATGGCTAACCCAGAACTGTTCTTATCTATGTTCCCCTACTTAGTGTCTAATAGGTATTACATACATGAGATAACATAATTCTGCTGTGCCATTATTACTGCTTAAATGTCAAAAGATGATAAAATAAGATAATGAATAAAAATTATATATTACTTGATACAATTTAAGTATTTTTGCGTTTGTATATTATTATAAAACATTGTAATTTAATACAAACTCCAGAAAATTATTGATAAAATCAGGATTTAGACCCATATTATTTAGAATTGTTATAGAAGTTTTTAAAATGAATTGCATATGAATGTCTGGCGGTTTTTATTAACTTGTTTCATGAGGAATTGATGGCTGACTCATAATTCTCTATTATTTCAGAATAAATATATCAGCCAGATAGTAAAAGGGGGGAGGGGAGAAAAATTTACATTTTTAAATGAGACTTGTCAAAAGAAAGCTGAAATAATCCAAAACAATCTTTTATTTGATCCATTAAAAGACTGTTTAATAAATTACAAAAAGTAATAATCTTACAATTTTTAATTAATGGCACTACGTCTAAACTTATATGGTTTCGTGGATTATACAAAAATATGTATTGAAATATCCAACCAAATTTTGTTTGAAAATTTCTATACTTAGTAGCTGGCCATTTCTGACATAAATATAAAACAAAAATTTTTTAATAGATTTACAGATAGTCAAATACTATAGAAATAGAAGGGGAAGGGGTTAAATAACTTTATACCCCCACCCTGAGGACCCTGTGACGATTTTCATTGAAAATGAACCAATACCATTACATTCATAGATTTTTTGTCAGATAGTCAAATGGATGCAATAAAATAAAATCCTGGTTAATATTTGCTATAGAATTATTAAATATAGATTTAAATAGACCGAAAAAACATTTGTATTCAAATAAACAGATTTATTTTTTCTTTTTGGGGGCGAGGATATAAAACAACTGATTTATAGTTTAGATGTATATACAGACAACTACCTCCCTTCCTTTTTCAACGACCCTTTTTGTCTGCTTCTAAATCATTTTCTGCTACTTGGCTGTGTTAATATAAGCGACACCATTGGTTGATTCTCAATGACCCAATAGAAAGGTTGCACAAGGTTGATGCGATAGGGAGACACAGTTATTTAACCCTTTCTATCTCTAGTGTTTTACTCTAATACAAAAACATTAAAATTAATTCACTGAGCAGCTTCTTAAACAGACAAGCAGAAAATTGTTAATCTCTACACAGGTGTCCTGGGAAGGAAACAAGATCCATGAAAACAATTTGTATACAGGGTCTTTCAAAACTAAAGTATGTATAAATATACAGCTTGGCTCGGCACCCACGATCAATCTTAAATCCGTTTGGAACCTTTAAAAGTTGTTTTGGAAAAGATGGATGGTCATATTTGGACCGTGTTTAGAATTCCAGCTGATTTTTAAAATTGTAAAAGGTTGTAGAGTGGCAGAACAAATGTTGTAAACGGATCAACGGACTTTCTAGCAACTATTGTAGAGTTGCAACGTCTTAAATCGTACCTAACTTTTACTAGAATCATCATGTAATGTTTGAAATCGATAACATTTTGATTTGTTGGTTAATCAAGTTGATTGTTCGAACGTTTCAACTTATAACTTTAATCTAAAGAAAGGGTAATTCTGTGGATCATTATTGGGGATGTACATCAATTTAACGGCCATTGTCTTATTCCTTTAGATCATAGGAATATAATTCCCTGTTCCTGCAGGTGTCACGGAAATTCTGTGAATCAGCGCGTGTGACACAATAACTCAGTTTCATCAAACATAGAACAAATATTTAGAATTCTTAGGAGGAAAATTCAATGCTTAAGAAGTTAAGACTAACCTCATTTGGGAGGCAGTAGGAGGTATAGTATCTAAAACAAATTCTACTTTTTGGCGGTCACAGAAGCATTTGTTATTTAAGTACTTTTTAAAGTTTTACAAAATCCATATATTCTTCACAATTTTTTTGTGTTCAATCTAATCTAATCTAATATAAAAGTTATACTTGGGGCCCCAAATATGGGTACAAAATTTAAGTTATGGAATTTAACAAGGAATGCTTGAATTTAGCTTGCTGAATTCTTTTCTATGGGGAATAGTTTACCTACACAACAATAAACATAACTGTGCTACATTCTACTTCTATTTTTCTATGATTAGGAAACACGGAATACTTGAATTCAGCTTGCTGAATTCTTTTCTATGGGGAATAGTGTACCTACACATCAATATACAAACATACTACTACTTTTCTACTGTTTCTACTATTATTATTCTAACAATAGTAAACATATAGGAAACTTTAATACATTCTAGTATTATGATTCTATGATTAGGAAACACGGAATACTTGAGTTTAGCTTGCTGAATTCTTTTCTATGGGGAATAGCAGGGTAAACATGCTAATCTTCGTACCTTTACATAGGTCAGAGCATAGATGCTATGTAATTAGCATTGTCATTCAATCCACAGAGAGGGGACAATGTTCTGATTTTCAAACTAGTCCCCAAAGTTTTATAGTACGTTTTCTTATTCGTTGGCTTAAAAACTTTTGGGATTTTTGAATTTGATTGGTTGGTTTATTAAGTTGAGTGTTCAAACGTTTCAACCACTAATTTTAATCTACAGAAGGGGTCATTTATAATCAGCATCATCATTGGGGATTTGCATCAATTTATCAGCCATTGTCTTGTATCTCTGCATTAACTGCGAAAATACTCGATAATGTTTTAGGACATTTACATTTTTAGGACATGATTATAGAGATGCTTATAACATTGTACTTTTTTGTCCTAGGAATCAGTATTCCAAAAATCGGATCAATCGAATAGTTATATAATATAAAAATTTGTTGTTGAAAAATCAACATGTTTCAAATCAATAGGACAACTCTAAAATATCTAAATTAACGAAATGATCTAACCACGAAAAAAAAATAACTGTTTCGAACGGACGGATCCTTATTATAGGAAAGCTTCGATTTTAAAATTAGATATCATGATTTCATATGATTTATTTTGAACAAGTGTATTACAACTGTACAACATTATTTTTCTTGACAATATCGTTTCTAACAAACATATCATTTTGATTTCTTCCCGTGTTGGGGTTAAAGTCATCTCGGTGATCAAATCTGAATGAATTATATTTTTTTATCGCTTGGTTTAAGTTATCCGGTGATAGGAAAAGCAAAAATCATAGGACTATATATCCTAGTTTTTAGAAGCGTAGCTGCTCTATAATTCACTTTTTATTTCCGTCCGTCAGTCTGTCTGTAACGTTATGGGGGAAATGCGATATTCTCTACTGCTATTGAAGATTGACAGCTAATTTTTTTAGTGAAGATTCTTAGTGAAGATTTACTTTGAGTTTTTACATATTCTCTTATCTTTTTTCATTGTTATGAGAACTGACCAACTCTTCTAAAACTCACTATTTTTGTTTGGTGTTTTGTGCTTCGCTACTTATGGATGTTGTCATCCTTGTTTTTTTTCTTTTCAGTCGGATATACAGAAAAATTAGCTCTAGAGTAGATGTAAAAAATACAAATCTGTAAGGATAAATTTTAAAACATACGCAATTACAATAAACAAATTTACCTCCCGTAGCTTAAATAATCTGTGCTAGTTTATTCAACCCAATCAAGTTTTGATGAAATTAGTGACCGTGCTAATAAAAACTTTAGGTACCAGCATTTTTTAGAACCTAGTATCACCTCCCTCCCAGCCAAAAAATCCCTAGACAAACAGACAGTCAAAGTAAATAAGCACACAGACATCCTATTACTTTGTGTTAAAGATAAAAATTTACCTTGTATATCCTTTGCTTTCCATAAACTCAATGATTTTCTCTCTGGATGAATCTAAAATTATTTAAATATCTATCTATTATCAAGGTCAGATGTTTAGTGGACATAACTGACTGACTGACAAACTGACAGACCAAGTAAATTATACAAATACTCGATTATCATTTTACTAGAAATCTTCTCAAAAAAGCCAAGATTTTGCTAATAATAATAACAATTTATGTTAAACTAGCAGCTGTGCCCCCTAGAAGCCTCCAGGAGCACTTAAAGTTTGATAGAGAAAAATAAAGTAGACCCTAATTTTTTTGGAGGGTGGAGATACCTTCCTTCCCCCAAACTTGTTAAAAACATTCCCTGGATCTATAGGAAGCTTCAATGAAAAGTAGAACTACATCGTTTCAGCAGTTATTGAGAATGGAATCCTTCGCTGCATACAAAAAAAGCTTACTATTTTATATAATAGGATATACAAATATTACCTTTCATAACTAAGCCAGCAAGATCTGTTTCAACTGAAAGAACCTAAAAATAAAAATGAATAGATTAACATTGATTCATTAATTATGAAAACTTTTCCTAGGGTATGGGTAAAATTTAAGATGCAAATAGAGGGAGGATGGGGGGGATTTGAATTACTTCCTCCCCCCTCACCTAAAAATGTAAGTACTGGACATTATAGTTTTTGTTTTACTTTGAATATGAAATCTATAACTGTCTGCAGAATAAAATCATTGGTGAACCAACCAAATTAAGGTTTCATAGAATTAAAGTGTTTACTAAATATCTCCCCCCTCCCTCCCTGAAAGTTGTGAGGATGCAGTCAGTTGTAATCAGGGAAAAGGGTATGTGATTCTGACAAACAATTCTAAGTGAAAATTTCCCCTCAACCCAATTCCCTATTTTCTCCCCCTTCTTACCCACTTACCTTTTAGTTACACTAAAAAAACAAGTTTTACTCCAACTTTACTCCAACAAAATATTTAATTTTGGGCAGTTTCAAATGGAATTAATTGGCTAAATAGAAGCCCGTAACTGTAATAAATGCGGACATATAACGTACCTCAATGTTGACCTTATCCCAAGGAATGCTCCTGAGTACAGCAAGTTCATATCCCTCAATGTCTAGGATAAAAAGGTTGACCACTGGGTTGCCCACGGCCGCTACTATAGCTTGGATGGGGAAACATTGCAACTAAAAAAAGGTATTTTTTTATTGCAAGCAAAATTAATATATTTTGAATTAAAATACCCATGCATTACTAGCATATAATTGTCATTTGATTTTTTAAAATGAAACATTTCAACCATTAACCATGAATTATACTTTCGGACTAAGTATAAATGTTAAAAAGATATTTCGTTACCTTGACAAATGGCTGCTCCTTATTGGCAAATCCTCCCATAAACCTAAAAAAAAATTTATTAATCAAATATTAAGAAATTGTAATATTCAAAATATAAGAAATGTATTTCCATCTATCTATCTAAAGTGTAATATCTCAGTAACCGCTGAACCGATTGAGTTTTGCTTATAAAAGAATATATCAACTGATAAAACAATGGTTCTTTGTTATTTTCATTTCAGATGAAACACTCAGCCCCCCCCCCCCCACAAGAACGAAAACTTTTTGAGGAACATCTAACAATGGTCCTAACCTATTTATTTTTTTGATGGGACACTCAAAACTAGCTTAGTTATAGAGAAGCTGTACTACTAAAGAATAAGGATACTTACGTAACTTGCTTGTTAGTAGCTGCGCTTTTCGTGCTACCAGTGCTAAAACAAAAATACAACGTTATAAAAAAAAAATTGGCGACAAAAGAACCGAATGTGCCCTCTGAATGTTTAAGAAGTACATAGAATATCTTAAAAGATTTGAAAATATAATTTGTACAAGCATAAACCCTCACAGAAAAGTTATTTGCAACCCCTATGGGGAAGTTTAAAAATTGATGATAAAAAAGTTTTTTGAGATGTTACCTGAAAGTGTTAAAATTGCTGAAAGAAGATTTTTCACTGGCAGCTAAACAAGCGTTCAATAACCAAGCTTTTCGATTCACCTACAAAATAAACAATTCAATCCTACAGATAACATGCTTATATAAAAGTAACAACATGTTTGTCTGTCTATCTGAACCGTAAGATTTTGCTCTCATTTAGAGTAAAGCTTCTTATTGATTACCAACTATTTTAGGGAAAAGAAATACCAAGAATGAGATATCAACCCTAGAAAAAAATACTACCCAAAAAAGTTAAAATCTAAAAGTGCCACTATAGGCTTTTAGGGGCGTAGCCAAAAGTCCACATGTAAAAAAGCTTTACTTTAAAAAAAGAGTAAAAGCTATTTAATATCCAAAATTGGTATCTACTTACTTTTTTACAAAATCTGAAAAGTTGAGGAACGGCTTCTACCAAAACTCCTAAAATTATAAGTTAATTTTACATAAACTTATTTTTGTATTCAAATATTTTAACTGCCTTCAATAATTACTTTTATTTCCAGTTTACATAATTGACTTAAAACTTTCCCTATTAAATGGCATTAAATAAAAGTGGAAATGGTAGAGGTGTCATGGACATAACGCTATTCTAATAACATAGTAACTACATAAGCCATTGTAATTGAATGCCTACACGATATTTTCAAGTTTTACAGTACCCTTTCATGCGCATTACAATGAGACAAACTAATTAAAATATAATCCTAAGCTACCCAACCTCTACTTAATTTATTATACCTGTCCATTTAAAATTATATTCTAACGCCAGAGACACAGAAAATTCACATTCTCCGGCTCCTGCCTCAACAAAGAACCCATTCTAAAAACAATAGAGATTAAAAAATAAAGTAAATATGATTTTCGAACAAAAAAATGAAAAATTAACAAAAAAAGACATGCTTTAAAAATGTTAAAAGATATGAAGAAAAAATAATGAGATACATTTTTAAGATATCAAATAAATCTTTGAATGACACATAATAATGTTTTTAAGCTTTAAAAGAAAAGAAAATATATAAATAGATCATTATACAAATAAGTTTAAATAATTTATTGAACCCTAAAGAATGTTGGTATTTTACCGTTAGTTTGTTTTTATAAACCATCTCCATAACATCATTGGCTTGATGATTATTCTTCATTTCTAAACAACATAATAATAAGAGACTAAATATTTTTTTTTACATATTCTATAAATTGGCTACATAAGTTTGTCTTCAAACTACCGACTCTTGTTCATCTGATATTTCAAAATACTGGATAGTTTAACAAGGTACAATGTTTAAGCGAATCATTTCTATAATCAAGTTCTAAAAATGTAAATATGTTCTTAAACAGTAAACAGTATCCTGTATTAAAGCAGTTTTGAAACAAAATACTTCAATTTTGTTTTGACTTACACATTTATTTTCTGCTTTTCAATTCTGTCACTATACAAGTGATAATATTAGGTTGCCCTACCATTTCACAGCTTCGCTTTTATGGGTGTTTTTATCATTGTTATGTTTATTTTCATGTATACTATATGCTATATGTAAATAAAGTTTAAAGAAAATTTTGGATACAAATTTTAATTTTTAGTAAGAGTTAAGGTTTAAAGAATTAGCATTTTAAATATGAAGATTGCTTCCAATAGTAGCGAATATGTTTGGAATTGATAAGCTTGTCAACAAGGCATGCAAAAGAAAAAAGAATAAGTCATAATCTAAGTGAACGGTGAACTAAATAAATAACGCTCAGCTCAACGTACAGAGGAAGGGAAAGTACCTCGGACACAGATTATTATAGTGTATATTCGATTCTAAAATCAGTGATTTATAAAACCAAAAATGACACAATTATAGAGTATCAATGCTTATTACAAATTTTCAAGATTCTTACCAAAATATTTATCATTGAATGAGTTGACATCATAAGGTACATCCCAGGGTGAGGGCGGGATCATCAGCTGATTTTTTAGGACAACTAAAAAGTACAAAAATATTTATATTAAGCGAAGCTTTGTATTAATTATGTTCAGTCCATCTGATCGTAACGGATACCTTTAATCGTTAATCTAGTCATGTTAGAAATTTTTTATCAATTTCATACTTATTACACAGCGTAGTAATAATCATTACAAAAAAGTCCTTATGTCTTTTTAATAAATTCTAATTCAATTATCTTATTCATCTGGTTTTCAATAATGATTTCTAAGATCATTAGGTACAAATTTATGAGTGACGAATCTCCAAAATCAAGTCTTAAAATGTAAGTATTAGTTCGTAGCAAGCATCTGGTATTCAAGTTATTTGGAATATATTTTCTAGAATAGTAAAGATAATCATCAATAAGAAACTAGAAACTAAAAAGCTGGTTAAAAAAACTTACACGAAACCCAAGGATTATCAGCTTCCATGCAATTTAGCAGAGGTCTAAAAAATGAAGGCACGTAAAATCAATTTGATATACATTGTAATCAAAAAGTTATTTTATAACTTTTTATAAATCAGCCACAATTTGTATTACACTATGTATAAAAATTTGTAGAATGTTAAAAATTTAAAAGCCTAAAACAGCGCTTCAACAAGGAAATAAATTTTAATAACTTATGGCAATATTGTAATGAGATACCTGTATTGAATAGGCCATTTGGTCCCATCATGAAGCGGAATCTCTGCTTTGTCCTGTAGGTTAATATAATTTTAATATATTTTCAATAGTGGTTTTCTTTTCTTTTTTTTTTCTTATTTAATAATTTATTCCTTTAAGAACAAACTATACATAATTAAATCACATAGTCTTGAATTATTAATATATACAGTTTATAAAATAGCACATAAATTGTTAATAACAAGCGATATTATAATATATTGTAAAAAATTAACTAGTTATATTTGGAGACAGTTTGAAAATCAAATACTAAAATATTTTGTGTTGTCTTTATATTTCAAAACAAAATTAATAAATTTTTCAATAAGATATGTTGATATACCACCTTTATCTAATAATTTTGAACAGAATTGAGCTAAAAGCAATGTTTGAGAAAAATAATTGTTTTCATTCCATCTTGATAGACAAGGTTCTTTACTAATTTTTAGCGCCTTGTCTTTAGCTGCTAAAATGAGCATCGAAATTTGAGCAAAATCGTCACCTTTAAAGCATTCATAATAGATGTTAAAAAGAAAGAAATTTTCTTTAAGGAAAATGAACTCAGGGCGACCCTGAAAGTAAATTTCATCTAGAAAAATAGCAAGACAATGGGCGAAGTATTTCGGGAATTTGCAGAAAAAAATTGCATGATCTGAATCATTTTTTACATAACATTTAGTACAAATATCACTATCAATTAGATTCCATTTGAATAATTTTGTACAACTTACCAGTGTGCGTATGTATTGTTCAAAAAGGAATCCTTTATAATATAAAGTTATAGGTAGATCAAGAACAATCTTAAAACTATTTTGAAAATTTTCAATATCTGGAAACCATTTTTTATCTACCTTTCTAGTTTCTATTGAAGGATGAATACTGGCAATTTTTTTCTTATGCATTTGTTTGAAAAAAAGCGAAAAAATTGATGGTGTCTCGTATGTAAGATAAAAAAGAGGTTTTTCTGCATTTTTATTCTTATTCAAAGATAAACATTGTAAGGAACTAAACTCAAACTCATTTGAAATGTTTATAACCACCTCTTTTAGTTTTGCATAAATTTCCTGGTGATTGTCTAAATTTTCTATCAAATTTTCTTTAATAACAGGAATATAAAGATATTTTTGCTGAATTGTTATACTTTTTAATATAGAAGCAATAGTCTTTAAATTACATCTATCAAGGATTATACTTTCTCTACTGCTAAATTTAATGTCTTTAGACCAATAGGATGAAGTAATGGGCGATTGCAAGAATGTCTTTGGATTTTTTTCTAACTCTTCTAGAAAAATTTTAGATTTTTTAAACATTGTTTTCCCCTGAGGTGGGTATAAAGACATAAATTTATTACTGTATTTTTTCAACATATTAGAGCCAAAGTTCTTAAGAATAGAAGAAATAGGTACATGCTTTTGTTTTAGAATTATAGCTAGATTTGAATTAGGGTATTCGTTGGCATGTTTGAGGATATTAAAAAAGCTTGTTATCCAAATAGAAAAACTTTGCTGTTCTGGTAAAAGCATATTTAAACCGCCATCGTGAAACTCTGATTCAATTCTCTTTTTAGCTACTTTGTATCTGTGACTTGATCCATTTGACCAAAGAAATTTAGAAGTACTTTTCCATATTTTTTTGCATATCACATTATTTGGTGAGTAAATTCTATATATGTGCAAAGCACAGGAATTCATGAATGAAAGGCACAGATTTCTTCTCTTAAAAATATTTGTTCCATGGTTAAAATGCATATTTTTAGAACGATTATTAAGTTTATTCAATAATTCTTTATATGTTAAATTTAGAGAAGTTGCAAAATCAAAAGACAAGTAAACTCCTAAATGTTTAACAATATTACAGGGTGTTCCCAAAGAACTTAAATTTACTGGACAGTTGCCATATGTTAAAATTTTTGTTTTTTTGAAGTTAATTTCTATATTTACTGTTGACTTTAGTTTTTTAAGTAAATCAGATAAAGAAGTCACATCTTTTTCAGTTTTTAGATTTTTATATACATATATATTCCTCTAAAATATTATTTGAGTGTAGGCCTAAATTGACGAATGTCTTTAAAGATTGTTCTTTTATATTTACATGCATGAAAATGATTTGTTTTACTTAGAGATACCTAAGTCATAAACAGGCTTACTTGAACGAATACTTTAGGCATAGGTATCCTTGTGTATGGAATTAACAATCAAACTATAATGATTGAATTATTAAACCTTTTGTTATACAAAATTCCAAAATGAAAAGTATTAATGAATACTTACCACAACGTCATGGAATCTTGTCTTTATTAATTCTACATCATCTTCCTTAATTAAGTAAAAAATTTCATAATTTTTTCTTTTTATAAAATTGATAAACTTTTGATCAATTCAAGTTTTAGAAATATACAAAAAACAACACATAACCAAGTATTTACTAAATTGTAAATATAAATACAATGAAATTGGCTAAAAATACATTAATTATTTTTCAGACTGACATTGTTTCTTGCTTTGGGTTAAGTACTAATAGTTGAGGGAAACTTCACTAAAAATCAGAATCCTATTGTACATGTATAGCAGTAGAGCAAATTGTATAAGAAGACTAGTAGATAGACAGATGAAGTTCGACATATCATTTTTTATAGGGAAGCTGCGCGCTATTAGTATTGAATTAATATAATTAATTATTATTTTATTGAATATTTTTACCTTTAAAGCTTGATTATAACTTTCACAATCTATTCCATAATTTGTTTCAAACAAATCAACTATAGGGCCTGAATAATGACATTATAAGGGGTCTATTGAAGTGGGATGTACTGTACATTACAACCTAATCGAGAGTAAGGTAGAGGTAGTTTGTTCCTTAATGCCTAACCCCTGTAGGAGGCTCTAACCCTGCGGGCATATACTTGTGTAGACCTAATGCTTTAGTGCTAACCTGTACTCAATATAACCTAACCTAACCTAAGATAACAATTAACACCTGAGAAAAATACTCGCATTCTTATTCTAATCTATTTGAATATAAAAAGGGAGGGGAGGTTTTCTTTGATCGACTGGACAATTATTGGGAAACCGCTCATAATCTAACATATTATATGGTAGTTGAGATTAAAACGAATAGGACAATTCTACCAAAACAAAGAGAAATTGGTTACCTGTCTGATATGGGGATTCTGTATCAATAATGGAGCACAAATAAATAAACAGACACAGCACAAAAACTATTTTCACTCGACTTTTCTGGGATCGGCTTAATACCACCTCATTTTTAAAACTTTCGTAAAAAGTTCTTAGTTTTTCATTTAACTTTGTTCTATATTCATTTGATTGCATGGTTGTTGCCTTTATGTGTTAACTTGAACTAAATAAACTTGTCTTTTTAGAGAAATTTTTAGTGTGTATATGGTGAAAGAAGGTAGTGAAAAGTTTATAAAGAGCTGAGTGCGTGTATTGGTTGGGAAAAAGATGACTTGCGTGATTTTTCCGCCGCGTATTGAAAAAGTTCCAAGTGAAAGTTATGGATGAAAGTTCTAATTATGTTTATAAACCCTACCAAAACTGTTGACCTTCTGTCGATAAAAATAAGTGGTCGTTGCTGACACAATATCGAAATGCTATATAAAGTTTTTTTTATGAATGAAGGTATTGGGAATGTTTTAGTTTATATCAAGGGATGTGTGACAGTTTTCTCCCCCCCATACAAATAAATCAAAATTTTATGTAGCTTTTTATGTTTCTAAACCTAAAAGGCTACAAATGAAGAAAAAGCAAATATTTTTTACTAATTTGTTTATTTGAATGCATGTCCTTATTCGACATGATATGCATTTTCGTCTCGCTAACTACATTTGAAAATAAGTCAATTTTTCCAACTGATAAGTTACCAATTGTTCTAAAATGATCTATATTGAAAACAAGGATGACAACATCCATAATTAGCACAAAGATTCGTGGATGGGACTACGTAAAAGTAGATTTAAACACAAAGTGTATTTATCAAAATAGATTTATTGGAGAAAATAAACACGAAACCTTGTTTTATTTTGTCGAGATATTAATCGTCAGACCAAAATAAAATTATTGATTATATAACTAACGGCTTCGCCCCTAGCATCTAGGAGGCTGTATAATTAAAACCATAACTAAGACCTAAATCTGAAATCAAAATAGTCTAAACCATCACGAGGTCTATGTGAAGCTTACCTTAGACAGAGAACCCAATCAGTTATGTAGTTATTGAGATCTTAATTTTCAGACAAAAATATTATGGGATAGGATAGGCTAGCTTGTATTGTCTACTCATTAACGTAATTATCCTTGTCAGACTTTCTTTTTTTGTACCTTTGATAAAAATGAAAAATAAAAACATTTCTCATGGAATAATTCATTTGTTATTGTATAAAGTTTTACAATCTGATTTGTCCAAGATTATTAATGATTTTAGCTAGGTTCAACAATACAATACAAGGTGCCATTAATTCCGCTTATTGTAATATCTCTAAATTCAGTGGCGTGCGAACCGAAGGGGGCATTTGGGGCAATCGCCCCCCCCCCCTCCCCAGCGACCAAAACGCACCGGGGCACTTTGATTTAGGGGGGGGGGGGCAAAATTTTACAAAATCTTCAAAATGTCCCCCCCCCCCCCTAGACAAAGTGCTTCGCACGCCACTGTCTAAATTAGCAAATTATTAGCAGAGGTTTTCATTATGACAGTTAAATACATTAAATAGTTAAATAAATGAAATTAAATAGGTAGATAAATAAAATCGTGAAATAAATGAGGTATTGAATAAGTGAAATATTTAAATAATTAAATTAATGGAAAAGTCAAAAATGATGTAGTTAAATAAATGCAATGGTTAAAATAAACGAAAATATTAAATAAATGAAATAGAAAAGTTTTGTTAGTGTTAATTGCGTTTCTGATCATTTTGATAATTTGGTGGAAGGGGTGAAACACCTTAAAATACATTGAAAAGTGAAAAACAACACATTAATCTATATTATGAAGAAAACAAAATAGGCTGACACTGTATACATAAATTGATTTTAAAACTTAAAAAAATTCATGGATAAGAAATTGGACATTAAATTGTTATATCCCCCTAACATTAAAAAAACATATTGTAGTAGATTAAATTATTTAGTTTAAAAGTTTAGACACCAAAGTATAGAACCTTCCTATCAAAATTAAATTCAAGTACCCAAAGTTTTTTAGTCAACCAATTAAATAGCTCATTTTTGAAACCTTAAGTACCAGTGAAATTCACAGTTCAATGTCCCTCTCACTCTCTGATGTAGTTGCAGTAAATTGTTATCTTTTAAAAACTTTTTTTCAATGCAAATGTATTTGCTTAAATAGACAAAAAATTATTAAGTTTTCACCATTTAATAGATATAAATATGCTTTGTTCTATTATTTTTTTTTAAGGTTGGTGTCATTTCAGGGGGCTTTAAATGGTTCTAAGTAGCTCTGTAGTAAACAAGAATTCAATTAGCACAGGGAGTGGGTGTTTGTTTGTAACTACCAGAGGTGTTTAATCAAACCCAAATATTTAAAACAATTACCATAATAAGGTCAGCAAAAAGTTTTAAATTGTTTTTTTTTTATAAAAACAAAACGAAAATGGACACAGTTAGTACAAAAAAACTTTTTTTCCCGATTAAGAAAGATGTTTAGGTTTAAGGTATTATATTGGTTGTACACAATGAACACCCATTACTAGTAAAATGGTTCATTTTTAAAAACAAACAAGTGAAATGATTTTAGATGAATCTTTCACACGAAGGATAGAGGTTAGAAAAAGACATAAATAATTAAAAGTTCGATATTGTTATCTTGGAACTTCTTTGAAACTGTTTTTAGAAAAAAAAATGACGTCATACATTATAAATGACCAATGATAGGCCATTACATAGACTAAATTATCAATGGCAGGCCATTATACATTTTAATTAACCAATGTTAGGCCAGTATGACGTAATTTTTTGTATAGGCACTATAAAAAGCTTAACTTTTTGTAAACATTTCAATAGGCTAAAAATCAATTATTCTGTAACTCTTCTTAATATAGTTTATCTGATTAATGTTCTTTAATTTTCTGTACTTTGCTATTTTTGAATATCTACTATTCTTGTTAACTTTGCAAATATTTTTGGGATATCAATTGCTAGAATCTTAAATACAAAAATAGAATAAAAATCCATATTATTTGGCTTTTATGAATATGAATTATGAGTAAAGGAGACGAGACAAATATAGTATTACTTTTCATCATAGATCAGTAAGGGAATTCTAAAAGTATTTAGATAATCAAAGGGGAAAATGGGAAAGATTAGCTCTTCTTTATCTCAGTTCTCCTTTTTAAAGGCGCAAAGCTATTCTATAATATTCCAATGGATGTAGAATATACGTGGATTATGACAGGGAAAAAATTGTCGTTAATTTAGGTTGCTAACATGGAACTTTTGTATTAGACAGATTGTTCGTTTAGCAGGAGGCTAGGTTATAGGGTATTGAGGTTGGATGGGGGGTGTTGTTATTTTAGCCAGCTGCGTGTTTCGCTTTATTAAAGAACATGAAAATCTAAATAAGCCAGATATTCTTTGTTCGTTTATCTTCTGAATAGATGAAATTACCGATCTATCTTTTTTTAAGGAGATATTTGTATTAGAAATGGGATGGTTTAAAGCTATTTAGTGCAAGTATTGAGAAACCTCTTCAAAAAATTGTATAATGAATAATTGATATGGTTTATTTGCATGTTTGATATTAATAACGTTCGTTCGTCAGTCAGTAACACCATAGGGGAAATGTGATTTTAACGACTGCTATTTAAGTTTTTTTGCACGGTAACCCTTACCAGAAAGAAATCTGTAAAACGAACATTTTCCATGTTTTATTATACAAATTCTTTATTGCAACTTCTTTTTATGTCCAAGAACCATATGCTCTTCTCACTTCTACCGTTTGTCCATTTATGACTTTTGTGCATTGCTACTTGTGGATGTTTTCATCCTTGTTTTTTAAGATAAATGGTAAACATATATCCTTGATTTCTATGGTAAAGAGATTTGTATTAAATAGTGTTTCATCATTTCCGAACAAACATAGCGTTTCAGTGGTGTAATATGTCACAAAAGCAAATGAATTAGAGGGGGTGATGGTTTAGCATCTCGTTGAGGAGGTTACGGGTTCGAATCTCGGTACAGGTTGTGTCACAACTAATGACGGTAAAATAAGTACCTACTGATGCTATGACTTATGCGCAACATTGATAATAAGAGTATAAGGGAATGTCCTAGCCCAAAACAGGTGAGACTCATTATCATGTACAGTTCGGACAGGTAAAGATCGTGCAATAACAAGGTTGGTTATCTGCAATATTTGGAATGTTAATCAGGGATCTAAAGGGATAAGACAATTAATTGATATACATCCTCAATGATGATACACAAAAATATGCCTTCTGTTAAATTAGTGATTGAAACGTTTAAACACTTAACTTAATAAACTAAAGAATCAGAATTCACTAAAGTCCCCAAAGCTGTTGAGCCAACGAAGAATAAAACGTTATTATAAAACTTTGGGGACTAGTATAATAAACAGTCGATTATCCCCTCTTTCTCTGCTTATAAATACCTTGGATCCCATGTTGTTACCAAGAGGTATAATGTTGATAATGTGATATATTTATGGTGGAGGGGATGGCACACCATGTGAGTCTAATATTACTAATACAATCACATACCATCAATATTAAATATATTTATGGTGGAGGGGATGGCACACCATGTGAGTCTAATATTACTAATACAATCACATACCATCAATATTAAATATATTTATGGTGGAGGGGATGGCACACCATGTGAGTCTAATATTACTGATACCATCACATACCATCAATATTAAATATGTTTTCACGAGTCAAGACGAGCACTTAGATTATGATAAACAGTTGGAGATTTAATTTTTATAATTTACATTGTCCTATTATAAAGTTTAATGGACAATCGTTATTGTTTCTGTACTTCTATTTTGTCTGATTTGTGTGTTCTTTATTGTTAGCAGAGGCACCCCTAGCAGCTAGGGGCTCTGTATTTAAAGATTTTTTTTTAAATCATCGCAAGACTTAAATTTAAAGATAAAATAGTCTAAAACCTTCTCTAAACCAATTCGAAGTTTCATCATAATCTCAATTGGTTAAGTAGTTATTGAACTCCAGACAAAAAAAACCTTACTACTTTATATTACAAGATATTAGTCCCATTCCCTGTTAGTGTGTACCACTTACCACTTGATACATTTATTCTGCTTAATCATTAATAGATGCAAATGTAATAAATAATAAGTAATTAGGAGGAAAACATTTTACAAAGTAAAATACCTTATGTTAGAGAACTTACACACATTTAAGAAGAGTTTAATATTAGGTTTTATACTTTAATATTGAGTGCAGAAAGCATGCTGAATGATATGTAAAATCTACACAAAAAATATAGGAAGTCTGTCTTAAATATCAGCTGAGAAATTCTCTTTTCAGGTGGGTGGACTGACAGTCGAACTGTCATTTGTTTTATACAGTAGTATCGCTACTAATTAGGTGCATAAGAAAAGATACCTTTTAAGAAAAATATTAAGATGGAGTAAAATCCATTTTTGACATAGTTCATTTAATTTAAAAAAAAAGGTTTTGTGTTATCATGAAAGTAAAATATTGATGAAAATTAAAGGATTCTTGTAACTGACCTCTAAACATAACTCAACTTGACATTCAACATTTCTTATCAATTAATACAGAGACATAAAATAGAGGCTCAATTTTTCTTTCTGCATTTTTTTTATTTTTAAAGATGAAAGGAGCTACATAGTTGGATATATATGTATGTATTTCAATACAAGCATACCAAAAATAATATTATTACACATATTCACATTATTTTATGCATTGTTTGGTACTTACATAACCTGGGTTGGCCGTTGCAAAAGCTGAAAATACCAATTTAGGACAAACACATTTAAATAAATATTTATAAATCTTCACTTTAATTGTCTTGTACCTGAACACCAACATAAGACTATGTATCTGTAATTAAGGTTTACAAGATGTCATTCAGAGCTACTTCATGAAGTAGATTCAAAAGTAGGCTAACTGAACTTTACTGACACAAATTTTTTTTTTTTATAAATGAAGTGCCAATTTAAAAAAAGAAGCTTTTCAATTGTTTGATTATTCAGTAATATTTATCTTTATATGTGGCTGTATGTACCTAAGAATCTCTTGGGGTGTAGACGCTAGTCATAAATGAAATATAAATTTAATATTTAAAGATTGGAATAACATGAAACAATAAGCGTCATTTTGCGTATCTATATCCAATATGTTTATATATTTGACAGACAAAAGAATAGTTTTCACATATTTGCTTAATTAACAACAGATAACAATTTTTACTAAAATATTTTACATATCTACAAACACATTTTCCAGTAATTAACAATTGTTTTACACAAAATGCTTTTTTTATAGATATTTTTTTTCTTTCATCATTTTTTACCATTAACAATTCTTTTAAACCACAGATTTTACAAATGAAAAGAAAAAACAAACAAAAATTTGCTCTACATCTATTTAAAAAAACAAGATAATGTTGTAAAAAAAATACGTAATTATTGAGCTGCTGTTCTGCTTGTATGGTACCTAATGTAGAAAATCTTCGCTTTTTAAAATAAATGACATATTCATGATCTTAAAAGCGCATCTCCCCTCCCCCTTCTCCCCATATCATATTAACATATATTCGTCAAAATACGTCTGCCAAGAGGAAATCTGATATTTATATAATTCTATTTTTAGGATAAAATCTTTACTGTAAAAGGATTATGTTTCTCTGATCCATATTTCAGGACAACAGAATTTCTATAGAGTGTTCTAATCTCAAAATTATTGCAATTTATGGTACATAGATGGTGTTATAGAAATATACATGTAATTTAAGATGAGCCATGTAAATCGAGCATAACATACAGACAAACTGACATAATAAGTCGTCCGGTATATGCTCAGTTGTCATATAAATCCTGACTCTGAGTTGTCTATCGTTGATAACATCTGTGAAAAAAAAACATATTTCCTTTAAAATTTATTTTTATATTTCATTTATGATAGACCGACAGACAGAGTGATATAAGGAATGAATGTGAATCAGTAGGCAATATTTAAACCAGCAATAAAAATAGGCAGGCTGTCAGACGGATATTTGGAATTATAGAGAAAAAACATCCATAAAAGCAAAGCTCTGAAACGGTTGGACAAACGAGTTGTAGAGTTTCGGAATTGAATAATCAGAAAATAAATCATTTTAGTCGAAAAAAAATTGAAGGTAAATTTGTTGAAAAACTGCTTAAATACAGGATAATGTTTAAGGACATAACTACATTTTCAGGACTTGATTATAGAGATGATTCGCTTATAACATTGTACTTTGTTGTCCTAGGAATCTGTATTCCAAAAAATCAGATCAATAAGATTATTACATTACATAAAAATTTGTTGTAAGAAAGTTAAAATCAACATATTTGGAATGGACGTACAGACATTTCGGTAACTACTATAGAGTTACTACGCTTTCTAAATCATACCTTACTACTTAATCATCACCATGCAAAGTTTTATATCGATAGGACCAGTTTAACTTGCCTAGATTAATGGACCGACCATAATAATAGAAAAGATTCCCATTTAAATGTATAGTTCGCATTATTTGGTACATTGATATTTTACCCCTTGTTAGCTATCATTCTAATCAAAATCTATTATATCAGACGCATGAGGAATTATTTTACATATTAACAGTTGTTTATTTGTATCTTAACAAAGTTGAGAACATCCATAAGTAATGAAGCTCTAAAATAGAAAAATAAGACAAACATTGTAAGTAATGATGCTCAGAGGTCTAATTTTTACTTTTGCATTATTTATGTGTCATGAAATCTTCCGTTGCTCCCATTTTGTGTATTTTTGTTCTTATTTATTAACCAAACTATTTTAAATTATCTTCAAATGTTTGTTAACGTTCGATGATTTGTTATTTTGGTTATTTGAAGGATAGAATACAACCAACTGCCATTCTATTTTGGTAGCAAAGCATGCTCATTAAATCTTGCTTATGTAGGTTATTGTTTTTAAAAGCAAAGCTTTTCTATAATTAGTGTCGGTCCCTCCGTAACGGTTAGCCTTTTCGTTAAGTTAGGCAAGTTAGAATTGTCCTATCAATTTCAAACTTTGCATGTTGATTCCTGTAGTAGTTAGGTATGATTTAGAGGGCGTAGCTTCTGATTATGTAGTTTTTACACTCTACAAGTGTTAATGAGCGTTTGTCCTACCGTTTCAGAGCTTCGCTTTTATGGATGATGTCATCCTTTTTTCAGGGATAAGGGATAGGAAACCTGGCCATTAATTAGGTCCCGGCCTAGATTCTAAAGGGATATTGCAACTATTACAAATTACTATCAAACTGGCGGACGCTCCCAAGTAGCTATCGCTCTAAACCAATAAGAATCAGCCTGTTTTTAACAACCAATCACCAATTGGCGAAAATTTTTGAAGCAGACAATTCTAGAAAAAATAATGATTTCGTCTGCTACTAAAAAATAAATATAAATGGTGTTAGATCACATTAGCTTAATTATTAAATCTGCTTAGAGTTAAATATTAAAAAAGGGCCATATAGAAAAAACAAAAATAACGGGATTATTTTTTGGAAAGGAGGTAGCTACGAATTTTCATTTGATAGATTATAAATTAGATGTTGTATTTTGAATTTTAAAAATCTATCTGTCTATTTTGTTTAGGAGAGGATCTCATTTCTCTCGTGTCTATTTTTGTGTAACATAGCCTCGCTGTTCATAGTCTTAAACGTCCTTGTTAAAATATTTCTCTATTAAAAGATGAAAATTAGACGTCAAAATGTTATAAAGGAAACATAATAAATTTGAAATGGTTCTCAAAATGACTCGACGTTTTGTATTCATTTGTTTTATTTTATCTTGATGGTATTATTATCAGAGAGTAAACAAGGATGATAATATTTAAAGCTCAGTGTTGTATTGAGTTAATTAAAATTGACAATTTCAACGTCGTTCCGTCTCAATGTTTCCAACGCAATAAATGTCGCTATCAAAATTCTCAACTATCAGTTTCTAATTAAGCCGCCGCGCCAATGAGTCAACAATGCGCAGTCACAATATTTTTAATATTCTACAACATTAGACAGCAATCAGAAGCCGAACATATTTATCAAAATATCCTATTCAAGTTATATCACATTTTCATAAATCCGCTGACAAGCAACTCTAAAAATGGGAGGCTTCCGAGCACAGAGGGAAAATGTTATTACAAAGAAGGTGTATCAACTATTTTTTTTATAGCTAGCCGGTTCTTTTAGTAAGTAGTAGATGTAAAATTTTTCATAGAATTCAGATATGCAATCGGTTTTTTTGTAGACCTCTTATTTTTTAAGTAATTTAAGTTTAAAAAAAAAAAATTAAGTCGATTTTAAGGTACTAAAATGCAACAAAAAAAAGAAAGAAAATGGTCATTATGAACAAAAATAGTAAGATCTTTAATTTGACACCTTACTTTTTCAATTCTGTCAGGTAATTATTGAAAAAATCGATTTTTTTAAACCCACGAGAATAAAAACTTTGAACTTAATTTTATTATTTCACAAATAAAAAAATATGGGTTCATATATACCATTAGAATCAGAAAAATATTACGAATCCATTGTAAGCAAAATTGAAAAAAAAAGTTTACAATATAGTATATAAACTACAATAAAAGGAATTATATGAAAATATCATATTATGTTGTACAGGCAACGTCTTAATTCTTCAATTGAGTATAAAAATGGGAAGGGGGTAAAGAGGGGGTAAAGAGGGGGTAAAAAAGGGAAGACAATAGTGTTGTCTGAACAAAAAAAATAATTGGCCATTTCTGTATTTTTTTAATTTTTTAATTTTTTTCAATTTTGCTTACAATGGATTCGTAATATTTTTCTGATTCTAATGGTATATATGAACCCATGTTTTTTATGTCTGTTTGAGAAAATATTTAGGTCTAAAGTTTTTATTATACCGAGGTTAAAAAAATAGATTTTTTCAATAATTACTCAACAGAATTTTAAAAGTAAGGTGTCAAATTAAAGATCCTACTATTTTTGTTCTTACTGACCATTTTCTTCTTTTATTTTGTTGCGTTTTAGTACCTTAAAACCGACTTAATTATTTTTTTAAAAAACTTAAATTACTTAAAAAATAAGAGGTCTACAAAAAAACCGATTGCATATTTGAATTCTATGAAAAATTTTACATCTACTACTTACTAAAAGAACCGGCTAGCTATAAAAAAAAAAGTTGATACAACTTCTTTAGGATAAATAACATATCATCTCTTGAATTCGAAGAGCCGCAGCGCTCGACCCCCTTGCCTGCATAGCCGTAGCGCTCGGCCCCCTTGCCTGCATAGCCGCAGCGCTCGGTTCCCTATCCTATAACCTAACCTAACCTAAAATAGTTGTTCTCTGTCGAGGGGAGGGGGGGTACTCAAATTTTCAAAATTAAAAAAAAACTTTTAAGAGGATAACTCCTTGAATTTTATTTTTTAAATGTGAACAAACTATAGTCTTATGTATATGTTTACTGATTATAAGGAAGCTACGCCACACTATTATATCGTAAAAGATCTTAATGAAAGGTTTTGTCAGATAAATGAACAGAGTAGAATTTCAGAAAAGGGATGGATAAAATGAAAGAGGGGTGAAGGGGGAGAGGGTAAAGGATGAAAGGAGATACCTATCAAAAGATGAAACAAGAACAGGCATTTTCGTAAGTAGCGCAGCAATATAATATTCTACTAACAATAGTTAGATGCACAAAAAAAAACAATACAGCAAATATGCATTTAAAAAAAAATTAATCGCATAAAAAAGTTGTTAATAAGTAAACATATTTAAATTACTTAGCATACTCCGTCAGATGGGCAATTGTCATTAGTACATCCGACAAAAATACAGTGGATTTTTTTTCACTGGAACAATAATAAAAAGTATGGATGTATAGGAGGTAAATTGAGTTAAAGCTGTAAAATGGGTGACAAAAATATTGAAAATATTGGCTTATATTTATACTAGCGGCTTCGCCCCTAGCCTCCAGGGGCTTTGCCACAAGAGGTATAATTACATCTTCTATTACTTACCCAGCAGAACGGATTGCAAATTTTCGCACCTACCCAGCAGGAAAAAAATTTTGCGATTAAATAACGAATTCGCAAAATTCGTAAAAAAAAATAGGAGGAGAATTTTTTGTTTTTTGGGGGGTTGGAGGTGTCCCACCCCTGAAGAAAATAGCCTAAAACCACCACAGGACCAGTAGGTATATTCCCTGAAGAGTAGAATCCGATCAGTTCAGTGGTCACCAAAATCTTAAGCTTCAGACGGACGGACGGACGGACAGACAGACATCAAGCTACTTTGTATTATAGATTATTTTATTGTCAATATTACATGATGACTGACAAAAACACATATATAAGTATCAAATACTCAGTATTTACTATATTCTTATCCTTAAAATAAAGTGACAGGATGTCTGTCTGTACCGAAGGATCTCACTAACCGCTGACCTGATATAGTTCTCATTTACAGTGTATTTTCTCATGAGTTAGAAGGTTTATATCTATTTGTAGGGAGAGTAACACCACCCTCTCAAGAGAATTAGCTAAATTTCCGGTAGTAGCGCCTCTGTCTGACTTACTGGTTTTCCTTTACTACAAGTCTGGCGAAAATTTTTCTTTTTAAAACTACAATTGAAAATTGTGTGGGGTGTTAGGCTACACCCCCCCCCCCCCCCCCCCCTCCTTCCTAATTTAAAAACCCTAAAGGCCACTACTGGTGAAACCCCTAATAACAATTTTACATACGAACAGACCATAGTCCTAGAGTAGCTGTAATACTTTTACAGGATGAAGGGGGGAATGATAAAAACAATGGGGGAGGCTGCAACTTGTAAATTGAGGAAAGTGAATAGTAGGAGGTAAAGATAGTAGACAGATTGTTATTGATATAGTGATAATCATAAACAAATGTCCCTACCCCCCCTCACCTAACTCCTCCCCCAAAGTAACACCCTTCCCTGGGTACTAGAGGTGATCAATCTCTATATGCTTGTCCCTCCCATTTTTCCCTCCCAAATTTTGTTCTTTCATTAATAAATTAACTATTTCATTTAATCTACCATATTAAAAGATTTTTCATTAATTTATTTTAAAAATATTCTTTAAAATTTAAATCATATTCAACTGGATGTCTAAACCATTCCATAAACAGACACAATCCATCCTTTCATATTTCAGAAATTTATTTATTTACACAAGCTGGTTTAAGGCTAAGGCCGAGCCCAGGACTAAATACTCATGCCGCCTACAACAAAAACAAAAATAAAATCTTTCTCAACCCTGTTCGACACATTTTTCCATAAATGATGTCAATTAAGCATCTAAATTATGAAACAAAGTATTTCGAATGTACATAGGAGAAGAGCAATTAACAGAATAGTGTTAAGAAGAAACTTTTATTACTAACAAACACTGGTCAATTTTCTCACCTTAGAGTCGAAGCAGGGATATCGCACCTAAGTAATATTTAAAATTTCGGATCAAGTCAAGAAGAGTAAGCCAAATGCAACAAGTAAAACAGAGTGTGCCAATATTCCCCCAAGTAAAACATAGTATGCCAACATTTCATCAAGTAAAACAGAGTATGCCAATATTTTATCAAGTAAGGCAGAGTATGCCAATATTTTCTCAAAAATTTAATTTTAGGTATTACTTTTATTTATATATTAACTATCCTTTAATAATGGGTGTAACACCAGATTTTAATGTTCTCTAATAAAGTGAAACTCGCATCGGGCTAAAATAACGTTACTTCCAATCAATCCACTATACCTCATCACCTCCCAACCTACTTGATGAACGGAATGACCACTAAATTAGTTCCATGTTCCATCTTGTACACGATTGGACTATAATTTTTAGGGAAGATTATTATTGTTACTAGGAATGTATAGGCTATTTAATTGTCGGAGGTAAAAATCTCCAAGAGAAATACCCCCTCCAACCTACAAAAACAAGGATGGCAACATCCATAAAAGCGAAGCACTGAAACGGTAGGACAAACGGACATTAACACTTGTATAGTGTCTAAACTGAATTATCAGAATATAAAAGTATAAGAATCGAAGCAAAATTGTAAGTAAATTTGTTGAAAAACTGCTTGATACAGGATAATGTTTATGGACATACTTACGTTTTAAGGGCTTGATTATAGAGTTGCTTCGCTTAAAATATTGTTCTTTGTTGTCCCAGGAATCAATGTACCAAAAATCAGATCAAACGGATAATTAGATCACATAAAAATTTGCTGTTAAAAAATTAGAAAAATCAACATGTTTAAAATGGACGTACGGACATTCTATTAATGATTATAGAGTTGCTACGCTTTCTAAACCGTACCTAACTATTACAGGAATAATCATGCAAAGTTTGAAATCGATAGGACAATTCTAACATGCCTAAATTAACGAATAAAAGCTATCTATCTCGGACGGACGGACGTACGGACGGACGGACGGACGGACGGACCGACCCTAATTATAGAAAAGCTTTGCTTTTAAAAAGTCTCAAGTATAGAACACCCACCTTCCAAGATTGGATACATTTATCTCATAAACCTCCAATGCTTACGCTTTCAAAATAAATAGGTATGTTGTTGTTGATTTAAAATAATTAAAAATTAATTTTTAATTTATTGAGTCCAATAAAATAATAAATATCCCAAAATATCAAACAATACCCCCAAAGTGGAAAAATTCATATAAAATATATCAATAACAGTAAATACCAGAAAATATAATTTTTAAATAAATTTTTATAGTAAGTAATAATGATTCATAAAAGGATTTTCTAAATATATTCATTATTTTTTCTAGTTATTATTTGTAAGAAAGAAGTTGTTATAAAATAAGAATGAGAGAGGGGGAGGTGGGAGAGAAGAAAGATAGAAGAGAGGTAATATGGGAGGAATTTTGAGGGTAGGGGGCTAACAACAAAATTGAAATAAAAACTGTCGGGACGGACTTTAATAACAGGAGATTTCTATAGTTTACATATATGTGAAATCACAGTAAATTTTCAGCTTTATGAATCTTGAAATTTGGTGTTATTTTGGGTTGAAAGAAACTGCATAATATAATTGTTATTGATGATGTGACGACTAGACATTCAAATTTATTTTAATCCTTTTAATTCAAACATTCAGATTTAGACATTGATAAGTCTAAATTATGTCTCTGGGTAATTTAACATCGGTAAATTACAAAGGAACGAATGAAAATTATTGTTGTTATTTAGAAAAGAAAACGATTTTAAAAACAATGCAAGTCTTTATGATTTAAATAGATAAAATAAAAGAAAAGCCAAAATCAAAATAACATTAAAAAAATAAAAGCTAAAATCTCCCATCTGTCCTTCTTTGTCTATTAAAATGTCTGTGTAATGCCTTGACTGAATATTTCAAATGGAGGAATGCAATAACAAAAAAGCGCCTCAACAAAAACTTTGAGGCGTTTTATCCATATTTTTTTCTAATCTATCTAAAAAAAAGACCTAATTGTAGAAAGTCTACGCGTCAGATGAGTTGAAAATGAATTTTAAAATCTGTATTCCAAGAACCAATAAAAGAAAGGATTACCAAGGGCTTTAGTTCAGATTTAAAATTTTAGAGAAGCGAGAGAGAGAGAGAGAGAGAGAGAGAGAGAGAAGGACGATGAAATATTGATGATAGAAGTTACTGTTAACACCAGGGACAAAGGGAAATGTCAAAATATAAAAGGTACCTACCAATTACCTCATACGGACGAGCCAAATCTCAACCTATTCCGTCCAAACACCCATCAGACAACCAACTCTTTAATTGCTAAACCTTTGTTTGGGAAGTTCTAATTGTGCATTTTAATGCGGCTTTTTTTCGCCAAGGCATTCCAACTACTCTAACTATTTATGTCGCACACCTAACATAGCAGCAGTAGGAACCATTTATAACGTATTCTATTTTTAAAATGTTGAAAGCTAATTAAAAATCTTTCAAGTACCTATCCCTACATTCTTGTAAAATCTGAACATTTTGAGGAAAAAAATATATGAAACTACTTTAGATAAATTTACTAATGTCAAGTAGAACATCATTAATCTTAGAAAAATAAGCCCCATGTCACCCTCCCCGCCCCCCCCCCCCCTCCTCTTATCTCTAACCTACACCTCTTATTAATAGCAAAGCTCTCTATAATTTACAGTGTCCGTCTGTCCATCCGTCCTTCTAAGACGTTTTGGGGAAAATATGATATTTCGGCTTGTTTTGGGTTTCACGTTATAAACTTTAAAATATTTCCTGATGTTTTTTTTTCAAGTTTAATCTTTATTTCTCTCATTTCTTTATTCTCATGACAGTGCTCTATTGTTAATTTTTTCCATATGTCCATCCATAAATTTGAGCTTTGCTACTTATGGATGTTGTCATCCTTATTTAAAATTACAAAACCTCCCTTATCTTTGTCCTGTTGTACTACTAAACCTTAATTTTGAAGGCTTTTCTACATTCTGTGTGTGTCCGTCAGCATGTTACGGATAGCTCTGCTGTGATTGTAATTTTAGGTATGTAAGTATCATTCTATCTATTTCAGATTTTGTAGCAATAAGGTACAATCTTAGCAGTGCAGCAAACTACTAACAAGATGGTCCTTTTTAACTTATTGATCGAATTAAAGTTCTTGTTATAAGAGTGATTCTTGCTTTTCTGTATGTAGTTCGTCTAAACCAAATTGTGTGCTTTGTTGAGTTGCGCTTTTATTAATTTTGCCATCCTTGTTCGATAATAATTTATGTTTTTTGACCATGGGAGGGAGAGAATCAATACAAGGAGCAACAGATTATGATTGATAAGGATGATTTAAATTAATTTATTAATATAATTTATAAAAATTATTTTACATTGCATTAATAATCACATTAATGTCATAAGAATAACAGCATAAATGATATTCATTACTTAATGATGTGATTTAAAAAAAGGCAAGGTAGACATAAAATTATTTTATTGAACAATTAGTTGATATGCAAAAAAAATAAAGGATCATGTTACTTGTCGATGCAGCGCTGCACTTACAAGTAACATGTTTAACTTTGCTGCACTTACAAGTAACATGTTAAAGGGAGATTAAAAAAGGAGATAGGCAGACAATGTTAGTTATATTTTTTATTGAAAATAAGCTTTTTAGTCATTTCTAAAGAACTTCAAAACCCCAAACAACTTCCTTCATCCTTCATCTTGAACCTTCTTACAAAGTTATTTGGATGAATACATGTGGAGGGATCGCTATAATGATAATGTATTTTACAATTTGTGCAACCAGATTTATTCAATATCATGTGTAATTATTTAATAATATTTTTGCATATATTCAAAACCATTACTAATAAATGTTTAGCAAACGAATTAATCTTAATTGTTTCTATTTATAATTATATTAGCATCTCTATAGGGAATGGGGCGGGGATATTGCTGCATCTACAAGTAACATGTATGAGTTAGCTGCATCTACAAGTAACATGTGATAAGCGCTGCATCGACAAGTAACATGATCCAAAATAAAATTAACTTGCCTACATCTAAAATCCTATTATTATCTGTTTTTCAATTGTTTTTTTATCATTAGTTTCTATTTCTATAGAATGATAATAATAAAAACTGGAGGAAAGACTATAGACGCGATGCTTTGTCGAGTTAAGGACAGGTTTATTGCTTCCCCAAATCCTCAAAATTCTGCTAATGATTGAATTCTAAGCTTTCTTTATAGCAGGGGGCCAACTTTATGACAGGGTCACATCCCTAATAGAAAACAGGGGGGTTAGGACAGTCAAAGGGTTAAACAGGGGGAAGAGTAATGATGGGTAGAATCAGGAATTGGGATATGCAGTAGGTAATTAAAGGGATTAGACAATGGCCGATAAATTGATGTACATCCCCAATGACAATACACAAGATAACATCTTCTTTAGTGGTTAAAACGTGTGGACACTCAACTTAATGAATCAACAAGTCTATACAAGCCACCAAAATTGTTAAGCTAACGAATAAGAAAATGTTGTTATAAAACTTTGGTGAATAGTGTAATAAACAGCCCAATGTCCCCTCCCTCCCTGAATAGGCAGTCACAAAACAAAAATTGCTAAGACAGGCATAGGCATTGATTTTGATTGGTTGGTTCATTTAAATGAGTGTCCAAGCGTTTCAACCACTAATTGTAATCTTTATATTGGGTAATTTTGTGTATCATCATTTTGGATGTATATCAATTTATCGGCCATTGTCTTATTCCTTTAGACACCTGAATTAATCACTTTTATATTTGTCTTAAATGATATTCATCCCTTTCCTATATATATTATTTTCAAGAGTTAACATAAGTTGTCAAATATTTATGACAGCTGAAGACCATTAATAAAATCTTTTCCCCCTGCCGATTGTCAAAAACAAAGCTTTTATACAATTTCACCTTGTGATCGGTTAGTTATTTAAGGGTATTTTGTTTGAATAATCCTAATAATATTAAACATTGCATGAAGAACCCTACACCAAAATAAAAAATAAATAATATTTTAGATACATTAACGTAAAAGCAATTTCGTAACATTTTGTAAACAATATTTTATATCTTTATCATTAAAAACTGACGTCATTTATTAAAAATGACCAATAATAGGCCAGTATACCATTGGGCAATTACAATGTATACCAGCCTATCATTGGTCATTTGTATTGTATGACGTTATTTTTATTGGACTCTATACTCTGTTTCATCTTGAGTTTTACTTTTATGGATATTGTTAACCTTGATACTATATCATTTCTTTATTCCGTAGAAAGAATGAAATATATGGGAGAAGATTTCTTGGGGGGGGTAGAGCAATAAATATTCATTTCAAGAAAGACAACTGTTGAATTTTATGATTATATTTTGGCTTGTAAATTGGAAAATTGTCCTATAATTATAGAATTAGCTTCTCACGATGTTGAGGAATTCAATTAAAATCTTACTCTTACTTTTTAAATTAAATCAAAAATAACTAAGCTTATAAAAACTAAAGTTGAATAAATGACAATCTGTCATATAAAGTAAAACGATGTCTCTCTGTCTGTCTGCTCGGTTGAAACTTAAGATCTCGCTAACCACTTTTCAAGTAATATTTTGCTATTGAACCCTTCAGTTCACAAGAACCCCCTTCCCAATTTAAGCATGACCTTGAATGAGACTAAGCAATTGCGCATAAATGTCGATATTCATCTCTAAAGATGTAAAAAAAAAAAGATTATTCTTAAAAATAAATTAAAATCTGTGTGAGAAAAAGTTTAAAATTGTAAAAAAAAACAAGTATTACAACATTCATAAGTTGCTAGCTGAAGTCATTAATATTAAACAGTTTACTGGGTGGACGAAGTGACTCAAAATATAGATGCTCTTTTTTACAGATATTACCAAAACAACTATCGGTTATACCATCCGAGAATATTACATTCCCATTTCCATCTCAATAGTATCGTCAAACTTACAAAGCAAGTTACAATGTACATGGCATTGACCAATCGTAATAGGAATTTCAAGTATAAAAATCTTTCATATGAGCCCAGAAAATTTCATATGACGTAGCATACCAATAAATGTATAGTATAGATGTATGACCAGACAACTTTTAAGGACATATTTCTTCTGCTAGCAAATCGCTTTCTGATCTTTTGTAGCGACTTTGCTGTGTTAATACTCCTGACATTTTCATTGGTTAATTTTCAAAGACCCAATTGAAGGTCGGCACAGGGTCCTCGGAATGAGGATATACAGTTATTTAACCCCTTTTCCTCTAGTGTTTTATTCTAAAAGCATACCAACAACAGATGGATAAATATGGGATTGTATGTAGAGTAGCTTTGCTATTAAAAAGGGGGAAACACGACACTTTCTCACATAAAGTGAAACAACAACTGCTAATGATTACAATGTTTTAAAACAGAATTCAGACGATAACATTCAAAAAGACCTATGGGCGGTTTCGCTTTAAGTGCCTGGTCGATCACACAACTGCCTCCTAAATCCTCTTATAATTTTGAAATGAATTCATTTAAGGGGGGGGGGGGGATATTTTTCGTCAGTTCGTTTGTTCGCCAATTTATGTAAGGCCAGGTTAGGCTAATAGGGTAAGGGGACACAACAGTGAAAAAGAAGAGGAGAGGGGTAGGTGGTGTCAATCCTTAAACTTTAGTTTTAAAATGAGGGTTAACTATTTATGTAAAGGATTATGTACCATACCAAAAGGTAATAGGATAGATAAAAAAACTTTTTAGTGAACTATTAAAAGCTTCGCTGTCAGTCATATTGGATTAGTGGATAATGAGATATAATTGAGATATTCATAAAAAGACTTACACAAACTTCATGATTCAGGGTATATCTATTTTTAAAAAAAACTTGATATGACAGAAAAAAACCGGAGCTCATTGTCTGCATGTCCTTTTCAACTTACAATTTTTTTATGGATTTTCAAAGAATTCTGTTTACGTTTAACAGCAAAAAAGTTGAATATTAAACATTTTCTTCTTTTGTGACAAAAATGTTTTATTTTATATCCTTGAACAAAAAGTTGGTGTTTGCCGAATATGAACGTTCTTAGTACAATTTAAGATGAAATACATCATAATATGAACTCATTGTTCCTAATATGAATTACAATTACAAAAATCAGGTGAAGAAGGTATCCGTTTCATGAAAATATTGTGTCAAAAATAGCAAAACATTAATTTATTTCCAGTTTACCTCTTCCTAATTTCCTGATTTTTTTATTTAACCATTCTTACCATTACTATCTTGTGTAAGAAGCTGTTCTTGATAGAATCATATACTTGTAGGATAAATGTTTTTTTACAGATGCTACACAAATGATGTAAATGTAGGGGTGTGAATACATAACTACCAATTAGATACTTGGAAAAATCTATGAATCAGAAAGTGGCTTTCCTATTATATAAAGTAGTAAGGTTTTAGCGAAGGATTTCACGAACAGCCAAACCGATTTGGCTCTCCTTTATAATGAAGCTTATTATAGGTGGATTCCCCACCCCCCACATTCCTTAAAGGCTTCTAGAGGCTTCTAGGTGTGCAGCTACTTTAAAGTTTAATTCTAATATAAAAGACATTACATATAGGGGAAAAATATTTTGATATATTCGACCTTTGATCATTTACTTAAAAAATCGCAGTTGGACTAAAAATTCAAGGAAGATTACTGAAGCTCCTTATAATGCGTATAAAAAATGACGTCCTACATAAAAAATAACCAATGATAGGCCAATACATAGAATAAAACACCAATAGCAGGCCAGTAAACATTTCAATTGACCAACCATAGGCAAGTATGACGTCATTTTTTATAGGTATAGTATGACTAATGACAAAAAGAATGCTTTGCTTCATGCAAAGATAACTAAATGTATCAAGTGTTACGGCCATTACCCTGAAATCAATGTTTAAGGACCCTTTACACTCTCTATGTTCTCTTTCTCTCTTTCTCTCTCTCTCTCTCTCTCTCTCTCTCTCTCTCTCTCTCTCTCTCTCTCTCTCTCTCTCCCTCTATCAGCTTGGCATGTGGAGCAAAAAGTATTATTTATGGGCATGCCTCTGTCACTTTTTATAATCTACTTCACGCTAGGCCTCTTATGCAGGGACATTGGGGATTTTTCATTCCCAAACACAGGGATGGATGTAACATTCATATTTCCAAATTTAGTGGGTCAAGTTTTTCTATATCAGGCACGCCATTCGTGTAGAAGGAAATAGTAAAGATTAAAACATACTTCCTTAAAAAAAATATTGAAGTTCCGGAAAGTGTCATGTGTGACGTCATAAATACTTTAACCAGGACCATTATAAATAATCAAGGACTCTACTTAAACCTATTTCTTTGCAACCAAACAAAACAATTTAAAATTTTTGAAAAATGTATTTCTAGCCCGTGGGGCTCTTCAAACCTTTACTCTGTATAACCTAACTTAAAGAAAAATATTTAATTTTAGACGTACAAGACAAAGAAATTTGCTTCTTATAAAAATGATTTTTATATTTAAATTCCCTTTTTTCCTTCTTTCAAAATTAAATGTCCTATTGTTAAATTATCTATCAATCCATCTATATAGCCTTTTTACCTTTTTCTCTCACGCTCTTTTTCTTTCTTTCTCTTATGTTTTTATACCTTTTTTTCTTTGCATCCACATATAGTATCATTTGGATTTGTATGATAAAGAATTATATGTTCCAGTATAACACATAAATAGGACCGCAAAAATGCTAGCAAACAAAAATGGAAGGGGATAAATAATTTGAAGAAAAAATTATTTGAATATATTTTTAGATTTTACTACATTTTACCGAATTCCCCCTCATCTTATCTTTAGTTTAAACTAAACATTTTATACCCCTGCAGGATTTCTGACCATGCAGAATTCTAACGCTACTAGTTAGAATAGGTCTTAACCTAACCAATATGAAGTAAACTTGTATATGTCTGATACATGCTTTTGCTACTAGAATGTCTTTACTGATAAAACAGTGGTCTATAGATTGAAAGATGTCTCTAAAAAGAGTGTTTTTTTTATAAAACTTTTACCAATAGTCCAATGTTCCCTCTCTCAATTTTTTTATTAGAAAAATATGCCCTGTCCCTAAACAAAAGGCTGTAGAATGAAAATTACTCCACGCTTTGATTTGTAATCTGCAGGCTTTAAAGGGTCCTACTGGGTTTGTAGGCGCTTTTTGGGGGGGGCAAAACTTTTCTATAATAAAGTTTTTGTTACAGACAGTTGGTTAGCTCTTATCATTACAGATTATGATTTAATTAGTTGCCCAAAGGAACCTTTTATGAAAACGAAAATTTTCATAGAAGTTATCACGGAGTTGCTACAAAAGACCAACTCTACAAAAGACCAACGCCTACAAAAGACCAACGCCTACAAAAGACCAACACCTACATAAGACCAACAACTACAAAAGGGTCAATTTTTTAAAAGCAAGGTTGTATCGGGTTCGAAACTATTCCGTTACGTAGCAAACACAGACTTTGGACAAACTGTCGGACGGAATTTTGAAATTCAGCCTGTGGACAAAGTTATTCAAGAAAGAAATTTCGGTTTTGAATTTTGTCCTTGTGTTTTAATCGCCATATTGGATATCATTAAAATTGGAAGATTTTTTCTTTAAAATTTAGAAGATTTTCATGCCATTATTTAATTACATTGATACAAAAAAATAATTACAATTTTTTATTATATTCATTATATTTATTAATTTGATAAATACAAATATGATGCTACACCAGTTGCAGCTATAGACCTTCCAGCCTTACGATTTTTTGTAGTCGTTGGTCTTTTGTAGAACCGACTAGTTGGTCTTTTGTAGGCGTTGGTCTTTTGTAGAGTTGGTCTTTTGTAGCAACGCCGTTATCACGTCCTTTTAATTTTCTTATATTAACACCCCGCCTTCAATGAATGTTGTTATTCTAGTTGTCGAGGTTATGATAAAATTTAGTGTAATATCTTTTGTGTATATTATTGTAGGCCTGTTTTTGTGACCTTTAAATTTATATAGAACAAAAAGTTATTTTTTACATATTGGTTTTAAATTGACATTTTTAAAATCATGTAGAAATAACAGAAGCCTAAAGTTCTAAGGCCAACATGTTTCAAATTTTTCATACTTTCTGGTGATGTCCATAAAGTTGCTACGCTTTCAAAATTTTGTCTGACTGTTACAAGAAACTATCTTGCAATCAATAAAGTTTAAAATCTATTGAACATGTTTAATTTAACGATAACAGTTTTCAATTAGAGACCTGCAATATATCTAGAAGAGCTTTGCTCTTTAAGAAAACAATTATGATAAAGAACCAAAAAACACTTTTCAATCAAAATGTAATAAATATAAGAAAGAATCAATGAAAATAAAACATAAAATGTTCTTATCTTATCAAATAAAAAGGTAAGGAAAGAATGTATTGATATTTATAAATCAGTTCAGAAATAAAATGTATAGATTACAATAGACATAATGCAGTTAAAAAATATAAAATCCAAATATCAAAAATACATGCCCGAATTTCATAAGAGCTTTACATTTTATTTTAAATAAAAGATAGTGTCCAACAAACACACATCAAAATAATTGTATGATATACGTGGATATATTGACAGTGGAAAATCTGTCGTCAATTTAGCTTGCTATTATGTATCTCATTTATTTGTCAGTTCTTTCATCCAGGAGATGAGGGAATGGAGTAAATGGGTGTGAAAAGGGATGAATTGGTTGTTTTAGGCAGCTGCGAGCATCACTTTAACAGAGTACATGATTTTGGTGCAACATCCAAGTAATAATATTGCGGATCACATATAAAATGAAAATGAAATTCCTTTGGTATAATAATAAGTCTATTTTGATATAAGTGAATGTAAAGATCGAATAATAACAAGGTTCTTTATGCCTTTGACTAAAATAAGTTGAAATTATTATAATAAATTTTTAAGTTCTACATAAATTGATTTATTTATCTATATGCCAGTATAATTTTTAACACTTAACATATATTTAATTAAACAAATTTAATACATATAACTAAATATTTTTAATTGCTTATTGTATTTTTTACACATTGTATTTAAAAGACAGATAAAAGGGGAGAAACCAAAGCATTGTACAACACTCAGCGCGTGTTTGAAAAGAACTCAGGTCGTTGTATCGTTGTTCTTATCATTTTTGCCGAGGAAATATCAGATTACATAGAAATTGATATAATTTCCTCGTTTCTCTATATATTCTTCATAGATTACTACATACAGATTTGTAGACAGGTAGATGGTTTCTCTATATTTTCTTCATAGATTACTACATACAGATATGTAGACTAAGAGATATAAGTTTTCCGGAATTGTAATGTAGGGAGTAGATTTGAAATCTGCATCAAATTTTAAGGATTTTTTTATAAAATTCGTTTTTTGTAAAATTCTTTATCTAAAAGCGAAAATACATTTTAAGTTAATTAATTTTGACCAATAGGATAGGTGGATTTTAAACTACATGCGCTCTAATTGGTTGAATGATGTACGACATCCAATCAGAGCGCAGATTTTTTAAATCCACCAATCATGAATGCCAAAATTAATTAACTTAATTTGTATTTCCGCTTTTAGATAAAGAATTATACAAAAAACGAATTTTATAAAAAAAAAATCCTTAAAATTTGATGCAGATTTCAAATCTACTCCCTACATTACAATTCCGGAAAACTTATATCTCTTAATGTAGACAGTTAGGTAGTTTCTCTTTATATTCTTCATAGATTACTACATACAGATTTGTAGACAGGTAGATGGTTTCTCTTTATATTCTTCATAGATTACTACAAACAGATTTGTAGACAGGTAGATGGTTTCTCTGTATATTCTTCATAGAATACTTCATAGAGATAGATAGCTAGGTAGTTTTACTTTGTCATCGTAAAAAGAGTATTTTGGCCAAGTCTGTCAGTTGACCAATCACCACTAAGATAAATCAATAATCCTCTTGTTTATGAGGATAATTTTTTTCTGATGTATTTTACACTTTGCTTTAAAACTGATCTTATTCCACTGTAATAAAACCAGTTCTTGGCAACACAGAAAAAAACGTATATTGTTTTATAAAAAAAATAGAAACAACTGAATTAATCTTAGTTTTAGTAGACTAGGCCTTTAGCTCTTCCTTGGGACAACCAAATAGAATTATCCTAAGATTTTTATTTTAATACCTGCAGAAAACTGTCTATATGTGATGCAATAAATAGATATTTCACCACGGCTCCGACTTTAAATAAATTCCGTGAT
Organism: Acartia tonsa; assembly: GCF_053477335.1. Lineage (NCBI taxonomy): Eukaryota > Metazoa > Arthropoda > Copepoda > Calanoida > Acartiidae > Acartia > Acartia tonsa. The sequence continues at coordinate 26,212,205 of NC_137261.1, forward strand.
GAAAAAACCGTTTTAGTATAGTTTTATGGCAATTGTCAACGGTGTCAACATAAAATGATTTTATCTTGTATTTTTACATTTCTGTATCCGTGTACAACTACATGACAAATTATTCTATAACCCTAAATAACTTACATTTTAGTCTCATTATATTCTTTAGTCCTAAACTTTTTTATGATTTTTCAGGTAAAGTTTATATACTCTATTTTTCTGTGGTATTCTCCCATCATTTTATCAAATTCTTTGCTCTATTGAACACATTTAGAATTTTTATTAGCGTAACTACTTTATAGTTTCATTTGTTCGTCTATCAGATTATATTAACTAAACGGTGATTTGAGTAAGGATTTCTAGCGTCTTCTTAATACCTCTATTTCCAAATGATTTATTAGGGTAAAAGAAAACTTATCATTTAATAGAGTTGTCTTGACCATACAACAGTTTAGGTCAAGTATGACTTCAAAAGCAAAAGAAGTCTTCGAGATCTTAAGTTGGAGACGTCTACCCAAAACCAGGACCAATCAACAGGATATGTATATAATGATTTATTGTGTTATTCAATAAAACCAGTCTCATCATGGAAAAATAACAAATTTGCGGGTTTCGTCGTATTTTATTGTAGCCTTTGATAGGTTATTTTAGATTAGGTTAGGTAAATGATAACGATTGCCCCGCAGGTTAAGGAAATTGTCCAACCAGCGTTAGAGCCTCCCCCCCCCCCCACAGGGGCTAGAAATAGGAGAAAAGCTAAAGTGAAAATACGACGTTTTCTTACTATAATCCAACCAGCCTTGTGTATGACATGGATTGTCTTGGAAATGTCTTAGCAACTGAAAAGGCGCAACATAGTTTAATAATAGTTTCATAATTTCAGCTGTCGTTGGGGGTCAACACATCGTAGAATTAGCGACCTCTACATATGCCCCCCAAATTTTCTTTTAGATTTATTTCGCTTGTTGTTATACCTTATTCCTGATTCTTCAGATACTAAAAAATCCATACAAAAAAAATAAAATGGTTCGTAAGTTATCTACCACTGAATTTTAGGAACACTCTTGATATCAAAATAATGAGATACACTGACCAGCAAAGATGCCGTCCTTGTTTTATAGATAAGAAACAATAATAAAATATATAAAAATAATGATTTCTCTTTTTTTTATCTCTTGGCAAATACAGTTTATTTGTTTTTAGGGTGACTAGCTTTTATGATGGAGGGGTTGTGGTTTATTATTCTATTTATCAGGGAAGTTTGTATGTTGTAGGGAATGGTTTGAGGTGAATAAAACATCACACATAATGTTTATCTTTCATTTTATTGCTAATCACACTGTTTTGTTGTGTTATTATTATATCGACATAATACTTTTTTTTATCATTTAATCCCAGTATTTGACATAATCCATTGAAAATTGTATGGCATTAACCGAACCGATTGGATTCTACTCTTCAGGTAATATATCTATTGGTCCTGTGGTGGCTTTAAGCTATATTCTTGTTTTTTTTTATATATTTTTAGATTTTTTATATCTTTTTATATTGTTCAATTTTCAAGTTTTTTAAAAAAGTAAAAGAGACTATATAATTAAGCGAGACCGACGGTACAAACAGACTAATACACGTACAACCATTTTTGTAATTTTATTTATATATTAGGGATTTTTTTTTTAAATCGTTTGTCAGAATCGAGGGTTAGTCAATAAGGTAAAATTTTCCACCTCCCAATATAAAATAAAAGAAACATATATATGTACATACAACATGTACTTCAAAGATGGGTATAACCAAGGAGATTTTTTCTAACAAGTGTGATTTGATTAAATCTCATCATATTTTTTTTATTTTAGAGGTTTTACAGAAACATTCTATTATAAAAAAGTAGTAAGAGTTTTTTATCTGACGCCTAAGGTCTAAAAAACTATTGATCCGATCGGGCTCTCTATTTTATGTAAGCTTCACATAGGCCTTACTTTTATATTTAAGTCTTGGAATGGTTCTAAGCTATATTTCTAGCCCCTATATGTGCCCCTACAAATACAGATCTCCTGGATGCAAGGAGAGTAGCCGCTAGTTAAGGACAAGGTAACAATTAAAACCTACAAATATTCACACAAAAAAAAGGAAAATTAATATAGAAAAGTATTTACCCGTCCCCTTATTTTAACACTTTAAGTGAATATTTCTTGGGCTATACCATCTAAAACAAAATGTCTTGGCAATTTTCCAATTTGGTATGTTTTCATATTGTTATCCAACACATAATTATTCTTTGTCTGTGGATAAGAATAAATACTGTGAAATATAAATATATATTATTAAAAGCGAAGCTTTTCTATAATTAGGGTCGGTCCGTCCGTACGTCCGTCCGTCCGTCCGAGATAGATAGCTTTTATTCGTTAATTTAGGCATGTTAGAATTGTCCTATCGATTTCAAACTTTGCATGATGATTCCTGTAGTAGTTGGGTACGATTTAGAAAGCGTAGCAACTCTATAATCATTACCAGAATGTTCGTACGTCCATTTTAAACATGTTGATTTCTCTACTTTTTTAACAACAAATTTTCAGGTGTTTTAATTATCCGTTTGATCTGATTTTTGGTATAATGATTCCTGGGACAACAAAGAACAATATTATAAGCGAAGCAACTCTATAATCAAGTCCAAAAATGTAAGTATGTCCATAAACATTATCCTGTTTTTAAGCAGTTTTTCAACAAATTTACTTACAATTTTGATTCGACATTTATACATTTATGTTCCGATTTTTCAGTTCAGATACTATACAAGTGTTAATGTCCGTTTGTCCTACCGTTTCAGTGCTTCGCTTTTATGGATGTTGTCATCCTTGTAATATCTTTAATTTGATTTCGTTCATTCAAAAAACCCTCTCCGGGTTATGGAAAAAAGGATTGACAAAAAATAGATGTTAGGGATTTTCACAAAAAAAATCAGTCCTCTATTTAATAGAAGAAAAGTACATAAAAATTTATTTAGGATTTTTTCTATTAACAACTTTTGGAGGTCAAAGCTTTTTTACCTTAGGAAGATCAATAAAAAAGGTCTAAAATTTTTATAGGTCTACCTAGTCTTTGAGAACTGAGCTTTTAATTTTATTAAAGATATAAATAACGTTAAAATAATGAAAATTTTGATGTGTCAGTTTTATAAAGATTTATGATTTGTGTACTAATGTATTGAGTTGAAAGATTTATCTGAACAAATATTAATTTGTCATCATAATCTGATATCTCAGATATATATACTTTAGATAATAATGCTGTATGTATTTACATTTTGAATTAAAGAACAAATTTTGTATTTGCTATAAAATTTAGAAGTGGGTAAAGATATTTAAGACATGGCATAAAAAATCAACAAGTGGAGAAATTAAGAGATGGTGGCTTTTCCAGTGTAATAACATACTTCTATATTTAATTGCAGCCAAGATAATCTTTTTTCAAAGTGAAGGTTTCTGATCTACGGACGAACAGACGGACTTTGGGAATTATAAAGTAGGTAGCTTAGCATTAAAAGTAAAAAAATCTAAACCTAAATTCACTTGCAATTTAGTCCATTACAAAAATTATTTACTTAATAACTAACTTAATAGCAGCTTTACCCCTTCCATGAGATGAGGTGGGAGATACCCGCAAAACTTTATATTTGGTACAAAAAAAAACATAATAACATCATAAATGCCCTTCTCTACAAAAATTTAGAAAGTCGGACTAAACACACCAAAGAAATGGAGGAAAATTTGAAAAATATAGAAATAGTCAAAAACTTGCTATACAGTATTCCGAAGGCCATGAATGTTTTATTGTTAATTATGCTTCATAACGATGGGAATGTTTACAAAAAGTCTTCTATATTTAATAACAGCCGAGAAAACGGACTGACTGACGGATGGATAGAGATGGCAAATTATAGAGTAGCTTCGCTACAAGAACGTTTTATAATTATAAATTGATTTCAAATTAGTTTTAATGTTGTAATAAAACACTTAAATTATTGTTCTTTTACCCTATATATAACTTAAAATTAGTAAGCATTTTTTCAGTTAAATATCCGCTAGATTAGAACCGGTTCTCAGTCATACTAAAAAATTATGTATCGTATCGTATTACAGACAATTTTCCACGAAAAATAAACTGCGATAAATAACTATTATAAATTTCTTGAATAAAATTAATGTTCACTTACATAAGTTTATAACAACCCTGTAATATAGAGTATTAAGTTGTTTTTGTCTGAAGCTAAATATCTCGGATATTACAAGTCGGAATTGGTTGTACTACCTTGGGGTGGTTTTAGCCTCTTTTCCTAACCTCCCCCACCCTCCCCTAGTAGCTATGGAACGGATCAACTAGTATATTGATAAACAAGAGTACCAGAACAAATTTTCGATGACAGACACACAGAAGGATAGACAGTAGGCAAGTTTTAAAAGTACAAGGTTCAATTATCACTGAAGTAGTTCTTCTAAAAGTTAAATTAAAATTTTTTGTTATAAATATCTTCGTATTGTACTTTTAAGTAAACAAATGTTTCTTCAAATATTTGTAAAACTCTAGAAAATTATATTTGACCAAAATTGTACCCTTTATTAGCCCCCATTCAAATTTTCATTTTCTCTTTAGTAGTGACCTACAGACAGAACCTATTTATGGTAGCTGCAATTTTGTAGGGTTCTATGAACTACTTGTATATGTAACATAAATTAGCTTGTAAATTATCATTTTTGTATGATTTTATAACTCTGTTATGCAATTCATTTTATTGCATAATGCACTAATAGGCCAAACTATCTAGATAAGTATATAGCATAGAGTTTGTCAGAAAGTATGAAACCTCTCAAGATATCAGTATCCTATACCATATTAAATAACTTAATATACAGTTTAGCAACAATTTTCAGTAGTTATGGTAGTTATAAATTGTAGCAACTTTCAAAAAATAAATTTCTTCTGTTTAATTTTTATCTCCACTACATTATCGTGGAGAGGTTTTTGAGAGGGAGTTGTGAACGCCTCCCCCAACTCCCCCCCCCCCCGAATAAAAAAGTAGACAGGTTTGCCTTATTCTTATTTACACCCTCTTAGGACTCAACCCCAATGCTTAATCTGTGGGCACGTTAATTTCGCAAATAATTAAAAATCATTATAATCTTGTAACAAGGGGGGGAGGGGTGTAATATCCCCGTTTAAAAATCAAATTTGGAAGATTTTCTTTCGCCTTTTTAATCAACTCAAGGTTTACAACCACATGGCATATGAGTGCAATCAATCATATATTAAAAGCACAGAGATACATGGTTACATTTAACACAGTTGCATGTCTGTCTATGCATATTAATATCTATTGGTTGCAGTTATCAAACGGTATTTATGACCTATAATAAGGAAGGAATAAAGGCTAAATACAAGGATAGTTAACTAAAATTTGGAAAATAAAAAGATTCTTAATGATGTTCATGACGTTGACGTTAATATCAGACAAATTAGTTCTTTTAATGACATTTCGATGCTATATTAGGTATGATCACTTTTATTAAATGCCTTAAATGACAAAAATGAGTCAATAGCTATTCATTAGCAACATTAACATACTTAGATTTTTTAACTTTTTAGATATTATCCTTGAAAGGTTGTTTAAAGGATGAACAGCTAATTCATGGTTAGATTGTATACGGTGCATTATTTGCCAAGTGTACCACTTTTCTGCGCTACCTCTCCGATTTTGTTAATACTCTATATTTTGGTCCGTTGGGTGATTCAAGGATGCTGGATGGCCAAAAAAAAAGTTTCAGAGTCCCTGGATGTCTAGATATCTAGCTATCTATGAAGGTAGGTAACAAGTGGTACACTTGACAAATAATGCACCATACAGTAGCATACATTATACGCTTGTTGTTGTTTTTTCTTGGGTTTTAACAAATCTTTAAAACATTTTGTAAAATTCAAGAAAAAAAGTTTAAAAGCCAATTATCAATTTAAGCAAAAGTTGAATATTTCAGTGGTTGTTTTTGCCTTTTACATTTTAAACTTGCATACATTTTCGGTCTACTGATGGGTATCTTTACTCTTAAATAGTTTTGTTAGAAAGTGTGTCACAACGCATAGAGAGAGGGGACAATTGGCTGTTTATTTCACTAGTCTCCAAAATTTAATAATAACGTTTTCTTAGTCGTTCAAACGTTTCAACCACTTGTTTTAATCTACAGAAGGGATAATTTTCTATATCATCATGGGGGATTTACATCACTTTGTCGACCATTATCTTATCCCTTTAGATCCCTGGTCACAACGACATCAATGTAAATCTAAAATCACCTTGTTAGATTTTATTATTTTATAGCTTTACCTAGATTAATTATACACATGGTATCTACACATTCACTGACATTCAAAAACAAGGAAGATTAAATACATAATTTCCATGATATGATAATTGATTGAGAAGTACGTCCAATTAGATCTCGGAAACAGCTAGAACTATCAAACAACAATTCTTAGTTCTTTTATCATAACTAAACCGATTTGAAAATAAATCTTATCTTATCTAGTTCGGGTCCTGCAGGACCGACTGGGGGAAAGGACAAGATAAATCATCAGGGATCTCAAGGGATAAGACAATGGCCGATAAATTGATGTTCATCCTCTATGATGCTACACAAATCTACCCCTTTTGTAGATTACAATTTGTGTTTGTAGCGTTTGGACACTCAGCTTAATGAACCAACCAGTTTAAATTCAAGAAAAGTCCTCTGAGTTGTTAAACCAATGAATAAGAAAACGTTATTACAAAACTTTGGGGACTAGTGTGATAAACAGCCCTTTGTCCCCTCCCTCCCTGGAAATCATAAATAGTATCCTCTTATTAGGGGGAAGGGAGTGGGAAAATGTATGCTTCCTTTTAAAGAACCCACTGGTTAATAGTTACTTCTCGCATCGTATTATAAACGGCTTTCCGCGGATATAGAATGTACAATTATAACTAACTAGTTTTTTAGCCCCGGCTAAAAAAACTGGTTTTAATCTTTTGATTGTACATTTTTATATTTGTAGAAAGCTGGATATAATACGATTCTAGACATAGTTTTTTTTCGTATGGATGAGAACCGGTTCCTATGCATCGGATTCAAATGAATACGAGAAAAGATGTTTTTATTTCTTCTTGGTACTTCTATGCAGGGCTTTATAATTGACTTAAGGACTAACACACAGCACAGGTGTAGAGTATCTTTGCTACCAATATAAATTAAATAAAATTCGAAGCAACATTGAGATTTATTACGAATTCACAGCCGAAATTATCACAGTAGTAAGTACAAACATTTTCATTTTGATTTTCAACCATCAGACCTTTCTAAAATAAAATTTGTAGGATTTTTTTATCTTGTTTTATAAACATTCTTTGATAGGTATAAATCTTTTGCTTGCATTGTTTCTAAAAGGTTATTTTTAATGCAATTTAAACAACGGAGGTGTTATTATTGTAGAAATTTGTAAGTCAAGGTTTGAAAAAAAACACCACAATTAAGACTTTCTAGAATCTTATATGACTCAAAAGTGAAACTAACAGTTTTTTTAGTTTTTTAAATATAAGACATCTATATCTTTTTTAATATATGGTGTTTAGTAGTTTCCTAATAATTATATCCCAACAAAAATCAACCCTCGATTTTAATGATTAAAAACAAATTTGAGCTATGTCTGATTTTTTAAAGGTCTGTAAGGTTTAGCAGAATAATTTGGTTTCAGAAAAGCTTCACTACATATACATAGATGCAAAATTTTATAAGAAAAATAAAGAGCCATTAAAAAAAACAATATAAAAAGAAAGAAAAAATACATGTTATATTGTAGAAATGGAAGAATTAGAAAATCAAAATAAAGGTCATAAATTTTGCTACTAAAAAAAAAAGTTTTTGAATATTATATTAATGGCCCTTTTATGACTAATTTATTACATAATTATGCTTTATATTAATTAATAATAATAACATTAAAGTTTTACATAAACACTATATTATTCAAAATGAATTCTTCACTTGTCAAAATTTATGAAAAAGTCTTTATCTTCTAGGTATGTGTCTTAACCTCTTTTCGAGGAAGCTTTGTGTTTATCAAGTACGAAATTAATTCCTTATCATTAATCCTAGAATTAAGCGCAAATGTCGTCTTTTTTGACTTTCCCTTCATAAAGTGACGCAGCATGGATTGTTTATATGCGCCCACGTTTTTCACTTTTGAATGAGACATGTGTGTGTGAAGATTTCGGAGAACAAAATTGGGCCTATCATTGGTCTCATAGTGTGTGAACGACCCTAGTATATCAGGGATTTGAAACCATAAGAGCTTCAGGTAGAATTTGTTATTTTTACTAAGAAGTATGGTGTATAGGACGATTATATGTAGTTTTAAAAAGGCTTTAGCCAGCTAAGCATGAAACTTAATTATGATTAATATATGTTTTAGTAATTTTTATGTGCCTTATTGTTGCATTTAACAATGATTTATTAAACCAAATAATTTTCCTTTAAAGCCAAAGTTTCCAAAGATTCTTTAACCATAAGAAAAGAAAAAGATTTTTTTTTAGTGCTCAAAGTTTTAAGATAACGAATAATATTTTATTCTGTTTATTAATTGATCTTGTAATTTCAGGTCTTTTGAAATAATTTCATCAATAAATCTATATTCAAACCTGCTGTTGAATCTTGATGGTTCCTGGTATTGGGGGTTTTGTATGTTCGCCAACTGATCTCGTGAACTTCCCGCTAATTCGGAAGTCCAAGCTCAACCAAAGTGTTATGGTTGAGACAATTTCAAAATATCTAATGAATAGGCGTTAGCATTCATCAAGAGATCAATAGCATCTAGATTATTGATGCAAAAAAGAAAGAGCTGCACAAGCAATTTCAAATGAATGGAGTTTGAAGGAGCTGCACAAGCAATTTCAAATAACCTGATGGTTGAAAAACATTGACAATTTTTCTGTGAAATAATTACCTAGTGAATCAATATGGTGCTCACTAAAAAGCAGAAAATTGAGCGAGCTATCGCTATTGGCAATGAAAGGCTAGAGGTGTTTGACGAACAGATAAAAGTGTTTTATGAAAATCTAAAAGCCTGCCAAAGTTTTAGTTCATGTGAAAATGTGAATTTAAAATCAATTCGTGACATTTTTAGTGAGGTCAAGGACCAATCTGACCTAATAAAAAGTCTAAAACCTGCCGTGGATACTAGTGAGCTGCGCGAGTTCAAGCGTGATTTGGATGAAGCTAGTGAGCAGAAAACTGTTGCAGATAAAGTTTATGCGTCGTTGGAGCAGTGTACAAAAATTCTGTACTGGCTTGACAATGATTCAGACGACGCGAGGTCAAGCACTGTCGCCAGGAACCTCGACGTCATTGAGAAGGTGAAGATGGACATGGGAGTGCTTAAAATTTCCATGGAGTTGCGCCAAGAAGTACGTGATATGTACCGAAGGCTTAGAGAGATGGAACGTCGTTCATCTAATTTGGATGAGAGTGGGACACCTGCCATTCTCTCCAGAAGTATGTCTGCCGTGGATATTCGGAGTTCCAACCCGCAGTATGGGCGCTGGGACAACAGTTTGTTGCCGTCGTTCGACGGTACTGACACGGATTACCCTAACTTTAAACAGGTCTTTAAAGATCTATGTTCTGGTTATGGATTTGCTGACCAGAGGTTAAGTCTGATGTTGTGTATGGAGAAGGTGATAACCAACCCAGAACTACGCAAGCAAGTGTCAGCGATTAGAGATCACAATGAACAATGGGCGTTTCTTGACCAGATGTTTTTATCAAACACTCGCCGGTTCATGAGGATTTTAACTAAGTTGAACAAGATGAAACCTGTGGATAAACCTGTGGACGTGGTTAGCGCAATTGCTACCTTCAAGAGCATGATGCAGGAAGTAGAAGCCATCGTTGGTTCTGCAGCTAAGGATTACAACCACCTAACTCTCATTCATATTTTTAAAGACAAGTGCCCTGAAAATTTGAGAGACAAAATTATGATGGAGCTAGGTAGCATGAACCAACCAAACATCCAGAAGATTGTAGAACTGCTGGAGAGGACCAGGGGTGCCATGTTGGCCGGTGATATGTCCTATGACAATGGCGCCGGCAAGAGAAATCGTGATAGAGCTGCCGCCGCGCAAGTGTCTGGCCGCAGTGACAATGAGAATGGAAAGGCTGGAAAGGACAAGGCTTCCAAGTGGAACAGTGCATGTCCTGTTGAAAATTGCGAGGATAAACATCCTATTTTCCGTTGTCCCACATTTAAGAAGATGGATGTTGTTGACCGAAAAAAAGTTGTCCAGCAGAATAAGTTGTGTGAACTCTGCTTGTGTGATGGTCATACTGCTGACAATTGTAATAAATCGGATAAGCTTGGTGTCTGTGGCACCAATAATTGCGACGGTTATCATAGTCGTATGTTGCATGAGGCTAGTGCTAGTGTGAATACAGTCTACAAATCAAGTTCTGCGCCTAGCACCTGTACCTTCCTGCTGCAAATAGTTCCAGTTGTAGCACCCGGCGGCGGCGCTTGCCATGCCGCCGTCATGTTTGATACTGGTGCGAGTCTACCACTTATATCTGAGAAGATGTCCCACAAGTTGAAGCTGAAATCTACCGGCAGATATACAAACATTTCTGTTGCTGACGGTAGTGAATCATCCTGCCGCAATGTGGTGTTCTATCTGAAGGACAGGGATGGTAACTTGAGAGAATTTGAGGCAGCTGTTATGCCTAACCTCGGAGGTGGCAACGAGATGCGCTCGGTCCATCCGGAAACCGCCGCCAAAATATTTAAGATGCCGCCAGAAAGATTTACATATATCAGTGGAGGCTTAGATATCATCATTGGAAATACACATCCTGACGTGTTTCCATCAACCTACCAGAAAGTGGGCCAGTCTATGTTGTGGCGAACCATTTTTGGTAGTGGTTTTATCTGTACAAGTGCTGACTATGGAGCTGGTCAGCAGAAATCTGCGTTTAAAGCTGCCGTAGCTGTTGATAATGAACCGGTTGGTACTACCGTAGCTGTTGATAATGAACCGGTTGGTACTGCCGTAGTTATTGATAATGAGCTGGTTGGTACTGCCGCAGCTGTTGATAATGAACCGGTTGGGTCTGCCGTAGCTGCTATTATTGAACCTGTTGGTTCTGCTTGTAACGCTGCTGATGAACCTTTTGGTTCTGCTAGTGCCGCAGCCGTTGACAACATGGCTATGGTGGGTGTTGCCGTGGCTAATATTGATAATGATGTTAGTTGTGCTGCAGTTATTCCTGATGATATTAGTAACGATACTGTAGCCGTTGAGAATATTGTTACGGCGGGTATTGAGCCGCTGAATGATTCGGTTCCAGCCGGACAAGAGCCGACGGGAGTTTCGGTTCCGGCTGGAGAAGAGCCGATCAGAGTTTTGGTTCCAGCTGGACAAGAGCCGACGGGAGTTTCGGTTCCAGCTGGGCAAGAGCCAATAAGAAATTCGGTTCTGGCCGGACAAGAGCCGACGGGAGTTTCGGTTCCGGCCGGACAAAAGCCGGTAGATGATTCTAAATTTTATGACAGTCACACTTTTATTACTTGCCCTGGTGCTGTCATGAATCAAGAATCGACTTGGCTGCTGCCAACCTTGCCGCCCGACACAGGGTAAGAGGCCTGCAAATGGCGGGTGGAAATATGGCGGGTGTTGCCGCCAGAAAGTCATCGAAAAATTTCAAACCACACATATCTAATCTACAACATAAACTATTTATGTGAAAATGATCTTTAAAGAAAAAATATTACAAGTTATATATTAAGCTTGTGAAGGGAACCTAAAAAGGTTCTGCAAAGAATAAGTATTCATTATTCAACTAATTTTATTGTTCATATTTAAGCACAAAAATTCTACAAAATTGTTTAGACTTTTAAAGCAGATTTTAAAAGATTTGTTTCCTTAAGTATGATTTGAAAAGCAAAAGTTTGTGTGTATTAACTACCAAATGATTTTGCAGATTTTTTTTAGATTGAGAAAAATAGATTTTTTAAAAAAAAATATTTTTTCGAGGTATTTTTTCATGGTTCACGTTTGCTTAAAAAAATGTTATTTCTCAGATTCTCGTATGAGATAATGCATTAAAGTAAAGAACACAACATGTAAAATTATTATGATAATGTTTAAAATATTTCTTATTATTATTTTAAAAAGATTATCGCAAGAAATCAAGATATTTGTTTTAATTTGTAAGCAAATAAAGTTTTTTCTTTCACTCCGGAGGCAAGGATTCCTAATAATCCACGCGTAAAGATTTTTTTCTTCATTCCGAGAGCAGAGATTCGTAGTAATATATGTACCTAGCGACTTCGGACAATTTTAAACCTTGAGAAAGTATTTATAGCAATTATTTTCCTAGGTACACATATTTTCGTTCATGTTTAAATATAAACTCTATTTTCTATGAGATAAGCATTTATAATAATGAACACGATGTATGATATTATTAAATTATGATTAACAATTGATTCTTATTTTATGGAAATTGAGATTTTTTTTAGTAAAAAGCCACATTTTTCATATGCCTATTTTTATGCCTAAAATAAGAATCAAAGGAAATGCGATTAAATTTTCTTCTATTTCATATGCTCAAATTTAATTTTATTGAGTTTAATTTCTTTTCAAAAGTTCAATTCATTTTAAAACTTACCTGAAAAGTTTAACAAAAAGGAATAAATGTGTCGAGGTTGCGTGATTCGATATTTATTCTAAGAAAAAAATCAAGTATTTTTTAGCAGATTTTTTTTAAAAAATTATATATGAATTTCAATCAAGTAAAACATTTTTATTCAGATCAAGGAATGATTGAAAATTCATATTTAAAGTCTCATTTTTTTTACAAAGAAAAAATTGGTATTTTTTTTACAATTCCGATGAAAATTCTAAAGAAGATATTATTATTTTGCTATTCTTTAAGTATTAAAAAGTTTTATTGTTGATTAAGATATTACAGTTCTTATTCATTAAGTTTGAAAAACTTTCTGCCCAAGGATTTTGAAACATTTTTTCTTACTACTCTTTTTGATGCTTAACAAATTTAGTTTTAAGTACCTATAAATCTTAATTTTCTTGTCTAAGATTTATTTCGTTTTATTTTATCATTATTGTTTACATTTCGACCTGATTTCGTAGGTACTTATTGATTTATTAATAATGATTTATTACCTATTGATTATGAAATGATTATTATTTAGTATAAGTTGTTATATTTACAACATCATGATTAATAGGATTATCCATTTTAGGATTTGTGTATGTGATCTTGTGATTGTCATGTGCATGGAATGTTGTATGGTACAAACCAATCCCCATCCTTCTATCCTAAAATGTGAGGTATTATGAGTCCTAGTGAGGAGTATAATATTGTGTATGCATTTCACGGGGTTTCATTTAGTTAGGAGCAGAAATTGTCATGTTTTTCGGGATGTGGCTATTCTCATGTGATTATGGTGAGTTGAGTTTAGTGAGAAATGTTGCTAGTGCTCAGCGCAAAAAAACCTTGAATCTCGTTAAGGAAGTTAATTTGACTTTCAAACGGGGGGTGTGTCTTAACCTCTTTTCGAGGAAGCTTTGTGTTTATCAAGTACGAAATTAATTCCTTATCATTAATCCTAGAATTAAGCGCAAATGTCGTCTTTTTTGACTTTCCCTTCATAAAGTGACGCAGCATGGATTGTTTATATGCGCCCACGTTTTTCACTTTTGAATGAGACATGTGTGTGTGAAGATTTCGGAGAACAAAATTGGGCCTATCATTGGTCTCATAGTGTGTGAACGACCCTAGTATATCAGGGATTTGAAACCATAAGAGCTTCAGGTAGAATTTGTTATTTTTACTAAGAAGTATGGTGTATAGGACGATTATATGTAGTTTTAAAAAGGCTTTAGCCAGCTAAGCATGAAACTTAATTATGATTAATATATGTTTTAGTAATTTTTATGTGCCTTATTGTTGCATTTAACAATGATTTATTAAACCAAATAATTTTCCTTTAAAGCCAAAGTTTCCAAAGATTCTTTAACCATAAGAAAAGAAAAAGATTTTTTTTTAGTGCTCAAAGTTTTAAGATAACGAATAATATTTTATTCTGTTTATTAATTGATCTTGTAATTTCAGGTCTTTTGAAATAATTTCATCAATAAATCTATATTCAAACCTGCTGTTGAATCTTGATGGTTCCTGGTATTGGGGGTTTTGTATGTTCGCCAACTGATCTCGTGAACTTCCCGCTAATTCGGAAGTCCAAGCTCAACCAAAGTGTTATGGTTGAGACAGTATGGTTTATAATATTCTTAAAAAGTCTATCGTAGAGAATAATTTAAAAAAAGTCCACTGCTTTTTAAAGCAATCATGAGAATCACTACTATATTCAAGCATGAAGATCTATAGAAAGAATTTGCTGCGCCCGTTACGGATGTTGGGTGCGAGGATAGCGCCTGAAGACATGGCGCCGTCTCCGACATACTGAAGACGGTCCCCCGCGGGTCCCCGCATTCGTTGCCGCTCACACTCAACGTTTTATCACCATAGGTCAGGCAGAACGTTTGACCGGTTCGCTCTGCCTGTACAACAAGATAATTTTGTCCGGTACTGGCCGACCAGGCCGCTTTACAGCTGTATCTGGCCGATAGGCTGTTGGCATTTGTCTTGTTGTACTCATTTTGCGGCTGCGGCGACTCGCAGTCAGATTCAATGTTAAGGCTGGTTGACCGACAGCCGGCTGATATATGCAGCCAGGAAGGCTTACGGCATTCAGACCCGCCGGGGCTGAGCGAGTTGATCTGTGGCTGAACAGTGCTTGCCAGCGGCTGAAGGCTGTAGCGGCCCGACAGCGGGCACGGCTGCGGGCTGGCGTGCGGGCTCACCAACAAGAGTTTGCGCTGTAATGACTTGCTGTAGTACAAATGTGTGCACGCCTCCTCTGGATTGGTGGACTTGGCGCCCAGTGTCAGGGTTGTCACGCCCAGACCTGTCCAGGATAACTCCATGCAGACATAGCCAGAATCACAGTCACTCTTAACATACGTGACAATCCGCTCAGTGAGAGCTGTGTTGATCTTATACTTAGCGGATTTGGTCTCCTGATACTCGGAGTTGACGTACACGGGGATCTCTGGCTCGGTGGCGTCCACAGAGTGGCACGACATGAAGGATTTCTCAGGGTTCCGCATGTCCTGGTTGTTTTCCAGCCTGAAACATTTGATAAAATCAATAAATATTGAGTAGATAATTTTTGGCAAAAATAAACTACTTTTTTCAAGATGTATTTTTTTGCCTGAAAACAGTTTTTTGTTGTAAAATTTCTTTTTATTTGAATTAATTGAACGTGGGAAAAAGCTCCATTTAATTGGCAATACCTTTAACATTTCATTATGACAGATACGGGGAAATAATTTAACTGTCAAGACTATTTCAAGAATTTAGGGATAAGTAAATTTTACAGGATTTCTTTAATTTGTTTTATATTCAGCTTACATTTATAATTTTATAGCAATTGAACTAAACTTATGTATTTTTATCAATTTTAAAGTTATTTCGATTTATAATAATGAAGGAAAATAAATACCCTCCCCCAAAATGCTATAAACCTTCCCAGGATCCATGAAAAGCTTCATGGTAATGGAGAACCATATAGGTTTAATAGTTAACGAGATCCTTTGATACCGACACACACACAAAGATCCTGTTACTCTATTTTAAGGATTGAATTAACACATAGTTTTTTTCATTATGTTCGCATCTACTCTATAATTTGCTAGTTTATCTGTCTTTTATCCATGAAATGTTGGTCAATTTTACCGCATGTTGTAAAGATATTTCTGGGAATGGTTAATATCAAAAGTGTGTTAAATTACAACCTCTTTGTTCAAATAAGAGGTAGTCTAGGACATGTATTCTTTAAAAAATAATATAAAGGGCAGAAACAAAAGCTAGGAAGCGGACCCGCAAAATTATTCGCAAAATTAACAGCCACATGAATCAATCTCAAAATGATAAACATGCCTGCTGACAGCTAGAAAATAAACCGCCGCATCCAGACTATTTATCAAAAAGCAGCTAAAGCCGCAGCCATTGCCATTTTTCAACTTCTTTGCAATTTAAGGTCTTAAAGCACTACAATTATGCAACTAACTAGAGCAGGTAAAAGGTAATGATAAAAAATTTAAAACAACAACCCTGCTTCTTTTTTAGAATACCCCAACCTTTCTACACCTCAACTCTTTGTCAAAATAAAAATTGCTTTGTTGCGAAATTTATACTTTCAACATTGCATTACAATATGATTTAAAATTAAAGTTTAAAGGAGGATTCTAAGATCTTAATTATAATAATTTTAAAAATTTTGGATTAAGTATTTTAAAACCTTAATTATTTTCCTTCGAATAGAAAATTACCTTTATTAAAATTCTTTTAAAACTATCTTGTATTTAATAACTTTTTCAAACTTTCATAGACATATAAAAATACATTAATCAATTTTTATCTACACAAATGTAGGTGATGACTAATTTTATAGATACATATCTAATTGACATGAGCTTTATTTAGCTATTTAAAAAGCAAACGTTTATTGAGATGCTTCGCAACGCAGTATAAATAAAAAAAATAATAGAAATCTTACCCAAAGCCATGATTTGAATGTAGCCTGATATAGACTTCATTGTTGATGGTGGACCATGTTCTTGACTTAGTGAACCAACTTGGAAACCTGCAGCCATGTCCACGACCTCCAACTAAACAACAACAAAAATATGTTAGTTACTAGCAACACTTTAGGCTGGCAGTTAATGTCTTTAAATCACAGACAAATTAACAATTTACTTTGATTAATTTTTTAAAGAAAATAATTGGTTCTCTGCTAAAAACATATTTTGAGGTTGAAAACTAGTGGAAGTGGGTATGTTAGAGTAAAATGGAAGAAAAATCTCTCAATCCATAAAAAGGCCTCGTCCAGCTAAGCTAAAGAACTATATTAAAGAGGGACGGTCAATCAGACAGATTAATAAACCAAATAATAGGATGTAAGGATACAACCTTTTTATAGAGTAGCTCAAATATCCACCCAAAAAAATAATTATGATAAAAATTTAAAGTCTTGTTTTGAAACTGGAACAAATTAGGTTAAGTATGTGATGAGACGGCCAGAGAGAGACTCTTCAAAATCTCTTCAAATCACGGATAAAGGGGTACTTCCATAAGATTTTCACCCCCCCCCCCCCTCAATAAAAAATCTTTTTCAGCCTTAATGAGTATTCTATAGCTTGTCTTTAAGCATGGATTCAACCTTCTAAAATGTTTCTTTCTGCATAAAACTTTAAACATGATTTATGATAACTTAAATTATATGGTCACTTCAGTAATTTTTCTTTAAAATATTATTTTTAAAAAACATATTTGATAATAAATAAATATAAAATAAATAAATAAGACATATTATCTTTACAAGATTTTATTTATTATAACCATGTTCCATATACCTAAACTACTGATTGAACCCCCTTTAACCTTTCACCCCCTTTTCCTGTCCACTTAACAATATTAATTAGTCTATTCAAAACCATATTTAAGTGGTGACGAAATTTTTCTTTCACCAAAAAAGTTTTTCTCTATTACAAAATTATGCCTGTTTTATGGATTTTTTAAAAAATATCTGTATAAAAGCATGTTATTTGAAAAGAGCTGAAATGTATGTTAATGTTGGAAAACATTTAAATGCTCACAATTGCTAATTGTGTTCTAGAGTTTCAAAGAAATTGTTTTGTGGCAAAAAAGTTGAAAAATGAGTTGTAAAATGCATGTAAATTGTGGATTTTAGAAAGGCACAAAAAGACTGAAAATGTATACGGCTCAAGCCTTAAAAATTTGTTTTTTTTTTCTGAGGCTTTACAGTCAATCTTTTAGGTTTTTATATGAAATATTTTTTTGCTTGTGTGTATTCTATTAATGGATATAGAATATACGTGTATATATTGACAAGGGAAAATTTACCATTAAATTTGGTTGCTGACAAGGACTTCATTAATTGGCTATCCAGTAGGAAGGTAGGGGGTGGGGTACAGGTGGTGGATGTGGGATATCGTTATTGTAGCCAGCATAGGCGTCCAAGGGGGGGGGTAATGGGCCATTTGGCACCCCCAAAATTTTGTGAACAATACCCCCCCCAAAAAAAAATTACCCCTACCTTGGGGGTGCCGTAGGCACCCCCAACGATTTTGGGGGGGGGTATTTACCCCCCCAACCATTTTGGGGGGGGGTAATTACCCCCCCCAAAATAAATGTTCTTTAAAAATTTTTTTTTGGGGGGGGTATTTACCCCCCCCCCCTCAAATTGAATGTTCTTAAAAAAAAATTTTACTGAAAATTTTTTTTTGGGGGGGGAGGGAGTAATCCCCACCTTCCCCCCCCCCCCCTAAAAAAAGTCATAGTGTGACTCGAGCCTTGAGGTGTAATATATTTTATGTTCCTCGTTTGGTCTCCTAATAGTTAATGAAAAGTATATCCTAAATGGCTTTTGATAGTTTATTTTAGGATAGGTTATATTGGTTTAGGTGATTGCCCCACATGGTTAAGCAATTGGCCCCCCGCAGGGGCTAGAAATAGGAGAGAAGCTTGTGTGAAAAAAACGAAGAAACGCCCCTTAAAGAGCGTTGCCACAAAAGGGACTATACCCCAATATAGTCCAACCAGTTAAAACAGTTCTTAACCATGATAACAAAAAATTTAATAGTTTGATCATGTTTTATTTGCTTGGGCCTTTATAAGGGCTAAAACCATCCCGGGGATCTATGATGTAATTGAAAAGCACTGAAGATTCCATAAAATAGATACCTAACTAAATTAAATATTTCATTAAATAATGAAAAAGAATTTCTATAGGCGATTTCTTTTGGGAGGATGTCAGGGTGTCTCAAAACTAGTTATAAAACTTACCAGGACCTATAAGACGCTTCACTTTAAAGTATAATCATATTAGTTCATTGGTTAGTGAGTTAATTATTGTATTTTTATGTTCTAAAGAATGAGATACTACTATATATTTGAATAGTAGTTACGCCCTTAGCATCTAAGAACTCGTGTTTTCTAAAGGGTAAAAAGGGAGGAGAAAAATAGCCTAAAACCACTCAAAGGATTGACCTATAATAGTGTGGAACCATCATGGGATCTATGTGAAGCTTTCCTAAAAAGGAGATCTCAGTATTAAAAGTAATGAAATCTGAAGCTATAGTCAAATAAACCTTACTTACTACTTTATGTTATAGGATAGTACTTATTAACTTAATAGATTAGGTAGGTGCTTTTTTTACATAATTAAATTACCCCCCCCAAAAATTTTACCCCCGGGGTAAATAAGTTTGGGGGGGGTAATTACCCCCCCCAACAGATTTGGGGGGAGTATTTACCCCCCCCAATAGACTTTAGGGGGGGTAATTACCCCCCCCAATCAAATTTTACCCCCGGGGTAAAAATTTTGGGGGGGGTAAAAAAAAATTTCGGCGCGCTTCGCGCGCCATTTTACCCCCCCCAAACACGAATTACCCCCCCCCCTAAAATTTTTTACCCCCCCCAAAAAAAAAAAGCTTGGACGCCCCTGGTAGCCAGCGTCGAGTGTCACTTTATTAGAGTACATGAAAATCTGGTGCAATATCCAAGTAAAAATATATCGATTGTTCCAATGTTTATTATTTCACTATGTCTCAAAATTTAAATCTTGCCGTAATCGTCATAATTTTAAGGCCTTGACTCTGTGAAGTATATTTGAAAGTAAATCCTTGAATAAGAAAGGGTTTAATTTGTCACTATATGGCAATTCCAAAGGATTTAACGGGTAATTAGCGAGGCCTAGGCTCAAATAACAATGTCTTTGCATACTGAATAATTATGTTGGATAATTTATTGTTTTATTACAGCTTTTTTCTTTCCTTTTTTGCAAATTACATACATTTTTATACCTTTGTTAGAAATTAATTTCAAATTTTCTATGATTCAAATCAAATATAATTTCAACGCCATTTGATTTAATTTTTATTTTTAACATCCAACTAAACTCAAGACTGAAGAGGGTGCAATGTCCACCGAAATATATTTCAATAAATAGCTGGGAAGTATCAAAGACTTTTTCACTCAGTGAATTTATCATAATTTTTGATAGTTTAAATAAAATTTTAGGATAATAAATTAAGAATTTTTTAATCTTTATGTATCTTTAAAGCAGACTAAAAATGCATAAAAAAAACATGAAAAAAATAATATTGCATGTTTGGAACGGTAATTACTTTCACATGTGCATCAAAATAAATATTATTTTTTTTTGTAGATTTTTTATATCATTTGTTTGTTTTGTTTATTTAAAGCGCAGAGACTCTTTAATAAGATAAGATAAATTCTTATATATATAGAACATATCTATTGTATAGATGTATATTTCGTCTGGTAACAAATTCTTATCTGCTACTTGGCTGTGTTAATATTCCTGACATTATTGGTTGATTTTCAAAGACCCAATTGAGAGTCAGCATAAGGTACCTGGGATGGGGACATACAGTTTTTAACCACTTTCCCCTCTTATGTTTTACTCTAATGTATAAAGTTAGAAATCTTTACCTTTCTTGATTTCAAAAACTCTAGCTCCTTCTAATGGGGACCACAGTCCTTTGCATGTTGCTGAAGCTGACTCGGCCATTCTAAAAAAAAATATACATGAAAAAAAATATTAAAATTCATAAAGTAAAAAAGAAGTATAATCTAACTTTAAGCAATTTTTAGATACAATAATAATAATATATTGAATTTTTATTAGTTTTAATAAGTATATTATAGAAAAATATGTACAAAAATGTATAAGAAAAATATATCTAAAACTTACTTTATAACTCTATTCTCTCCTTTTCCTGAATATTGATACACAAAGCATCTGTATCTCTGTTCATCTGTATAGACATACTGACGGTCAATTGAGCCCACCAGGTAGTGTAATGAACCATCCTTCCAACCTAAGCAACAAGGATAATATTATTACTAATTACAATTGTCTTATCCCTTTATAGCCTTGGGTTCCAAACCATGTCTTTATTATGAAAATTATTCAGAGTTAATCAAATGTTAGCTTTGGATATATAATATCAATATAAAAAAAAATAGGAATGTACCTGCTAAACAGGTAAGTTGTTCCGAGGCAGCCTCTGATCCATGCACATCCGTACAGGCCTGGTAGCTGAGCTGCAGCTGGGTGTGGTCTGTACAGGAATCTAGGTAGCTGCGCGGGTAACCGCAGGACATTCCAGATCCACCTTCAAATAATATTAATAATTAATTTATATTCTCTATTATACAATTATTGGACTAAATCCTATAAAATATAAAAAGATAGATTAACAAGAAATATTCAACATCAAACTTGAGGGAGTACGCACAAAGGAAAGCTTTAAGGAATTATGAAGCCAAATTAAGGAGACCCATATCGGTCTAACGGTTGAAAAGGTCATATTGACGAAATCCTGTATCTTTGATAAGGATTATTTTTCATTGATTAGCAAAATTTGTTTTTCTCATATCAATACTCATTTTATTTGATTTTGATTAAATAAATGTACCTTTAGCATAGCTGAAAGTATGAGGGCCATGAAATGGACAAGATTCAGGAATCCCATCCCTCCTAATCATGGAATACATGGCAGAGTCTCCAGCTATACTCATGCATAAATCTTCAAAACTATCGAAGAATGTTTCACAGTAACCTGTAATTAAAAATGATTAATTTTATTTTTAAATGGCATACAGAACCATACAAAATGTTTTTTTTTATATCTTTTATATCATTTATCTAAAATGCCTATCGAAGAATGTTTCACAGTAACCTGTAATTAAAAATGATTAATCTAATTTCAAAATGGCATACAGAACCATAAAAAATGTTTTTGGTTCGTCCTTTTCCCCTAAACCGATTCTATGAATAACTTGTAGAGTAGCTTTGCTGGGGAAAAATCCAAACCATACCTTAAATTATGTATTTATTCTAATGAAAATAAAAGACGATAAAATATTATAAAAATTAGACAAATTTAAAACAATTTAATATAATATTTAAGTAAAAAAGCACGTATAAAGACCTATTTATTAAAATGGGGAAATAAGATCTATAAAACGAAGACCCTATAAAGGTAAAGTGAGAGACAATACCCCTTTTAATAGAATGGTCATAGTACAGCTAAAAAATTATTAGCAAAAATTGTCAATATAAATTAACATTAGTAAAACAACACAAGAATCATAAAATTAGAGGTTTCGAGATAAACAAACTAAATTAAAAGAATAAAATTTGTAAAAATAAAGATGACATTGAAAAAACATTATTAGAAAAACTAATTTGAAACCAATAGTTTAATGCATTCTTGATGTAAAATAAAATAAAATGTGATCTTACTAATTTATGAAATGCTATTTGTGATTTAGTTGAGATATGCACACACTTTTAAATGCAAAATCTTAATAATCAGGTCGCCAATTTCCCTAAAACATGAAAATTAACACAAAAATACATATCATCCCTTTTGTCTCTCTTTTTCCCAAGGCTTCAGGGCCTATAAAAGTAAACCTGGGAAAGAGAAACAGTCAGTCGTGATACGGAATTACTATATTACATATACTCTTTAAAAAATTCTAAAATTTAAAGGGAAGACTCCCTTCTCTTTCTTTGGAATTTTCTTGAGGGTCTTGGCGGCTCACACTTAGGATTTTCATTTAAAACACACCTAAAAAATAAAAAGTTTTGTTAGATAAATTCATAAATACTTTGTTAAATAAATTATAGAATATCATTTGATGTTGGTCAATTGAGATAAATTTAAGGATAAGGCCTTCTTAGGGCCTAAAAGCTTAGGCATCCGAACGGATAGTTATCTCCAAGTTTTTGTTCTGAAGAGAACTCCTATAGCGTGGTGTGACCACACCATTAAATTGCAAGTTACTACGGGACTAAATAGGAATAACAAAGGGAAAGCACGGTGGTGGCCCCGCCACTACGGTTGATGATAGCTCATTATCTGACGGCCGATACTAACAAACCGGATCTTCCCTCGAGCTTCTGAAGTCCAAAAAGGTTGGAGATCATTATCTATTCGGACAATTTAACATTTTCGAATTAGAACTCTGAATAAGTTCAAGTCTTAAAGGTAGTTTTATTTTACTAATACTCTGGAAGATCGGTTCGGTGCTGGCCTAGTGATTTACCTACCTGACGAAGGTACCTAACAAGGAATTTCACGCCTCACGGGGATACAGGCAGCAGAACAGGAATGTTGTAGTCATGTTCGCATGACTCTGGTAATCACAACAGATACTTCCAGTTTAAGTTGGTAAAGTCAGATACCTAGGAATAAAAAATTCTCAGATTAAATAGCAATACAAAGTTATCAGTAATATTTTGATATCATTTTCGGATTAGGGCTATTAAGAAAAAGATTATCTCTTAAAGCGAACTTGGATTTAGGATCGGTGTAATATAATTCCGCCATTCTAAGGTTAGAAATACTCGCCGAACAGAGATTAATGCGTCACTGATCTGGAAAGGAGACATTGGTGAGAGATTGTAGTTCTGTGATAAAGGATTACATTTGTCCCTAGAACCCGGAGGTGACCCATAAAATTGGTTCCGTTACCGGATAAACCCAGGTAAGATTTAACTTTTCCTTTAGGGGGGGAGAGGGCTACAAAGCCACTAAATAAGTCTTACCGCTAGATATCCATAGTCAGAATTAACATCGTATTCTTCTAGCCTCGAATATATGTCCTAAAAATGGAAGATAATATTATTGATAATATAGACGAGGATGTATTAAATCCTCCACCATATAACCCTGATTATCAACCTAACTTAGATAATACTGAAGATCAGTATTTACACTTAGAAACCACAAATGATCAAATCGAGGAAATACCTCGAATTCAAACTGAGCCTGAGGTTCACACATTACCAGCCATGTTTGTTTTAAATAACAGACGTAGAAATAGAATCTTGCATAGGCCACAATTACACCTCAACCTCCAAAATGAGATAGAGCATAATACACAAGCAAT
Organism: Acartia tonsa; assembly: GCF_053477335.1. Lineage (NCBI taxonomy): Eukaryota > Metazoa > Arthropoda > Copepoda > Calanoida > Acartiidae > Acartia > Acartia tonsa. The sequence goes on from NC_137261.1 coordinate 26,236,357, forward strand.
AAAGCAAGAACAAACAGGCACAAAGCCTAAAATTAAAAAAGAAAATAAACCATCATCAGATCCACCAGAATATGAATCTGAATCTAGCGACTACTCAGAAAAACGAAAAAATAAAAAACATTCAAATAAAAAATACAGACACTATGATCCTCTCAATCCTCATGGCTTTGAGGATAGGCGATATCATAAACATCATGATCACCGTCACAAACAAAAAGACAAACAAAGCGATAGCGACAAAGAGGACAGAAGGAAAGACGAAAAAAACTTCTCAATACCAAAGAGAATGAATAAACGCAGAGACAGTAGTAGTCCAACATCAAGTTCAAGTTCCAGTTCATCTGATACCGAATCAGATTGGGACAGACGAACATCCTCTAACAATAGAGATAATAGAAATAGAGAGGAAATGATCGAAATGAACATATTAGAAAATAAACTAACCTCTGAACAGATGGATAAGTTGAGACTTCTCCTCCAAGACTCGCCCAGTCATACAGATCTAAATATTAAAAAAATTATAAAACTCATCCCAAACAATTTAGTATGGGGTACCGCGGAACATGAGCGTATTTTCCGCCAAATAAAATACCTTGGCAAAATACCTAACCTATATGGGGAACAAACCAATCCCTATACTTTCTTCAACACTTTTAAATACTTAGAAACATATATAAAACCATTCACCCATAGTTCCTATAACAACATAATAATCCACTATTTTAACCCAGAATCAAGGAACAAATTGGACATGCTAGAAATAGATCCTAATGTGCTAAGTGCACAGGATTTTGTAAAAGCCATCTTAACTACCATAGGTGCCGAAATACTTGGGCCACAGGACTACGAAAGGCGCTTCCATACCTATAGGATAACGACAGAGGACGAGGACAGACCTAACAAAGCTGTCATAAATCTAGCTGCAATGTTGCAAAAAACGGGAAATTCCCACGATAATCAAATGGCTAAACTTAGAGAAAAAGTGTGTTTTTATCTGGTACCGCAATATTTGCAATCTGCATTTTTGGCAACGACAAATATACCAAATTGCACAAAAGAGACAATACTAAACTGGTTTAGCAACAATCGCAGCTATTATCATGCAGCTGTGGACAGAAAAAGAAGGATGGAAAAACAGAAAAATGGAAATGTTAATCAATTAGGAAAAAATCGCCTAAATTCCCTAACAGCCAAAAAAGAGACACCAAAAGATAATGACAAAAATAAAGGACAACAAAATGATAAAAATGCCAAAGATGTATCCACAAAACCTAAACCTGTCTGCGAACATTGCAAAAAAGGACATTATAGCAAACATTGTCTTAAACACCCAGACCCTGCTATTAGGAAAGCTAATGGGGAATGGTGGGACAAAAAGAAAAAAGAGAAGGAATTAGCCAATCGTATCGTATGCCTACTATGTAATTCTGACACCCATGGTAGTGCCGATTGTCACTATTACCCCAATGTGACACCGGCTCAAGAACAATGCCCTAGATGCCTACATTATGGGATAACGAGACGCCATCATCCACTGGCAGCGTGTACTTTACCACTGCCAGCGGAAAAAAACGGCTAAGGCCGCCGAGTACTTCTCAAGAAATCAATAAAATACATAATACGGATTCTTGGGAAATACCCGGCGCCCTTGACAAAGGGAAAAACTCACCTGCTATAAACAAACATCAAATATCCATTCCAGTGGCAGTTACACTCACTCTAAAAACAGAAATAAATAATGAAAATCAAGAAATTAAACTACTGGAATGTTCAACCAATAAAGATAAACAAAATAACCCTGTAAATATTCCACTTAATTATGATATCCAAGATGAATCTGTAAATAATAAATCAGCAGCCCCTGGCAGCTTAAATGAAGGTAACAGCTGTGATATTGTAAATAGTAATAGTATAAATAATGACCAAATATTAGATATCAATTTGACAGAAACCATACCTGTCAAAGAAATTGTAAAAAAGGGTATATCCGAAAAACTACAAGAGCTTAAAGAATCAGAAAACGAACCAATTAATGATAGCAATAATAGCAACTTACCTATTTCGAACGAAGATAAAGCCAATAGCACCCTTCTTGAACACACAACGCTATACCCTAAAATAGAAATAAAAAATGTTAGTAGTAATTCTGATGATACCCAATCTATTGAAGAAAATGACTTAAAAATTCTTTCCGAAGAAAACCCTTCAATGGAAGATACCCCTGAATATGATATAGATGAAAACGATCTATTAACAGACATTACAGGATTAACTAGGGCTGAAATCATGGCCGAAATCGAAAAAATTGAATTAGATAGTGACAAAGACTCTTTATCAAACTTAAGTGACTTAGATAGTAGCGATTTTAGCTCAGATGAGGATGAAAATATTCCCCCATCAATCTCCGAATCCGGATTGGAAAAAATATTTGAAAATTTCGAGTATCGGGGAGATAAATCTGTAGAGGAACACTTATTGAATATCAATCAAACCATAGCTAACATAGATATGGCAAACAAAATAAAAACAGACGAACAGACTGAAGTTGAAACTATCGCTAGCGGCTGTTTTTACCTGGACGAATTTGATAATGCAGCGTCTGCTAGGGAACAACATAAAGCCGGACACATTGAGCAGTCATTTTTAGAGCCTGATGATGAGTCTGAAAGCAGAATAAAACATAAAAAACATTATTTTAAAAATGAATTATCATTGGAGAGTCGTGTAAAAATCGCAAAAACAATATCGTTTTTGAGTTATTTACACGACTACCCAAACCAAAATAAACTTATGACAATTATTATGATTGTGCTCACAGCTATGTTGTTGGGAAATTATCTTGCTCCATATGGGCTATTGACAATAATTTTCCTATATGTCAATATACCCAATGGGAGATATTTCTTGCAATTGCTGGCTGAGAGGACAACCGACATAATAGATATAGACAAATTAGAAACAAATCTCGAAATTAAAACAATTCAAAGCCACTTAGGCGTGCTGGACAAGATCCAAATTCCCGTGGCAATTAATGGCAGCAAAATAATTTTTGAACTAGACACTGGAGCCGCAGTAAACTGCGTGTCAGAAAATATCTTACTAAAAGTGCTGCCTAATTACCACGAGATGGAGCTTTGTTCAGCCTACCGTTTGTCTTCAGTAGAAGGCAAAGCGATAAGCGTCATTGATGCCCGACGCCTAGGGGTCGAGTTTGAGGGGGTGGGAAAAGTGTTCTTGGACTTCCATGTACTTAAAGAAAAGAATATTTGCCTATTAGGACGCCCATTTTTGATCACTTGTAATATAGGCATGCAAGTAAAGGGGCAAAAAGTCTACATAGAAATAAACCCTAACAGAAAAAAGGTAAAAAATCCTTTTGCTGTCAACATCAAAAAATTAGAATTAGCAAAGGGAGAAGAAAAATTAATAGAACTGGAAGTCAAAGATAAAGACCCAAAACAAGAACACTTTATCCCACACCTTTCAAACATGTATACTCAAATTAAGATAAGATATAAAATGTATTCAATAACCAGGACAGGGGAGAATAAACTCGCGGTATACTGTGAAAATGTAGGAGAAAATCCTCTTGTCATCAAACCAGGCGGGTTTCTGATCTCTCTCCTGCCTTGCCAACCTGAAACAAACAAAAAATTAGAATTAAAAGGTTTTAAAGCACCTAAAATGGGTTCAATTAAATCAATCGCTGTCTTGAGAGGAAACAATGGAATTAAAGAGCAGCTTAATAAAATAAAAAAAGGTTCCAATATTCTGTCAAAGACGCACGATTATCTAATTAAGCCCATCCTAAATATAATAAAATATGTTAAGAATAAAGTAAAAAATACTGTAAATAAATTATTGGATAAAATACCATTTAAAATAGTGCTAAAAAACGTATAAAGCCCCGCTCTAATGTTGATATTTTTAAGAAAGATAAAACATATGTTAACTTAAATAAGATTATTAAAATAAATAGTGTAAATACAATACAACCAGAAAATGAATTAAGTCTCGAAGAAATAGCAGATATTTTTGGGGACAATAAAGAGGGAATTGAGTTGACTGCGCCACTACCCCCACCACCATTAACCTTAGAACAAATATTAGGAAAATTAAGCTACATAGAGGACCAAAATGTAAAACAAAGAGTAGCTAATCTTTTATTAAAATTTGAAAGTGGAGCGTCCCACAACTTCGATATTGGGGAAAGTATTGAAGAAATGGATTTCCCTTGCCCTGAAAATTATGATAAGAATACTAAAATCTATAATCTCTCCCTAACAGATACGCTCCATCTTAGATATTTCATAGACCTATGTTTAAAAATGGACATTATAGAATGCTCCCCACCCAGCCAGCAGTTTGGGTCACCTGTTTTCCTTACGAGCCGTAAGGATAAACAGGCGCCCCCACGCATAATCATTGACTCTAGGGGGGTAAATGCTAGTATTCCTTACAGCGTATCATCGATCACAATGGATCCGATGAATACGCTAAAAAATCTGCTACCTAAAGTAAGATATGGGACTTTTGTAGATATTAAAAATGCATTTTATAATCTTAAACTATCCCAAAAAGTTCTAGACTCAGGGGTGTCCTGCATTGTGACTAGCTTTGGGTGTTTCCGCTTCAAAAGAGCCATCACCGGCTATGCGGGAACACCCAGCCTTCTGTTGCATTATATATTATCAAATATTCATTTAAATGATTTAAAAATTAATGACATTATAGAATTGTTACTAGTTTGGTTCGATGACCTCTCAATTTTCAGTTGGTATGAAGAGGACATAGAGGACCACCTCGCCAAACTAGAAACTTTTCTATCCCGTCTTAATAGGCTAAATCTAAAATTAAATTTGGACAAATGTACTTTCTGTACAGACTTAAACAAAGATAAAGTAGTAGTATTGGGCTATGAAATCGGCCAGGGACGGATTACCATCCCTGACAAAAAGGTCAAATATATAATGCAACTAAAGGCTCCAAAAACACTAAAAGAACTTCAATCATTTATAGGAAATCTTCAATATTATAGATCACTTTTACCCCTACCTATCCATGGACATATGAATGCTTTGTTCCCCCAAGTAAGGAATTTTGACTGGAATGAAGAAGCCGATTTTCATTTCAATAAAATCAAAGAAATACTTGCATCTGATAATCTCAGCAATGAATCAGCAAGAAATATAGACTTTCAGATGTTATATACGGACGCCAGCAAGCATGCCATAGGTTCCAGCTTGCTAGGATTTGAAATTAAAGACCTTTTTCAATCCGAGCTGCCTAACTTTATGGACATGCCTGCTGAACTAAAAGCATATTTTAATGACCATGAAGCGATAGGGGTACTTTTTAAAGAATCAAATTATCTAAAATTATTTTATCAGATATCAATCTTCTTAAAACTAGATTTTTCAAATTCATATGAAAATTGGTATAAAATTTTTTCAAATAATTTTACAACGTACTCACAATTAAGCTATCTTTTGGAAGTCACATCTGACGATGTTGTAAGGACTAAAAAAGAAATGAATAAAATATTTGTAGAAAAAATAAATCTACTTAGAGCAGGGGCTCTATCATTAAATAATCCATACGTTCAGACATTCCTATTCTATGCTTTTTCAATGTTTTCGAAACATAAACTTCGAATAATTTACCTGTCAAGCAAGGACGGATCCATCCTCGAGAACTTGCTCTACCAGCGGTTCACCGAATCCTCCAACTCTGAAATTATAATTTTTGTTAATAATGACAATTTTTATTATTTGGGAGTAAAAGAAAATTTTGAAATAAAACAGAGAAAATATAAAAAGACAGTTCAGAACCTAGACGTCGGTGACAGAGAAGTTTATACGTTCCTCGAAAAAAGCATGAAAAATAATTTAAATGATATTAATGTGAGAGGAAAAATATTAGGGTTTTTCTCAAAAACCGTGGCCCCCAAAGTTATGGAGACCACAGGTATAGTGTACCTAGAGATCCTGGCCATATACGAGGGCCTCACCTTCTTTGAGGTGGAGATCAAAGGTACAAGGACACTAATACTGACAGACAATGTGGCTTGTTATAAGATCCTTAGAAACAAGAAAATTGAGAATCGTAAGAGTAAGCTTGATTACTTGAGTCAAAAAATTCTCTACTGGTTTGGAAAAATGGTTTCCTTTCTATCTATTCGGACAGACGAACAGCTGGCCGATTTTATTAGCCGCTTAATGCCCCATGCTACTGAAAGACTTGACTTTCAGGTGGAGGAAATAAAGCCTGTATATCAAGGGGAAAATTTTGCTATTTTTGATGCAGCACCCATTATACGGGACAAAGAAAACTTTATAAACAAGGACACGGATGTACAAATTTTAGCAGTAACTAGAGGCAAAGCTGACGAAGTTCTTAAAAAATATGAGGAATTAACAACCCGCAATAAAAGGGCAAAAAAGGATAAAACCAAAAAGCCCAGTAAAAAGGAATTGCTAGAATCAAAAGCTTTAGCAGAAAAATTACTAGAACAAGTTTTGCCTCCTGTTCCTGCTAAAAATCCGTCCGAAGAAAATATTAATGTGCAACATAAAAGTACTAGTATACCTATCCCTGTCCCCGAGACATCAGACAATAAGACACATGTTGAAAAGAGCTCAAATCAAATTGATGACCAAAATGTTAATTTTGATTCAGGGATTAAAGATACAAATTTAGATAAAAATCAACAACTTTTTAATGACCCAATCCCTATAACAATTGAGGACAATAATCCAATAGATATTGTGCCCGTAGATGAACAATTTATTATTAATGATCCTATTCCAATTTTTCCTGAACAATTTATTGCTAATGATCCTATTCCAACTTTTCCAGAAGAAGAGCAAAAAATAATAGAAAATCCAATAAGTAATCTTGCAGATAATGAATCAATAAATTTTAATAATATAGATCCCCTGACTCCTGACCTTATTGAACAAAATGTTAACACGAGTTCAAAATTAAATTTAAATGTTGAAAATACTGAGGATTTAGGGATAAGCATTGATACAAAAAAATCATTCTCTGAAGTCTTATTGAATACACAAGAACATAGTACAGTAGGACATAGTTCAAATCAGGCTATGGCAGACAAAATGGCACATTTTGAGCAACAACTTAATAAAAAACCTGACAGGGAAGAAAGGGAAAAAATGAGAAAAGAAATAGTAAATGAATTCCTAAATCAACCCCATGATAATGAACAAAATCTGTCAAATAAAACTGAAAGTCACACCGAATATGAAGATAGCATAATATTATTACCAAATGCAAATGCTACTTTTGAAAGGCTGCGAATTTTTGAAAAATCTACCTTTATACAATTACAAATAAAAGAAAATTTGTCAGATGACGTCAATCCAACGACATTAAAGTATAAGCAAAATTTATTAATTCTACCCTACCCTCTTTACGGCTATATTGCTGGGAGCATGCACCGTGATATGGTACATGCAGGGGTGAAAAGGGTTCGTGATAATATAACGTCAACATTTTATGTACAGTATAAAACAAAATTGCGGAAAATAATTGAAGCCCATATAGGCTTATGTTGTACATGCATAAAATCCAAAAACAATCACTTAAGATTAATGAGATTAACCTCAATTAATAGAAATAATAAATTTAGAAATACTGTGGTGGCAATGGACATATTAGAATTTAGTAAAAAATCAAAAATAGATGGAATAAAAGGAATACTTGTCTTTATGGATGTTGCCACCCAGTATATTACACTGCATTACCTACCAGATCTAAACTATGAAGATGTAGAAAATGGCATAAGCCAATACATTTTATTACATGGACATGTCAAAAACTTCTGGGCCGATAACGGCACGAACATCAAAAATTCTAAAAGTAAATTATTTTTAAGAAAAATAGGCTCAAGATTTTTAGATAGTGCTGCTTATAAAAGTGCTTCGCGCGGAAATATCGAGAATAGGATTAAAGTAATCCAAAATTTAGTACGAATTGCAAGAGCACATGCCGCAGAAGTAAAAATTAAAACAGCATTAAGCACAGTAATACATATAGTGAACACCATAAAATTAATAGGAACAAAACTAAGTCCTTATAACCTCCATTACCTTAGTTTGTATGGTTTTGAAGGTGGAATAGTGCAAAATGATAATTTATTTAGACCTAATTTCTCTTTTGACCCCAAATCTCTATCCAAGAGATTTGAGGATTATCAGATTCCTTTTAAGCAATTATATGATGAAACCCAAGAGTTTATTTTTAACAGACAAGAAAAATTGTTGAAAAAACTTAACAAGAATAGACATGACCATAAATACAAAGTGGGGCAGTTTTGCGTGCTGCGCCGTGACCATCTAAAAAAGAAATACTACGCAAAAAATAAACCAGTTTTTGATTTAATAGTATGGGTAATACTTCATATAGGAACACCCCTAATTACGATAAAAAATATCTGGAGCACTTCTACAAAGAAAGTGAACCCCACGCAAATAAAAATACTGCGTGAGGATTTAATAGGAGATTATCAATTACCCAGCAAGGTTGCTAAACACTTTAAGGTGCTGACCTTGCGAGATATCCGAAAATTTAACAAAATAAATAAAGCAAATAGAATACTGAGAAGTATATCAGACGACAAATCTAGTTCTAGAGTAGATTCACTGTCAAGTATTTAATCTTAGCTAAATTAAAGAAAGACAAATATTCTAGTTATATAGTAGCTATTCTCCTTTAATATTTAAAAAAACCCACCTTTCATTGCGGCCAATTTCGGAAAGCTCAAGCTCATCGGATTCCAAGGGTAAATCTTGTCTTTCAGTTCCTTGTCTTGTAACAGCATCTTGTACCTCGCTGTAAACGTTAAGCTCCAGCCACGAGCCAGACAGGCAGATGTCCTGGAGCGAAGTAGGAAGGCTACGGGTTCCGATGGGACACAAATAAGGCAAAGATCTTGAAGTGGGGTCACGCAGCGACAAGGGGATCAAATCCATATTTTGTTTAGCCACGTTATAACGTCGCTGGTAACCATGCATTTCAGTCCGCAGCCGCAAACATTCCACTCTTAGGCGTTGGGTTTTTGCATTCAAGATTCTATAGCGAATTTTTAACCCCTCCTCTTCGGTTTTAGATCTCTTCAACAGCTGGCGAACATTCCTCAAATCACACCAAAGGCAGAGAGAGTTACAAATACAGGTCACCTGAAAATAAAAAATATAAATTAATAAAATAAGTGATTAAAAAACACATTTGCTAGAATAAGTGTAATATGTGTCATCCAAAAACAATAGATCTAACAAAAAGCAAACAAGTAGTGTCCCATGATCGCATGAGTATATATTGGGAGCTAGTTAGAATAATTCGACAGTTGGATCTATTGTACAACGCAATCATCCAAGCCAAAATCTGTTTATGCAGAGCTTGTAAGAAATTAAAAAGGAGAGCAGCTACTCAGGAATCAGACGGACGTTTTTACCGATATATGGAGTTAAACTATCAACGTATGGCACGACCTTATTTGAGAAGAGTCATTCTAAGTTTAGCCGCACAAATTAGAAATTTAGGACAACAAAACTCTTTAGAGTAGTTAATCAATCATTCATTTAAAATAAGCTACACAAATTATTTTCAGTAAAAAATCAGAAAATAAAGACAATACCTAAACTAAGTGAAAAACAATGATAGTTGTGAATTCACCAGAACTTTTTAGATGCTTCCCTAAGAAAAAACTTATGGAACTAGTGAGTGATGATATGAAGGCGGAGGATGTGATTGTACTTTGCTATGATTACATCTTCTACTTCAACGCAATGTTCCGAGACTTGAGATGGGTCCAAAGTGCCACCTCCGATGAGATATTTCATGACCAGCTGAGCGATCAAATTCGAAAGAACGGCGAATGGAAAGCCTTCTTAAAGAATTTGATCGCGTGGTTCCGCGATTCTCCACGGAGTGAAAGACTGCCTAAAATCTTCATTGACCATGCAGCCAGCATCGACCATACTATCAACAAATACCACCAAGCCATTAGGGAATGGGACTCTGCAGTATGGGAGGGACGAGATAAACCCAGCCGTTTTCAGAGAGAGCGACACGAGCTCCCCCATCACGAAGGAAGCCGACTCCAAAGCCTCGGCCGCCGTGCTCACCGCAACCAGGATAGACGAGATAGACGTTATCAACACCTTCAAGAACACCGTGCTAACCATTACCAGCACGATACTCGCAACATACTTGGCGAATACCCAAGGGAACAGCGACAAAGGCCTAGTGGCCTAGCAGCATGGGGATTCAGAGCTTGGCCAACTAGTGGCGACCTTCGCCAACAACTTGACAGAGGACGTCGCCGCTGTGACTCGGTTCAACCAGTGCCACGCTATGACCGTTAGAAGTCACGACAGCTAAGAAAATTAGCACCCATCAGCTTAGTTGGTAGTCTAGAGTAGCAACATATTTAATCCTTATTCATGATATCTATATTTAACCATATTATCCTTATTTAATCTTATTTAACCATATTAATATTATAATCACTATATGTTAATCTCTATTTAATCAAAATATATTATAATCAATAAGCACAAAATGAGTTGATATGTCGTCTAAAAAATAATTATGAAAGATTGATAAACTCTATTTAAGAAGGATAGGGATAAGTTAATAAAAAATTAATCGCAATTTTGATTCTATAAAACGAGAAAAATTTATAAAAAGGTTTCTAAGCGACAATAGTAGGATTTGCCTCAAATTGTATCAATAAAATGTGCGGCTGATGCCTAGAAAAGCTTCGCTCCCAGAAAAATAGGATTGTTATTAAAACGAAAATGCAAATTTTTAAATATTTCCAAAAAATTCTAGTTAATAGGTGTATCTTAATTATACGTTAATACTTAAGTAAAACGCTAACTTTAGAAAAAGGACCGATCCAAAAGGTTTCTATAAAAATGTAATAACTAAAATAAAAAAGGTCCTAAACAGAAAAATGACTTTTAAAAAATAATTACTACAAAAATCTATATCGACGAACGGAAAAAGCTAATTTTAGAGAAAGTTTCGCTCCAAAATTATTTTTGTTTGTAAATGAATGAACATCCCTTTTTGTAAGAACTAATAAAGGGTTAAAAAAGTTGACACATGTCAAATTTGAACATAAAACAGATCCAAAATTATTTAAAATTTAATTCAAACAATGCAAGTTTGAATAAATATGACGCCATCTTGCTTATTTAAAGTCCAACTTGCGAATTTTTAAACACACTCACACAGCCTAGCCTACTGGTGTGTTTGCGTCACACCACTCAGTTAGGGATACACACACCCTAGTGCCATATAGGCATACGCACACACAAGCCAATTAGCAGTAAAGTACATCTCAGAAGGTCACTGAGGGATACACACACACACACACACACACCACCCGTGTTGCGCAAAGCACACACACACACGCAAATACACTTAGCCTAGATAAAACATCAAACATACAAAATACAATTTTTATTAACAAAAAGTAACAAATTAATTAATAATCATATTAATAAAAAATTCTTCGCGTAGGCGTAAATATTCATCGAGAATAGGTCTCATGCGAACGACAACGGTCTCACGGTCGTCACCATAGCTGGGATATTGGGAGAGAAAGACACTATATAGGCGTTCCAAACGTTCATGAAATCCAATAAGGAAACCTTCCCTAACTCTCATAGGCAATTCAGGATTGTTGAACCTGGTCACACTCTCATATTTAACTTCATCCAACACTTTATCCAATAAAACCTTAATATGATTCTGCATACTCTCAAAATTAAGATTATTTACAAGCAAGGCTTGAGAATTTTCCAGCACATTTTCTGCAAAAGACATCTTTCAAACAGAAAATATAACTGATTAAAATACCATAATAACCATTCATTTTAAACCAAAATAACCAGGTACACTAAGCTAGGGATACGAATCAAGCTCACGAGTAAACATCATTAACCTGTCATTAATCAATTCCTATTGGCTAATAGAATGCTGCATGATAATGCGCTAAATTACAGCGGCAAGCCTAACATTACAATCCTTTCCAATACAAATATTACAATATAAAATAAATCTAATCTTTAATAAAAAATATTAATAAATTATTACGCCGTTTAAAACAAATAAAAAACAATTTTCCACAATTTATTGAAAAAATTAATTTGGAATCAATAAGAACAATATTTCGAAATCAAGGAAAGCTACCGCTGGTTTCCGCACAGATCCTGTTGGAAATTGAATCGAGTCTTCGGCGAATATAATCAACATAATCATTCGAATACTCGATAAAATCATCGGCAAACGTTGCAGGCTTAGTATCATCTGGTGTGAAACGAATAACCCATTCAAATTCTAGATCCAGCAATTCTCTTCTAAAATTATCGCGATCGGTTTGAGAAGCTAAATCTCCGTATTCGCCGTTTTGTAGACCCACCACAATTTTGGCTATATTTCTAGTGAAATCGCCATAAATAACTTTTAGAGCCTCGCGGCTAGCAAAAATAGGCATTTTCGCAATAAGCAACCAAACACAACTAAAATTAAACAAAACAAACCAAGCAAACATCAACTAAAACACAAAGATAAACCAACTCACGCGCAAATTAAACGCGCCAAATAACAAAGGTTTAATAAGCTATCACACCTGGAGAATAAAAAACACCCCTTTTTAAACCGATTAAAATAAAAACCAATCTACACAACAGCTGCAGGCAGCTAGACAATAAAAGAGGCGGCAAAATTGTTAAAACAAAAACAAAATTTTAGAAAAAATAATAATAAAACAAAATAAATAAAATAATTTTCACATTTATTAATGCATATTTGAAACACAAATAATTTGTCTAAACATGAAAAACTTGCAGCTGGTGAAACTCCACATCATCTTCTACAGTTTTCAACTTAGCAAGTTGAACATCTTCAGTTTCTCCCGGCAAAGGCCGACAGAGCAAGACCCTTGGGACTAAAGTCTCTTGGACAGCCAATAGTCTAACCACCTCCTGTCTATCTACGGTAGGATCAGAGGTCTCAATCCTCGCTTGTAAATATCTATGGGCATTCCTCATGACGCTAGTCAAATCCTCCCAAATTAATCTAACAGTTTCGCTTGCAGCCATTCTTTTAAATATTCGATAACAAACTAAAAGTAAGGCCAAAACCAAAAAACATTAGAACTCTAAGCACACCAGATACGCGCGCGCAAAACTAAATAAACCATCCATAGAACAAAAACAAAATAGATCAGAAATATTTTCGAACATACAAAACAACAAATAAATAAATATTACAAAATTTATTCATAAATTATGACAATAAATTTCATAAAACACTACAAATTGAAACTAAACTACAAATTTAAATTTTTAATATTCTTGCCAAAAATCATAAACAGTCTGGCCAGCAAAGCCCATAGCATCCCGGAAAAATCGATCCAGTCTTGCAACCTTTTTAAAGATAGGCTTAATTCTTCGTATAAAAGCCCCCTTGGTTTCTCCAAAGATGGGGCGGCTCAAGCTGAAATAGTTGAACAGTACATCCAATTCACGCAAACATCCTTTAGACAAGATACAGATACCATCATCAACACAGTCCAGATATGCTTCGAACTGCTGCCGAGCACAACCAAACTCGTATTCTCGAATAAAATCCCAATCTTCACAGGCACTCGCATACGCATTTTCATAACAAACATCCGCATCCATGGAATCCTTCTCAGACATTTTTACTCCAAAGTTCAATAAAGAATGATAAAATCATAAAGCACAACTTATATTTATACTTAAAATTGTCAATAACATACATACAGATTACAAACACACACACTGATATCAAAAAATTCAAATAACAAGTAAAAAACTTAAACTTTAAGAATAAAAGGTAAAATTTAAATTTTGTTCCAAAAACATTAAATTTATAAAACTTCTAAAAGTGAGTTATAACCCTTATAGCGTTAACACACAACAGCACTAGAAAAAATTAGCAAAATTAAAAAATAATATTTAACATTGCATTTAAAATGTAATCCCTGCTATAAAACTTTTTAATTTCGAATATTAAAACCTAACAACACTCAACGATAAAAATAAAATACAAATTATACAACACATCATATTTATTAATAAGAAACAACAAACTAATTAATAATCATATTAGCATAAAACTCTTCGCGCAGCTGATAATATCCTTCAATAATAGGTCTAATACTAGCAATAAAAGAATCTCGATCAACACCAAATACTGGCTGTAGGATAAGAAATCTCTCATATAGGCTATCCAAACGACCAAAGAATCCAGAGGCCCAGAACTCTTCCCTCATTCTTATAGGCAACGTTGGATCATTAAATCTAGTAAAACTAGCATAACGGGCCTCATCTTGAAAACTATCCAACAGGAAAGTAAAATTCAATTTTAAACTCTCAAAATGGCTATTATTCAACTCGAAAGCTTCAACTTTCTCCTCCTCTGTTAAAGGCATTTTCAAACAAAAATCCACAACTAATAAAACCAAATCAAAAGCAAACCATTTTTATACCAAAAACCCAAGCTGATAAAAAACAAATCACGTGCACTTAACTCACGAGTACACCTCTTAAACCTGTCTTTAAAACGAATTCCTATTGGACAACCAGCCAAAGACAAAGACAAAGAGGAACATAAAATAGCAACAAACTAATGTCCACATAAAACTGCAAATAACATGAAATAGCAAATCCTATCTATCTTTCTCTCGAACTAAATCTATATCACTAATACTCAGTCAGGCAAAATTCTAAAAAGTCAATAAAAAAGCGCTACTAGTCTTGAACAAATAATCACTTATAAGATAGATAGAAAATAATTTTCAACAAATACACCCTCCCTCCCTACATCCCTGGAATTTAAATAATTAAAGGAGATATAAAAGCTACATATATGTCGTCAAAATACCCCTAAACGGTAATTTTTTTTTTTGCCACAGGGGGAGAGTATTTGCCATAGCAAATAACATTAAATCTTTTGGTTAATAAAAAATCCTTTAAAGTTTCATTCAAATAAAATAAGGGTAAAGTATGCATACGGCCTTATTCCTCAATAAAAGAAAAAAGAGGTCTTTTAGCTCAAATCAAAAAGGGCAACTAGCTCCCAAACTTATAAACAGATAAGAACGGGGCAATAGGTCAAACATAGACTAAAAATAACTTTCCAAAGACCCTAAAATAAAAATAGGGAGGAAAGCACCATAGGTTATAAAAAACCAAATATATTGAAACTTAAAAAACATAAAACGTACTCACCACAATAACCAAAAGAAAACACACAACGCCAGCCCCAACCAGCAAGAGTGCTGGGCAAGCGGCCCGAAGGCCGCTCACGGGCGCCTCCTTCAAATCCGAGATATTTTCGGAACAGTTAAACAAGACAGGCGGCGCTGGATGTTGGTAGCGACTAAAAAAGAAAAAGATAGAAATAATACTATTTTTTCCTCTAATAAATACTTCTAAAAAAGTACAAAAAAATAGTCATTACCTACAAATAACATTAACTACAGAAGGCTCTAAGCAACGTAAAAAATCTTTATGATAGTCCAACGAACCATCATGGAGATCAACACCAATCTCCTCACTACTATCTTCGTCGTAAACGTAGTTGGGATCCATAACAATAACTAATCAAAAACTGTAAGATTTCAGTGTATAATTTCACTGACTAAATAAAAAAGCAATATATATATCAAAATTCTAATTATTACCTCGCAATCTACTAAACAGCAGATAAAATAGATGGTGAAATTAGCATACAGCCAAATGGCCAAAAAATACCCCAGGTAGATCTGGGAAAGCAGAAAAATCTGAAAATAACATAAATAAATTAGTAAAGAAATACCAAAAAATATATTAAAAGACTCTTGTTAAATATCTTTAGATAATAAAACGCTAAAATCGAGATAAAAATTAGCGGGATATTGAGAACACTTTATTAAAATAAGTCCGATACTTAAAAAAAGTTACTTACCACATAATAGAACAATAAGCTGGGGGAGCATCCTCCACAGCAACAACATTGCGCTCAACAGCGGCGTTAGAAACAGGAGCTTCAACATCCTGGAGCTGAAATTCTTCAGTGGCCCCCCCCGGACGTGAGCGAAGATGAAACACCTGGCCAAACGCCAGGGAAAAACGCCGGGAGAAGGTCTTCAGTTTGTCTTTTGGCAACACTGAAAATAAATCAAAATTAATAAAACATTATAAATAAATTAAGATAAACCTTTTAAAGATCGGACCAATACTCAATAAATCTATTAATTGATATCATTTTCAAAAAGCAATTATATTATTTTTATGTTTCAGCACAGCACATAAATCAGAGATTAAAAGATGGCGCGTGCATATAAAAAGCAAAAAGTTATATGCATAGGGGGAAGTTACTTTCAACGAGTAAGGTCCGAACTTGAAAAGGCAGGTTTTATTTTTCTTTTTCTAACAAATGTACAGATGTTATATTCATCAAACTTACCCCCCAGAAAAAGGGAAATGAAAAGAAATTTCTTTAAAACCTTAAGAAAAGAATTAAACAATAACACACTAATACTGTTAAATTTAACAGGAAACTCTCTATTTGTCAACCAATGTAAAAATGACCACCACAACCCAGAAAATACAACCGGTTTCGACAACGACAAAACAATATCATACATAGAATGTATGAAAAAACTAATAAGGCTCCTGGTTAGAAATTTCAAGAAAAAAGGGATGGAAGTGTCAGAGATGAAGGAAAGAATCGTGATTCTGCCAACCTCCCCAAGATTTATCTATACGTGTTGCCAAGATCCTAATCACCACACACAAGATTTAAAAACAATCCATGATACAGTGACATCAATGCAATTAACTTTAAAACAATGTTTCACCTTAAAAAAAGTACCGATAGTCCGAGTGGTGCCATTGCGCCACTGGATCAACTTCATACTAATCAACCTGGACATAAACGAAATATTTTGTGCAGATATGGAATTCTTGAAAAAACTGTGCAAAAGGAACTTCTATTACTCTTTCCGAAATTTAGGAGGGAATAAGACCGCTCAAAAAATAATACTGAAATATGTGTTAGACTTGAAAAAAGACAATGGATTACACATCAAATCAGACTACAACAAATTATGGATTGACTACCTGCACTGTCTGATAACACCTGACTATTCGATTAATGCAATTGTAAGCAAAAAATTGCTTATTCATTATGATAAATTAAAGCACTAGGACGATTAAAAATGTATGACTTTCAGTGGTTACACAAAAAACTAGACAAAAAACTAAAAAACCCTTTTTACTTTTAGGAAATGATTTTGTTAATCCTATCCTTACTATTTGGGGCTAGTAGTGGTGTGTTACAAGGGGAACAGGTCAGTTTTCTCAAGGAATCTCACTACCTACCAGTAGAAAGATTCCCTTCTTATTACCAAGATTCCATACAATTCAAAATACAAATTCTAGGGGAAAAAGAGTTTAAAAACATTTTTAGAGAACAAATTCAACATGGCTTTTGGCAAGCCTTTAAATTCATTGCTAGGAGATATTTCCAAAACGAACAACTGAACCATATTGGTATAGGATTACTAGACTTAAAAAATAGTTTGGATAGAATCAAAAATGGCACTATTACATGTAAATTAGCTAACGTAGAGGATCTGATTATAGAATTATATGACATGATTACTGCTAGTAACCCTACAACCACTGAAAGTCCTACTAGAAAAAAGCGAAGTGAACCTAAAAAACCACGTCTTGACCCCGCAATTTCTAACAAACCACCAGCAATAGAAAATCCAGCATTTCCAGCTTTCACTATGAGACAAATATTGGAAATAATTTTTGATAACGGTTTTGAAAACCCACCTACTCAATATAATGATAGACCCAGATCTGAACAACTAAAAATAAGTATATCAGTAAATTATGGAATCGAAAATTTAAGAAGAGAACAATTATTTAGAATAGGAAAACTAGGGAATTTTGATTTAAAAAGATACAATACCCGAGTACTAAAAAAGAAAGTAAGAAAAGGCATAGCTAAATTGCTAGGAATGGAAGAAATGCCAGACGAAGTGTTTCGCAGATATGTCAGCGATTCAACTTCTGGTTTAATCAACTTTTTGGATTCAAATAATCTTCCATTACCTGGTGCTAATTCAGCTGGCCCTTCTACTTCAAATAATATAAATAGTAACAGTCAAGACAACGGGGATCAAAACATGGATTTAGGAGGACTCAATTATAATGATTATAATGACTATGACGACCCAAACTATAACCCTGACACAGACTCTGACGCTCAAATGAGTTCAAGCTCCGACTCTGAAAGCGATAGCGATGAAATTGACGAAAGTGAACTAGAGGATCTAGGGGATGAACAACCCCCTCCATCATACTCAACAGAGGAACCAACATCTGAATCTCTACCTCCATCACCTCCACCAACACTACCTTCAACACAATCTGAATCTACCCCATCAACAGAAACCCCTCCAACTACTGAAACTAGCTCTAACCCTACGGAAAAATCGAGCTCAGCAACAGTAGCAAGTACAGATCCTACAACAAAAACAGAAACCCCTCCAACTACTGAAACTAGCTCTAACCCTACGGAAAAATCGAGCTCAGCAACAGTAGCAAATACTAATCCTACAACAAAAACAGAAGCTCCTATGATTTCTCCCAAACCGGAAGAACCACAGGAAGATCATAGCCATGCAGCCTCCAATGGGGAACCTCCTTTACCTGGACGTTCTCCACCTGTGAAAGAAGAATCTCATCTACCTGAAAATTCTTCTCCTGTGAAAGAAGAATCTCATCTACCTGAAAATTCTTCTCCGGTGACAGAAGAATCCCATTCACCTGAAAACTCCTCACCTGTAAAAGAAGAACCTCCTTTACCCGAACACACTCCACCCATAAAACCTGAAGACATCCTAATTAAACCCAACATAGAATCTTATCTATCCAGAGACATGGAAGAATCCATCTCAAATGCCAATGCTATAAAACCTGAAAACAATCTTAACACGGAAATGGAGGTTGACAATGATGACCCTAACCCGATAAAACCAGAAAATAATCCCGAATCACAAATGGAAGTCAGTGGGGAAAGTAATGCTTCAATAAAACCTTTACCTAAAGATGAAAATAATAGAAAGGGATTAAGATGTATACCACTAAATAGGTTGACTGAGGAAATAATGGAGGTGGATCTAACAGAGTGTGATGAACCCAACCATGTAAACATACTACAAACTATTTTTGAATTAAGACAACATCTAGGTCAACTAGTTAATCAAGCAGCTAGTAAAGATAGCGAAATAACAAGGTTAAAAGATCATATAGAAGATCTAGAAAACATCATTAAACTGGAAACACAGGAAAGAACCAGGCTAGAAAATCTACAACGAGATTGTTCAGCAAGCTTAGCACATTTATCCGCAACATATCAGGACTTAGGTCGAAGGTATGATGACCTGGAAGCGCAAAATCAAGCTTTATTTGGAAGTAAATTAACACTAGAAAGTAGAGTAACAGCTGAAAAAACAAGAGCTGATACTGCGGAAGGAAGATGGGCAGAACTAAATGAATTATACGAACAAATAACGGCTGAAAAATTAAGTACTGATTTAAATCTCAATGAACTTAAAAGTACTGTAACATCATTAACAATAGACAACAAACAGGTCAACAACGATAAAGAACTACTAACAATAAGGTTAGAGAATTGCGAAAAAAGGACAAATACTCTAGATAAGAATCTCCAAGAATTAAATCAAAATATACTTGCTTTGCAAAAAGAAATAAATAGACTAGAACTAGAAAGAAATAAAGCCATTAACGAAAAAGCCACAGTTCAAAATCAATTAGATACCTTAATATTCCAAAAAGATAGGTTTAAAGATGATAAGGTAAAATGGCTAAATAAAGAAATAAAAGAAATAGAAGTAAAAAGGGGTTTATTAGAAAATAATTTGGAAGACTGCCAAAAAACTATCAAAGATCTAACACTAGAAAAAGAAAAAGCTCAAAAAGACTATGGGAGAAACATCTTACAAATAAGAGAGAAATTGTCACAAGAAATTTCAGAATTAAAAGAACAACTTCAATCTGCTACTTCATACATCAATGAAGGGATTGAAACAGAAAAAATTCTGCAAAATGACAAAGCAGTAGCAAAAAATAAAGAACTAAAACTTGTTGCTGAAAAAATCGCATTACAAAATAATATAATCTCCATTGATTCAATGTTAAAATCAAAAAACATTAAAAAACCGCTATCTTAGAGGACTATTCAAGAAAACTATGGGGAAAAATAGGGATTTAAAGAAACAAAATCGTATTCTAAAACGACAAATACTTGAAGGCAATAATTTACCAATCAGCGGACCAAAAGTGGAGAATGGAACTCCTTCATCCTCTGAAAAACCTGCAACACCAGCAGGATCAAGCTCCGAAACACCTCCAGCTAACAATGGAGGACAATCAGAAGCGAACGGCGTACCTCCTGGTAATAGTGAAGCACCTCCAACAAACAGTGAAACACCTCCAGTCAATGCTGGATCATCCCAAGAAAATAACAATGGGGAACAAAATAATAACAATGGAGGACAAAATAATAACAATGGAGGACAAAACAATAACAATGGAGGACAAAGTAATAATAATGGAGATCAAAATAATAACGATAGGTCAGAACAATCCGATGATGGAGACAATGACGAGGGTGATAATGAATCTGATTATCCAGACTTCAGAACATCCGAAGAAGTTCTGTCTCAAATTAATCTAGCTTATGACGAAATTAAAAAGATCAAAAGCTTAGTACAAACTCCGGAAACTAGACAAAGATTAATAAGATTGGAAACAAAATATGACACTTTAACTGAAATTTTAGCAAGCTTAGCACGAGATAGCGAAAAAATTCAGAATACTCTAGAATCTATACCAAATAGTGGACTCACACCACTCTATTCCAAAATCAACTTTAGAAAAACCTTAAAACTACAGGAATTTGACTTAGGCCTCAGAATACAAAAAATCTATGACACCTTAAAAGGGACCAAAACACCTTTGAGACAAAGAATATACCGCCGTATCATGGAAGAAATAGACCTAATATCAAATTATCTAATTAATATTATTCCATTAGGGGATCAACCTAAAGTGATTGATCCCACCTTACTACGAGAATGCGTAGATTTAGTAGCTGCTGATAAACCTATAGTAAGCATGTTGTACCATGATGATTATCTATGGGCCTTTAACACAGATAAACATTATGGATACAAATACAAATCGATGTGGTTTGGTGGTGTGCCACAATGGGCTTTGCGAGAAAGGACGATTTTTTCATCTACCTTTCCCCCAGAGCTCCTTTGTGACAAAACACTAATCCATCATCACTCTGTATATTGCTTAGGAAGACATATAAGAGTAGAGGACAACAAATGCATAAAGGACACCGTGAAAAGTTGCGATTATACTTTTACATTCTCAGCAGACGCACACACAGAATTAATAGAGGACCTAACTTATGCCTGTAACACTACATGTGAAATTTACCAACACGAAGGAAATCCTATCGCCAGCTTTCTTATGACACCAGACCTTATTAACAAACATTTTGGAAAAACCGGATCTTTCAATGATATTTTAGGAGTAATTTACGATTTTATAATGCAACACTGGTGGGCAATTTTCGTGTGGGTTTCTTTTGGAGGTCTTAACGTGATCATAATCATTGTTACATGCTTTAGTAATTATTTCATTAGTAACGAAGGAGAATTCAGATGGTTCCCTTGCACAAAAGATGACGCAAAAAATTTGGCAAAATGTTGTTGTTGCAAAGAACAAGAAATTAGGCCTACAGAATATGAGCTCGTTAACCTCCAAAGGCCAGCCGCTTAAGAGGTCGACCACCAGTGTACACAAAAATTTCCTAACAAAATAAATAAAATTATCAAAAAACTAAATTAATATCATTAAAAGATCCAAATTTATTTAGGAAAAAATATACATCCAATTACCTTACTGCTAATTTTGTTTTTAGGTACCTATATATATATATTTTTAGACCGACAGACTAGGAAAATTGTACAACATCCACGCAGCACCAGAAATTACCAGGGTAACCAAAAAACCATTAAAATTCTAAAAAAGACCAAAAGACAATAACTAGACATTTAAAACGCAAAGATCTACTTTACAAAAACTACGGCACACAAATTTTAACATTATTATGTCACAAAATCAAATTTTGCTTAATTATAAAAACATATAAAAAACCTCCATATTGTTCTAAAAAATGTAAAGAATAATTCTAAATCAAATTAAATCAGTTACAATTAAGACTTGAGGCTGGACACATCTATCTAAAATTATGCTTGGCTTTCATTGATTATAAGTCAAATAGAAATAGTTTTGTAAAAGAACAATTTTTAAGGTAAACCACAGTTTTTCCATTACGAAATAATTTTAATAAATCATACGTGATAAATAACCACCTAGTACCTCAAAAACCAATGCTTATTTCTCCAATTTTTAAATTTTTAAAAACAATTCTGATACGTTCCAATCACTAATTAATAATTTTCCTGTTCTTAATCAAAAAAGGCTACATTAATCCGGGATAAAGGAAAGGATACAGAACCTTTAATGATTTTTAAATATTTTTAGAATGAACAATCAGAGTTTGCATTTCCTAAAGACGAGAAGTTATTAGCTGCGGCTGCAAAGTCCCGCAAATACAGCGTCACCGCTCAGGGTGGTTCTACCACCTGTATTTGTTAGGGCATTCCCGCCTATCCCAGCCACGCTCAGGTGGACAATTGAGAGGATTGACAATGGCTGATAATTTTTCAGGAACGACAGCTCCAATTGAGGGGGTAAATAATCATGTTAGACAATCTGCAACCTATCCCGAGGGGCAATACCAATCTGTCCTAACCGAAGCCTTAAGGAAGCTGATGTTATCAGCTGAAAAAATAGATTTCCCATCTGGAGAAGTAATGCAATTGGTTGAGAGGAATTTGACCGTTTACACCCCAAAATACAAACGTCCAATTACCCCAGCTGAAATGTTAACTATGTGTCCTAATCAATGGATGGGAGGGGAAGTAATATTTGCTTTTCTATTGGAAGAACTTGGTCACCTCGAAAACGTCGCTATTCTACATACCTATTTTGGCGAATTTCTAAAAAGCAACAGCCGAGAGGAACTAAACCAAATATATGACGGACAACTAAATAGCATGTTAAATAGAGAAGTAGTCCTAATTCCCCTTCACCTAAGGGGAAACCACTGGGCTCTCGTCGTAGTTTATAAATCAAGCAATCAAATAGCATACTATGACTCGCTCCTTCAATGGGACTTAGCAGATCATAGAAAAAGTATTGTTGAATTTCTGCAAAAATTACACAACATTTTTGTAGAAGAAAGAATTCTACACGCGCCTGTAACCGCTAATATCGTCAACGATGCGCCACAACAAACAAATCTAAATGAATGTGGCCTTTACGTCTGTAAAACGGCGGTTGCCTTGATCAGGGGAGAACCACTCAACTTTGGCGGTCAAGACCTAAACTATTATCGAAAAACCATAGTCAAAAGCGTTCTTGGCATTGACTGCAAAGATGCCCCAACAAATTCTGTGAATACGCTAGAACCAACATCACCAAGCATGGAAGAAACCATAGAAACGGAATTAAACCTTACCTTTCAGGATCTCCCTGACTATAGCGACATGTTAGAGGACCTCTTTGCTGAAATAGACAAGGACATAGCTAATGCCCCTCAACCAACTCAACAGATAAACCAACCAAGCATGGAGTGTACAATGGATCAACCAACCCCCATGGACAGCGTTAGCCAACTGCCTGTAACAGCCGCGGAAGTAGAAGATCCTTTCCAACTATGGGATAAAAAATACCAAGAACAAATAAAATACCTTAAAACAACCGAGATCCCCTATCTAGACTTTAACCGAGACAATGTTTTGTGTACACATAACTGGTTGGGAAGCTACAAAGACTGCAGAAAAATGTCAGAAGTTGCCGTAATACTAAGACAACAATATGATGTAGTTGGGGAACATAAATGGACCTTTTTGGCAAATGAAGCCAGACGAGACGGGCGTTTCATCATAAATTGGTTTCTAAAAACCCCTGTGTATGACATAGAAATTGGGCCTATGTCTTTTCTACCAGGAAACCGGAAAGCTGTATGCAGAATGATAAGAATTATAAAAAACCTCAGCAGACACCAAATGGACTTGGTTACACAACAAATGATAGACAAAAAACTCAATATGTTCCACAATAATCCCGACTACCACAAGACAAAAATACACGAGACCAGGAGGATTCCAACAAAAAGGACCGTCAAACGACTACAAAATTAAATGTAATGAAAAACTACCACTGGAAACAAAAACGCAAAAAAGATTTTATTCTTACTCAAAAAACCCAAAACAAATTTTTACCCAAAAAACCCCAAGCAAAATTTATTTTTAATCAAAACCCAAAACAAAATTTATTCTTACTCAAATAATTCAAAACAAAATTTCCTACTTTTAAAAGGGAAAACTTTATAAAATTTTAAAAAATTAAAAACACAAAAAAGCTAATGCTAGCTAAAAAAACCACAAAAAAACCTAAAGCTAAAGGGAAAAAACTACTCTATAATTAAGTTGTCTAAAATAATAAAATACGATAATATATATATGTATACTCGAGGAAATATCTGATCAATGATACCTTTCTGTCACTGCTAGCTGCTCTTATGTAAATAATATAAGTGGAAGAGGGTGACACTGATCAGACGGTTCCTTTGACCAATAATTTAAAATATGGTAAACTGATTGAAAAATACACAAATAAAAGAGGCTAATTTGTTTGAGTATTTTACTTTCAGCAAATAAAGTAGTAAAGTTAAAATATATTAAAAAATCGGTCAAAATCGAATAAAACGAACTATGCACTTACGGAATTTCGCAAGAAGGAGAACGATTAACAGAGAAATGAGCGTCAGGGTGGCAATCAACACGTCTCCGGACACGGGATCAGCAGGACTTATCATGTCAAGCCCGACCTTCTCCAACTGGTATAACGTATTCTGAAAAAAGGAAAAATCATTTACTTATCAAAAGAGAATAATTAAAACAGAATAAAATAAATAAAATATAAAATTCAAACACAAAACAACTGTTATGCGATAAGCATAATACAGGGATGTTTGAAATTTTATATGATTATGAAAAATGAAAAAAGTTTCTTTAAAGAATACGTATAAAATTTAGTCCGAAAAAGATATTTATCTACCGCCATAGGGAGACTAAATATTATACAATTCTAAATTAAGGAATAGAGATTTTTAAGAAAACTGATATAAATGATTTACTTTGAAACTAAGCGATAATGACCGAAAATATTGTAATTAAAATAATATTGTAATTAATGTAATAACATTTTATGTTTATTAAAATCAGCAAATAAAAGAAAAAAGCTAAACCAAAACAGAAGCTGATTCTAATAAATATAAAACTATTAATATTAAGGAAATACATTATTGTGATTGAAATATTCATTTGATAAAACATTATCTATTATAGTAAAAAAAAGTCTCCATAGAAAGAACAGGATTAAGGATCAGTGCCGGAACAATAAAAAAGGTATATTTACCTGCAGAAACAACCGGTCCTCCTCCTTATCCCTGCCTGGCTGCCCTAACATCTCTACCAGCTTACCGCCGGTATAGATGTTTAAGGCATTAAACTGTTGCATGGTGAGATTATACTCGGCCAGGACCGAGTATAACCTCCCCATGGCAACTTCGTTTAACATAATGCCTGACAAAAATAAGCTCGCACAAAATGAGGTCGCAGAAAATAATCGAAAATTCTGAAAAATAAGAATCACTTTTAATAATATCAACATGAAGAATTGATTCCTCATTCGACAAGACAAAAAACTTATCACCGAAGGCTAATTCGAAGGGAAAAAATATTGAAATTATCACCTAGCCTTTATTTGTGCATTTACACATGCTTTTTTCATATTATTAACCTATAAAAGGTGAATTTTCACTGTATTTTTCCCTTTTTACAAAATAAAAAATTTTCAGCGTGCCGCCACCTTAAAGTAAACTAAAACCAGCATGGTTATTCAAAATGGCGTACTCTGGAGTATACGCGGCATTCGCGAAATATGTGAGATAAGACGACATTTGGCCATCGGTATAAGTATTTTTGGTCTCTTTATATTTATGAAATAAAAACCTTAAACAAAATCGTAAATATAGTATTTAGTAATTTTTCTTTGTACAAAAAACACAAAAAAATCATTAAAATAATAAACGAAAGATGTCCTATGATTTAAAACACCTCAAAAACCAAGGCTGTATGAAACACGGGTCATCCTTAGCCTCTTGAAACGTGTTATAATCGAGCTTTTCTTTTTGAGGGGGGTACATGGTTCGTCCTTTTCCCCTAAACCGATTCTATGAATAACTTGTAGAGTAGCTTTGCTGGGGAAAAATCCAAACCATACCTTAAATTATGTATTTATTCTAATGAAAATAAAAGACGATAAAATATTATAAAAATTAGACAAATTTAAAACAATTTAATATAATATTTAAGTAAAAAAGCACGTATAAAGACCTATTTATTAAAATGGGGAAATAAGATCTATAAAACGAAGACCCTATAAAGGTAAAGTGAGAGACAATACCCCTTTTAATAGAATGGTCATAGTACAGCTAAAAAATTATTAGCAAAAATTGTCAATATAAATTAACATTAGTAAAACAACACAAGAATCATAAAATTAGAGGTTTCGAGATAAACAAACTAAATTAAAAGAATAAAATTTGTAAAAATAAAGATGACATTGAAAAAACATTATTAGAAAAACTAATTTGAAACCAATAGTTTAATGCATTCTTGATGTAAAATAAAATAAAATGTGATCTTACTAATTTATGAAATGCTATTTGTGATTTAGTTGAGATATGCACACACTTTTAAATGCAAAATCTTAATAATCAGGTCGCCAATTTCCCTAAAACATGAAAATTAACACAAAAATACATATCATCCCTTTTGTCTCTCTTTTTCCCAAGGCTTCAGGGCCTATAAAAGTAAACCTGGGAAAGAGAAACAGTCAGTCGTGATACGGAATTACTATATTACATATACTCTTTAAAAAATTCTAAAATTTAAAGGGAAGACTCCCTTCTCTTTCTTTGGAATTTTCTTGAGGGTCTTGGCGGCTCACACTTAGGATTTTCATTTAAAACACACCTAAAAAATAAAAAGTTTTGTTAGATAAATTCATAAATACTTTGTTAAATAAATTATAGAATATCATTTGATGTTGGTCAATTGAGATAAATTTAAGGATAAGGCCTTCTTAGGGCCTAAAAGCTTAGGCATCCGAACGGATAGTTATCTCCAAGTTTTTGTTCTGAAGAGAACTCCTATAGCGTGGTGTGACCACACCATTAAATTGCAAGTTACTACGGGACTAAATAGGAATAACAAAGGGAAAGCACGGTGGTGGCCCCGCCACTACGGTTGATGATAGCTCATTATCTGACGGCCGATACTAACAAACCGGATCTTCCCTCGAGCTTCTGAAGTCCAAAAAGGTTGGAGATCATTATCTATTCGGACAATTTAACATTTTCGAATTAGAACTCTGAATAAGTTCAAGTCTTAAAGGTAGTTTTATTTTACTAATACTCTGGAAGATCGGTTCGGTGCTGGCCTAGTGATTTACCTACCTGACGAAGGTACCTAACAAGGAATTTCACGCCTCACGGGGATACAGGCAGCAGAACAGGAATGTTGTAGTCATGTTCGCATGACTCTGGTAATCACAACAGATACTTCCAGTTTAAGTTGGTAAAGTCAGATACCTAGGAATAAAAAATTCTCAGATTAAATAGCAATACAAAGTTATCAGTAATATTTTGATATCATTTTCGGATTAGGGCTATTAAGAAAAAGATTATCTCTTAAAGCGAACTTGGATTTAGGATCGGTGTAATATAATTCCGCCATTCTAAGGTTAGAAATACTCGCCGAACAGAGATTAATGCGTCACTGATCTGGAAAGGAGACATTGGTGAGAGATTGTAGTTCTGTGATAAAGGATTACATTTGTCCCTAGAACCCGGAGGTGACCCATTTTTTTTTATATCTTTTATATCATTTATCTAAAATGCCAATTTTATACAAAAATTATGGAAAATGTGAAAAATATAAAGATAGCCAAAACCCTGCAAGAAAGCAATCTGACCACCATGGATTCTTTATAATCAATTATGTTCTATAATGATGGAAATGTTGACAAGAAGTTTCAGCCTTCTATCTAAAATGGCAACAAAGAAAAACACATTTTCTCTATAGCGGTACGGACGGACGGACAGACATAGTGAATTATAGAGTAGCTTCGCTAATGAAAAGAAGAACAAAACTTACTTTCTCTATATTGCAGGACATTGGCATGTTTTCTGTAAATACTCAAACATTTCCAACATCTCTCCTTTCTTCCTCCAGTCACGCCTAAATAAAAGAGAGTATTAATTATACATTTTTAAACGCATATTTTTCCTAAAATTAGCGTCAGCCCGACCGTCCGTAATGGTTACCTCTTTTCGTTAATTTTTTCTTTTTTGATTAAAATTTTTATATGATATATACCCTATTCATATAATTTTAGAATACTGATTGCTAAGACAACAGCATACAATAGGTTTGTGTTTACCTGACTCTACGCCCTCAAGGACATATTGGCTGCCACTACTCCAGACACACTCCCCCTTCTCACTGATGGTGTTGTTGCTGACCACGAGAGGGCTGGAGTACCCCAGCTGGAAGTATTCACCCTCCCATATGCTGGGGAAGTTGCATCTGCGACCTGAAAACAAATATACTTTATCAACTATTTCTATACAAATGGTTAAACATTTCATAAGGCACTACAATAAAATCGATATCTTTTAAATTGCTGGTTGCGCATTGAAAGGAGGTTAGGACAATAGAATAGCTGGCAACCATCCAAGGATCTAAGTGAAGCTCTCTTAGATTGGAGAAACTCAATCGGTTCAGGGATTAGCGAGATTTTAACAGACAAAAATACCCGTACTACTTTTTTTTGATATAAGAAAGTTAAAATAATTGTACTAATATAATTTAGAGACAATTTAATCTTTTCGAATTTGCAGATTCTAAAGTTTTGATTAATTAAATCATGTTAATGTGATAGTATAGTTTTAATATAACTTTTTAAATGGAAGATATAGCATAGATGTATCTAAAATGCTAATATTTTTGCTTAAATAAAATATTTTTCTTTCAACACTTGCTAAACATTCCATATGTAAATAATTCAATTTAAATATCAAGATGTAAATATTTAAACATTTTTATAGCACACACACATACAGACGACACCCATAGTAGATCAATCAATCAATCAAGGCACATTTCATTGAACAAGTATAATTGTTTCATTGCATTGCTCCAATATCAAAATAAATTATCTTTAAAACAGTTTAAATATACCTATGAATAATCTCTAACTATGATGACCGTCAAAATAACAGTCATGTTTATGTGAATACAGAAAAAAGTACAGACTAAACTGTCGTAGAGTACCTACGCTCCCAAAATAGTTGATGTCTAGTTTTTCTGCTTGCAGCTATGCATCATATGAGATTAGATACACAATGTTTTTGCACACAAAAATTTTACACACACACACGTACAGACTAATACACACACTCACACACACACACACACCCACACACACACCCAAAAACACACACACACACATACACAAACCTAAAAAATGTTCAATCACAGGACATTAAACTTAAAAGGAAGTTGAACTAAAGATATTTTAAAATGTTTTCCCTAAGTGATTTTCGAAACATTTTAGACTGCTATTTTTGAGCTAAAAATCTGCATATCTACTATGTGAAAAGTTTTTATTATGAAACTCATTAGGATAATTCAGAAATTAGAGTAAAACTCTAGAGGGAGAAAGGGTTAAATAACTGTATCTCCCCATCGCAACCGTCTTGTGCAACCTTTGTATTGGGTCATTGAAAATCAACCAATGGTATTGCTTATATTAACACAGCCAAGTAGCAGAAAATTATTTAGAAGCAGAAGAAAGAGGTCTTTGAAAAATGAAGGGTGGTAGTTGTCTGTATATACATCTATACTATAGATCTGTTATTCAGAAAATAATTTTCGTTTATTGATATATAAAACAAATCTAATTATCTTTCAAGCAAAGCTAAACGAGTCAATTGGACAAACGGACAAAGCTAGAAATTTAGATTCTATTATAGAGAAGCCTAATGATCCTAGCAATAACCATTTAGAAACATTAAAAGCTATCATAATTAAAATTGACCTGTTGCGCTTTTAATGTTATTCTATATCTTTACATGAATCATCATTCAGTTTTAAGAGCTATCCTTTGCAATAGACGCACTCATACTAAATGTAGAAAAGCGTTTGCTCTAAAACATTACATTAGAATTGAAATTATCCAGATATTTGTATCTGATCTAATTTTACAAGCAGAAAAACACTTTTAAACAAATTGCTGTATCCTTAATTTTGTTGATATCCTCAGAGCAAAATGTATAAGAGTAGAAAACAGGCACCTACACATAAGTTTTTCTGGGAAAGGTAGCGGTCCTTTTTAATTCTTGCCCTTTATGGGTGTTGACACTCCCATTAGCCCCCTTCCCGCACGCCCCTACGTTAATGCGAAATAATACTTCTTAAAGATTAAACATTTTGTTGAAAAAAAAAATTTTTTTTCCTCTTTTAAATTACTCCACGCAAAGGAAGCAAATGCCTTTTTAGTATGTTTTAAGATTTATTGAAAATCTCTCCCTTCCGCAAAAACATATCCTTAATTTAGATTTATTATCATTCACTTAAAATAATATGTTATCAATTAAAGTATTTAAACTTAGAAATTTGTGTTGTTTTTTTTAAACTTAAGCTTAACTATATTTTTATTGGTGGTTCTAACCAACAATGTCCAATTTTTTTAACCAATAACTTCAATTTTCAGAAAGGGTAATCTTGCCATCATCATTGGGCATTTACTTCAATTTATCGTCCATAGTAATAACCCCCTAATCCCTTGTTTTAAACCATTTTAAAGTTTCTAAAGGATATTTTGTTTTGGTCAAATGATTTTATAGTTTTCTAAATTATTTTAGGAAGTTTGAAAATACAATATTGCCTATTTTTTAAAGCTGTTCTTTAGATATGGTTTGTCAGTAGGTCATTCCATTAACAAACAACTTTAATATTGATTCAAACCCTTTGATGTTTAAGTTTGAGAATTAACTATATTTTATTTTCAAACAATATGTTTTACTTTAATGTAGGGATAAGTTTGTTAATCATAATTGGACCTGTACATCAATTAACACCCACTGCCTTATCCCTGCTTTTTCTACTAATGTTAGTTGTTATCCTTGTTGTTACTTATTTGAAGCAATGAGAATCTAATTACAGAAGCATTATCTTTTTCAGTAAAAACCAATATACAATACATGTATATATTATATATACAATAATGGATCAAGATCAATATACAAAGAAAGGTCTTTTATAGATGACAGAAAACTAATAGGCCGACAATGTACAAGGGTAAAAATTGAAACAACCACAACTGCTTCTGAAAGTTTGCTTTGATTTGAATTAATTTGGTTTAGAAAATACCTTTTTGTACATTAAGTTAAATAAACCTTTTAAAAATATTTGCATTAAACCGAGATAACTTAAATGTATAAATATTTACTGTACAAAAATAAACCCTGAGTCGCCAGTAATCCTTTTTCAACCAATTTTTATAAATAGTCAAAACTCAAGACGAGTACATGCCTTTTCGTTAGCTGCGCACTCTCTGTGCATTATTGGGCCTTTTGGGGATTTTCTAGATTATTTATAGGCGATTCGAGTAAAACACTAGATGGGGAAGGAGTTAAATAACTGTATCTCCCCATTACATTTACCTTGTGCCGACTCTCAATTAGGTTTTTGAAAATCAACTAATGTTGTCGGGAATATTAACAGAGCCAAGTAGCAGAAAACAATTTGCTAGCAGGCGAAAAAGGTCATTGAAAAAGGGGGGAAGGAAGTTATCTGTATATACATCTATACTATAGATCTTTTTATTGGCATATTTTGCAGTTAAAGGATATCACAAATGTAGTTTGTATGTCCAGCCGTTTAGCAGCTAGAAGCCTTCCGGGGTATATTTAGCTTGATCCACAGTAACTGAGCTATTCCTATTTCCTTCCTTTGTTCCCAAAAATTAAGTAAAAAAAGTCTTGGATATAAAAACAGTAATTTTCTCATTATGGACAGAAGCTTCCTTTTTTTCCCTTTTTTCTCTCTCTCTCTCTCTCTCTCTCTCTCTCTCTCTCTCTCTCTCTCTCTCTCTCTCTCTCTCTCTCTCTCTCTCTCTCTCTCTCTCTCTCTCTCTCTCTCTCTCTCTCTCTCTCTCTCTCTCTCTTGTAGACAGTAAAAACTAGTATATTATTAGTAGAATGGTTTATAATGCAATTACATCTTTTGTCTACCAAATGTGTTTACATTAATCATTCAAAATATTTTAGTCTCATAAGCTACAGAGAAAAAAAACTAAATCGTTTTTTTACTTTCTAATTACAACATAGGCTTTTTTTAAAGACATTTTTTTATATTTTGGCTATCCAAATTTTTAAAATTGGGAAAAAACTTAATTTTGACCTAGCAAATTAAATCCCCTGAAAAGCACAACCTGTAAGACAAACAGTTTTGGGATATTAAAAACATAAATAGACAGAGACAGTAAAAACAACACAGTTACCTTCTATTATTTTACATTTATAGTATAGATAGGCACTTTCATAAAGTATAAATTAATGTGGTATTTATCCAATTATCCATTTATGTATTAAGAAAGTATTTTACTCCACAAAAAGTATAATAAATAATGAAAATGATATGCTTTACTTTTACAAGCCTTGTTAATTTGAAAACCTCAAATAGCCTTGAATAAAGGCCATTTTTGTTGAGAAAAAGGGAATTAGCATTTAAATTAAACTATTTCTGTATACTTAAAAAGGTATAAATCGGTTTATTGCCTTTCATTTGAAAAAAAAACCATTAAAAAAAAGTATGGCTTCCAAACCGATTAATATCCGCTGGATAAGAACCGGTTCTGGGCCATACTGAAAAAACATGTATCGCATCATATTACAGATAATTTATCAATGATATAAAAAAATCAAAGTGGAAAGAGTTTATAATACGATACTATAAATACTCGATGATATTAAAATTATCCCTTCCGTAGATTAAAATTGTTGTTGAAAAGTTTGGACATAAGAATTCAATAATTTTTACCAAAGTTTTTGAGCCAACTAATAGGATAACAATAACATGAGTATATAACTTGGGTTCCATTGTAATATACAGTCCAATGTTCCATCCCTCCCTGATACATATAAAAAATAAATTTCTATCAACCGGATTTTATTTTTTTTCCAAAGCCACAAAATTTTCCCCACAACGTTTTATTGTTTAATTTTCTGGTTGTTTTAATGTTTTAAACCACTGCACCGTTGGAAATATATTCTAAATATCAAGCATAGCTAAGTTTTAACTAAATTATTAATTGTATTATAATGACTATGGAAAAAAAGTTTTTTTTAATAAAGGGTTGGATTGAATCGATTTACTTATTTATTGATTTTAATGACTAGGATAATGTTATGCTTTTCTATAATTAGAATTTTTAGTTGTAAGGTTTTTTGTCTGAAGCTTAATATTTCAATAACTATCAAACTGATGAGTTCTCCTTTTAAGGAAGCTTCATAAATGTCACGGGATAGTTTAAGGCTAGTTATTTTTTTTTTAATTGCAAAAAATATACAAATTTTCATAATTTTTAGGGTCCTAAATAATTTCTATATTCTATAAAATATTTTTATAATTATGCTCCTTTATTAAAAAAAAAGTTTCAGCTTTTAATGTTAAATTTTAAATTTTCCTTTTCAAAACTGTTAATTTATTATTCATAAATGTTTGAAAATTTTTGCACTGAAACCATAAATTGCAATGACAATTTAAGGAAATTTAAGTTTTAACATATTGAAATATGTATAAGTATCAATTTCTTTTAATAAAAATAAAGATAACTGTATTCGAAGGGGTATTAAAGGGCATACAGATAGCCTAAAACCATCCCTAGACTGGAATAACAAAAAGAAAATAGCCTAAAACTATCCCAGGACCTATGGGAAGCCTTCTTAAAAGGGAAAACTCAATTAGTTCAGTAGTTATTAAAATCTTGAGCCACACACAAAAATAACTTAATACATTATAGGATAGTATAATACCTTTAATTTTAAAATCTAATTGATTATAAATATACATAAAAAACTTTAATACCTGCTACAATTTCTAAGATTGTTAGTATAACAACTGTTAAACTTCCCGTATTCATTCTAAACCTATCTGTTCTATGGAACATATCAGATTCTACTCAACTAACTTTCTATATATCACTTATTCGTTGCCTTTCTTATAATAAAAGTTCATGTTATCACTATAAGTTATATTAAGATGATTTTATTTAAATCATTTTAAGTTAGCTTGTCACTGCTTTTGTATATACTAAAAGTGCTATCATTACAGAAATAGTTTTAATGTAAAATTATCTGACAAAGCCACTGTTTATTAAGTCAAGTTGACCAAATGCTTCTTGACATTTGAACAATCTGTTCACATTAGCCAGAACAAAACTTGCTTTGTTAGATTTTAGTTGTCTCTATTAAAATAACATTTAATCACAGACATTCTTATTCACTTTATAATTGTTCCTAAGTTATTCATATATACTTTTTAGTTTTTCTTTATAAACTTCACTTTATTTTAATTTTTTATTAATATGAGAAAAAGCAAAATTGTTTCCTTTCTCCTCACGTCTCTCTAAAATAACTAAGGAGTAATGAGTCAACTGGCTTTAATGATATTCTGCACTCGTTGTTAGGTCTCTCCTTGCACATTATGCCGTACATTCACGATTTCTGACTCTCTTTCTAGCAGACGGACAAGTATAACGGAAGTATACTATTGTACCGTCACGACTCATCGGAAAAATGCGCAACCTTCCTACGCTACGCCTAAGGCGGTTGGGTGCAAATCAATGACGAACCTCTCGCTGTAGTCGGAATAATTTCTTCTTATTCTTATGGTACTGGCACGGCTGATAAATAAAGAGGGGGGGGGGGGAAAGGTTAATAGTCATAATTTAGGGGAGCGCTATGCATAAAAGGGTTAAAACAAATAGGGTAGATGTTAATAAAGGAGGTGCAAAGAGTACTAGGTAAATAGTTGGGGAGGGGGAGGGGGGAACAATGTATGCAAAATTGAGATGGATGGGGTCACTTGACTGACATTACAACAGGTGCAGCTCTCTATATGGATGGAATTGATTGATTGATTTACTTTACATACCTACTTTATATGCACTAGAAAGCAGGGCATAAACATATGTCTCATACATGTAAATGACTTAATTAATTGACTATTTGTCAAAATTAATCTTAAACATTTGTTTTAGAATTTTTGGAATCTGTTAGCTGCATTCAAATGTAAAACACAAAAGCAGTTTATATTGCCAAAAAATGAAGTCATACAACATTAATGACCAATGATAGGCCTTTATACACTTTACCATTGGTCAATTCCAACGTATACTGACCTATCATTGGTCATTTGTATTGTATGACGTCATTTATTATTAGAAACTATAAACAAGAATACATCTAAAAGTCAAAGACCTTTTTATTATAAATGGTCAAAAACTTGATATCTTTTTTGTTTATCTTATTAGTATTCTGTGGGGTTATGCTATATTTAACAAGGATAACAAAAACTCATGAAAACGTTGCTCAATAACCTTATTCAATCGTCAAAGGAAACATCTTTTAAATCAAATTTTATATTTAATTATAATATGTAGAAATTAGAATCGAAAAGGTTTTAACAAAGAGAGAGGGGACAATGGGCTGAGCTGTTAGTCCCCAAAGAAATGACTATGGGGACTTGCGTGAATTTGGATTTTTTGATTAATAAAGTTTAGTGTTCAAACGATTTAACCACTAATTTTAATCTGTAGAAGAGGTAATTTTGTCTTTCATCATTGGGGATTACATCAATTTATTGGCCATTGTCTTGTTCCTTTAGATCCCTGTTATTTTAACGCATTTATTTCTTAGTACTGGGTAGCTACTAAAGTCCAGATTAAAATTTTTATTTTTGCAATCCGTTACGGACGAACCTTATTACATAAAAGTTTTATTAAAAACGAGGCTTTTCTATAATTAGGGTCGGTCCGTCCGTACGTCCGTCCGTCCGTAACGGATAGCTTTTTTCGCTAATTTAGGCATGGTAGAATTGTCCTATTGATTTCAAACTTTGCATGGTCATTCCTGTAGTAGTAAGGTACGATTTAGAAAGCGTAGCAACTCTATAATCATTACCAGAATGTCCGTACCTCCATTTTAAACATGTTGAATTTTTTACTTTTTAACTAACAAATTTTATGTAACCTAATAATCCGATTGATCTGATATTTGGTATACTGATTCTGGGACAACAAAGTATAATATTATAAGCGAAGCAACTCTATAATCAAGTCCTAAAAATGTAAGTAAGTCTATAAACATTATTCTGTATACACTTTTGCTTCGACATTTATACATTTATTCTGACACTATACAAGTGTTAGTGTCCGTTTGTCCTACCGTTTCAATTCGTCGCTTTTATGGATGTTGTCATCCTTGTTTTAATAATGTATCATTGTATTATCCTTTTTGTTGACATAAGTAAAATATGGCAGAATTTTCTCTTCAGTTTCCACTAAAAATATCATAAATAAAAAAGAAGATTTTATTTGTTTTAGGCTTAGTAAGGATATTTGTCTCAGAGAATAGGCTAAATACAGATGTATTATTTATATTTTTTAATATTGAACCTCTTTATAGTGCCTATAAAAAATGAAGTCAAATGACCAAGATAGGCCAATACACAGACTGGATCACCAAAGGCAGGGCAGTATACTTTTTAATTGACCTATTAGAAGGTCGTTATGACGTCATTTTTTATAGGAACTTAAAAAGCTTCTTTAATCTTTCATTGAGAGAAATTATAGATGTACAATGGGAGGAGGGGTTGTATTAGAATTAACACCCTACCCACATGAAAAAGGGGGGAACAATGCTTATTAGCCACTTGGAAGCTCTGCCATTTAAGAGATCTTATTATTTACAGACAGAATATTCGCCACATTCTATATTTTTGCAAAGAATCTGTGTCTCTCTGAGAAAACAACAATGACCCGGTCACTGACAGGGAGATGTTTTCTAAAATTAAAAAAAACAGAAAAATTTGAGGTACTTAATCTAAAGCAGCTAATATACCCTAAGAACCTTTCTATATATACACAGCAGGTTTTAAGCTATTCTGTAAGGGGACAGTAGAAAAAAGTACACTTAACCTTAAACTTATATACCTGAAAAAAAGTTTTAAAATTTTTGCCAATATTCTTCTTTTAACGTTGATTTATGACTTCTTAGAGAGAGAATACACAAAATATTGTTAATGATCTCAGTCGGACAGACGGACGGACAGACTACCTTCCTTATAAAGTAGCTGTGCTAATAAGAATATTTGAATCCTTTTCTCAACACAAACACAATATTTATGAAAATTGTTTTGTCCTAGAATCTGTAAATGTGAAAACATTTTATTATACCTTTCTTAATATATTTTTTAAGAGGACAACTACTCTGTGAGTCATGCTTCTATGTTAATATGTCTGTCGTTATATTACTTCGCAGTAAATAACTCACAGTTTCAGCATTTTAGTCATTAATCAAATCGCTACCTTTCGATTTATTCTTGCTGACCACAACAATGGCCGATAAATTTTGTACA
Organism: Acartia tonsa; assembly: GCF_053477335.1. Lineage (NCBI taxonomy): Eukaryota > Metazoa > Arthropoda > Copepoda > Calanoida > Acartiidae > Acartia > Acartia tonsa. The sequence goes on from NC_137261.1 coordinate 26,274,422, forward strand.
ATGTGTATCCCCAATAAATCTACAAAATTACCCCTGCTCTAGATTAGAATTAGTGTTTGAAACGTTTGGACACTCAACTTAATAAACCAACATAACAAAATTCAATAAAAGTCCCCAAAGTTGTTAACGTTATTATAACTTTGGGAACCAGTGTAATAAACAGCCTGATGTCCCATCCCTCATGGACCATAACACACACAACATATGTATAGAAAAGTGTGATAAGTTCTAATTTTTTCTATCATTTCATGTCAGAACTCAATATTTTATCTCCCAATAATTGAGTGCGTGTGTATGGGTTTTTACATCGTGGGTTGTTCGGGCAACCTTAAATTTTACTCTGAAACCTTGAAGTCGAATAAATGTAAACAACAAAGGTGCTACAACTTCCTCCCTGGTTTTAAACTAAAAACTGCTAAGAATATGAGGTTGCTGCTTCCTGCTACCTGACTTTAAAACCTTGTTTTAATGTGAGTGAAAAATATTGATGTTTCTACTCCCTACTCCATGAGGCTTAACCTATAAAAAGATATTCGGTTGCTGTTCCTTTCTTTCTGAAGTTTAAAACCTTTAAACTGAATAAATGTAAGTGTAGAATTTTAAGGATGATGCGCCTTGCTCCCTTAAGTTTAAAACCTAGAAACTAATTAAATGTAAGTGTAGAATTTTAAGGATGATGCGCCTTGCTCCCTTAAGTTTAAAACCTTGAAACTGATTAAATGTAAGTGTAGAATTTTAAGGATGATGCGCCTTGCTCCCTGAAGTTTAAAACCTTGAAACAGATTAAATGTAAATGAAGTATAACAAAGGTGCCAAATAATATTAATCCAGGAACAGAAGCAGTTATTCACCGAAAAAATATGAAGAATCATGGAAAGAAAACGAAGTAGCGGGTTTCGTCGTATTTTCACAGTAACTTCTGATTACTTTTATTGTTTAGAAATAGTTGAAAAGCTACCGTGAAAATACCTCAAAACCCACTACTTCGTTTTCTTTCCATGATCTAATAAGAAATATTTGTAAGAATGTACATCCTTTTATAAAAGATGTAGAATAGTTATTTCTCGTATCGTATTGTAAACGGCTTTCCGCGGATATAGAATGTACAATTATAAGATTAAAACTATTTTTTTTTAGCCCCGTGGTGCCCCGTGGTTTTTTCGTATGGATGAGAACCGGTTCCTATCCACCGGATTCGAATGAATACGAGAAAGTATTTGTACCTTTCTGTATGTTTGTATGTTTGTCGTCAACGACGTAGCTTTAAATTAGTCCCGGGCAGGTTTGTATATATTTTTTGCAGGATAAGTTTTTAGAGAAAATATAAATTGATAAATTCACTGGTCATAGTTGACATAATGTATACATGAATTTATTCTAATAACATTAATGACATTCATGAGAATATCAAAAATAATTTAAAAGTTTTTAAGGTTTGTTTATAGAGAAACTGTCCCCCATCCTTGGTAGCAACTTTATGTACATACATTATACAAACTTATCAGGAAGGGAGGGGACATTGGGTAGTTTATCACACAAGTCCCCAAAGTTTTGTAATAACGTTTTCCTATTTGTTGGCTTACAACTTAAGGGACTTTTATTGAATTCTGATTGGTTGGTTTACTAAATGTCTAAACGTTTCAACCACTAGTTGTAATCTATAGAAGGGGTGATTTGGTGTTTTATCATTGGGGATGTACATCAATTTATCGGCCATTGTCTTATCCCTTATATCCCTGCAAAGTTCTACTCTTTATTTCCCATGTTAAACAAATCCATTTTTAACCCACTTGCAGTGCGTAAAATTTTTTTCTCAACTAAGACAGGGCCCGGGGGGCTCCTTTTTTATCTTGGTTTATGATACACAAAATCAAACCTTCTGTGGAATACAATTAGTGGTTGAAACTCAACTTAATGAACCAACCAATCAAAATTCAGAAAACAAGTGTAATAAAAGCCAAAAGCCCCCTCCCTTCCTGGATTGAAATAGCCTCATATTTCTTGAAATAATTTTTAATATTTTTATTCGTTTTTATTTAGAAATTGTTTAATGTTTATTAAGTGCCAGTTTTATTTCTCGAAATATTATCATACTCTCTTTTCCCTTATTTTTACTTGGAAATATGCATGTTTTTATCTATCTCCCTCCTTATTTATCTGTCTTTCTCCCTACTCCAGTGAACTATTGAAGGGAAACTAATGTAAATATATTGGTTAACATGCAAACCATCCCATGACACGAAATTTTTCAATCCAAAATTCAGAGTTGTCATTGGTAGATAACTATTTTATTTATTAACTTACTAACAACTTTTGATTTTATATATAAAAAAGAAAATATTACTATTTTGGAAGGATGAATATTTATTCTATAGTTGAATTTTCATGGGAGGGTGAAGTTACTCCCAAAAATAATTAAATTGGCCGGAAACTATAAGAATTTTAACTGAAAAAAAGAGAGCCATTACGTTTCAAAAGAATCACAACCTTACTTTAATGTAGTTCTAACAAACATTAAAGTATAACCAAGCCAATAAATATTTTGATGCGTAATTCATATCCCAAAAAAGTTAATTTTTACACATTATAATTCAAAAAGAAAAGAATAAATATAAATCGTCTATTTTATTGCGTCTTTTGTTCAGATATTGAATAGATATCCTAGTAGTTTACAAATTATTACTTAGATATCATTATCATTTAGGTTTGGCATAATATCTTAGTTTTACAAAAGTATACATAACTAAATGTATTCTAATATTTTTTTATTAAAGTAAAGATTTTTAAACATTAATGCAAAATAATAATTAGTCTGATTAGTGTTTATGCTTATAAGTCATAGGAATCATCTTAAAGCATACATAAACTTTTAAAACACTTTCAAAAATTCTACAAAGTTATTGTCAAACATAAAAGTTTGAATAGCCGAAGAAATAAATTTTTCCTACAACAAAAGGAAAGTTAGACGACAAGACATACGAACAAAGACATAGAAATGTAAGCTGAGAAGCTTTGCTACACAAAAAGAAACCTTCATTTTAAAACTATAATAAAAAGTTAAACATTAACTGCGGGCAAAATAGGAAAAAGATTTGTTTCTAAGTTTTGAAAAGTTTTTCTTGATCACTGAAGCATTGTTTAATTTGTCAAGATTGCGAGACACTCACAACTCAAGGAATTGCAAAATTGGCGCAAATTTAATATTTTCTTTAAAATGTCTAGCAAAATAAACGAAGAAAAATCCGTTTAATTTGTTTTATAAATTGATATAGGATATAAGTGAAAATATTGAGGAAAATTTGCTGATTAAGACCTCATTTATTAGTCAGCTCATTCAGTATGAAGGGATGGGATGGGGGATATCGATATCTTAGCCAGCTGCGAACATCAGAGAACATGAAATTCTGGTACATTATCCAAGTAATAATATGTCAATTATTTTATAAAATCTGTTAAAACAGTAAAGAGTTTAGATTGTAATTTCATTTATATTCTTAAATTCATGGTTTTAAGTTAATTTCATTCATTGGGACTCGACCGCCGTTCGATAGATTTTGATAATTTACTTACATAGCTGCAGACTGCTGCTTAAATTAACTGCTGTTCAACTATTAAACGCAAAAAAAGCAGTTGCTGTCGGCTAAAAGCCGAAAGTTGAACATATTGTGTACACTTTTTTTCTACAGCGCCCAAAGCCGTGTATAATATACTGTAGTCGCATTTTACAGCAATCACACTGCCGGCCCATAATATCTTAATTTATATTTTTTTCTTTCCTTATATCCTAAGATCTAAGATCATTGTAAGGTTTTTTCTGTTTTTCTTTTTCTTTAGTCCACATTTAGTTTTAGAAATGAAATAACACTGTCAAAATGTCTTGCAGTTATTATATCAACAAATACAAATTATCATTACATTTTATCAGGGATAAGGGATGGGAAACGTAGGAAAATATTATTTCAGGCCTATTTCAAGCCTAGGCCTAATAAACCAGTTTTGGGATGACGCAGTGGTTCGTCCTATACGCTAATGAAAAAGCTGTGTGTGTGTGTGTAGATAAAGTATAGAATCAAATTCAGGTAGCTAGTTTAAAGTAAAAAACATAACTTTTTATAAACCTATATATTAATGGCTTTTGTTAAAATGAAGTTTTTTCTCTCCCAAAATTTTTTTTATCTTTTACTTTGGTAATTTGAACTGTCAGAAAGCTATCGTTGGGTTTCCCTCAGACAGATTTAGTTTGTACTATTTGCATTTTTATTAATGAGTAAAAATTTTATTTGAAAATTTCATTGCTAATTAAAATTCAAAATAAATAAATAAATATGCACTTGGGTAACATTCTATCAAGTTCTTTGGAACTATAATGTAATGATATTTCTGTACTGTGTTGTATTGTACAAAAATTAGGGTTAAAGTGTTGTATCAATTCCGTACTAAATTTTTAAAATTCAAAATACAACATCTAATTTATAAACTACCAAATGAAAATTCGTAGCTACCTTCTTTCCAATAAAATAATCCTGTTATTTTTGTTTTTTCTATATGGCCCTTTTTTAATGTTTAACTCTAAACAGATTTAATAATTAAACTAATGTGATCTAACACTATTTATATTTATTTTTTCGTAGCAGACGAAATCATTATTTTTTCTAGAATTGTCTGCTTCTAAAATTTTTGCCAATTGGTGATTGGTTGATACAAAACAAGCCCAAATCACAGAACACTATTGGTTTAGAGCGGTAGCCAATATGAGCCGTCCGCCAGTAAGGTCATTAAATTAGGCAAATGGTAAAAGTTGCATGATCCCTTTCAAAACCAGGCCGAGACCTAATTTATGGCCAGGTTTCCTATCCCTTATCCCTGCATTTTATATATGTCGATAATATGTTAGCCATGACCACTTTAATTGTAGTCAATATTTATAATGTCTGTAAGATCATTTTTATAAAGACAGGTCTATGAAATATCATTTATGACCACTTTTAGTTACTGCCATAAAGTCGACACAAACTATAGAAATAGAGTGCTACAAGTATTATAGGGAAGCTTTATTCCAGGGATCTACACGTATAAGACAATAGCCAATAAATTGATATACATCCCCAACTAATAAGCTGTGGAGGGACTTTTATCATCTTCAATAAAAGTCCCCAAGGTTGTTAAGCCGACGAATAAGAAAACGTTTTTATAAGACTTTGGGGGCTAGTTTAATAAACAGCCCAATGTCCCCTCCCTTCCTGTATATTTCATTTATTAATTTTGTCAAGCTTGGCTGATATATTACAATAGCACTTAATTATGATATCTTTTAATTTGTATGTTTTCTTTGTAAAAGCGAAGCTGTTCTACAATACAGGTTAGAATTGTACTATCGATTTCAAACTTTGCATAATGATTCCTATAGAAATTAAGTACGATTTAGCAACTCGATAATCATCCTATGTAAATGTTTCTTTGGATACTTATTCATATTACCACAAGGTACAATGTTATAAGCGAAGCATCTCTATAATCAGGTCCTAAAACTGTAAACATGTCCATAAACAGTATCCTGCTTATCAGAAGTTTTCAACGAATTTCCTTACAATTTTGTGTATACTTAAGAATCAATATTCTGCTTATTCAGTTCTGACACTCTACAAGTTTTAATGTTAGTTTTCTTACAATTTCAGAGCTTCGCTTTTTTAGATGTTGTCATCCTTGTTTTTCAACATTTGAAGTATAAAGTATAAAAATAGACTCCTAACATAATTCAGTTAAGAAAAGAATAAAAAAATAATGTTAATGCATATAAATGAAACAACCAAAACCATAACCTATCCTTAAGACGTATAGATATAATGTCCCTCATTATAGTGAAGCTTTACTCTAACAAGGATCACAACATTTATAAAAGCGAAGCAATAACACTTGTAGAGTGTCAGAACTGAATAAGCAGAATATTAATGCATAAGTCTAAACAAAATTTAAGTAAAGTTGTTGTAAAACATTTGAAATTGCAGGATAATGTTTAGGGCATACTTACATTTTCAGGACTTGATTATAGAGATGCTTTGCTTATAACATTAAACCTAGTTGTAATAGGATTCAGTATCAAATTCTATTAATTAACAAATAGAGCTAAATGTCCCGGACGGACAGACCCTAATTATAGAAAAGCTTCGGTTTAAAAAACCTATTAAGGTAATCTTTACTTGTATTCTACAAATGAGGCGACAAATGGCTAATTTCACCTAAATTCACCTTTCCTTTCATCGGCCTAAATATTTGCGTCATGGAGTAAATAAAAAGAGTATTCGTTTGCAGCTAAGCTACCTTACAAGTCTAGTTTCTTAGTCTGTCTGATTACTAGCAGAGTCTTCAACTTAATTTGATCAATTGACAGCTAGTCAGTGAGCTATTTTCTTCATATTTTTTCTTTTAACTCATATAAGATACTAATATAGTCATTTAATATATTTCTTAAATTGGATAATCCTATTATATAAAGTAATAGGCTTTTTTGTCTGTAGCGAAAGATCCCGCTAACTACTGAACCGAAATGGTTTTCCTTTATAGTGAAGCTTCTTATAGGTCAAGAAAACGTTTTTAACCATTTTGGAGGAGGGTATCTCCACCCTCCAAATAAAAAATGACCCCCTAAAAAATAATTCTTTTTAAAACTCAAATTGAAAATGGGAGGGGGTCGACTTTTCCTTCTACCACCATAAGTACCCCTAGAGGCTTCTAGGGGCGTAGCCGCTAGTTATTTAAAATACGTTATGAAAATAAATCAAATGCTATTTCATAAAGCTAAAAATTCAGTAATGTGAAAAGAATTAGCGATCTACTCTTTTTATGTCACTCATGTCACATGTGTTATAGTGTAAATAAGTCATTAGCAGAATAAACTCTGAGGTTAATTAGAAATAGACATTGCTCTAAATATTTCTACAGTAAGAGTAGAGAAAAAGAGAATGGTATATAGACTAAAAAGAAGTTTTGATTGTTTTAAAGCTTATTCAAGATCTGGTCATTCTATATTGTAAAGAAATAAGTGGTTGAATGTCCTGTAAGATTTCGTAAACTAATAAGTTCTTATATTTTTAAGAATTTTAGAATAGGTCATCAGACAAAATAAAATATGACAGGGAATGTTTTTTTTCTGGTGCATAATATTGCAAATCTCCCGTTGTCCTTGAGTAAAAAGGGAATATTTTGTGCTATTTTGTTTATTTGGCAAAAGTGACAAATCAGTTAATATAAAGTAAACAATTTTATGTTTATTTTAAAATTTTGCCAAATTTCCCTATTTTGCAATTAGAAATCACATTACAACCCCGACACTATTATATAAACAAGCTAGATAGGTGATGAAACTTTTTATAGTGACTATAAATCTGATGTCATGTAGGCACTACAAGAGAACTATACATTATTGAATCTTGGCTATACTTATAGATTATTTGAAGATCATCATAAGTTAGTTAAAATTATATGCAAACATGTTCGTTCAGCCGTTTTTATGACGAAAAGAGGAGGAGGGTGTTCCACTACCAGATATAGAAAATCTCCTAATTTTTACAGTTATTACTTGTACAAAACAAGCTAAATTTTATTGCATCTCAAATATTAATATTTATGTTAAAACAAGGGCAAGCAGTTTCAAAATTGCAAAATTTCTGGACAATTGCCATGATGACGTTAATTTTTAACCTTTTTGACAACAATTTTTAAGGTAATATAATCATCCAATTCATATGATTTTTGGAATACTAATTCCTATTACAACAATGTACATTGTTATATGCGAAGCATCTCTAAAATCAACACCTAAAAATGTAAGTTTATCCATAAACAGTATTCTGTATTTAAGCAAGGTTGCAACAAATTTTACTTACATTTTTATTACACTTTATAAATTTATGTTCTGCTTATTCAGTTCTGACACGCTACAAGTTTTAATAAACCCTTTTGAATAGATAGTTTAATAAACAAATTTATTTATTTTATTAAATAACGTAGTCCTAAAGATATCAAATTCATCGAGAGAAAAATTTAATGTTTTTGGCAATTTTAAGTTATTTTTTGCAAGATGAAAGACATATTTTATAGTAAATAATCTGGAGCACTTCTACAACTAACAAAAAGTACTAAATCTAGATTATTAGAAAAAAATCAACTACGGTATATGAACATAGACCTTATTTTTAAAATGTAAGGCAATTTTCAATTCAAATTTAATTGTTTCTTTAAAAAATAACTTATTTTAGTCCGTTTGTAGTATTTTTGTGTAGTTATGATTTTAAGTATCAGATATAAAAAAATTGTCAGTTGAAAGAATTTTTTTCTAAATTTAATTTTATACAATAAATTGTCATTGTGCAAATGAGATACACTTTTAAATAGGCCCAAAAAATGTTACATCTAAATTACGGAGACAGAAATACTTTAATATAAGGGTGTGTTTATGTTTTGTGTCAGTGTGTGTGTTTGTGCGTGTTTGTTATATGGAGTGTTCGGGGTCTGCAAACATATGTATGCAAATTTGGTTTTACAATATCAAGGTGTGTGCACAAAAAATTGGTAAGAAACTTCATCAGTAAATTTATCAACAGTTTGATATTGGGATAAAAAAAAAAACAGTTTTGTACTATTGTAAGGTGGGCTACTTTTCCCATTTTCTTGTGTATTCTTTTTTAACACAATAATATTATTCTATTATATCATTGTTAAACTTCTCCCTGCTCCTGCCGTCTCCCTGGACATTGGAACATGCACTGGTCTTGCCAGGGACACGGATATATATTTTTGTGTATTTATCTGCTATGTCAGACAGATGCAGTCAGTGAGAATAGCTTAGATATAAAGCGAAACCACAAATCAACGGGATCTATAAAAATTTCTTGCAATCACAAGAATATTTGTTTTATAAATGTTACTTTACACTTTACCCAGGATTAGTAGATCCTACTCGATCATTCTGAGATGTTTGAACTGATAACCATTGTTTTTCACAGGTCTTTGCCAGGGGGAAGTGCATTGTTCACCCTTATTTTCTCGTCTTTGGGGTTTCAACATACCCTTCGACACGCCACTAGCATAGACCATATTAGCTACTAAATAAGGTTGATGCCTTTTTGTAAAAAATCATTACTTGTCTCCTTCTGTGGTGTTGCCAATATTACAACCACATTTTTGCACAGTTCTTGGTGTTTCACATAAAGGTTCAAATTTTGTAAGTTTATAAAAAAATCTGGTATCTTAAGATAAGAAATTACCCTTTATGTACAACAAAATCACCACTGCACTGGATAAGTTTTTACAAGATTAGTTTGTTCAACCTAATTAATATTTAATGATAAACCCCCATTGAACAGTGCCCATTTGTAAACTTTTGGGACCGTTAAATCTACGGTATAATGTTATTAATGTGAGTTAACAATTAATTTATTTTTATTTAACCTTAAAATTTCTGTATTAAGTTTTTCCAAATTAATTTATAAACTTTTTAAACATATATTTCCTAACAGAAGACATATAGATTTGGACCCATTTAAACCCACACTTTAAAACATATTTATGAACTTACAAAAACTTACAATGCTGTTTTAATCGTGTATGTGTAGATTGAGATGGATAATTAATGAATCATGTTTATTTTTAATTCATTTTATCTTCTATCTATTAGATCTAAAGATGGTTTGTATTTTAACAAAATTATTTACCAGGTTTCGTGATTTTATTGATATTAATATAAAACTAAATTCGAATTCAATAAAGAAGTTTAGATTAAAAATACAATTTAGCAAATAATTATTTTTCCAGTATGGCTTCGAAACCGATTAATATCCGCTAAATTTGAACTGGTTCTCAACCATACTGAAAAATCATGTCTATCATCGTATTACAGTCAATACCCCACAAATATTAAAATAAAATCATAAAATTAATACCAGTTTTGTTAGCACGGACCTTCGGCCCCTAGGATCTTAAGAAATGTAGTTCTTGAATTTGAAATAATGAATATCACATATTCAACTTTAAAATGAATCATAATTTGTTGGAATCTGTTAACTTTATGCATCTTTTAAATTATTTAGAAAAGGTTCCTCAATTTTGAACCATTGACACATTGACTTATAGATCCAATGACACTTATATTAAATATGTTACAAATGATATGAATCCTTCCTACCCTAAAACTATAATTTTTTTGTACTAAAATCTACATTACATCCTTAGATTCATGATATCTATTTAAAGGTAAACCATTAGGTTTCATGGAAAAACCAATTTTAGTTAGGAACAGACATAAAATATAACATTATATGTTTTGTACATTTTAGTAGAATTATTATATCATAGAGCTTTAAATTCTAAGTTTTTCTTCAAAATTTTAAGCTATTTATTAGGTTTCAGAAATTTCTTCTAAAAGCTATAACTTGTTTCATTGTAAAAATAAAACAAAAAAAATCAAATATGTAGTATGGTTTTATAGAAACTGTCGATGAAAAGTAAATAAATGATAGGATTATTCCCTTCTGAGCTTTTTTGATTGAAAAAAATTGTGTTAGAATTACTGTTCATAAAGCTGTAATAATATACATATACCTGGTTAATTTATGACAGGGCTAAGTGGGTTAAAATACCCAACACTTTTTATTTAATCAAAAAAAACGCACCTTCCTACATATTAAATAAATTTGATTGATGTTCATGTTTCGAGTAAAATTCAGACATTTTTGGTCACTTAATATTCTTGAGAGGTCTACCTATATTTACTCAAACATCTAACATGCAATAGAATGTTGTGTTCATAGAGAGCATTTGAAGGGTATTAATATCTATGTACACAGGGTTTTAATATCAATGTTAATTGTACAAGAAAGAAATTTGTATTGACCTAATATGATATAAGGAATTTACGTGGTATTAAATATGATCCATCTACCTCAAAAGATTTTTGATTGCTTAATATTGTTTATTATTCTAGCTGTGTAACATACAATACAGTTAAGTAGAGGGCATTGAAATCTTCTCGAAATAAATGTTTACTGTGAAGGTACTGTTATCTCTAGGTAACTCTATTATCTAAAGTAAAGATTTACTATGAAAAACAAAGGATTGGCACTCCACTAAAATGTGGTGTGTTCTTTAGGCAAATCTGTCCTATGAAGTAAAGTTTAAATATTGAACTCTCAACTCTTAGGTGATGTTCTATCTTAATAACTCTGTTCTCTAAAGTATAGATTTATTGTGAAACAAAGGAAGTGTGTATTGAACACTCCACTAGGAGTTGATATTCTGTCTTGGCAACTCTATTATCTGAAGTAAAGATTTACTATGTGAAACAAAGGATGTGTGTATATAACACTCTACTAGGAGGTGCTAATCTGTCTAAGTAACTCTATTATCTGAAGTAAAGATTTACTGTGTAAAGGATGTGTGTATTAAACACTCTACTAAGAGGTTATAATATGTCTAAATAACTCTATTATCTGAAGTAAAGACTTCGTGTGAGAAACAAAGGATGTGTGTGTATAACACTCCAGAAGGTGGTGTTAACTCTAAGCAACTCTATTATCTGAAGTAAAGATTTACTGTGAGAAACAAAGGAAGTGTGTATTGAACACTTCACAATGAGGTGTTATTCTATCTATGCAACTCTATCATCTAAAGTAAAGATTTAGTGTGAGAAACAAATGGTGTGTGTATGTATATAACACTCCAAAAGGTGGTGATGTTAACTCTAAGCAACTCTATTATCTGAGGTAAAGATTTACTATGAGAAACAAAGGATGTGTGTATTAACACTCCACTAGGAGGTGCTATTCTGTCTAAGCAACTCTATTATCTGAAGTAAAGATTTAGTGTGAGAAACAAAGGATGTGTGTAACTACCTAGGATACTATATACAACAATTTCAAGAATAGTAAGGAATATTAGTCCTAATAAGAACGATTATGTACAAGTGTATTAACCCTTTTTGACATATCCTTAACTACTATCTATTTCCCGTCTTTATAAGCATCACGGACTTTCATGTAACCTTCCCCTTTCAAAATTTACTTTTTTGAAATTCATTCTTGATATTTATATATATATATATGCCTGTTTTTATTTTTATTTATCTATTAACTTGGAAAATGGATTTTAAAGGGTTATTGATTAAAAGATCTATGTAAAGCAAATAAGAAGATCTTTTTTGCAAAAATTTGATTTTAAAAAATCTGTTTTGTCCTGTCGTATGATATAAAGTAGTAAGTTTTTTTTGTCTGAAGATTCAGATCTCGTAAAATGCTGGTCGCTTTATAAATGTCTTGCGGTGGTTTCAGCCTATTTTCTTACTAGGAGCAAAGCAACTAGTAGTCTTATAAGTTTTTTTATGAGTAATTATACTCAACATATCCCTATAATCCCTGAAAGAGAATATTTTTTTTACCCAGAAAATACAGATAAACTGTATTTCATTTTATATTTATGTGTTTTCTGAAAAACAAATATCTACTGCAACATACACTAAACACAAAATGTATTGTAAATTAATTAATCCTTTTTAAAAGAGAATCTTTTCTATAATCAGTTTCATGTTAGAAGTGTGCTATCGATTTCATAGTAAACATGTTGATTCCTCTAACAGTAAGTACAATTTAAAAACTCAAAACATATTTTTAATCTTTAGACAACAATGTACTATATGATATGATTGTCCTATATACAGATTATATATATATACAGAGTACAGATTCCCAGAACAACAAAGTTCAATATTATAAGCAAAGCATCTCTCTACTAAGTGCTATAAATTACATATTTTCTTCTAGTATTAATGTTCAATTTTCTTACCCTCTGAATTTATAGCTTCGGTTTTATGGATGTTATCATCCTTGTTATCCTAATTATTTACAGGTTTTACAGCAAGAAAGTATTAAATAATTAAAAAGAACCTAGTAATAGTGTCTAACTTTTTATCTTTGTGACGTAACAAAAATCCATCTCTTTTTTAGGGGTTTCCTTTCCAACCTCCCCTCTCTTCCTTCGATTTTTGTTACGTCACAAAGATAAAAAGTTAGACACTATTACTAGGTTCAATTATAAAACATAGCACACCAAAATATGTCCTTGTAAAATGTCTAGCAAAGTAACAAGGACAATATTCCAATAATAAACAGAGAAATTACTCGGGGAAGGATAGACTGACGCTTCAATTTTTAAGAGCTATTAAAATGAACACATTACCCATAAACTTGCGGCTACGGCCCTCCATTTTTTGGGTGTTGGTATTTATCCATTGTCTTTTCTCTGGGGATGTTGGAGATACCCTTCCCCCCCCCCCCAAAAAAAAAAAAACCAGGACCTTTAGAGGGAACCATATTTATCCAGCAGTTAGCGAGATCCTACGGTACAGACACACACAGATCCTGTTGCTTTTATATAAAGATTATGAAATTAATAAATGAGCATTGAAGATGTATAAACCGTTGTTTTTAAAACAAAAATTTGTAAAATTACTTTGAAAACTTTGTTTCTTATTTTGGTTGTAAAATGTAGAATTTAAACTTTACAGATATTATCCAGGGGATGTTGGTTAGTTTCAAAATCAGGGACATCTTTTAAAAAATAAAAGTTAATAAGAGCACTTACTTAGTGAACTAATATGCAAAAAATACAATGCCAACTTTTCCATAAATACCTTATAATGCACAAGTTGTTTTTCCCCTATCCTCTAGGGAAGAGCGAGGAAGTCAGGAGAAAAAGTTTAAAATCACCTCATGACAATTAAATAAAAGATTTCCTGAAAAGTACAACCTATTGGGTCTACTAATTTCTGAGATCTTAATGCTTTAGCTTTAGGCAACAAAATCTTAATACTTTATATAATAGAATAACCTACAATTTCTAATCCTTAACATTTACATAAAGTTATGCAATAGTTTTTTCTGGAATATATAGTTCCCTCTTCTGGATGGTTTATGTATGAATCACAGGGTTGTCGTTTTTATGAGATAAATTCCACCTTTCGATAAAAAGAACAATTAAGATCTGAACACTATTATTAACTTTTTAATTTTAAGATTTACTAACCTTAATTGTGATTTTAATATTAATATTTGACCCACAACCCCTTACCTTAATACATTGAAATAGGGAATCTGATTTTTCATCGACCACAATTAACTTATGTTAAATGTTGATATGGTAGCTGTCCTAAAAATTGTTTGAAGCCTGTGCCTTTCTACATCTATAAAAATACATGGTGGCCAAAATACGTTTTTTTAAATCTTTAGAAACTGTTTGACACCCATGTTGACTTTGGGGTTGCTGAGTAAATATGTAACAAAAATTGAGATATTCTCATATAAAGAAATATTAAGTAGCAAATCTATATTTTGTAGGTCTTATTCTGAACATCAAGCAATCTTTTAAATATGTAAATTGAATTCTTATTTTAGGTTAGGCTATGTTTAGCCAGAGTTAGGAGAGCCAATGGGGGATGATAACCAATGAGGTACCAGTTAGAGCTTCTATTTGTTTGTTATTTTTAAATTTACTTTTTTCTCCATTGAACACATTTTACTGAGAATGACTTACCCCTTTCGGAAATGAAGCGGTTAACTGTTTCATGAGGACGTCATAAAAATGCTTTAAAAAAGCAATGATGAGAGAAGAAGGGGGAAAGAATACCTCAAACAAAAAGATACAATTAGACTATTTTTATGACGTCACACATGACACTTTCCAGCGCTTCTTCGGAAATACAAAAATTACCAATGTATCTGCGAATACAAGGACCTAAAGCCAAAGGGCATACAGTCAAAGGCCCTGTTGAAATCTAAATATATAAAATCTATTGTTGACATGTGAACTAAATTTTGTATTTTACACAAAGACTGGATCAAGTAAGGAAAAGTAATATATTTTTGTACCAACTTTTAGGGATCTAAAAGAATAATAATAGTAATTTATCGCATTGTACTAGGGACAGTTTTCCGTGGATATCAAAATGAAAAATTATAAGATTAAAACCAGGGTAGTTAGCCCCTAGGGGCCGAATGCCTGTGCTAACAAAACTGGAATTTTTTGATGATTTTTATCCTAATATTCGTGAAAAATCATCAATTCGATGCTTAACATGCTTTTTCAGTATGGCTTAGAAACGGTTTAATCCAGCGGACATTAATCGGTTATGAAGCCATGCTAGAAAAAAAAATCCACCAACTTATATGGATCTGAAGAAATAATAAAATGAACGATTAATATCCATTGGTTTAGAACTGTTTCTTGAGAAACTGAGAAAGCATTATAGTATCATATTATCCACGGAAAGCTGCCTATAATACGATGCGATAAACAACTTATATTCATCTTTCGTATTAGAGACATGATCCCCAAGGCTTACTCACATAACTTTAACTTTAAACCCTCTCCCACAATTAATTCTGGAATCTGGAAAATAAACTTTCTGCTTTTACAACATTCCACTTTATTTCATTTTTTAGTTTTCTAAATAGAATGCATCTACTCTATAAATTACTTTCAATCTGGTTTGTTTGGTTGTTCATGCTTTATTTTTTTTGTATTTTTTGTGTATTATCGTTGCTCTTATTGTTTTTGTTATCTCTCTACCTTTAGTAAAAACACGCTTCTTAGGCCTCAAGTGGCAAATCATTTTTTGCGTAAAATGTTTTCTATTTAAATATTTCTTGTATTTCTTGGGAGGGCGATGGTACCCCTCCCCCAAAAATAGCTATAAACCATCCCAGGACCAATGAGAAGATACTTTGTAAATAAGAACCATTTCGGTTCAGCAGTTAGCAAGAGCCTTTGGTACATACGCAGATCCTGTTACTTTTATATAAGGATTCCAACTCATCCTAGTTTTTGAATTGAATAGATGTAGCAATAAATCTCGCCAACAACTTACTACATTTATCTCTTTAAACTTACAATTATCATCAAATCTTAAAAATTAAATATATACTATCTACAATTTTGTTTTATTTACTGTTCGGTTTTAATTTTTATGTTACGTATTGTTTTTTTCCGTTAGATGAATAAATAGTTCAAATACACAAAAAAGGATATAACATTGACCAAAAATAAAAAATGAAGATACAACTCCTTAAACTCATATATAAGCTGCGATTATAGATAGCTAAATATATAATTTACTCAGAAGGAAACAATATTTTAATCCGTGATTTTTAATTTTGTTAATTTAAAAAGATTTCTATCGATTTTGGAATTTCAAAATGACAACAAGGGTAATTTTTGAATAACAAGGATGACAACTTTTTCAAGAAGAGAAGCTTTTAAAAAGGTATTTGATAATAGTTGTACTGACAAAGTTAGTAAGTATATGCACATTTTCTAAAGAAATTTTCAAAATATATTTTAGTTATTTATCTTTTAAAACAACTTAGATAATAACATAACTCCTTTAGAGTAGGTGCCCAGTTATCAAAGGAATTTTCATAAAAATATTGGTCATCTATCTTCAATAGCAGCTGGACAAACAGACTGATGAACATTTTGCATTATAGAATTGCATCGCTGCTTAAAAGGGGAGGAGGGAATTTTGAGTGACATTGTGTTTTTATGATACGGGAAGTAAGTTAGTTGATTACAACAAAGTCAAATGGGGGGGGGGGGCGGAAAATTTAGGGGGGGGGTGGAGGAGGGAGGGTGCAGGCAGGCACCGCGGTTTTAACAAAAGGTTCATGATTGACAAGTGACAGCAACAACACAAGGGAAAACATTTGGTATGGGGGGCGCTCAATTCTAACCCCTCCCCCAACCTCCCCAAGCGTTTAGGTTTCATTGCCACAATCCACGACCATTCAAATTTGATTAGAGTTTAGTTCAGTAGAAGGGGATATATATATATCAATGAAAGAGTTTTATTAGATTATCCATATTGTTCTTAAACAGAGTTTAAGAAGGGCAACATCCTCAAAGGTCTTAAATATTTTCATTTGTTAGGGATCTTAAAGGATAAGACAATGGACGATAAATTGATGTACATTCTCAATGATGATCAACCAAATTACAACTTCTGTAGGTTAAATTATTGGTTGAAAAGTTTGCACAAGTTTGGAAACAACCAATCAAATTCAATAACTGTACCCAAATTTTTGACCCAACGAATGAGATAACGTGGTTATAAAACTTTGGGCACCAACTACCAGCGTAGTTTACAGTCCAATGTCCCCTTCCTTCTTAATTTTTCTCAGTCTAAGGAGTTATTTAAAAAGCTAATGAAATTGACCCCTACCTTCTTAAACGTTTGAAAATGTATGCAAAATTATTTTTTTTTTTAATTCCAGTTTCTACTTATTCTAAATAATAATGTCTAATATTTAAACCTAAACATTTATTCGTATTTATGATTTGAATTTAGATGTTTGTAGATGCTTTATTCTTCCAAAGATTAAATACTATAAGGTTATAAATTCATCTTCAGAAACATAAAAATTTACAAAACTATTTAAGCATATTTATTGATCGTTTTGTATGACAGAATGTTGTCCATGGATAATAAAATAAAAATTGTATGACGGGCAAACAAAATAGACGGTTCACCCAGAAATGATTTTTAACAGGGGCAAGTAATCAGCAGCAATAAAAAATATTTCAATACATAAGGACCATAGCGACGCTTCCTTGGAAAATATATAAATAGGTTTAATTCTGACATAACTATTGATAAATCTTCACAATTATTTTTTTATTTAAAGTCCTAGGTTTTAATTTTTCAACTTTTAAGTTGTTGAACCTTTTATTCTTCTAAATATTTGGAAATTGGTTTTAAAAAGGAGAATTAGAAGCTCAAAATTTAAGAAATATTTCTTATTTATTACATATGAGTTGACAAAATTTACACCATTGCCTGATTTAATTCAAAATTATCAAGGTATAAGACTTTTATATTAAGTTACTATTCAAATATCATGAGTTTGGACACCCAGGTTGGGAGGAAACAACGGACAATAAAAAATACTGGTACGTCTTGAGAATTTCATAAATACAATCTTCCGTCTATTGGCATTAGATCTTTGGTTTCCTTTATAAAATCTTAATTGGGTTGTACGTACAAACATTCAATCATTAATTAGAATGGTTAATTTTGATAATCGTAATTGGAGGTAAATCTATTGTCTAATACTTTAATATGTTGGACCCCAGTGGTTATGAAATAACTTAATTTCATCGTGCTTTACACACATTTTTTGAAACATGATTTGTTATTAAAATGAAAAGCCTAAGCTATCCAATTTATTTAATATTTGACAATAAAAGGAAAAGTTAAAAGAATATGACTATGACCTAACCCGGACAATAGTAATGTTTTCGTATATAAAAAGTAAATAAAAGCAAAAAGAGAAAATAAATAAACTTGGTCATGTTTGGGATAGGGAAAACCTTTCTGAAAATAAAATGTTAAGAAAGGATGGTGTATCTTATTATAGATTAAACATCCTTCCTTATAAAGTGTATAATAAAGTAACTGGATGTTTGTTTGTAGCGAAGGATAAAGGTCACGGGAAGATTTATGACTATTTATAACTATTTTGAAAGGGTGTAACCCCCCACCCCTCTCCCCCAAAAAGTGGCCTCTAGGGGCGTAGTCGCAAGTAAACAATAAAATAGTGTCATGCCCTAAATTAGTGGACATTAAAGAAAAATTAAAAGATTCGTTCAAAAGGGTATTAGCAGCTGCTCTGTCTTGCGTAAAAGTAGGGGGAATGCCTAGGCCCAGAAAGAGGCAAACTTATTACCAAGCACAGTTAGATACTTAAGACAACGGTCGCTCAATTAAAGAAATAGTTTTCAAGTATGGCTTCGAAACTGATTAATATTAACTGAAAAGTAATATATAGCATTGTATTACAGACAAAAAAAATAATACCAGTTTTGCAGAAATCTGTCTATAATACGATACGATAAATAAATAGTCTTTTATGGGTTAATTGATAAAGAGACACATACACAACTAATTAAAATTTGATGATACATATCTGATTCTATGTCCCAACTTTCTGGTCATGTTTTTCCAGCATGTATGGAACCTGGAATGTTTATAAGTAAATGTTTTTCCTAACAAAGTAGAAAGAAAACTTTGCTTGCAGAATAAAGAAATATATACTATGTAATATCCAATTCATTTTATATTCACCCTTTGTTTTTTTTTTGTTTTTGTATTCATGTATATTATATTAAATTTTCATTTAAATGTTTCAAATCCATGAATAAAGAAGGTGCAGGAAAGGAATAGAATTAAGAATGGAATAGGAATATAGAAAGAAGAGGAGTGAATTATCTGCAATTATAATAATATTTGGGCTACGCTATCATTAGAGACCGACCAACAGACAGACCCGAACACTTGTAGAGTAACTTCGTTACCAAAGAGACTGAAATAAACAGATTAGAACATATAACGCTTAGCTTTTACAAAATTATTATTTTGTAAAAAAAAAATAAAAAGCATCTTCGAAATAGATAATTATTGATATAATTGAAAATAGTTTACTCGCGTCATAAGCGTAGTTATAGCGTGCGTGTCGGGTTCGAGTCTGGTCCACACTAGAGACCTAAAAATTATACCTACTGCTGCTATGTCTGGCACGTAAAACTAATAGTGACCGCAGGAGAATATGTCTGGTTAAATAAACAGGCACAACTCATTAACATGCCCAGTTAGGACTTCCAGACAAAGGTCGTGCAATTAAAGTGTTGGTTGTCGGCTCAAATGTTAACTAACTTAAAATCTCTGTTAGCTTTTGAGTATCGCATCTCATAACAAGCGGATGATGCTCAGGCTTCTTTAGGTGATAACTTAAAACGAGGTAATGCAATAGGTAATTATAATCGGTTCATAAAAACTTCAAGTTAGGGTCATTAAACATATCTAGGAAATTGAAAGTATAGGTTTTCCTTTTTTATTTTGTTTTACAAACAAGACAAACTTAGCCTTCAATCTCAGGATAAAACTTACAAAATACCATATTTAGATTTTTCTTCAAGATATGTAAAAAAAAAAAAATTATTCTACCAATCAAAGCCAATCAAAACTACATAAAAATTGTATTTCACATATTTATACACATAGTTAATCAACATTTATATTTGTGTATGTTATTCAAATCTCCATATCTATACCACTCACAAATTGTATTCCTATACATATTAATTTTTATTCCAGGCTCGGCAGCTGCACTTTTAGCAGCTCGGCTACGGCTACGGTTAGGGTTGGCAGCGGCTAGGTGTGGCTAAAATTACATCTGATAGTAACTTAGAGTTGATTAGACTTATCTGAAGAATGGTTTAAGTTGAATGTAATATTTACTTGAATAATAATTAATTCTTTCGCTATTTATTTGATACTGGCTTCTGTGCCCCTAGCCTACTGTAGAGGCAGATAGAGCAAGAGAAAGAAACAGCGTATAGTATCCAATAAAAATTACGTCATACAATACAAATGACCAATGGTAAATTGTATACTGGCCTCTAATTGGTCATTTGTATTGTATGACGTCATTTTTTTATTGGAGACTATACTCTGTTTTCCAGAGAAATATCTAAATTCAATATCAAGACTTAAAAATGAAAATAGAGTAGCCTAAAACCATCAATTGACCTACATGAAGATTCCCTCATACAGAGAACGCTACCGGTTCAGTGGTTATTAAGATCTTAAGCTTCAAACAAAAAAACTTACTAATTTATGATCTTTGTGAGATACAGCTGAATGTTACATTACGACCTTTCGTGGTAACGCCCCTTAAGAGGGGATATGTCATATTTTCACAGTAGCTTTTTAAAAGTTATTTTAGGTTAGGTTTGGTGATTGCCTAGCAGGGTTAGGCAATTGGCCCCGCAGGGGCTAGAAATAGGATAAAAGCTACTTTGAAAATATGACGAATCGCTCCTTAAGGGGCGTTGCCACGAAAGGGACTATACCCAAAAATTCTTGTGGAAGCTACCCAAAAAATACTTCAACCTGGCATAAAGTTTATAAAATCTTGCCTTAATCGTCTGATGTCCTGATCTTTGAAACATTCACTCCCACCACATTCACAGTCTACAGTTTTACACCCTAAAAAAATATCAGAATTATAAAAGTACCAATTTCCAGTTTTTTTGCTTTTAATAAATTAATAATGAGAGAGATAGTTCTCGTTTGTTTATTATTTTGATTAAGGTTAAGTTATATTGGGCATAGGGTAGCCCCGCATGTTAAATAACCCGCAATGACTTTTAAAGGGGTTTTTGGTAGAATAACCACAAGAAGAAATGGCAATGTTAAAAATCACCTATTAAATTAGATTGAAGCTTCTAAAAAATAATATGCATTATGAAATCAAGCAGAGGCGTGCACCTGGCTTTGCTATGGGGTGTATTTCTTAAATGGGTTAAGAAACGGGAAGGCAGGCAGGGAAAATGATTAAAGTCCCTCCATAGATTATGACGTCATACGATAAAATAACCAATAAGAGTCCAGCATAAATTTTACCATTGGTCAATTACAGTGTATACTGGCCTCTCATTGGCTATTCTATCGTATGGGTCATAATCTGTGGAGGGACTTTAATCATCTTCGCAGGCACGCTCAAGCCACCAGTATCAATATGTAAATACTTTTAATTTCATTAAAAAATTACCTTGTCTACAGGGTGACACACCATGATCATTGCTTCAAACAAAAAAATAAAATATTATAGCAACAAGGATGACAACATCCATAAAAGCGAAGCTCTTAAACGGTAGGACAACGATTATAGAGCTGCTACGTTCCTAAATAGTAACTAATTATTACAGGAATCACCAAGCGAATCACCAATTCTAACATGGCTTAATAAAAGATAAGAGCTGATGTTACGGATGTACGGACGAACCTAATTATAGAAAAGCTTAGAGAAAATTTGTGGTGGTGATTTATTAATAACATATGAATTGAAATTACTAAAAAATGAAAGAAACTATTTTTAAAACTTACATAGAATTAGGATGATTTGTTGTATCGATTGGCAGTTCTGAAACTGATTAAATATTTTAATTTCTTTATGAATGGTTTTAGATTTAAGTCTTGGGATGGCTTTAGGCTTTTTTCTGCCTTTTTCTATCCCTTCTACTATAAAGCTCCTTGATGCTAGGGGGGCATCGCAAGTGTAGAGAAAAGTGTTTTACCTTCTGGTTTCAAACAGGTAGATGTGTTGTGAGAAAAACAAGTTCCTTCAGGACATTGCTTCATCCCTAGTTTATATAAAACTTAGTCCAGTATGGCTTCCAAACCAATTAATATCTGCTGGATTAGAACTGGTCCTCAGCCATACTGAAAAGTCATGTATAGCTTCGTATTACAGTTAACTTTCCAGAAACAGTAAAATAACAATCATAAAACTGGTTTTAATCTTATAGTTAGTTATTTTAATAACCGCAGAAAGCTGTCTATAATACGATGCGATAAATAACTATTATCAGCAGCAACTAAATGTAGGGATTTTCTTTATTTCTGCCAGATAGCATTTAGAAAATTATGTAAATTGAGAGGTTTTTACTAATTTCGAAGAATGAATGGACTAAATTGAATAAATGGCCAATTAAAGTTTGATATCGCCTTTGGTAATTTATTCAAATGAACATACTTTTTTTTATACCATTGCAAATGTTGTTACATACTTGGTTTTTTAACCTGGTTGTATATTATCAGAATGATACATATAACAGCAAAGATGATAGGTATAACAGCCAGACCTAATTTCTTTTTAGTAATATTCATTTTTAACAAATTTTAATTAAAGCAAATTTAAACTAAATGTGTATTTGTTGACTCACTTTTTTTCAAATGCAATACAAAACTTGATAAGACAAATACATCCGCTTATACTACATACAAACCCATAGTTTTTTTTCTTCATATTTTTTAACAGTCTTGAAAAAGCAAATAGTTTTAAGTACTTTAAGAGCTTTAAAATTGCTGGAAGATTAGATCGAAAAAGGCTTTTGAAAAAACTTTTTTTTAAATATATGTTTTTTGAAAATATAGGATCTTTTCCATAACTGCCTATCTAGGACTGACCCATCTCCCTCCCCTCCATTTTTTTAATGAATTGAAAATAGGGATAGTAGTTTTTCCCCTATGCATAACTCTTCCGGGGGCTCTAACCTTGAGGTACATACGCATTCGGTGCTCTAACTCTGTAGGCTGCCAAATATATTCTAACCTAACCTGACCCAAACAAACGAACCCCCCCCCCCCCCCTTATTCAAAATTTATCTAGAGTAAAGGGGATGGGGTTCTGTGTTCGACTAGACACTTTGAGGAAAACCACCGAATATTCTAAAGTTTATGAACATTCAATATTGAATATAGAAATATATGATGGTAAAAATATAAGCAGCAAAACAACAAGGTTCAAAATCCAGGTTGAACGTAATGATATCTGCTCTAAAACTATCGATAGTTTTTTATACTTTTTGAATACCTTAAATCTAGTTTTAATAAAACTATTTCTACTGGGTGTTTCAAGAGAAATGCGTTTTTTAAAAACTTAATTAGGCGTAGAAAATGAAACAATATTTGGAAAACCTATTCTGGGACATTTATGTTTCAAATATTTAAAAATTATTTTTTTGACATATTATGCCTTAAAAACCGGGTTTTCCAAAGACCTTAATTTTGAAGATTTTCGGAATTAAAGGTTGTGAAAAAATGCCC
This sequence comes from Acartia tonsa, assembly GCF_053477335.1. Taxonomy (NCBI): domain Eukaryota; kingdom Metazoa; phylum Arthropoda; class Copepoda; order Calanoida; family Acartiidae; genus Acartia; species Acartia tonsa. Next base: position 26,298,129 of record NC_137261.1, read on the forward strand.
TCATTTTTAAAATTCAAACTGCACGGCTTGTATTAATAGTAGAAAAATGTTATGCATGCCGTTAGAATCGTCATAATCTCTAGTTTTTTGATATATAAGAATCATTCTTGTGCTATGTATAGTATAGGAGCTACGTGGTAAAATGTTCCAACTTACTTAAAACATTTTAACATTTTTCACTGTAGCTCCTAAACTACAAATAGCACAAAAATGACACTTATATTTTCAAAAACTAGAGTTTATGACAATTCTAACGGTATGCATAACGTTTTTCTACTGTTAATACAAGCCTCGCAATTTTAAAAATGTGCGCATTTTTTCCACAGCCTTTAATTCCGAAAATCTTCAAAATTAAGGTCTTTGGAAAAACCGGTTTTAAAGGCATAATATGTTGAAAAAATAATTTTTAAATATTTGAAACATAAATGTCCCAGAATAGGTTTTCCAAATATATAAAGCATTTTATATAATTGTTTCATTTTCTACGCCTAATTAAATTTTTAAAAATTGCATTTCTCTTGAAACACCCTGTAGCATATAAGTGATTAATATTTGAATTGTGAACTAAAAGAAATAATTTAGTTTGTCTGGTTATACATCTATACTATGAATTTATTTACTTTTCAAAGTCTACCTGTTATACATAATTTTGAAGACATACAGCATGACCCTCGAAAAAGTATTTTTAAGCATCTGCAGCCCTTATTTCTCAATGAATTATAAAAAAAATGCTTATGTCCTTGTTCTCCATAGTATTCCACATAAGTAGATATAAAAATATTTTTTTTACCTCCATTAACACCGGAGATTTTTAGAGCTAAAGTTTTGAAAAAGTGACTGAGAAAAAGAATTTTTTTTTGTTTCTCTTATTTTTTGGATGGTTATATTATGTTTTTCTGGCAACTGAATAATGATACACAAAGAAAAACAAGTTAACTAATTATTTCTTTTTTATTCCACCAAAAAATATAGATTTTTAATGGCAAAAAATACTACTGAATGAATTGATTATTTGCAAATTTTAGGTTATTTATTAACCCTTATTTGAGAAAAGGATTAATTATGACAGTTGCTCCGCCTACTTTTCTGACATCTCAATAATTTAATAGGGGGTTAATTAAGCTTTTTAGACAAAAAAATCATTATGTTTTAATTTTATTTTCTTTATAACTTTTTTGTTATTAAAGTTAGGATTGTGAAACAAAAACAATTTTCCTGCTATATTCATAAAGATTTATTTGGTTTTTTAATCTTAAACAATTTTGCCTAATAAGTAAGTTTTTCAAAATATCATTAAACTAAAAAGACTCAAAAAATATGTGTAAAAAAATGCTTTTTACTCAAAAACTAAATTTTTTATTTTATTTTTCTATAAAGTTTCTGCTAGTAACAAAAATAAAAGGATTTCTACCTTAATTTTGCTAAAAAAGTCGTTTCATGTTAAAAGTTACTTTTTCCTCAGTCACTTTTTCAAAACTTTAGCTCTAAAAATCTCCGGTGTTAATGGAGGTAAAAAAATATCTTTATATCTACTTATGTGGAATACTATGGAGAACAAGGACATATGCACTTTTTTATAATTCATTGAGAAATAAGGGCTGCAGATGCTTAAAAATACTTTTTCGAGGGTCATGCTGTATAAGTTTACTAAATATGTTGCTCTATTATCGGAAATTGTTTTAAATATTTGAAATATTCAATATTTTATGTACATATACCCAACCATGGGCGTATTCGCTACATAGGTTATTCATTGGAAAAAAATTATTCCACTTTTTTTCAATTTATTAAAAAAATTATGGAAGGTTAGTTTCAAGCGCTCAACAGGCTCTTTTAGGGAAAGAACCCAACCACGTAGTCAAATTCTTTGAAATTATACCTTCTTTTATTTCTTTCAAAGAAGACAAGTTTCAAAAGTTGTAAAAACAAATTATGACAAGCCTACCTTTTTAAGAAAAAAAAATAAAATGTTTACCCTAAATCTTACAAAATTTATGAAAAAATATCAAATTTAACTTACTAAAATAGATTAACTATATGGTAGATAGAGAAAGCTTTTTGTGAGTGAGTTACACGTCAATTAGGAGGTAGATTGACAGACATACTATACATATATGCTTTATTACATTATTCTAGTTAAGGTTTTAAAGAAATGAAATAGTCATCAATAAAATACTGTGAGTCAAGGTTTTTATCTATTAGAGCATATATGCTAATTTTTTTAAATGCTCTATTTTCTCTCGAAAAAAATCCCATTATATCATCTATTGATGTTCCTATTCTTAGGCCCTTTAACATATAATAGGGCAATTTTTCATATTTATGGTAACAAGGATAAAAAAAATCCATAGGAAATAAACGAATTTGAAATCAAATTAAACCATTTACTAAACCATGAAAATACATAAAAAATCATTTAAAGGTAAATAATTGGCCGTTTAGGAAGTAGCAGATTTGGATGTAGTAGAAGCCTGCCGATATACCTTTTAACAAACGGCAGCCCGCTTGATGGAAGCTAGATGTCGAAACAAAAAGCAGTTGATGTTGTTAACGTCAACCACCTGGTTTTTTACATTTAGCTGAATTTACTGTCGAGTTGTGAAATGGTAAGCTTTGGGGTAATGTCATGTCTACAACTAGCAAAATTACTATTACTGTATTTTTGATGATAAGTTGGTGCGTTTTTTTTTAATGTCAATTTCAATTAGGTATATTATTCATTACCATTTTTCAAACTTGCAAAGTTACACCTATGAAAATGGATGTAGAATATACGTGGATATTATGACAGGGGAACATGAAAATGTGTTGTAACATCCAAGGAATAATAAATCCATTGCTATGAAAATTAAAAGCTCCAAGTCGGGGTGGAAGGGGACATGTCATATTGGACTGTAAATTCCACTGGTACCCAAAATTTTATAACTTAAGGTTATTTTGATTATCATCATTGGGGATGTACAACTTATCCTCCATTGTCTTATCCCTTAAGATCCCTGGCTTCATGCCGTTTTCTTAACAGTCCACAATATTTATAGACGTGCATATCATTAAAGTTGAGAGTAGTTTCGCTGCTGAATATGAGAAGGCAAAAACATGTTTGAATTACCTTAATATGTCCAAAATATGTTCCAGAATATTCAACATACACTTTTCTTAACAGCAGAGACATAAACGGCTGGATTCGTTAAACGTGAACCATACCAGACTTAAACTTTAAAATCACCAGCAAAATAACAGTAAATAATATTAGTTTTATGGTCAGGTAATGATTTTTTTTTCAGCTGTAATCATGTCTAAAATGTTCATGTTTACCTATTTCTAAATAGAGTAGGTGGATCTATTTGTAAAAATCCTGCACATTGGTCAACTCTCAAACTGTCATGGAACTTTATAAAACTAATTTTAAACATTTTGAAATATCTAGGACACATTAACATTAAAATTTTAAAGACTTTTCTTGAATAGTGTTGACTTAAGTCTACAAATTCTTTACACGTTTTCAACATTTGTAGGAGAAAGAAAATTACCAGGGATTGGAGGCATGTGGCATAAAAAATTGATAGTTAAAGAAAAGAAAATTTAAAATAATGATTTTTGAAATAGATCAAAGTAAAACCTTTATTTAGTAATAATAACAAGAATAATTATTCTTCAATTAGAAAATATACATATATAATAATCCTTACATTAAAGTTATACAATGACGTATGTCAACATGTAATTCAAATCAGCATTATAAAAGAATAAAGCCAATTTCTAGAATTATGACTTTAGTCTTATGATAATAAAGCACAGAAAAAGGAAGATCTGAAAAAAATATTTGTTTTAAATGTAGAATTTTTTGATGGTCAGTCCTAATATTCTTGAAGAAAGTAATATGCACAGCACACGCTGTGAACATATCCTTCAAACTTTTATAATATCAGTTCACTATGGAATATAATTAGGAATGGTGGACAAAATAATTTTATAATATTAGTTCACTATGAAATATAATATAGGAATAGTTAACATTATTATTATATAATATTAGTTCACTATGGAATATAATAGAGGGTTATATGGACAAAATATTTTTCTAATATCAGTTCACTATGGAATATAATTAGGAATGATGGACGAAATACTTTATAATATTAGTTCACTATGGAGTATAATTAGGATTATTATTATATAATATTAGTTCACTATGGAATATAATATAGGGTTAGTGGACAAAATATTTTTATAATATACTAAATACTATACTTAAAGAAATAGTATCAAAGGCTTTAGAAAAGTCTAGAAAACGAGACTAAAACAATAGAAAATGATTTAGATCAAACAGAAAAAGAAAGAAAGAATAAAAGAGATAGGTAGAGAGAGAGAGAGAGAGAAAGAGAGAGAGAGAGAGAGAGAGAGAGAGAAAGAGGGGGGGGGGGAAAGAGTTGTATTGGGATCAAAGAACATAAAATAGTCAAATAAAAAAAAGCAAATAATCAATCAAATTAGCTAAGATGTACGACCCATATGCAGAAAAGCTATGCATCCAAATATTTAGGACAAAAACCTAGAGACCTAGTGGAAGAAAGAGAGAGGAAATAGACTGGCACACTTTCGCGAGATTATTGAAATTTATCAAACTTCTATTTCCTTGCAAAAAATCCAGGATGGAATCACGAATTCTAAAACTGCTAGCAAAAGAAATAAATAAAAAAAAGTAAGAGAATTCAAGAATGAAAATAGGTTGAGTGAAAACTATAAACTTCTAAGATATGATAGTTTTGTACTTCTGGGAATTATGCAAAATGTTCTTGATAATGCCAACAACGTTATCTGGCAAATTATTTTTACATTTATTTTCAGAATAATGTTCCATCTCTTTGAAGCTATAAATCTATTTCTTAGTTCATTCAACTTCCTGGCTTTTAAATAAACATTTTAAAATCTAGACTTTGGATTTAATTATTAAATCATAGAATTCAATGTGATAATAGGTAGTTATTTTATGTATTTCCGTAATTTTAATTTTTAGTCACTTGACAATTAAATTGGTGGATTAATCTTGATGCTGTGAGTATTGGTTTAAAAAATATGACGTAACAAAAAAAATTAGCCAATGAGAGGCCGTTATTGACCGATGGCGGCAATGGTAGTGGACTCTCATTGGCTAATTTTTTTTGTTACGTCATATTTTTTAAACCAATACTCACAGCATCTTAATCTTTAATGATCTAACCTTGTATTACCAATTGCGAATGGGACACCAGTAAAATAATATATCAGTATTATTTTATAATACAGTAATTATATAAACTATCGTTTTAAATACGATAAAACAAAAAGCTTATTGTTGAGTAAAAAATCAATAGCTAGCCAAATCTCATAGCTCTAATACCATTTCTTCGAGTTGGTCCAACTGTTAAATTATTTTTTTAAACAATTGAAAAACCTTGAATATTTAAGGCATTAAAACTGTATATAGGATGAATATGATAAACATTAAGAGCTCATTTAATATAATTTAACGATCTAACTTTATCAATTTAAACAGAACATTTCAATTTCAAAGTTGTTAGATTTAGTTAATGTGTGCATGGCTTTTCTGTAAGAATTATCTGTAAGTAGTATAATCTATTTAATTTTAGTTTTTCGGCAAACAAGTCAAGTTTTATAAATGAAATTAGCAAACTTAAAGAATCAGCAATTTTGACAGAATATTATTCAGTAAGCTGGACAAAGAAAAGGCCGTTATCTGTCGTAAAATTGCAATAAATGAAGGCGTTTTTCGTTTTAGCATAATTTCATATTGTTACAGGAATCATTATGCATTATGCAAGGTTTGATAAACACGTCTAAATTCTAATTCGTAATATTCGCTCTTACTAGCGATACCATTCTTGTATTCCTCCCATTTACATACTGCTCAATATTTAAATTCAAAACATTAAAAAGTTTAGATTGTCTATTTTTAATGAACAAATTTGAAACTTGCCAAAAAATATCTGCAGACATGACAAAAGTTAAAGTAGAAAACAAAACTTGAATTACAGATTTATGGACTTGTTGGAATAGATTAAAAGTTAAGCATACATCAAATCAAATGCATTACAATTCAATACAAAATAATGATGCTGTATCCCTATCGGTCTGTCTTTCTGTTTGTACCGATATCTTGGAAATCAAAACCTATATGGCTCTCCTTTACAACGTTAAGCTTAGTATGAATTCATTCATCCAGCTTCCAAGATATATCGCCCTGTGATAATTCACCCTCTCAAAAAATATTTTACTTCAAGCTAAAACTAAAATTCAGAATTAAAGATCAGCCTTCTTCACTTTAAGTAACTCTATAGGCCCTTACTAGTGTGAAATAATTAATTCAAAAGGTTATTTAAACTCAAAAAACTAAATTCAAATTAGTAGTCAATTTTTAAAAAAATATATAACAAATACTTTGCTAATGTCAAGAATGCACAAATTACATTCTTAACTACGCGGTAGGTCTATAACTTAAGATCCAGATAACTACGCACTAGCTTATTTTCTATTTTAGATTATAAAAATTTCAAATTTTAGAAAATCCTGAGATTACTATAATTGTCGTCTTTGCATGACTACTTTTGGAATCCAAATAGAAACATCACAATAATAAAAATCTAAATGGAATATAGGTTAATAAAAATATATTTAGTATCTTTACAATAAAATTTTATAATATACCAACATAAAAGAATTTCATTATATTATGGTAAATATATGTATAACATATAAAACAAGAACAATAAGTCTCTAAGCTTCATTAGGTGTTGGACTGGATAAATTACTGCTGCTTGAACTTTTCACAGGAAACAAGGGGTTCTTCGTATTTCTGCAGTACCTAGTAATAAAAAAAATAAAGAAGATTTATACAAATATCAGTTTTACAATTAGGCCAGATTGTAATTCATTATCGCTTTAAAACTTATTCCTTTACTCCATAAGTATAAAGGTTATGAAAAAAAAAATATACAAACACTTAATGAACTTGATAAAAGCAAAGCTTTTCTATCTTTCTAGTCCTTACGAACGTACGTCCGTAATGGACAGCTCTTATCGTTAATTTAGGCATGTTATGATTGTCCTAACAATTTCATACTTGGCATGATAAATTCCTGTTACAGTTTGGTATATTTTACCTGCAATAAATCCAAATGGAGAGAGCCAGGAAAATCATATAGAAAACAAGAAATATTGCAACTCCTGTATCAAAGGATTTTGTTTATCAATAGTTCAATTGTAAAAAAGAATATGAAATTGAATTTGAACATTAAATAATTTTTTTATTTTAAGTGAATTAAATATTGCAAACAATTAACATGTTTGTCGGTAATGCTGAAGTTGGGAGCAGCTTATAGTGGAGCTTTACAAAGAATCCTAAAATACGTGCCGTGTGACGTCATAAAAATGAGGGTTGAGAGGATACGGGGGAAAGGAAAAAAGAAATGGATCTATTGAGGTTCCTTTTAGGACACTTTGTAGAGCTCCGCTTATAGTGCCTTATAAAAAATGATTTCATACAAAAATAAATGACCAATGATAGGCCAGTATACATTTACCATTAGTCAATTACAGTATATACCTGCTTAACAATGGTCATTTGTATTGTGTGACGTCATTTTTTATTAGGCACTATAAGCTGCTTTCTGAAGTTGAACCGTTGATAATAAAAATAATCCTTTCCTACAACCCAGGATGAATGTGTCTGATCATTACTGTAGAGTGCACACACCCCGGATGAACAGTAGCCGTACACAGCTCCAACACCACACTCTGTGCCGTCTAGGTAACTAAATACAAACATTACTTTAGAGTGCACACACCCCTGATGAACAGTAGCAGTACACAGCTCCAACACCACACTCTGTGCCGTCTAGGTAACTAAAAAAAAACATTACTGTAGAGTGCACACACCCCTGATGAACAGTAGCCGTACACAGCTCTAACACCACACTCTGTGCCGTCTAGGTAACTAAATACAAACATTACTATAGAGTGCACACACCCCTGATGAACAGTAGCCGTACACAGCTCCAACACCACACTCTGTGCCGTCTTGGTAACTGAAGAAAAAAACTACATTTTACTCAACTGTTTTTTGTCTGCTAATTTTATTGGCGGCTTCAGCCTAGTATTTTGGAACGTGGGGCAGTGATATAAACTAAAACCTGAGAGAGAGAGAGAGAGAGGACAATGGGCTTTTTAATACACTAGTGTCCAAAGTTTTATAATGATGTTTGCTTATTAGTTGGCTTAAAGTTGACTTTAGTGAATTTAGTGAAGCGTTTTAAAGGTCACTGATGTTTTAAGGCTATTTTATTTCTAAATTTATATAGTTTTAATCTAATTTACTAACCACGATGATATGAGCGTATCGCTAGCTTTGATATGAATTGATTTATTATTACCTATAATTAAACCCTGCGGGTGAACACTGAATGGTTGGAGAGTAACAATAGGGTTTACAGTTGGCAGAGGCGTCCTCAGGATCTGATGTGATACAGGGTAGCAACCCTATACCAGGACATATAGAACCTAAAGTATGCATAATTTAAATATTTTAGTTTTTCCATACGTTGAGCGGAGAAATTGTTATACAACTTAGGGGCCATTGTTATATACAAACCATAACCTATACATAACTGAAATACAGAGTTTTTTTTTGGAATGATTTAGATAAATATTCGCAGAACTGCAAATAATAATTTTTATCCCATTTTATTAATGTAGTAAGGTTTCTGTCTGATCTTAAGATCTCAATGACTACTGGACCGATTGGTTCTCTATTTCAGATCAGGAGTGATAGTTACTAGGCAATTTTATTTTCATATTTAAGTGTTGGGATGGTTTTAAGCTATCTAATTTTTCTAGCCCCTCTTTTCCCCATCGAAAACAGAACCGCTAGATGGTAGAAGCATAGAAGCTAACCAATTATAACTGATTAAACTACTATACCTGTACATTGACCATTCTGACATATTTTGCTGCCACCTTCACAAGGAGTTGTGTCAGCTAGCTTCTCTGGGAAAGGACAGTAGGGCGTATTTCCTATGAAAGTAGATTTTTATAAATTTGAACTAAATCAAAGGAAGTTCAAATATTTAAAAAAATATTATTGCTTAACGTTGATAAGGTAGAAAATTATCTTTAACTTTTTAGTGAATTGTAAATTAACATAATTTTTATATGCATGTTAATACTAACAGAAATATGTAGGTAAAATATGTATTTTCTTACTAAAAACTTTCCTTCTTTTTTTAGGTTACGTTTGGTTAGGTCATTTTGGAAGGTTTTGCCATGTTTATTCAACAATACATGTTTTACTGGCATTAACTTGTTAAATTAATGGATATATGTGTATTTATTAACAAGGGGAAAAATTGTAGTCAATTTAGCTCGCTAGTATGAATCTCATTTGTTAGTTAGTTCGTTCTTTTATTATGAGGGAATAGGATGGGGGTATTGTTATTTTAGCCAGCTGCAAGCATCATTTTGTCAGAGCAAATGAAAATCTGGTGCAACATTACAGTAACAATATATCCATTTTTAAAAATACAATACCTGCTTACTCTACTAGTTTAGAATATGTAGAATATGCTATTCGAGCAAAGAAATTCAGCTGGTTTAAACTAAATGAAACCAGTTTTAACTGGTTTTAAACTTTACCTGTACAGGTAGCTGGCTTTGAGCAGGATGTACCAGCTGAACAAAGCGACTCAGCTTCTTTAAACTGGCACTTACTATCACAGCAAAGTCCTGAAATAAAAACACTGTCAGATTAATCTTACACAAATATTGTATATCGTATTAAAGACAGCTTTTTGCGGATTTTTAAATGAGAAATTAAAAAAATTAAACCAGTTTTGCTATCCCCAAAGGCCTTTGCACGGGCTAACAAAACTAGTATTAAATTTATGTTCTTTATTTTAATATACGTGGAAAATTGTATGTAATACTATGCTATACATGATTTTTCAGTATGGCTGAGAACCGGTTCTAATCGAAGTCATACTTGAAAAGAGTTTCCTTTTATTCCATCCAAAACTTATTATTCAATGTTTTTTTTTATTAATTTAGTGGAATGAATCATGATGAATGAATATATAAAAAATTTCACGTTTGTCTGCTGACAGGTCATCTAGGATTTAAGGATTTTTTTTATCTTTACTTTAAAGGACATATAAAAGAAATATTAAAAATTTGGATAAAAGATACAAATACAAAATTGAGAAATAATAATTTAATCTTAATCTCAGTGAATATTTATTAATTAATCTTTTAATTAAAACATTGATTAACAAGGAATATGATGTTCTTAACTTTGTAACATTGAAGTAATAGATGAAAAGAGAAAAAATATTTTTGTAACGTTCTTCTGTTAAATTTATATAAAAAAAAAGTAAATTACTTTTAAGGTTCATATGGATTTACAGTAACTAAAGTTATATTTATTTTGTTAAGAAAAGATAACTTACGATTTCTGATTGACGGGTTAACCGACGTACAGACAGACAACACTAGAGTATAGAGTAACTGCACTATTAATATATAATTAAAAATTCTTATCAATAGCATACACTATAAGTTGAAGAATACTTTTAATAATAATTCCTTGAAAATAAATAAACACAGGGATAAGACAATAAAAGATAAATTGATGCACCATTCCAAAAGATGATGAAAATTTTGATAAAGTTTAAACCAACAAATTAAGGTTTTAAAAAGTACAGTTATTAATCCATTGAATAATGCTTATACAGCCCAATAACCTCCCCTTTCCTGAATAAACCCTTTTAAAAGTTGAATAATTGAGAATAAACTTCCTCTCTTAAAAAGTTAAAAATAAGCATTTGAAATAATCCTGTAAATCGAGGCGAGTTTATTTTTATAGCAATATATCATTGCGTTTCGAAGCTTTTTATATTGTCTGTAAAAATGACTTCATACTGTCCTACCATTGGTCAATTAAAATGTATACTGGCCTGCCATTGGTAATTTAGTCTGTGTATTGGCCTATTAATGGTCATTTGTATTTCATGACGTAATTTTTTTTAGCTTCTTACGATTCTCTAGATCTAATGACCCCCCCTCCCCCCCCCACAATGTCAAATGTAACACTGTAAGATTATTTGCCATTTAGGTACTCGTGGAATAATGCTGTTAGAGTATTTTTTAAAAATAAAAGAAGAAGTAATATTGGAAAATTTTTATACTTCCCTAATCCCTAGTGTCAAATGTTTTGATTAAATGTTTTTGTTTTTCTTAAGATAATGAATTATGAAAATTAAACCAATTATAAATCAATAAGGATTTAAAATTTATCTTGAAGGACATAATTGTTTTGTTCAAAGTAGGATCAAAAACAACTTTTAAATATACGCAGATAAATAAATAGGATATAAGTAGCTACAAATAAATAGATTGGCTAAAAAAAATTAAGTAAAATTTAAAAATATAAATTTTTATTTTTTATTTCAATCTTAATTTTTTTTTTTTCCAGGACTAAGAACTAGTACTAAGCTTCCAGGTTCAGTACTTAGCGTTAGATCAAGCGGTTTATGAGATCATACTGATATTATAACACTTACCACTCGTAATGTTCCTACATTTTTAAAAGATTATTTGGATAATAATCACCAAACCTTTCCATTTTACAAATGTGTATGTTTACTAGCAGCTGCGCCCTTAGCAACTAGGGGCTCTTTATTCGGAGTCAAATGGAATCGCAGAAAAATAGCTTAAAACTATACACAGACTATTAAAAATGGCCTAAAACCATCTCGGGACCTGTAAGAAGCTTCACTGTAAAGGAAAATCATATCGGTTCAGCGGATAGTAAGATCCTTTGCTACAGACAAAAAAGCTTATTACTTTACATGATTACTGACCCTCCGTGGGGCTGCAAGCCGCCCCTTCCACAAGTTTACAGGGAGATCTCTTCAGTGGATCATTTGGGGGCACACAACACTGCTTCTCACACTCAACAGGGTCATCTAATATGAATAATAATTGAAATCAGGGCTCGGCAGCCGCAAGTAAGCCTCAGGGAAAGCAACCATTTTAAATTTTTTTTAAAACCGCTAGAATTTAAACCTGACCCAAATATGGCGATACCTATTTTCAGAATTATTTTCATCACATACGAGCGGGTTTAATTTTGAGGCTTCGGCCCGGTTTATGCGTGGCTGCAAAGCTTTGATTGAAATAGTAATTGATTAGTAATCAAAATAATTGACTATTGATTTTTAAAAGCAAAGATGCTCTAGAAAACGAAATGTCCGTCTGTAAGGTTATTGGAGAAACTTAAATTTCTTTGATATTTTTTTATAGATCCCTTAGAGCATAGTCCGTTGGTCTGTAAGTTATGCTAAACAGGGCAATTCAAAGTGTCAATAGGTTTAGTAGTTGCTAAGATCTTGAGCTGCAAAAACATTCAAGGAATCTTTCTAATTTGTACTGTAGAAAAAAAATTAAACTTACTTCCACAATCACATTCTTCCCATACTTCGACAATAGAGTTACCACAAGTGCCTCGTCCAGTATCAAGGGTCCAACAACTACCTCCCTCTCTATAATAATAATAATAGAGTTACCACAAGTATCTATACCAGTATCAAGGGTCCAACAACTACCTCCCTCTCTATAATAATAATAATAGAGTTACCACAAGTATCTATACCAGTATCAAGGGGCCAGCAACTACCTCCCTCTCTATAATAATAATAATAGAGTTACCACAAGTATCTATACCAGTATCAAGGGTCCAACAACTACCTCCCTCTCTATAATAATAATAATGATAGAGTTATGTTTTATGTTTGTTTGACTTTGACAAAGCGTTTAATATTCTCCCTCCTTTAATTGACCTAGGGGAAAAAAGTTGAATCCTTAGACAAGGGGGACCGAAATGAATAAGTATAGTAAATGATGTTGCCCCTAATTGTTCATTTACCCGCTCTACCATTGGCTAGCTTTAAAAACTTTTGAGAGTAAGGTTGAATCCTGATTGGTTTGTACAAAGTAACTGTGTCCATCAAATTGTATTTACCTTAATTCTAAGCTGTTGAGATTAAGCGCCATCTCTCTTATGCTGCATTGACTCAATATCATATTGTTTTTCCTAAAAATCATTTAACATTTCTTCAACAATGTAGATATTATTTTTTATATCACTAAGGGAATAGGGGGCCGGAGGGACCTTCCACTATTAATAGTATTTTTTTAATATGAAAAAATAAGAGGGGAAGCTTTTTCTACAGGTGATTTCTCCCTTTCCAAAAATATTAAAAACCTTCCCTGGACCTATAAGAAGCTTCACTGTAAAGGAGAATCATTTCGTTTTAGCGGATATCAAGATCCTTGCTTTAGATAGAAATACATTCTGTTACATAGTACTTTTATTACTTAATTTAAAAAAAAAAATCAATAAAGAATTATCAATTAAAAATCTTACTTTGTTCCTAAACTTCCAGATTCATACATGAGATAGGTTCCGTCCTTCTAAAGAAAATATTTTATTAATGAAAAAATACCAAAATCAGCACAATCAAATTTTACATTAAATTCCCTTTTGCTTATCTATTTTTGTAAAACCCAGTGGGTCCCTAGACTTGGTTGACTTAAATCAAGCTGGGCCCAATAACCTTTACAAAATCTAACTTAGCTCACAAAAGTTTATCTTTTTCTGTATAAATGAAATAAAATTCATTTCAGATAATAGAGGATATAATCAACATTAAATTACATTACTAAACAAAATGGTAAAGATATTCATTTTTAAATTACAGATGGCGTTTATTTCAAATTTCAAAAAATCTACTAAAATTTTTGTAGTTACCTGATTTCCAAAGCATTCTTCCGGGTCATGAGTAGCTCCAAAGCTGTGTCCAATCTCGTGTGCAAAGGTGGCGGCTGCAACTTGCTCTGATACCAATCTTAATTATAAATATTGTAATTTAAATTACGGCGAAAAAATATTTACTAAAAGCCACAGGCACAACCTTTCTTTTGTGTAAAGATTTCAGCTTACTCAGAAACCCATCTAAATCAATATAATATAATCATTTATGCAAAGGTTTCAGCTGCAACTTGCTCAGAAACAAATCATAATTATAAATATTGTCATTTAAATTACAGGGAAAAAAATATTTATTAAAAGCTACAAATACCATTTTTCTCATGTATAAAGATTTTAGCTTTAACTTCCTCAGTAACCAATCTAACTTATTATGGTATAATCCTTTAGATTATTGCTATGTTATTTACTACCTATATTCAGAGGTTCCAACTTAAACTGGCCAAGGAACCAATCCAATCTTAATTATAAAAGTCTTTTGTTTATTGTTAGAAATTATTTACCAAAAATTCACATTTCCTTTTTCATTATACATGATAGAAAATTGCATAAAAACAACATAAAAATTCTGCTCAAGTTTTAAAAGTTTGTAAGTGCTTTTTCTGGAAAATAAATTTCAAATTCAAGTTCAATTCAACGAAAACATGATATCAAAACTTTTTATCTTTTTAAAAAAGTTTTCATACTATTACAAAATATAGATTACTTTACAGCAAACCTTCTTTACAAAAGATACTGAATATCAATAGGTAGTTAATTTTGATCATTTTTAGTCAATTTCTAAAGTTTTTTCTAAACTACATAAAGGTAAAATTGTCACAAGCTTCCAGTCAAATGCGCTTATTAAGTCTAACTGTTCTTAATGTTGACCAAACGTATAGTATAATTAAACGTATATTTAAAAACAGTTTGACCTAACAAGCACATTTGACTTGAATCTTACTCACAACTTTACGCAATATTGTAAAAGCTACTATTCCCTTTTTTCCACTTTCATGAATTTTTTTATTCTAGTTTTATTTTGTACCTGTCACTTCTGCTGAGAGTAAGAACTCCAGTATTTAAACTTTTCTTTACAGTTTCTTCATATCCAAACAACAGCTCTTTCTGATTTCTAAATAATAAATAATAACTTAGTTTCATTTCCAGAAAAAAGACTACGGCCTGCAGCAAAGCTTTATTAAACTGCTCTGAAAAAAGTTATCTAATTGTCTATCTATGAGGACCTAGCTACCTTAATAACTAACAGATTAAATCCATAATTTTAGAAGGGCTAGAAATTGCGTATAGGATAGTTTTATGCCATTTATCTTTCCCCTACTTACCCTTCAAATACAAAACCTCTAAGAGAAACCACAAAAATTAAGTGAAATTAATCCAATGCAAATGATTAATTTTGTTGAGAACATGTGTGTAATGAATGATTAGTATGTACTTAAATTCTAGCTTTCATGTCAATTGCTGCTTAATGAACTAACTAATTTGTACTCGAAGCTTAAACACACATTTCATGGCCAGGATTTTAAACATCGTTTTTGTCAGGAATCGGCAACCGCAGAACAGACGCGATTATGCCTTAACTTTAAACCCGTTTTATAAAAAGTGGAAATGTTATTTTTTGGTAGGTAAGGTTTAGACTTTCAGCTGTTTTTTTAATTGTAAAAGGATGATTTCCTTGAGGCTAACAAGTGGCCTACGCTCTAATTATTGTTTAGTATATTACGTAGAGCTTTTGATTTTTCCAGTTTTTTTTGCTTTTTTGAATAATATTTGTTGCTTATATCTTTATAGGCTTGATATTTTTAAAAAGTTTTTTAAGCACTCCACAATTATATTTTTTAATGTTCCTAATAATTTACCTGAAAGTTTCACAAACCCCACCATAGGAAGGTTTAGCTGTGAAGGCCAGTCCAAGCTGACCGTTAGCAAAGTTTCTAAACAAAATTTAATTAAAAGTCTTCATAATTTATACTGTGTCATAAATATTTAAGTTTTGGAAGTTAAAAAGAAACTCTCAAATCCAATCCTTTTTTGTCTGAGGCTTAAGATTTCAATAACTACTAAACAGATTGAGTTATCCTTTGTAGGGAACTTTCACACAGGTCACGGCGTGGTTTTAGGCTATTATAATTATAGATTTAATCCTTAGGATGGTTTTAGCCTATTTATGTCCCCTATCTACCCGTTTGAATACAGATCTAGGGGTTCAGCCGCTAGTTTATAATATTGGATTATTTTTCTATGGTATAAAAGATTCTTTTTAAACATCTCAAACAGGTTTGATTAATTATGCCCATAAATAGTTTTAATAATCAGTTCTAGATAAATGACAAGTACAAATTAGTTTTTAGTATAATTAGCCAATCAAATGTTTTTGTGCATGGAGGTAAATATGATATCCAGAGAAAAAGAGAGGGGACAATTACACTAGTCAGTCTCCAAAGTTTTACATTAGTGTTTAATTATTCGTTGGCTTAACAACTGTGGGGACTTCTACTGAATTTTTATTAGTTTCTTAAGTTGAATGTTCAAACGTTAAACCACTAATTTTAATCTACAAAAGGGGTAATTTTGCGTGTCATCATTGGGGATGTGTATCAATTTATCGGCCAATGTCTTATCCCTTTACATCCCTGCATGATATCTCTCTATAACACAAACAAAATGTCGGCATTTTCCTTTAAAGTTAGGTTGGGTACAGGGTAGCCCAGCAGGGTTAGAGCCCTGGAAATGACATGGGTCCCTTCCAGTTGTTTGGCATAAAAATATACCCTCCTCCCCTCTCAATTTATGTAAAAACAACTTTGACCAAACTTTAATTTCATTTGCATTGAACCATTTGACACAATTTATGAAAGTTCTCTAAAAATATTGCACAATAGATCTTTTCATGAAAATACCCTTTTTCGAATTTCAATCTTCTGCTAACCTAAAAAGTTACTTTAGGGGCCTAGAAATATATGTACAAAATTTCAGCTCTCTATCTCTACTGGCTACCTAGCGCCAGGCATGTAAAATATCAACAGATAACGGTAGCAAGGCGGTTTTAACAATATCTCAGTAATGTGCAGGTTTTCAGCTCTTCTGCATATTTCAATTTAAACACATAAGGCCAAAGATATTATATCCAAAAAATCTTTTGTCAAAGTCTACTCTAGACCTAGCGCCAGTCAGTTTTCTAAAATCATGCATTTTATACCTGTGAAAAATGAAATCACCAGCGCTAGGTGTAGAGTAGACTTTGACAAAAGATTTTTGGGATATCATATCTTAGGCCTTATGTGTTTAAGTTGAAATATGCAGAACACCTAAATTCACCTTCCAAGCCATTCTCTAAGCATTTAAATTTTTTTTTTTGAAATAACGGGATTTCAAAACTGCCTTTTGAAAAGGCCTAAAAAATATCTTTTTTTTGTCCCTTTTTTCACTGTATATAGTTACAACTTATTAAGATATTATTCTCAGTTTAAAAAAAATTGGCGCTTCCAGCACCAAAACCGGCAAAAACAGGCAGTTAAACTTCTAAACCCCTACTTATCCCCCTGACAGACCCCCCCTCTATCTCGGCTCCTGTTACAGATAGAGACGTAAAACTTTTTTCTGGTTGTTTATGTGTATTTTTAGAGAATTGCTTTTTCTAGTCATAGCGGTCAGACCGCTCCTTATCTGCTTTTTAGCGGCCAGTTGCTAAATATAAAACAGCTGTAGAGCGGCCAATTTTAAAGCTAAGAAAACCAAATTTTATGACAAACTATTATTTTTTATAATTAAAAAATACCTTTTCTGACCATCGCCGAAAAACGACATATAACGGAAACGGCCAATTTTGGCGGTAAAACGGCGGTTGGCGGCGCTAAATAATATTTTTATCTGTTTATAGTTACAACTTATTAAAATATTATTCTCAGTTAAAAAAAAAATTGGCGCTTCCAGCACCAAAACCGGCAAAAACAGGCAGTTAAACTTCTGTATCCCTACATAACCCTATAACAGACCCCCCTCTATCTCGGCTCCTGTTACAGATAGAGACGTAAAACTTTTTTTGTTGGTTCATGAGTATTTTTAGAGAAAATTACTTTTTCTAGTCATAGCGGTCAGACTGCTCCTTATCCGCTTTTTAGGAGCCAGCCGCTAAATATTAAAAAAGCTGTAGAGCGGCCAATTTTAAAGCTAGGAAAACCAAATTTTATGACGAGCAATTATTTTTCATAACAAAAAAAATGCTTTTTCTGACCATCGCCAAAAAACGACAAATAACTGAAACCGCCAATTTCGGCAGTAAAACGGCGGTTGGCAGCGCTAGTTTTATCTGTTTATGATCACAATAAAGACTACATACAAAAATTGGCTGGTCTAGAGCTGTTTTAGAATTCCGCTACTGGCAGCTTAAAAACGGCAAAACAACAGGTAGGAAATATAAAATCAGTTAAAAATCGGTCAAGGAGTGGCCAAACGGTCATGGCCTTACTATTCACGGAAGTTTATTATTACTCCAGAAATAATATATATTTATCAAAAAATTTAATTGATTTGAAGCTTACATGGACTGCCGCCTCTGGCTGCGGTCAGCTGGAAACAACAGCTGATTTTAAAAAAAATTTAATATGTCATGTAGGCATGTAAGATAAGCTTAATTTTACAATTTTAAGTCTATGAGTAAAAAAATAAATACACTGGAGCCATTCAAAGTTATTTGAAGACTAGGAGAACTATATCCTGCTGGATCATACCTGAACACCTAATTTTCATCTTATTTTTTACTATGGTTGATTAAATATTACAAAAGTAATTACAAGAGAGTTGTCCTTACTTCTGATCTTAGAGCTTTGTCTTTATGGATGTTGTCATCCTATTTTTTGTCTGTATTTAATCACTTATTAATGTTGTCATCATTGTCATATTATTTGATAAAAATATCAATGCTTTACAAATAAAATTTATAGAGAAGATCATCTTGATGTTTTTAATAATTAAATTTGTATATTTTGATTTTGTTGTTAACCCTTTGTAGACAAATTGATAATATTTCTAAATGTTATTTTTTTAATTGTCTTCGTCTGGCATCTGACTAAAATAAAAATCTATTACATTAGTTTAAACAATTAACTGTCTTGACCCTTTCCAGACCTTAATCAGCCAATTTTTGTATGTAGTCTTTTATTGTGATCATAAACAGATAAAAATATTAATTGGCGCCGCCAACTGCCATTTTACCGCCGAAATTGGCGGTTTCTGTTATTTGTCGTTTTTTGGTGATGGTCAGAAAAAGCATTTTTTTGTTATGAAAAATAATTGCTCGTCATAAAATTTGGTTTTCCTAGCTTTAAAATTGGCCGCTCTACAGCTTTTTTAATATTTAGCAACTGGCTGCTAAAAAGTGGATAAGGAGCAGTTTGACCGCTATGACTAGAAAAAGTAATTTTCTCTAAAAATACACATGAACCAACAGAAAAAAAGTTTTACCTCTCTATCTGTAATAGGAGCCGAGATAGAGGGAGGTCTGTTATGGGGTTAAGTAGGGATACAGAAGTTTAACTGCCTGTTTTTGCCGGTTTGGGTGCTGGAAGCGTCAATTTTTTTAAACTGAGAATAATATCTTAATAAGTTGTAACTATAGACAGATAAAAATATTATTTAGCGCCGCCAACCGCCGTTTACTGCCAAAATTGCCGGTTTCCGTTATTTGTCGTTTTTCGGCGATGGTCAAAAAAGGTATTTTTTTATTACAAAAAATAATAATTTGTCATAAAATTTGGGTTTCTTAGCTTTAAAATTGGCCGTTAAAAAATAATAGTTTGTCATAAAATTTGGTTTTCTTAGCTTTAAAATTGGCCGTTTTACCGCCAAAATTGGCGGTTTCTGTTATATGTTGTTTTTCAGCGATGGTCAAAAAAGGTATTTTTTTATTATAAAAAATAATAGTTTGTCATAAAATTTTGTTTTCTTAGCTTTAAAATTGGCCGCTCTACAGCTTTTTTAATATTTTGCGGCTGGCTGCTAAAAAACGGATAAGGAGCAGTCTGACCGCTATGACTAGAAAAAGTAATTTTCTCTAAAAATACACATGAACCAACAAAAAAAAGTTTTACGTCTCTATCTGTAACAGGAGCCGAGATAGAGGGGGGTCTGTTATGGGGTTATGTAGGGATACAGAAGTTTAACTGCCTGTTTTTGCCGGTTTTGGTGCTGGAAGCGCCAATTTTTTTTTAACTGAGAATAATATCTTAATAAGTTGTAACTATAAACAGATAAAAATATTATTTAGTGCTGCCAATCGCCATTTTACCGCCAAAATTGGCGGTTTCCGTTATATGTCATTTTTCGGCGATGGTCAGAAAAGGTATTTTTTTATTATAAAAAATGATAGTTTGTCATAAAATTTAGTTTTCTTAGCTTTAAAATTGGCCGCTCTACAGCTGTTTTAATATTTAGCGACTGGCCGCTAAAAAGCAGATAAGGAGCAGTCTGACCGCTATGACTAGAAAAAGTAATTCTCTAAAAATACACATGAACAACCAGAAAAAAGTTTTATGTCTCTATCTGTAACAGGAGCCGAGATAGAGGGGGGGTCTGTCAGGGGGTTAAGTAGGGGTTTAGAAGTTTAACTGCCTGTTTTTGCCGGTTTTGGTGCTGGAAGCGCCAATTTTTTTTTAACTGAGAATAATATCTTAATAAGTTGTAACTATATACAGTGAAAAAAAGGACAAAAAAAGATATTTTTTAGGCCTTTTCAAAAGGCAGTTTTGAAATCCCGTTATTTCAAAAAAAAAAATTAAAATGCTTAGAGAATGGCTTGGAAGGTGAATTTAGGTGTTCTGCATATTTCAACTTAAACACATAAGGCCTAAGATATGATATCTCAAAAATCTATTGTCAAAGTCTACTCTACACCTAGCGCTGGCGATTTCATTTTTCACAGGTATAAAATGCATGATTTTAGAAAACTGACTGGCGCTAGGTCTAGAGTAGACTTTGACAAAAGATTTTTTGGATAAAATATCTTTGGCCTTATGTGTTTAAATTGAAATATGCAGAAGAGCTGAAAACCTGCACATTACTGAGATATTGTTAAAACCGCCGTGCTACCGTTATCTGTTGATATTTTACATGCCTGGCGCTAGGTCGCCAGTAGAGATAGAGAGCTGAAATTTTGTACATATATTTCTAGGCCCCTAAAGTAACTTTTTAGGTTAGCAGAAGATTGAAATTCGAAAAAGGGTATTTTCATGAAAAGATCTAATGTACATAAGCGAATCAAGGATTGGATAATTTTTAAATTAAATTAAACGAATTTATATCTGCACCACGTCATAACCTAAGACATTAAAAACTGCATTCAACTAATTTCCTAGCAAAGTCCGGACTTTTAAACAAAGGTCATACAAATAAAGTACTTGCTCTGTTAAATAGTTGTTCCTTGGGATAGATATAAATTAGAGTGCCTATTAAAAAGGGGGGATGAATATAAAACTTAGGCCGAATATGGAACTATTTTAAAATGAGTCATTTGGGATACTTCGGCCACATTTTTAAATTTATTCCCTTTTATATAGGCACTATAACGAGCTTCTAATAGATATAATTGCAGAAAAGCTTCGCTATTACTATCAGTGCAAATTTGTGATTGATAAAAAGCTTGTGTGTGTTAATGTATTCATTGTTTTAGTTTAATGCATTGACAATGCCCTACATTAATGCAGCAACTCAAAAATAGGATGACAACACCCAAAAAGCGAAGCTCTGTAACGATAGGACAAACGAACATTAACATTTGTCATTAATGAATAAGCAGAATTGTAATTAAATTTGTTGCAAAACTGATAAAGGATACTGTTTAAGAACATACCTACATTTTTAGGATTTGATTTTAGAGATGCTTTGCTTATAACATTATACCATACTTCAACAATAAAAAAATCAGATGAATAGAAAAGCATTCGCCTTTAATAAATTTAATATAAAAATTCAATCAAGATATGTTATCAAAAAAAGTTGAAGAATTTCCATGTTTAAAATGTATTAAAGGACTTTCTTTGTTAGTTGCTAAACAATATCTTGCTAATTAAGTGCAAGGTAAAACGTCTAATTATGCATGGTTATGTATTGCGCCTAATTTAGGCCAATGTATTAAAACTTATGTGACTATTAAAGTCGCACTCCTGACATTTTCAACGTTTTCAGTAGTGACGTGGTGTTGAGACGAGATTTTAACACGTCCCCAACAACGAGCGGACAAGCATAAATAAATGTTGCGGAACTCCTTAATACAAGTTTTGATATTGAATTGATATTTACGACCATATATATCCGCCACGAACTCGCGGACACAAATTAATTGCAGAAAAGCTTAACTATAGATACAAATAAGAATCATAATTCCTTCTAAAGTTAATTCAATTTGTCAATGCATTAAAAAATATAATTACAATTAAACAAAACTGAATAGAAATATAAAAATCCAACAGTCAAAAAGTTCTTAAATTCTAACAAGAATAGATTCATGCAAATAAGCATAGTTTACCTGTATGTAAGCAGGTAGGAGAGACAGTAACCATCCCTATAATAAAAAATAATTAGTTTGCGGTAAAATGTTGCCTTTATCGAATATTTCCAAGAAAGTAAATCTTCTAGCGGCCAAATGGCCGACAAAAGAAGGCCTACAAATAATCTGAAATGTAAATAATCAATGATGCACAGTTATCTCGCACCGCACATAAATGCGCGAAAAAAAGACTTATTTTACAATTGTTTTTTTCAGTCAAGCACTTTTATTGGATCGTGATTATTCGAAAGAATTTAAATGCATTATAAAATAACATGTAATGTACATTCGTTTGGCAACTAGCAGCTTTTCAAGTTTAAATTTTTTTTTGAGAAAATCGATCTCAAAAACCATTTGTGCTAGACTGCACTAGATCTTGAAATTTTTATAAAAAGTTATGATTAAAACATGCTATTTGACAAATAAATCTCACCTTGAAGAATAAGAGAAGATATTGAGTAGTGAATCTAAATCCTGAACCTCAGTACATATATCTCCACAGGACTCCTCCGTACTAAGGATCTAAAGGATAACAGTGCATTGCAATTGAAGCTTTTTGTAGTGCCTATGAAAAATGACGTCATACAATGCAAATGACTAATGATAAGCCAATACACAGACTGAATTTCCAATGGCAGGCCAGTATACATTTTGATTGACCAATGGTAGGCCAGTATGAAAACATTTTTATAGGCACTATAACCATAGACGTCCAAGGGGGGGGGTAATGGGGCGATTACCCCCCCCCCCCCCATTTAAAATTTACCCCTACCCTGGGGGTGCCGTAGGCACCCCCAACCATCTAGGAGGGGGTATTTAAAAAAAATTTTGCTCGCTTTCGGCGCATTTTTAATACTATATATTTAATAAAATTTAAATTACCCCCCCCCCCAAAAAAAATTTTACCCCGGGGGTAAATTTTGGGGAGGGGTAAACTAAATTTACCCCTGCCAACAGATTTCAGGGGGGAAATTACCCCCCCCCCCAAGCAAATTTTACCCCTGGGGTAAAAATTTTGGGGGGGGTAAAAAAAATTTGCGGCGCGCTTCGCGCGCCATTTCCCCCCCCCCCAAAAAAAACGAATTATCCCCCCCTTCAAAAATTTTTACCCCCCCCAAAAAAAACGAATTATCCCCCCCTTCAAAAATTTTTACCCCCCCCAAAAAAAACGAATTATCCCCCCCTTCAAAAATTTTTACCCCCCCCAAAATAAAAAGCTTGGACGCCCCTGACTATAACAAGCTTCATTGTCTTGGATTATTTGGAATTTGTTATTGATACTGACAATACTTTATTAACTTACTAGCGGCTACGCCCCTAGAGGCCTCTAGGGGGCACTTGGGAGAGGCGAATTTTTTTTTTTTTTTGGGGGGGGGGGGGTTGCCCCTCTCATTTTTAATTTTAGTAAAAAAAATTTTAAAATTTTTTTTTCAGGGGGGGATTTTTTTTTGGGGGGGGGGTTGGGTGTGTCCCACCCCCCAAGAAAATAGTTATAAACCTTCACGGGACCTATGAGAAGCTACCCTGTTAAGGAGAACCCGATCGGTTTAGCGGTTAGCAAGATCCTTCGGTACAGACACACAAACACACAAACACACAGACAAACAGACATCCTGTTACTTTAGTATAAGGATGTCATTAAAACCGTAGTTAAATATGACCAAAAAGGCAGACAGACAGGCAAGAAAAAAAGAAATATTTTCTAAATTCTAATCCTATCTAAATACATTTCCGTAAGGTCTCAGCTGTGCTTAGATCTTAACAAATTAAATATTGATCCCAAGAGAGTTTCACACAGGTAAAGGATAAGGCCTTATAGAAAAAAAGAAGTCAGTGTAACTGTATGCCAAGTTGATTTCTTATCTGACATTATTCTAGGATATCATAATAAACTTTATGCAAACCTATTTAGGAGGGGGTACAAAATCTAATATTAGGGTTAAAACACTAATTTTGGTTCTATTTTACAGAAGAGAAGCTTCTTAATCGTCTAAAGAGTTTTCATAACTTTTCTGGGGAGGGTATCGCCACTTTTACAAGAGAAATTACCCATTGAAAAAATTACACCCCACTTTAGGCGTCCAGGGGCTTAGCCGCTGGTATCTATATAAAGCAAAAGAAAATAATCCCAATCCTTTAAAACATTGTTCAATTAAGGTTTTGGCTAGACAAAGCCAAATAAAATGACTCACAATTTCTTTGAAAGATCTTAAGAACTTAATTAAAATTATGGTCTTATTTATAATTAAAGCTTTTTTACAGTTATAGTCTGTTATTCCATCCATACGTAATTCATACCTCATGAGCGTATATTTAAGTATGTTAGAACTGGTCTATCCACGTCAAATCTATACTTTGTTTAAACTACTTTTTTACTGATTCCTATTACGACAAGGTAAAATTTACTTACAATTTTGTTTCCATTTTTATACAATATTCTAATTATTCAGTTCTACACTCTACAAATGTTTATGTTCGTTTATCCTACCGTTTCAGAGCTTCGCCTTTATGGATGTTGTCATCCTTGTTTATATATCCATATACAAACGTATATACAAACAAATTAACATTATGCAAATAGGTTCACATTAAGAGTAGTTAAAATATTCTATAACTTGTGCCAGAGAATGTATCAGACGAATATGGAAAAATGATTCATTTAATCGTCTGCTAGCAAAATAACAGATTCTGACAGAAAATTGTTTCATCAAATTACCGTTGACATGAAAGTAAGGATACAATGGGTTTAATATAATTGGATTTCAGACATCTGGCACAATATTTAGGTCTAGCGGCTGCTCATTAGCATCTAAAGGCTCTATAATTAAAATGGCAGAAAGAGGCTAAATAATCTGGGCGACTTGGTGGAATCAGCCTCCCTCGACCGCATCACCAAATATTTAGGATCTATTTCATAAATAGTCAATTGAAAAAGCTAAAATTGTACCTTGATATCTTTCAGAAGAAGCCTGTATTTGACCTTGCCAATGAACTGCCTGTCCAGGACTTTGTTTGCATCGTTGACCAGCCTCCCAGCCAGGCTTATCAGGTTGTACCTGTCAAAAAATTCTGTAATTCTGTTTCTGGAAACTTATTTTATGATTTAATATAAGATCTACTTTCAGTTTTTTAAGACTTTTGAGTCATTTTTAAAAAAGGAATTCCTTGGAGATTTTGGATGTTTTATTACCTGGAGCTTGAGCAACCAGGTAAAGAAGCTTTTCTTTGCTTGTTAAACAGTTCTAGACAGTTTCTGGCTATTTACACAATTATTCTGAACAACTTTCAGGTAAATTTACTAACCTAGCAATTCTTTCTTTTTCTTCCAGGCTTTCCTCTTCAACATCACTAAAATAGATTTGTTTGAATATGTCTTGAAAACTATTTTTTAAAATCAAATATGCAATGGAACAAAATAGATATTCTTAACAAAAATGTAAGAAAAAGACATTTCTATTTTTAAATGATTCATAATATTTAATTATTTATCATGAATAATAGTCAACTGAAAAGAAAAATTTAGAAAATTTTAAAAATTCTTTATAAATTTGATCCAACGAAAGAATAGTTATTTCTCGCATCGTATTATAAACGGCTTTCCGCGGATATAGAAAGTACAATTATGAGATTAAAACTAGTTTTTTTTAGCCCCGAGGTGTTGAAGGCACCGGCTAAAAAACTGCTTTTAATCTTATGATTGTACATTTTTATATTCGTAGAAAGCTGGATATAATACGATGCTAGACATAGTTTTTCGTATGGATGAGAACCGGTTCCTATACACCGGATTCGAATGAATACGAGAATATTTCTTGCAGGTTTAGACAACTATGTTTAGAACTGATTAACTGCAAATTGTTGAATTAAGAAACAAAAATCAATGCAGCTTCACAAGGGCATAACCCCTCCCCCCCCCCCAAAAAAAAAAAAAAAAAAAAAGATGTGTGGAGAGCGATCGCAAATGCAGTTATGAGATGCTGTGAGTATTGGTGCAAAAAATATGACGTAACAAAAAAATTAGCCAATGAGAGGCCGTTATTGACCAATGGTAAAATTTATAGTGGCCTCTCATTGGCTAATTTTTTTTGTTACGTCATATTTTTTGCACCAATACTCACAGCATCCAGTTATGAATAAAAGTGGTTAAATACAATCCCTGATCTAAAATATTTTTTTTTTAATTATAGTGCTTGCCGAGCCCTATTCTGAAATAAATTCTAAAATAAATCCAAAAATTACCTCATAAAAGCATCGAAGACAAACTTGTCGATTATGATCTAAATAAAAAACATTATTAACACTCTCCCCGAATGATTCAAAAGTTAAACCTTTAACAAGCAAGCAAAAAGCCTTCCTAAACATTTTAAAATAATTATCAATTAACTACTGCGATTACTTCGCATTTTTTTTGGTATGGTCCATGGATGTGCTGAGCTAAATTGCCTTAAACAAAATTTTAAATAAAATGTGGTTACTTTTTAGTTTTACTCAGGTTTAATTATAATTATCGTAAACCATTATACAAGTTTAATCTGATAAAAAAAGTTTACGTTTTAATCAACATTTTAAAATTGAAAAACAATATTGGAAAGAAGTTGTATCAACTTTTTTTTTATAGCTAGCCGGTCCTTTTAGTAAGTAGTAGATGTAAAATTTTTCATAGAATTCAGATATGCAATCGGTTTTTTTGTAGACCTCTTATTTTTTAAGTAATTTAAGTTTAAAAAAAAAAAATTAAGTCGATTTTAAGGTACTAAAATGCAACAAAAAAAAGAAAGAAAATGGCCATTATGAACAAAAATAGTAAGATCTTTAATTTGACACCTTACTTTTTCAATTCTGTCTGGTAATTATTGAAAAAATTGATTTTTTTAAACACACGAGAATAAAAACTTTGAACTCAATTTTATCATTTCACAAGTAAAAAAATATGGGTTCATATATACCTTTAGAATCAGAAAAATATTACGAATCCATTGTAAGCAAAATTGAAAAAAAAGTTTACAATATAGTATATAAACTACAATAAAAGGAATTATATGAAAATATCATATTATATTGTACAGGCAACGTCTTAACTCTTGAATTGACTATAAAAATGGGAAGGGGGTATAGAGGGGGTAAAGAGGGGGTAAAAAAGGGAAGACGATAGTGTTACCAGAACAAAAAATACAATTGGCCATTTTTATATTTTTTTATTTTTTTACTTTTTTTCAATTTTGCCTACAATGGATTCGTAATATTTTTCTGATTCTAAAGGTATATATGAACCCATGTTTTTTATGTCTGTTTGAGAAAATATTTAGGTCTAAAGTTTTTATTAAACCAAGGTTAAAAAAATAGATTTTTTCAATAATTACTCAACAGAATTTTAAAAGTAAGGTGTCAAATTAAAGATCTTACTATTTTTGTTCTTACTGGCCATTTTTTTCTTTTATTTTGTTGCGTTTTAGTACCTTAAAACCGACTTAATTATTTTTTTAAAAAACTTAAATTACTTAAAAAATAAGAGGTCTACAAAAAAAACCGATTGCATATCTGAATTCTATGAAAAATTTTACATCTACTACTTACTAAAAGAACCGGCTAGCTATAAACAAAAAAGTTGATACACCTTCTTTAATAAAATGAAGTGTAGTTAAATTGAACAAAAAAAGTTTTGATTTATAATTGAGAGTTTAAATAATCCTCTACAGTTGGTAAATTGAAAAAAAATTGGAAAAAAAAACTGTTCGACAGTCATAGGTAAAGCTCTTTTTTCGTTAAAAGAAAAGGGATAATAAATTTAGGGGGGGGGGGGGGGATGAAAAGGAAAGAGGGGTCAAAGGTCCTGGTTAATAAATCTGGTTTTAATTTTATGATTTTCATTTTAATATTGATAGAAAATTTTTTTAATACAATACTATAAATTATTTTTAAGTGTGCCTAAGAACCCGTAATGATCCAGCGGATAATAATCGGATTTGGAGCCATACTGGAAAATAAAATATCTGCACCCATAAATCTGTATCTAACTTTTTTAAAGCAATCAAATTAATAGGTTTTAAATACTTATGCAAGGATGCCGAGTTTTTATACAAAACAATTTGAAATTGTTTACTACTATACTAAGTTTGAGAGCAGTAGATATAAACCTTAAATATCTTTTTGTGAAAGGGTTAAACTTCTTCTTAGTATTCCAACTGTTTAAGGATGTAAAATCTACGAAATTTTTTTTTTCAAAAGAATTATTGAAAAATAATTTTTTATTCGGAAATAATTTAAAGTATTAATTTAGAATATATTTTTACTTAAAAATTTTTCATATTTCATATTAGATTGGAGATTTTAAACTATAAAAATAATTATTACAATAGTTTCGCCTTTTAGACCTTTTCAGGGAAAAGGTAATGTGATTCTGACAAATAACTCTAAGTGAAAATTTCACCTCAACCCCCTTCCATTTTTCCTCCACTTCTTACCCACTTCCCTTTCAGTTACACACTTGAAAAAACTTTACTCCAACAAAATATTTGATTTTCGGCAATTTTAAATGTCTGAATAGCAGCCCCTGGACCTTTCTAATATAAAAATGAATAAGAAAGGGGTAAAGTGAAGGGTAAAGAAAGGGAATTATCTGCAACTCTAAAAATAAGTATTACAACCCCCTGCATAACATTACAGAAAGACAGACAGACAAAGAGAAGAACTGACAGACGTAAACACTTATAGACTAGGTCTGCAACTAGGTATAAACCTACCTGTATTCTACATGCTCTGTACCCCTTCCCCTCAAGTGTTTTTCTCCAATGAACAGACAGACACAAACACTTATAGATTAGGTTTGCAACTAAATATATATAGTTTTGCAACATGATATAAACCTACCTGTATTGTACATGCTCTGGCTGGATGTTGTTGAGCCCGCGACACACGCGCCTGATAAAGCAGCACCAACAAAAGTGCAACTGAACAAAATTAAAAGAGTTTATAATGTTTACAAATTTACTGACAGTTTCTTGTATTCAGGCTAGCGGGTGCGCCCTTTACAAAGATTGGTTCTGTACGTATTCAAAGGGATTGGGAATGACAGAAAAATAGCATAAAACCATCCTTAATATTTCACAAATTAGATAGCCTTAAATCGTCTCAGAATCTAAGTGAAGTATCAATGAAATGGAGAAGGCAATCAGTTTTTGGTTATCATTACTCTAAGATACAGACTTAAGACCTTCCTACTTTAAACCAGGGAAAAGGAAATGTCATTCTGACAAACAATTCAAAGTGAAAATTGTCCCACAACCCCCATCCCTTTTTTCGCCCCCCTTCTTACCCACTTCCCTTTCAGTATCAACAAAAAACAAGTTTTACTTCAACTTTACTCCAACCAAATATTAAATTTTCGGCAATTTCAAATGGATTTAATTGGCTGAATAGCAGCCCCTTATTAATATGTCATAAAAATTTGATAATAAACATGGCTCGTTTTCAGGGGAGGATTTTCTGTGCATTTTTTTACATATTTTCTCAGTCACAAAAAAAAATATTGTACCTGAAATTTTGAAAATCATAGTTTATCCGTAGCTATCCGCAGTCATTATTAATAACGTCTGTCTATCATTATTCTGAAAGATAATGTGTGGAATACCATGATAGAATATTTTAGAATAAGTTCACCTAGGCATACCCTAGGATGTCATTGTCCAAGCTAGTTTTAAGGGGGGATAAAATGATCTGAAGGGTTTAAACAGTTTCAGGGAGAAAATCTAATGTATCTAATTTTGAGGGGGGTAAATTGTGTAATTTTTGGGGGCGATAACTCCCCCCCCCCTTTTTAACCACCCCCTCTCCTTTGAAGACATCTATGGACATTGGACAATGACATACATCATGTAATATAAATTCTAAATAACTAAAAGTTTTACAAGTGCAATGCTTATTTATAAACATTGAACAATGCTAAAATATTGCTAAAATATATTATTAAAAAAAAACTGCTGTAATTTCTTCTTTATTAAACAAGAATTCTATTGATTGTCTATCTATTTGCAAATACAATTTACACAGAAAAAGAACAGTATATTTGAAGTGTCCACTAATATATTTTTTTAAAAATTAAATACTTTGTATAAAGCAAATAAAAAGTTTGCCAAATATATGACGTATTGTATGTACAGTGTTTCACAATTTCTCACATAGGTACATCTGGTTTTTATTTCACTTTAATAATTTATTTTAATTGGTATCTCAAAAATATTAAAAATACATAAATTATGTCATTATTAAAATATTATCACTTTGGTTTGATCTTTTATTGAGAATTCTTTCACTTTTACCAACAGTGGTTGTGTTTTGTCAGTTGATGTTGTTTAGTACACAATACGTCTTCCCCTGTTTGTTCACTGTCTTTGGTTGTTGTTGTGTGTGTTTGTGTGTGTGTGTGTGCGCGCCCAACCAACAGCAGAGGTGAGTGGGCGGTTGGAAAGGTGAGTTGAAAGGCCTAGGAGGGGTTGGGTGGGTTAAGGAGATGATAAAAATGTTGGGGCCGGTACTTTTTAGTTACACTGTATTGCATAGGTATGAAGTTACCAACCCAAAATATTCTATACCAAGTGCTATTTTTATTTTTGTTGGAGTTTTGTTTTTAACCAAATAAAAGATATAGAATTTTATGATTTTTTCTGAAACTGAATGACTCTAAAAATATTTTAATTTTAGAAGGGAAAACAACGCTATTTTTATAATCAATTTTACAAAAAAAAAATAATTTTTTTACAGGAAAGCTCCCCCCTCCAGTGCATTTCACCAAAAGAAAACTAATATTTTTATCAAGAAATTAATCAAAATAGATAAAAGTTTTGTGTTGGTATATTTGTCAGCTTGTTTTATGTCAAGTTGTCAAGTCGTGCATGTCTCATTCCACAGCTCCAGTTTTTTTAAAAATAGTTTATTGGTTCGGAGCAAAGCTTCTCTTTAAGTCAACATGTTTTAAATGGACGTACGGACATTCTGGAAAGGAATATAGAGTTGCTTCGCCTTCTTAATCAAATAATTATGCAAAGTTTGAAATCGATAGGACAATTCTGGTAACGAATATAGTGTTGTTATACTTTCTAAATCTTACTTAGTTATTATAGGAATTAACATGCATTTTATTTGTTGATAGCCTAGCAGCTCTGTATGTCGTTCTAACGTCATTCGAATGTGGGACCACAACTACTAGTTTTAAAATAGTTTAATGGTTTGGATCAAAGCCACTCTTTAAGTCATACCATTTTATATCAAGTGTTCTATATTTTTTAGTTCGATGTATAGCTGCTTATTATAATTCCAGTTAGAAAAACACCTTAATGGGTTGATAGCCTAGCAGCTCTTCAAGTCGTGCTTACTTCCTTCTACAACTCCAGTTTAAAATAGTTTATTGGTACGGAGCAAAGCTACTCTTTAGCACACTATCTAATTCCATTTTTACTATAGTAAATAGTGTATTATTCGTTTACTTTTAATTGTTTTTTACTATCCTCTTAATAAAGTAACAGAATGTATGTGTACCTAAAAACAGCTGTACTTTTATGGTTCTCCTAGGAAGGTTTATAACTATTTTTGGGGATAGAAAAAAAGTGCCTCTAGTTAAATATCATCAAATCTGTAAATAATATGAATAATGTACCAGCGGTGGACAGCTGACCCATCTGCCACGAGGCCACGAGTGATTGAACTAAAGGTGAATGTTCTTCAAAATGTCTTATTTTAATCGTTATAAACAAAATAATGAAAAAATATTCAATAATGTTTCATGCATATTAAGAACAGAATGATAATTATAAAATAAACTTTGCTGCGTTGCTTTTTATTATTTCATTGTTGGAATAAGTAATAACAGTTTTTGTTTCAGTCTAAATATTTTCAACAAATGGAAATAAAACCTTAAATAATTTATTAACTTTCCACTGAAAAAAATATGATAAAAAATTCAAAATAATTTGCAACAAATGTTTTGTTGTAAAAAAAACTATAATATTTGCAAAATATTTACAGGAGAAATTTGCAATTATAGTTTATTATTAGATTAGTTATTAAATTGTTTATCAATATTACAGTAACAGTACTACGTTCAATAAAAACAGTTTAATTGATTTATAAAATACTGATTACTAGGAAAACAAAGTGCAATATTATAAGCGAAGCATCTCTATAATCAAGTCCTAAAATGTAAGAATGTCAAATCCATTAAACAGTATCCTGTATTTAACAGTTTTGCAACAAATTTTCCTACAATTTGTTAAAACTTTTTACATTTATATTTTGCTTATTCAGTTCTGACACTTTACGAGAGTTAATGTTCGTTTCGAAGCTGGCTTTTATGGATGTTGTCAGCCTTGTTATAGTACATATGAGTCTTGAACAAGTTTTAAGAAATAATTTATTTTTTATTGATTTATTTTAAATCTTTGTTTATTTCCTGTTATTGTAATTTGTAGATTTATGAAAATACAAATAAGCAGTGTATTAAAAATGTTTTAAGGCTTTAAAGTACATTCTATGCCTCTTAAATGATGCAGTACCTATACTACTAATTGTTAAAACAACAAAAATAAAGTAACTTGCAAAAATGAAATAATTGAAGTATAGAAATAACCGAATCGATGAAAACTCAACAATGACAAGCTTTTTCCAATGCTTTATTGTCGACATTCCTTATTTTTTTTGGCGTTACAATTATTATTTTAATTGACAATTACTGATTTTTTTTATCCCTGAAAAAAGCACTTATTAACACCCAAGCAAAAAATACCGGTAAACCAACCCACACATGGATTAACTGGACATCTACTAATAGTGGATATAGAATACATGGATATTGTGATATTGTAATATATTCCTCAGATATTCGTCAATACGTTCCTCCATGGTTAGAATAGGGTAAGGGTTGGAGTAAAGGAGGGGATCGTTGTATTAGCCAGCTGAGAGAAACATTTTTAGGGTATACAAGATTTTCTCACAATATCCAAACCTCATAGATATAGTCATCAATAAAAATGAGACATATTCTATTTTAGAGAGATTTGATACTTAAGTTTGAAATGAATTTTTAAAAAAACTTATATGTTTTAAACTTTGTTTTCTGTATGGTTTTCTTTTTAAAAATAATCACGAAATCTTTTTCTACATAAAATGTAACATAAAAATAAAACTGCTGGCTTCAAAATAATATTACTATTCAAATATTCACAATAATGGATGTAGTATATACGTGGATATTATGACAGGTGATAAATTGACAGTCTTCAGTATCGGTTGTTGATTCCCCTGTCATTTAATGGTCAGCTCGTTCATCCAATAGGAGGTGAGGTGATGGGATAAGGGGTTAAATTAGGAATGGGAACGTTATTTCAGCCCGCTACATGTTTCACTTTATTAATGAGCATGAAAATCTGCTGTAAGATCCAAGTAGTAATAAATCCATTTTCACAATTGACATGTAGTTTTGCCTCTCAAAAATACATCCTTATAATAAAGTAACAGGATGTGTGTTTGTCTGTGTGTCTGTACCGAAGGATCTCACTTACCGCTGAACCGATCGGATTCTCCTTAACAGGGTAGCTTCTTATAGGTCCCGGGAAGGTTTTTAACTGTTTTGGGGTAGGGTACCACCATCCTCCCAAGAGAAATCACAAAAAATGAAAAAAAAATTAAATATTTGAACTTGAACTTGAACGCAACATAAAGAGGTATCTTAGAGACTCAAACAAAAAAACATTTAAAGTGCCACTAGAGGCCTCTAGGGGAGTAGCCGCTAGTTTACTAATATTGTATTAATAAAGAATATTGTTAAATTTGCCAAGTTAAATATGAATGCACAAAACCTAGCATGCCAAAATCTTGACAAAACTTTTTATATCAAGTTCCTTTATCAGGCGCGTGAACTGAATAATCCATTTTCCAGTATGGCTCAGTATGGCTTCAAAACCGATTAATATCCGCTGGATTAGAACAGGTTCTCAGCCATAATGAAAAAACATGTATAGCATCGCATTACAGACAATTTTCCATGAATATTAAAATATTTTTATATCCACAGAAAGCTGACTATGATACGATGCGATAAATAACTATTCTACAATATTGATTAATTTGCTCAGTATACTAGTTAAAACTGCACCCTTGGCTTAAAAATAATAGGACCATTATATCGAATATCATCTTTGAACCAAACTGGATTACTAAGACTCTTTAGCAAATCTTTTTTATTTATTATTAAGATTTTTAAATTGTTTAAATATTGTAAGGTATCGCAAAAATGGTATTTGTAAAGTCATTTTTGCAAAATATTAGAAAAATTTGCAATTTATGTCATTTTAGAGTTTTATTTTTGTAATTGTAAATATACGTTCATTTTAAAAGTACATCAAAATATTTTGTATCCTAAAATATGATTTTGAGTTTCTGTTTGCATGTGCGTTTTTTTGTGTACGAATGTTTGTGTGTAAGTGTGTGTGTGGGTGTATGTGTAAATTGGTGGATTTGGGCGGTTTATATGTGCAATCAAGCACTGCAAAATACCTAGATACCCCATTCCCTTGCTCTTACCACTTTTTGAACAGCCCAAGTTTGTGCAAAAGTTACCTTGGCATGGGAAATTACTTCCTGTTGAGCGGCTATGCTCTAACTCACTTTGTCCGCTAGACCCAGTCATTTTTTTACGTTGCTAGTTAGTTACTATAGTAAACCGTAATTGAAGCGCATCCGCTCGTTGTTGGGAAGGTGATGGGTATGAATCTTAGCCCAAACCGCGTCATAAAAAAAGTCGTTAAATGTTGCTTTGTCGTAAGATAACAATATAAGCAAAGAGGAAATTCTTGGCCAAAAACAGGCGCAATTCATGGCCATGCACATTGCTTAGTTAGGACTTTATCAACCGTTCCCAGAGGAGTAAATCAGATATTCTAAATATATAAGTTGCCAATTCTTTGTTTCTCATCCTTAAATATAAAGTAGTAAGGTTTTTTTGACTAAAGCCTAAGATTTAAATAACTACTAAACAGTTAGAGTTTTCCATTTTAAGGAAGCTTCCTATAGGTCCCGGGATGGTTGTAAACTATTAATTTTTAGATTTAAGCCTTGGTTTGATTTTTAGCAATTTTCCCCCTCATTTCCATTTAAATACAGAGCCCCTAAATGCTGGGGGAACTCTACATTACATAATTCAATTCATTAAACATAGGATTTTGCAAATTCTTTGATTATTTTCATTCTTGTGTTTTTTAGAGCAAAATATGATAAACATGAAATGGTTGAAAGCATCTACACTTTATATCAGGATTTTCAACACTGTAAAATAAAAATGATGCCTTAACATATTTTCAGATAATTATGATTGACATTCTTAAAATAAAGTAACAGGATCTCTTGGTGTCTGTTTGTGTGTGTACCGAAGTTTCTCGTTAACCGCTAAACCGAAATGGTTCTGCTTTACAGCGTACCTTTTCATAGGTCCTTGGAAGGTTTATAATTATTTTGGAAGTGGGCACCCTCATCCCCCAGGAAAATCTCTTCTTGAACAACCCTCCCCCCTTTTTGTTTCTATTTTTTTTTAAACAAAAATTAAAAATGTGAGGTGGAATTTATACATTGTAAACATAGACACTGTATTTTTTTAGATACATACGTCCATACAGAATTGTAGAGCATCAAAAACATCTATGCATTTGTTTTGAACCTCGTTTAAAATGTAATATTTTAGCCTTTTAATGCAAGCTGAGTTTTAGGTTGAATGTAGGCGGTTTTATGTGGGAATATTGCAATAAAACCAAGTTAAACTTAATTGTAACATTTCTGTAATTATAGAGCCAACCACTATACAAAGCTTCACTAAAAAGAAAATTAAAGGAGAGCTATTTTGAAAATAGTTATTTTTAAACAGAAAAAGGCAATCTGCTATTTGTGGCTTTGACCCTAGATTCAAGGGATTTGTTCTTAGAGGAAATGTGATCTTAAACATTAAATAATTTGTTCATTATAAAGAGAATAAGATTCTTAATTTAATGGAGGGGGTTCCGTCCCACTCACCAGGAAAATCATAGTTTGACCAGTTGATATCTTCCCTGAAAAGCAGATCCTAATTGGTCTATTGGTTAATGAGATTATTATACTGACAGACCGACGGGCGGACAGACATATATAAATCGTTCAAATTTGCATTATATATTAACTTAAACTAAATTGTTCTTATTGTTTGCGTTTATGTTACTGATACGTTTAGATTTTAAACAAAAAATTAAAAGACAATTTATTTGTCCAAAACGCAGCGCCATTTCTTTTAATTCAGTATTTGAGATATCAGAGTTTATTAGAAAGAATGGCGAAAACCTTGCAATTTAGTTATCCACGTACTTATTGCAGTTGTAAATACACGGTTTCTCAATTGAAAACGATCTCAATGTGAGATAGAGTTGTAACTATTTGGTGGATGGGGGGTTGGAGGGTTCATTTTTTGCTCAAGAAATAGGGTTGAATAACAGGGATCTAAAGGGATAAGGCAATGGCCGATAAATTGATATACAAAATTACCTCTTCTGTGGTTTAAAATTCGTTGTTGAAACTTTGGAACACTCAACTTAATGAGTCAACCAATCAAGATTCACTAAAGTCCCCAAAGTTGTTGAGCCAAGGAATAAGAAATTGTTATTATAAAACTTTAGGGACTAATGTACAGCCCATTGTCCCCTCTCTCTTTGGTTAAATAAGGTGAGGAATTGTTTCACCTCAATTAAATTGTTTACCATAGGGGTCAACGTTTACATGTGGGAGGTGGGGGAAATTAACCCTTATCGCCTTCTTCTAATTAATTGATACTCTTTTTGTTAGATATGGTTTAATAAAAATATATAAAATGCAATGCTTGTTGTTTACCCCAGGCGACTGTGCACTATCAGATGAGGAATAAGAATGTTGAAAAATAAATAGAACAAGGACGAAAGAACGTACGGACAGACAAATTGCATTATAGAGTAGCTTTGCTATGAATATCAGTATCATAAATTTAATATTCTATATGGTCAATCAGACAGAATTATCCATCCAATTAAAATTTTTTTAGCAGACATACACTTTTGTTTAATTAACTTATAACATGAGCTGTGGAAAGTTTAGGAATAGTTATTTCTCGTATCGTATTATAAACGGCTTTCCGCGGATATAGAATGTACAATTATAAGATTAAAACTAGTTTTTTTAGCCCCGAGGTGCCGGAGGCACCGGCTAAAAAAACTGGTTTTAATCTTATGATTGTACATTTCTATATTCGTAGAAAACTGGATATAATACGATGCTAGACATAGTTTTTTCGTATGGATGAGAACCGGTTCCTATCCACCGGATTCGAATGAATACGAGAAAATATATTCTGTCCAGTATGTCTTTAAAACCGATTAATATCCGCTGATTTAGAATAATCAATTATGAATAATCAGATATTAAATAAAATAAAAACAGTCTACTTGCGATATATAACTATTCCAGGCACTAGCTGCTTTATCCTAAGATATAACTAATTAGGGCTGATTTTTTTAATTTCTTCTACATTACATTGATTAACATATTGAGAAATATTGATATGATGGACTGTAAACATGACAAATCTGAAAATAGCCAAATCTATCTTTCCTTTTTCTCTTCCTTTTTTGTGCTTTTCTAATAGGTGTAGCAGCTTCATCACCATTAAAAAATTCGTCTTTGTTTAAAAATAATGTTTTAACATTTGTTTTTCAGAATAATTGTTTCTCTTCCAGTGCACTGCTGTGACCAAACAATAATCAAGAATAACATTATTGGCAGTACCTTTATTTCATATTCAATTTTGTCCAACTGAATATTATGAAATGGGCGTTTGCCTCTTGTAAGTTTTAGGGAATCTTTTACAATTTTAAAAATCAGCTGGGAGTCTAAACCTGACCCAAATATGGCTATCCCTCGTTTTAAAATTTTTTCAGAGCATCGACGCGGGTTTAAATTTGGAATATCAGCCCTATATTAAGAGATATAAGTTTTCCGGAATTTTAATGTAGGGAGTAGATTTGAAATCTGCATCAAATTTTAAGGATTTTTTATAAAATTCGTTTTTTGTAAAATTCTTTATCTAAAGGCGAAAATACATTTTAAGTTAATTAATTTTGACCAATAGGATAGGTGGATTTTAAACTACCTGCGCTCTAATTGGTTGAATGATGTACGACATCCAATCAGAGCGCAGATTTTTTAAATCCACCAATCACAGATGCCAAAATTAATTAACTTAATTTGTATTTCCGCTTTTATATAAAGAATTATACAAAAAACGAATTTTATAAAAAATCCTTAAAATTTGATGCAGATTTCAAATCTACTCCCTACATTACAATTCCGGAAAACTTATATCTCTTACCCTATATTGCAAGTATTAACATTAAATACTGTACAAATGTAATTAAATATTTTTTTTTATTCGGAATAATATTGAAGCAAGGACAAATATGTCCATAAGTAATAGCATCGCAGTATTGAAAATAAATTTGCAATATATACATAAAAAGGAGAGAGAGAGATAAAGAGAGATAAAGAAAGACAAAAAGAAAGAAAAAGAAATAGAGAGTGACAGAGAGATAAAAAAATAAGAAAGAGAGATAAAAAATAAGAAAGAGAGAGTAAAAGTGGTAGAGAGAGAAAAAGAAAAAGATAAAGAAAAAGATAAAGAAAAAGATAAAGAAAAAGAATAAAAGACATAGAAAGAGAAGGAGAGATCAATGTTATTTCCTTTATAAAAGAAATAGCAAATTACAGAGTAACTATATAAATTACATTTAAAACAGCTAGAATGTGAAAGATGCCGTAATTGTGGGATTTCAAACTATTGTATTGCCACGAATACAATGGATTAAACGAAAGTGAAACTTATCATCTTTTTCCTTCATATGCCTCTTTAATAATGATTGAATCGTCCTAAAAGTATCAAACTTTTTATTAAACCGCACTTTCTTAAATGATTTTTCAAGGATGCTTTTTAATCCCCATACAAAAAAAAACTGAATTGATGAGGTATCCCGTAAGTCCCTGCGTGTTTTACACATGAAGTAGTCGTAATGAAATTAAAATGATATAATTTACATTCATAATTCTGAGTTCTTACTTTACATGCTAGCATCATAATCAGAGCTGGCAGCCGCATCAAGCGGCAGTTTGTTTCAACTTCAGACACTTCTATATAATCTGCAAAAATTATGGACAATCCGCAGCCAAAGCTGGGAGTAAATAAACGTTAATCAGCTGCAACCGAGCAATTCATTTGTAGACAATCCACAGACAAGCCGTTTAAATAATGGGCGGCTGCCAATCCCGGATGATAAGCTGCTATTGTGTGAAGCTAACCAGTGATAGAAAGGGATAAGACAATAGCCGATAAATTGGCGTACATTTCCAATGATAATACAAAAACTAAACCCTTCTGTAGATTACAATCAATTGTTGAAACGTTTGGACACTCAACTTAATGAGCCAACAAATCAAAATTCATTAAAAGTCCCCAAAGTTAGTAAGCCAACAAATTAGAAAACATAAATATAAAACCTTGGGGACTAGTGTAATACACAGCGCAATGTCTCCTCCCTCCCTGGAACACAATAGAAAGAATAAATAAAAAAAATGTTACGTGCATATGAAGTATGCAGAAAGGGAATCTATTCTTCAAACAATAGTAGAACGTGGCAAAATAAAATAAATAATGATCCAAGAAAATTATGTCTTGACGAAGAAAAGGACAATAGTTTAATCCTAAAGGGCGTCAACAAAATGGATGTAGAATATACAGGGGGGAAATTGTCGTGAATTTGGGCTGATTACAGGGGCGTCCAAGCTTTTTATTTTGGGGGGGGGGGGTAAAAAATTTTTAAGGGGGGGGTAATTCGTTTTTTTTTGGGGGGGGGGGTAAAATGGCGCGAAGCGCGTCGCAAATTTTTTTTACCCCCCCCAAAATTTTTACCCCGGGGGTAAAATTTGCCCTAAAATCTGTTGGCAGGGGTAAATTTAGTTTACCCCCCCCAATTTACCCCCGGGGTAAAATTTTTGGGGGGGGTAAATTAAAATTTAATTAAATTTATTGTATTAAAAATGCGCGCGAAGCGCGCAAAAATTTTTATTATTACAGATTTTTTATTTTGGGGGGGGTATTTACCCCCCCAAAATTTGGGGGGGGTAAATACCCCCTCCTAAATGGTTGGGGGTGCCTACGGCACCCCCAGGGTAGGGGTAAATTTTAAAAGGGGGAGTAAAATGAAAAAAAATTTGGGGGTGCATACGGCACCCCCAAAATCGTTTGGGGGGGGTACTCGCCCCATTACCCCCCCCCCCCCTTGGACGCCTATGGCTGATTACATAATTTATTGGTTAGTTTGTTCATCTAGTAGGAAGGGAGGGGGTGGTTGTAGGGGATCATTATTTTAGCCATCATTATATCAAAGTGCATGAAAATCTGGTGCAACATCCAAGTAATAATAAATCGATTGATACTAATGAGTACAAAACGTACAATGAAAGCACAGACCCAGTAATGGAAAAATTTGTAAATATTCCCAGCGAAAATATAAAATCAATTCGGTTTGTCTACCTCGCTTTGAAAACTGTTTTATTTGATTTTACTTCAGAATGTACGTATGTTTAAAATATATAGATAGAAAAATATTACAAATAATCCAGGTTTTTGGGTGCGCTTCGCGCAATCCCTTTCCAAAACCCTGTGCTCGTCACTGCTTTGGATGGTCTTAGGCTATTTTTATATCAATTTTTATTTAGGCAAAACACTAGTATTTTCTATATTAATTAAATCGTAGAATATATTTTCGTCTGTTTTAAAAAAATGTTTAAAATAAAGGATTTAAGTTGACCTAGTAACAACCATGCATTACTAACATGGCTTTAATCTTTAAATCGTGGACAGGTAAATGTATTCCAAAGAAATTAAAATACTTAGAGACTCTTTTTTGAATCAAATTTTAGATTTTTGCCAATCTTCCTAGCAATAAACG
The DNA here is from genome assembly GCF_053477335.1 of Acartia tonsa. Classification (NCBI taxonomy): domain Eukaryota; kingdom Metazoa; phylum Arthropoda; class Copepoda; order Calanoida; family Acartiidae; genus Acartia; species Acartia tonsa. Next base: position 26,339,581 of record NC_137261.1, read on the forward strand.
GTGCTTTCCCTAAAATCTATTTTTACACTATTAAAACCCTTCCCCTAGGGCTCCTACGGGTGTACTATCATTGAGGGGTGGTTCTAACCCTAACTTGAATTCAAAATTTGTTGGTTTTTTTTTGTAAAAAAGTAAGTTTGTGGATCATATGCAATATGAGGTAAAACTCCAATAAAATCGGTTTTATTACACTTATTCCAATATCCAAAGGCCTACCATACCATTCCAGCAACTGCCCGCCTCTTTCCCCAATTGTTCACAATTTAAATGCCCATCATAGAGTGATAAGTAAAGATATTTTTTACAACATTTTTAAAATCTATTATTGATTGTGCTTTTCAGGGATTATTCTTGCTGGTAATGTAGTTTAAGAGATTTTTCTCAGAAATAGGACACGCTTCTCTCCAAAAAGTATCAAATGAAGTTGAAGATTTTTTCAACAAATGTTGATTGTTAAGGGTCCCCCCCCCCCCCATCTTCTTGAGGCGAAACCCCTAGAATCTAGGGTCAAAGCTTTAAGTTTCATCAAGGTGAATAAAATCTTTTAATACTATAATTGGAATTTAGATATTTTTATTTATCCCATTCATTCTAAGATCAGCTGTTTAAAATCAAAGTGGTGCTCTTTTTCTATTTCTCTATGGACAACAGCAACTTCATTAAAAACAGCTGTTAGTGAACAGCTGTAGGGATAAGTATTTTTGAAAACAATTATAAGAATAAATATGATGGAATTCTTATATTTAGGGAGGGTCTCCACCCCCCCCCCTCTATACACAAAAAATTATGGTTTTATTTGAAATCATTCTAATTTTATTATTTGTTCTCCATTCGTTTTCTTTAAACTTTGGGGACTTTTATTTAGTCTTTTTTGGTTGGTTCCAATCAAAGATATTGATCTATAGAAAGGATAGTTTTGTTTGTTATCATTGGGGATAACCACCAATTAATCGTCAATATTCATTCCCCTGGACATAAATAAATATTTTGGTATTGTTTTGTTTCCATATTCCTAACCCTACGGGGCTCTAACCCAACCTAGCTTAATGAAATAGGCCAAAACTGTTTGGAAGAAGATTAAATTAAAGTATTTGCTCAATTAAAGATGACAATTACATTTAAAAAGATGAACTTTTGAAAAAATATGATTACAATGATTTGTTTTATAGATTTTTTGTCTTTTCTCTTGTATGTGTGTGTGAGTGTGTGTGTGTGAGGTTGGTGAGTTGGATCATGATATATACGGTACACCTGTATATGTCGCGTTGGAAGTCTTTGACACACACACACACACACACATACATACACACACATATGAGCGCTGTGTTGGTGTACTTATCTACATACAATTGCAAGCAACGTAGCGTGTACGTACGTCCCCGTGAAGCACAATAAAGGAAGTTTCATAAGAAAGACAAGGAGAAAAAGGGACATAGATAAAAATTAATAAAATTTCAAACACTCTGCTTATAACATCTAACAGGTAAGCAACCCTTTGATTGCACCATCCTTGTCTGGAAGTGCTTCCTAACTCTGTGTGATAAGGAACTGTACCAGTTTACAGGCCAAAGCATTTTAACCAGCAAAAAAACTTTCAGAGGGCTATTTATTTTTTTATAATTTAAGTTTATGTCCCTTAGTTATAGAAGAGGAGAAATAGAGAGAGAGAGACAGATATGAAGAATAAAAGAAAGAGAGAGAGAGTGTGTGAGAGAGAGAGAGAGAGAGAGAGAGATCGGAGTAAGTATGTGAGTCAGAGAGAGAGAGATAGATAGAGGGAGGTAAACTTGAATGAACACGTACGCACCACTCTACCCCCCCCCCCCCCCACACACACACACACATACTTCCACATATGTGGCCTATGTACTAAGTAACAGCATATTTAGAAAGGTTGGTGGTAGTTATAGTGAGAGGGTTGGTGGTAGGCAGCACAGCAATCAACACAACAGCCAGCAAGACAAACAGTATCTCCTAACACAGATCTAAATCAACCACCAATCAAAAAAGCCACAAAGTGTTAAATCATTTGAAATGATTCATATTTCATATAGTGACCAAAAATTTTTAAACATTAAAAATGTTTTTACTAGTGATTTAATAAATATTTGTAGTTGTATGACTATATACTATAACCATATTATCATTTTGCTTTTAGATTAATGTAATCTTAAACTAGATTTAGTGTACTTGTCTTGATCTCGCGATCTGACCTTTAAATGTATTTAACAGTACATTTTAAAGGTAATTATATCCTAAGTTTTGCCCTTCAAAACTTTATATATTACAATCTAAGTATTTCCATACTTAATTTTTTACAAGCGACTGCGCCCCTTTGTGTTCAAATGGAAAAGTCGGTTGGGAGAAAACTGGAACGAAACCATCCCAAGGCTTAAATTTAAAGATAAAATAGCCTAAAACCACCCTGGAACTATGTTAAGCTTCCCTAAAATAGATAACTAATTATGTTCTGTAATAGGATTAGGTTACATAGGTTAAATGTTCGTAATAGATGCAGGTTATCGAAAATGTAGGAATGTTAGATCGTCATATTTATCTTAAACAGGGAAGAATCTAGATTAGCAGCTATATACTCATTATCATAAAGTGTTATGTTTAATAATGTGAAATAGAAGCATCTCTATAATTACAAATTAAAGGTAGTTATGTCCATTTTACTTAATATAAGCGGTATCGCGACAAATTAAAATCTTCATAATTCCAAGAATATTCTTTTTGGACACTATTTAATCACGAAGCTCTTCATACTGTCTATAAAAAAACTTTGGGTCTAAGTATCACAAAAGACGTCATCTTTGTTCTATAGTATGTAGTAGTTGTAAATGACAATATTCTTATCAAATAAGTATACATATTTATTTGTACATTAAACATTTTAAAGTAATGCAATAAAATAGTATATACAAGTTCTGATAATAGATGGTCATAAAATTATTTGATTGTTCTTTTTAAATATAATCAACTAAAGAACAATGAGTGGAAACAAATGTTATCCGCGACAGTGGCTCAACACGTAGCGCATCCGCTCGTCGTCGGGGAGGTGATAGGTTCGAATATCATCAAGTCATAAGTAAAGAATTCCTACGGCTGCTGTGCGCGACTTAATTAGTTTTGACCCCGAACAGATGCAACACATTACCATGCACAGTTATGACCTCCAAGACATTTTGACATTTAAATATTTATTTCTACAAGAAACAATATACAACAATCATAAAATAATAAGATATTACATAAGTATTTTATGCAGGTTGAAATTAGTTGCTTATGTGGATTATTACTTTCAGTTTAATCAAAATGGGAAAGAAAAATCAGAGAAACGGCAGCGCCAGAAGGGAAGTGGATTATAGCGACTATTCTGCAATGGGTGAGTAATAGTTTTTTTATTGCAATATTAGGCGCAGGAAAATCGGGGAAAATCCCTGCAGAATATATCTGTGAAGTACCGTTTAATCACGAAACTTTGATTGCCTTTTGTCACATTCGATGCTTTCCTTAAAAGTGTCAGGAAAACTAGGTGGCAATAATTCATTAAAATCACCAAAGCAGATTCCTTTATTTTTCATAGTCTTATCACTTTATCTCTGGTGATTTAAGAATTGATATTTATGATATTAACAATAAACATTGACTTTTGAATCAAGAATGATTTATACAGGTATTGTATAAGAGATTAACAGCAAGAAATTAATTAATTTTTAGTTTCTTGTACCTTTTAACTTAATCTTAACATATTTGGAAAATTCCAAAACATTTTAAAGAATACATTCAATGCTGCGCACAAATATTCGCGTTCACAGGGGTCTAAAAGGATAACACAATGCACATCCCTAATGATGATACAAAAAATAACCCGTTCTATAGGTTAGAACGTGACTGAAACGTTTGGATACCCAACTAAATTAATCAACCAATCAAAATTTAATAAAAGTTGAGACAACGAATAAGAAAACGTTATAATAAAACTTTGGAGACTAGTGTCTTAAACAGCCAAATGTCTTCTTTCTCCCTGCGCGTTCAGCAAAAAAATTAAGCTATTATCTAAAACTTATTTTTGATTAGGTAAATTTAAGTTATATTAAACCTTTTTCTTACCAAAGTCATTTCTATAGTTTTTACAAAACATATTGAAATTGCTTTGTAGATTTGGTAGACTATAGTAATAATATATTTACAATTTCATGATATACAATTTTGTCAGAATGAGTGCATTCCATTTCTTGTGAATTCAGGGTTGAAAGAAAATGCAATAGACGAAAAAAATAACCATATCTCCTATAGACTTCCACGGGTGGGGGTAAAGCAGTTTTTTCACCCCCCTAAAACTTTGAAATCCCCAATTTTACCCTCCACATTTAAAAAAAAAATACATTATATTATCCCACTCAAACCTTTGAAACCCTTCATTTTACCCTCCTAAATAAAAAAAAGCTTGGACGTCCCCGATATCTTCTAATATATATTTATAAATTCATCCTATACTTATAATATCTTGGAAAGAGAAGGGTTATAGCTTAATTTATGCGTTATGATCCACTCCATTCTTGTAAAAATTAAAATTTTAAGATGAAGAAAGTTTTAAAACATTGTTGTGAATTATTGATCAATATAAATTTTGCAATTCATACAATATTTAAACATTTTAATATAATATTTCTAAATAAGAAAAACGTTCTTCATAAGAATTCAAATACATTAGCTTAACTGTGATAAAATTTTTAAACACCCCTGACATGCAGAACTTTTGATAGTAGAGGTTGTCCTGTTTGATTTTGTGTTTTTGTGTTCGAAAAAAAATTAAATCTAGTTAGGGTTTCTATTTGTGGTAAGGATCTAAGAATAAGGTTAACCAATAGGGCTGAACTTTATATTTGCCATGAGATGGTTTTAGTCTAGTTTTCTTAGTTAGAACCCATGAAATGTAAGGCATCTTGTATTTGATTTTAAATACTAACATCTTGAGGGTTCAATTTTTGTTTTTAAAAGCTAAGTATTTCTATAATTATGTTCGGTCCGTCCGTCCGTACGTCCGTCACAGAGATTTAGCTCTTTTCGTTAATTTAAACAGGTTAGAATTGTCCTATCGATTCCAAACTTTGCATGATGATTCATAAAGTAGTTAGGTACAATTTAAAAAGCGTAGAAACTCTATATTCAATGCCGGAATGTCCGTACGTCCTTTTGAAACATGTCGATTTTTAACTTTTTTGACAACAAATTTTTGTATGTTAAAATTATCCGATTCTTCTGATTTTTTAAAAACTGATTCCCATAACAACAAGGTAAAACGTTTTAAGCAAAGCATCTCTATAAACAAGTCCCAAAAATTTAAGTATGTCCATAAACAGTATTATCTATTTATGCAGTTTTGCAACAAATTTACCTACAATATTGTTTGTACTGATGCATTAATATTCTGCTAATTTAGTTCTGACAATCTACAAGTGTTAATGTTCGTTTGTCCTTCCATTTCAGAGCTTCGCTTTTATGGATGTTGTCATCCTTGTTCTTTGTAAAAACCACGCGCAAGTGTTAAAACTGTAATCACACTTTTACCCGCAAATTTTAAACAAGCTTTAAATCATTTTATCAATGAAAATAACAATAATCTATCAGAAATTTATATTTTTTAGTATACAATGCAAATTTTATATTATTCATATAGTTTATAATTTATTTAAACATCGCATATTTACATATTTTGATTTATTTGAAACAATTATCTAACATCATCTATAGCATATGAATTATTTATATTGTAATAAATAAATGATTATAGCATTTATATAATTCAACATATATTAAGAATAAGCTTTTCTTAAATCTGCGTGCTAGTAACTTTTTAAAGGGATATTCATCCTTGAAAGATAACCTACTCATAAAAAATAATAATAATAATTATAGAAAAGCTTCGCTTTAAAAAAAAAGCATTAGAACTAAACAGCTTATTACTGCTATATTAGATTCATGAAAATGAACACTTCTACTATCAATTTTTCACTCTCATTAATCCAACCTATAGTTTTGTTTTGCAGAATATTGTCCCTGTTTTGCTAATTATTCATTGATTGACTAATTTTGTATGCGTGGGTCTGTATTTCGTCATTTCTATGAATCAAATTTGTATTGTGAAATTCTAATTACGAAGTATAAATCAAATAAGCCAAAACTAAATTATTTTATATTTTTGGTTTAAATTCTGTGTCCTATTTGAGTGCTGAAATATATTAGCAGTCATAATTTTACCAGAAAATGCCATCATCACCTTTATTTAGTTAATGCTATGTACAGTCGAAATATTTAATAAAATCTAAACAATTTAATTGTCTTGTTTGTTGTTTAATTTAAAAGAAAAAGAGGCAAATAATTTGGTTAAAATTCTGTTGTAGCTTAGAGCAATAAAAAAGAAAATTACTTAAGAGAAGTTAAACTGTAATTTTGATTGTATAATAGATGTGTAAATTGTTGTAACTGTAATCTGCCATTATTATTATTTAGACTTGGACATGTGTGTATGTGACATGTGTGTGAGTGTGTATATATGTGTGTGTGTAAGTGCCATTGTTTCATTTATTGCATAGAGTAAGAAAGAAAGAGTTTACTTCAAAATATCAAATTAAGTTTTTCTTCATATTTACTACTAACTTGATGTATGTGTTTGTATGCCCAGTAAGATTTCGCTAACGGTTGCACCGTCCATTCCAAAATTTCCAGGGAAAATGAGCAATAGTCAAAGGCATATAATGGCTATATTTAGGGAGGGATAGGGTAATTGAGAAATTAATAAATAATATAAAAAGTGTTAATCTTTCAGATTACAAAGAAGGTGTATCAACTTTTTTGCTTTTTATTTAAGATAGCTAGCCGGTTCTTTCAGTAAGTAGTAGATGTAAAATTTTTTATAGAATTCAGATATGCAATCGGTTTTTTTGTAGACCTCTTATTTTTTAAGTAATTTAAGTTTTTAAAAAAAATAATTAAGTCGGTTTTAAGGTACTAAAACGCAACAAAATAAAAGAAGAAAATAGCCAGTATGAACAAAAATAGTAAGATCTTTAATTTGACACCTTACTTTTAAAATTCTGTTAAGTAATTGTTGAAAAAATCTATTTTTTTAACCTCGGTTTAATCAAAACATTAAACCTAAATATTTTCTCATACAGACATAAAAAATATGGGTTCATATATACCATTAGAATGAGAAAAATAATATGAATTCATTCTAAGCAAAATTGAAAAAGTTTAAAAAAATTGTAATAAAAAATAGAAAAAATAAAAAGTTTATTTTAAGAATTGTAACTACTAAACTAGCCAATCACAAATCGCAAAAATTGACAAATCGGGAAGCTTAACCTATAAAATTAACCTATAGAACTGCCAGAAAAAAAGGAGAACATTCATACAATATATACAATAGATACTACAATAAATATAGTGATATTAAAGAACATGTAAAGAATGAAAAATTATGAACAAATATGCATCAGTCTGTTTATAAACTTCAAAACAATGCAGTTAAAAATACATTATTGTTTCTTGTGTTTAAAAAATATTTGCTACATTGCATTGTCTTTTGTTTAGGTTTGGTTCAGGTTTGATTCAAGCCAGGGGCGTCCAAGCTTTTTTTTTTGGGGGGGGTAAAAAATTTTAGGGGGGGGGGTAATTCGTGTTTGGGGGGGGTAAAATGGCGCGCGAAGCGCGCCGAAATTTTTTTTTACCCCCCCCAAAATTTTTACCCCGGGGGTAAAATTTGATTGGGGGGGGTAATTACCCCCCCTAAAGTCTGTTGGGGGGGGTAAATACTCCCCCCAAATCTGTTGGGGGGGGTAATTACCCCCCCCAAACTAATTTACCCCGGGGGTAAAATTTTTGGGGGGGGTAATTTAATTATGTAAAAAAAGCACCTACCTAATCTATTAAGTTAATAAGTACTATCCTATAACATAAAGTAGTAAGTAAGGTTTATTTGACTATAGCTTCAGATTTCATTACTTTTAATACTGAGTTCTTCTTTTTAGGAAAGCTTCACATAGATCCCATGATGGTTCCACACTATTATAGGTCAATCCTTTGAGTGGTTTTAGGCTATTTAGCTAAGGGCGCCACTACTATTCAAATATATAGTAGTATCTCATTCTTTAGAACATAAAAATACAATAATTAACTCACTAACCAATGAACCAATATGATTATACTTTAAAGTGAAGCGTCTTATAGGTCCTGGTAAGTTTTATAACTAGTTTTGAGACACCCTGACATCCTCCCAAAAGAAATCGCTTATAGAAATTCTTTTTCATTATTTATTGAAATATTTAATTTAGTTAGGTATCTATTTTATGGAATCTTCAGTGCTTTACAATTACATCATAGATCCCCGGGATGGTATTTACTCCCCCCCCCAAAAAAAAAAAATTTCAGTAAAATTTTTTTTTTTAAGAACATTCAATGTGGGGGGGGTAAATACCCCCCCCAAAATTTTTTTTTAAAGAACACTTATTTTGGGGGGGGTAATTACCCCCCCCAAAATGGTTTGGGTGGGGTAAATACCCCCCCCAAAATCGTTGGGGGTACCTACGGCACCCCCAAGGTAGGGGTAATTTTTTTTTGGGGGGGGTATTGTTCACAAAATTTTGGGGGTGCCAAATGGCCCATTACCCCCCCCCTTGGACGCCTATGATTCAAGCTAACCCTTTAAAGCCGAAAATTATGATTCTTAAAATAAACTTATTTTTTCTATTATAGTTTTATAAAACTTTTTTAATTTTGCTTAGAATAGATTCGTAATATTTTTCTGATTCTAAAGGTATATATGAACCCATGTTTTTTATGTCTGTTTGAGAAAATATTTAGGTCTAAAGTTTTTATTAAACCGAGGTTAAAAAAATAGATTTTTTCAATAATTACTCAACAGAATTTTAAAAGTAAGGTGTCAAATTAAAGATCTTACTATTTTTGTTCATACTGGCCATTTTCTTCTTTTATTTTGTTGCGTTTTAGTACCTTAAAACAGACTTAATTATTTTTTAAAAAAACTTAAATTACTTAAAAAATAAGAGGTCTACAAAAAAACCGATTGCATATCTGAATTCTATGAAAAATTTTACATCTACTACTTACTGAAAGAACCGGCTAGCTATCTTAAATAAAAAGCAAAAAAGTTGATACAGCTTCTTTCTAAAGATTTTTATAGTACCTATAAAAATGACTTCATACTGGCCTACCATTGATCAATTAAAATGTCGACTGGCCTGCCATTGGTATTTTGTATTGTAATGTCCTCATTTTTTTAATGCACTATGAATATCTTCATATTTATTTTTTTTAAGTTTAGAAATATTGAATAAAATATTTGTTTAATTAGTAAGAAGTAAAGGTGTTTTTTAATTTGACCCAAATATAACGTTGAGTGACTTTTTTGTTTTAATCAAGAATATAATTTTTCCATTACAATCGCAGTCGTAATTATGTACTATTAGAGAATATGTTAAATAACTCTTTTCAACAAGAGATTATTAATCCGACATCTTAATTTATTGATTTGTGTCGACTAAATGCCTTTAATTGAAGAGGGTATGACTGACAAAATTTTGAAAGGACTATGTCGAATCATTAAAAGTTATTATGACAGGCTTAAAAAGCTTAGGCTTGTATACAAAATTTTATAATATTGATCGATCAAACTAATCATAGAAAAGGATCTTTGTTAGAAGAACGTAGTTAATTAGCTTTAATTGTTTTTTTCAAAATTCTAATTTTTTTAAAGTACAAAATTAGATTAATCGTAAATAAATTCAGATCCTTTTGGGTTTTATAGATTATTTTAATTCTTATTTTTGTATTATTAATGTATAAAACTGCGTTGTTTTTGCAGTACGACTTTTGACAAAATATTTACCAAAGTTTTTTACATTAAAATTTCTTATAAATGTTGTGGAGTTGAATAGAAATAGCATGTTATGGAAAGATGGATTCTTTACTTAAACGAAAATGATATCCTTCATGTGTAGCGAAACATAAAATAATCATGGATGGACAAAGTTAGTTATTAGTGTTGCCAATCCGCCCAATTTATGGCCGATTTTGGAATCCGAATCCAAATTCGGAATCCGTTTTATTATAGCGGATTCGGATTCTTAATTGTTAGGCTAAAATACCTTCATACATAGTTGTCTTTTATAGCATAACGGACCATTTAAATTAGATAACTACCTTCATCTGCTAGCAAATTGCTTTCTGTTATTTTTTAGCGATTTGGCTGTGTTATTATTTATGATGCTATTGGCTGCTATTCAAAGACCCAATTGAAAGTCGGCACAGGGTCCAACGGGGCCGGGACATATAGTTCTTTCATCCCTTTTCCCTCTATTGATTTCATTGAAATGTAAAATTCCCGCGTAAATATATAACTGAACCATATAATTTTCAATTCAGCTTCCCAACTACAATAAGAACACGAAAAACTTGATGTAAAAATGATATAAACTATAATCTGAAACATAAATATTACCATCAACATCATGTAATTTTCATGGTCAAGAAGAACAAACAACAATAATAATTTTCAAAATAAAAAAAGTTTTATAATATAATTACTACGTACAGAACTAATTTGGTTTGCCCTCTTTGGTAAACTTCACTTAGGCCCTGGGATGGTTTAAGGCTTATTTTTAGATTAAAGCCTTAAGTGGTTTTTGGGCATTTTCGCTGCCTCTTTTCGTAGCCCTGTAAAGATTTGAGTCCTTAGATGCTTGCGGCGCATTCGCTAGTATATCATAAATGACTACCTACAGCCTCCTACGATGCAACACGCTTTTCAATAAAATGCCTCATACCCTAAAAGTTTTTCTCATAGTGCATTAGACCACAAACTAGAAAAATCATATATTTGTGATACTTATAAAAGGCTAATTAAACCAATCAAATAATGGTGAGGTGAACCCCGTAGGTTTTACCCCGTAAAAATATGATCAAAAATAGAAATAAGGTAGGGTTGGGAGGGTTCGATATTCAAGACATAAGTTTGAGTAGAAGCCCCTGGTACTCTTTATTGGAAGTGCCATTATTAGTGTTGATAGAATAACAGATCCAAATGTATTATTATTTTCAGGTAAGCTGTTCCACTGGGCTGACCCAGCTGCCTCCGGAGTTTCCCTTGTTCTCGGTGTTGTCCTGCTGTTCTGTCTCGCGGCATACTCCATTATTTCTATTGTTTCTAATGTTTTGTTATTGGCGGTAAGTTTGGTTGGACTACAACTATTGGCATATCTAAAGACTTACGGCTACCGGCTGTTTACCAAAAATATCCGCTATATTCTTTTTATTCTTGACAATTTATCTTGAGAGGGTGGTCCACAAAATAGTTATAAACCTTCCCAGAACCTATGAGAAGCTACTTTGTAAAGAAAAACCATTTCGGTTCAGCAGTCAGTGAAATCTTTAAGTGCAGACGGACACAAAAAGATCCTGTTACTAAATTATATATCTATCATTTTTGCAAATACAATTATCATAATTTCAAATATCTGGAACAATATTGTTTTTGTTTACTATTAGCGTAGCTTTCAAATATATATTTTCTTTTAGAATTGTATGTACTTTTTAACTCCAAATACAGTTTTGTATAATGTACTATAAAAATTTTGTATGCAAAAAAATGAATAGAATGATAACTAATATTCAAAGAATTTGCATATGTTTAATTTTCAAAATTTTTAGATGTTTTCTAAGAAAAGAATAGTTCATTTTTTAATGTGTCTTCAATTCCGTCTTTTTTAGTACATTATCAAATCACCACTAAAGCTATCTATTACCACAGCACTAATTACTCCTTCCACTTTTCTTCTCTGTCAACCTAAAACGTAACTTTTTATCGATTTGCAAATTTTCTTTTTGCGAATTTTTGCAGCTGGAGGATTTGACAATATGGGGGAAGTGATGACTCGTTTTCAGTTTTAAATTTAATTTACATACATTGTTGGTGGATAGCATATTCCTTTTTCTAAAGCGAAGCTTTTCTGACATCAGTTTGGTCCGTTCGTTCGTAACGGATAACACTTTTTGTTTTTTAACACCTGAATGTTGGAATTTTCCTATAGATTTCAAGTTTTTTATGATGATTCTTAAAACTGTTAGGTACGATTTAGGAAGCCGTGCAACTCTATAATCGTTACATGAAAGTCCGTACCTCCATTTATAACATGTCAATTTTTATAACTTTTTTGAGAGCAAATCTTTGTATGATATAATTATCCTATTCATCGGATTTCGGTCTGATGCTTTGCTTCCTAGGACAACAAGGTACTACTTTATAAGCAAAGCATCCATATGATTTATCTAGATCATATATTGTAATTTTTAGGTCCTTGGAGGCGTAGGGTGCAAGGTTTATGTACATATGATGGGATTCCTGAAGAAGCCCTGCAAGGTAACGATTTACTAATGGGATTTTTATCCACTAATAAACATTAAACACTACTAAAAAATTACATTAATACAAATTTTTTTACTAAAACTCCTCCATACCCCCCAAAAAATCTATCTGATTAAAAGAATTGTTGCTTCGCGCCTAGCCATAAGGGAAGAGTTCAGGATGATAGTCTAAAACCACCCCAAGACATTTACTAAGATTCACAAGAAAGCACAACCATTTTTTTCCGTGTTCTCTGTAGCTTCAGACAAAAAACTTAATACTCTTTATTATAGGATATCCAGAAAAAGAATTTAATAGATGTTTTTTGCACAGCTGGCGCTTGTTGATGTATCCTGTACAGGGGAATATATAACTACATATGTTTCAGGATCCTCTGGCACAGCTGGCACTTGTTGATGTATCCTGCACAGAGGAATATAATTACATATGTTTCAGGATCCTCTGGCACAGCTGGCACTTGTTGATGTATATTGTACATAGAAATATAATTACATATGTTTCAGGATCCTCTGGCACAGCTGGCACTTGTTGATGTATCCTGTACATAGGAATATAATTACATATGTTTCAGGATCCTCTGGCACAGCTGGCACTTGTTGATGTATCCTGTACATAGGAATATAATTACATATGTTTCAGGATCCTCTGGCACAGCTGGCACTTGTTGATGTATCCTGTACATAGGAATAAAATTACATATGTTTCAGGATCCTCTGGCACAGCTGGCACTTGTTGATGTATCCTGTACATAGGAATATAATTACATATGTTTCAGGATCCTCAGGCACAGCTGGCACTTGTTGATGTATCCTGTACATAGGAATATAATTACATATGTTTCAGGATCCTCTGGCACAGCTGGCACTTGTTGATGTATCCTGTACATAGGAATATAATTACATATGTTTCAGGATCCTCTGGCACAGCTGGCACTTGTTGATGTATCCTGTACATAGGAATATAATTACATATGTTTCAGGATCCTCTGGCACAGCTGGCACTTGTTGATGTATCCTGTACATAGGAATATAATTACATATGTTTCAGGATCCTCTGGCACAGCTAGTATTTGTTGATGTATCCTGTACATAGGAATATAATTACATATGTTTCAGGATCCTCTGGCACAGCTGGCACTTTCTGATGTATCCTGTACATAGGAATATAATTACATATGTTTCAGGATCCTCTGGCACAGCTGGCACTTTCTGATGTATCCTGTACAAAGGAATATAATTACATATGTTTCAGGATCCTCTGGCACAGCTGGCACTTGTTGATGTATCCTGTACATAGGAATATAATTACATATGTTTCAGGATCCTTTGGCACAGCTAGTACTTGTTGATGTATCCTGTACATAGGAATATAATTACATATGTTTCAGGATCCTCTGGCACAGCTGGCACTTGTTGATGTATCCTGTACATAGGAATATTATTACATATGTTTCAGGATCCTTTGGCACAGCTAGTACTTGTTGATGTATCCTGTACATAGGAATATAATTACATATGTTTCAGGATCCTCTGGCACAGCTGGCACTTGTTGATGTATCCTGTACATAGGAATATAATTACATATGTTTCAGGATCCTTTGGCACAGCTGGCACTTGTTGATGTATCCTGTACATAGGAATATAATTACATATGTTTCAGGATCCTCTGGCACAGCTGGCACTTGTTGATGTATCCTGTACATAGGAATATAATTACATATGTTTCAGGATCCTCTGGCACAGCTAGTATTTGTTGATGTATCCTGTACATAGGAATATAATTACATATGTTTCAGGATCCTCTGGCACAGCTGGCACTTTCTGATGTATCCTGTACATAGGAATATAATTACATATGTTTCAGGATCCTCTGGCACAGCTGGCACTTTCTGATGTATCCTGTACATAGGAATATAATTACATATGTTTCAGGATCCTTTGGCACAGCTAGTACTTGTTGATGTATCCTGTACATAGGAATATAATTACATATGCTTCAGGATCCTCTGGCACAGCTGGCACTTGTTGATGTATCCTGCACAGAGGAATGTAATTACATATGTTTCAGGATCCTCTGGCACAGCTGGCACTTGTTGATGTATCCTGTACAATAGGAATATAATTACATATGTTTCAGGATCCTCTGGCACAGCTGGCACTTGTTGATGTATCCTGTACAGAGGAATGCATCGCCCCCACCCTTAACTCCTTTGTTCAGTTCTACAACTGCGCTGCCAAGTAAGTTAAGACACACAGAAGAATAGAACAGTAAATGAAATAGTTATGTAAAAAATGAACCTTTTTTGTTTTAATGGTAGAAAAATAATAATACACATACAGTTAAACCCAGCTCATACCAATAACGAAATTAATTCAAAGAAAATCACGAAACCTATACGTGTTTTTCAGCTGTCGTTGGGGGGCAACACATCGTAAAATTGACGACCTCTCCATTTGCCCCCCAAATATTATTTTAGATTTAATTCCCTTGTTGGTTATACCTTATTCCTGAGTTAAACCGCTCTGAACTCTAGTTTATTGAAATATATGTATAATTTTCTTTGTGCTTTTTGTACTTTAGTAGCTACGTTGAAAAATATGAGGTTGGGTGGAATATGCAACTTATGTACAAAATAAGACCTTGAATTTGTCTGTCATCGATTATTTGTATGTAAATTAAAATTTAGACATGACAATGTTCGTGCAAAGTAGTAAGCCATGCCATAAAAGTTTTTGTTTTGTATATTGCAATGTATGTAAATGAGAGCTTGATAGTTATTTATCGCATCGTGTTATAGACATCTTTCCAAAGGTGTTAAAATGAAAAATTATTACGAAACTAAAATTTTATGTTTTTTATTTTAACATTCGTTTTTTCAGTATGGCTGAGAACCGGTTCTAATCAATCAGTTTGAAAGCCATACTTGAAAGAGAAATAGTAATATAATTCTAAAAATGTATTGATATTTTAGTCAACTGCGCAGCCTGGTATTGGGTGAGGATCTGTACGCCTCTGTCAAGTTTGGACTCGTGTTGTACTTGTTCACCATGGTCGGGTCCATGTTCAACGCCCTCACTCTCTGTGGCTTTGCCTGGGTATTCTCCTTCATTATTCCCAGGGTGAGTTTTTATATTTATGCGCACAGGTATGTAATGAGGGAGGGGACATTGGGCTGTTTATTACACTTGTCCCAAAATTTTTATAATAACACTTTCTAATTCGTTGGCTCAACAACTTTGGGAACTTTTATTAAATTTTGATTGGTTGGTGCATTAAGTTGAGTGTCAAAACATTTATTTAAACTACCAAGTGTAATCTCAGAAGTGGTAATTTTGTGCATAATCATCAGGGATGTAGACTAATTTATCTACCATTGTCTTATCCTGTATATCCCTGTATATAAGCACAGGTAAGCCTGTGTAAGCCTTATCAAAAACTATAGAACCCCCTCATTACCTACAGACAGACAAACTAAAGCACTAATAAAGTAGACTTGCTGCTAAAAAAAAAGTTGCGCGTTCAAATAAAAAGTACTTTTGTATTGCACGTGCAATTTAAGACTTCTTTGTTGCATTAAAATTTTAAAAAATTTAATTGTGATTTTGACATTTTTTGACACGTGTATATGACATGTGTAAGAATAGAAACATTTTTTGACTGTCTTAATTTTTTGATTTAAAGTTGCAGATTATCGTTGTTCATTGGTTGTTAAAAATTATGTTGTTGGCCCTAAGGGGCCAAATGAAAGCTAACAAAAGTAGCCTATGATTTTTATTAGGTTTCCATAGGAAATCTAAATAAAACCATTGTATTTTTAAAAACATAATGCTTAAAGAAGGTAGTAATCAGGATTAAGGTATAGCCAACAAGCGAAATATATCTAAATTAATATTTTTAGGGGGGGGGGGGTCAGATAAAAATGTTGTCTTTACTAAAAAGCGTTGCTCCAAAAATCAGGAAAAAATCTGTTGAAATTAGCGTATATTTTTTAGAATTAATTCAGTTTTGGTTACAACTGGGAAGTAATAAAAGTTAAATCTGGAACTCAAACAGATAATGAATCATTTATTTGGCAATAAACTGAAGATTATTTGAGATGGATTTCTAATATCATATTCCAAAAATCAAATTTTGATACTTTTAATCTAATATAATGTAAATATTGAGAAAATTTCACTTTAAGTACATGACAGTATAAAATATAGATTTAATTTGATGATTTAGTAAATTTTGAATATTTGCATTTATGTCAAAACAAGGATGGTAACATATGAAACTAATCCTTATAATAAAGTAACAGGATGTTTGTTTGTCTGTGTGTCTGTTTGTATGTACCGAAGGATCTCGCTAACCGTTGAACCGATATGGTTCTCCTTTACAGAGTAGCTTCTCATAGGTCCTGGGAAAGTTTTAAACTATTTTAGGGGTGAGTACCACAAACCTCCCCAGAGAAATCGACAAAAATATAAAAAAAACGCCGCCCTGGGGACATTTCTACATTGTATTATAGATTAAGCAGAAGATATAAATTAAAAACTGTAGGGGCACCTCCAAATTTATTTAGACGTACAATAACAAACAAAAGACTTATTGTAAATATTTATTTCTCGTCTGATGTCCTTTCATAAATCCCTGATATTTTTAATCTATTTTCAGCTAAATATTTATTTTAATTAATCATCTTGAAATATATTTATAATACAAAGTAGCTTGTCCTATTATATAAAGTAGTAAGCTTTTTTGTCTGTAGCGAAGGATCTCGCTAACCGCTGAACCTATATGGTTCTTCTTTACAGTGAAGCTTCTTTTAGTTCCAGGGAAGGTTTTTAACTATTTTCGGGAATGGTATCTCCTCCCTCCCCAAAAAAGCACCCCCCCGTCAAAAAAAAACAAATATTTTCTTTACTTTTTCATTTTGAAAACTGAATTCAAATATGGGAGGAAGTGGGGCGTTTTATCCCCCTCACATCTTAAGTAACCCAAGAGGCTACTAGGGGCGTAGTATAATATATAGTAAAAGTACTAAAATATCAATATCTGAAAGTCACGCAACCTTGCACACATTGACTTTTGTTGTAAAATATAAAATATTCATTCATTTTATTTTTTCTATAACTTAATAAAGAATATTGCAAATGTTTCGATTTTTCTTTTCAATATATAAATCTATAGGAAAATTAAGGAGGAAATTATATAAACAATATTAGCAGTAGTTTGATAGATTCTTAATAACTTTTGACCAATTCTTAGTTGTTGCAAGCAATTCAAAATGAATATAAAATTATTGATTATTGCTTGTACTAAGATAAAACTATTAAATAAAATAAAATATTAACAATACTTCATGATTCTTTTCATATACATAAACTTTTGATAGCTTATTACTGCTGCAATAAGTGTATAACCCAGCCAAAAACTTGGATCCAGTGTTGGGGACCTTTTTCGTCTGCTAGTAAACTACTTCCTGCACTTTTGTAGTGAAGTGGCTGTGTCGATATTTTCCACATTATTAGCTGATATTCAAAGACCCAATTAAAAGATGGTACAGGGTTTGGATATAAAATATTATTGCTCTTTACCAGGTTTGTTGGCATCCTGTGCCCGCCAGGATGGAGATATTCAAAAAATTTTAACTCTCAGTTTTGTGCCATACCAATACTTAAAAGTCACTCAGTTATAGCCCTCTATCTTTCACACACAGAAAATGAGATAGAAAAAACCAGAGGTTGGGTTGGGGGCGCTCCGCCGCCCCCCCCCCCCCCCCCATTAAGAGTTAAAGTTCTTTGCTTTTATCATTTCAAATACCATATATATAAAAAAGTAAATGTTAAAAAATATCACAAAAGTTTATTTTGATATATTTAAATGTTTTATATAAAATTAAGAAAAGTCCAAATATCTAGGAAGGGAGGGGACATTGGGCTGTAAATTACACTAGTCCCCAAAGTCTTATAATAACGTTTTATTTTAAGTTGACTCAACAATTTTGGGGACTCTTGTTGAATTTAAATGGTTGGTTCGCAAAGTTAAGTTTCCAAACGTTTCAACCACTAATTCTAGTCTAGAAGGAGTAATTTTGTGTTTAACCATTGAGATTGTAAATTAATTTATCAGCTATTGTCTTATCCCTGACAGTACCAACTAAAGGTTTTGTCAACATTTGAAAAAGTTTTAAACTTTAGAATTGATATTATCAAACTAACATGAAAACATAACTCCTCCTCCCCCCCCCCCCCCTAAGACTGTCTAAATCTCTTCTAAAGTTATTGTATTCCACAGCCAATTCAGTTTTACGTCAAGCCATTATTTTCTGAGAAAAAAAATATATATCAAAATTTATTTTCATGCCTTCTTTTAAGGCTTTGGGGATAAACTTAACAGTACTTTATAGCTTAAAAAACTTATCATAACCCATATTGTTTCAATTCTGTGGGAAATAATTTCTTGAAAATATTTATAAAAACATGATTGTGATATTTATTTAGATTTATGAGGACAATCAGGAAGGTATGGATGAAACTTGGTACAAGGTAAATAATAGTTATTTATCGCATCGTATTATAGACAGCTTTCCACGGATGTCTGAATGAAAAATTGTAAGGTTAAAACCAGTTTTCTTAGCCCCGATGGTTTTTATTTTATTTTTATATTCGTGCAAATTGTCATTAATACGATAATTTTTCAATATGATTGAGATCCGGTTCTAATCCAGCGGATATTAATTGTTTTTTAAAAGCCATACTGGAAACATTATGATGAAAAAACAAGGATGACAACATCCATAAGTAGCAAGGCACAAAAAATCATGGATGCAAATACTGACATTCAGATTTAAAGAGTTCAGAGTTCAGTGCTCAAAAAAGAATTAAAAAATGATTTTCTGATGCTTTATTGTCCTCCCTGTTGGGCCGACAGACAGACAGACAGACAGACAGACAGACTGACTGACGGACCAAGTTAGTTGTATACTGGTTACTCTGTAAAAGAGTTATCTTCACACTAAAAATCAGCAGTCTATCTTCATAAGCAGCCGAGAAAATCACATTTTGACAATAGCGTTAAGGACTGATGGACAGATATACAAAGTTAATTATAGAATAGCTTTCATACTTGAATACTTTCCCATTGAGGAAACATCTTTTAACTATTTTCATTAAAAAAATTGGATTAACTGCAGTTCACGGTAAAATATTCCTGGTAACGAATATTTCCAAAAATCTATAATTTTTAAAGGCTGCTAGCTGCCAAACGGCTGAACGTACATATCATACCCGCACACCATTTTAACGGGCATAAGAAGGCCTACATATAATCTGGAATGGCCAAGATCCAATGATGCAAAGGGAAAGCTTCACTAAAGAAAAAACGCGTAAAATAGCTCTTTTTCGCGCATTTCTCTGGACTGCGAGATAATTATGCATTATTGATGTATGGCTATTTTAGATTATTTGTAGGCCTTCTTATGCCGCTTAAAACAGTGTGCGGGCATGATCTGTATGTTCAGCCGTTTGGCAGCTAGTAGCCTTTAAAATTCATAGATTTTTGGAAATATTTTTTACCAGGAATATTTTACCGTGAACTGCAGTTGATCCAAAAAATTATATTAAACTTAAAATATTTTTTGTAAACTTAGTTAAGCAGTTTTAAAATAATTCATAATCCGTTTTTTATTAAAAAAATATTTAGATTGTTGACCAATACAAGGCTCTTGACGCTAAGGTTGCCAACTTCTGCCCCATGTCTGCTATGTCTACTGAGGCTAAGGTAGGTTGCCAACTCTAATTTACAATGTCTGCCATTTCAACTGTTAGACCTAATAAGCGCATTTGACTGAAAGCTTGCTCACAATTTTACGAAATCTATTATTCCTTTAACGATTGCAATCTATTTATTTATTTCTATGTTGGAATTATAATTATATCATATTATATGAGGTAAAATTTTTTGTTTGTAGATAAAGTTTTTTTATGACCGCTTTACCAATTGAGTTTCCATTACTAGGAAGTTTCACATAAGTACCGGGATGAATGTATGCTATTCTATTTAAAGATATTAGTCTTAGGGCGATTTTAGGCTATTTCCACACCTTTAGAATAAAAGCCCCTATAAAGAGTAAAGTTTATTATAATTAAATTAATTTTTTTTAGGTTGCCC
The DNA here is from genome assembly GCF_053477335.1 of Acartia tonsa. Lineage (NCBI taxonomy): Eukaryota > Metazoa > Arthropoda > Copepoda > Calanoida > Acartiidae > Acartia > Acartia tonsa. The sequence continues at coordinate 26,360,186 of NC_137261.1, forward strand.
CTGTAGCCGACAAGGAGGAATAAATAGCTCATTTTATAGGTAAAACATATATTTTTTAAACATCTTTTGCATTCCCTTGCTTTCATCACCTTTTTTAAAAACTTTGAGTTCTAAACTGAAGCAGAAATATAATCTATGATTACGGTTTTGACCCTCTAAAAAAACGTAATCTACTATTCCACTTTCCCGTCTCTTGGTGTTGATATCATCAACGCCGATATGATTTTTGTAATCTACCATTCCAATTTTGCCTCTCTTGGTGATGATATCATCAATGCCGATACGATACGAAGTACCATTCCACTTTCAAGAGAGGCGAAACTGGAATGGTGGTTTACACTATAACATCGACATAATTGAAATCATACATACTAATTTTAAATTATGTTAATCGTAGGAATGTATAAAATACTATTTACAATTAAATTTTTTTATGTAAAATAAAAATAATAACTACTATATATCATTACTATTATGTCGATTTAAATAAGGAAATCAATGTTTATGAATACGCTGATATGTAAACATAAATGTACCATTCCAGTTTCGCCTTTATTGAAAGTGGAATGGTACATTTCAAAAATCTTATCGGCGTTGATGATATCATCACCAAGAGAGGGAAAAGTGGAATGGTAGATTACGTTTTTTAGAGGGTCAAAACTGTAATCATAGATTATATTTTTGCTTCTATAAAAATGGATTCAACTCCCTAACTGTATAAGCTAATTTATAGAATATGTCTCTAGATTATCTCTATTTAGATAAAAATCAAGATTTAATATTAAAGTAATAAATATAAAAAAAAAACTATTTATTTTAGCTTAACAAAATAATCTATCTACATTTTTAGGTTAATTGAAAAGGATGAATATGAACCATCAGAAACATACACACAACATTATAGTTCTTCAAACAAGCTAACAAATAAATTAATCTTGATAATATTTTTTATGTTTCTTATGTGATGTATATACTGATGTAAATACGAAGCATTAATGTGAAAGATATTAATATTTAATAATTATTATTTTATTACACACAGAAATTTTTTAGATAATCCTGCAGTATTGGAAATATTTTTTCATCAAACTGTTAAGAATGATTAAAGTTATTTATTTTTATATTTATATCAACTAAAATTGTTATTACTCCATAAAATAAAAAGTTGCTCAGCTCACTTGGTTCTCTGTGATAAGCAATTAATAAAAATTTATGATTTATTATGATGTAAAATTATTTTAATATCTGCCGAATAGTTGCTCTAGAATTTACTTTTGTCGTTTGATATACTTGCCCTGATGTTTCATTATGGGAATAGCATCATATTTTAATTATAGGTTTCAGCTAGTGTAAAGACATGCACAGTTAGGGCTTTAAGATAAACGTATTACAATTTATAGATCGGTTGTTTTTTATTATCATTCGGCTTGATAAACAGAATATAGGGAAATAGTAAATGGTGAATGGTTAACCTTAAAGACAAAGTCTTAATTCAAAACACAAACAAAAAAAAAGGATATCTATACCAAAATGACTCGCTTTTAGAAGAAGACTTTTTAAAAAGTTGCGGTAAGTTTTTTTTATCTAAAATCCTCCAAAAGAAATTGCTCCGAAAAAAATTAATCCCCCCTCCCCCCGCAAAAAAAAAAATATTTTTTAAAATTGATATTTAAGGAAGTGATTCCTTCTACCTCCCCTCTTCGTAAGTGCGCCTTAAGGCCACTAAAATCATCTCACGGACAATTTTGTACTTGTTGTTCTAAGAAATGGAAGCGATAAAGTAATTAATTTGTGTAGTTAAGGCTTAACAAGTTAACAAGGGATTAGACGGCAAGGTTGTTAACATAAGAAACTAGGCAGGGATCAAAGGGATAAGATAATAGCTGATAAATTGAAGTACATCCCCAATGATGTTACACAAAATTAACCCTTCTGTGGAAGGGGCGGTGTTATCAAACCAACTATATCCGATCTAATCCCCTATTAAGCCCTTATTTTAATAAAAAAAAATGATGGAAATTTTTCATTTCACTCCTTAAATGTGTTTAAGGGAAGCAATTAGTTAATTACCCTTACACCCCCATGTAAATATATTCCAGGGTAAAATGACAAATTCACGACCTTCGCGCTCCTATAACTCCACCACAAATGAAAATTATACACCCCCACCCTTTGAAAAGAAAAAGCTCGGACGTCTTGGTTGTAACTGTGCCTGCCAAATAGTCTTTGAATACCTGCAGTTTTAAATGACATTTAACCAAAAGTAAGTGGCTTCCAAAAAAAGAAGATAAAAACACTGCAATATGCTATGTTATTCTCAATTAATAATATTACTGTGTTTACTAACATCAGATATGACTTTACATGCTTTATCGGTCAAAAATTCCTTTTTTTAACTGTGGGCTAATTAAACTAATTTTTGAAATATCTTTTATAAAACCTTAATTCAATCATAGAATAAGGAGGAATAGAAGTGAAAACCCTAAAAATTTCTGGGAAATTAGAAGAAATCTTTGACTTGCGCAGTAATGACAATAATGCTAAAGTACAAATCACAATGACTAGTTGGACAAAATTAAAACTTCAATTTGTATCAAAATCTAATATATATTGTTAAAAATTTATTTGATACAACCCCTTCCTCCCCCCTCCCCCTCTACCACAAGTATGTATGGATGTAGTTGCTATCATGTATAAATCAGCTGTTTAAAAACATACATAAGAGCTCAACCTAGTTTTTTATAATATAAATACCGAGACCAATATTTTTGTAAATTTTCTTACATGATAAATTTTTTAAGGCTTAAAATGCACATCAAATTTATTTTTAATACATTGTGAATAGGGAAGAGAAAGGTGGAAGCTTGGCTACAAGGCTTTTAGTAAATTATTGCAAAAGGAATTTATTTTGAATATTTTTTCTGAATAATTACTGAAATCATGTTATTTACTAACAGCCTTATAGCCGTTTTGGTCTTTCAAATGGTCCAATTTTACTTCAGGCTAGCTAGGCAGAATCTTCTACCTGTATTCTATTCTATACTTTATCTTCTTTGAATTCAATTTGAATTAACTATATTTGTAAATGCAGAGGATTTGCGATTATTAACTTTAATGTGTTAGCTTGAAACGCTGTGAATATTTTGATTTTCAAAGGGGGATGTTATCTTCTTACCACCCCCCTCCTAAGACGTCAGTAATTGGGAACAATTTTTTCTAGTAGTCACATTTTTTTATTATCTTGTTTTTTGGTCCATTCGAAACACTTACGAGTAATGAGGTTTTGCAACTCTTTCTAAATACAATTCTATAAAGATAAGAATTTTTCAGGGGGGATAAGGGGACACTGGGCTGTTTAATTCACTGTTTTTTTTTAAATTTTGATTGGTTGGTTTACTAAGTTGAGTGTCTAAACGTTCAACCACTAATGATAAACTACAGAAGGAATAATTATAATTAATCTTCCTTGGGAATGTACATCATTTTATCGGTATTTACTATTACTAATGAATTTTTTCAACTTTAAAAAAAATAAACACATTTATGATGATTTTATTGTTATCCTAAAATAGTAATATAATACAATAATTAAAGTTATAAATTTTTAAATATGATAATTACAAATAATGCAATTTAAGGAATTAATCTAAAAACCCAATTTTTCTTCATGATTTTTAAAAACTAATTGATTATGTTACATGATGAACCAGTTCTACATTTACAATACCTGAAACAAAAAAAAGGCATGATTATAAAATTGAAAAATTAATTAAAAAGAACATAATCATATATACAGGGTGGGGCACATAAATCCGGACTTTTTTAAACCGGCCATAGCGTCAAAACTTCTTGACCAATCATATATTCTAAAGTTAAAACTTTAAATAAGGATAACAAAATTCATAAGTAGCGAAGATATATCGCAAATGGGGTGGTATCGGTTTAAAAAGATGTCGGAGATTTTTCTATTTCACATTTTACCCTTCCCAGAAGTTCACTGACGTAAATGAGAATGACACACATCTTGTTAATTTTCACATAAAGATAATGTAATTACTAAGCTGTTCTCTCGGATAGGCCATTAGGATCCAACTTTGACATAGTTCTGTACACTGGGATACTATCTGTTCCAATCTCATCTTCTTCCTACAAGTAATATAAATCTATTAATATAGACAAGTACCTGGATCCCCCTGTTGAGGACATTTTTCGCCTTCTAGTAAATTGCTTTCTGCTCTTTTGTTGCTACTTGGCTGTGTTAATAATCCCGACGTTATTGGTTAATTTTCGAAGACCCAATTGAAAGTTGGCAGAGGGTTGTCGGGATAGAAATATACAGTTATTTAACCCTTTCCCCCTCTATTGTTTTGTTTTAATATAAAAATCATAGAATTGTCCATTTCATTTAAAGCTTTATGATCTTAACCCTTATAGAAACATTAAAACGGTTGGGTACCCAAACGGTTTTCCAGAATCGCTTCGAAACCGATTAATATCTGGTGGATTAGAATCGGTTCTCAGCCATACTGAAAAATGTGTATAGCATCGAATTAAATAGTTTTCTACGTATATAAAAATGTACAATAATAAGATTAAAACCAGCTTTTTAAGCCCATGACTTCACCATCTTGGAGCTAAAAAAAAATATTTTAATCTTATAATTGTACATTTTTATATCCGCAGAAAACTATTTATAATACGATGTGATAAAATACTAATCTCTGTTATAAACCAGATTTATCTTTTAAAAAGAAATGTATATTTTTCTTTAACACAATATAGATCGTTTTATAAATCTTCCAAGAATCGAGTCTACTCTACAACTATTGAGAATGTTTAGGTATGTATATTTACTTTTTCCTCTATGCCAGCAGGGATATTAAGGGATAAGACAATTGACGCTAAATTTATGTACATAACCAGCTTTTACAATTATAACTACTCTCTCTGCAAAATTATTTTGGAAGAAGTAAGGACTATAGAAGTTTACACTGTTAAAAATAATTTTTTTATTTAGTATCAATTGATACTCTGGAGAGTATTGGACCCGTAAGTACCCTACAACTATATAATTAATATATAACACTATGTAATACTATATAACACAATAATTATTACTATACAGAACCCATACATTTTTTTAGTATCGATTGGTACGCTCTAGGGTACTAAAGAATACGCTGTAGAAAAGTTTATAAAAATAGTAATACTTTATACGTTGCAGGGTATCGGAAAATACGCTGTAGAAATGTTTCTTGATTTAGTACTTTATCATACGCTGTAGCATATCAGACAATACACAAGAGAATGGTTTATTAAAATAGTAACTATTCATACGTTCTAGGGTACGAATCTGTACTGTAAAGAATAATTGAAACAGACACCATTCGTGCACACCTCTCATGGAAGTGTTTCTGCTTGGTCGTTTTAGACAAAGATGAAATGTTACTATTTATGCTCACATTTATAATTTTGTTTTTTGTAATTATGACTGACCATAGTTTTTATTTTTAAGGATAATGTTTAGTCCTAAACATCTTTAAAGTAATTTTTTTACTAAATTTACATTTGAATTAATGTTTTATGGCTCTGCTTGGTATGTTTGTTGATATAACAAAATGTATATGTACATATAATAATCATATATTATAAACTGATCTTTCATCCAAAGTAAAACAGTTTCATACTCTCCAGAGTATCAAATATTATGATAGAGGGTAACAACAATTGCGAAGGAGGGTAATGAAAAATTACTTCTACCATACTGAATTTTATTCCCAAGAGCGTATTGGATAATACTCTACAGACAAATACATTATTTAGTACTAAATGTTACTTCACAGAACATTACCTAATACTTAAATACAGCATTGAAAACTTCCTTGTATCGTAATGAGGTTTTTTTCCTAGTACATACGGATTGATACTATACATTAATGTGAAGAATATATAGTATTACCTGATGCTAAAAAAAAAAATTATTTTGAACAGTGTATACCAAAGAAACTAAGTTTTAATAAAAGTACTCAAAGTACTATTTACAAAACTTTGGGTACCCAGTCTGTTATATCTTTGTCTTTGTCACCATTTAACCTGCCCCATTATTTGTTTTTTATTACTACAATTCGCAATTTCTTTTATCTTCAGTTTTTTCCTAATAAAGTAGGTAAATAAAGCTACTTATTCCGTTAAGGTCATCCTAGTTTTTTTTATAAACAAATATATTGTTCCTAAGAACTTATGTATTATTTATTGTTTATCCTATTCATGTTTTATCAGTAAAGAATTTTCATTTTTAAATATTGATGATATCAATATCATTTACATATATTTTTTTATAACACAATAAGATACACTAGCGGCTTCGCCCCTAGCCTCTAGGGGCTTTGCCACAAGAGGTATAATTACATCTTCTATTACTTACCCAACAGAACGGATTGCAAATTTTCGCACCTACCCAACAGGAAAAAAATTTTGCGATTAAATAACGAATTCGAAAAATTCGTAAAAAAAATGGGGTGGGATTTTTTTGTTTTGGGGGGGTTGGGGGTGTCCCTTCCCCCCAAAAAATAGCCTGAAATCGATTCAGTGGTTACCGAGATCTTAAGCTTCAGACGGACGGACAGACATCAAGCTACTTTTTATTATAGATAACTTTTAGGTATAAACAGATTCTTTAAAAATGGGCTAAATCCTAAGAAAGGCAAGCCTTGGAGTTAGGGTTTCCATATATAAAGTCTTACATAGATATAAATGAATGTGTAAGACTTGGAACAATTAAAGAAGTAATTCTATAATTTTTCATTTTCCTATCTGTTGTAAATTGTAGTAAGATAAAGATTTTTTTCGTATTCATTCGAATCCGGTGGATAGGAACCGGTTCTCATTCATACGAAAAAACTATGCCTAGCATCGTATTATATCCAGCTTTCTACGAATATAAAAATGTACAATCATAAGATTAAAACCAGTTTTTAGACGGTGACTTCGGCACCTCGGGGCTAAAAAAACTAGTTTTAATCTTATAATTGTACATTCTATATCCGCGGAAAGCCGTTTATAATACGATGCGAGAAATAACCATTAACTTTCTTTTCCTTTTTTTAATTAATGACTTGTTCTTGTTTGTTTTTAGTTGTTTTTTTTTCTCTCCCCTACCCTTTTACGTCATGAGAATATTTGTTAAAGTTAAGGGTGCTTTCCCTAAAAGTGCTCAGCGAATCCAATCCCTTACGCAAAAACTTGCGGTAACCTAACCCTACGGAGCTTCCTTCTACACAATATTACCTAATCTTACCAGTCCTTACGTAATTTTTAAAGAAGAAAAACATACTATCCCCCTTATTTTCAATTTATTTTAATTAAAGGAGGGGAGGGGGTAGAGGGGGTGAACGACAAGTCTTTTTATGGAAAAACGCCTAGGTTAGAAAATCTGGAAGTTTAAGATAAACCCGGGAATAATATTTTTAAAAATTCATGAGTTTATCTCATTTTTCACATTTCATAACAAGTTTTAATTCTTTTTAGCCATTATTTTATCAGTGTAAGTCAGTATTAAATTAGATTTAATTCATTATGACAAAACGTATAGCTCTATAACTTCTTAATTGAGTTTTATATATGATAAAAGAGAAGTCTAAGACTTTCAGTAAATATAAAACTAGGAGCATTTGGGAGCAATCACAAATTTTCAATTTTAGTTTTAGAAAAAAAAAACGTTTTAAAAATGTTGGGGGTAGATTTATCTTGGGAGGGTGGAGATACACTCCCTCAAAATAGTTACAAACCTTCCCTGGACCTAATGGAAGCTTTACTGTAAAAACAAGCTTACTACTTTATTAAATAGGACTACTCGACGTTTTAAAAGCTAATTAGTTGTGCCTGCCCAGTGTTGAAATATCAAGCTGACGAATCACTGGAATGTGTAATTTGTGACGTCATAAACATAATTCTAAACCCATCTCTTTTTAGGGGTTTCCGTTCCCACTTCTCCTCTCATCCCTTCTATTTAGGCGCATTTTTATGACGTCCCACATGACACTTTGGAGCTTTTTCAAGCTGACCCAATTACCTGAATTGTGACAGGACTGCGGAAGCTGGAAGCATTATTAGCAGCTGCACCTGGACGTCTTCGCTGAGTTTCTTTACGTCTGAATAAAATGTTAAAAAGTCAGGGATTAGAAGGGATAAGACAATGGCTGATATATTGATGTACATCCTAAATGATGATACACAAAATAACCCCTTGTGTAGATTGCAATTAGTTTTTGATATGTTTGGACACTCAACTTATTAAACCAACCAATCAGAATACAACAAAGTCCAACGAATTAGAAAACATTATCATAAGACTTTAGAGACTAGTGCAATAATCAGCCCAATGACACCCTCCACCCTGTGATAAAGTAAAAAATTTACAAGGGGGAGATAAATGGGTGATTTCCACCCTCAAAATCCTAACTTCCTCCCCCCCCCCCCTCCTCTCAAGGTAAAAATATTTGTTTTGTGGGGGATAAACTAAATTTTACACGCCTATTGAAAAAAAAAGAATTGGAGGTTCTTGTATAGAGTTGTATATGTAGAGTAGTTGCACTCACATTTTTATTTTAAAGTTCGACTAAATCATAAAACTGAACTATAAAATTAATAGTTATTTATTCCATCATACTACATACAACTTTCCACAGATAATAAGATAACAATTCCAGTTTTGTAGTTCTGAACAACAAAACTGGTATTAAAATATAATTGTAATGCTATACGATACATGATATTTCATTATAGCTCATAAACTCTATAATAATGTACTATGTAACCATTTTTGCTGTATATCAGTATCTTTCTAACCAAATGAATATTTGTAAAACTCGAGAAAATGTACAATGTACATATTATATGCAGTACAAAATTGTACCCTGAATTAGCCTGTCATCTAACTTACTTGAATGTGTTATGTCTCTGTCCCATTTCTTTGAAAACATCGCTCTTTATTGATTTTCCTCTGCGCCGTAACGTCTTAAATTAAAGTTTTATTCAAAATAAATTTTAAGTGTTTCTATTTAAAACAAGAAAGAAAACAAAGACAAGTAAAAAGCATTTGGGGAAAAATAAATAAGAGTGGGTCGTCTAGCTAACAATCCCTGCGGGACACTTTAATCTTTAATTAAGCTAACCTGGGCTAAAAAATAAAAATAAATATCAAAAATAAGTTTTCCCAAAAATTATAAAGTAACCGTCTAATTTTACTTTCATCTGGTAAGTTAAATCCTTAAATAGAAAATAAAAAATTTTATTTTGAATAATCGAAAAATTGGGCTAGAACGAAGCACACCATCAAAATAAAATATTTTCACTAGAAATGTTTTCATCAAGATCTTAATGTATTTCAAACTCTAAAACTTTTTATTTGAATTAGAAAATAGTATAGATTTTTCCTTAATGTAAATACGTAGAATTTTTTTGGAACTAATAGAGAAAATATTACATTTTATGAGAAACAGTAACAATTACGTTCAAAAGAAGGAAAGCTTTTTGGTTTATGCGGACTGTCCAATAGAAATACCAATCCACATATCAATTATCATAAAATTAGCTGGAAAAAGCAGAGGAATTACAACATCCAGTAGCATAAGAGAATCAGTTAAAATCGCGAAACAAAAAATTTAGACTTGATGCTCATATGGCATAGTAACCTTAAAATAAAATTTCATCTATCTTTCTTTAATAGCAGCCAAGATAATCACATTTCCTTTATAAAGTTACAGACAGACATACAAAGTGAATTATATAGTAGCTAAAAAAAATAAACACTAACTTACCGTTCCTCTGCTCATACGTCTCAGCTCTGTTTCAGGGTTTTCGCTTATTCCTTTAAAAAGGGGGGAAAAATAAAAAAGTAATTTGGAGTGGTATAAAGTGTTATAGAACCAGTTATGCGTGTTCAAAATTACCCGGATTTTCTGACAAACTGTGATAAAATGTGAAAATGATAAGTGGATAATTAAAACAGTAAACAACAAAGTTATAAACCTGGATTAAACTTATCTTTTTATTATTTTTTTATAAGCCTCAGATTAAGAATGACCTCAGATAGGAAAAATTAAAAGATCATAGTAAAGATCAAAGAAAATTGTCTTAAGATTTAATGTTTCATAGCAGCAATAACAAAATATAAATAATATTGACAAGTAAAATGGCGCTTTCACATAAAATGTCTTGTTAAACAATGAAAGTCCCCCACCGGCCCATTGAAAAAAAAAGATTAAAAATATGGAAGAAACAATTTTTTGTTTGTTTGTTTAATTACTTTTAATTAGTTAAATTGGGTACTAGGTAGCCCCAAAGTGATAGGGCACTGCAGGTTATACCCCCCCTAAGTATTGGTCCCCCAGCAGGGGAAAGGTATAGGAGAAAAAACTACAATATATTTGAAATAAGGGGGAATTATGAATGAACAGGCAAGTTGTTTGAAAGAACCATTTAAATTCACGACAATGAAATATATTTGTCTAGAAGAAGCTTCAAGAATAAAAAAAATTCTCACAGATCCAAGTCAAATTTTGTGACAATATGGCCAAAGTTTTATCAGTCATACATTGGAACAAACCCAAGGGACAGACCAACTATGCTTCTATAACATATTCATTTCTGAGGACATAAATTTAAATTCTCTTTTAATCTATTCTTAAGTGTTATTAAAAAAATATTTATAAAATATTTGAAAAAAATTAAACTAGAATGAAGGTGGACAAATCCTTAATCTCCAAACCCCACAAAAAAAATGAAGAGACGGAATTGAAGAAAAATCTAATAACTTTTTAATGACAAATAAAATTCTTACTATCCAGTTGTCTCTTAATCTTTTCCTCCATAGTCTCAGCTCCATAATCTTCATTCTTGTCCATAGCTATATCCTTTATTATATCTATTCCATGCTTGTTTACATACTCAGTAACATTGTGACGGGACCTACAATAATAATATTATTTCTTCTTGTAGTTAACATCTTTTTTTACTACAGACGGTTCTATCATTAAAGAGATCTTAAAGGAGAGACAAGAAACTCCTTCATAATGGACTAAAATGCCCAGGGTATAATAACATTTTACTTTGTTTAACACCTTTTTGAATGATAAAACCCTTCATGAAAGGAAAATAATTATAAAGCTCCAAATACCCATGGATCTAAAGGGATAAGACAAAGGCCGATAAATTAGTGTACATCCCCAATGATAATACACAAAATTACCATTCTGTAAATCACAATTAATGATTGAAACATTTGGACACTCAACTTAATGAAACACCCAATCAAAATTCAATAAAAAGTATCCAAAGTTTTTTAAGAAAATGTTATTTTAAAACTTTGGGGACTAGTGTAATAAACAGCCTAATGTTCCTTCCCTCCCTGCCAAATAACTTTTCTAGCACCTACCAAAGTTTAGTTGTAACAACAATATGGCTGAGAGTCAATATTCTGTGGAGAATCATTCCAATAACTTGGATGAGCATGACCAAAGCAAAGAAAACCATGAAAGTGACACCAATAGGCTCCAACTCTAAGTACTCATATTCAACCTGAAAACAAAAAGTCACACGTTACTATAGAAGGGAAGGGACATTGGACTGTAAATCAAAAATCATAAAAAAAAGTTGAGAACTTTTAAAACAGCGTTCAAAATCTTCCACTAATAATTTAATCTACAAGGAAGAGTAATTTTGTTCATTATGATTGGGGGTTTATTGTCAATTGTCTTATCCCATATGATCCTTGCTTATTAGTCAGCTCTAAGCCTGCAGGCCTTCAAACCTGACATAAATATTTATCAAGTTTAATAAGTTTGTTTTGATTTTGTTCTTGTAAAATTATGAATTTTGTAACAATATTGAAAAACACACGTACTAGTTATTAGCACCGCTTCCAAAAATGCAAATTTTAAATTAATAAACATAGTTATAAAATTATCTTTAGAAATTTGCAATAAATATTAGATTGTTTGTAAACACAAATTATTTTAAATTATCAAATAATTCTTTAAAGTAGATTTATGTACATTAAACTTTTAAATTTTATTTCTTAATGATAAATTCAAATAGAAACAAGGATGACAACATAGTGTCTGAACTGAATAATCAGAATATAAAAGTATAAGAGTCGAAGCAAAAGTGTAAGTAAATTTTTTGCAAAACTGCTTGATACAGGATAATGTTTATGGACATACTTACATTTTTAGGACTTTATTATAAAGTTGCTTCGCTTATAAAAATGTTTTTTGTTGTCCCAGGAATCAATATACCAAAAATCAGATCAAACGGATAATTAGATCACATAAAAATTTGTTGTTAAAAAAGTAGAAAATCAACATGCTTAAAATGGACGTACGGACATTCTGGTAATGATTATAGAGTTGCTACGCTTTCTAAATCGTACCTAACTACTACAGGAATCACCATGCAAAGTTTAAAATCGAAAGGACAATTCTAACATGCCTAAATTAACGAATAAAAGCTATCTATCTCGGACGGACGGACGTACAGACGGACCGACCCTGATTATAGAAAAGCTTCGCTTTTAAAAAGTGTAAAGCGTAGGACTTCTGATCTTTGAACTGAATTTCATTTTTAAACTGTATTTTCTTTTTAAAATCTTTTAAGGTTATATCCAACTAATTGAAGCCATACGTTTTATTTTCGTTTTTCGCCATTGCTCCTAAAATGTCGTTAATGAGTTTACTTTAATATGTTTTACTTTTTTAAAAACCAGTAGCTGCGCCCCTAACAAATAGGTGCTCTATATTCGAAAGAGTAGTATAAGGAAGGGTAGTAAAATAGCCTAAAACCATCCAAAGACTCAAGTGTAAAAATGAATTAGCCTAAGACCATTTCGTGACCTATGTGAAGCTTCCCTGAAACAGAGAACCCAATCGAAACAGACAAAAAACCTTAATACTTTATATTATAGGGTTGATGGCTTAAACTTTGGATCAGACTTAAATGTAAAAAAAATGGATATATGAAATTGTTGTGAAGATTCCCTTCAATTTGGATCATCTGAGCATTACCCTGTAGTGATGACTTGATAAAAAAAAAGACTTAGGCCATCCTGGACCAAAATTAGTCTTCCCTATAATTGAGAACTCGATCGATTTTGATTAGGGAAATTTTAATGGGAAAACATATAATTAGATAATGAGATTCGTTACTTATGAATGTTTAAATCTTTAAAGTAAAGCCTGTAAAAATTAACCGTTACGACAGGTAGCAGGACAAAGTGTCTCAAATACAGCCATGTAACTTCATAAAAATGAGTGATTATCTATCTCTTTTTTAGGGGTTTTCTTTCCCACTTCTCCTCTCATCACCCTTATTTTTATGACATGACGTCACATGGCAGATTTTTTACACTCTTTGTCCCGATACTTAAGACATATGTTCTGATACCTGAATACTATCAACCCTGCTGGAGAACTGTGAGGTATGACTTCTATCCCAGTCCAGAACAGGACCTTTGGCACCCCACGGCCACTTGATGAAGATCATATCCTTGTTCTGCTGGAACAAGAAGATGGCAATCACCCAGATACTGTTCAGAATCAGGAAAGACAAAACCATTTGGTTTTTCAAATCTTTCAGCTCCTCTTGCACTCGTTTCTTTTCCTCCTTGTTTTCATCCAAAGGCTTGAGATATTCTTCAATAAAGTTGACCCAGAATCGTTTTTCTTGAGGCTCAAGAGGTCTAGGCGTGTTGACCAACAGCAATGGAACTTTTTTTTTATTTTCTTCGTTGTGCTCTAACCAATAGGGATCATGTTCTTCATCACGTGCTTGGAAGCGGACTCCTCTGGATTCTGGCTTTCTTGGTTTTACCACCTCTTTACTGATTGAATCAACAGGTTCGGCATTTACAACAATATTCTCTTCTACTTTAGGCTTGGGTTGTTCTGTCAGGTTCAGAGCCTTTTCAATTTTGTCAAGTTTATCAGCAATCATCATAATTTCTCTTTTCGGGTCATCCTGATCCTTCTGAGTGAACCACATCCATGAACAGATATTGCCACAAGAAAACTCCAAAGTTCCCTTCTTTTTCTCATTCATCGATGCAAAGAAGCCCAGCAGTCCATCTGCTTTGTTAGCCTTGACATTTTTCGTCGCCTCTTGTAGATTTTTCTCCTTTTCAGCTTCAATGTCAGCTGCTGATTTGGGCACCTCTCTAGTTCCCCAGGAAACATTATTCAAGTTGAAGATGGAGTAGACCATGAGAAGGAGATACATGGAGGGGATGGTGATGTAGTAGATAACTCCCATAGGCAGACACGCCAGCTCTTGAGGATGAAGTATACCAGCCAGAATAAATGATCCTGCTACAAATGCTAGAGACAGTGTTGTTGGTGCCAATGGTCCGTCCTCAATAACTTGGAGGACAAGCCCGACCAAGACAGCCATCATGATCATAGCATACACTAAACTCAACACCATTGCCGCAAATACTTGGTGGTCAGCTTTGAAGAAACAGCATATCAATATAAACACAAGGATGATCACAAAATTATACATCAAGGATTCAAACATGGAGATCTTGAAGGCAACATTGAATGCCCCAACCAACATGAGGAAGATGCTGCCAGGACCAAGAATAGTTCCAATCATCATCATAATTTGATACAAAATGTAAAAATAAGAAATATCATCATTGTTCTTCACAACATTTCTGTAATCAGAGAGGAGGTCGGCAATGTTGGCAATAGTTGAGGGCATCCATCTACGGCGCTGGTTGTAGAACTCCTTGAAGCCTTCTGGGCAAGCGGTGAATGAGTCGCTGGCAGCAGAGTACTCAACTCTCCAACCTCGCTGCAACAACAAAGTACACAGCCATCTAAAATATAGATATTTCAATCAAATTAGTGTCTGAAAGAAGTTAATTTTAAAGGCGATGCTTTTCTTATAATTAGAGTATGTCCGTTCGTCCATTTGAAACACACTGATTTTTTACTTTTTTTGACAACATATTTTGTTGATATATTTATGCTATTCGTCTAATTTTTGGAATATTAAGTACTATAGCAAGGTACAATGTAATAAGCAATCCATCTTCATAATCAAGTCCTAAAACTGTGAGTATGTCCTTAAACAGTATCATGTATGTACGTAATTCTTCATCATATACAATTTTATTTAGATTTAAAAATTATTTCTACTGAGACTTCTAAATACTGTCGCCTCATTAGTTAATTTTTGTTTGTCTGACTATTTGATTTGTTGCGCTTCCCCTCTAAGGATGTTGTCATCCTTCTTTTAAAGTATAATTAAAATCATTAATCAATATTAAACTAAACTAATTTAGAAACTTTTCTTGAAATAATTTATCTTTGTCTTAGTTTATTCTTTTTCCCCGTCAAATAAATGAAAATAAATGTAATAGCAACATTTTATAATTAAAACTAATTTTCTACAGGGTGGAGTTACCCTGCCCCAAAATAGTTATAAACCTTCCCTGTAACTATAAGAAATTTCATTGTACATTAGAACCCGTCCATCCAGCGGTTAGCAAGATCCTTAGGCACACACAGACAGACACTCAGATAACCTGTTAGCAAGATCATTGGGCACACACAGACAGACACTCAGATAACCTGTTACTTTATTACAAGGATAAATCTGCAGACCTCTAATTTAAATACTATATACCTGTCTTCTCCTTGATCATACTGGACATAGTGCTTGGCCTGCTTTGCAACAGTGGTGTACTTGTGCATCACATTCTCGTCCATCACAGCTTTGGCTCGGAACAGGGAGAAACAGCCAGGACTGAACATTAGGATAAATAAGTTGGAAGGAATTTTAATGTTAGGGAGAGATTTGAAATCTGTATCAATTTTAAGGATTTTTTTAAAAATTCGTTTTTTGTATAATTCTTTATCTAAAAGCGGAAATAAAATTTAAGTTAATTAATTTTGACAAATAGGATAGGTGGATTATAAACTACCTGTGTTCTAATTGGGTAAATAATGTACGACGCTTAAGCTTCTACAATCAGAGCGCAGTTAGTTTTCAATCCACCAATGTCAAAATTAATTAACTTAAACTGTATTTCCGCTTTTAGATAAAGAATTATGCAAAAAACGAATTTTATAAAAAAAAATCCTTAAAATTTGATGCAGATTTCAAATCTCCCCCTAACATTAAAATTCCTTCCAACTTATATATCCTAAATTGAACATAAAGTCAGGGATTAGAGGATAGCTAAATGAGAAATAGAATTCTTTTAACCCAAATTGTTTAAGGTTACAAAAATACATAATAGTTATTTATCGTATCGTATTATGAACAGCTTTCCGCGGATAAAAATGAATAATTAAAAGATTAAAACCAGTTTTGTAAGCCCCGAGAAGCCGAAGGCACGGACTAATTAAACTGGTTTTAATATTATGATTGTACATTTTTATATTCATAGAAATGGATATAAAACGATACGATACATGATTTTGCAGTGTGGCTGAGAACCAGTTCTCATCCACCTGATATTTATCGGTTTCGAAGACATACTGGAAATACTGTTTAAGAAGAAAATTTATTAAAGTTATAATGGCCTATACATATTTAATGCTTTTATTTTAAAGGTTGTGCTTTACGTAATAAAAGATTAAAATCTTTGTACATAACTTTCCAAAACATATTTTACAAGGAAATTTACTTTGAAACTTTTTTGATGTCTGTCTGTCTGTTTGTACCGAAGGATCTCGCTAACCGCTGAACCGATCAGGTTCTCCTTAACAGGGTAGCTTATCATAGGTCCTGGGAAGGTTTAAATGAAAAAATGTTTACGAATAGACTTGAACGCAACGTATAAATTATTAGAAAATTATAGACATTTAAAGTGCTACTAGAGGAATCTAGGGGCGTAGCCGCTATCCTTATAATAAAGCAACAGGCTGGCTATCTGTTTGTTTGTCTATACCGAAGGATCTCGCTAACCGCTGAACCGATCGGGTTCTCCTTAACAGGGTAGCTTCTCATAGGTCCCTGGAAGGTTCATAACTATTTTGGGGGAGGGTACCACCACCCTCCCCTGAGAAATCACAAAAAAAATCGAGAAAAAAATTTTACGTAGATACTTGAACGCAACATAGAAATTATTAGAAAATTATAGACAACATTTAAAGTGCCACTAAAGGCCTCTAGGGGCACTTAGAACAAGTTCTTTTGTCTGTAGCTTAAGATTTTAGTAACTACTGAACCGATTGAGTTCAACATTTCAGAGAAACTTCACATAGCTTAGGGATTGTTTAGACTATTTCATTTTTACTTTTAAGTCTTTGTATGGTTTTAGTCCATTTTTCTGCCCTTGCCCAGCCCTACTCTTTTAAACAACTCACTGGTCGCCGGAAGGGAAAAGCAGTTTTCTAGGGGTTATGAGCTTTACAATGGTATGTGTAGCATTTTTCTACCACTTCTAGGCGCTGAGCAATGACATGTTTAAAATGTGTGTATATTTTTTTACAGGCTTGCCAATGTTAATTTTAGGTTAAAAAAAACTAAAATCTTTTTCCCGCATTTTCTTCCAAGAAGGAACGCTTTTGTTTTCGTTTTTTGCATTTTTCATTAGTCTATAAATGTATATATCAGAATCTGTAATAATCTCAGAGAGCCTGTTTCAAAAACTGCTTTTCCCTTCTGGCGACCAGTGACCTATATGGTGAGGGTGCAGTTGCTAGTGAATTATATATACTTTATTCATAGGAGTTACGCCTCTAGTGTACTCTAGGGGCAGTTTAGGGAGTGGGGAGGGAAATATATGATTCCAGAATCATTTCGTTTTTTAAAAAAGTTTTTAAAAATCTTAAGCTACGGACAGATCATGTTACTTTTATATTCGGATTTACAACAATCTTAGTAAAAGAATTCAATAAAATGTAAAAAATGTTCTAAATATGATTTAATTAATATCTCATTAAAATGACCTAAAATTAGTTGAAAATTATAAAAAATGATATGAATTTTTTAACACAAAAGAAAATATGTCAAGGAAATGTTTTAATAGTGATAAAACTTTTGTTTTAAAAAAAAATATTATTTTTTTTGTCTTAAAATAATTATAATTACTTTTTGTCTTTAAATTTTTGGCCGGTAAGAGAATATGTAAATACAGTTTTAACAAGGATGCCAACATTCTGAAAAATGAAGCCCTGAAACGGTATTGAAAACGAACATTAACACTTCATTAACATTAACTGAATAATCAGAAATAAATATATAAAAGTTAAAACAAAACTGAAAGTAAATTTGTTGAAAAACAGTTTTTTATCCTAAGCCTAAGCAAGCCGTCTTTATATTTGGCGACTGTGGAGCCACAGTAAGAATCCGCATGGAGGAAGGGGACATTGCGCTTTTTATTACACTAGTCCCAACAGTTTATGACATTGTTTTCTTTTTAGTTGGATTGGTTAGTTAATTGGTTAGTTCATAAAGTTGAGTGTCCAAACGTTTCAACTACTAATTAACTTATAGGTCATTATCTTATCTCTTTAGATCCCTAAAGAATCCACCTAACCTGCAAAGAACACAGCCCATCATATGTTCTGTAGCCTTCTGGAGCCAATGACCAATAGCATACTCAAACATCTGGTACCATTGCATATAACCTATATATAAGATATAATATCAGAGAAATAATTAGAGTATTTTTTAAGCAAAGCTTTCCTTCATTTGGGAACTGGCTACCTGTACATCTATCAGCAACGGATAGCTTATCTTGTATAAGACTCTCTTGAATAATTTTAAACAATATGGAAGTGTAGCTACTCTTAATCACAACCTGAAAGCCCTACGTTGATTTTAAACAGCTAGATTTTTAATAATGTGTGTTATCAATACGTGTTATCCTGGAAAGAAAATTTGTCTCATTCTATTTTCACAGTAGCTTTTGATAGTTTAGATAAATGTTAATGATTGCCCCGAAGGGTTAGGAAATTGGCCTCGCAGTGTTAGAACCCCCCGCTACTTCGTTTTCTTTTCATGATCCATTTTTTCTTTACTTTGCCCTAATCTAATTTTCAAATTCTGTTAGAAAAATAAATAGCTCAGTAATTTTTTTTAATGTTAAGTACTATTTACTATTTGCTATTTTTTGACAAACAAGGAAAAAAATTTAAAAAAATTGGATTTTATATTTTTTTTTTTTTTTAAATATTTACTGACTATTTTGTCCGGGTAAAACAAAACTTATTTTTCATAAGAATTTTAGGGTTTTATGAACCTAGTAAAAGTAAAAGAGTCTGACTCTGATTATGACGTAAAAAAATTAGCCAATGAGAGGCCATTATAAATTTTACAAATGGTCAATTACAGTGTATACTGGCCTCTCATTGGCTAATTTTATACGTCTTAATCAGAGTCAGACACTTTTACTAGGTTCGGTTTTATTTAAAATATATTAATTAGAATGTACATGTTGTAAATGAAGGATGACAACATTCATAAAAGCGAAGAAGCACCTTAAGGTAAAAAATGACATCATACAATACAAATGCCCAATTATAGACCAGTATAAATATATTTTACTATTGGTCAATTTAAATGTAAACTGACCTATCATTGGTCATTTGTATTGTATGAGGCCATTTTTAGTAAGAAAGTAGAATGATAATATTTTATCCTAAAAACAGCATCACTTTTAAAAATTACTTCCAGGATATAACGCATGCAATTAGATTATTTAAATACTAAATTTACCAAATTCAGAACAATACTTTTGTAAACTATTCATATTATGATCATATTTTAGAGATAAATTATAGGCATCCGATATTGAGGGAAGGGGATATTAGACTGTAAATCACAATGGTAACCAGAATTTGTATACCCGCGTTATTGTATTCGTTAGCTCAAAAACGCTGTGTCGGACCGAGATTCGAACCTATCACCTTCTCGACGACGAGCGGACTCGCTACGTGTTGAGCCACGGTCGCGGGTACTTTTTCGAATTTTGATTGGTTTGATCCTAGCTAGTAGTATCCAAACTTTTCAATCATTAATTCAAATCAATAGAAGGGGTAATTTTGTTTATCATGGGAATAAGTATCAATTTATAGTTTTATCCCCTAAGATCGCTGAATAACACCAAGTTTTTTATTAAACGCGTGCACAGAGTTTTGCCAAGAAGTTGTGTGAATTTATAGGAGATTAAAAAGGGTAGGTAAACTCTTACCACTGAATAAATATCGGGACAAAACGGGAAAAAAATCTTTTCATAATGCAAATAATGAAAAAAAGACAATTGAATAGTTTTTCATAGCAATTTTCGCGCTTAAAAATAAAGTTTCAATGTAAATTTATCTATTGTGATTAGATTCAATTAACAATGAGGTCATTGTAATGAGTTTTTTTATATTTTAAAAACTAATCTTTTATATTATTTTATACGTCCATCAGTAAGTCACAGTTAACTCATTTCGTTAGAAATGTCCTACCGAATAAAACTTTGGTTAGTGATTCCTGTAACAGGTTGCGTTTTAGAAAGCGTAGGAACTCATAATCGTTACCAAAAAGTAAAAACCTCCATTTAAAACATGCTGATTTTTAACTTTGTATGATTTAATTATCCTTTTCATCTGAGTTCTGTAACAGTAATTATCAGGACAGTAAGGTACAACAGTTTAAGCGAAGCATCTTTATAATCAAGTCTTAAAAACGTAATTAGGTCTTAGACTCTTGTAATAATGCATTTTTGCAACAAATTTATATTCTATTTATAAACCCTAAAATTAATATTTAGCTTATTAGATTTTAAAACTGTAGACGTGTTAATATGTATTTGTTATACCGTTTGATTTAAGATCTTCGCTTTTATGGATGTTGCCATCCTATTTTTTTTAATTTCTACCAACAAACAGATTAAACTTACATAATTGTTTATAGCTGAAAGACAATTATTTAATATTTTTCAAAGCAAAGCTTTTTCACAGGAGGTTATCTGGTTTGTTTTTGGAAACATTTTAAATTATATCTATAATAGAATCCGATCGGTTTAGTGGTTACCGAGATCTTAAGGGACGGATGGACAGACGGACAGACAGACATCAAGCTACTTTGTAGTATAGATATCTGCATTATTTTTCCAGCAAATAAAGGAATGAACAATTGACTGACCATTCTATGGAATTTCTTTAAAAGTGTTCATTATCCTATTATATAAAGTAGTAAGCTTTTTTTGTCTGTAGCGAATGATCTCGCTAACCGCTGAACCCATATGGCTCTTCTTTACAGTAAATTTAACGATTAGAGAGTTGCTACGCTTTTTAAATAGTACACAAATGTCAAAGTAATCAAAATACAAAGTTTGAAATCGATAGGACAATTATCATGACTCTATTAACGATAAGAGCTATCCGTTACTGATAGACGGACGGACAGACCTTAATTATAGAAAAGCTTTGTTTTTAACAATTTTACAAGTATTCTTCAGACTTATTTTATTTTTATCCTTGCTTTATCTACAGATTTAAAGAGGGTTTCTTGAGAACCAAACTCTTTTAATTTTGGCAAAATTTATTAAAGTTTTTCTTTTAATAAACGGCCAACGGCAAAGTTTTCCTTAAATAGATCAACTAATAGATCTGTTAAAATAATCTGATCATTTTAATATATATAATGCAAAGACATCACCCTAGAAATTTAGTGAAACATAAAATAATTCTAAAATTGAGGGATGATAATACCGCGGGAAAATGTGTGGCCTTCAAACCGATGAATATCCGCAGGATTAGAAACCTTATTTTTAACTAATAATTCATCATTTCAATATCCGCGGAGAGCTGTCTATTATACTATGCTATGAATAAATGTTTCATTGTACCTGAACCAATGGGATGAATCCTGCCACAAGCCGCTCCAACCTCCGGATTCCTTTTCATAAGGTCGACCAGCTTGAGAATAGCGTCAGGTTGGAAGTCAACATCTCCGTCCAGAGCGAGCAGGTATGTGTTCTCTGCTCTTACCTTAGATATTAATCAGTTTATTTAACAGACCTCTAGTAAATATGTATTCTAGTATGGCTTTAAAACCGCTTGATTAGAACCAGTTCTTAGCCATACTGAAACATCATGCATAGCATCAGGGAGTAAGGGAGGGGACAATGGATCGAATATTCAATTTTTAGGAGTCTCAGACTTTGGGTACTGGCTTAAAGGGAATGTGCAAGAATTTAGCAGTTTCTGACTGAGTTTGGGTACTTGCGCATGAAATGCCGCTACTCGTTATGTATGTTTTGAATTTTGCAGACGGGGAGAAGGGATAAGGGAAGTGGGGGCAAGGGAAATAAACACTCGTTGTGTTAGTTTGGAATGTAGCAGACGGGGAGAAGGGAGAAGGGAGGTGGGGGCAAGGGGCAAGGGAAATAAACAGAATAAAAAGGGGCAGTCATATTCTTGCTAGCAGCTGGCCGGGTCCAATAATCTTGTAATATAAAAATCACACCAAAAAACCTCAATATATTTCATCAAAAACAAGTTGTGATTTCACTTTACATGACGCTATGGAAATCTATTATTCAATTAACAATCCCTTTATAATTTCCTACAAATTTATTGGATTAAACTGGATTTCATGCCCTTTCTTTGATAACTCTTATATTGAATTATTTGCCCATTGTCCCCTCCCTTACTCCCTGACATAGCATAGTATTACAGACAATTTACCACGAATATTAAAATAAAAATCATGAAATTAATACCAGTTTTGTTAGCCCGGGTCTTCGAGGAAAGCTGTTATTCGATGCTATAAAGTAATGGTTTTATAAAAAAAAATTGGCGGTTTCCATAAAAGTGCCTAGTTGAGCGCAAACCCCCAACACCCTTATTTGATATTTTGTTTATTACTTTATGTGAAGTTAGGATAGGTTATTGTTGGTACTGGTTAGCCCTGCAGAGTAAGGGTCAGGGAGGTATAGATTCTGCAAGGGCATAAGAAAACATTTCTTCTTCTTATTTTCAAATAATTTAACATTAAGGGAAGTGGTGGGGGTTCACTGCTCAATAGATACTTTGAGGTAAAGCAGCGATAACTTACCTCTTTCTCCTGTTCAGACAATTTATCATTATCCATAAGTTGATAGCCAAGGAAATAATACATGTACATACACTGAGACCAACGCTTCTTGTGACGAATCTTGTTCTTGTCCTAGCAAGTAAATACACATAATTTTTTTTTCATTTGCCGCTGAAATGAGCCAATCACACACGTCTCCTTTGTCAACCAGTATCCAATAATATGCTAGTATTTTGACAAGGAGACACATGATTTATTCATTTTGCACTAATTAAAACACCAATCCAATTTTTTTAGTATGTTGCTTTTAACCATCAACTGAATTATTTCGAAAATATATTTGATAATTTCAGCTGATTCTTATTTGATTTTGGGGCAACGCTTCGCAGTAAAGACGAACATGTTATTTGCCCCTGAAATTTATTTCAGTCTTTCCAAAATCAAGGCATTACATTTTTAAGTTGCTATGGGAATCCAAAATGCCTAAATTAATTATAAGAGCTATCCGTTACTGTCGGACCGACACTAATTATAGAAAAGCTTCGATCTTAAAGATACTACCTTCAGATGGCAGATGATTTTAGTTTTGCCAGGTAGATGCCAAATTAGTCTGCCACCATATGGGGTGATGTACACCTGGGCAGGCTCTATGGTTGCGGGAGGGTTACGACTCCCGTACCATTTCTCTCCACAGGATTTAACAGTTTTTAGCAGCAGCTGTACAAACTGGTTTACAATAAACTCGTCCTTGAGTGGTTTAAATACAGGTAAAGTTATATAAATAAATATAGAATTAGACCCTTTTTATATAGGAGTAGGTCATTTGTAAGGGAAGACTTTTTGTAGGTGTAGGCCTTTTGTAGGAGTATATCTTATACAGATGATTTTAATTTAATTAGTTTAATAAATATAGAATTAGACCCTTTTTATATAGGAGTAGGTTATTTGTAAGGGAAGACCTTTTGTAGGGGTAGACCTTTTGTAAAATAGACCTTTTGTAGGGGTAGACCTTTTGTAAATAGAACTTTTGTATCATTTATTGTTATTTCTTTATGTATAAAAACAAGGATAAAAATCATTAATTATAGCAAAGCTCAAAGGTTCATGGATAGACTTAGTTTTATACAAAAATTAAAAAGTACTATGTGTGTAAAAATCTGCTAATAAAAACTAATTTATTTTAAACCCTCTTCTGATTTTTTTAAAAATCATTAACCATTGAATACTGGTTTAGTTATGTATCGCATCGTATTATGAACAGCTTTCCGCGGTTATAAAAATGTACAATTATGAGAATAAAATCGGTTTTTTAGCCCCGAGATGCCGAAGGCCGAGGGTAAAAAACAGGTTTAAATCTTTTGATTGTGCATTTTTATATTCGTGGAAAACTGTGTATAATACGATGCTATACACTATTTTTCACAATGGCTGAGAACCGGTTCTAATCCACTGGATATTTATCGGTTTCGAAGCGATACTGTATTTATTCCTTGCAGTGGCTGGATCTCTCCATACAATCGTCAAAGAAAATATGGGTCTCCCACTCATAATAGTCAGGGTCGTCGATTTGAAGAAAATTTTTCGCCAAATTTCGGTTGAAATAATCATCATCGATTCTGAAATTATTTCATTAATCCTATAATATAAAGTAGTAAGATTTCTTGTCTGAAGCTAAAGATCTCGGAACCGATTGGGTTCTCCATTTTAGAGAAGCTACACATGGGCCTTTGGATGGTTTTCGGCTTTTTTATCTTTTAGGTTTAAGTCGTGGGATGGTTGAAGTCTATTTTTCTCCTCTTTAAATACAAAGCCTTTAGATGCTGGTCTTAATTAATGTATTATATTTTTTTTCAATTTAGAAGAAGTTCACAGTTTAAGGTAAGTTTTATTGTTTTATAGGCATAATCAAAAGATAAGAGAGCTTTTAAAAATATGTTTGTAAAATGTTTTTTTTATCTAATTCTAATGAATTTTGAATTTTAATTTTAAAAGAAGGTGTATCAACTATTTTTTTTATAGCTAGCCGGTTCTTTTAGTAAGTAGTAGATGTAAAATTTTTCATAGAATTCAGATATGCAATCGGTTTTTTTGTAGACCTCTTATTTTTTAAGTAATTTAAGTTTAAAAAAAAAATTAAGTCGATTTTAAGGTACTAAAATGCAACAAAAAAAAGAAAGAAAATGGTCATTATGAACAAAAATAGTAAGATCTTTAATTTGACACCTTACTTTTTCAATTCTGTCAGGTAATTATTGAAAAAATCGATTTTTTTAAACCCACGAGAATAAAAACTTTGAACTTAATTTTATTATTTCACAAATAAAAAAATATGGGTTCATATATACCATTAGAATCAGAAAAATATTACGAATCCATTGTAAGCAAAATTGAAAAAAAAAGTTTACAATATAGTATATAAACTACAATAAAAGGAATTATATGAAAATATCATATTATGTTGTACAGGCAACGTCTTAATTCTTCAATTGAGTATAAAAATGGGAAGGGGGTAAAGAGGGGGTAAAGAGGGGGTAAAAAAGGAAAGACAATAGTGTTGTCTGAACAAAAAAAATAATTGGCCATTTCTGTAATTTTTTAATTTTTTAATTTTTTTCAATTTTGCTTACAATGGATTCGTAATATTTTTCTGATTCTAATGGTATATATGAACCCATGTTTTTTATGTCTGTTTGAGAAAATATTTAGGTCTAAAGTTTTTATTATACCGAGGTTAAAAAAATAGATTTTTTCAATAATTACTCAACAGAATTTTAAAAGTAAGGTGTCAAATTAAAGATCTTACTATTTTTGTTCTTACTGACCATTTTCTTCTTTTATTTTGTTGCGTTTTAGTACCTTAAAACCGACTTAATTATTTTTTTTAAAAACTTAAATTACTTAAAAAATAAGAGGTCTACAAAAAAACCGATTGCATATTTGAATTCTATGAAAAATTTTACATCTACTACTTACTAAAAGAACCGGCTAGCTATAAAAAAAAAAGTTGATACAACTTCTTTACTTATAAAATGCTAAATGTTTTCACTTTGATTATACCATGATTCAATTTAGTTTAAAATCTATTTTTACTTATTTATTGAAAATTGCATCAGGATATGAATAAAATTAATAATACATTTTCATGAAATTTACACTTTTTTCACCAAGACAGACGGACAGGATCAATTAGGACATATCCTATTTTATAAAGTACTAATCTTTTTTGTGTGTAGCAAAGGATCTCGCTAACCACTGAATCGGTATGGGTCTCCTTTACAGGGTAGCTTCTTATGAGTCCTGGTAAGGTTTATAACTATTTTTTTTGGGGGGGGGGTGTATTGCCACCCTAAGAAAAGAAAAAATCAACTTTTCCTCTATGGCAGGGACTAGGGAATGTGACTCAGACAAACAACTCTAAGTAAAAAATTCCCCACAACCCTCTTCCCTTATTTCTACCCTTCTTATCCACTTCCTTTCAGCTGCACCAAAAAACAAGTTTTACGCCAACTCTACGCCAACAAAATATTTAATTTTCCCTGCCTCTAAAGAATTTGTGTTATTAATTTTTTTTAAAAAGAAACCTGAAAATTGATTTCAACATTTCCTCCATTTCTTCCTCAGATTCATGCCACATAGTGGCGCAGCCGTAGATACGAGTCGTCTCGTGGCTTGACTCAATCTCCTGCAGTTATTACAATTAATGTAATAAGTATAGATATATATAACTTCAGACAACTATCTTGTCCAAGTTCTGGGGGGGGGGATCTTTTTGTTTGCTAGCAGATTGTTTTCTGCTCTTTTGTTACGACTTGGCTGTGCTAATATTTGAGTTGCTTTTGGCTGATATTCAAAGACCCAATTGAAAGTGGACACTGAGTCCACGGGGTGGAGACATCCAATTATTTAAACCCTCTATTTTTTTACTCTAATGTTATTACAAATTTTTTAGTAACCTAGTCCCAATTGGTAATAGGGGTAAGATGTCATGGTTCAAGCTACTACAAATAGTACTGATTTATGCAAAATAATAATACATTAATAGTTTATTGTATTAGAGACAGCTTTCCGTAGATAGTAAATTGAAAAATTATAAAAATAATTCCAGCTTTGTTAGCCCTGAAGTTATGATTTTTCATTTAATTATTCGTAGAAAATTGTCCATAATACGAAACAATACATGATTTTTCAGTATGGCTCAGAACCGATTATGATCCAGCGGATAATAATTGGTTTCGAAGCAATACTGGAATTTGACTAATAATGTAAAAAAAATCTCTAATTTGTTTTGTGTAGGTATTTAGATTTTAAGATTATTTATTTTTCTCAATTAGTATAGAATTTAGTGGCTTATTCAATATTTATACCCAATATTGTTGTGTAAACCATTCAGTAAACTGAAAAAGGCTAGGCGCGAAGCCGCTAGTGTATATATATAGAAGTACCAAAATCTCCCCTGGAATAAATTTTTTAATCAAGATGTATTATTTGACATTTACAATTGCTATAACTATTTAAAGTAAAAGTTGTAACAAGTTAAAGATTAAGTTTATATGTTTTAAGAATGTGTGAGCTTAAGATAAAACAATATATTTATATTGCTGTCATAAATCACATTATTACCTATTATTTTTTTATTTAATCTTTACATTTAAAACACAATATAAATGAAAGATAAAACCGGATACACAAATTATGTGTAAGCTAAGTTTGTTCTGCTTAAAAGTTTACACAATTAAAAAAACTCATAACAAAGTTTTTGAAGGAAATTTTTTTAATATTCCCCTTTTTAAAGAATAAACAAAAGCAAGGGATCAAAACAAGTTTTCAATAGAAATAAATAAAGAAGTTTGAAAACAATTATTAAATTATTATTTTATTCATTAACATGAAATTTAATCAGCGTTTTCTGCAGGAATTGTATAGGGTAGATCATGGATAATTTTTAATTGTGAAAGAATAATGCACCAAAATATGTACAGCATACTTTTATATTTACAGATGATTATCTGACTAGTAACTATTATGCTATTTCTGACAAGCTTGCTCTATCTTTAAAAGTAAACCTATATTCTTTATTTTTCTCATTAACCCTACATCAAAATTTCAGAAAGGAAAGGGACATTGAGCTGTTTATTACACTAGTCTCCAAAGTTCTATAGTAACGTTTTCTTATTCGTTAGCTTAACAACTTTGGGTACTTTTGTTGAATTTTGATTGGTTGTTTCTTTGAAATGAGTGTACAAATGCTTCAACAACTAATTGTACTCTACAAAAGGGGTAATTTTGTTTATCATCATTGGGGATGTACATCAGTTTATTGGCCATTGTCTTGTCCCTTTATATCCCTGCAATACTTACACAAATCTTTCTATTAAATAAATTGATTTTATAACATTAATTTTTTTGTAATGTTGATTAATTCTTTAGAATGATTTAGATTCATCTTAATCTTAATTTGAATTCATTCATATTTAAATCTAATTATCATTATAAAAAAATAAATATTGTCTAATGTCAGGTACAAAAAAACAGGATAACACCCGGGGCATTAGGTTAAGCAACACCCATCAGGCAACCAACTCTTTGATTACACGATCTTTGTCTGAAAAGTCCCAACTGCGCATGGTTTTGGGCCAAGGCATTCCCTATTTTTGTCGCACACCTTTAAGAGCAGCATTAGGAACCTTATTTAAGTCTTTAGTTATGACGCAGTGTTATGAGATTTGAACCTATCACCTCCCCGAAAACGAGCCACGGTCTCGGGGTAAAATAATGTTAGTAATCCTATAGTGGAATATCTGTTTGAAAGAAACTAAAAACCCCGATTTCATCTTTTTTACCTCAAAATCATGATTCTGATCTGAGACCAGAGAAATCTTCTTTTTCTTCTTTTTTCTGATTTCAACAATTATTTATTAAGTTTTAGTTTTTAGGGATCAAAATCAGCTTAATATTATATAAAAAAAAAACAAGGATGACAGCCAAGGGCGTCCAAGCTTTTTCAATAGGGGGAGGTGGGGAAGAGGGGGGGGGGTAAAAATAAAAAATTGGGGATGAATACTAGTTATAATTATTCCAAAAATCAGTTGAATCTGGTAATGATTATAAAGTTCTTATGTTTTCTAAGTCATACCTAATTGTTTCAGAATCTGCTTGCTAGAACTAAGTTTAAATAAATGTTCCTGGGGTCCTGTGGGGTGACATCAGCCTCAGTTCTATTGGTACTAAAGTGCTTCTTCTTGAAATCAAACCTTAAAATTGTAAAAGTTTAACTTGAAATAAAATATAATATGAATATATACTAATATTCTACTTATAGTTCTCTCTCTATTTTTTTTATAAAGTTTCTAGGTTTATATACTATCAAAGTTATAGAACACTGTAAGGTTACAACCCCCCCCCCCTTACCTCTTTAACACTTTTAAAACAGATTCAAATCAATAAGAACTTCAGTCTTCTTAAGATATTTAAAAAGCAAAGCAATTAGATCATTTTTTTCGTGTCTTTTCCGTAAAGTTGTGTGTTAGCATTCAGTCAAATGCGCTTATTAAGTCAAACTGTTCTGTTTTTGGAAATTTCATTTATAAAAATTTATGAACAAATTGACTTAATAAGCGCATTTGACTTAACTCTAACACACAACTTTACGGAAAATACGTGAAAATAGGACACTCATAGTTTTGAAGTTTGATTGCTTGGATTACAATGTAAATTTTTTACTTCCCTTTACACAAGCAAATAGAGCCTACCTTCTGGAATCTTTACCATCATCCGCCCTTCTATTCAACATCAGAGATTGTTCCATAAGCAGGGCATTATAGTTCGGGGTTGAGAACATCTGTTCCTCAGAGGCAAGCTTACCATTCTTGGGGAACCATATGTGGATGGTCAGCCAAACCTAAATTAGGTAAATTTGCAACATATGTAGAACAAGGGTGACAACAAAAAAAAAAAAAACTTTACAATAAGAAGGAAGGACAAACGAACAATAACTCTTGTAGAATGCCAGAACTTGATAAGCAGAATATTAATTTGTAAGCCTATGCAAAATTCTACATAATGCAAAATTGCGTAAATACTGGATAATGTAAAAGGACATATTTTCACTTTTAGGATTAAATTATAGAGATGCCTCGCTAATGATATTGTACCTTCCTGTCCTAGGAATCACTTATACAAAAAGGATAATTGTATTATACAAAATATTGATGTCAAAAAATGTTTTAAATGGACAAACGGACTTTCTGGTAACGATTATAGAGTTTCTACGCTTCCTATATTGTACCTAACTGTTATAGGAATTACCATGCAAAGTTTGAAATGGATAGGACAATTCCATCATGTCTAACTTAAAAATAAGAGCTAAACGTTACACGAAAAGAGCTAACCGTTACGGACGGACGGACCGAACCAAATTATAAGAAAGATTTGCTATTAATATAAGTATCATTTATAACTATTTTTTTGATAAACATTTTCATGAATCAAATAAAAATCTGTCGTTACGAAATATCTTCAATTAATATTTGCAATTGTTTAAATTAATTAGAACAAAATTTAATTGTTTGTTATCATTTGTTTTGGATGCAAATAAATATAACAACTAACTTTTATAATGATTAAAGGGGGTCATTTTTTGCCTTTTTTCCGTAAAGGTATGTGTTACTGTTTAGTCAAATGTGCTTATTAAGTCAACTTGTTCTTAATTTTGACCAAATGTATATATATGAAATGGCAATGATTAAGAACAGTTTGTCTTTATAAGCGCATTTGAATAAACGCAAACACACAACTTTACGGAAAATACTCGAAAAAATGGTCCTCTTATTTTCTAAAAATGAATTAAACATACTGAAAATTAGTTCTTAATTAACATATTTGTATTATATCTATAATACAAAGTACAACGATGTTTGTTTGTCTGTCTGTCTGTTTGTTTGTAGCGAAGGATCTCGCTAACCGCTGAACCGATCGGGTTCTCCTTTACAGGGTAGCTTTTCATAGGTCCCGGGAAGGTCTATAACTATTTTCTTGGGGAGTGGGACACCCCTAACACCCCCAAAAAATGAAAAATACCCCCCCCCCCCCAAAAAAAAAATAATATTTTTTTTTAAATCTAAAACGCGAAAACTTAGTTTGATAAAACCTCTTGGGGCAAAGCCCCTAAAGGCTAGGGGCGAAGCCGCTAGTTTATATAAAAGTAACAGAATGTCTGTGTATCTCTCTGTCTGTCTGTCGGGCTTTAGCGAAGGATCTTGCTGACCGATAACCACTATGGTTCTTCTTAAAAGTGAAGCATCGCATAGGTCCATAAAAGGTTTATACCTATTTTGGGGAGGGTACCTGGTACCTTCAGCTTGTCAAGAGAAATCACTCTTGGAAAATTACTCTCCCCCCAAAAATTAAGGCTAACCTGTGAAATGAACCAGAATACCCAGACCCATCCAGATTCCTTCATCCACTCCATAGACTTGGTATCTGCTGGACAGTTGAAGAACAAATGTTTTGGTAGGTTGTCAAATGCACAGGCGTCGTCCTTGTTTCAACCAAAAAATAACCTTTTTGATTTATTCTTCTGTTTTAATTAAAAAGTAATAATCAAGATCTAAATTGTCTTATTTGGGTGACGAGTATGAGATCTTAATTCATTAAAAAAACTCTATATCATAAAATAATCATTCTTGAAATCAAGGACTTAAAAGAAAAAGATATCTTATTTGCAGGTGAGAAATTTAAGCAAGCCTAAACTTTCAAACTATTGCAGACAACCAACCCACTAATTGCCTGGAACCTTTGTCTGAAAGTCCCAACTGTACTTATCAATGAGTTGTTTATGTTCTATGATAAGACATTCCCCTTACTCTAACTATTGATGTTGCAATTTTAATATCTTTTGACATCATGCATTAAGAGCTGAAATTCTTACCGATTTTATCAACAAATATAAGAAAAGGAATAAATTAATTGATTAAGGTTTTTTTATGTTCCTGTCTATCAGAGCACATTAGAGTTAGAGTCAGGAGAGATATAGGTGTTGCCAGAGTCAAGGGTAGAGCATAGCTTACTCTCTGTATACCTATAATTATTAAGGTATAAAGGTTAGAGTAAGAATATATAAAGGTGTATATAGCCAGAGTCAAGGGTAGAGCATAGCTTACTCTCTGTATACCTATAATTATTAAGGTATAAAGGTTATAGTAAGAATAGATAAAGGTGTATATAGCCAGAGTCAAGGGTAGAGCATAGCTTACTCTCTGTATACCTATAATTATTAAGGTATAAAGGTTATAGTAAGAATAGATAAAGGTGTATATAGCCAGAGTCAAGGGTAGAGCATAGCTTACTCTCTGTATACCTATAATTATTAAGGTATAAAGGTTATAGTAAGAATAGATAAAGGTGTATATAGCCAGAGTCAAGGGTAGAGCATAGCTTACTCTCTGTATACCTATAATTATTAAGGTATAAAGGTTATAGTAAGATTAGATAAAGGTGTATATAGCCAGAGTCAATAAATAGAGCATAGCTTACTCTCTGTAAGCCTATAATTATCAAGGTATAAAGGTTATATTAAGAATAGAGAGGTGTATATAGCCAGAGTCAAGGATAGAGCATAGCTTACTCTCTGTATACCTATAATTATTAAGGTATAAAGGTTAGAGTAAGAATAGATAAGGGTGTATATAGCCAGAGTCAAGGATAGAGCATAGCTTACTCTCTGTATACCTATAATTATTAAGGTATAAAGGTTATAGTAAGAATAGATAAAGGTGTATATAGCCAGAGTCAAGGATAGAGCATAGCATACTCTCTGTATACCTATAATTATTAAGGTATATAGGTTAGAGTAAGAATAGATAAGGGTGTATATAGCCAGAGTCAAGGATTGGGCATAGCTTACTCTCTGTATACCTAAACAATTGTTTGTTAGTTTTTTGCAATGCAATTCAGTTATTGAATCTTTCTAAAGTTAAGGAATGTTTTATCAGTTGTAAGAACAAAACACCAAAGTAATTAGCACAGTAACTTGGGTCGAAAAAATTACTCTGAAGGCTAAGGTAGACGGGTCCAGCTTGGAAGTGTCTTCAGATTGGAAGTCCTGATCAAGAGTTTGTACATTAAATACATGTTTATAATAAGCTATGTGGTGATGTTTGCTTTAAATTAATTTGAATGAAAATCAACATACCTGTAGCACAAGCGAACTTGGCAAAATAGTAGGCACCCCAAGAACACATTATTTGAGTTATCAGAACAAAGGCGGGATGGTAATCACTGTAAAACATCTTGTCAAAAAATTGTTTATTTTTTTAAAAATATAATATTTCTATTTTGGAGCAGGAGCTAAATTTAAAACCATTTTACTTTTTTGTTCCAACTTTTCAGTTTCAATTTATTTATGGTTGTCCTAATTTTCAGGATTATGGTTTTTTTTCATTTTCAATAAACTTTTATTTAGATTCAAAAGAAACCATTTAAGTATTTATCTGATAAAAAATCCTTTGTTAAATTTTCTTTGAAGGGTTTAGAATTATATTGAAAGAAGAAGTACTTATTATTTGTATTTTAGAAAAATATTAATTATTGTATTTTTAAAATAAAAAATAGTGCTCGGTAGCCGCGACGAAGTTGCAATTTTTTAAAATTGTGAAAGGTTGATATTCTGGGGCTACAGAATATTTATATCAATTGCTGTTTTGTTATCTGAAAGGAATTAGAAGTATCGCTGAATTTGCTATAATAGTCAGATCACAAATTTTTATTTTGAAAAATTTAAACAAAAATGTCTGGATCTACTGCAGTTCACGGTAAAATATTGCTGGTAACGAATATTGCCAAAAATCTATTAATTTTAAAGGCTGCTAGCTGCCAAACGGCTAAACGTACAGATCATAACCGCACACCATTTTAAGCGGTATAAGAAGGCCTACAAATAATCTGGAATAACCAAGATCCAATGATGCACAGGGAAAGCTTCACTGAAGAAAAAACGCGTAAAAAGGCCGTTTTTGCGCATTTCTCTGGACTGCGAGATAATTATGCATTATTGATTTATGGTTATTTAAGATTATTTGTAGGCCTTCTTATGCTGCTTAAAACAGTGTGCGGGCATGATATGTACGTTCAGCCGTTTGGCAGCTAGCAGCCTTTAAATTCATAGATTTTTGACAATATTCGTTACCAGCAATATTTTACCGTGAACTGCAGTAAATCCAAATGACTAAAATAAAGAAAGGTTATTTACATACAATTTTATCCAATTTTTAGGTGATTTTTATATGATTTTTGAAGATTTTTATCACAAAAATAATTTAAGCTGATTCAGCGAGGATATTTTTACCAACTTTAAGGTCTTTTATTGACAAATTCCTGGTTAGAACAATCTCTCTGACAAGCAAACCATCTGTTGAGCACAATTCATATTTGTAAACAATTAATTTTAATAAATACACAGAATATTAATTTTTATGTTAGTTACCAACACAAACATCCTTATAAAACATAGTTCAGTCGAAGCGACAGTAAGAGAAAAAAAATTTCCAAGACATAAGACTAACTGCTCATAAAACATCCCAATGTATGTATAAATTTAGTGGATAAACGAAAATCTGGAAATGAGGTGCTTTTCGAGAAAAAGCCAAAAACATATTCTTGTGGTATATAAAAAATAAACAAACTGTGTGGTCACAGAAGCCATCAAATTAGTTTCCGTGACAGGAAGGGGCATTCTACGCCAACCGCCCTCCGGAATAGGGTTAAACACAAAAAAATAAGCCAAAATAATTTTCTGAATCTGTGTTAGATTTACGTCATCATCCAATCAATTCCATTCGAAATTGACGAAAATTAAATATTTTGTTGGAGTAAAGTTGGAGTAAAACTTGTTTTTTTTTGGGTAACTGAAAGGGAAGTGGATTAGAAGGGGGAAAGTGAAGGGGGGTTGAATGGAAATGTTCACTTAGAATTGTTTGTCAGAATCACATTCCCTTTACCCTGGATTTACGTAGTACTATGCTATAATTGTGACTTCTTATATTAATTTGTAATCATTTAATCAAGATTATGAAAAGAAAAAATAATTAAGCACTGTTTAAAATAATTACAGTAGAAATTGAAAATTGGTATCATAGAAAGAAAATAAAGTACGTCTGTCGTATTTACACAGTAGGTTTTCTCATATTTCAATTCTGCGAGAGGGTATAACCCTGCGGGGCAATCAATAACATTTACCTATCCTAATCAAAAATAACCAATCAAAAGCTGAGGTGGATTCTTAAAAGAAATTTGCCCCACTAATCGCTTAGTAGGGCAAAGTTGTTTTCGTGAAAAATCCACCAAAATCACATTAAAAATATACAAAAATTAAACAAAATCATAGAAGGGTTATGAACATAAGATTTTATTTAATTTTTGTAGATTTTTTATGTGATTTTGGAGGATTTTTCACGAAAACAATTTTGCCCCACTAAGCGATTAGTGGGGCAAATTTTTTTAAGAATTCACCTCTGTTGTGAAACTACCACGAAGCCCGCTACTTTGTTTTCTTTCCATGATCCGAAAACTGTATTCTTAATTTTTGTTCTTTAGTACTTAAACATAAACTACTTACTTTTAAATATCACACAATTAAGATTAATTGTAGTACTTAAAAGATATTCCATTAAATATAAAACTTTTTAGAAAAGTTGAAATTTAGTTTTTAGTTACAACTAGAACTGTTTGTCCATTAGAAAAAAAGTCAAAATAAGAAAATATTAAAATGTTTTTCTTTGGTATTTTGTTCAATTATCCTTTTTTATTTTGCGTTTTTTTCCTTAAACCCAGTTTAAGTAGTCCCTAGGGTTCGAAGGCTGGGGCCAACAAAACTGTTATTAAAGATTATGATTTTTATTTCAATATTCGTGGAAAATTGTCTGTAATACAATGCTATACATGATTTTTCAGTGTGGCTAAGAACCGGTCTAATCCAGCGGATATTTTTCGGTTTCGAAGGAATGCTGAAATATATTATTAAAATATGAATGTTCCTCTGAGAAGAAAGTGGCTGTTGCTGAAGGAATAATCAAAGTAGGTAAAAAGATCACTGAAATAATTATTACATTTTATATTAATATATGGTTTTACTTGGAACCCAAAACCAATTATTTTAAATTTAGATTTTTAAAAAAAAATTGGGGGAGGATTTTTTTCTAGGGACTATTTCTCTTGCGATGGTGGTGGCACACTCCCCCAAAATAGTTATAATCCTTCCCGGGAAACTACCCTGTTAAGGAGAACCCGATCAGTTCAGCGGTTAGCGAGATCCTTCGGTACAAACAAACAAACAGACAGACAGGCAGACAGACAGTCATCGTTCTACTTTGGGGGGAATGGTGTAGAGAGATAAGTCGGCCGTCATCTTTGATTTTAGTTTAAAAAAAGAAAAGGTAAAAAAAAAATTTGGGGGGTTGAGATTGGGATTATTTTTATAACGATTTCACTTGGGAGGGTGGTAGAACACTCACCCAGAATAGGAAAATTAAATTAATTAAAGAAATGTATTTATGAAAAATTTCTGTATGCCTGTCTCTTAAGACCTCGCAAATTGAGTGAATATCAACAAACAAAAAACTCTAAAATTTTAAAAAATAAAACACCGAAAAACACAATAAAGGCTATAACAATAGAAATAGAAGAATAGAAGCATATTCTGAACCCTTTTTTCGTCAAATCTAAGAAGGAACATTTCTAGCAGACAAAAGTATTGTTTACTTTCGACTCAAGCTGATGTGGATTCTTAAGAAATTATAGACTCGCTACTCGATAGTGAGGCAAAATTATTTTTGTGAAAAATCATCCAAAAGCACATTAAAAATCTACAAAAATTAAACAAAATCATATGTTAATAACCCTTTAAGATTTTACTTAATTTTTGGAAATTTTTTTATTCGATTTTGGAGGATTTTCCACAAAAATAATTTTGCCTCACCAGCGAGTAGCCAGCCTAACGTTTTTTTTAAAGAATCCACCTCGTTACTAAGCTTTCAAATTTAAACGAAATTTTTAGTACCTTTATTGCTATAACATAAAGGACTGGGATTGTTGCTTTACACTAAAAAAATAATTACTTAAAACTTAAAAAAAAGACAATTAATCAGATCAAAATAACATGAAAAAGAAAGGTTTTAAAAGGTTAATCAGAAAACTTAATTTTAAATCTGTTCCGAAGAAACTAATACAATTTAATTAAAAGATTAGCATAAAAAGAACTTTATTAAATTGATTTTTATTATAACGTAGGCGTTAGATTTAAAAACAAGGATGACAACATTCATAAGCAGCGAAGCAGAAAAAAATCATGAATATCATTGTAATTTAAAGAGCATATCTATAATACAAAGTAGAACGATGTCTGTCTGTTCGTCTGTAACTTAAGATCTCGGTAACCACCGAACCGATTGGATTCTACTCTTCAGGGTATATACCTATTGGTCCTGTGGTGGTTTAAAGCTATTTTCTTGAGGGATGGGACACCCCCAATCCCCTCAAAAATAAAAATTTCCTCCCCCCCCCCCCCAAAAAAAAAATGTTTTTAGGCAGTTACTTCACATAAATTGGTAGCACCAAAAAAAATTTTTTATTTACCTCTTGGGGCAAAGCCCTTAGAGGCTGGGGGCAAAGCCGCTATTGTTAAAATGAAGAATTGATTTATTGGAGAAAAATCACGACACATTTCTCTCGTATTATTGATATTTATAGTTTTGTATAATGACTGCCAGACTGACGGCCACGGGCAAAAAAAATTACATACTGGATGATAATTAATTTAGGGAATCTTCACAAAAAAAATTCTGCAATCAATCATGAATATCAGCCGAGAAAATCAATATCCCCAATTACATTATGGTCTGACTGACTGACGGACGGACAGAGAAAGTGAATTATAGAACTTCGCTGTAAGTAAGATAATATGTAGTTTATCTTTTTCATCAAAATTAATTACAGTATTAAAATTAAAAGGAATGTTTTTATCCTATACTAAATCATCTCTAACGTACAAATTACAATGTTATAAGCGAAGCATCTCATTCTCTATAATCAAGTCCTTAAAATGCAAGTATGTCCTTAAACAGTATGCTGTATTTAATAAGTTTTTATACAAATTTACACATAATTTTTTCAGACTTATGCATTAATGCTTATTCAGTTCTGACACTCTTCAAGTTTTAATGTTCGTTTGTCTCAACATTTTAGAGCTTCGCTTTAATATAAGTTGTCATCCTTGTTTTTTTATTAGTTTGATAAACAATAACGAAAATACTCAATAATAAAACCATATATAAATGAGATAAAAATGTAATATTTTCCTAAGTGCAGGCTCCTTGTATCCAGTCATGAGAAGCATACATCCGAACATGATACCAATCTAGTGCAATGCTCATTTTTGAAAAGTTTTTTTTTAACACCCCCCTACCATTTGTTTTACTTGCTTTAATGGGAAAAATATAATTATCAAATAGTCTGTACAGCACTTTAGTCCTACAGACAACCAGTTTTTGTTTTTTTCTCTGAGGTCTTATCTGTGCATGGAAATTATGTGTGCCCGTTTGTTAATCCTGACATTCCCCATACTCTGATCATTAACTGACATAGCAGCAGTAATAACTATTTGTAATGTCTTTAGTTATGGCAAAGTTTGGACTAAGAATCAAATCAAAACCCAAGTAGACTTTATAGGAGGTACATATATGCTCCAATAACAATTTGAAGAAAAAAAAAAGGACACTGCCTTGATGGGGGCGATAACAGCGTATGTGGGAGCCCTGGCACCACCATCCACCATCTTTATCTTCACTGACCACAGCTTACTGAATAGGAAATATGTAAAATTAACTACAGTTCAATTTTTTATGTTCGTATTTTAAGGCTGTATATAATTGTTACAAAATATAAATATCTAAAAATATTTATAGGTAAATTACTATTATAATAATTATAGGTATT
The DNA here is from genome assembly GCF_053477335.1 of Acartia tonsa. Lineage (NCBI taxonomy): Eukaryota > Metazoa > Arthropoda > Copepoda > Calanoida > Acartiidae > Acartia > Acartia tonsa. Next base: position 26,399,210 of record NC_137261.1, read on the forward strand.
ACTCATTTTTTTTTATAGATTTAGCATATTTTGTTTGTTTTTCTGATAAAAAGAATTAAATAGGTATTACAAATGTTTGCTATTTTTATTTGATGTTTATTCTCCACTAAATATGTAAGTGCTAAGTTAATTTTCGCACGAACTTAACAAATTAAATCCTTTTGAATTTTTTGAAAGCGAAGCTTTCTAATTTCAGGGTAGTTTCGTCCATCTATAACGAATAGCTCTTATCTATAAGTTAGGTATGAAGAAATGTCCTATTATTCGAAAGTCCTTGATCAAATAGAACAATCTCATTTAAAAATCTTTATAATAATCTTCAAAAAGCTGATAGCATTATTATTTTTAGTACAAACTAACCTTGATGGGAAGTTAGGTTTCTCAGCCACAAAAGGTTCCCACCACCCAAATGAGGTTAGGAAGAGACCAACAGGGATAGCCCATTCATCATCTTTAAAGGATAAGACAATGAACGATAAATTGACGCAAAATTACCCCTTCTGTAGATTAAAATTAGTGGTTGAAACGTATGGATACTTAACTATAAGAAACAACCATTCAAAATTCAATTAAAGTTCCCAAAGTTTTTAAGCCAACGAATGATAAAACGTTAATTAAAAATTTTAGGGATTAATGGAATAAACATAAGATATCCCATATCATTATCAACAAAAATTACCCCCTGATTAGAAATGAAAACTATTGGCTGCAAAGCTAGTTACACTCCTTTTTTTGAACTAACCAGTCACGAAATATGAAACGTAACCCAAAGTTTATATGCATACGAATAACTTTTGGGTACCAGCGTATTTTACTATCCAATATTCCATCCCTCATTGCTTGACAACAGAATTAAAAAAAAAAAAAAAAAAAAATTGTTTTACCTATGGTATCATTGTGCAAAACCGGCCAAATAATGAGTGCTGTGATCTGCATGACCAGTGACAAGCCAGTCAGCACTCGACACACTATCTCAGGTATGGCCTTCCCAAACAATTTTAGGTCCTGGTGAGGAAATTTAACATAACCATGTATTTGAAACAAGGACATACACGTTATAGAATCCAAATAGTCCTGGTGAACTTTTAAGGCTGCTAACTGCCAAACGGCTCAAAAATCGTGTTAAGCGGCATAAGAAGGCATATCAATAAGCTGGAATAGATGCAATGGTGCACAGGGAAAGCTTCACTGAAGAAAAACACAATAAGTATTTTTTGTGCACTGCGAGATAACTGTGCATTTTGGTGTACAGACTTTTTCAGATTATTTGTAGGCCTTCTTTTTTCGGATAATATTTTGTGCGAGCATAATCAATACGTTACACGTTAATAGGCTTTAAGGTTCAATGATTTTTTTGGGAATAATCGTTACCAGGAACATTTTACAGTGAAAATCACAAGATCCGAATGTTATGTTATATTAAGGATGTTGTCATCCTTGTTTAAAAATAAGTTTTAAATGTCTGTTATGTTTTCCTGATGTGGGAATAATTTCAGAATTCCAGGTAGAATACAAACAGCGTTCATCAACAGCAAGCCACGGATTGAATCCACAGCTAGGAAAAAAATAAGAAATTTTTATTTAGCGGCTGGTTTTCTTGTAAAACATACTAGTTCATTCGCCCCTAGCCTCTTGGGAAGGAGGTGTGGGAAGTAACCTAAATCTACCAAAAGACATTTATAAAGCTTCCCAGAAAAGTTATTAATTCGGACCTGCAGTTTCCAAGATCTTTAGCTTTAGACAAAAAAACTTACTAATTTATATCATAGGATTGACATAAACAAACTTTTTTTGATGCTTATTTCATGGTTCAGTTAAGAATAAGTAATGGTTAAGAGATCCAGGCAGAGATACGAACCCAAATGAAAAAGTTATCAGAGAATAAGCCCCCCCCCCCGCCCCCCCCCCCCTCTGCGCCCCACTTTCCCCCAGAGGCTAGAAAAATGGTAAAGAGAGGTGGGGGGGAATAGGTGTATTTTATCCCCCATAACAAATTTTTTACCATTTACACTTTACAAACCTGGCAGGGCGATGAAAACAAGGATGCCAACACCAACAGTGTGCAAAAACTCAAAAGAGAGACAAGTAAGAAATTCTAGGATACCAGGAATCTCAAAACTTCGCATTAGCATGGTTCGCAAACTTCCTGTATGTTAGGCAAATCAAAATCAATTCCTTTCTTAAATATTTTTCAACAGCAGTTTTAAAGATTTATAAAAATCATGATTTATTAATAGCCGGAAAAGGTATCTTGTAAAACTTTTAGCTGCTATCATAAGATTGACATCATTATGATACCTGTAAGTAACTTTTTTATTGAGGACATATAATTGACATGAATTATTGATTTAGCATATTAATATAATGTCAACAGTTTTGACAGGGCATGTTGACATAAACATAATGAATTTGTTTTGTAATAGAATATTCTTATAATAAAGTAACAGGATATTTGTCTGTTTGTTTCTACCAAAGGATCTCGCTAATTGCTGAACCAATATGGATTTTTTCTTTACAGGGTAGCTTATCATAGGTTCTGGAAAGGTTTATAGTTATAATTGGGGAGGGTGACACCACCATTCCAAGAACCAAAAAATCCCCCCCCCCCAAATTTTTTTTTTAAATTCGGTTATCGGATTCAACTCTCCCATCTTCAAGTACCCCTAGAGGCCTCTAGGGGTATAGCCGCTAGTCTAATATATGTCAGCTATGAGTGCTATTATGGCTTGTAAAAGGTTGAAAAAAAGTTTAAGAAAATGAAATTTGCTGATCTGCCCAACTGTCCTATGAATGTGAAAACTTCTGGTGTGATGTAGGCAAAGAAAACCACCCAGATCCAAGCTACTTCAGCCTTAATAAAATATTTCATATTAGTAGTGAAAAGTTATAAAGAAAATTGATTGAAAAATAAGACGGAAAAATGTACTCTAAAAACTAAAAACGTATGTACTATGCTGGCACAAAATATTGCAGCTCATATAATACGCGAAAAAAGACTTATCGTAAGCGCGTTTCCTTCTTTAAAGTTTTCCCTGTGCATCATTAAATTAACTATATACCAGGTTATTTTAAGGTATCTTCAAGCCGCTTAAAACAATGTGCTGCATAAATTTACGTTCAGCTGTTTAAAAGCTAGCAGTCTTTAAAAGTACACAGATCTTTGGAGATCCCAGGAACATTTTACTACCAGTTTAAAAAAAACAAGCTTTAGCATGAAGCAAATTTTTTTTGACAAGGATGACAACATCCATAAAAGCGAAGCTCTAAAATCAGACAAACTAACTTTCTGGTAATTGACAAAGAGCTCCTATGAAAAAGTTTGAAATCAATAGAACTATTCTAACGTGTCTAAGTGAACAAAAAAAGTAACCGTTACGGGCGTACGGACGGACCGACCCTAATTATAGAAATGCTTCACTTTTTAAAAGGTAGGCAATCTTATATTAACCATAGTAAAGAAGCTATGCTACAATATTTGAGCCTTTTTACTAGGGTTGGGCCGGATATCCGGCAATATAATCTTTATATTATACAACAAAAATTCCTGGTAATAAACCTCTCTTCTTACCTTTAATGGCATGTAAACGGTCTGTCTTTGTTCCTGGTTTCTTCCTGTGTCACAATACTTTATATCTGCCTCAGAAAACTGGCTCACAGCAAACAACAGTGCACCTTAGTGGCAATATTTTAAATAACAAGAACAATTATGATTATTGGTATAGTGTAGATTTGGAAGAAAAGAAAAAAGAGAAACAGCGTATAGTGTCCAATAAAAAATGACGTCATACAATCCAAATGACCAATGATAGGCCAGTATACATTATCACTGACCAATCAGCATTACAAGAAATTTTAAAACATTATTCCCTCCTTTCTTAATCTTATTAAATACCTCCCGAGAGTTCACTTGAAAAAAGATTAAAACCAGTTTTGCAAGACCATGGGACCAAAGGCCCGGGCTAACAAACTGGTATTAATTTTATGATTTTTATTTTGATATTAGTGGGAAATTGTCTGTATTACGAGGCTATACATAGCTACTCACTAATGCTGTAAACCGGTACTAATCCAGCGGAAATTAAGCTGTTTCAAAATTTATTTCTATTCATCGTATTAATGCCTTTCCTAAGGATAATGATGTTTTCACACAAAAAGCCTGTTGAGCAATCGATAAACCCCCCCACCCCTTCCTCTTTATTTTTTATTGATTTTTTTAAGAGGGGGAGTTTGGGTTACTTTGCCCAAACACATTTACAAATTTTTCATAATTCTAAAAACAATACAGTTCGCCCCTGAAAAAAAGACCAAGGAAATCTTCTACAAAAAAATGTGAGGGAGATTTTTTTGATTTTTGGGGGGTTGGGGGTGTCCCAAACCACCCCCCCCCCCCCCTCCCCAAGAAAATAGCCTAAAACCACCACAGGACCAATAGATATTCCCTGAAGAGTAGAATCCAATCAAGCTACTTTGTATGATAGATGAATAAATTTTCTCATTTCTCAAAAATACTGATATTGATATTTCCTTATTCTCAATAAATGTTATTCATCTAAATTTTCGGTATTTTCCACATAGTGTTTGTTCAACACTGAAAGTGAACCCCTACCCCCCTAAATAAATGGAAAATAAGATGAGATAATTTTGTTTCTTATGCCTAACCTCTCGTAGGTCTTAATCCTGTGGGACTTCTCACCTCCCAACATGAACTAACCTATCATACTCTAGTTAATAAACAAACAATTGAATTACTACCAAGTTTTTTTAATTTGTTTTTAAATATGCGGAGAGGTTTCAGTGCCAAATTGTTTTCAAAAAAAAATAAAAAAAATCTAAAATTAGAATGCCACGTAAAATGTGAAAAATTGCAGAAAGGGAGAATTTACCTAAAACCCTTTCCCCCCATAAATACTGGAAACATATTAATATGATATCATAATAATATCATCTAAATACACTTCTAAAAACGTATTTTTACATTAAAAAACAACCCTTTCAAACAGTTAGGGAGTTGATATCATCAACGCCGATACGATTTTTGAAATGTACCATTCCACTTTCAAGAGAGGCGAAACTGGAATGGTGGTTTACACTTTTAACATCGACATAATTAAAAAACATACATAATATTTTTAAATTATGTTAATTGTAGAAATGTATAAAATACTATTTATAATTTAAAAATTATTTTTTTAAATAAAAATAATAACTAGAATTCAGCTCCTACCAATAACGAAATTATTGCGGAAAAAATCACGAAACCTAAATGTGTTTTTCAGCTGTCGTTGGGGGGCAACACATCGTAAAATTGACGACCTCTACATTTGCCCCCCAAATATTATTTTAGATCTATTTCGCTTGTTGGTTATACCTTATTCCTGACTAGAATATACCATTCCAATTATGTCGATTTAAATAAGGAAATCAATATTTATGAATATGCTGATATGTAAACAAAAATGTACCATTCCAGTTTCGCCTCTATTGAAAATGGAATGGTACATTTCAAAATTCGTATTGGAATTGATGATATCATCACCAAAAGAGGAAAGTGGAATGGTAGATTACATTTTTTAGAGGGTAAGAACCGTAATCATTGTATATAAATCTGCTTCTATAAAAATGGATTCAACTCCTTAACTGTCAAAGATTGCAAAATTATGAAAAGTTTTCTAAAAATATTTTGTAAAATAATACCTTTTGATACAACAACACATCCAAGAAGACATGAGAAACAAACCAGAATTGTAATAAGTTTGAGCAGTTTGTACGCAGTTTTCCATTGTTCAGAGGTTTTCTCAGAAGTTGAGGTGGCCTGAAATAAGATTTTTAGATTGACAGGGTGTCAACTTTTATTGTTAGGAGTAGGATAGGGCCGGATATACGGCCATTTTCATTATCTGGCCTGATACCGGATATCTAGCAATATAATCTTTTATTTTTATACAACAAAAATCCCTGTAAACAACAACAATCTCAAGCTTTATTTCTTCAATTCTTGGCACTATAAAGAAATAAGTAAGTAACACTTTATTAATATTACAGATTAGTTGACTTTATAGTTACTTAATTTTTAAGTTTTAAATTTTTATATGTATAATAAAACACCATTTATTACAAAGATAAGACTTTTTTGCTACTTCAATATCCGGTTTTCTGGTTTTAGAAATATGACGGGTATCTGGTATCCGGCCAAATATGTATCTGGCCCAAATACAGGGGGTCAACTATTGTTGTTATGAGGTCATCTCATAAGTAGCCTGCAAGTTTTGGTTTTAGGGTTAATATAGAAAACTTCTAAAAAATAAATGGCTTTGGAAGTTAAGTCTTGTCTTTGTTGACCTGAAATAGGCTTTTAGTTTTAAATGGTGTTGAATTGAATCTACCAACAATCATATTTAGTTGTTTATTTACTGTCATATAACTCATATAATTTTATTGCTCTAGAATGTTGGGTTTTGATGAGGTGTTCTAAATTATGATTTGTTTTTTCAGGGTGTCAAATCATACTAGAAAAATGTGAGTTTAAGAAGTTTTTAATTCTTCTAAGAAATTAAAGTTTCCCTAAATAAGATTTTTTTATTGTGTCGGACACAAATTTCAACAATACATGAGGAGAGCTAAATATGCCCTTCTAGATGACAAATTTAAGTGACCATAGACATGATTGTTTAAAAATATGTTTAAAGTGCTTTAAGGAGATGTTTAAAATTACATTCAGATTTAAAACCAACAAGACAATGATTTTTATAAACTTTTCATGAAAATCTTTAACCTTATATTTTTGGTTCTAATTGTCTTAATGGAGGGGACAAAACATAAATAATAAATAACTGATTTGGCAAGTTATAGTACATAGATCTCAAACAAAATTTTGTATTTTCTTACATTAATTATAAAAAGAAACAAAGGCGTTTTCTCTTAAAGTGCCTTGTTGAGCACAGAATCCTCCCCCCTTTATTATTAACATAAATTGAAAATAAGATTGGGTAGTTTTTGTTTGTTTGTTTATTACTTTTGGAACTGTTCAGCCTAGCAGGGCTCTCCATAGGTGTAAGGCATAGGCAAAAAACTCAGAGAGAAAGCACTCAACAATTAGTTGTAGTCTATGATAAAAATTTTTCTATGCTGTTAAAAGAATAAATGTACAATTTATCTGAGATAATTCTTTACAAAGTTTCCCCATTCTGTTTCAGAATTATAAAGATAGTGAGCTTTAATCTGAGATTAGAAAAATGAATGGATATTCAGAGTACAAAATTTTATAAAGAATATAAAATATGTTAAAATGTAGCTACTTCATAACAATGTAAATAAATATTAATGTAATATGCTGAATATTTAATACCTAGTATGAGAAAAAATGTTTTACAACAAATAAAATTTCTAAAAAAGAATATCATGAATCGTATATATTTTTGATTAAAACAAGCTGAAAATTTTTTTATATTTGAAACCAATATGATTTTTATGTTTAAAAATTAGACTATTTATTTTCTCTGAATAAATATGCCCACATTAAGAAAGATATAGCCCTAATTTTAATAAGGATGACAACATCCATAAAATCAGAAGGAAGATCAAACAAACAGTAACTCATGTAGAGTGTCAGAATATTAATTTGTAAGTCTTAACAAAACTGTACATAAATTTGTTGCATAAATTGCACGATACAGTAAAATGTTTTCTCATATTCATTCGAATCCAGTGGATAGGAACCGGTTCTCATCCATACGAAAAAACTATGTCTAGCATCGTATTATATTCAGCTTTCTACGAATATAAAAATGTACAATCATAAGATTAAATCTTATAATTGTACATTCTATATCCGCGGAAAGCCGTTTATAATACGATGCGAGAAATAACTATTCTCGTATTCATTCGAATCTGGTGGATAGGAAAAAACTATGTCTAGCATCGTTTTATATCCAGTTTTCTACGAATATAGAAATATACAATCATAAGATTAAAACCAGTTTTTTAGCCGGTGCCTTCGGCACCACGGGGCTAAAAAAACTAGTTTTAATCTTATACATAATTGTACATTCTATATCCGCGGAAAGCCGTTTATAATACGATACGAGAAATAACTATTAAAGTTGAGCTTTTTTACGACAAGGTTCTATTTGTCCGTCCGTCAGTACTTAATCAGTAAGGCACGATTTAAAAATCGTAACTTTACAATCGTTATCAGAAAGTCCGTATACTAATTTAAAATATGCTGATTTTTAGGTATGTTCTGTTTTCAAAAAAAAATTCATCACATTTATATACAATTTTGTATATACTTAAAGATTATTATCTGATTAATAATTTCTGACTTTACAATTGTATCTGTTCGTTTGTCAAAATTAAAATTTTAGATCTTCGTTTTCAACGATGTTGTCATACTTGTTTACTTTGTTATCAGCTTTAATTTAAGATAGATGGCTATTTTTTTGTGAAGGCTTCCTGAGCTGGATCTTTAAATCGTTTAGAGGTGCGCTGAACTAGGGCGATTCATTTCAGCGCACCATCAAAACGATTTAAAGATCCAGCTCTGAACTAGTATGCATACAGTATTCAACTTACAAGGTTCGTTGGTCTGTCAGTCACGCTAAAAAATACCAAAAACTTTTTTCTTGTGTTTCTTTATTTATATATTCCTTTTTAAGACCTATATCTTGGAGATACGGAAAGAGTCATGTGTGACATGTGTGTAATAATACGTCTAAATCTAACTTTTTTTTAGGTTTCATTTCCCACTTCTCCCCTCTCATCCTTCCTATTTAGACGTAGTTTTATGATGTCACACATGACACTTTCCGTAACCCCGTATATTTTACCTCGGCTTCTGAAGAAACGAAGGCATCCCAAGGAGCCTTCTTCTTAAACTTCTTTTTCTCTTCTGTATCCATTTTTTTATTAAAACTATTGCATCAAACACCCTGTTAGCTAATATACATGATTTTCAATTTAGTTAAATAATTTCTAGATGTTTACTTGGTTATTGTCAAAAAGAAACTAAACTTTGCGTTGTAAAATAATAAATTAAAATTACTAGTATTAAGAAAAATCAGGGCCCGCCAGCCGCGCGTAGGCCGCGTGTAAGCGTCAGTGACTCGTCATTTATCTATAATACAAAGCAGAACGATGTCTGTCTGTCTGTCCGTCTGTTTGTCTGCCCGTCCGTCTGTCTGTGTGTCCGTCCGTCCGTCCCTTAAGATCTCGGTAACCACTGAACCGATCGGATTCTACTCTTCAGGGAATATACCTACTGGTCCTGTGGTGGTTTTAGGCTATTTTCTTGGGGGGTGGGACACCCCCAACCCCCTCAAAAACAAAAAATCCCACCCCCATTCTTTTTTTCTTTTTTTTTGTAGGATATTTCCTTGGTCCTTTTACGTATTTCGCCCAAATTTTTTTTTATCACCTCTTGGGGCAAAGCCCCTAGAGGCTAGGGGCGAAGCCGCTAGTAACTTTAAAATTCAGCTGTTGGTCTCAGCCTGTTCCTTAACATACAATCCATCTTTTTGAAATTTATATTTTTGCACACAACCGGGTTTAAACTTGAGCCTTATGCGCGGCTGAGACACGGCTGCCGAGCCCTGGAAAAAATATCCTCATACTTAAGATAAGAAATGAGTGTCGTAAAAAAATAAATATAAAATTGATATTTGTTTATTGCATATACATGATTGTTTGTTAAGTTTTAGTATTTGTAGGGGAGCTAGACAATTCTGTGCAGTGTCAAGTGCAGCGCACCTACCTCCCCTTCCTCCAAAAATTTGGTATTAAAATTCGTCTATTAGGTTAGGTTAGGTTAAGAGGTTTAAAGCAGAGTTATGCAAAGAGGTATTAAAATCTTAAAACTAATTTCAGTTATAGAATCATTTTTTTGTAGTTGCGATGGAGGGGGGGGGGAGAGGGGTGTCAACTGAAAACTTTGAGACAGTCCCAAAAAAAATTTAGTAAATATGACTAATTAACGACAAAAATTTATAATTCCCCCAAATTAATTTTAAGAAGTAATTGACTCATATTTTTATTAATGAATTTTATTACTAACAATTTAGAGAGAAAAAATATATCCTCAAAAAGACAAAACTTAAGATATTCCTTAATAAGGTAAATTTAAATTTTTAAACCTTACCTAAAAAATAATCACCCCATGGGTAAAATTTACATTAAATTACCACCCATCTCTAGTACCATGGATTATAAGGAGGGTGGGGGGAAATCAACCTTTTGGTTTATGTCAAATATAAAAAAAACTAGAAATGCCTGGATGTACCATCCAGGTTTAGATAAATTAGTGAAAATAATTGTTTCCTTCTGTTATGATACATTATTGATATTGATTCTTATAAAAATCATCATCCTGAAACATTGAAGTCGTACGCAGACATACGCAATGTTAGAAGGGTGACGCAATTTTCAGATCTCAATATTCATGATTTGAGAAAAATTCATCTTTGTATCATAGCAAATTAGATAATCCTGAAAGCATCGCTTAAATATTATGGAGAAAATAAGTAAATCAAATTGCAAAAAATAGTATCTGAAATTTGAGCTAACCTTCCAACATTGTGTATGACTGCGTGCAACTTCGGGAAATGGCATTTTATAACTGTCCATCATTTTAAAGGATTTTACAAAAAAAAGTGATTTTTAATCTACAAAACTAAACTCTCCATAACTTTCCTAGTAATGTATTAATATCTTCAGAATGTTTAAGTATTTGATAGATTGACTTAAATGAATCTTATTATGGAGTCAAAATAAATTTTTATTTATTTACAAAGATGTCTACTAAAAGTAATTTTATTCTTTATACTACAAAAAAAATTTAAATGTTATATTATTCTTGGAATTATCTTTATTGCTTCTCCACGTAACAAAAGGAAAATTTGTCTACAACCAAATCTTGTTGCAATTTAAAACATGTTTAAATTTCCACTACAAACGAAACTTACATTATGGCTGAGTGGGCTTAGGCGACAATTTAATTTTTTTCTCTTCATATCTAATTCATATCTTAAAACTCAGGATCGACTCTGCTTAAGAAAAAATGTGTTTCAAATCAGGTTTTTCAGATTTTTTATTCAATATATATAACTTTTCCATTAAAATGCTAATATCATAGGAAACCCAGCAGCCAAGAAAATGCAACATGCAAAATTTACACTGTTATAATTAAATTTAGAATATCAACTTTTCAAGTAATGGTGAATTATTCTCAAATCATGAAAACTGAAATCTGAATTTGCGTCACCCTTCAACCTTGCATATTATTGGGTATGGCTTAGAGAAACAACATCTATAAAATCCATCATAAAATATAAATATTGACATATTCATAGAAAAACATATTTTCTATGTAGGCATTAAAAAGCATTTTGCTTCCAAGCTTCTATATTAGTATTTTTAACAATTACCTTAAAATTTGGGTGAAAATTCCTTTCTTAAATAGCGCATGGGTTAACACGCTGGTTTGTCATCCTTAAAGTCCAGGTTCTAGCCTTGCAAGGTTACACATTTTTTATCCAAAATTGTGTTGACAACAAATTAATCGTTCCTTATTACATATAAATTTCACGAACCGATTAATTCATTTACGAATCAAAAATATTTCAAGGGGGGTGGAGAGGGGGGAGTAATATAATAGTTATTTAGCATCGTATCATTGACTATTATTATATAAAACTGGCTTTAATCTCAAATGATTGTACATTTTTATATTCATAGAAAACTGGATATAATACGATGCATAAATATATTTTTCAGTGTGGCTAAGAACCGGTTCTAATTCGGATTCGAAGCGGTACTGGAATATTAAAGTGAGAATGTATTTAGGTCAGGGAATATCAAATACAAATTTTATTATGTATAATTTTTATATCCTGCATGCCTTAGTGTTTTACACTCTAGCTTGCCATTTCTAAAATCCAGGTTCTAATCTGACTGGGAATCCACGAAAAATATTCTCAAAAATTATGTGGACACTAACTTGATCATAAATTATGTGAACACTACCTTGATCTTAATGAGTTGAACTTAAATAGAAGAGAATCAACAAACCTCGAAACCGTAACGGTTGTCAGAAATTTTTTCTAAAATTTTTTTTATTTGAAATATTCATGAAGTCATATCTAAACAATCTTTAAAATTTCTCAGGGTGGTTATATACTATTATTAATAAGAATAAATTTTACTCTAAAATGGCAATCCTGAATAAAATTGCAGAATAAATTATAAACCATACCTTGGAACAAAAGATTTAGCCATTTCAAAATATAGCCCATATACGATACTTATATCTTATTGTTTAAAATTGCTGTTATAGTACAGTATTGGTGTGGTTTAGTGGGTAAAGTTTGACGTAATTTTTTTTTATTTTTAATAACTTCATATAGAGTTCCGGTTCTAATCCCCGCGAAAAAAACTTAAATCTATTAACTATTAAGAGATATAAGTTTTCCGGAATTGTAATGTAGGGAGTAGATTTGAAATCTGCATCAAATTTTAAGGATTTTTTATAAAATTCGTTTTTTATATAATTCTTTATCTAAAAGCGGAAATACAAATTAAGTTAATTAATTTTAGCATCTGTGATTGGTGGATTTAAAAAATCTGCGCTCTGATTGGATGTCGTACATCATTCAACCAATTAGAGCGCAGGTAGTTTAAAATCCACCTATCCTATTGGTCAAAATTAATTAACTTAAAATGTATTTTCGCTTTTAGATAAAGAATTTTACAAAAAACGAATTTTATAAAAAATCCTTAAAATTTGATGCAGATTTCAAATCTACTCCCTACATCAAAATTCCGGAAAACTTATATCTCTTATTAACTATATCCCATTATATAAAGTAGTAGGCTTTTTTTTATCTGCAGGAAAGGATCTTCTAACTGCTAAACCGAAATATTTTCTTGCCGGTTCAAACCTATGACATGACAAAAATTCCAGTTAAATTCCCTGCAAGTAATCTAAACTTTTATAGATATCATCCATATAATAAAGTAACCGGATGTATGTTTGTCTGTCTGTTTGTTTGTACCAAAGGAAACGCTGACAACTGAACCGATATAGTTCTCTTTTACAGGGTAGCTTATCATAGGTCCTGGGAAGATTTCTAACTATTTTTTTAAAAACTAAAATTAAAAAAAAATGTCTCCCACCCCCCCCCCCCCAAAAAAAAAACAAAACAAATATTCACACCTTCAAAATCTCTCCCTCTTTCTCTCTCTTTTTCTCTCTCTCTCTCTCTCTCTATCTCTCTCTGTCTAGATTTCGAGGTTTAATGATTCAAAATGATGTAGGGCAACAGTAGCCGGTTCGAATCTTGTTGAAAATAAAAAAATTTTAATTGCTTTTAAAAAAAGATTTTGAGTGATCTTTTAAAATAAGTTTTATTTTATTCTTTATCGACATTGTTTACATTATTAGAAAAATATTTTTTTTCTTTTGACCACTGAAAGATCTGATGTGCTTCAGACTGCTGGGATTAAAAATAAATGCTGATCTTAACCACTGAGCTACAGAGGATATCATATCAAAATAGTCAATTTAAACTACTATTTAAAAAATCTAAATATTGTCTATATTGCCTCTTTCAATTTTTACTCTTTCTCTCTCTGTGAATACATCTTAAAAATTTTGTATTTAATATGTTGTCTATTGTGGTATGCTGGTCAAAGTGCTGACTATTACATGTGTGGATCATGGGTTCAATACCTGGTGATGTTAGATGACAATAATTTTTTTCAGTATATTATCGTATGTAAGTGATAAATAGATGTAAATATTTTTTTTTTCAGTTTATTATTTCTTTTCTCTCTCTTTCTATCCTTTTAATTTGAAAAAGTGTATTGTCTCCTGAAAATTTTTGAAAATTAATGTTTCTGCCCGGAGACGATCTTGGATATCTACAACCTTTGCCGTACAACGTACCCCTGTGCCACAAAAGCCGCATTAATAATAAATAGAAATTGGTCACGTTTTAACAACCCACAACAAAATTAATAATGGGGGTTAATCAACCCTCCTTTTTCTTCCATTGTTCTTTCCTTGAATATTAATCTTTTTCTTCCATTGTCTTTTACCCTACTATTAATCTTTTTCTTCCATTTTCCAATCCCCGACTATTAATCTCTGAATATTATAAGAGGGGATAGAAATTGAAATTTGGGGAATGGGTGGGAGAGGGTTAACCAAAATTATTTTATAAATATTATAATAGCTAAAACTATTACGCCGATATTAAATTACACCAAATTTTTGTTAAAAATATTGTTATAAGAGCTAAAAAACGTTCCGCCGACATTAAAATACTCTTTTGTTTTAATTTATTAGGATTATTATATGTGTATTTACTATATATTTGTACGGAAAGTAAAATAAAGAAAGATTTTTTTAAGATAAGATAAATATCTCAGACAGTACTTTATGTATCTTATTGGCATGTTTAATAATCAATTTAAAATTAATCTAATAATTTTTACAAAGACGAAATTAAATAGGTATAATTTTTAAACATGTTGATTGTTGAATTAACACCCCAACATGTGTAATTTCTTGCCGCGTCAAATTTTTAAAAATTAAGCCGCCTTCGCTAAAATATAATAGTTTAGATAGATGACAGTTATGAAAACATGAGAAATTTTAAAGTAAACTATAAGACATAAATTTTTGTATACATTGTCTAATTTTGAACATGAAAATTGGCGCCTCTATAACTCAGTGGGAAAGTATTGGTGACTGGTTATAATGATCGTACGTTCACATCCCGGCTAAAATATGGTTTTTTTTTCAGTTCATTTCCTTGTCTACCTTGGATGCGAGTTCAAGACTTACGAAAAACAAATTTTAAAAAATAGCTTTTTGAGATTTTAAGTGACTGTTAATACAATGTAAATGTAAATATATAAACTTTTACCAAATATTACTTATTATATCAGAGAGTGAAAATGATATTTAGTGTTTGGGTAGTTTCGAACTGACAACCTTCCGACTTGAATCGTTTCAAAACTGAAACCTCATCTTTACCCCTGAGCTAAGATGATCATTATGAATACTATTGAAATTTTAAAGTATACTATAAGACATAAATTTTTGTGTACATTGTCTAATTTTGGGCATGAAATCTGGTGTCCTCCATAGCTCAATGGGCAAAGTACTGACTAATGATTATAATGATCGAGCGTTCAAATCCTGGCTGAGATCTTTTTTTTTTCAGTTCATTTCCTTGTCTACCTTGGATGCGAGTTCAAGACTTACGAAAACAAATTTTAAAAAATAGCTATTTGATATTTTAAGTGACTGTTAATACAATGTAAATATGTAAACTTTTACCAAATATTACTTATTATATCAGAGAGTGAAAATGATATTTAGTGTTTGGGTAGTTTCGAACTGACAACCTTCCGACTTGAATCGATGCAAAACTGAATCCACACCTCTACCCCTGAGCTAAGATGGCCAATATAAAAATATGTGAAATTTTAAAGTATACTATAAGACATAAATTTTTGTGTACATTGTCTAATTTTGAATACGATAATTGGTCTCCTCCATAGCTCAGTATATAGAATGTTGGTTTCCTTGTCCATAGATTATGGGTTCGAAGCTGTCCGAGAGGGCCGGGCATTTTGTTGTTGTTGAAAATTGGGAGTTTCTGTATAGTAAAAGTTGTCGCAAATATAGGTATTAAATAACTAGATTTGTAAAAACCAGTGGCCTCAAATCATTAACCGCCCCCCTTCCCCATTTGGATATTCTTGATTTAAGCATACGTTTTATGTTTATAAAACATGGTAACACGTACAATCTGTAAAATGAATATCTAAAACCCAACGGAGAGAAATGAATCTTGGTTTTGTTATCGGAGAAGTTAAAAAACCTCCGAACTAAGATGAGAGGAGAAAAGTTTGGGAAGAGAGAATTTGGTTAGTTGTGCTTCATTTCTGTTATTGTCTATAAGTCATTTAAAGACGGCATTAATGTCTAAAATTCAAAAATGTTAAAGTAACCTAATTTTTAAAAACAATAATGATAGAAATTATCAGGGGTTTATAAATGTTAACTAGGTTTAGTTTAAATGTAAGATATATCATATAACTGACCTGTATATACTTATATATCGAAAAAAAATGATTAGAACAGTCATTCTTCAATTTAAAGGGCAGTTTTGTATTGGTCCCAGGCAGATTTATGACTATTGGGCAGAAGGCTACATAAAACTTTGTTAAAAAACTGAAAAAAATTATTTCTCCTAATAAATAAAAAAAATATATAATTTAACCAATTAGAAATTTAAAACCTTAACATTTTAAATCTTTCGTGTTAGTTAAATAGTTTATCATCCCTTTCCCTCTTAAAAGCATGATACTTTAATATAAAGGTAAATAAAATTAAAGTAAAAACGTTGTTTTACTTATATCTCATTGTAATACATATATTACAGAAAGTTATTGTAATGCCAGATACAGCGTTTATAAACGAAAATGGCTTACTTCATTCGGCTGACAATTTCTCTGTTATAGATCACAATATAACCCAAGTTAAAAAGGTTATCCAAGATAATAACTTATCACTATCAACATTCATGCCTAACACCTCTGAGTTACTAGATGCTGATCTACCGCCTGCACATGACCTGCCCCTGCCCACTGCGGGCATGGCTGGTAACCTGCAGCTGCCCTGGAGCTTGTCCATGGCGGTGCCTGAACACCTGCTGGTGGTGTTGATCTTGATGTATGCTCCCATTATTTTGATGTCTGTGTGCGGCTCCATTCTGGTCATACAGAGTGTTATAAGGTAAACATTTTTAAAAATATTTATGCTTCAAAACCGATTAACATCCGCTGGACTAGACCCGGTTCTCCGACATACTGAAAAATCATATATAGCATCGCATTTCAGACAATTTTTCAAGAATTTAGAAATTGTAATCGTAAAATCAATACCAGATTTGTTAGCTCAGATAGGCCGAAGGTTTTAATCTTATAATTGCACATTTTTATATCGCGGAATCTGCGATAAGTAACTATTCCAATATGGCTTCGAAACAGAATAATATCTGCTGGATTAAGACTGGCACTAAATTAAAAATCATGTATAGTATTGTATTAGAGAGGATTTTTTATGAATAATAAAATGAAAATAAGAACATTAATAATACCAGCTTTGATGGTCTCGTTTCAACATTTTTTTTTGTCTTTGGAAAGCGGTATAGTATGATATGATGAGATAAATAGTTATACCATGATCAAATTACAGAGTCAAATTTACTGGAAAACAAATTAATCCCAACAATATTTTCTAAGCTACTTAATCTTGAAGTTTTTATCTTCAATTATTTTTTTTATGATATTAAGTAGAGTATAGAAGTTTAAATGTGAATATAGCCTTTAGAATCAATTTGTATACTTCGTACTCTAAAAACATTTAGTTGCTTGCTTCAGATGTAAAAGGGGTAGAAACTAGTCTAAAGTAATGAAAAAATGAAAAATTCTAAAATAATCCAAGGACCCATGTGAAGTTCCCCTAAAAAAGAAAACTAATTGTTAACTAATAGGATATTTTAAATGAAGAAAAACAACATTTTTCTATAAAAAAAATTTACTTTTCAAAATAGACTTTTATGTAAATATTTTGGAAATCCAAGTTGAATTTAAAAGTATTGTGTAGTTACTTTGTAACTAAAAATAATATTTATTACACCTTTAAACAGCTAATTAAACACCTTATTAAGAATGTTTTGATAAAAATTGATTATATTGACTATTCTTCCATTGATTTATCCCTTTTGTTTTCCCTATAGTATTTGTTTACGAATGTATCTTTTATCCTGACAATAACAAGAATATACACCAGTTAGGAGGTTGAATACATTTTCATAGAAGCAGAAATGTAATCTATGACTACGGTTTTGACCTTCTAAAAAACGTAATGTATGATTCTATTTTCCCCACGCTTGGCAATGATATCATCAAGGCCGATTTGATTTTTGAATTCTACAGTTCCATTTTTGCCTCTCTTGATGATGTAAAATTAAGGCCGATACGCTTTTTGCCATGTACCATTACACTTTTAAGAGAGACGAAAGTGGAATGGTGGTGTACTCTATTAACATACATACTCTTTTTAAAATATTCTAATAGTAAAAATGCATAAAATGTCATGTTTTATTTAAAAAATTTTATGTAAAATTGAAAAAATATTAGTATATACATTTACTATTATGTCGATCTAAATAAGGAAATCAATGTTTATGAATACGCTGGTAGACATGATGTACGATTCCAGTTTCGCCTCTATTGAAAGTAGAATGGTACATTAAAATAATAATATCGGCCATGATGATATCATTAACAAGAGAGGGGCTATAATCTAATATAATATTCTGTGCTATAATCTAATTCTTAAATAAAAGCATATCAAGGTTCTACAAATTTTTAATTTAGAATTTGATGTAATGTTCATGTTAATAACTATTTTGTCATTGATGAGCATTATTTTGAAACTGTCTAATATACATTACATACACTTATCAACTTGAAAGTAGCAGTAAACATGAAACATTTTAAGTGTATCCTAGATGTATTTTCCACTTCAAGGGCAATTACACTTTTAGATTTATCTAATGTAAAAATAATAACTCTAAAACTAAGTAAAAGTAATTAATTTAAATGTATCACATTATAATAATCTAATTTTATACAGGGTCATTCAAGAGAAATGATTTTTTTTTAAACTTAATTATGCATAGAAAAAAAAAAATTATGTAAAATCCTTTATATATTTGGAAAACATATTATGAGACATTTATGTTTCAAATATTTAAAAATGATTATTTCAACAAATTATGCCCTAAAAACCGGTTTTTCCAAAGGCCTTTTTTTCGAAGATTTATTGATTTAAAGGTTGTAAAAAAATGCGCACCTTTTTCAAATTCATATTGCGCAGCTTGTGTTAATAGTAGAAAAATGTTATGCATATCGTTAGAATCGTCATAGGCTCTAGTTTCTTAATATATAAGAAAGAAGTTGTATCAACTTTTTTTTTATAGCTAGCCGGTTCTTTTAGTAAGTAGTAGATGTAAAATTTTTCGTAGAATTCAGATATGCAAACGGTTTTTTTGTAGACCTCTTATTTTTTAAGTAATTTAAGTTTTTAAAAAAAATAATTAAGTCGGTTTTAAGGTACTAAAACGCAACAAAATAAAAGAAGAAAATGGCCAGTAAGAACAAAAATAGTAAGATCTTTAATTTGACACCTTACTTTTAAAATTCTGTTGAGTAATTATTGAAAAAATCTATTTTTTAACCTCGGTATAATAAAAACTTTAGACCTAAATATTTTCTCAAACAGACATAAAAAACATGGGTTCATATATACCTTTAGAATCAGAAAAATATTACGAATCCATTGTAAGCAAAATTGACAAAAAGTAAAAAAATAAAAAAATAAACAAGTGGCCAATTATGTTTTTTGTTCAGGCAACACTATTGTCTTCCCTTTTTTACCCCCTCTTTACCCCCTCTTTACCCCCTTCCCATTTTTATACCCAATTCAAAAATTAAGACGTTGCCTGTACAATATAATATGATATTTTCATATAATTCCTTTTATTGTAGTTTATATACTATATTGTAAACTTTTTTTTCAATTTTGCTTACAATGGATTCGTAATATTTTTCTGATTCTAAAGGTATATATGAACCCATATTTTTTTATTTGTGAAATAATAAAATTAAGTTCAAAGTTTTTATTCTCGTGGGTTTAAAAAAATCGATTTTTTCAATAATTACCTGACAGAATTGAAAAAGTAAGGTGTCAAATTAAAGATCTTACTATTTTTGTTCATAATGACCATTTTCTTTCTTTTTTTTGTTGCATTTTAGTACCTTAAAATCGACTTAATTTTTTTTTTTTAAACTTAAATTACTTAAAAAATAAGAGGTCTACAAAAAAACCGATTGCATATCTGAATTCTATGAAAAATTTTACATCTACTACTTACTAAAAGAACCGGCTAGCTATAAAAAAAATAGTTGATACACCTTCTTTGAATTTTAAAAATGTGTGTATTTTTTTAAAACCCCTTAAATCCATAAATATTCGAAAAAAAGGCCTTTGGAAAAACCGGTTTTTAGGGCATAATTTGTTGAAATAATCATTTTTAAATATTTAAATCATAAATGTCCCATAATAGGTTTTCCAAATATATAAAGGATTTTACATAATTGTTTTATTTTCTATGCATAATTAAGTTTTTTTAAAAATCATTTCTCTTGAATGACCCTGTAGAAAGCCATTAATAGATCTTCTGAGTTTTTAAGTTTTGAAACAAAAAGGTCGTCTGCATGTATATCAATCAATTAAAAATCTCGTTCAACTATGGCATCGGGATTTTAATTAATTAACAGAGGACCTTTTTGTCTTAAACACTCAGCTCTGCAATTCTTCAACATAAAAACAATTGTAAAAAAAATTACTCGGATTCTCTAACACAAGAAGTAGTCTGTTTGGTACATGTGAGTTAGATGGGATATGACGAGTCAAATACTCTCTTAGTTAACCGAATTTGTTTCTTATGATATCAAATAGCTCTGCCACTACTGAACATTATTATACATGTTTCCTTTTTTTATTTAATCAAAGCTTTGTATTGTCCATTTGACATTTGTGAAAAATTACATTTTCTTTATTCATTACTTTTAAATTAAAACGATTTTATTCAGGTTTTTTGTTAATGTTTTACATCATTTTTAATTAGCTATTCTAAACGGAATTTTAATGCATCATTCATAATTTTTAAAACCATTGGAAATTCAACTTATTTAAGTTGAACATTTAAAACTTACTTACATTATTATGGTGTATTGGGTCTCTGTAATACTATTTGTATCTTGTGCAGGGATTGGAAAGTTTTATCACTTTTTTTCAAAATAAAATAAACTTGTCCTATGGATTTATTTAATAACAGATTTTACATTATATAGTAGACATGCTGTAACATTGTTAATACCAGCCCTTTGATTGCAATACTTTGTCCGGATGTCCTAAATGTACAATTCAATGATTGTGCCTGTGTTTGGCACAGGCAAACTTACAACTATCACTATATCAGTAATATTATATTTTATAAAGCAAAATTTAGGTTTTTACATCACTCATCCTTGAGCTGAAGGCGTATATCCAGTTAATACAAGCAATATATTTAGCTTTAAGTACCCTCGATAGTTACATCAATAGGGTTTATTCTGGAAAGGAGAATAATTAAAGTAACTCTGCATTATACATATCTAGCGAGGCTACTCTAAAATGACGTTTTTTTCTGACGCTATAAAGGAAAAATGGTTAAGAGCATTTAGTAATTTAGGTAAAAGATTCCAATACCTGATATGTTGTTGGTTATGGTTTTTAAGTAAACTTAATACAAATAGCTAATCACTTTATCTTATTCTTTGGCTCAAAACTTTGGATACTTTTGAATTTTGATTAGTATTTTCTAAAAGAGTATTTTCAAAACTTTTTAGTTGTGATCTTAATATACAGAAGTGGTAATTTCTTTATTAGGTATTATTTGAAATTTTTATCAATTTATCGTCCATTGACTTATCCCTTAAGTCTAATTTCTCTGATTATTGACAGAATGTTTCTTTATTTGACTTTTCTTCAAAAACTTAAAAATCCTGAAAATCTAGACTTTTATTATTTTTTTCTTAGAACCTGCATTCTTTCAATTTTAATTATTTTCTATTTTAGGCTATTCTCACGTATATAAGTTCCATACAATAGAAATTTTTTTAGTTATTTAAGTATTTTGAAATAATTTCTATTTTTTCTATTCTTTTATAAAGGTTTTATCAATTAACAAACCTCAAGGGAATTACAAGGGGCTTGTAAAGGATTATACCGATTCAATTTGAGGGATATAAAAATCATAATTATATTTTGTACTGACAATTTTTGGGATTAAAATTTATACTTTACTTCAGAAATTATATCAAAATTATAGATTAAGATTTCATAACAATTTAATTCTTTTATATTCTTCTAGTTGCTTCGCCCGAGATCTTTTGCTAAAGACAAAAAACTACTTAATATTAATGGGTATTCTGTATATTTGTGTAATCTCGTGATACATTGTAGTCCTATATAAATTGGATACTGATTAGGTTGGAGTCTCTTATTTCAATTCAATGTAATATACACATATATGTATATTTATACATTATTCAGGGTGACTCGGAAAAAATGCCAAACACTTTAAATAAACAGCATTAATATTGTACTATTACTTTATACTAAGCAGCTTCGTCCCTAGAGGTAGAAGGTACCCTTTTAAAAAATAGCTAAAAAGAATCTCCCTTGGACCAAAAAGAAGCATCACTGTAAAGGAGAGCAAAATTTTTACACAGGAGTTAGCAAGATCTTTCAGTACAAACAGACAGACAGATAGACATCGTGTACATTTACGCAGGGCACGGCAGCCAAGCGTAAGCCTCAAATCGTCATATCATCACTTTAAAATTAAGTTGGATGTCTAAACCTGTTCTTTTAGAGAATTTTTTTTTTTTGTACAAAAGCGGGTTTTTAATTTGAAGCTTAGGCGCGGCTGCCGAGCACTGAATTTATGTCAAGAATTTAATCAATACGATCAAATTGTCTAATAATTTTATACAAATTCTTACTAAATAGTATGATTTTATCACAATTTTTAAACACACAATTCATTTATTCAACACCCTGCATATCAAAGATATATAAGTAAATGTTATCTTATGTTATAAAAGAATTATTATACATATCAAGTATAAGAACTATTAGCTTATGCATATGAAAACAATACTAATTGGATTCCAATCCACTTTAGGAGTTCTAGTTCTGTTACTCCATTACAAGGGTCTATCTGTCTGTTCGTTCTCTAATTGATAAAGTTGGCTATGAAAGACAGATATTTGCAACTTTTAGTAATAATACGAATTTTATGATATTAAAAGATTTTTAGTGAAAACCAAATAGATAGGCAAATTTGAATTTTTATATTAGCAGCTGCGCTATTCTTTTTCAGTGGTTGCTTGGGGGGGGGGGGGGATATTAGTTAAATTGTTTATTGTAAAAATCAGACTTCAGAATTTCTTTGGATTTGCATATCTTTTTGGTTAACCAATATCCCCCACCGCACCCAACCCCAGCAAAAAAAATATTGTTTTTTTAGATCTTGTGCTTCATTGGCGCTATTTTTTAGCAAATTAACATTTGAAACTATTAACTAAAGGATACATTAACTATTGAATAAAATAATTTGAAAGATTCCTGTAATAAAGAGGAATGTTAAAAATATTTTTTTCAGGTCTCCCAACTTGCGAACCTCTAGCAATTCTTACCTGGTAAATCTGGCACTGTCAGACCTACTTCTGGCAGCCCTGACCTGTCCAATAACTCTCTGCCAGCTAGTATCCAAGCATTGGCAGCTTCCTCTGTCTGATACGTTGTGCTCCTTGTCCTACTTCCTGCCATTGTTCTTCTCCTTCCTGTCCACCTTCACCATCACAGTGATTGCACTGGACAGGCATCACCTCATTGTACACACCAGTCAGCCAAGATACAGGTACAGTTTTTATCCTATTATATAAAGTTGTAAGCTTTTCTTGTCTGTAGCGAAGGATCTTGCTGACCGATCGGATACCGGATATTGAAACTATCCGGATTCCGGACATCCGGCTGATTTCTAATGCCAAATATCTGGCGTTGGCCAGATATCCGGCCAGATACCGGATATCCGGGCAAACCCTAATATATTTGTACTATCAAGTAAAAATGCGTTGATTCTATATAAAGTAGTATGTTTTTTTGTCTGTTATGTTCTAGTTAAATACTGAACCGATAAATTTCTCCACTTATGACAGATTCATAGGTCCTGGGATGGTTTTAGGCTAATGTTTTTCTTAGGTCTCGAGATGGTTTTAAGCTAAATTACTTTTTTCTCCCCTAGGGGCACGACCACCAGTCATATAACATATATAATAAGTTTATTTTATTCAAGAGA
The DNA here is from genome assembly GCF_053477335.1 of Acartia tonsa. Lineage (NCBI taxonomy): Eukaryota > Metazoa > Arthropoda > Copepoda > Calanoida > Acartiidae > Acartia > Acartia tonsa. Next base: position 26,423,254 of record NC_137261.1, read on the forward strand.
AGAAAAACATTTGAGAATGAACATTTGGTTAACAAAATACTGTCATTTCCAAAGATGGAATTTTTTCTGAGACTTAAAATTTATGTAATTCATTCTAATTTAATTGTTTGTCTTGTTTCTGCAGTGGTGTAGTTAGAGAATAGTTATTTATCACTTAGTATTATAGACAGCTTTCCGCGGATATCAGAATGAAAATCATAAGATTAAAACTAGTTTTTCATGCCCTGTAAAGCCGAAGGCCCATGCTATAAAAACTTGTATTTATTTTATGATTTTTATTTTAATTATCGTGGAAACGTGTCTGTGAAATGATGCTACATGTGATTTTTCGGTATGGCTGAGAACCTGTTCTAATCCAGCGGACATTAATCGGTTACGAAGCCATGATAGAGAGAAAATTAGGACATTTATTTGCAACTTGAAGTTTTCTAGATTTTCAACAATAAGTTAACATTTTATATAAAAAAGAAATGAAAATAGGCCAGAAATTAATAAATAATGAATACGCCTCATAACTTAAACATGTTCAAAATAAGAGGAATTATTTATAAAGAAGGTATTTTATTTATTCAAATGTTCTTATTAAGTCAAAGTGTTCTTAATTATGACCATTTCATTCATATACATTTGATCATAATTTAGAACAATTAGATTTTGAGACAAAGCCCAATCTGTACAACTTTTGATTTCTGTGACGTAATAAAAATGAGATATTCTCCAACTCTTCTTTAGGGGCTTTCTTTCCCACTTCTCATCTCCCTCATTTTATGACGTCACATTAATCAAAAGTGGTGTAAAAGTCAGATTTTGAATGAAACTTATTTTTAGGACAGTAGTATCGTGTATAGCCCTGGCAGCAATTTGGATAGCAGCTTTCCTCTGTGCGGCTCCTATTCTTCCAAATACAAGGTTAGTACCCATTGTTTTAAACAAAGATATCTTATTTGTTTGCTCAATTGTTTTGGGTACTTTTATTGAATTTTGATTGATTGGTTTCAAATAATTCGTGTACAAACTTTCAAATAGATAATTTTAATCTACAGATGAGGTAATTCTGTTAACCTCATCAGAGAAACATGTAATTTATTTGTCTTTTTTATTCGCTAATTTGAGTTCCCCTTTTGAAAAGCCTCACATAGGTTCTAGTATGGTTTAATGCTGTTTTAATTATTTATTTCTGCCTTGGTATGTTCATATCCTATTTTTCTACTCCCTAAAACCCTTTAAGACAGTGTCCCTAAGTGATAATGTAGCATCTATTAGTAGGTTTAGAATTGAGAATGATATGAAACCTGCTTTTCTCTGTGTAACACTTGAGCCATCCTAAATAAGTTGTATTCAATCACTAAAACTTTAAATTTAGACCTTAAATGGTTTACTGAACTATATCTGTATACATTTTTTAATAAATATAAAAAGTTAATTTTTGTCAATAAAATCTAATAATGTTTTTATATAAGATATGTACAATTACATCTTATATGCCTCTTAAGTAGGACAAAATTTAATTATAGTTTGTTTTTACTTTACTACTTCCTGGAGTTGTAAATCATAAATAAAGATATAAGCAGGGCTTGGCAGCAGAGACTAAGCCTTAAATTTTAACCCGTTGCTGTGAATTTTTTTTAAAAAGAAGGATTGCCATATTCAAGTCAAGTTTAGACCTCCAGCAGATTTTTAGAATTAAAAAAAAAGATTGTAAGTGGCTGACGCGCGGCTGCCGAGACCTAGAAATAATTGATTCTAGTTATAGGTAGAAATTAGGATAATAGGTAGTAGGCAAATGAAGTATAGATTAAGATTCCGAGAAAAAAAATCCTTAAAAAAGTTAACTTTTTAGCATTTAGTCAACAAACATTTTTCTGAATCTTTCATTTTTATAAATTGACTTTTTTAATCCGAATATAGAAATATTTTGTGTTAGATTGTTGTAAGTTATTAATAAAAGTTGTGTTTCCCTCACAAATAAAATTTCTGTATTTTCCCTCAAATTACTTGTTGTACACACATTAAGAGATATAAGTTTTCCGGAATTTTGATGTAGGGAGTAGATTTGAAATCTGCATCAAATTTTAAGGATTTTTTATAAAATTCGTTTTTTGTAAAATTCTTTATCTAAAAGCGAAAATACATTTTAAGTTAATTAATTTTGACCAATAGGATAGGTGGATTTTAAACTACCTGCGCTCTAATTGGTTGAATGATGTACGACATCCAATCAGAGCGCAGATTTTTTAAATCCACCAATCACAGATGCTAAAATTAATTAACTTAATTTGTATTTCCGCTTTTAGATAAAGAATTATATAAAAAACGAATTTTATAAAAAATCCTTAAAATTTGATGCAGATTTCAAATCTACTCCCTACATTACAATTCCGGAAAACTTATATCTCTTAACACACATACCCCCCCCCCCCCCTGTATTTTTCATATTTATTTCTTTCTTTGTTTGTGTTTTACTAGGGATCCCACATGCGTTAGGCATTATCAATTTATCCTATTATATAAAGTAGTAAGCTTTTTTGTCCGTAACAAAAGATCTCACTAACCGCTGAACCATTTAGTTTTCCATTCCTAGGAATCTTCAAATATGCCCTATGATGGTTTTAGTCTATGTTAATTTTAGATTTTAGCTTTTGCAAGGTTTTAGGCCATTTTCTGGACCTACTTTACCCCTTTAAATTAATATCCCTAGATGCTAGGAACGCAGCAAATTGTTTTTAAAAGTAAGGGTGGGGGTAATTGCATAACAGTCACTTTTTGGAAAATCACAAAAAAAAATCTTTCCTATTGACGCTAAATTATTAAGATTTCTGATGAAATACACTCTTGGTACAACAAAGCTACTCAATAATCATTCACACTCTATGTCAACATCTTAAGTTTTAGATTGGCGAATCTTACTACGATTACGCATATAATTGTTAGAGCGAAGCATTACTATAACTAAATCTTAGAAAAGAAAGTATGTCGATACTAAGCATGCTATATTAATATTAGACATCAAACAAATTATATTCTAATTCTTAAATTGCTGTTACTCTTTAAGCGTTAATGTTTGTTTGTCCGCCTGTCAGATATATTGAGTTTCGCTTTTTATGGATTTGGTAGCCTTGTTATTTTCTCTAACATATAAAATATCTGTCTATTACACAAAATATAATCTGTTTTCTTTATTTCAACTTAAAATGTCAGTTTTTATGATTGGTTCTATATTTATGTACATATATGTATGTATATATAACCTTTACTTGTACTTCATGTACATTACATATTTCAGTTTTTATTGGTTATAAAACCTATAAAATGCCATTGGTTTTATAACTTTACCAATAAAAAATCTTCTTACGAAAGACAATAAATTCCATAGTTAGATAATATGGGATAAATTGATATAAAAACTAGGGTTGGGTTGGATATCCGGTGTGGCCGGATATCCGGCCATTTTTAATATCCGGCCGGATACCGGATATTGAAACTATCCGGCCGGATATTCGGCTATAACTTTTTTACTATTTTACACCAAAAATCTCTGCTTTTTAAAATTTTAAATGGCTATAATTTTCTTATTATTGAAGATAGAAGAACATTTTTTGAATATGTTTATCTTTATGCAAATTTTATTATATGAAATCTCAAAAGTTTAATAATAAATATTTTTTGCTACTTTAATATCTGGTAATTTAGCCGGTTATCAAGCCGGGTATCCGGCCAAAAAAGTATCCGGCCCAACCCTAATAAAAACCCCAATGCTGATAACAGTTATTTCTAGCATCGTATTATAAACAGCTTTCCGCGGATATAGAATGTACAATTATAAGATTAAAACCATTTTTTTAGCCCCGAGCGAAGGCATGAGCTAAAAAACTGATATACATTTTTATATTCATAGAAAGCTGGTTAGGATACGATGCTAGAAATAACTATTATTAGCATTGGACGTCTATGCAAATAGACCCTGAATTAACTATGACATATTAATATCATGATAATAAAAAAATTCTTATAGAATATAAATTGTATATCCTTATTATTAATTATAATTTATATATCTTTGCTTTTTAAGCGATATTCTCCTTTTCTTATGAAAGGTTTATGGGAGGGGGACTCAAAAATTTTTATAATACAAAGTAGAACATTGTCTGTCCGTTTGTTTGTCTAATACGCTGAACCAATAGGGTTTTCCTTTGCATTAAAACTTCTTATAGGCTAAGAAAGGATTCCAAAAATACACCTGCCAAGAACAAATTATTGCATTCAAACTAATTTTTGACATAATATTTAGGTTAGATGTTCACACTCTACCAGAGCCACACAGCAAGCTACTAGGAATATCTCACAGAGCATACTGCAAGGAACATTGGAATTATCAAAATGGAAGGTAAAACAATTAACTTTAGGGCAAGAATGTAAAAAGGAATGGGGGGGGGGTAATTAACCACCCCCTTTTTTTAAAAAACAAATTTGTTTTAAATTGAATGTCCTTAGTTTTTGATAATCAGGCAAATTTTTCAAATTTTTTAACCAAATGGTTTTTACCCCATCCTGAATGTATTTTTGAGGCTTGTGGGTAATTAACTCACCATAAAAATTTCCTCCAGGTAAAATTATTTTAAGGGGATAGTTGAATTATCCTCCTCTCGAGTTTTTTTAATCCCTCCTCCCAGTCCAAATTTACTATGATATTTAGATGTATGTATAAGGATTTTTTCATGATAAAATTTTTTCTTAAAACATTATACTTATAAAACATTCAATGAATGTTAAAATGATGCAAGAAAATATTCTACATTTATACAAATTCCACGATTTTGCACCCAATTATAGAAAAATATTTTGCATAATATGAACATAATTGGCAAGATATCTAAGTCATTCTCTAGCTAGCTATGTTAAAATTTAATTCAGTGAAAATTATTATTTTTATCCGCATATTAAAGTAACAGGATCTGTGTCTGTCTGTACCGAGGTATCTCGCTAACCGCTGGAACGATATGGTTCTCCTTTACAATATAACTTTTCATAGTTCCTGTGAAGGTTTATAACTATTTTTGGAATGGGCCCCCCCCCCAAAAAAAATAAATCTCTTTAGAACTAAAGTTGAAAATAAACATCGGACAACAATTTAACCTTCCGACATTTAAACATTTTAAATTGAAAAGAAGAGAGGGGGGGGAGTAGATTTGGTTCTTTTTTATAACTTCAGGGTTGGTTAGCATAGGCGTTATTGGGTACTTGATAGCTCCATAGGATTAGGGCACCGCAGGTATAGGTCCTTGCAGGAAATAGGTCCTTGCAGGGATTAGGTATAGGGGACAAACTACCTCCTCCTAATTTCCATAATAAAATGCTAAACGGGCTTTTTATGGGAAAGCGCCATTAATCAAATTTTCTTGTCTTATCCCTCCATCTCTGAATGTACAGAGACAAGATATTGTAAATATTTATTTATTAAAAGATATAATATTTTTCATTGTCCTATCCTCTATCTCTTAATATGCACTGCGCAGTGACAAGATAGTGCATAGATTTGTTAAAAGAAAGTTTAATTTTATTTCATTGTTGTATATATTCTCTGTATATGCAGAGACAAGATATTGTATATATTTGTTTCCAAGAATTCCAAGATTTATTGCTTTTCTACCCACAGGGTCTTCTTATAAACATGCATACTAAAGCAATTTCGTACTTATTTGCAAAAATATTCAGGCTTTCATAAAGGGGAAAGGAGAAAAAAATCAAGTTGGATGTGATATTTTAACATTTACCTTTGAACGAAGCTTTTAATAGTGCCTATAAAAAATGACGTCTTACTTGCCTCAATTGGTTATTGCAAATGTATACTGGCTTGCTGTTGGTAATTTAGTCTGTGTATTGGCCTTTTATTGGTCATTTGTATTGTATGACGTCATTTTTTAAAGGAACTAAAAAGAGGTTCCCTTGGGTTTTTTATGACTTTCAAATTTTAGTGCAGTTTTTTCATTCACATGATAAATACTGCAGTAATTAGTGGTTTTATACTGCTTTGTATGAACATATTTTACAAATATCTTTCTTCAATATCTTTTTATTCCTAAGGCACGTTCACTAAACCTATATATCTGGGAAAAGAACAATGTTTTGTTTTATAAAACTATAAAATCTAAATAAGATTTACAGAACAAATACATAAAACAAGAAAGAACGAATATGATAAAATAGAGCACAATTTATATTTTTAGTTGCTTCGCCCCTAGCAATCAGGGTTTGTGTTATATTTATAAAGGTTTGGGGTATGAAAGTAGCCTAAAAGAACTTACACTAATCTTCTTAGAAAAGTAAAAATTATACATGTAACTATTTGACTGTAATCATTAATTTCATTGATTCAAAATGAATATATTGAACTAGTAAACAAATATCGTTTTGGAACTAGATTTTGTTATTTTATTTAATTTGAGAACTAATAAAATTCGTATTAAGTTTATAGTTCTTAATAAGTTTAAATTTGTACAGAAACCCAACCAAATATTTAAAAGATTTTCTAGATACAAATACTAAAAAAATTATTCTAATGAATCAACACTTGTCTTTGATCTAATTTGACCAGGGATCTAAAGCTGCAAAAATTACACAACTTTTTTCCTTCTGCTTTTAAAATATATTTCTAAACATATAAATTGCCATTCCAAGAACATGATTAAGTATCCAGCTATGTCTAAAGATACAAAAGTCAATTCTGTGCTGCTGTTTCAAGATTTTTTCCCAAACCTGAAATCTAGAAATATCGAAAAAAGACTTTTAAAAGTATTTTGATTTGTCAGACATGTAAAAAAGTAAAGCTATTTAGGACACTTTTTTTAATGTTGAATCAAATTTTATAGATTCTAAATTTTAATATTTTGTTTAGGTTGATGTACAGTATTTTCACACTATCAGTGCAGCTACTTCTACCATGTGCTATTCTAACTATGGCTCATGCAAGGTAATTCTAGTCAGTTTAGTAGTACATCTATTCTATAACTAGGACATGTCTGTACGTCCGTATGTCACATATCCGTCACAACGTAAAATATTAAAGCTTACAAAGTTTTCCTCTTTTCACTATTTTTATTTACTTTTATCTAAAATACAAAGTAGCTTGATGACTGTCTGTCCGTCCGTCAAGATCTCGGTAATTACTGAACCGATAGGATTCTTCTCTTCCCCCCATATTTTTTTTGCAGAACATTTCCTTGGTCCTGTTCTTTGCTGAAGATTTCCCTGTTCCTTTTACAAAAAAAAATTTATCACCTCTTGGGGCAAAGCCCCTAGAGGCTAGGGGCGAAGCCGCTAGTATTAATATATGTCAGGTAAAAGGGAAATCACACCAAAAATAAGTTTTAATCCAAATTACTCCAACAAAATAATTAATTTTCGGCAATTCCATATGGAATTAATTGGCTGAATAGAAGCCCCTGGATAAATGTATTTGCAATAATGGCATCACGCGCGCGTATATTCTAACCTTCTTTGTAATTTATCAAAGAATGTAAGAATCTTTGTTCACTTGAGCTGGATCTTTAAATTGTTTAGTGGTGCGCTGAATCGGGGCGATCCAGTTCAGCGCACCTAGATATTATTAGATTTCAATCTTTAAATCAAAATGGAATTTGCGAATCAGCGCGCTCAGTGGTGCGGTATTTGCGCGGCAATGGCACTCAACGAGTGACATTGCCGAACCAAACTGGGGTGAACTGGATCGCCCCGATTCAGCGCACCACTAAACGATTTAAAGATCGAACTTTGGTTATGCTGAAATAATTGTAAAGAAACAACTTTCAATTGTGATTGAAAATACAATAAAAATTGGAATTTCTAATTTTAGATATCTCACATTCTAAAGATTTTAGAAATAGTTTTTATTACATCCGTTTTAAGTTTTGCATTTATCATGTATCTTTTTTTAAAAGGTTATCAAAAGGTTACATATTTTTTTTCTTTTCATTCGAATATTTTTATACAATTATGTAAATATAAGAATTATAATTTATCATTCTTTAGATAGGGAGATTTTAAAAATTTACTTTTTAGAATCTACCGCAAGCTGCGAAGTCTCCCTTTCTGGAACAACCGCAACGCTAGTAGTCAAGGCAGCGGAACTGCCAATAAAACTAGCGGTCGTTTTCGCCGAGGATCCACCGCAGCCATCAGTACAATGGCGGCTGTTATTGTCCGCAGACAGCAGCCAGAAGCAGCGGCACAACCTCCAGCGGTTACGCCCCGAGCTGGGCGGGGCAGCAGGACGCTGTATCTCCTGATTTGTGTTGTGGTGGTGTTTGTAATTTCCTGGCTCCCACTCAACACACTAAATCTTCTTCTAGATGTTGGTTACAAAGACGACATTTTTGGGTAAGTGGGTTTTTTATTTATCTGATTTATCCATTTTTGTCTTTTTTTTTGTGCTGGGCAGGGGCGAAGCCATTAGAACAATTTATTTTCCTTCTTCTTTAATCCTTTTCTCAAAGTATAAGGATATGGTTCTACTTTACACGGTAGCTTCTCATAGGTCCTGGGAAGTTTTATAGCTGTTTAGGGGGGGGGGGGAAATCACCAAAAAATATTCCTAAAGCAACATTGTATGACTTAATGGTTTCTCTTCCTACAAGGGTACGAAACTTTTCTTTTTATACTAGTAAATATATATAATAACTAATATTGAATTGTTTTTAGAACAAGCGAAGTTGGATTTCGAGTAGCCTTTGCTATGTGCCATCTACTGGGCATGTCTTCAGCTATCTCCAACCCAATCATTTATGGATATTTTAATCAGGTAATTTTTTATGGGACTAAGGAAAGTATCATGTGTGACCTTATAATAATACGTCTATTATCCATCTCTTTTTTTTGGGGGGGGGCCTTTCCTAGTTCTCTTCTCATACTTATTTTTATAAACGTATTTTTATGACGTCAGACTTTCATACTATACAATACATACAGAGGAAATAAGAAAGTTTGACAGCATTAATTTTTAAAGACAATAGTCCACGAGCAGGAAATTTAAAAAAAAACGAAATAAAAAGATTAATTTCTTACTGTATTAAAGACAGTGCGAAACACTTTTTTTCACTGTGTTTTAGCACTGGTTTTAATCCAGAAGAAAGGAATTGCTTGGGAGCCATGCAAGAAATATGTATTCTTTCACCTTATTTATACGCTCAAGTTGTCATAAAGAATAAAGATTTATATCAGAATTCTTTTTTTTGGATCAAGTCTTAGATTCAAAGGTTTTTTTCAAAAACTTAAAAAGCTACTAGAGGCCAAACAGCTGAACGCTCAACACACAATTACATATTGTTTAAACTAGAATAAAAAGTCTAAGAATTATCCTAAAAGCCATTAAAGTAAAACAATAGAGGGGGAGGGTGTTAAATAACTGTGAGTCCCCACCCCGGGGACCCATGACGACTTTTAATCGGGTTATCAGCCAATAGCATTGAAAATATTAACACAGCCAAGAGCACAAAGCAATTTGGACCTATGTAGTTGTCTAGCTATGCTTATCACATTTATTGAAAAGCCAATGCAAAGCCAGCATCGCAGTTAAATGCGCATGAGAATGTATTTTACGCGTTTTTTTCTCTAGCTGTGCATAGGTTATATGTTTAGCCGTTTGGCCGATATCAAAAATTGTCAGAAAAAAAGAACTTCCTATTTTTTTTCGACTTGATTAATGTTCTTGTGCTACCGTATATTGAGATTTATGGTCATGCAAAGAAATAAATAATTGTTATTTCTAACATCGTATCATAAACAGCTTTCCGCTGATATAAAAATGTACAATTATAAGATTAAAACCAATTTTTGGCCCTGAAAGGCCGAAGGCAAGGGCTTAAAAAACTGGGCTTAATCTTATGATTGTACATTTTTATATTCGTAGAAAACTGGATATAATACGATGCTAGACATAGTTTTTTTGTATCGATGAGAATCCATCAGATATTAATCGGTTTCGAATGAATACGGAAAAATATGATAGTAAATATTAATATGTAATATCACTTATAGATTATAGAGATAAAGGGATAGTGATATAAAAAAAAATAATGCCAGTTCTTGAGGGAAAAATATAAAAATCATGATTGGATTGTAGAAAGTAACATTGTCGGAACTTTAGCACCAATAGTTTTGATCTAAACAAACAAGGAGCAATATTGTTCATGACATATTTTTCTATCCATTAATCTCTGCTTAATACGCCAGGATTATTGTACAGTATTAATTTCTATTTGTCAAATACTTTGCTTCAGTCCAACTGACGTAAAACAATTATAGTTGCTATTTGAAGCATACATCTTATTTTTTTTTATAGGATGTCTGTTCGTCTGATTGTGTCTTTGTGTGTTTGTACCGAAGGATCTCGCTAACCGCTGAACCGATCGGGTTCTCCTTATAAGGGTAGCTTCTCATAGGTCCCGGGAAGGTTTATAACTATTTTGGGGGAGGGTACTACCACCCTCCTAAGAGAAATCGCCCCTAGAAAAAATTCCACCCTCAAAAAAAATTATTTTTGTAAAAAAAAAATTTACTATTTCTTTTTAAATCTAAAATAATAAATTGGGTTATCAAATTCGACTCTCCCTCTTCAAGTGCCTTTAGAGAGGCGTAGCCGCTAGTATTTTATAAAGGAAACAGAATTTTAATAGTCCTCTTAAAATAGGGCGTTAGGGGTTAATGCAAATCTTGGGACGTTCAGGGAGGTTAGACAGATTATTTACCCTCCATAAAGAGTTAAAAGCTCTCCCCCCCCCCACACACATAAAAGCTTTGACATACTTGGCCACCTCCGATGTAGTTGTCCATTGAGATCTCGTAAATGCCTGGACCAAAGTTGCAGTAAAGAACATTTACTCTAGTAAGAAATACTTTACCAAATTTAATTTTTTCATTGTAAAATAAGATCAAATTAAGTTCTTGGGCTACAACAATCATTGATTTACAATTTTTATAAAAATCCTTTGAAACCAATTTATATACAATTCTAATATTTGTTGCTTTTTTCAGGGTTTCCGTGAGGAGTTTATGAAGGTGTTACTACCATGTAGAAAATCAAACAATAATAATCAACAAATCTCTGTTATTCACAACAAACAAAATCAAGCAACCACAAAACTTTAAAATTATATGTTAAAAGTTAAAATTGATTAAAACCATATTCTTAATTAATTATAAATAAATCGATATGATGTCTTAATGTCCTTATGTCTGTATTATAAGATCTTGCTAACCGATACGGTTCTCTTATTAGAGGGGGGACCTCCACCACACACCCATGAAAACTCACCCCTACATATAAATTACCTTAATGCCCCATTTTTTCATTCATCTTTTTAAAATGAAATCGAAGGAGGTCGTAATACCCCCCCCCCCCCCTCCGTCTGTCTTTAAGGCGACCCTAAAAGCAATAAGGGCAAAGCCGCTGGTCATGATCAATTGGTGCAAAGAAGGCGTCCTAACTTTTGGGATTTTTATTTAAAGTAGCTAGTCGGTGTTTTTAGTAAGTAGTAGATGTAAAATGGTCCACAGAATTTAAATATGCAATCGGTTTTTTTTTATAGACCTCTTATTTTTGAAGTAATTTAAGTTTGTTTGTTTTTTTAAATTAAGTGTGTTTTAAGGTACTAAAACGCAACAAAAAAAGAAGAAAATTGCAATTATGAACAAAAATAGTAAGATCTTTAATTTGACACCTTACTTTTTGAATTCTGTTAAAATCGATTTTTTTAACCTTGGTGAACGAAAACTTTGAACTTGAATATATCCTAATACAGGCATAAAACATGTGTTAATATATACCTTTAGAATGAGAAAAATATTACAAATCCATTGTAAGCAAAATTTAAAAAGTTTACAAAATATGATAAAAAAAATTTATGAAAATTGTTTGAATGTTGAATCATGAATGGCCCTTACAATCAGCTGATCAAAATAAGGTAGAAGGGTTATTTGTGCTCCAACTTAAAAGACCACTGAAACAAGAGGAAAATAACAAAAGTAAAACTAACTCCGATCATATTGTTTTTAAGGTTATTCAATTATGTTTAATCTACAATCACAATTGTAGATGGTAAAAAAGAGATATCTTTTCAGAGAAAACTTTTATTAATTACCATATTTTTATCACTCTTTTAGGCAATAAAAATGTGAAAAATATTTTTAAAACTGGGATTTCAAACCTGCTGATTGTAAGGGCCATTCATGATTCATACGATTGAAACAATTTTCATATATATATTTTTTTATCATAGTTTATTAATAATAATAATTACTCAACATAATTTAAAAAGTAAGGTGTTAAATTAAAGATCTTACTATTTTTGTTCAAAATGGCAATTTTCTTCTTTTTTTGTACTTTAAAACCGACTTAATTTTCTAAAAAAAATTAAATTACTTCAAAAATAAGAGGTCTACAAAAAAACGATTGCATATTTAAATTCTATGGACCATTTTACATTTACTACTTATTAAAAACGCCGACTAGGAATTCTAAATAAAAATCAACAAAGTTAAGACTCCTTCTTTAAGAATATAATAATTGTCTTTCTTTAAATAATTCCATTTACAAGTTGTTAAATATTAAATAATTATATTATATTAGTTATAATATTAATAATCTTAAATAAATATGTATTATATATTCATCTTTTTAAAAGCGAAGCTTTTTTATTATTAGGGTCGGTCCGTCCGTACGTCCGTCCAAGATAGATAGCTTTTATTCGTTAATTTAGGTATGTTAAAATTGTACTATTGATTTCAAACTTTGCATGATGATTTCTGTAGTAGTTAGGTACGATTTAGAAAGCGTAGCAACTCTATAATAATTACCAGAATGTCCGTACGTCCATTTTAAACATGTTGATTTTTCTACTTTTTTAACAACAAATTTTTATGTGCTCTAATTATCCGTTTGATCTGATTTTTGGTATATTGATTCCTGGGACAACAAAGAACAATATCATAGGCAAAGCAACTCTATAATCAAGTCCTAAAAATGTAAGTATGTCCATAATTTATAAACATTATCCTGTATCAAGCAGTTTTTCAACAAATTTACTTAAAATTTTGCTTCGACTCTTTTACTTTATATTTTGATTTTTCAGTTCAGACACTATACAAGTGTTAATGTCCGTTTGTCCTACTGTTACAGTGCTTCGCTTTTATGGATGTTGTCATCCTTGTTTTTATAAAAATAATTTCATAACTTTATGAAACACTACTCTACAATTCTTCGTCTGTTCGTCTATAGTATATAATTACTTTGATTGCACGTCAAAAAACATTTCAAAAACGTATATACTGACTTAAAGGTTAAAACTATAGAGCTCCTATTCATTCTAGATTGTTCTTAACTGTTTTTAATCGATAAAACAATTCTACCAAGCCTATATTAGGTTACGGGTGTACAGTCCCCTATTAAAGAAAAGTTTATTTTTCAGTACAAAAAAGTAATAAGCAAAGTTGTGTATTGTTAACTTTTAGGGAAAAGTTAGTAGAGAGATATTCTTTGCCAAAGAAATGTGTACATAAGTTAGTACATGATAATTGGATAATTTCTCAACGTACTTTTTACACATACAGGTGCTTTCCCTCAAAGTGCCTTATGAGCACTGACCCCCAACTCCTATTTTATAAAATATAAAAAAAGATTGAGGGTGGAGCATTTTTTTTCTATGCCCTACCATTTCGGGTTGGTCCTAACCCTTCAGGCCTATACTTACGATGCCCTAACCATCCGGGGGCTACCCCTTACCCATTATAACCTAACCTAAACTGTTTAAGAGTAACAATCTAAAAAACGAAATAAGACCCTTCCGATTTATTCCAATAATAAGGTTTTTTGTGGGGGGGGGGGGATTAAGTGCTCAGCTAGTACTTTGAAGAATAACACTTACATGACACCAGTTTTATTAGAAAATGATGTATATTCACATCTTATTCATGCAGCGAATATTAATGACGATATTACAAAAAATAAATCTTTTCTAAGTGTCAGCACTTGAAAAAAAAAAGTCGGTCAGACTAACAAAACAGAGAATAAGTAAGAAACAAAATAATATGTAAAAGTCGAAACAAAAGTTTGATTTATATTAGTCGCAAAACTACTTGATCATAGATTGCCTTTTAGCTTTATAAGGACATATTTTATTTTTTAAACTTGATTAAAGAGATGATTAATCTTATGGAAATCAACATACCAAGATGGTTAGATTTACAGAGAGCATACAAGCTCTTTAGTAACTAAGTGTTGCAATTCTCTTTTAGAAAAGCTTCACTTTTAAAAAACGTATGAAGTAAAAAATTTGGAATATTTTAATTTTAAATATATCAAAAATACTATATCAACAGGAATTTCATCAAAATATCTATTGAATTTTTATCAATTTGAAAAACTTTCAAAAATAATTTAATTTAATTTTAATGTTAAAAAGTGTGTTTATGCATATATCATCTTAGAAAAACTTTATTACATCTTGATATTAATTAGCCACTATTTTTAAAAAATCCTGGGCTAGTCTAGAAGTCATTGCACTTTTAGATTTACAATAAAAGATACTAGTGGCTACGTCCCTAGTGGCCTCTAGGGACCCCTTTAATTTTTTTTTTTTTTTGGGGGGGGGTATTTTTTCTAGGGGATCTCTTGGAAGGGTTGTGATACCCTTTCCTAAATTTATTAGAAACCTTTCCATGATCTATGAAAAGCTATCCTGTAAAGGAGAACCATATAGGTTCAGTGGTTGATTCTTCGGTACACACAAACAGAGACACACAGATCCTGTTACTTTATTATCAGAATAAAGGAAAATGTAAGACCTAGAAATCTTTATTGGTTTCTTGGCCTACTTGGTTTCTTAAAAGCAGATAACTTTTATTATTCCATATTCTACATTAAACATATTTGTTTAGTCTTTATTTATTATAATGTTAACAAAATCTATAACCAATAGCCCTATATTCATAAAAAAATATAATCATTTCCTACTAAAAGTAATTTTAAGGTTCCATATAAAAAAAATATTGTATATTCTTAAAGATGTAAACATTTCTTTACAATAAACTAATATTAAAGAAATAAATTATTTCTTGATTTACTTATTTAGGATAATCAGGAGAAAAGTAATAAATAAACAACTGAGGGATAGAAACTGCGCAAATTTTAGTTTTTGTGTTGAATTTTGTATCTTGGAGTGATTACAAGGATGACAACATCCATAAAAGCAAAGATATGGAACAGTAAGTAAAAGGAACATTAACACTTGTACAGTGTCACAACTGAAAAAGCAGAATATGATAAAGATAAACATTACAAATGACTATCAATACCTTATATACGCTACTGCTTTGTCAGATTCATGACGGTTTTTTTTTAAACTATTGGCTTTCTGTTCATATGTAATTTCAACATTTTGGACATAATTAGCCAAATCTTATAAAATTTTCTAATCTAGCCTAGAAGTTAGGGTTTCTTTAGCCTTGAAAATATATATAGGAATATACAAGACTTAGGATTGCCTAAAATATTTTACATTATTTTGCCTAGTGACTTATACTGTTCCAAAATCTCTGAAAAGTTTTTTTTATAACTTCCATAGAAGGAATGAATGCATCTATGAAAATGAGAAAAGAATATGTATGTATGTGTGTATGTGTGTGTGTGTGTGTGTGTGTGTGTGTGTTTATTGTTGTGTGTATGTGTGTGTGTGATTTAACAAAAGGTCAATAATAAAGTTAATATTATATTAGTTATCTATCGTATTTTTATAATATTGATCATACTGGAATGGATATTCCAATTATTCTGGACATGTGCCATCACATGACAAAACTTGAAATTTATTTCTCTCCTTCTTGAACGAAAAAATTACAAATTTTGTCATGTGATCACTATATTGACAGATTAATTTGTAAATTCATTCCCGTATATGCAAAATTACAAAAATGCTATACATAATTTTGTCATATTTTAAAAGAAAATGTATGAATTAATAATAAATTTGAAATATGCTTTATGATTTTATCCAGCTTGAAAATTATTCTAAGTGTCAACTAGGCATACAAGACTCTTTCGAGGCCTTGTAATTGGAATGATGTTAATCTAAATTAATGTCAAAGGATCAATTGGAGGGCAAGTCTGGTGCCAGCAGCCGCGGTAATTCCAGCTCCAATAGCGTATACTAATGTTGCTGTGGTTAAAAAGCTCGTAGTCGGAGAAAGGTCAAGTGAACTCAGTATTATTTTAAAAGCGAAGCTTTTCCACAATTAGGGTCGGTCCGTCCGTCACAGTTAATTTAAACAGGTTAGAATTGGCCTATCGATTCCAAACTTTACATAATGATTCCTGTAGGAGTTAGGTACAATTTAAAAAGCGTAGCACAACTCTATAATCAATACCAGAATGTCCATTTTAAATATGTCGATTTTTAATTTTTTGTTAAAATCATCCGATTCTTCAGATTTTTGAAAACTGATTCCTATTACAACAAGGTACAATGTTATAAGCGAAGCATCTCTATAAACAAGTCCCAAAAATGTAAGTATGTCCTTAAACAGTATCATCTATTTATGCAGTTTTGCAACAAATTTACTTACAATATTGTTTGTACTGGGGCATAATTATTCTGCTTATTCAGTCCTTCCATTTCAGAGCTTCGCTTTTATGGATGTTGTTAGAGAAAAAACCTAGGATTTCTGTGACTTTGTATCTCAAATTACAAAATTGGCAGTAATGATTAGGTCTCTTTCAAGCTTTATATAACACTAGCGGCTATGCCCCAAGACGCCTCATTGCAAACATACCAAGTTTTTTAGTTTAAAAAAAAGAAACATATGCTAAATCATGTTCATATTTCAGTGTATTATTTCCAAAGACCAACTTTACATTAGTTAAAGTTTAATATCAGATTCTAGGAAATACTTATTTCAACTTAAAGTAAGAAAAACAAAACAACTAAAAAGACAACAAAAGTTTTGATTAACATTGTTCAAAGTTTTGCTAGGATATTTTCAATTCTTTTCATTTTAATCTTTTTGCAAAAAAGGGGGTGGTAGGGTTGTTAACCCCCCAAAAAATAATGAATAAGATTTTAAAAATTTACATTCTGTGGTTTAACGCCCTCATATTTTTTTTTCTTTCTTTTTTGAGTGAGGAGAATTTTTATAGATAGAAAAATAGCTTAAAACCATCACAAATGGATGTAGAAAATAAGTGGATATTATGACAGGAGAAAAATTGTCGTCAATTTATCTTGCTAACATGGAACTAATTTATTGATCAGTTCGTTCATCTAGTTGGAGGGAGGGGGGATTAAGTGAAGGGGATAGAAGGGTGAATCGTTATTGTTGCCCGCTCCATGTTTCACTTTATTGGAGAACAAAAAAATTTGGAGTAAAATCC
The DNA here is from genome assembly GCF_053477335.1 of Acartia tonsa. Taxonomy (NCBI): domain Eukaryota; kingdom Metazoa; phylum Arthropoda; class Copepoda; order Calanoida; family Acartiidae; genus Acartia; species Acartia tonsa. The sequence goes on from NC_137261.1 coordinate 26,440,667, forward strand.
AGGTTATAGTATATCCATTTCATTGCAAGACCTTAATATTAGCCTGCTACGTGTTTCACTTTATTAGAGAACATAAAAATCTTTTACAGTGTATTGTGACGATGATATGGCATATAAAAAAAAACTTTTCAGCCTATCATAAAATATAGTTTTTACCAAATTTTGTATTTCAATAATATGTTTCAATTAATGAAAATTAGAGTATCACTTTGAAACTACTTGGTTTTTACATGAAGGGAGTTATCTTTTGTGTTTTTATTGAAGCAGCTAATATGTAGTTCATCTATAAGAAGTGGACAATTGTTCCAACGTTTGGCCGAACTATGCTGATTGACGTCATATTCCATTCTTATATGACGTCAATCGGGATAGTGCTGTAACATTTTTCCACTTTTTTTAAGACACTTGAGGTGCCGGGAAAAAATGCTTGTCTCAATACTGATTGTAGCATACATTCTATAGCTCAATTTGTCCCTCTATTTTTATCATATCAATGTAATACTAATGTGATTTGCTACTTGTGGATGCTGTCATACTTGATTTAGTTTCATTAATGTAATTGGTATTAGGTTTTGTAAATGTACTGTGAAGATAAGAAAAGACCAAATATCTTAAGGGATAAGGCAATGGGCGAAAATGTGACAAACACTCCCAATTATGATAAATAAAACTGTCCTTTCTGTAAAATACAAACTTTGGTTACCAGAATAATTTACAGTCCAATTTCCCCTCCCACCCTGGGTAAGATATACAACCTTGTACAAGTACTAATTTAATTAATTGTACAGCGATATGACAATACAATATAAATGTCACCTATAGGAGTTAAAAGACATTAAGATCAGTTCAAAGTAACATAAAATTCCTAAAAGTTTTTAGCATTTTATGTTAGGAAATGGATAAAAAAATAAAAATATTATCAAATAGCGATAAATTTCAGTATTTTAGCTGTCATCTATATTGATCTTTCTCTTGATATGAAAAAAGTTACATTTTTGTTCCAATTGACTTATCCTTTATCATTGTAATGAGGTTTTCATTTAATTAAATGTGTAATATATCACAAACTTGAAACAAAAATGATAAAGTTATAAATTAGAATCTAAATATTCATCATGCTGATTTTAATCACACAATATTCACTTTATATTATACTCATACCAAAAGTATTACAACAATATTTTCTTATTTGTTGAATAATCATTATATTTGTTAATCCTTATTAAGAATGTATTTGAATATATCGTTCATTGTCTTATCCCTTAGGATCACTGCGATATTCATGTATCAGGAATAAAAGATGGAAATCGTACATATTAACAATCTAAGTTTTGATTTCAGTTTTGCTTATAAAATATCATTAATAATATCTTGTATTAAATAAAAAAAAAGGGTCAAAAGAATTTAAGAAAATAAATAAAACCGACAAAAATCTAAATCAACTATAAGAGCTATCCGTTATGGAAAAAGGGACAGACCGATACTTAGCATAAACAAGGATGAAAACATCCATAAAAGCGAAGCTCTGAAACGATATGACAGACGAACATTAACTTTTGTTGAGTGTCAGAACTGAATATACAAAATATGAAAATATAAGGTTTGACAAAATTATACATAAATGTGTTGCAAAACTTCTTAAATACAGAATTCTGTTTAAGGACATACTGACATTTTTAATACTTGATTATAGAGATGCTTCGCTCATAAAATTCTGCCTTGTTGTAATAGGAATCAGTAATCAAAAAATCAGATCAATCGGATGTTTTATCACATAAAAAATGTTATTAAAAAAGTAAAAATCAATATGTTTGAAATGGACGTACGGACATTCTGGTAGCGATTATAGAGTTGCTACGCTTTCTAAATCGTACCTAACTACTACAGGAATCGCCATTCAAAGTTTGAAATCGATAGGACAATTCTAACATGCCTAAATTAACGAATAAAAGCTAACTATCTCGGTCCGACTCTAATAATAGAAAAGCTTCGCTTTTAAAAAGCTAAAACATTTTGTATAATGATTCTAAACCAAACCAAGTAGATAGTTTTTCTTGAGTTCTATTTTGAGTGATGTGCACCAATTTAAGGCTTCCATGAAAATCGCACACCTTCCGGACAGGTCATCCTGGCAAAGTAGCTTGATGTCTGTCCGTCTGAAGCTTAGGATCTCAGTAACCGCTGAACCGATTGTGCTCTACTTTTCAGGGATTATACCTACTGGACCTGTGATGGTTTTAAGCTATTTTCTTAGGGAGAAGCCGCTAGTTATAAAAAAAAGTAGTAAGCTTTTTTTTGTCTGAAGCGAAGGATATCGCTATATAACCGATGTGGTTCTCCTTTATAGTGGGGCTTTCTGAGGTGGTTTTAGTCTATTTTGCTACCCTTCCATATCCCTTGGAAAGAGCCCCTAGATAAATAGACTTAAACAATGCGTGTGATAGTGTTTTGTCATTACATGCAGCAAATATTCCAAGAGGATTTGAATAACAAGTTGTTAATGTAATATAAATCTACTAGCGGCTTCTCCCCTTGCCTCTAGGGGCTTTGCCCCAAGTGGTAATTAAAGAATTTATGATAAGCCCCCACTCCACCACTAATTTTAAATAATAACAAAAAAAAATTAAGGGTTTTTTTTTTCATCTTTGGGGGGTTAGGGGTGTCTCACCCCCCAAGAAATAGCCTAAAACCACCACATGACTAGTAGGTATATTCCCTGAAGAGTAGAATCAGATCAGTTCAGTGGTTACCGAGATCTTAAGGGACAGACGGATGGAAGGACAGACAGACAGACATCATTCTACTTTGTACTATAGATAGGAGTAAAACAAGGATGACAACATCCATAAGTAGCGAAGCATAAACAATTAAATAAGAATTTAGATATTCGTTGTCAAAAGTATGTATATTAGGGAAAAAAATTACGAAACCTTTTCAACATTTGTTTTTAATTTCTTAATATTTATATTTCAGTACTATGACTAACAGACTGACGGTCAAAGTAAAGTAAAGTCAAAACAACAGAAAATATAATTTTGATATTTTTAACTACAAAAATTTTAAAAAACGGACCATAAACACCAAAGATATGAGGAAAAATATGAAAAATATAAAAATAGCCAAAAACCTGCAAAAAGGCTGTCTGACCGCCATTGATGTTTTCTTGAAACGGCAGGAAATTTAATTTTGATATCTATAACTGAAAAACTTTGGAAATCGGGCCAAAAACACCAAAGATATGGAGAAAAATGTGAAAAATACAAAAATAGCCTAAAACCTTCTTAAAGGCAGTCTGACCGTCATAGTTGTTTTCTTGAAACGACAGGAAATTTAATTTTGATACTAACACTGAAAAAATTTTGGAAATCGGACCATAAACACCAAAGATATGGAGAAAAATGTGAAAAATACAAAAATGGCCTAAAACCTACTAAAAAGCAGTCCTACCGCCATTGATGTTTTATAGTTAATTGTGCTCTTTAACAATGGGAATGTTGTCAAAAAATTTCTGCCTTTTATCTTTTATTGGAGCCGAGAAAATCACGTTTCCCCCAAACTAAGACGGACATACAGACAGACAGACATTTCAAATTATAGAGTAGTTTCGCTACTAAAAAATAATGCACTACCCCATCTAAAATATGTTATCTGGTTTTCCTTTATTCTCAATGTACAGCAAGTACTTTTGATATTTATGAAATGTAATATTTTCAAGTTTTATTACTTTTTAAATACCAACAAAGCAATGGAAAAATTTCAACAAAAATGTTAAACTTTTGAGAAGACTACAACCTGTGATCCAGCTAGGGTATGGCAGAGGTTCGATGAATGGGCGGCTGAGCAGCGAATTGTAAGAATCAGACAGCTCATTTGCAACTGAAGGGTACGGCAGCTTACATAACCATTGCATCTGCAGCTTGTTGATTATCTCGGCTGCTACTCTTTGTTTAAGTTAAAATAATATTTGTATAAATCATCATATTAGCTGTTGACACTTAGCTAAATTGAACCCAAACCCTAACTCTTCTTTGTAAATTTTTTATCATGCAATAATTCTAAAATCATTTTTGTAACATTTAGAAACAATTTATCATTAATAAACTATAGATGTAGAAAGTTTGTTATGGGTAACATCGTTTAAAAGGATACCTAAACCATTTCTAAAATTTAAACGTTTGATTACATTGAAAAAGTTATAAAATAATGCTTACGGGTTAATTCTACAGTTTTTATTATAATTAGGGTCTGTTAGTCCGTCCATAAGTAGCGAAGCACAAAAAAGTTTTAGAGCATATTTTCAGTTGTCACAAAAATGATAAGCGATAAATCATAATAAAACAAGGATGACAACATCCATAAAAGCGAAGCACTGAAACGGTAGGACAAACGGACATTAATACTTGTATAGTGTAAGAACTGAATAATTAGAATTTAAATGTATAAGAGTCGAAGGAAAATTGTAAGTGATTTGTTGAAAAACTGCTGGATACAGGATAATGTTTATGGACATACTTACATTATTAGGACTTGATTATAGAGTTGCTTCGCTTATAACATTATACTTTGATGTCCCAGGAATCAATATACCAAAAATCAGGTGAATCAGGTGAAAAAGTAAAAAAAATCAACATGTTTAAAATGGACGTACGGACATTCTGGTAATGCTCATAGAGTTGCTACGCTTTCTAAATAGTACCTAAGCAATTCTAACATGCCTAAATTAATGAAAAGAGCTATCTCTCTGTGACGGACGGACGTACGGACGGACCGACCCTAATTATAGAAAAGCTTCGCGTTTAATAATTATAGAAAAGCTTCGCTTTTAAAAAGACGAAACCTTTTTCAAGCATGACCGACGAACCGACTGAACAGCCTAGAGAGTTACAACCCCCCCCCCCCCCCCCCAAAGTGTTACAGACAGATGAATTGAATCATCTAGTAGCTTCAATACTTATAAAATTTTGCTAATATAACAAAGAGTAATTATGTAGAGACGATTTGCATATATTGGAGAACATTGTTATTGTTTTAATACGATAAATATTTTGGTTTCAGAAGAAAATATGTAATATTATAATTAAAATAATATTTAGAGAAAATAAAGTGTAGAGGTTTATCAAAACAGCTTTTATTAAACACTCATAATAGAGAGAGAGATAGAGTGAGAGAGATAAAAAAAAAACTGGAAAAAACTGACACTTATCTTAATAGAATTTCATTTTCATGTTTCCGTGTAATTGTAGATATTTTTTTTGTAGTTGTCCAAAAGGCACAATTTGTCTAAAAAAATGAAAAAAAAATTATAATAAAACCATTATGTCCATTTTTAGCAGCGAGCCTACTCAACAATTCTAAATGTTAGTCTGCTTTGTTTTTAGCAAAGTGTGTGTTTCTAAGCTCATACTTAAGATAGACGGCTATTTTTTTTAATGTAATATATTTCATGCATTATAAATTAATTATTGTCATAAAATACATACAGCAATAAATCATATTTGGGGTATAGTCCTTTCCACGACATCCCTCCATAAGGGGCGATTTGTCGTATTTTTAAAATGGCTTTTTATAGGTTATTTTAGGTTAGGTTAGGTTATATTGGGTTAGGTGATTGCCCCACAGGGTTAGGTAATTGGCCCCGCAGGGTTAGAGCCCCCCGCAGGGGCTAGAAATAGGAGAAAACTTACTGTAAAAAATACGAAGAATCGCCCCTTATGGAGGAATGTCGTGGAAAGGACTATACCCCATATTTGTATTAAATTTACAGAAATCATAATAAAAAATAAAATTATCATATTTACAATTTATGAAAACAACATATATAGTAGAAGATTATAGTAAAATATAATCTCATTAGATCTTCTTATATTTTAGACTAGCGGCTACGTCCCTACAGGCCTCTAGGGCCACGTTAAATGTTTTCTTTTCAATCTATGTTAGAATCAGCTGTTTACCAAAAAATATTTTTTCGCCAGAACTAGATGGGGTTAGTTATGTTATTATGCGATTTCTCATGGGAGGGTGGTGTTAGCTATAAACCTTCCCAGGATCTATGAGAAGCTACACTGTAAAGGAGAACCATATCGGTTTATTGTTTAGCGAGATACTTCGGTACACACAGACAGACAAACAGACAGAGATCATGTTACTTTATTGTAAGGACTAAAGAGGCTACGACGATTGCTTATCAATGACTTCAGCTCAAAATCAAAATGTAAATAAGCCTCGCATTTACCAAGAACATGTTTGTTCAAAACTGCGGAGGTGCCGAGGGTTGAGGTGGTAGGAAATTATAAGTTGGATATCTTGGTGCGAACTCAAAACTTCCCTCGCAGTTTTCGTCGTCTTCCACATCTCGTACATTTACCTGGTATACAAAAGACAATTTATAAGAAATTATAAGATTAATACCAGTTAGCCCGAAGATGCCAAAGGCACTGGTTAACAAAACTGGTTTTTATATAATGATTGTACATTCTTATATTCGTAGAAAACTGGATATAATACTCGATGCATGATTTTTCAGTGTGACTGAGAAACGGCTGTAATCAAGCGGATATTAATCGGTTTTGAAGCAATACTGGAAAGAACATTATGGAATACTACTTTTTAACGCAATTATGTTTATTTGATATGAAACATAGTTGTTTTTTTGTTTATTCAATTTTTTTAATAAGATTATTGAGGCATTAATAGCAATATAAAAGATCAGTGAAAATAATATTAAAACATAAAACCCTAAAAATATAAATTGATTTCAAAACATAAGTTTGAATTTTTTATTAATAAAAGGTTTCTTATCGTACGTCAAAAAAAAGAATTTTAACATACTTCTTCTTCATTAATTAAGTAATAATTCAAGAAATGAGAGTTTTTTCCTTATCGGACATTTTATAGATTTGTGTTATGTCTAATTTTTATTGTATCTAGATTGAAATTAAATCATCCATATGGACAAATTTCCTAGATTTTTACAAATGATTTTTATCTATTAATCGTTTTGAGCATTTTTTCAATTTTAAATGGTCCTCCTAAAAAACAATTATTTTAACAAAGCATTTTCAAAGAAACTATTTCCTAATATATAAAGTAGTTTTAAGATATCTTTCTGCTATCTCCTAACCCCTCAGAAAATTACAGAGCTCCTAGATTCTAGGGGCGCAGCTGTTAGTATTTCTAAAAGATATCAACCAAAAGAATAGGGAAATTCTAAAATAAAGATGAAAAAAAATATATTTTCACATTAGAAATGAAAAATAAATAATATATCATTCCCAGCACTGTGTAGTACCCAACGAAAGGGTCTGTTTATTACTCTAGTCCCCAAAGTTTCATAATAGAGTTTTCTTTTATGTTGGCTTAACAACATTGGGGACTTTAGGGAATTTTGATTGGCTGATTCATTAAGTTGAGTATTCAAACGTTTCAACCACTAATTCTAATCCACAAAAGGGGCAATTTTATGTATCATCATTTGGGTTGTACATACATTTATCGGTCATTGTCCCTTTAGATCCCTGATAGTATCTCAGTTTCACAGAAATACAAAATTTTGCTAAAAGTTGTGAATACGTTTGTGAATTAAATATTACACCCATGAGTGACATAATCATGGATTAAAGGATTAAAGCAATTACATATTTCTTAACACTGCAAACTTTGGAGCTATAATGCGGTAGGAGTGTACTTTTCCAGGAAACCTTATATTAATAATGTTAATAGTTGTAGTACAATTTATATACTATTTTTTGTTGCTTTGGTTTTCCAGTAACTCGGCGGGGCCCTAACATTAGAGTAAAACACTAGAGGGAGAAAGGGTTAAATAACTGTATCTCCCCATCTCAACCACCTTGTGCAACCTTTCTATTTGGTCATTGAAAATCAACGAATGGTGTCACTTATATCATCACAGCCAAGTAGCAAAAATTAATTTAGAAGCAGACAAAGAAGGTCATTGAAAAAGGAAGGGAGGTAGTTGTCTGTATAAATGTATACTATAGATCTGTTGCCCTAACAAACGCGTTCGACCCTGTACCCAATATGACCTACCCGAACCAGACCAGAAAAAAGCAAACAAAGAAAACACTAACCCCTCACCATATTCTTAATTTATTTCAAAATAAGAGGGAGGAGGGTTTTTAACTTGTATAGGCACTTTAAGGGAAATTTTCAATTCACCTGTCCCCAAACGCTCTCAGCATATGTGGGCGGAGGAAGGTCCATGTATGAATTAAATGAATCCGGGAGAGGCGGGGCTGAACTAAATCCTCCAAACTGTCCATCAGAAAATCCACCTGGAGGCCCTGAAAATAATGTTTAATATATAATTAGATTTTTTTAATCATACAGCATTTCTAACGATCGGTGGTCTCGCCTTCATAAAATTCTCAAATGAAAACTAAAACTAAAAAACTATTATAACACAAACGAGAATTTTATTATTTACCTGGATTTTTCACACCACCAGCAACAAAAGGACCTTGTTTCATGCATAATATACTAAAGGTGAAAATTTTATAATTTAGAACTTAATTTAGGGGTGTTACTTTATTGTATTTAGTAACAGAAATAAATTTAAACATAAGATAATTCATAAATTTTTAGTTTCACCAAGTCATTTCAGACAGACTAACAAACTAACGAATCATCTTAATTTCTATTTTCACTCCTTTTAGTATATGAAGCTTGCCTGGTGTACTTTGTTGGATTTGATTAAACATATTTCTAAGAGGTATGGTTCCAATTGTAATAGGAATCTTTGACTTGAGTGAAAATCCAACTCCTTCTGGGGTTACTCTGCAATAATATCAAGGATCAACATGTAAGCGAAGCCATTAACAATAAGTATAGAAAGATATAGATACAAATATTTGATTTTTTAAATGATATTCAAAATTTCGTATATCAATCTTGGTCTGTTAGATGTTCCTGTTTTAATTTGACAGATTATTGTGTCTATTCTTTAACTAAAACAGTAAAACGCAGGGCTCGGCAGCCGCGTGTAAGCCTCAGGGAATTCAACCTTTTACACTGTCAAAAATCAGCTTGAAGTCTAACCTTAATATGGCAATTCCTTTTTACAAAAATTTAAACAACTTAAATTGATTTAAATTTGAGTCTTAGTCGCGGCTGCCGAGCCCTGCTTAACACCTTAATAATATTCTTTTGCAAAGTTTGAATATTTTTTATATAAATCATTATCTTTGTAATCTATCAATAAGTCTCATTAATCCAACATTGTTATAGATTTGTAACTTAACACTCTTTTATTGTTGCTATTTTATTAAAGTAAAAGAATAAAGGGGATAAATAACTGTATGTTCTCGTGGAGGAGACCCTTCGGCGACTTTCAATTGGGTCCTTTTCCTTACAAATTTTGGGTCCCCAATAATTAGAAATGTCCGTCAGCCTGTCAATTATGTGTTTTTATCTGCTTGTATTCAAGATAGAAGGCTGCAATTTCTGTGAACATTTTCTGTACCAAAGAGAAACCAGTATATAATTTACTTAGTCCATTAGTTTATCGGTAATGCTCTGACGGCCATTTAGTTCCTGTAGACTACATATGGATTCACACAATAAGAAACCATAAAAAGGATTGAAGTTTTAGTAACAAAAAGTGTCACTGGTTTTTTTTAACAGGATTTTAAAAATTATTACGTTGGGTTGCTAGTGGGATGATTTGACTATACCCTAGCTTTGATTTGATTGTTTAGAGGGTAGGTTATTAGTATGATGGAATTAACATTTATTATACGATCTTTTGTTTGGTAGTTTTTTTTAACCTTACTTGTAGACTTGAGGCCTACAGATCAAGGTAAACGAATGAAGGGTGTACGATCTGTATGTACCATGTGACGACTTTCAATTGGGTCTTTGAATATAAACCAATAGTGTCGATAACATAAACACAGCCAAGTCGCTACAAAAGAGCATTTGGGCCAGGTAGTTTTCTGGGTTATACATCTATACATTTATGGCCTACAGCTTGGTCAAGTATGAAAATTAAATTTCTTATTTAAAACGCTATAGGCAAATATATGACAAATTATGCTTCTGTTTGAATATTTTAGCTTAAAAAAAAATATTTTAAGCTCAAGGATTAGACACTGGAGACAGGTAATGGAAGCCTTGTGGTGGATTCTGACCGGTTTATAAAAACGAAAAACTCTTATGTAATCAGTAGCTTCTTTAATTTATAATTATCGTTTTTATGTCCAGTCTCTGCCTGAAGGCCTTCAGGGCATAAACCTGGAGTAAACCTCCAATTATATTTTAAAACAGTTTATGATAATCTTAAAGAATCATCCTTAATAAAATAAAAATCCCTCTAACTTTTAATTTTTTTATTAATTCTTATAACTGTCCAGAACCCAGAAGGTAGCCGAGATCTTTTGGAAGAGAAGTCAAAATTTTCCTTTACAAGTAATGAAAACCTCTTACGTAAATTTGAGCGTATATGTGATATGAATAATGCCACAAGGACGACCATGTCCTAGGAAGGATGGTGGTAGCGGAGGAACCAATATCGCCACCCTGTCCCACATTTCAGATTCACCAGCATCTATTTTGCCTCTGTGCATTTTAGCTACGACTCTTTTGTCGATTTTTTGATGGCCACCTGCCTACAAATTAAGTCTGTTAAATGATTAGATTTTTCAGCATTATTCGGCCATAACCCGGTCAAAAAAGCTTACAAAATAAACCCGTTGTCGACATAAGATACCCAAATAGTTCCTTTACAAGCCCAATCAATCAGTTTTGTATTTCAAGGAAAATTGATGAAAATATTTTTTTTAATTGGGGGGTTAGCTTTTATGCGCACAGATACCATGAAATCAAAAGAAAACATATTTATTTATACTTTTCTCTCATACTTAATCTTTGATTCTGTTGGATTAACTATTTTTGAAGGGATTTATGCATTGATTATACTGACAATAAAGGGAGAGGTAGGTTTCTGGTAAAATCCGTAAAGGTGTGTGTTTTAAAGCTTTAAAATAGTAGTAGAACGATAATATTCACTAAATATGTGTATTTCATAGAAAAGAACTATAGACAAAAGTTAACATAAATTTTTATCATTCTACTACTGTTTTGAACTTATAACACATAACCCTTAGGGATTTTACCAGAAACCTACCTCTCCCTTTCTTATTTTTACTATAAAAAAAAAGAATTTTAAGACCATAATTTCTACACAATATTATGTTTCATAATAATCAATATTTTCATCAAAACCCCAAAGATTCTAATTTTATTTTGAAAAATACTACCTTAAAAACTATCTCTTCGACAAGCTCAACATTTGAATGTTTCATCTCCTAATATATATATATACATGGATTAGTAGCGAATCTGGGGCATAACTTTAAAACATAGAAAGAAAGAAAGAAAAAATGAAAGAAAGGAAAAAAGAAAGATATAATGGATTGTTTTACCAAAACTTATACAATGTATCCTATTTTATAAAGTAGTAAGGTTCTTCTATCAGATGCTTTCTATAACTACTGAACCGATTGAGTTCTCCATTTAGGGTAAACTTGACATAGGTCCCAGGAAAATTTAAAGCTATTTTTTTCAAGTCTTGAGATGGATTTAGCAGGGTTCGGAAGCCGCAGCCGCAGCCTCAGCCTCAGCCACCATCAGCCGCGCGGCTTACGAGAAGCCTCAAAATCAGCCGCGCGGCTTCCTCAGCCACCCAATAAGCCTCAGCCTTAGTCGCAGCCGCGCGGCTTAAAGAAAACATAAGCCACTGTAAGCCTCAGCCGCATTCAGCCACTGTAAGCCTCAGCCACTGTAAGCCTCAGCCACAAAACTCCAATTCAGCCACATTAAGCCTCAGCCGCACTAAGCCTCATTCAGCCAACGCCCCTCTAAGCCTCAGCCGCAATCAGCCGCGCGGCTTATAGTTGGGGAAGCCTCAGCCACACTCAGCCGCGCGGCTGTTAATAATTTGAAGCCGCAGCCGCACTCAGCCGCGCGGCTTCAAGAAAGCCTCAGCCGCAGCTGCAAAGTTATGATTATGCCGCAGCCGCAGCCGCGCGGCTTGATATTTGTAAGCCGCAGCCTCAGCCGCAGCTTAATTTTTTAAATTCAGCCGCAGCTTTGACACAGCCGCGCGGCTGAGATATTGTAAGCCCCAGCCGCAGCCGCAGGTGCTAAATTAGTACAAGCCTCAGCCGTCAATTCAGCCGCGGGGCTTAATTTTCATTTAATTTTGTCTGTCTGAAGCTTAAGATCTCAGCAACCACTGAACTGACAATGTTGTCCTTCTCAGGAATCCTTTTACTACAGTAACAGGATGTCTATGTGTCTGTGTATCTGTGTGTCTGTACCGAAGGATCTCTCTAACCGCTGAATTGATCGGGTTCTCCTTAACAGGGTAGCTTCTCATAGGTCCTGGGAAGGTTTATAACTATTTTTTTTGGGGGTGGGACACCCCCAACCCCCCCAAAAAATTAAAAATCCCCCCCCCTCAAATAAAGAAAAAATTTTTTAAATTTTTTAAACTTAAATTAAAAATGAGGGGGGAGGCCCCCCCCCTAAAAAAAAAATTCCCCCCCCCAAAAAAAAATTTTTTGTTTACTTTTCTTTAAAAATTTAAAATAAGAAATTGGGTTATTAAATTTGACTCTCTCTCTTCCTCAAGTGCCCCCTAGAGGCCTCTAGGGGCGTAGCCGCTAGTTATATATATAGTGACATTGGATGGTTTTGAGCTAATTTTGGGGTGGGGGTCAGACATTTCCATCGCCCAAAAATAATTTTTTTAAATGTTATACTTTTAAATTTTTTTATATTCTTTTATAAAAATTTTATCTTAAGTTTTTTTTAAAATTACAACATAGAAACTACCATCTCGAACAACTACAAAAAGTTTGAACCTGTAATGTAAGAGCTCCAGTAGCGCAATCAGTTAGCGCACGGTTCTTCTACACTGTTATGCCGGGGTTATAAGTTCGAATTTCACCAGGAGCAATACGTTTTTGAACGTTGATACTTATGAATATTATTGAATACTATTTATAGGGTAACTGCCCTACTGACGTTTGCCTAATTTTATTGTTTTTAAAAGATACAAATTTTTCAGAATTTACTTAATATTTACTATGAATTTGTATTATCTTAAATTTTTTTTCTTGTACAAGTGGTCTATTTAGCTCAATGGTAGAGCACTCGTCTTGTAAACTAGGGACCGTGAGTTCAAACCTCACAGGGGGCAATCAATTTTTGTGATACTCAAGTTATATAGTAGCTTCTCTATTATTTTTCCGTTTAGGTACGCAATACTTGTTATATATAATTAAGCTTCTCCTACTTAGATATTTCTTCAATTTTAAATGTATTTAATACGTTGTGGTTGATGATAGACACTGAAAAAGTTATGCAAAAAAAAAGATTTGTATGGAGAGTTATTTTGTCTGTAGATTAAGAATTCGATAACTACTGAACTAATGAAAACTTTTTAAATTGCCTTTTCCAAGTTTTTGAATTTTTTAAAAAACTAAAATTAAAACTGGTGGGTGCTCAACCAAACTCCCCCCTATTTTCCCATAAAAAAATAATAAAAGTCACCCTTCATCCCCCCAAATTTTTTTTTCTTCTGGGATTCGAACCCGGATGATAGATGGTTCAAAGCTGTTACCGTACCAAAAAGCTATCAGAGCTCCAATATTTCAAAATGAAAATTTGTCTTATTTTTAGATCATTAAGTATTATGATGTCTGTTTGTTTGTCTGTCTTTATGTTTGTACTACAGGATCTCGCTAACTACTAAACCGATATGGTGCTCCTATTCAGGGTAGTTTCTTATAGGTACTGGGAAGGTTTACAACTATTTTGGGGGAGGGTACCATCACACTACCAGAAAAAAATTGCCTTAGAAAAAAAATTAAACATCACCCCAAAATTAAAAATGGGATTTACACGCCCTGGCCCTCCCCATCCAATAAAAATCACCCTACCCCCCAAAAAATTATTTTAATTCAGTTCTTCTTTTTCCAGTACCTATTGTTTAGTATTTTTTGTAATAACTTCATAATTACATTGTCATTAAGATTATGTGACATAAAAAGTTAGTCATAAAAATTATACCCATGAATAATTGTAATAAAACGCACTTTTGTAAAAAAAACATTTTTCATAAGAGGTAAGTTTTTATGACTAATACATTTATTGCAAGTGTACATATGATAAGCATTTTAAAGACGATTATTTTTAAGACAAATTTAACCTGCGTACCATGGCTCAACATGTAGCGCATCTGCTTGTCATCATGGAGGTAATAGGTTCGAATCTTGGCCAGACACTGCGTGAAAACTGAAGACGTTAAATGGTTCCTACTGCAGCTATGCCAGGTATGCAACATGTAAAGTTAGAGTATGAGGATTTCCTTGGCTCGTAAACAGGCGTAACTCATTACCATAGGACTTTCTGGCAGGTAGTTGGTTGCTGGATAGATGTCACTTAAATTGAAAAGAATTGGTTCCCCTTAATTATCCAAGGTTCAACAAGAAGCGCATCTGCTTGTCATCAGGGAGGTAATAGGTTCGAATCTCGGCCAGACACTGCGTTATAACTGAAGACATTAAATGGTTCCTACTGCTGCTATGGCAGGTGTGCAACATGTAAAGTTAGAGTAGGAGGATTTCCTTGGCTCATAAACAGGCGTAACTCATTACCATAAAACTTTCAGGCAGGTAGTTCAATAAAAAAAGTTGGTTGCTGGATAGATGTCACTTAAACTAATACAGAAAAGGAAAGAATTGGTTCCCCAAGGTTCAACAAGTAGCGCATCTGCTTGTCATCAGGGATGAAATAGGTTCGAATCTCGCGCAGACACTGCGTTATAACTGAAGACATTAAATGGTTCCTAGGTGCTTGGTGTGCAACATGAACAGGCGCAAAGGAAAGATATAATTCCCCTTAGTTATCCAGGGTTGTTGGACCTTGAGTTAATGTCATAGAAACCCTCGACCGTGGCTCAACATGTAGCGCATCGGCTCGTCGTCTGGGAGTTGATAGGCTTTGTACTGCATCATAACTAAAGATGTTGAAATAAATTCCTACTGCTAAAAAACTTGTATAAAACTTTGGGTACCAGTATAAAACTTTAGGTATCAGAATAAATTTTTGTCTATTAGTATAAAACTTTGGGTACCAGTATAAAACTTTGGGTACCAGAATAAATTTTTGGCTATTAGTATAAAATTTTGGGTACCAGTATAAAACTTTGGGTACCAGTATAAAACTTTGGGTACCAATATAAAATTTGGGTACCAGTATAAAACTTTGGGTACTCGTATAAAACTTAAGGTACCAGTATAAAACTTTGGGTACCAATATTAAAACAAAATTTTAGGTATTAGTATAAAATTTTGGGTACCAGTATAAAACTTTGGGTACCAGTATAAAACTTTGGGTACCAGTATAAAATTTGGGTACCAGTATAAAATTTGGGTAACTGTATAAAACTTTGGGTACCAGTATAAAACTTTGGGTACCAGTATAAAATTTGGGTACCTGTATAAAACTTTGGGTACCAGTAAAAAACTTTGGGTACCAGTATAAATTTTTAGTACCAGTATAAAACTTTTGGTACCAGTATAAAACTTTGGGTACCAGTATAAAACTTTGGGTTCTAGTATAAAACTTTGGGTACCAGTAAAAAACTTTGGGTACCAGTATACATTTTTAGTACCAGTATAAAACTTTGGGTACCAGTTTAAAACTTTGGGTACCAGTATAAAACTTTGGGTACCAGTATAAAATTTGAGTACTAGTCTAAAACTTTGGGTACCTGTATAAAAACTTTGGGTACCAGTATAAAACTTTGAGTACTAGTATAAAACTTTGGGTACTAGAATAAAACTTTGGATACCAGAATAAAATTTGAGTACTAGTATATAATTTTGGGTACTAGTATAAAACTTTGGGTACCAGTATAAAACTTTGGGTACCAGTATAAAATTTTGGGTACCAGTATAAAACTTTGGGTACCAGTATAAAACTTTGGGTACCAGAATAAAACTTTGGGTACCAGTATAAAATTTTGGGTACCAGTAAAATTTGGGTACCAGTATAAAACTTTGTGTACCAGTCTAAAACTTTGGTTACCAGTAAAATTTGGGTACCAGTATAAAACTTTGGGTTCTAGTCTAAAACTTTGGGTACCATTATAAAACTTTGGGTACCATTATAAAACTTTGGGTACCAGACTAAAACTTTGGGTACCAGTATAAAACTTTGAGTACCAGTATAAAACTTTGGGTACTAGAATAAAACTTTGGGTACCAGAATAAAATTTGAGTACTAGTATATAATTTTGGGTACCAGTATAAAACTTTGGGTACTAGAATAAAACTTTGGGTACCAGTATAAAACTTTGGGTACCAGTATAAAATTTGGGTACTAATTCTGAATCAAACATTTGAAAAAATCCTGCTGTCCTCCCCCCTCTTCCCTCCACTCTTATTCTCACAACCCCTAACCACCCTCAACTCTCCAAAAAATGTCCTAGAATGCATTTAAAAAATCCAATTTAGCCGAAGCCTCAGCTGCAAAGCTTATTTTATAATCAGCCATAAGATCAGCCGCAAGGCTTAATATTGTATTCAGCCGCAGCCGCATTCAGCTGCGCGGCTGAATTTAATTCAGCCACAGCCTCAGCCGCACGGCTTTCAGTAAGCCGCAGCCTCAGAATCAGCCGCGAGGCTTAATTATGTTATCAGCCACTCTCAGCCTCAGCCTCACTCAGCCGCGCGGCTTAATTTTCCAATCAGCCACTGTAAGCCGCAGCCGCTATGAGCCGCGCGGCTTTCAGTAAGCCGCAGCCTCAGCCACAAATCCTTCAGCCACTGTAAGCCTCAGCCACCCTCAGCCACTGTAAGCCTCAGCCGCTTGAAGCCTCAGCCACAAAATTCCAATTCAGCCACTGTAAGCCTCAGCCACCCCAATTCTTATTAAGCCTCAGCCGCATTCAGCCGCAGCCACTCTCAGCCGCACTAAGCCTCAGCCACTCTCAGCCTCAGCCACTTCCATAACTTTAAGCAGCCGCAGCCGCAGCCACAGCCGCAAATTAGGATTCAGCCGCAGCCGCGCGGCTGATAGCGCGGCTTCCGAACCCTGGGATTTAGGTTATTTCCTGCCGTTTACTATATCTTGGAATATAGACGCCCTAGAGTCTAGGGGCGCAGCTGCTAGTTTATTGTATTATGTTGAAGGATTTGTGAAAGGGTGATGGAAGGAAAATAGAGGGGAAAGGAAAAGGGGAAGTTAAGATAAGTGATGTAAAGTAAATAAAAATCAGGGCAGGCGATGCTGTGAGTATTGGTGCAAAAAATATGACGTAACAAAAAAAATTAGCCAATGAGAGGCCGTTATTGACCAATGGTAAAATTTATAGTGGCCTCTCATTGGCTAATTTTTTTTGTTACGTCATATTTTTTGCACCAATACTCACAGCATCAGGGCAGGCTATCATTACAGACAAAAAGAACAAACACTTATAGAGCAGCTTCGCTTCTAAAAAGAATATTCAAGAGACTAAAAAATGATTCGTAAGTTGAATATTATCTAACAGTTTAAAACAAAATGATTTTTCTTAAAATACATTTAATTGAAAACTTTGTTTTTGTAAAAATGATACTTCTAGGTAATGCTAAAACGTCTAAGTAGCAAATCTTTTCTAAAATTAGGAACTAACTTTAGTGGTATTTTTCTGTAGTTTACTTTATTCTTAAAAACAGCAGGAATTTGATGCGTATAAACAAGGAAGTCTAAGCTCTGTGTGAGGTTGTACAATGAGGGGTATTTAATGTTTACTTGGGTAATATCATGTATTTCTTCAAATTTTGAGGGGGGGGGGGGGGGAATAACCCTTTACAACACTCCCCCACACCCTTTGACGTGTATCCATATAAAGCTAAAGCCTAGATAGAAGTGCAAGTATTTGGGTGAGGATTATATACATAAATTAATACTCTACTAAACTTTTTTGAGGAAATTTAACTTTTTTGTAAGTCTGACTTGCGCATTTAGCTTCCTATTTATTTTTAGCAAGAGTTGTTTCAAGAGCTACTAGCAGCTACGCCCCTAGAGGCCTTTAAAACACTTACAAACCATTTCCCATTTTTATTTTAGTTTTTAAAAAAATTTGGGGGGAGGGGGTAATTTTTTTCTTCGGGCAATTTCTGTTGGGGGGGGGGGGGGGGTTAGTGGTATTCTCCACCAAAATAAATCTTCCTAGAACCTATATCTTTTCAGCGGTTAGGGAGATCCTTAGGTACAGACAAACAAACATACAGACATCCTATTACAAGGATATTACTAGTGGACGTACATCTTTTCTCTTTTAGTTTTTCACTACATTGTATTTCTCAGTAATATTTTTCTAATTTGGTTTTGTTTTCTATTTAACTAAATCTAATAAAAAATATATGAATAATAGATTCTTACTTTGTTTGATTGATTATCAACCTCTGCCGAGAATATGATGTATTCACCTAAAAAAAAGTTACCCAATATTTAATAGCTTAAAATGCTTTCAAAAATCAATTATCATTATATAAAAATAACAGGAAGTATGTGTGTCTGTAATCCCTCAAAAAAATAGGCCTGTCAAAGGTACATTAGTACTAAAAAAAGACAGAGCCGTCAGGTTTCAATGTTTAATTGGTTTGTCTTTTTGATGCCTAATTGAATAGGATTGAGTTTGAAACCTGGTGAAGGTATCCATAGAAGATTTTTTAAAAGCTTGCCCAATTAAAATCTGGATCCTGGTGAATAGATATCTACCTTGAAAGTGTTACCTGGAACATATCCCTGCTTATTAGTGTGAATCCTGCTGGATAGATATCTACCTGGAATATATCCCTGCTTATTAGTATGGATCCTGGTGGATAGATATCTACCTGGAACATATCCCTGCTTATTAGTATGAATCCTGGTGGATAGCTATCTACCTGGAACATATCCCGGCTTATTAGTATAAATCATGGTTGATAGCAGATATCTACCTGGAAAGCGTTACCTGGAACATATCCCTGCTTATTAGTATGGATCCTGGTGGATAGAGGACCAGATCTACAGCACAGACAACAAAATGTCTTGTGATTTCTAAAAACAATCATAACATAGTATTAAAACTTAGAGAAGGTTTTAGTTTATATAAGACTAGAGTTGGCTCGATATAACTATCTCACTATTGGCTAAGTACATATCTATTTATCTATTTCAATTTTCCTCCCTCGCCATTACTATCTAAAAGAAAGGAGTAAATATTTAATATTTTAAATGATTTTAAAAAGATTTCTTCAATTATATTTTTTATTTACATTACCATCACCAAAGGGTTAATATGATTAAAATTTTAGTTTTAATATTTGAACACTACGGAAGTGTCGCCACAATCGAATTCTTTTAAAACAGAGTTTTCTTTGATTTTCTATATTATGAACCTATATTTTTTGTTTATTAATTCAAGATTAAATACTTCAATGTAATTCAAATGTCAACATGGATTGAAAAACTTTATTCATTCCATAAACAAATAAAATAAAGGTTTTATCGCTTTGGTCAATGAGAGTTTAATGAGGATTATTGGAGCACTATGAGTTTTGAACATTTATTCCTTGGAAAACTTGAGCTCATTTATAGACATTTATTTCCTATATAGATCTGACATGGATCTTGAAGCAATAAAGCAGGCTGTTTTGTAAATGTTAAAAATTGGAAGAATCTATTAAATAAAAGTTATCGCAAATATACTTAGTAAATAATCTTGGCTTATAAAAAGATTTACTATAGGATTAGGGTGGTGTGAATATCCTTAAAACTAATTAAGTAATAGGATGTCTGTATGTCAAAATGTCCAGTATCTCTCAAACGGCTGCAATTTTATAATTATCAGACATGGTCAAGGCAAGGTTTTAATCCATTTGAAGGTGGGATCTACACCAAATAAAACAATAATAATCTCTTCAAAAAAACTTTGCCATCTAAATAGACTTTTTTCTAATAAGAAGTACAGTGTAAACTAAAGTAGGTATAATTTTTGGCATAATCGTCCTCGATGATATCAACTATTTAGCTGGTGGAGTAACAGACAGTATCCCGTTGTGTTTATTGAACCTTTAATCATTTTAATAACCCACAAATTAACTTTTCTTTATATTAGACATAAAAGGGGCATTGTTGGGTCAATAGAAAAAAAATGCTTTTATCTTAAAAGAAAATGTGAAAGCTTTTTGGTGACAAAAATAAGGATTAATGTATTTCACATTTAGGAAGGATTTATTTAACTTAGAATCAATATGGTGTACTAAAATTCTCAGAAATGCATAATTACTTTTCCTTTACTAGTGAAGCTTCTTTATAATTCACTTAGTTTCACCATCAGTCTGTCCGTAATACATTTTGAAATAGCCAACCGCTATTAAAAATTCAAATCAATGATAAATTTCATTAATATTCTTCACTGCTATTGATGCAAACTTACAGTTTATTAAATCAAATCAGTAACATAAATTCTAAGAAGTGTTAAAAAGTAATCCTAACTTTTATTTATGAAAAGAAAAGTTTCAGAAAGAAGTATCATCAATAAAAGATTCCTTATAAATAATACGTATCAATAGAAAATTAGGATCAACTGCAGTTCACCGGAAAATATTCCATGTAACGGATATTTCCAAAAATCTATGAATTTTAAAGGCTGCTAGCTGCCAAACGGCTGAACGTACAGATCATACCCGCACACCATTTTAATCGGTATAAGAAGACCTACAAATAATCCGGAATAGCAAAGATCCAGTGATGCACAGGAAAAGCTTCACTGAAGAAAAAACGCGTAAAACAGGTCTCTTTCGCGCATTTCTCTGCACTGCGAGATAATTATGCATTATTGATTTATTGCTATTCCAGATTATTTGTAGGTCTTCTTATGCCGCTTAAAACAGTGTGCGGGCATGATCTGTACGTTCAGCTGTTTGGCAGCTAGCAGCCTTTAAAATTCATAGAATTTTGGAAATATTCGTAGCCAGGTTTATTTTACCGTGAACTGCAGTTGATCCGAAAATTATATATTTACTAGCGGCTGCGCCCCTAGCATCTAGGGGCTCTATTTCGAAGAGCAGAAAAATAGCCTAAAACCCTACCCAGACTTATTTTTTAAAAATCAAATAGTCTAAAACCATCTCAAAGCCTATAAGAAGCTTCACTGTAAAGAAGAACCATATCGGTTCAGCAGTTAGCGAGATCCTTCGCTACAGACAAAAAAAGCTTATTACTTTATATTATAGGATAATAGACTTTTTTCACATAAAACTTTTATGAACCTGAAACATCCGCTTTTCTGTTAGAATGATAAATGTAATGAAAAATTAAAAAGTAATATTCAACTTAAGAATGCGTGTTCTTCCTATTTTATATTTTTTTGTTTTTTTTATTAGTCTCTAACTATTTGACTTTAGCAACATAAAATGAAATTAACCATTAGTGAGGGAACATTGAATTAAGTGTCGAAACGTTTCAACCATTAATTGTAAAATCAGAAATATAAAGGAGGGGTATCTTTATCGTAATAGGGGATGTAAATCAATTCATCGACCATTGTCTTATCCCTTTAGATCCCTGTATTCTTACCCAGTTTGTCCCGGATGTATACAGGCCGGGTATTCATTAAGATCCAGGATACTGTTCACTGTTACGTGAACCTTGGTCCTGTGGTTCCATAACCAGTCTCGTACTATCACACCCTTAAACACAATTAGTGGTTGAAAGGTTTGGACACTCAACTTCATGGACCAACCAATAAAAATTCAATAAGAGTCCCCAAAGTGGTTGAGCAAGCGATTAAAAAAAATGTAATTATAAAACTAATGTAACAAACAGTCCAATGTCCCCTCCCTCCCTGTTCATTTTTGTTGGCTCATTAGTTACTAGCGACTTCGTCCCTAGATACCTCCAAAGGTATTTGAGAGGGGGGGGGTCAAATCTACCACCGTACCGGATAGCTGTTAATGTAAATTAGAATGTTCGAATCTCCCTATCAATTTCAATCATGCATGACCATTTTGGTAACAACGAGGCAAAATCTTTAGTGTAGTAACTTGTTTGTTTTATTAGCCATAATTTCTTAGAGTTTGGACCTAAGACTCTTGGAGTAAGCCAAGACACTTTTTTTATAGCCACTATGACCAGCTCGAGCTCCACGTTGACACGCTGTCTCATGAGAGCTTCTTGTTATTACCCTCGCCGATTAGTAACTAGTAAATCTATAAATCTTATAATTATTACCAGAAAGCCTTTTGAAATTCATGGAAAAAATCTAAATCAATGATGATTTGAATTTACCTGTATATGGTATCTAACATTACCATACTGTCCTTCAAACGAGGAAGGAAGGTTGGGTCCCAGGAAAAGGGTGAATGGAAATATATGATGGCCAACTCCTAGTAAAATAATAGTTTTAGTCTGGACATAAAACATTTGGATCATGGAAAGAAAACGAAGTAGTGGGTTACATCATATTTTCAAAGTAGACACTGACATATGATAAGTTTCGTATTGTAGCTTTGCTACTAAAACCAATTCAGTATCAATTAAAAAACTATAAATTCATATAAATCTATTTCTTAAAACTTGTTTCATATAATACTTTTCCTTTTAAAGTATTTCTCATATAATTACCATTAATAAATTCATTTTTATGCCTAATCCTTGCAGGGAGCCACAATCCTATTCGGAGCCTATATGTATCTACAGTACCATAACCTTACAGGGCTACCGTTTACTTCATATAACCTAGCTTAATCTATATTATAAAAAAATACATAAAGTGTTAATACAACATAGAGAAAAAAATAAAAGAGAGGAATCGAAGCAACTAAAAGACGAAAATAGGCAGTGGGCCTAGAGGCCTACTCAGCGCCGTTGCCGCGCTAAAATTTATTGCTATTCCACAACTTTTCAAATGGGAGGATTAAAAATTATTAAAAAAAATTTTTTTTTACTTTTTACTATTTCCATATTTAGGGCAAGAATATTAGATTAGATATTTTCGTTTTAATGTTTTAATTAAAAATTACATAGAATTTTATTTTTATTTAAAAAAAATTGTTCATGAAAGATGAATCCTTCTATTTCTAAAAAGGGGGAAATTTTTTTCATAATGAACATTCAGCTGATTCTGACCGCCCACGGCTGTTTGCTAAATATCGCTTTTCTTTTTATTCACATTATTATTTATGATTGACTTACAAAAAGCCCTGGGCGGCTTTTGATTTTCGTCTGCTTCTAAATTTAGGGATGGGGAAGTAGTATTTTACCATGAAAAAGGGGTGAGTATTCATCCTCTTAACCTTTTTCCTTATGTAATACAAGAAAAAAAAGTTATAGAAATGCTACTGCATTCTTGAACCATTATAAAATATGAACCTAGTTCAGGACCGTGGAAGAGAACAGCTTCTTGATCAACATACTCCTCAGAAGATCTAAAAGTAGAAGAAATATGGTTAGAAATAAAATCAGATAAGATAATTCATTAAATATAAAAGATTTGTTTTCGAGCAAATGTTGTACATATTTTTTGAAATTCTTGTCAAAAGAAAATTTTAGTTTTATAAGAAACATCACCCGCCCACCCCATCCACTATTTTCAAGTTGTTTTAAAAATAAGAGTGATTTTAGTGCTCAAAGGCAATACGCCGTTAACTCGGTTCAATTCTGGTTTATGCTTGCCGATACATGGTGGCCGAGCGATGATTTTTTCCTTTTTACTATAAATTTGACCTGTGGTGTACTGTCTCAGTTTTGGTTGTACTCTTTCCATCAGAATCTCTGACAGTGACCTGTTTAGTCGTGGTGAAATGGACACGGCCTGACCCTCGCAGCTTTATCTTCAAGGCTGACATTCTCTGCGGTAATTATTTGATGATAATAATTCATAGATAGATAGTTTTATTGAAAATAAATATGACAAAATCTATAAAATCTAAGCACTCAAATCAGACGTTAGGACAAATGAATATTAAATCTTGTAGATTTGGATATTAATAACAGCATGTTAATTTATTAATCGAAACAAAAATGTAGGATAATTTAAAATGCCCAAATTATCTATAAGAACTAACCGTGTAGACAGACGGATATACCTTAACTAGAGAAAAGCAATTTCGTTTTCTATCCTCTTAGTAAAGTTAAAGTAAAACTATTTAATTCTAATTTTATAAACGATCATTTAGAAAATAAAATCTGTAGAAAGAATTTTCAAAATATCATGAAGGTTTCGAATTGAAGTAAACATTTTATGAAAATAGAAAAAATATATTTTATTATCATCATATAATCCAGGGGAGGTAGGAGACATTGGACTATAAATCACACTGGTACCCAAAGTTTTATAACCACGCCGTGGCTCCAAAACTTTAAAGTGTCCAAACTTTTCAACAAATAATTTAATCTACATACAGAAGGGACAATGTTTACCATAATTGGGGAGGTAAATGAATTCATAGTCCATTGTCTTATCCCTAAATATCCCTGTCAAATTGTCTCTCACCTTTGGCTCTAAATAAAAATCAAAACATTAACAGATAATTAAGTAAATATAATAGAAATAGTAGAATAGAAGCATATTCTGAACCCTTTTATCGTCAAATCTAAGAAGGAACATTTCTAGCAGACAAAAGTATTGTTTACTTTCGACTCAAGCTGATGTGGATTCTTAAAAAATTTTAGACTCGCTACTCGATAGTGAGGCAAAATTTTTTTTGTGAAAAATCATCCCAAAACACATTAAAAATCTACAAAAATTAAACAAAATCATATGTTAATAACCCTTTTAAGATTTTATTTGATTTTTGTAAATTTTTTTATTCGATTTTGGAGGATTTTTCACAAAAATGATTTTGCCTCACCAGCGATTAGCTAGCCTAACTTTTTTTTAAAGAATCCACCTCGTTACGAAGCTTTCAAATTTAAACGAAATTTTTAGGCAATTAATTCTGATTCCGCAAAGCTTCCTACTAAGAAAATATACTGTTTACAGCTGACTTTTATTTATGTATGAAATGAAAAAAAACATGCATTCGTAACAAGATGTGTACAAAATTTCAACCAATGAAATTAAATGTATGTACCGATGCGATTCTCCTATTGGCTCAATCAGACATTCACTCTCTTTCTTAGTACCTTTATTGTAAATATTAAGTTGTTTTGGGGGAAGCTATTCATCGTGTTTTTATTCGTTGGTATGGTCAGTACTGATTTTCTCTGAAAACACACACACACACACTCAAGAGAGTGAATAATTTTAGGGTTCGTCCGTATCACTGTCCCTACGTAACAGATAGATGTGACCGTTCATTTAGGTTAAAATTGTCCTATCCAGTTCCAACTTTTCTTAATTTTTAGATATTAATTACAATGCGCAGCAACTCTATAATCATCACTAGAAAGTTAATAGTTCCAATTTTACACGGATTTTTTGTTGTTATATACTATTTAAGGAGGGGATTTCCTGTGCGCGACAGGACAGTTTGGGAGAAAGTGACTGTTGTTGATACCTGAAAGATCCAAGACGACTTGTCCCTGTACAGCCTGACCAGAATAATACACACACGAAGAATTAAATAATTCAACACGAAACGACTGCATCTTTATTTTTGATTTATCTAAAATATTTCAACTAGACTGACTTAGTGTCAATTGCAGCTTTTTTTTAAATTCACGAAGACGAATTCTTTAAAATAAAAGTTTTTAAGCCAACGGATAACAGAATGTGTTTATAGCGCTCTGGCACATATCTTATGAGCCTTTTAATTATTATTAATTAACCCAAAAAATAAAGAATATATACATTACCAACATCTTTAATGAAAGACTAATTTTACAACATTATTGCATTCAAAATTAATTAACTTGTGTTTCAAGTATGGCTTTGAAACCGATTATTAACCGCTGTATTACAACCGGTTCTCATCATGTATAGCATCGTATAACAGACAATTTTACGTTAATATTAAAATAAAAATTTTAAAATTATTATCAGTTTTAATAGCCTGGGCCTTCAGCACCTCGGTTCAAACAAAAATGGTTTGCATCTTACAATTTTTCATCCGTGGAAAGCTGTCTATAACAAGATGCGATAAATAACTAATATTGAAAAGTAATAAATTTAACTCAAACAAGGTAATTCTGAACTTATATGTAAAAGTAGGAGTTACTGTTATTATAATTACTAATACATACATGCACGCATACATGAACAAGGATGACAGCATCCATAAATGCGAAGCTCTTAAACAAAAGGACAAACTTACATTAACACTCGTAGAGTGTCAGAACTCAGTAAGCAGAATAACAATGCATAAGTCTAAACAAATTTGTAAGTTAATTTATTGCACAATTGCTTAAATACATTATACTGTTTATGGACATGTTTTAGGACATGAAAAGGATAATTCTAACATAAAAAAACTGTTGTTAAAAAGTAAAAACCCTGCATGTTTTAAATGGAGTACGGATTTTCTGGTAACGTTTATAGAGTTGCTACGCTTTCTATATTACTGTTATTGGAATCATAGTGCAAAGTTCAAGATCGATAGGACAATTCTAACATGTCTAAATTAACCAAAGAAGCTAACCGTTACGGACGGACGTACCGAACCTAATTATAGAAAAGCTTCGCTTTTAAAAACATTATGCTGTTGTTAACTATAAAACTACACTACTAAATGATAAGAAATTTTTCACTTTACTAAGTTTAATGATAAATAAATTTAAAATTATAATTTTTTAATCGCTTATGAATCACACATTTATATCTTTTTCACATACATAGGTTCGGCAGCTGCTTTTTTTTAGGGATTCATAAAGTTGTAAAAAAGGGACTTTTTGGCCGTAGATATTTTACAAAGATTGCAGCTTTTAATAAACAATTCGGAAGCTTTTCTTACATTTATTATTCCTCAAAGGCTGTTTCGGTCATATCATAATTATAGGACACACCTTTAGTCTTGTAGTACCAAGGTTTTTTAAATGATTTAATCATATCTGTCTGTAAAAATAAAAATTTCATCATCTTACATTCAATGAAATCAGGATAATCTAAAGGTCGTCATATTTTGACTTCATTCTAATATATTATCAATTCAGCTAGATTGTAATATTAGAACTAGTAGGAAATTAACTAAACTTAGCAAAAACAATAAAATATAAATGGATTTATTAATACTTAGATCTTTAACCATATAAGTATGTTTACTTAAAAATGGAACAGTAGCGAGCTAAAATAACGAATCCCCTTCCTACTGGATGAACATCTCAGCTTATACCAATAACGAAATTAATTCGGAAAAAATCACGAAACCTATACGTGTTTTTCAGCTGTCGTTGGGGGGCAACACATCGTAAAATTGACGACCTCTCCATTTGCCCCCCAAATATTATTTTAGATTTATTTTGCTTGTTGGTTATACCTTATTCCTGTGAACATCTGACCAATAAACGATTTCCAGTTTATCATGCTAAATTGGCGACAATTTTTCCACTGGCTTATTATCCTCTTCCATTCTACATCCATTACTTTATTTATCTACAGACTTAAGAAATAACAAATATATTTAGTTTCTTATGACTTTATTACATAAAAAAAGACTGTGTCATCACTAAATCAAATATCACTGAAGAAATAAATCACATTTTTTAAATGATAATTTTCAAATTAACCTAAACATAAGTAGAAACGATAATAATAATTAAAGTAAAAAGTTGCATATTTTTTTCTTCTTAATCTTTGTAAAAATGAAAAAAAAACGTAGTTTTTATTCATATTCAATTGGCAGGCTAATTTTTATTTAATTTACCATAATTTTTTAAAAATAAATAAAAGGTATAAAGTATAATCTCATTATTTTATGAAAATTTGAAAGTTTTATAAAACCAGACAATAAAGGAGTTTAAAAAAGAATGAATCTAAAAGATTAAGAAATTCAAAACATTTTTAAATATCCATGACAAAAAAATTGTCTATAGTCCTTAAACTGTTTTTAACCTATTTTTAAAACGTATATAAAAAATATACTATGACACCAGTAGAATCAGACTACAGAGCCTAAATTTAAATAAAATCCCAAATAAACTTTTTTGGAGGGATTTAAATGTTAATTTTTACTGTTGCCGTGATCATTTTGACCGAAGCAAAAGGTTTTTTTTTATTTGGGTAAAATTTGTAGCTTTTAGAGTGTTTTGCTTCATAAATATTGTATTCTGGTATAGAGTAAAATTAGGCCTTATGATTTTACTATAAAAATTCACTAAAAAGTTAATTCTTTATAATATATCAACGAATTAACATTAACATGTTTGTGTTCTCTCACTTATTTTAAAAACATAAAAAATGGCTGTAAAGGGTTAAATGACAACAAATGTTTATGCAATACAACAAATTTATTTTTGTCACATATACAAATGCGTTATAAAATAAGATTATTCAAACTTATTTTTAAAAATAATTTTAAAAAGAATGTATCTTTTATGTGTATGGTTTTCATTCTTTTCATTTTAATTAAATAAAAATTATTTAACTACATTGGAAATCAGTCACTTTGTGAAAACACTCTTTTTTTTGAATAGTTAGGAATTGAAATAAAACAAGACTTCTTATTGGTCAGATTTCAGAATTATTTGTTTTATTGTAAATGTTAGATTTTTCAATGAAATTAAGGGGGGGGGAAGTTCTGACACATTTGCGTAAACGGTGAGTATAGGCTTTATCTTTGGACTGAGAGGATAGGTTATTAGGGATAAAATCATTCTTATATGATGAATTTCCCCCAGATTTAAGATTTTTTGGATAGGCCTCCAGGTTCCGGAGCTCCAGGCCTCCAGGTGGTCTCTGTACAGGTAAAATTGAAAAAAAAAAATTTTTTTTTAAAGTTACAGGTCAACTTATAAAACAAAATATGCATCTTTTTTAATATTATTCACATATTTGAAGAAAAAATATGCATATTTTGTTTTATAAGTTGATTTTTAACTTTAAATTTTTTTTTTTTTTTTTTTCATTTTTACCTGTACAGAGACCACCTGGAGGCCTGGAGCTCCGGAACCTGGAGGCCTATCCAAAAAATCTTAAATCTGGGGGAAATTCATCATATAAGAATGATTTTATCCCTAATAACCTATCCTCTCAGTCCAAAGATAAAGCCTATACTTACCGTTTACGCAAATGTGTCAGAACTTCCCCCCCCCCCTTGTTTTGGAAAAAAAATTATTTCCAATGAACAGAGTAATGTTTTTTTTATTGTACCAATATAAAGTGAATTATATAAAATGTTCTGTAAGCCACAATATTACCCGAAGTAAAAAAAGAGCTTTTGCTCCGGTCAATATGATTACAGCAACACTAAAAATTAATTTTTAAATCCCCCCAAAAACGTTTATTGGGGACTTAATTCAAATTTGGGCTCTGCAGTCTGATTCTATAGGTGTCCTAGTATATTTTTGACCCCCCCTTCAAAAATAGGTTAAAAACAGTTTAAAAAGCATGAAAAAAACTAAAGTGTGCTACAAACTTATTTTAAAATAAATGAAACATTGACACAAGCTTTATAATAATAATAATAATTAAACATGCATAGGTAGGTATTACACAATAATTTATAATATATAACAACAAACACATTAATTTCAACAGTAAAAATATAACTTTTACATTCGTTTGGACGGATAATTGACATTCATATTGTTAATTTTACAGTTTTTCTTTCAATATAAATTGATTTAAATTTTTTAAACAATGCAATTTTTAAATCTTTATTTTTGTTAAAATTTAATTTGAAGATTTTCAAAATATAATCTGCGTTAAGCACCCTGTAGAGTTGGTTTGTGATGGTGAATGTGAAAATATTATTTGAAAATATAAAGGGATAGTTGCACGAAATGCATGTGACCTTGAGTTTAGTGAACCACACATTTCAATTTTCTACCATGTAGTTTTAAAAACATTAAGACTTAAAATTATTTTCTTGTGATATGTGCAACTGATATGGCTGACTTGTTTTCATAAAAACAGGATGAAAACTATTTTACGGATGTCTAATTTTTTGTTATTTATTACAATCCAAAATTAAATATGTAAGGCTGTAACTTAGGCTTTCAATTATTTTTCTAAAAATATGATTTTCTTATCACAAATTAGACATTTTTGAAAGTTAAATAAAAACGACTTGGTAAAAGTACCCTAACTCGTTAAATACACTTCATGCAACTATACCTTTCCTTTTTTTAATTTAATATGATGAGAATGAACAATTTTCTATTGTAAGTTGTATAATTGTCTAATTCAATGTGCCTTAAAAAATGATATTATAAAGTTTTTTAAGTTAAGACACTCAAAATTAGAAGGAAAGGGATAATTAAAACCTTTTTAAACAAATTTCCAAAGTTGGGTTTAAAATTTTATCATATTACATTCGATGTCCCTTTCCTTCTTTAAAGTTTTATATCACAGTTTAAATAAAATATTTGTTATTCATTTGGTTTTTCGACTAACATTTTTGT
Source organism: Acartia tonsa (assembly GCF_053477335.1). Taxonomy (NCBI): domain Eukaryota; kingdom Metazoa; phylum Arthropoda; class Copepoda; order Calanoida; family Acartiidae; genus Acartia; species Acartia tonsa. The sequence goes on from NC_137261.1 coordinate 26,471,225, forward strand.
TGTGTCATAGTTGCCTTTTTTATTTTTTATAAAGGGGGGGGGGGGGGGCGGATGTGGCACTTTTTGTTACTAGACCAAATACAAAAAAACTCAAAAAGAATTAATTAAAGCACTGCGATTTGGAATGGCAGTAGCTTTGATGTAGTAACTAAGAAAAAAATGTGAAACTAAGAAAAAACATTAGTTCACAGTTCGAAATTACGCATCTGCTTTACAAAAGATCAGAGGTGGATTCTTTAAAAAAATCCCCACTAATCGCTTAGTGGGGCAAATTGTTTTCGTGAAAAATCCTCCTAAATCACATAAAAAATCTACAAAAACTAAATAAAATCTTATGTTCATAACCCTTCTATGATTTTGTTAATTTTTTGTAGATTTTTAATGTAATTTGGGTGGATTTATCACGAAAACAATTTTGCCCCACTAAGCGATTAGTTTGGTTACAAAAGTGGCTCCCCCCCCCCCCTCTCGCCTTTAAGGTTTATATAAAATACAAAAATAATGTAATGATAAAATGGAATGTTATAAATGAATAGTCAAAAAGTAAGATAAAGGAACAAACCAATAATTAATCTTTAGTTTTGGTTGGCACTAAAGTTATAAGATATAGAGAGATAATCCAGGAATAATAAAATATGTTACCTCTATTAAAATTAATAGATAATTGTCTCTTTTATACTTTTTGTGTGAATTGAATAAAATAAAATAATTTTTGAGTTTTAAACATTTGTTATCTATCCCAGGACCATTTAAAAATAAAATTTTGTAAACAAAGAAAAAAGTTGTTGGCACTAATTTTACTAAAAAGGATTGGGTTAAAATTGATTTTGGACTTATAAAGTGTTTATAGTTCCTTAAATAAGACAAAATGACTATGATAATGAAACAACAACAAAAATAATTTTACAATAATTCACAATTAGATTTTCATAAATCTCATTAAAAACATAAAGTTATGATTTTCAGAATAATCATTTGACATTTATAAAAATTGATGATCTTTTAAAAGTTATTTATAATCAGGTACTACAAGACAATGATGACCATGCACTGAGTAGCGCAGGCGCAGCTCACTATGCATGCTGCATAGATACATTTACATTTAATAATATTTCTATGAGACAATGGACGATAAATTGATTTACATTATATATCCCCAATAATGATAACAAAAATACCCCTTCAATAAATTGAAAATATTTAAAATTTTGAATCTACGACTCAGAATTCAACATTCAACAAATAGGATAACAGGGCTATAAAACTTTGGGTACCAGTATAATTGTATTATTTAAAGTCCAATGTCTCCTTTTGACATGGTTAAAAACCTATTGAAGTAAATCCTAAAAATATTAGCAGATATTTGGTTGAAAACCCATTTAATAAAAATCAATTTTACAATTTTTTTCAATGAAAAATCCTTTTAATTGTTTGACAAGCAAGCATGTTATTTTTTTATTTTTGCTAATTTGACGAGTCAAATTGCACTTCTTTAAATCACATAAGCATGGAAACGAAAAGTTTTAATCTCAGGATTTCAAGCTTAGAAAATATTATTGTTAGAAATTCAGAAAGAATTTATTATCGTCAGAAATACGCTTACAAAAGCTGTTTTGATTTTGTTAAAATTAATTTGATGTTAAAAATAATAAAAATATGGCCCTAAGTTTCAAATATAAAAATAGACTAGTCCACCATGGGTACACCAGGTGGAGTATAAACATTTGAATTTCTTGCTGAACCCACCCCAAAACCAGAATCAAAAACCGCCGTCCTGCTGCCCCCTCCCCCCAACCGTCCAATTTCGATGCTGGAGCCCGCCATACTCGGCGTCAACTCGTGGCCTAATCCTTTTTTCCCGCCACTAATGGTGAGCACGTCAGCAGTTGCACGCGATAATGTCGTCATCTCGTTGTTGTTGGACGGATAATTTCGCGGGTTTTGTTGTTGTTGTGAGCGAACCTGTTGTACTGTGTCGGGCCCCACACTGTGCGACTTGGGGCGTGGAATGCGCAACTTGTCCTTGAGTGAACTAGTAGAGCGTTGCTGTGTTGTGGGACCTTCTTGAGCTTGTAGTGTATCAAGATTGTTTTGGGATTTCTTGTTTTTGCCATTCACTCCATTTTTCATCCTAAATTGAAAAGTTATTTGTTATCATTTGTACAAAATTGATTACATTATAAAAATCCATAACCAACAACTAATTTTATAATAACACTAGCAGAAACGCCCCTAAAAGACTCTAGAAGCACTTAGGGTTTGAGAGGGGGGAGGGAAGTCGACACCCCCATTTTCGTTTTAGGATATAAAAAGAATAAGAAAATATTTTTATAGTGGGGGAAGGGGTCCTTTATTTTTAAATAATTAAAAACCTTCATTGGACTTATAAGAAGCTCTGTACAAGAGAAACATATCGGTTAAGCGGTTAGTGAGATCCTTCTCTACAGACAAAAAAAAGCTTACTACTTTATATAATAGGATTAAAAGACAAAATGGACCTCTTCTTAAATCTAACTTTTAAATTCAAGAAGAATAACATACAAAGTTCCTTTTTTTCGCCTCTCAATCAGGACACACAAAAATATGGACAACCACATTCCTTAACCAGATGTGTAATTTACTTTTCAATTTGTATCTACCAGTGCATAGAATTGTAATAATGGCCATATCCATAGCGTCTAAAGTTAACAGGTAATTTAGATCATCCCTTTCAATAAGATCTCGCTTAGCAATAACTTAATGAGTTCTCAATTTTAGGGAAGCTTTGCACAGGCTTTGCTTAGGATATTTCACTAACTTCCCTTCAGTAGATGCTAGGGGCGTATCCGCTTACCATCTAATTATATTTATATTTGTTTTTCAGTCCATATATTGCGAATAGCTAAACATATTCAGGTTTCTATTTTAGGGAAGATTCTTTAAGCTCCTGGGATGGTTTTAGGCAATTTTTTATTAAACCTCGTCATTTGATGATTATGCTTTTTTTGCCCTTTCCTTTCCCCTTCTAATACAGAGCCCCTGTATGCAAATGGCGAAGCTACTATTTAGTAATATTCAAGTTAAAAATTACAGTTAAATTAATAGAAAAACAGACAGTTTTACATCCTACAACTTTGAATATAAAATGTCAAAATGAAATCATACCTGGCGATGCCATTTGACCAAGTCCTACCAGAAGCACTGTTATCCTGTTCACCAACGAAGTTATCAATTTTAATTCTTGACCAAATGTTTTCATGCATTAATTGTATTTCTAACTACTCTCTAAATTACATAAATAAAACAAAAATAGAAATAAATATGTTTATTATAAATCATTGTAATTTATTTATGTCTTTCTTTATTATAATATATTTATGTTTAATTTAAGTTTCTTTGACATCAGCAAAGCAATGAAGAGTGCTAATTATTCACAAAAAATAGGAATAGAGTTTTACAAAAATTATTTAGTTTTTAATTTTTGTATACCATTAAAGCAAAAATACAACATTTTATGTTTTTGATGTACAGTACATTTTTGGTTTTTAAATTAAAATTTCTTTAAATTAAGTTTTTGAGAACAAAGCAGATTTAAATATTGCACAAAAATCAATATTTTTATATAAAATGTTAAATTGCTTAAAATTAGTTTTAGATCTATTTAAAGAACTTTGTAATAATTAAACTTAATATAAAAGGAAAAATATAAAACAGTAGGAAATGGTAGTTAAGGTGTATAAGGTAATCAAAAGATTTACATAAATAAACAAGAAACAATACTGTAAATGCAGCGAAACTGTGTTTTTGTCTGATGTCTTGGAAAGGATGGAAGGATTGGTTTGTAGGAAGAAAGTAGGATAGGAAGGAATTCAAGGAATGATAGAATTCTGTTGCAATTCGCTCATACAGGAAAATGTGCATGTTTGATTGTCATTTGTTGTACAATGAGGTAGATTTTGTTGATTTTAATATCAAATTATTGATTTTTATCAGGCTTTAATCCATTGCCAAGTTCTAGAAAAGTTGAGCCGGCTGAGATTAAGCTCGGCTGCGATGAGCTGCAATGGTGGAACGACGCGGCAAAAGAGCAAATTAAACAGTCCGCTTTTATCATTCCTGACGCTTCTTTGCTGGCAATATTACCGTCTGATGCGGATGTTTCAAGTGCAGAGGTGGGTCGGCTAACACTATTATTAACGGCAGTGCATAAATTGAGAGCCGCTGTGCAAAGTGCATACGTGGTGGGTACACCGCGCAGTGGCGACTGGGAGCCACCCAACCTTAAGCGCGAAGACGACTTTGATTTTAGCGCCAAAAGTGAGTCAGCTGAATGTTTCACGTGACAATGGCCAACAATGGCGGCGTCTGACTCCGGGTCAATGTCCAATGAATATCGATAATTTCGTCCCTGTTTAATGATGCGTCCGCTGGTGATAAGTCGGCCAAAGCCCTCGGCGTGGGAGAAGGCGTATCCGGAGCGGACTGACCGTCGGCTGCGCCGCCCAGAGAATGGTCTCGGTATGCCGGACTCGCTCTTCTTGATCTTGCGGTCAGAGCGCTGGACAAGACGGACACAGTCGGTCAGGTTAGGACGGACATCAATCTAAATAATATATTATTAATTTGCATAAATGGATTTATTATTACTTGGATCTTACACCAAATTATTATGTACTCTAATAAAGTAAAACTTTTAGCTGGTTTAAATAACGATCTCCCCTATCCACCCCCTTTGCTCCATTCCCTCCCCATGTTTTAATAAATCATAAAAAAATAGGGGAAAAAAACATTTTCTTAATAAATATTTTTCTACCTTATAAAATCTGTAAGCCACAACAGGTAGAATACACACAACAGTTGTCAACATTACCACGAACCTAAAATATTTCAAATATTCAGTTACTGCAAGAAAGCAGGGGGAATTTAAAAGGGAGGTAAGGGGTTAAAATTTAATAATTTAGCTATTATTGCGTTTTACCAAAAGACTGAAATTGTATTGATATATCGGATACCAAATATAATAGAACAATCAAAAGGAAGAAAGAATGCTTTGGTCCATAAAAAGGCACTTCCATCAGGGATCTAAAGGGATAAACAATGATAAATTGATATTAATCCCCAATGATGATACACAAAATTACCCTTCTATGACTATAGATTACATTCATTAATTGAACGTTTGGACACTTAACTTAGTCATCAAACCAATCAAAATTCACTACAGTCCCCAAAGTTATAATAAACGTTATAATGAGACTTTGGGGTCTAGTGTAATAAACAGCCCATTGTCCCCTCACTCTCTCTCTCTCTCTCTCTCTCTCTCTCAGAATAAATATACTCACCAGAAAGTCTGATCCTGCATAACCGTGGTCAGACTTCCCAGGTATTGTCCCCCAATTATCCAGTTGTAGGCGAAGGTGAGTACAAAGTATACAACAACACTGCCCCAAATGGTCACGTGGTTCCATACAGTCCAGTATTGGGTGTCCAAGGCAATCTGAAAAAAATGTATATGTCAATTCATGTTGTTAAGGGATAAGACAATTGACGAAAAAATGTAAATCCCTAATGATTAGGTTCAAACCCTACCATTAAAAAAATATTGATGAAATGTTTCAACACGTTTGGAATAGCCAATCACAATTCACAAAGACTTTTAGGCATAAAAATTAAGAATTTTAAGAAGTCAAATGTCCCCTTTTCGATATCGATATTACAAAGTTTAAATGTAGACGTTTAATATTTATAGAAAATAGTCTGGAACCGGTTTTAATATAGCGGATTAATATTAGCCATACTGGAAAGAATATACTTCAATTATGAGAAACCTTACTTAATGACAAAGACCAAACTGCATTACTTTTGTGTCACTTTTGATTCCTGTGATGTCATAAAATGAGGAAGATAGAGGAGAAGTGGGAAAGAAAACCCCTAAAAAAGATATGGAGAATATGACGTCAAAAGTGGTGCAAAAGTAATGCAGTTTGGTCTTCGTCATACTTAATATATTTATTGATATTACCTGTCCAGTTACAACAAGAACAAGAATAGTAGAAACAACAGAGCCAAATAAGTAATGATCATTTAGCACTTTTCCAAGAGCATCAGTTTTATTGTGATAAGCACCTAAAATAATAATAACGTTACTACATATTTTTACTCGGTTAAGAACAATTAAGAATAAGCACCAGAATTATAATTAAAAATTGAAAAGAAAAAGTTTCTTGCTTTGGAAGTCGTAAATAACTGTGTACTGTCTTTTCTGCCTAATGCATTGCCGCAAAAAGTTCCATCTTCGCAAGCAATAACAAGAGGACCGTCCTTTTTTCGCAATATTCCGTAAAATTGGGTGTAAGCATCCAGTCAAATGCGCTTATGAGGTCAAGCTGTGCTTAATTTTGACCAAACGTAAAATTAAAAACAATTTGACATAATAAGCGCATTTGACTGGAAGCTTGCAAACAACTTTACGGAATAATAAGAAAAAAAATGACAAAGAAATGAACAAATAGAAACGTTTAATTCTAATTAAATGATTCTTTGTGATACTATTAATTTGATAATATGTTACACTTTGCGGAAATAATTACAATCTTTTAAAAACTTAAATAGCCATTTACATAATGAAAATATTTTTACAATGTAAGCTTAAGGAAGCAAAATATCTTATTATATGTTTCTTTTTCTCTTTAATAATGCAGAAGAGATTATAAATATATATATGCACTAGTTTCAAAAATACTCAACATGCAGCAAAAAGCTAATTTGGTGCTTTCCCTCAAAAGCCTGTAGGGTCCTTAAAACTCCCTTAACCCCTTATTTTGTTTAAATACATTTAAAATAAGGGCGGATAATAGTTTATTAACCTATGAATAATCTTGGGCGGCCTTAACCCTGCACTACTAAATACAACCTAACCTTTCTAGCCAAAAAATAGCTACAATCTTCCCTTGTTTTTAATCTACTTTAAAAATCAGGAGGCGGGGGTTATCGCCTAACAAGGCATTTTAGGGAAAACGCCGCTGATTTTAAGATAACAAGACTGAAAGTAATTTTTAAAAGTGATTAATAGCAATCTGTATTGTGCTTCAATTGGTGATTAGGTATAAAGTGTAAAAAATTGTATAAACCTAGAGTTTCTACCTATAAAAATAAAGACATGCACAATATATAAATTGAAATAATAAGATTGTTTGTAAAACACCATACTCCCTGTTGATTGAAACCATCAAAGAAGGCAGTAAAAAAGGTAAATATTAATATTGTTTTTAAATTTTTAGAGTGGAAATAACGAAACGATAACATCAAAATTCCCAAGAAGAATTTTTGGGTATAGTCCCTTTGGTGACATAGCATTTAAGAGGCGTTTCGTCGTATTTGCACAGTAACTTTTAATTGGTTATTTATGTTAGGTAAGGTGATTACCCCGCAGGGTTAGAGCTCCCGCAAGGGCTAGAAATAGGAGAAAAGCTACTGTGAATATACGACCAAAAGACGATGTCACGAAAGGGACTATACCCGAATTTTATTATATCAATAATACAATAAGCCATTTTCAGCTGCTTGAAATATTTTATACCTTATTTTTTCAGAATTATTTTGCTTGTTGGTTATGGTTATATGTTATTCTTGGTACAAAGCAAAACTAATATTATTTCCAGTGGCTTTGAAACCGATTAATATCCGAGGATTAGGACCGGTTCGTAGCCATACTGAACAAACGAATAGAAACGTATTACAGACAATTTTCCACGAATATTAAAATATACATCATAAAATTAAAATAGGTTTTTTTAACTAAACAGGTTTTACTCTTATAATTTTTTATTTTAATATCTGAGGAAAGCTGTCTATAATACGATGCGATAAATAACTATTAAATAATTACCTAGTGGGATAGCAAACAAGAACAAGGAGGTAATAAATCCATGGAAGGCGGACTCACTAAACAACTTGAAATTGAACAGACTTGACACCATCCCAGGATAATACAGCTTCGGAAACTAAAAATAAAGAATCAGCCTCCATTTTAATAATATTAAAATCAATTAAAAGATAAATGGAAATTATCTAGTCATAAGTTTCAAAAGATAAGAATATGGCTCATAAATTTATATAAATCTCCACTGAAATCAACATTAGGTAAAATTATTAGTTTTATTCCTACTTGAACAGAACCAACCATTTTAAATTAAATAAAAGTACCCAAAGTTTTGAGCCAACAGATAAGAGAACGTGATCATAAAACATTAGTTATCCTTATATTAAAGTAACAGGATGTCTGTTTGTGTGTCTGTACCGATCTCGCTAACCGCTGAACCGATCGGGTTCTCCTTAACAGGGTAGATTCTCATAGGTCCCGGGAGGGTTTATAACTATTTTGGGGGAGGGTACCACCACCCTCCCAAGAGAAATCACAAAAAATCGAGTTTTTTTCTTGTCGAATAAAGACTAGTACGTAACATTGCAAAGTATCGTAATAATTTGATAGAGACTCCTTCGCAACATTGCAAGGTATCGTATTTTTTTTTTTTAAAACAACAAACATTTTAAGTGCCACTAGAGGCCTCTAGGGGCGTAGCCGCTAGTAAGATATATAGTCCAATATCCCTTCCCTCCCTGGTATTAACTTACCCGTAAGGAAGACTTTTCGTTGACATCCTGATCAAAGTAAGCCATGAAGAGAACAGGTTGGCTGGTGTAGAACAAATTGTACACGGAGATAAATGCGGGATCCAGAACAGTCTAAAATCCAGGTAAAAAAAATACACGGTGAGTGTTTTGCATTGGTGAGATAGTGCTTTCAAAATGTTAAAAAGTTCATTTTCATTTAACGGCGCTTTCACATAAAGGTACCGTAGTGATCTTTGATAAAAATCCCCCCTTTATTTTGAAAAAAAATCGAATGTAAGGGGAAGGGGGCCTATGAAAAAATTCTCCATATTTTCCCAATTTATTGCATCAATAAGGGGGAAAGGGGGTTATTAGTGATCAATACAGCCGGCACTTTTTGTGAAAGCACCTATTTAACCTTAACCATCACTTACTAGATTAGGTAGAGTTTGGAAATATCACTTATAATGATGTCATGCAGTAAAGTCGTTTGTTAAAGAGCGTAATTTTTTTCCCGCATAATTATGTAAAGTTAGGTGCAATCTTCCAGTCAAATGCTCATATTAGGTCAAGCTGTCCTATAGTATAATTAAACGTATTATTAATAACAATTTGACCTAAGCGCATTTGACTGGAAGCTTACACATAAACTTACGGAATTATGCGAAAAATTACGCTCTTTATAACAATACTTTCTATATTAAAGTAATATTAAACTTCGCAATAGAAAAAAAATCAATAAAATAATTTTAAAAATCATTAGAATTATTGAAATTGTAATAATTACACATAAAAATTACAAAAACACATAGTACGTACATGCTTTAAATTTGCAATTCTAAAATTGACAAAAGAAACATGCGAATTGGAAAAAATACATGCTCAAAACATGTATAGAGAAAATAAAAATACACACATAAATACATTTAGAAATGTCAGAGATAAAAGAATATAACATCTATTTAAAGTTTATCCTTTTAATTTTTAAATAGTCGTTTAAAATTTATGATGAATTGTAAAAATTTAGGTTCAAAAGTAAAGTATAGGTTAACACTTTTTTAGCAGATGCTTATCCTTCATATCCCTGAGTACAATATTTGTGCGAATGACCATTCCCTTACCCATGGCAATACAAATGAGAACAAGACTAGTAATCAACCCATGGATGGCCGACTCGGCGAACACCTTGCGCGAGAACCACATCCGCTGGCGACCTGGGTAGTACAGGCGCGGGTAGCGGGCGGCCATCCGCGGGTTGACGTCCTGGTCCAGCCCGCCCATGATGACGACGGGCGCGGATGTGTACAACATGTTGTAGCATGAGATGAACAACTCGTCGTACACAGGCTGCAGTGCAAAGGAAAATATTGGTTAGTTAAGTTGGGTTAGTAAACAACAAACCTTATAACAAGGTATTAGAATAATTGGATCATGGAAAGAACGAAGTGACAGGTTTCGTCGTATTTTCACAGTAGCTTTACTCCTATTTATAGCCCCTGTGAGGTAAATTTCACAACACTGCGGAGTAATCATTATCATTTACTCAAACTAAGCTTCTGTGAAAATACGACGAAACCCGATACTTCGTTTTCTTTCCATGATCCGAATAGTTAATATCACGAACAAAAAGTTAAACTAAACGCAATTAAGTAGTGAAATAAAAGTAAAAAAATTAAACCTAATGACTACCTAAAATATTTAACAAAAAACACTAAAATTTAAAATAAATTAAGGCAATTTGTGTTTAATCAATCTCTTTTTCCAAGACAATAAATCTTTATTAGGCGAGGAAGTTTTATTTTTAGAGTTTACTCCAGAAATTAAGACAAGTATTCTATATAAAAACATATTGTAGACAAAAAAACATTGCAGAATAAGATAAAATAATGAGAAGCTAAGGTTCTTTCCCTGTAAGTTCCTAGCGAGTACAGAACTTCCTTATTATTTAATGAAATTGATGATAATAAAAAAGCACCGAAGCTAAATCCCTGGTCCCAAGTGCAAAGGATACAATAGTGTGCACATTTTTAACACAAATAGGCTTTTAATCATAAAAAATGGATTTAAGTTTTACGTAAATTTTTTTGTCAACTGTAGGACGGTATATCTTATACATTACAATTTTATTGTTTAAGTCAAGTGGAAATTTAGACATATATTTATTTAATGCTTTTTAAATATTATTGATTTTTTTCTTCATTTAATTTCCCAATGTTGGACAAACTCAAAATCTTTCTTAATAGGTATGTATTTTCCTTTTCTTCTATTTTTACAGGCATTAATTTTTACAAATCTGACTGACAAACAAAGCTAATGATAGAAAAGCTGCTATGACAATTGATATTTATCGCATCGTATTACAGACAGCTTTCCGCGGATATGAAAAATAAAAAATTATAAGATTAAAACCAAATTTGTTTCGTGGAAAATTGTTTGTAATACGATGCTATACGTGGTTTTCAATATGGCTGAGAACCGGTTCTTATCCAGCGGATATTAATCGGTTTCAAAGCCGTACTGGTTAAGAAAATTAAACAAGGATAAAAACTAACCTGGGCAGAAAAGCCACATGAAAATGCATACCAGAAATGGCACAGTGTGAAAGCAAAATTCTTGTAGAAAAAATATCTGAAAAAACATTAGAAATTAAAGTTTGTGTACAAATTTATTTAAACAATAAACATAATCAAATTTTGAATTAAAGTCAAAATGATAAAAAGCCATGAAGTAGAAAGATTTGTTTTGTCTGGAGCTACTTTAACTACTCATGAACCGATTGAGTTCTTCAATTTTGGGAAGCTTCAAATATATCGAGAGAGACGCTAAGGGCGAGGTCGGTAATAGATTAAAAACGCTTACCGTAAAAATTTACACATTCTATAATACGACCATCTACCATGGACTAATAAGAGGCGCTCCAGATATCTAAATTAAAAGAAATTAAGTATAATACATATTTTTTTAAGTTAAAGCCATTTATGCTTTTATAAAGTCATCTGTACAAAATAATTTGGAATCCATTTTCATTGTTTGTTCACTGATTTCATTTCTCTTGAAAAGAATCAAGAATACATGCTATATTCATTTTGGTGCTTTCCTGTTGTTCTCTGATAACTCATCTCCCCCTCTAAAACGAAATAAATTTAAATAAGGGGGTGGGTTTCAAACCCTGTGGGGCCTATATCTGGGGTACCCAACCCTGCGAGGCTATCCAGTACCCAATATAACCTAACCTAAACTAACCTTAAGTAATAATCAAACAAACTAATACCCTTTCTCAATTATATCTTTAAAAATGTTATCAGTAATCAAAAAGGTACTTTATGTGCAAGGACGTCCAAGGGGAAGGGGAAAGGGTTGACCACTCCCCCCTCCCCCCTATAAAAAACTTGAACGTCCTTGTTTGTGTGAAAGCGTCAGTGTAATATTTACCTAAACTGAGCTATAGAATAATCGCTGGCCAGAACCGCCTGTCTTCCTTCCTGCCCGGATATTCCAACACCGATATCTGCAGCTGAAATATTTGCATTTTTACATAATTTCAATTTTTTCTAGAAATATGATTAGAATTCTAGATGGATATAGAATATATGACTAAAAGATTGTTGTCATTTTAGGTTTCTAACTATTTATTGGCCAGTTCGTTCATCCAGAAGGAGGGAAGGAGATTGGGGTAAAGGGGTTAAGGAAGATCGTTATTTTAGCCAGCTACAAGTTTTACTTTATTGGAGTACATGATAAACTGTTACAAGATCCAAGTTATAATAAATACATTTAATTTTACAGGTCCCAAAAGTCCAAAAAATATCTCGTTCGTTGGCGTAAAAAATTAAGGACTTAAATTAGATATTGATTGTTCTTACAATCTAAAAAACACAAAAGTTTGATAATACTTTTTAAAAGCGAAGCTTTTCTATAATTAGGGTCGGTCCGTCCGTCCGTCACAAACGGATAGCTTTTTCCGTTAATTTAGGCATGTTAGAAATGTCATATGGATTTCAAACTTTGCATGGTGATTCCTGTTGTAGTTAGGTATAATTTAGAAAGCGTAGCAACTCTATAATCATTACCAAAATGTCTGTATGTCTATTTTAAACATGTTGATTTTTTTACTTTTTTAACAACTAATTTTTATGTGATCTAATAATCCGATTGATCTGATTTTTGGTATACTGATTCCTGAGACAACAAAATACAATATTATAAGCGAAGCAACTCTATAATCAAGTCGTAAAAATGTAAGTATGTCCATAAACATTATTCTGTATCAAGCAGTTTTTCAACAAATTTACTTGCAATATTCTTCGACTCTTATCTATTTATATTCTGATTATTCAGTTCTGACACTATACAAGTGTTAATGTCCGTTTGTCCTACCGTTTCAGTGCTTCGCTTTTATGGATGTTGTCATCCTTGTTTGAACTTTATTGAAGGGAAAATAATATTTAATTGATGTTATTGCCTAAGTTAGGTATCTTTAAAATAACCCTAGCATGTCATAATTCTAAAAATTAACTAGTTTTTTGAGAATTGGTAATAAAAAATGTAGAAACCTTTAATCATTGACACATCGTTAGCACCATCACCAATGGCCAGGGTGACAGCATCTTTAGTCTTCTTAACCAGCTCAACGACTAGAGCTTTTTGCAGCGGAGTTACTCTGTAGGTAGCAGAATCTTTTCATATATGTATTACTAGCGGCTATGCCCCTTGAGGCCTATAGGGGGACTTTAGGTGATGGTAAATTGAATTCTCCACCCACCCAGAAGGACAAAATAAATCTTTTATTAATCTGATGAGAAAGAACTTAAAGTTGGTAAACCTTATTTGTTAACTTGCTTTTAATCGAATAAAAAATTATAGATAATCACGTTACAATAAGGGTAAAAAAAGACATTATAATAACCTATTGTAACTAAACATTTAGAAAAATTTTACCAAAATATATAAATAGGTAAGTACCAAAGGAAATAGATAATTATATAAAAATGTGCTTGAAATTTTGTAATATTAGGGTGTTTATTTGGTTTATTAGCCTATCTAAATTGAAAAGATTCTTTCCTGCAACAAATGACCGCTGAGCAGTGCTCGGCCACGCCCATCAGCATATCCTCTAGTTCTGGCTCTAGGGCGTGAGCCAGCGCGTGACCGTTGATGACCAGTGCAAACTCTAGTGGTGACCGTTCATAGCCGTCAGCTGTACTTCCTGTTATACATGCGTCATGGTCGGAAAAACTTTAATAATGAAAAACTTTGGAAAATCTATTTGAATATTTCAAAACAAAAAGATATTTAACAGATCAATAATTATAAATAAAGATAAATAACTAGACAACAAATTGCTTTCTGTTCTTTTGTAGCGACTTGGGTGTGTTAATATTCTCGGCGCTATTAGTTGATTTTCAAAGAACCAATTGAAAGTCGGCACAGGGTCCTCGGGTTGGGGACATACAGTTATTTAACCCCTTCCCCCTCTATTGTTTTACTCTAATAACAGATCTAAGTAGATTAAGTAATCTAAGCTTTGTTAATAATTTTAATATTAATTTGAAGTGTATGGTAAACAATTAAAAATTAAGTTTTTTTTTAAGTTTTCCAAACCATAACGACATTCCTGAGCGTATTTTAATTCCTGGATTGTCCTGGAAGTCTGACTCCCTACTGAAGGCCGATGACTTATGTCCAGTTGAGTTGAGATGATTCTCTATAGCGCGTCTGTGCTGGATCAATTGTGTCTCCACCTCCTGATAGTAAAAACAAGTATTAAAACATCCATTAGAATTGAAGAACAAAAAAATGGACAAAGTAAATTATATTGCAATTATTCAGAAGTCATACGTCATAACTAAGAGAGGAAAAGGAATTAAAAATAGTGGATGATTTGTTTAAAGAGACATGTGTACAGCAATTATATATCTTCAATATCAACCGAGAAAATCATATTTCCATATACAATAGAGTTACAAAGTTACTGAAGGACAAACGAAATTATCATTTATGCAGGAATTACGAAGTTAAAGTCAAAACATTAAATTACAGGTAATATCTTAGTAAAACTATATTTGGAAAAGATGATTTTTTGTATTCAAATAACAATATTTTGTCCCTTTTCACAAATGACTAAAAACTTACAGAAAGGAAGGTAACATTGAGCTCTTTATTACACTAGTCCCCAAAGGTTTATAATGACTTTTTCTTATTCGCTGTCTTAACTTTGGGGACTTATATTGAATTTAAATTTTTGGTTCATTGAGTTGAGTGTCCAAACGTTTCAACCTCTAATTGTAATCTACAGAAATGGGAATCATTGGGGATGTACAATATACATCAATTTATCGGCAATTGCCATATCCCTTTAGAACCCTGAAAACTATACCTGAAAAGTTCTTCCATCTACAATATAAGGTTCATCTACAAGGTCACTTGATAGCAAATTACAACTATAACCTAAACAAAATTTATTCAATAATTTGTACATTTTATAATGTTTAAGTAGAACTTTGTGCACTTTTTATCAAACCTATCAATTAAGTATTTAATTAGAAGTATTTTGAGTTTATTAAAAAATGTCTGCATAGTACATATATGTTTTTAACTTTAATTAAAAGGAAAATTGAGTAAATTTATTAGTTTATTTGTGGAGGGGGAGGGGGGTATATTTTTTCCAGAGGTGATCATTCTTGGAAGGGTAGAGGCACCCTCCCTCAAATAGTTACAAACCCTATAGTACTATAAGAGTATTCACTGTAAAGGACAACTATATCGGTCCAGTGGTTAGCGAGATCCTGTTTTTAGCGTTACGTTATGTCGGAGTGACGGACTAAGTGAGTTAGTAGCTAGGCTTCGCTACTAAAAACTTAGTTAATATCTGTTACCTATATTAATGGCAGTTTCCTGTTTGTCGCCTGTTAGAACCCAAATTTTAATTCCAGCTGTCTCAAGGTTGGCAATGGTTTGTGAAACTCCGTCTTGCAGCTTATCCTCTATAGCTGAGGCACCTAGGATTAATTAATTATATATTGTCAGGGATCTAAAGGGATAAGACAATGTCCGATCAATTGATGTACATCCCCAATGATAATTCACAAAAACATCCCTTCTGAAGATTACAGTTACTGGTTGGAACGTTTGGACAATGACACTCGACTGAAAGAACCAACTAATCAAATCAAAAAAAGTACCCAAAGTTGTTAAGCCAACGAATAAGAAAACGTTATTATTATAGAACTTTAGGGACTAGTGCAATAAACAGCCCATTGTCCCCTCTCTCTCTGATTTAATACCCTTTATGAATTCAAATGAAACTAACCTACAAGAGTAAGATCCTTTTCAATTATGTTATAAACCCTGTCCAGGTTCTCCTCCCTGTTCTCTAGGGAGAGGGCGGCCTTGTGGTGCTCCGCCTTCCAGTTCTGGAACTCTTCCAGGGTCAGTGTCTTTACACCCAACACAAGGGTACGGAGACCTTCACAAGCAAATTTCTAAAGAAAAATATTAATTGTAAAAGATCTAAATATTTCAATAACTAAATGTTTTATTGACGATTCTCAACTGTCTACTATCTAGCAATCATCTTAAGGATACAAATTTTATTTTATATTTTTTTTTAAGGCGGGTCTTGTGCCTGTGGTTCATATGTCCATTTCAATGTCTGATGATCTGTGCTGTCGACACTTGCGCAGAGATGCCCCATCCTGGAGGGCCAGGGATCCCTTCTACCGCAACTAGAGGGAGGTTGTGTGATTTGGTAGAGGAATTTGAGACAACATGTTGTGAAAGCAACACAAATGGGTTTGAACTCGAATTCCCATCACCGTAACCCAGTGCATTATCACAGAGCTACGGTGCTCCCTCAAATTTGTAGAAAATAAGCTTTTGTATAATTTAAAGTAACATTAACATTAACATAATCTAAAGATGACCAATCTCAGTCTCGACCTTTCAAAGATATCTAAGATTGTAAGGCAAACCTGTAGATGATCTTGAGTAATATCCATAATCTGGTCTTGACCTGGGTGTAACCTCTCATAAATAACATTGTCCGCCCCCTGTCATACATATAAACATTATAATAATATCCTGGAGAACATACTTTCCAGAATCGCTTCGAAACCGATCAATATCCGGTGGATTAGAACCGGTTCTCAGCTCACAAATCATGAATAGCAAATCAAGTGTCCCTAGAGGCCTATAGGAGAGAAGCCGCTAGTAAATGATAAAGTAAAACGTGAGCCAAAGAACAGTAGTAGTTTTTTGTTGTTAATCATCGTTCAATTTCGGGAAAATTTGTCAAAAAAAAGTTTATAAGACAATTAACGTTAATATTTTATAAGTTTCATTAACTAGTCTTCGGTCAACATATATTATTTGTTTCATTCAAATTTTGGTGAAACAGTCATGAAAACTCAATTTCTTACTTTGTATTAATTAGTAGACTAGATAGTAGATATGCCTTAAAATCAGCCATGTGACGTCATAAAAATGAGGGATATGAGAGATTGATTTAAAACTGCGATGGAAATTATAATTTAGTTAGTTAGTGCCCTAATAATACAGAAGCTACGCTCTAATAAATAATGTTGTATGTATTTCCTTGCAATAAAGCTGGATTTCATCCTAATATTAGCAGTTAATCATTACCATGTTTTTTTTCATATTTTTATCAAGCATTGTTTTTAGTACATGATTATCGTAAAAATATAAAATCTATTTAGTATTAGTTCAATTTGCGTCATTTTAAAACTTGCAATAACTAAATACATCAAATGACTTGATTTATTTTAAAATGATAAATGAAAATGTAAATTTTTAGTATATTGGGCAAGGTTTTTTATTTATCATTTCAGTTAAATTAATTTCTTCGTTTATCTTTAAGGCTTAAATTGATTTTCTGGCGGATTTTTGGAAAAAAACTGTTCTCTATAAAGTATATTTTCTGTCTGTCTGCCTAAATCTTTGAAGCTTTGCTATATTGATTAACTTTCCTTGTATCGTAGAATAACTGACATTCTTTTCCTAACATTGTTAAAGTCAAGAATACACAACAACTCATGCACTTCTGTTCCAGATGGGGTCTGAAAAAAGTAATAAATAATTTTAGGAAGTACACAGGGAGGGAGGGGCATTTGGTTTTTTATTTTTCTAGTACCCAAAGTATTACACTAAATTTTTCTTATTCGCTGGTTTACAACATAGGGGACTTTCATAAATTTTGATAGGTCCGGTTGGTTCAAACCTAATTGTAATATATAGAATGGGTAATTTTGTTTAACATCATTCGGGATGTACATCAATTTATCAGCCATTGTCTTATCCCTTTAGATCATTGGATGTATAGGACACTGAAGATAAAATGAATCAACATCACTTTCCCATATCTAATATTTACCACCTACCTAAGACAAAATTTTATACATATGATTGATCAAAAGATTTACTTATATTTCATTACAGAAAAATAAATATTCAATTTGGAAAGCAACAGGGAATCATTAAAAAACTGCATACTATAAAGAGTTTTAAAAATTCTTAATTTGCTAAGTGATCTATCTTAAAATATTAGTCTAGCGATTAGCGAGATATTAAGATACAGACAATAATTTGTAATTTTTTGGTTAAAAACTAACAAGAAAAAATATCATGTCTACCTCAATAGTGATGGTACTTGAAGTTCTTTCTTTGAAGATGAATCCAAAATTTCTTGCTGCGCTAACCAGTGCATTCTCATCCGGGCTCTGAGCTTGGTATTCCAACTTTCCATCTTCAATAATATATTATTATATAAATCAAATACCTATTCATTAAGATCTCTAATTCTGGTTCACAGACAGAATCAAGAGTCTAAGATATTCGTGGCATTGGCCCACTACAGGTTTTTGGGCTAATTTAAGAATTGCTATGAAAAGGTCTTTAGTTAAATAGGAGTAGCTGGTGTAATTAGCTTCAAGGGATGGCAAAACGTAGTTGCTCTTGTTTAGGACTTGGTATAGATTTCTTTTTTCATTTCTTTTTTATTTTATCTTCATGTTATTTGAATTCATGTTTACCTTAGTATTTATGAAACTATAGGTAAAAAAGGAAAAAATACATGAATGAATATTTTATTTGCTATAATTTAGAATAGAAAAACTTTTGTATGTCATACAATTTATTGTTAACAAACAAAATTAATTTTTTAGCAACAAAACTTTAATTTATTAAAACTTTTCAAGCTAATAAATGAGTTTTATACTTTTTATTTGGTTTGTCAAAATTGTCTGCCATTTTTTCAAGCTATTTCAATATATTCAGTAGCGTAGTTGTCACAGTGTGGCACAAAGCAAGACTTCAGAATAACATGTAACACTTACCATTACTATAATCTGGCATCACAGTGTGGCACAAAGCAAGACTTCAGAATAACATGTAACACTTACCATTACTATAATCTGGCATCACAGTGTGGCACAAAGCAAGAATTCAGAATAACATGTGACACTTACCATTACTATAATCTGGCATCACAGTGTGGCACAAAGCAAGAATTCGGAAGAACATGTGACAGGATTCATTGCCTCGGTTTATATCGTTCAATAAACTAAAAAATATGAATTTGAAAAAAATGTCCGTGTCTATCAGGGTATTTTAAAATCTCCTGAATAGCTAAAAAAAAGTTTAAGGTTCAACTGAGCTGGATCTTTAAATCATTTCAATGGTGCGCTAAATCACCCCGCGCAGAATTTCAGCCAATCACAGCGGCGCATTTTACGCGGGGTGATTTAGCGCACCATTGAAATGATTTAAAGATCCAGCTCTGGTCAAAAAAACTAAATGCCAAGAATTAAAAAACAGAAGAAATTTGTTTAAAGTTTAAAAAAGCCAATAAAATTACAGTATTAATCCAGTGTATATACAATTTATAACAATGAAACAACAGTGCAAAAAATTGTTTTACCTGACGTCATAAAAATTAAATGATGGTTCATAGAATTTATTCTGGGAAAAATCAACTTTCTTCTTGTACTAAAAAAGAATTTAAATGTCAATTGATTTCAGTTAAAACATTATATTGAACTATTAGGGGAAGGAATATCACCTACAGAAAAACTATTTCGCTTCCAATAC
This sequence comes from Acartia tonsa, assembly GCF_053477335.1. Taxonomy (NCBI): domain Eukaryota; kingdom Metazoa; phylum Arthropoda; class Copepoda; order Calanoida; family Acartiidae; genus Acartia; species Acartia tonsa. The sequence goes on from NC_137261.1 coordinate 26,490,920, forward strand.
ATCATGAAAGCATTGTATTAATTTAATTATTTTAGTGTTGCCAGTGGAAAAGTCGGAGGCAAAATAGATTTTCTTTCAGGTTTGAAATCTTAAAGTACAAAGGAGGTCATTTTTTCGCATATTTTCCGTAAAGTTGTGCGTACCGTTTTAGTTAAATGCTCTTATGAAGTTAATCTGTTCTTAATTATGACCAAATGTATATATTTGAAATAGTCATCATTAAGAGCAGTTTGACATAATACGAATGTTTGACTAAAACGTTATATGCAACTTGACAGAAAATACGCGAAAAAAATTACTTCATTAACATCATTCTAATGTGCAAAAAAATTGCAAGTGGAAAAGTTGGAGGCAAAATAGATTTCCTTTTAGGTCCTAAATCCAGCATTTTTTTAGAGTGGAACTAATTTTTGAAAACGATCAATGTACGGTGGATTAGAATCGGCTCTAAGCCATATTAAAAAATCATGTATAGCATCGTATTATATCCAGTTTTCTATGAATATAAAAGTGTACAATCATAAGCCTTGCCTTCTGCATCTCGGGGCTTAATTGTACCTTTTTTATATCCGAAGAAAGCTGTTTATAATACGATGTGATAAATAACTATTCATGCAGAGAGATTATCCCTATACTATCTGATGGATGCATGCTTCTATCAAGGCCTATGAATAATAAATAAATGACACATCTCTCTAAATGTTAAAATGTCGTTCTATCTGTTTCTAAAGAGAATTTAATTAAATATTTCCAACATATATTATAATAATCATGCAAAATTAATAATGTACAAAAAATTTTTAGGCAGCATTTATTAGAAAATATGGATAAAACTTGTCTATGAAACAATGAAAATTTTTGATTTATTAATTATGGTAAAATTAAGCTACTAGATATAAGAGGTCTTTTTAGAATATAGAATGAAATATGGCGACTAAACATGCAGCGAGGAAGGGGACAATGAGCTCGGGCTGTAAAACACTATTCAAAAAGTTTTATAATAAGGTTTTTTATTCGTTGACTATTGAATGTTGATTAGTTGATTCATTCGGTTGAGTGTCCAAACATTTCAACCACTAATAGTAATCTACTTTAATGTTATGTATTTATTGAGGATGTAAATCAATTTATAGGTTATTGTCTTATCCCTTTATATCTCTGCTATGAATGTAAAAAAATGGAGAAAAAACTACCATTTGATATTTACCTACTCTAATCTAACATTTATCTTATTGTCTGCTTACCGCATGCCCTGTTTTAAAAGGGACATTTACAACAAATATTCAAAAACCAAAACTTCGTAAATAGACAGTCGCTAACAAAACTGGATAATGATTCGAATGTTATGTTTGTCATAAACAAAGTCATAAAATGATAATGTATTAACTTATTAAAAAAAAAGTATTATCTTAAAAATTATAAAAGGTCATTTTTTAGCTTATTTTCCGTAAAGTTGTATGATTGCATTTAATCAAATGCGCATATTAATTTAAAATGTTCTTAATTTTGACCAAATGTATAGGAATATGTATAAAATGTTCATAATTAAGAACAGCTTGACTTAATAAGCGCATTTGAATAAACGCTAACATACAACTTTACAGAAAACACACGAAAAAAATTACCCTCTTTCTACAAAAAATTGCATAGGTATGAGTTTTCTTATTTAATTTGATAAAGAATGATTTTCTACCTAAATGTTAATTTCTATACGTCTATTAATTTTCTAGTGTACATAAGCGATATTGTTTTTGTTTTAATATGATTTGATATGACAACCCGTCCAATAATCAATATTTGTCGTCCAGGCATTTGACGTAATTCTAGTGTTATTATATGTGCATTGTACATATTTACGTACTTATGCACTTAAACACACACACAAACACACAAACACACACACACTAACATAAGAGCTCATTATTACAAGGACAGGGTTACTCAAAAATATAATTATAAGCAATAATAATAAAAACCCTAATGTGAAAAAAGCTTTTGAAATTTTTAAAAAAACGGGTTTTTTTGTGAATTTAATCCAAAATTAAAATGACAAAGATTCTACAAAACTATAAAAATATCTTTTGGGGTTGGTGGTGTTAAAAAAAGGGTAATTTTTGTGACGTATTTCTGTATAGTTGCGTTTAGTCAAGTGCGTTTATTAAGTCTAACTGTTCTTAATTTTGACCATTTCATGTATACACATTTGGTCACAAATAGGAACAATTTGACTTACTAAGCGCATTTGACTAAACGCTAACACACAACTATACGGAAAATACGAGAAAAAATGACCCTCTTTATAAAATTTATTAATTTTTCTGAATAGCCCTGTAACACATTCAAAACTACATTCACCAATTAGAAGGTTTTTCCTTTGTTTTAGTTGTTATAATTATATTTGTTTAGTTACCAAACAAAAACAATAATTTTTATTTAGTAAGGGCCTTTCAGTTTACTTATTGCCCAAAGTACTGCAAATTAATAATGAATACAGAATAAATAACTTCGACTAGTTTTTTTTATCTCTTAAAACCTTATTTTTCACAGGATTAAGGTAAAGCCAACAAGCCAATTAAATCTAAAATAATATTTGAGGGGCAGATGAAAAGGTCGTCTTTACTTCAAAGCACTGCCCCCTAAAATCAGGAAATTACCAAATATATTTTAGTTGAGCTTAAGCTAAGGTAGACAAATAACAAAAATCATTCTGATACTATGTTAGCTAGCTAGAAACTTTAAAAACTTGAAATTAACAAGTTTCTATTAAATTGGCATTTTTCAAGATTATGCAACGGCCATACCAGGTTATGAAATTATCAAACAAAGCATAGCATTGAATAAATATGTGTTATTGATAATAATATCATCACTACTATAGCTCAATCCCTCTATTTGCTTGTCTATTTGTAAATCGCTAAACCTATTTTGTTCTTTTTGAATCTAATCAATCACACGTATGAACCTTAATCTGTATCAACAATAACTCAAATAGAAAGCTCTAACAAAAAATCTGCTAAATTATTAACGAATAATTGCAAATTGCGTACTACAAAGTTAATTTGTAATTAACCTTTCAAACTTGATAAAAAGTAGGCCAATTTTTTAATTGAGGTCAGGACTTTTAATAAAGCTTCGGCAAAATATTAGTATTTACAATTTTAGTTTTATAATCTGAATAGTCTAAAATTGTTAGTCTAAAATAACGCCAAAAGGAAACATTAAAACTGAAAAAAAACATAAAGATAGTTTTAGAGAACATATAAATTGATTAAGGGAAGCTAAGCTTTAAATAATATTGCTGGCGTGTGCAAAATCTACATTCTATCTAATTTTCATGCAAATAATATAATACAACAAGATTAGTTCTCATGAAAACTTATGCCTTTTTGTAGAGGAAAGACTTAAAAAGTTTTCAAATTAGCTTTGATACAAATTTCAGACAGAAAGACAAATTGACATATTCTTTAAAAATTCTCAAAAGCATCCACAGATAAATAATGATTGCTTGATAATAAGCAAAAGTAAGTGCTTTTATATTTTGAAATTTCAAAAAAAAATCACGCAACCTTGTGCTAGAAACAGACACACAGAAAATAGTTTGGAGATAATTGTGTTAGAGGTCCTAAGGTCCTAAAAAATTAAAATCGTGGAAAAGGTTAAAGTGAAAAAGGCGTAATATATTGTAATATACAAAATAAATACTAAAAAATAAAAATAAAAACATATACATATAAACATTGATAGCGATATATTAACAATCTAAAGGGTTAACTAGATTATGCTGACAATTTTTAAAAAGCGTTATTATGATTAATGCAGAATTATCCTAATAAAACAACATTAATATTTAGCCACACTTTATCTTACCAAAAAATTAGCCAAACCAACGATAGTACACTAAATATAAACAGTTCAATATCTTATATCTACATTGGTAAACAGCTACATTAAAGGTCTGTCCGTGAGTCCGACTGTTTAACATTAGAGTAAAACACTAGAGGAGGAAAGGGTTAAAAAACTGAATGAAACCCATTCCAAGGACCTTGTGCTACCTACCAATTGGGTCTTTAAAAATCAACCATTAGTGCGGAGAATGTAAACACAGCCAAGTAGCAGAAAAGGTCCTTGGAAAAGGGGTGTGGGGTGGGGAGGTAGTTATTTGTATATATTATAACTCAATACTATAGATCTGTTTATTAAACTTGATTCAACAATTTAAATATATGTAAGAAGAGTCATTCCTTGTTAATTTTATCTTTGTCTTACTTTTATGAATGTTGTCATCAATGTTTTACAATTTTGCATAGTAGTTATCTTAACATTTAAAGCTTTAAGTGCTATTTTCTTTAATTATTAATCTTATTTAGATGCATTTAAATTGACAAAAAAAATAATTTTTTATAAAAGAAATTGAGTAAAAACAAAAATCAAATAGCATTTTTTAGCATTTTAAACGTTTTATTGATTCCATATTTGATCTTATTCAGCTTAAAACATCATTATTTAAATTTTATTAGGAAAAATGCTCATTTTTTTATGTTTTGCATGATTAGGTATACTTCCAAACATTTATTTAAGTTAAAGTGTTGACAAAAATGTGTTTATATTTACAGTTTAGACATAAACTATACATAATAAACAGATATAGTGTAGCATTTTTATAGAGAGGAAAATGACAAGTAATATTTACAAGAATGAAAGATCAGTTAGAAGCGTAGCAATAACAGCACTAACAATAAGCATTACAATTTTTTTAGATTAATAAACGAAGATCTTATTTCAGATTTAGAGTTAAATGACAAAAAAAAAACGAATTATAGACTAGTTACAGCAATGGAAAAATAGTATCATGGAAAGAAAACGAAGTATCTGGTTTCATCGTATTTTCACTATAGCTTTTGATAGGTTATTTTATGTTAGGTTAGGTAAATGTTAATGATTGCCCCATGGGATTAGAAAATTGGCCCCGCAGGTGCTAGAGATAGGAGAAAAGCTACTGTGAAAATACGACGAAACCCACTACTTTGTGTCCTTTCCTTTATCCGAAAAATATATCTATAAAATATAACTATACCTCTAAATCCACTGGTTCCCCAGTTTTTTCATCCATGATGTCACCATACTCCTTGCCGTTGATGGAGCACTTGTTGAAGGTCATGATGTTCTGGGTCAGCGTTCCAGTCTTGTCACTAGATAAGCAGTAAAAATATTATTTGAGGAATACTGAAATTTTTTATATTGCTATGCTGATGTGAAATTGATCAAGTATAGGATTAGAAAGAATAAAATTTAATAGAATAAAATTATATAAAACAGTAAGATATTTTGCTTGTCCATGAAGATCTAGCTACAAGTTTTCCTACAAGAACAGTATCATTTAAGTCCCGAGAGGGTTTAAGGCTATCTTATTTTTGGGATGAAACTATCAATATTTTTTTAATTCTTACATCATGTCAATAAAAACAGCTTACAATAATAAAAGGACTAGTTGTTACTTTCCCTGAAAAGCAAAATCTAAACGTTTCAGTTGTTAGCGAGATCTTAAGCTTCAGACTGAATGACAGACGGAAAGACGGACTAAGCTTAAACTACCTAGGACACCAAGAGTAACCCTAACACAGTTACTTTCATGATATAATGATATAAGGCCAGGATTGATGAAACTAAAAATAAATGCCCAAGTTGTGACAATTCTTACAAAACACTTGTTTAATTGCCCCAACAAACCAATCATTGTCTCAGTCATATATCTATGGAAAATCCCAAAAGGCCGCCAGATTCCTTAACTTGTCAACCATTGATGATCAATGAGGACATAGGCTACAAGAAGAAGAAGACAGACATCTTTATACTTTGTAAGAAATATTTTTGAAAAGCATTGTTACCTGAAAACATACTGTATTTGGCCAAGTTCTTCATTCAGCGTTGTTGTTCTAGCATGTGCACTTGTGTCGGATCTTAAATTAATATTCATCATGAAAACAAGATAGCATGCCAGAGCAGTAATAATGCATTTATATTTTAAAACACGTTATCTAACTCGTTGGCTTAAAAAGTTTAGGTACAGCTATTAAATATTAATTGATTGATTCACACTTTGCAATAATAATTGTAATTGTAATTTTAATCTACAGAAGGGGTAATTTTGTCTATCAACATCGGAGTTGTACATTTATCGTCCTTTGTCCTATTCCTTGAAATCCCTCCCCTCAGTTTTGCATATCTACATTAGTTTTAGGATATCTTAGTTTTAAAAAAAAATTATTTACAGGATATTTATGATTTATTGCTACCTATAAAAAAAAACAATATAACGTACTATATTACATCCTACATACAGTGTGTTTTTTTATGAGAACTTTTTTGAAAGCAATTTTACCCCACTTATAGTTATCAGAATTTAATGATTAACAGCTTATTTTCTTCGTTTTTTATAACCATTTATAGAACATCAAAAAAATATTTCAGTTTTTATCTAAAAAGTACAGTAAAATAAAAAATTCAAAACTTAGGTCTCAACATCTAAAATAGGTTCTAGCGCATTTTTCTTAAGCTCCAATCTTCTACACTTTGCAAGAAAAAAAATTGGATTTTCAGTAGTTCACTTTGAGGGGCCAGTACTCCCTCCCTGGTTGAGATATGGCCTTCATTTTTAGATGTTGACACCTAGGTTTTGAATTTTTTATTTTACTGTACTTTTTAATAAAACTGGAATATTTATTTTTAAGGTTCTATAAATGGTTATAAAAAACGAAGAAAATAAGCCGTTAATCATTAAATTCTGATAACCATAAGTGGGGTAAAATTGCTTTCAAAAAAGTTCTCATAAAAAAAACACTGTATTTACTGACATGCTATAGCTAGAGTTGCTGCGCTTTGAAAAATATTAAAAACTTACGGAAGATGATACATTTCAACATCCCAGTCTATCAGCTTCGACAGAAATAATCGGATTACCTAACAAATATTTACTTGTATTAAATCAATATCATATTTTAATCTCTTTGCTAATTAAAAGTATCAGTAATTTTCTATGTCCGTACGTTCGTCCGTTAAAAGGAAATGTATTTGATTGAGGTACTTTTAAGAGATACACATTTTAAATTTTTTGTGATGATTCTCGTGACTTAACTCTCTTTGTCTGTACGTCTATCAGGATGCAACTATTACTAAAAACTGACCTCAACGCTGACATACAAAGAAATTGGCACCACCGTATTCAACACAATGGCGTACGAGAAAAACACCAACATAGATATCACAGCTGATCCAAGGGTTATATCCTGAATAGATAGATAGATAGAAACATAGATATCACAGCTGATCCAAGGGTTATATCCTGAATAGATAGATAGATAGAAACATAGATATCACAGCTGATCCAAGGGTTATATCCTGGATAGATAGATAGATAGAAACATAGATATCACAGCTGATCCAAGGGTTATATCCTGAATAGATAGATAGATAGATAGAAACATAGATATCACAGCTGATCCAATGGTTATGTCCTGAATAGATATGATAGATAGAAACATAGATATTACAGCTGATCCTAGGGTTATATCCTGAATAGATAGATAGATAGAAACATAGATATCACAGCTGATCCAAGGGTTATATCCTGAATAGATAGATAGATAGAAACATAGATATCACAGCTGATCCAAGGGCTATATCCTGAATAGATAGATAGATAGAAACATAGATATTACAGCTGATCCTAGGGTTATATCCTGAATAGATAGATAGATAGAAACATAGAAGCTTATCCAAGGGTTAAATTAGATAAGATATATAGTTAGTTTGATAATAAAAGTTGCTAAATAGATAGATTACATCATAAATGGGTAAAAAATATTAGTACTTAATGAATAGAAAAGGTTAGATAGTAAGTATTGTAAAGTTTTATCCTTCCTAAAAAAGAATAATAAAAATCCAATTATAAATAAATGTACAATACATATTAAGTTATCACTGGTTAGATTTATAAATAGATTAAATTTGATTTGATTATAAAATTTATAATTAGGTATATTTAGAAGAAATAAAGATACAATACAAACTAGGTAACAAAATATATCATCAAGAAGTTTTGTGTAACTAAAAGTTACTTACACTCGGAACTAGAAGATCCCAGGGAAGGTAAATCTGGAAGTTGTAACCAATCTGAGATTCCCACACTCCGCAGGCAATTGTACAGAAGAAACAGATAAAAAATAAGAATATCACTATTCCCTGAAATATAACAATTTATTAATATCATAATTTATCTATGGTCACAGAAAAAATATTGGTTAGAATAAAATCCCCAAAGTTTTTTATGTCCTTTAAATAGTAAAAACTTCTGGATGGTGGAAAGAAAACAAAAATAAAAAAGGTTATTTTAAGTAAATGTTAATGATTGCCCCGCAGGGTTAGATCCCGCTACTTCGTTTTCTTTCCATGATCCAAACTTATTTTATGAGATTTCTATTACCTAGTTATTTAAAGCAAATTTTAGAAGCAAAAAATATTTCTTTAAACAGGCAAGAATCAAATAGTTTGTGATTCTATTATTTGTTATTCTAAGATTGAGATGCATTTTAATTATCAAGTGTCAACACGTTCATGATATGTGCTGTCTAAATATTAAAATCCTACCATAAAATATTTGAAAGACTGCAATTTAAAGAAAAATAATTTATTTACAATAAAGATTACCTAGTAGATTAGAAGAAAAAAACTTTAATTTATCGTTTTATGCGGTTATTTGTGGATTTTTCGCGTTAAGGCATATTTTAATAAACTAAATATGCAAAAGTTTGAAGTAAGTAATTCCCCCCCTTAAACCCTGTTGTGTTTAAGATTCCAAAATGTAAATTGTATTCATTTATGAAAAAGAAATCTTCAAAAGAAAATTCAACCAGAAGCATTGAAAAAATAATGTATTTTTATACATTATAATTACTTACCAGAATAATAAAATTTAGAAGCCTATCGATTGATGTTCTCTTGAACTTTGTCCTGCCAGAATTTTGCATCAGTTTTGTGTCCTTGCCAGCAAACAGGACGAGGCCATAGCACCATGGCGTGTTCCTGAAACAGTTATGCTATCAAATTTTGGTTAATGTGAATCTGCAACAATAGCACTGTGAATCAAATTAACATCCAGGCCCCCCCTTCAAAAAAAAAACTCGAATTTGACTACGACTCGACTCCCCCCAAATTTGTGTAAATATATTGGTTTTGCCAACCTCCCTCCCACAAAAAATAAAAATCTTAGACGTCCAATTTTTAAACGGATTTCCAAGCAGACAAAGATTATTACTCATATTTAGTCACATATAATTTCTATTGTTCAATTAATAGATTTATTATCAAGAATTCCTTTATTAATTGGGAAAATGCACAATCCAATAAATTTTTAAAACTTTATAACTCTTGTCCCCTCTATTACCTAACTTTTAAATGCTTGGGGCAAAACAATCCTATTATATAAAGCAGTAAGCTTTTTTTGTCTGTAGCGAAGGATCTCACTAACCGCGGAACCGATATGGTTCTCCTTTACAGTGAAGCTTCTTTTAGATCCTGAGATGGTTTTCGGCTATTTCATTTTTATAAATAAGACTGGCTGGGAATGGATTTAGGCTTTTTTCTGCCCTTCTAACTCTCTTCGAATATAAATCCCCCAGATGCTACGGGCTTAACCGCTAGTTTATTTAAAAGTCAACAGGAACCCGACTATCTAAAGAGGATATAGGAATAGAATCATCATTATCAACAAATACAACAAATGCTTAATTAGTTTATAATGATAAAAGCAAACTTCAGTAAAAGTTGTGAAAATCTCTTTATAAAAATAATTATCAATTAATAACATCCGGTTTTTTTTATTTTTATACATTCTAAAAATAAATAAAAATCCGAATTATAAATAATAAGCCAATTTATTAATTCTATAAATATTATATAAATAGAACAACACAACAAATGTTGTTTATTAATCTGCTATTCCAATCATGGAGGGAGGAGACATTCAACTGTTTATTACACAAGTCCCCAAAGTTTTAAAATAACGTTTTCTTATTAATTGGCTTAACAATTTTGGGGACTTCCATTACATTTTGATTGGGTGGTTTATTTACTTGAGTGTCCAAACGTTTCAACTCTAATTGTAATCTACAGAGGGGGTAATTTTGTGGATCATCATTGTGGATATAAATTAATTTACCGGCCATTGTCTTATTCCTTTAGATCCCTGTATTCTAATGAGTCATATTAATCAATAGTTTTTTGTTCATATTTGTTTTATACCTTATTTCAAGGAAAGGTATTATACATAAAAAAAAACTAACAAAAGTAATGATATTGATCCAAAAAAATTTAATATAGTGATTTTTAAGTAAAGAGTTACAGCCAGAGGAAGGAAATGAATGTATTTGACATGAGCCCACCAGAGTGTAGCGGACAGATAAACTTGAAGAGTAGCAATGCGCTCCATTATAATAATACCCTTGTATAAATCCTGTTTAGATAAATCATGACTACTAAATGTACTATTTTTTTATTTGCCATTTCTTCCCCGAAATATATAAAAGGGAAGGAATCAATTGTTCTCCTATTTAACCCTTTGTAATTCTGTAAATATTTAAAATCAGTATTGTTTTGTTTTTAAAAGCGAAGCTTTTCTATAATTAGGGTCGGTCCGTCCGTACATCTGGCCGTCTGTAACGGATAGCTTTTTTCATTAATTTAGGCATGTTAGAATTGTCCTATTGATTTCAAACTTTTCATGGTGATTCCTGTAGTAGTTAGGTACGAGTTAGAAAGCGTAGCAACTCTATAATCATTACCAGAATGTCCATACGTCCATTTTAAACATGTTGATTTTTTTACTTTTTTAACAACTAATTTTTATGTGATCTAATAATTCGATTGATCTGATTTTTGATATACTGATTTCTGGGACAACAAAGAACAATTTTATAAGCGAAGCAACTCTATAATCAAGTCCTAAAGTTGTAAGTATGTCCATAAACATTATTCTGTATCAAGCAGTTTTTCAACAATTTTGCTTCGATTCCTATACATTTATATTCTGATTATTCAGTTCTGACACTGTACAAGAGTTAATGTCCGTTTGTCCTACCGTTTCAGCGCTTCGCTTTTATAGATGTTGTCATCCTTGTTTGTATATAAATTAACCTCTGTGTTATTGGGGATTGAAGCGAAGCTTCTCAATAGTTAAAATTGAGGTATGTCCGGCCGTCCGTCGTGTTCCGCAAGAATAGCGCTATGTACTCGCCAGGAATGAAAACAAGACTCAAGACCTTAACTTAATAAATCTCCGGCCTGAGTTTGGAAGGTATTATTCCAAACTTAATGAATAGATCTTAACAAAAATATAACAGAATTAAGTTTATAGGAATCTAATACAAATTACTTAAAATATGCTTCTGTCCTTCTTTATCAAGTATTTTTGAAGGATTAATTTATTTGTGTTCTGGTTGTTTAAGCATTAGAGTAAAACAATAGAGGTTGAAGGGGTTGAATAACTTTCTGAGGACCCTGTGCTGACTTTCAATTGGATCTTTGAAAATCAACCATTAGTGTCGGGAATATCATGTCGCTAAAAAAAACGGAAAGCAATTTGCAATCAGACACAAAAGGTCCAGGTAAGGATCCAGGTAGTTGTCTGGTTATACATCTATAATTTATAGATTTATTGTCTAAAAAGTATCATAAAGCAGTAATGCTGTATTACCACGACATTTTTCAATGCTTTCCTCCAATAAATTCCCTGAATACTTATCCCTACCTGTACGTACACTATAAGGCACAATATTGGGAAAGATGGGGTAAAATGATTTATTATTTTAGTCATGAAAATGAATTTATACTACAATCTAAATAATAAAGGCTTTTGTGCTTCAATTTGTGCTTCAATGAATATACGACGTATGCACTAACAAAGAATTATAAAAAATAGGTGTTGAATTTTCAGGGTAGCTTCACATTTGCAGTGAGAGTTATCCCATAACAATAGATATAATAGATCTAGATTCAATTTTAGTAAATTGAACCAATAAGAACACAGTATAGGAACAATCAGGCCAAATTAAAGGTTAGAACATGTACATACATTAGACTATAAAAGTTTTAATGATTTTAAATCAATATAATAGATTTGAAATCTGCATAAAATTTTAAGGATTTTTTATAAAATTCGTTTTTTATATAATTCTTTATTTAAAGGCGCAAATACGATTTAAGTTAATAAATTTTGACCAATAGGATAGCTGGATTGGAAACTACCTACGCTCTAATTGGTTGAACGATGTACGTCACTTAAGCTTCTCCAATCAGAGCGCAGATAGTTTTCAATCCACCAATCACAGATCTCAAAATTATTTAACTTAATTTGTATTTGCGCCTTTAAATAAAGAATTATATAAAAAACTAATTTTATAAAAAATCCTTAAAATTTTATGCAGATTTCAAATCTATTATATTGATTAAAAATCTTTAAAACTTTTATAGTCTAACATACATATTTTGGAGCAAAAGGGCAGTTATTTTGTCATAACGTCCATAATGACTGTCCACTATAAATAGTGAAATATTTTAGGGTAAATTTCGTAGCTTTTTATTTTTGGACTGAATCATAAGGGACTAACAGCGTATCTATGGAAATAAATATATTCCCATCCAACCTTATTTTTAAAAAGAATAAGAGTTGCCTTTATTGGTTTAATAAAAGACGTAATAAAATTTTAAATATCCAATGTTTTTTGAAGAACTTAATATTCTAAGCATTTCCTTCCTTTTTTAATAGTAATTTATGCAACATTGTATGCAGTTTAAAAACTGGTTAAAACAAGAAAAAATATAACAACATGTAAACAATATCATTATATTTAAATAAGGTTATTTATCATCCATTAAGTCAATTAAAAATAAATGTTTTTATGATTATTCTAAGGGGAATAAGAGAAAGTTGTATAGTAGTTCAGGTGGTTAAAACCAGTTATGCCATGTTAGGCTGAAATGATTTCAAATGAAAACTTCACCAGCCAAAATAAAAGATAGTAGCGATTACTAAATATGTGGTAAATTATTTGTTACTTTAATGGCTTCCACTATAGTCTCAAAGGGCAGCACTAAGAATTTATTTTTTTACTGAAATTTTTTTTTTTTTGAGATTATGCATATGTTTTGGAATTCCATTTAGAAAAAAATAAGAAACAGGGCCTATAAGAAGCTTCCCTGTAAGTAAAGACCAAATAATTCAAAAAATTTTGGTACATAAAGACAAAGGCACAGTATTCTACCATATTAATGATTATTAAAAAAAACCTTTACAAAAAAATATAATTTAAAGTTTTATTCCTATTTTTATGGCAATATTATATGTATAAATATGACATATTATTATAAAATATTTTCATGTATAAAAACTTGTCAATGAGTGCTTTGCTAAAGTGACAAGCCTCTAAAATATAATGATTTTTCATCATACTTCAACAATGTAAAATTAATGTGTAAATTTTTGACAAAATGCATAAATCTAATAATACTAATTATGCTTTCTTTATAAAAAAAAAAGGAAATTAAGCACTTTTTTACTTACATGATAAGGAGGTGTCACTAGCCTCTAGAGGCTTTTCTTTGGGAAGGACGGACGTACGGACATGAGATTAAATTAAATAAACTACCTTAGAACAGCGCCTCTAAGAAGAACTTTTTCATTGTCTAGTGGATATTTAAATCCTTTCCATTCCAGGGTTCCATCAAACTTGGCTGAAAATTAAAAAAAGTTATTGTAACATGAATAATAAAATGACCATTTCAATTTTTCAAATTATAGTCTGTAAAGATCATTAAAGTTTTCATTAACAAGTCGATTTTATGTACAAAAATAGAGAGATGACGGAGACATTGGACTGTAAATACACTGTGACCCTAAGTTATATAACCTCGTTTTATTATTCGTTGGCTCAAAGACCTTGGATAATTTTAATGAATTTTATCAGTTTATTGTCCAAACTATTCATCTAATAATTTTAATCTACGGAGCTGATAATTTTGTTTATCTTCATTAGGATGGTTTTCAAAGAGAAACTATAAAGAGAAAACATTTTTATAATGAATCTAGACATATAAATAATGTTTTTTCTATGCACAGTACACAATACAAAATTTATCAAGACAAATTGATAAAATAAATTTATTTTTATTGCTTCTACATATATGCATAATATACATATAGATTTTTATTATAAATAATGTTTCAACTTTATTGTACAGTGTACACTTTTGAAAAATCTATGAAAAAAAATCATGTTGTTTGAGTGTTTCTCTGTGAAGGGAAGATTTCAAAAAAAGCTGAAATGCTAGCTCCTAAATTTTCAGCTATGCTTATTTTACTTTTATTGATGAGTGGGTTAACTAAATTTCTATGTGATTGGCGAAATTAAACTGTTTTTAAGATTGTAATTAGTGTATTTCTGACTGTGACAACGCATTTGACAAAATTATGAAGATTTCTTTTTTTTTGTTTCAATTCATATTTATATGATCCAATGTAATTCTTAACCGATTAAAATCCGGTGAATTAGAACTTGTTCTCAGCTAAACTGAAAAATTATGTGTAGCATCCTATTATATCCAGTTTCTACAAATATAAAAATGTACAATCATAAATAAAAATATTAGCCAGTTTCTTCGGCATCTCGGGTTTAAAATAAACTGCTTTTAATCTAATAATTATATATTTCTATATCCGCGAAAAGTTGTTTTTTAATACGATGCGATAAATAACTATTCTGTATACTAATCTTAGTCTGTAAAATTTCTATTTCCGCTTTATTAAAACTGCTAATAAAATAAGTTTTTAATAAAGATAAATTTTCGATAATAATGTTTCCAACTATTAAATATTTTTAATATTATATGATCCTATAGGATTAAATAACATGTAATCCTTAAACTAAAATTATAAACAAATAATAAAATAAGACTATGATGGCTTTTATGACTTTATTACATGTTGAAGTGGTTTTTAAAATAATCCCAGACTGCCCTAAATCACTTTTGGGTGATTCGACTTAATTTATAGGCTTACCATAACATTTAATTGCTCAAAAATATGTCATTGAAGTACAAATCAAACGGGGAATATTACTTTAATGGAAAAAATGACTTCCACTTAAACATATTTTTAAACCTTTGAACTCCTCATTACCCCAATTATATTTATTTTTCGAAGTAAATGTGTGTAGCCCCTTTGGTGGGCTCTAACCATGCGGGACCCTATCTCTACTTGGCGCATTCCTATAAAACTCTTTTTAACCTTTAAAAAACCTAACCTACCCAGAAACAAGCATCTAAAGAATAGTAGAACTAAAGAATCTTCGAAAAAAACTTCAAATATTAAAACTTTTACCAAAAAATTACAAAATAAAGGGGTTTTACATAATATAAAACCATCATGTAATTCTTCAAATGTCAAGTAAACAAATAGAGAAGATTTTTACAAATAATTTAAAGTAAAGGTTATTGAGAACTAATACAGAATCATTTTTAAACAAAAAAAATAATAAAAATATCAGATTAAGAATTTTGAGAGCAAGTTTCTGCAAATAATCCTATTATATAAAGTAGTAAACTTTTTTGTCTGTAGCAAAGGATCTCTAAAACCGCTAAACCGATATGGTTCATTTTACAGTAAAGCTTTTTATATGCCCAGGTTTATAACTATCCTGGGGTGGGATTCTCCACTATCCCAAGAGAAATCACCCTTAGAATAAATGCCCCCCCCCCAAAAAAAAAGGGGTAAAGTGGTATTTACAAACATATTGGTTATGAAGGTAAAATTCTTAGCTATTATAGTATCATATTTGAATATATAGGTTAAGATTCTATAACTAGGAATTCTTTAATCCCAACACAAATTAAAACTGTACAAACCTAAATTATTATTAGGGGGTTCACAGACCACATGACCGTTGAACTCGCACAGAGACTTCTCGTCCTCTCCCATGGCGTTCGTCACATCAAGGCACTGCTTCACCTTAATCAAAAGGTTATTTGAAACAAACATAAATCAATAGCGCTTGAGAAAAAAAACTTCAAAAATGTATGGAGATAACGAACAATCTACAGAAATAATATGTATAATAGTTATTTCTCAAATATAAAAATAAAACTGGTAGGTATTAATTTTATATTAATATTCGTGGTAAATTGTGCGTAAAACGACGCAATACATGATTTTTTCAGTATGGCTGAGAACCGGTTCCAATCCAGCGGATATCAATCGGTTTCGAAGCCAAACTGGAAATAGAAATCTATCAATATCTACAAGAAATATAATTTTTTAAGGAATTATTTACTATTTACTTGGGTGAAAACATTTAGAAAATTAATATAAATTCTATTGTTATCTCCTACCTTAAGATTTGTTTCGCCGTCCAACTCCGCCGTCTCGATGTAGCACAGTCCGTTCGGGTTGAAGGACGATAAGAGGAGGATGTCGGCAGCGATAAAACTGTTATTGTCGATTCTGATGACATCACCAACCTGCACAAAAAAAATAATAAGTCATTATAAAAAGTGCTAGAAAGCAGGAAAGAAGGGGACAATGGGCAGTTTATTACACTAGTCCCCAAAGTTTTTAATGAAGTTTTCATATTCGTTGGCTTAACAACTTTAGGGACATTTAATGAATTTGTTTAGTTATTCTGTAAGTTAAGTGTCCAAACGTTTCAACCAATAATTGTAATCTACAGAAGGGGTAATTTGTGTATTATCATTGGGATGTTTAATATCTTATTTTACATTGTCTTATCCCTTTAGATCCCTGGCTAGAAAGGGGTATTTTGCAAAACATAATTTTTTTTAAAAAATGAATAGGTACTTTCAAATCATTTATGTTTAAGAAAATTATTTTCATTCGAAGGGAAGGAATTGGACTGTAAATTATTCAGTTACCAAATGTTTTATACACATTTTCTCATTCGTGGATTTACTTTGGGTAATTTAAATAAATATAGATTGGTTGGTTCAAACTAGCAGTGTCCAAACTTTTCAACCGATAATTTTAATCTAGAAAATATATTTTTTTGTTTCTCTTTATTGTAGATGCACATCAAGTTAAGATTTCTAAAATATTCAAACTATAAAAATTAATTTACTTGACTTTTCAAAAGGCAAAATTTGTACGTATAAAGTTTTAACTGGAAGGTTATTTATTAAATAATCTAATATGAGGCAATAATACTTATAAATAATTATGGAAAATAAAGGGAATATATCCACCCGACCTCTATAATACATCCAGAATTAACTACTTAATAATAACATATCAAAGCCCAAAAGTACAAGGATAATTTTTGAAGACTTATTACAAAAAAGCAAAAAAATAAATCAGCAATTTTTTATCTGCAAAAAATAAAAATGGTTTTATATTTTCATTGAACCAATTTTTAAACTATTATATTTTTTCTTTTGTTTTTAAAAATTTGGAACTTTTTTTGCTAATATTTTCTTGTAGTTTTCTGGAAACTCTAGGTATAAATTATTTTTTCTTATTCCCTCCATTACTCAGCAAAAAATGCGTAATAAAACTTATTTTGCTATGATAATGTAGCCTTATCATGTACTTTTATACAAAAGGGATATAGTACTTTTTAAAAGCGAAGCTTTTTTATAATTAGGGTCGGTCCGTCCGTACGTAACTGATAGCTCTTTTCGTTAATTTAGTCATGTTAGAATTGTCCTATCGATTTCAAACTTTGCATGGTGATTCCTGTAGGAGTTAGGTACGAGTTAGAAAGCAAAGCAACTCTATAATCGTTACCAGAAAGTCCTTACATCCATTTTAAACATGTTGATTTTTTTTTACTTTTTTAATAACAATTTTTTATGTGATCTAATAATCCGATTGATCTGATTTTTGGTATACTGATTCCTGGACAACAAAGTATAATATTATAAGCGAAGCAACTCTATAATCAAGTCCTAAAAATGTAAGTATGTCTATAACATTATTCTGTATCAAGCCGTTGCTTCAACAATTTTACTTACAATTTTGCTTCGACATTTATACATTTATATTATGATTATTCAGTTCTGACCGTTAGTATTAGTGTCCGTTTGTCCTACCGTTTCAGTGCTTCGCTTTTATGGATGTTGTCATCCTTGTTAAATCTAGAAAAAACGAGATATATATTTACTGATGAGACCATCTGTCCAAACTTCCGTTCATCAACTGTATTTTGTTACTTTGTTGTTTATTAACGGGGGGGGGGGGGGGGGGTAGGATCAATGTAATTAACCCGTAGTCCAAGTATCTAGTACATTTAACAACAAGATAGAAAGCTAAAATTTCATATATAGCTTCTTACTTAAAAATTGGTATTTGAAAAACTCTATAACGAATGTTTACATTTTATCGTTATTTTCTTTAATCAAATGCTTTTTTAAGTCTAAGAAACTAAAAACTTAAAACATCTCAGATAAAAATATTTTTTATTTCTTATTTGAATACCTTTTCTTAGAAACTTTATATGAATTATCTAGTAAGTACTTGGATTATGATATCGATACGATAATCTTTTTCCAATTAACTGGTTAATTTTAAAAATCTATGAAAAACAAGGGGAACTTTGTCTTCAAAACATTAAATAAAAGACAAATAAAACTTTGGAAATAACTTAAAGAATTTTTCTGAATATCTAGGTAATATTATGTATAAAAAGACCTATGTCTGTCAGTGTATGTGTCCGTCTGTCTGTACCGAAAAAAACTTTGTAACTGCTGAACCGACATGGTTCTCCTTCACAGTGTAGCTTCTTCTAGGTCCTGGGAAAGTTTATAACTATTTTGGGTGAGAGAACCACCACTCTCGCCCCTAGAAAAAAAATTACCCACCCCCACATTGATTTTGGAGTAGTGGTCGACCCTCCCCCCCCCCCCCCCCACTCAAGGGCCGTTAAAGGCCCATAGTGACGTAGCAGTTAGTCATCAAAAAAAAAGGTAATTTTCAAACATTTTGGTATATTAGCATTTGGTAGGGAAGCAAGGGTAGGCTAAATGAATATGAAAGAAGTTTTAACCCAATCAAAACCGGTTTCTGTAAATCTATAATACAAAGTAGAACGATGTCTGTCTGTCTGTTTGTTTGTGTGTTTGTGTGTTTGTCTGTTTGTTTGTAGCGAAGGATCTCGCTAACCGCTGAACCGATCGGGTTCTCCTTTACAGGGTAGCTTCTCATAGTTCCCAGGAAGGTTTATAACTATTTTCTTGGGGGGTGGGACACCCCTAACCCCCCCCCAAAAATGAAAAATACCCCCCCCCCCAAATAAAAAAAAAAAAATTTTCTTTTTAAAACTAAAATTAAAATAGTGGGGTCGACTACCCCCTCCCAAAAAAAAAAAAATTTTTCCTTTTTCTTGTAAATCTAAACTACGAAATATTGGTTTGATCAAACCTCTTGGGGCAAAGCCCCTAGAGGCTAGGGGCGAAGCCGCTAGTATAAAATAAGGTATTCAATATCAGTGGCAGATTTGTTAAAAACTCAATTTATCTTCCATTTACCTATCCCTGTATTCTAGTGTATTTATCCTTGGAAATACCAAAATTCCCTTAACCTTGGGTATACACTATACATATATTATGTTTATGTATAGAAAAACAGGGATCTAAAGGGATAAGCCGTTGGCCGATAAATTGGTGAACAATAACATCTCCATTAATGATACAAAAAATTACCCCTTGTGTAGATTACAATTAGTGATTTAAACATATATTTACGAGACTTAATGAACCAATCAATCAATTTATTAAAATTCCCCAAAGTTGTCAGACAAAGGAACAAAAAATTGTATTTTAAAAATTTTGTGACTATTGTAATAAACAACCCAATGTTCCCTCCCTTCCTCTTATAGTATATGTACAGCTTTACTATGATTGTATATATATATGTTCATTATCATTTTATATATTTGGCTTGGGTTTATGTAGATTTTTTTTTAATATTCTTTCCTTATTGGCAAAATATCAACATTCAAACTTGTCTTACCCACATGAATTTACTTTGGTTGAGTTTCGCAGATACTGTTTATTCGTTCCTAGGGCAAACGCTGTAGTGATGAACGTCAGAGTGGACGCTTATCCTAACCTAAACTTTTTAAAACCATTTAAAGGTTTTTAAATGCCCTAACACTGCGATGGGCTTATTTGTATGCTAAAATCTTATCCTAACCTAACCTGTATAGAAAAACCCAATTAACTTAATATTTTAGACACTCCTGCGTTTGTCCACTCCGACGTTTGTCACTCCTGCGATTGTCCTGGATCCTTTATATATAAATATGAGTTCCAATATTGAATGATGTTGGATATTTTATCAAGTAATCTCATTTTACTTGACATAACATGCAATACAGAATATCATACAAATTAGAATATGTATTAGAAAAATTAAATATGTTTAATATTGTCACTGATTTAGTCTACTTTTAGGAGATTATATAAACCCCGTATAGAGATATAGCACTTCCCCCTCCTCCCCCAAAAAATATATTTCACAAAAATAAATATGGGAAGGACTATATATGTGCAAGGGGGCAAAATTTGTCCTATTATTAAAGTAGTAAGGTTTTTTGTCTAAAGCTCAAATAGGTCCTGTGGTGGTTTTAGGCTATTTAACCTTCAAATTTAATTCTTTGAATGATTTTAAGCTACTTATTGTGACCTCACTATTCCCCATCGATTGGCCTCTAGATTATAGGGGAGTGACAACTAGTTGTTAAGAAAATAGGGAAGTTATAAGGATAATTCAAATTAGCTGTATGACTTTAATTTGATTTTACAGAATATTAATCCTTGTGATACATATTACATACATATACAAACTTTACTCTGTCAATGAAACAAAAAAAAACATACATCATATTAAAGAGATCCAATAAATTGATAGATATTGACATTTAACATTTTTAAAGCGAAGCATTTGTATAATTAGACTCTGTATGTAAGTAAGTCTGGCAGTAACACAATTTTTCTCATAGAATGTAAGGTTTATTTTACGCAATACAACTAAAATAAAACAAAAAGCATTCAATGCAAAAAATAATTTATGATTATTAATTTGTGAGCTTCGCCTTTTTAGTTCATCCTTGTTTTATAAACATGTACAGTAATAACAGAATAAAATAGGTTATTTCTTACAAATCTATTAAAAAAGCTATTTAGGTAATGTTTTCACTACTAACAAAAAAAATCAGAAACAATAACATTTTTTCAAGCACTAGAAAATTTAGCTATTCTAATGAAGATTAGGTTTTTTTCACGTTTTTTTTTTGTTTTATTAATGTTTTTAAATGCATTAAAAAAGGATCTTCTAACTGCAAAACATTGAGAAAAATATTCCTTCAATGAAAACATCCAATAATGTTTATGCTAATCTGTCTGGTGCTCCATGTAAAAATGTTTGATTTACATAGGCAGTCGTCTATGGTATTTTCCTATTTATGTTATTCAATAAAGGTATGTTATGTAGGAATATGGTGTAAATCTGTCGCAATATCATTTGGACACAGGATACTCAATAAGGTCTCGTTTGAAATGAAACGTACAGACTTTTTGGCAATGACCATGAAGCTGTTACACTGTTCAATAGTACCTAATTGTCACAAGAATCATCATGCTAAGTTTGAAATCAATATAAAGATCATAGAAATACTTATTTTACGTTAGGGATGTACGGACGGAACTATTTCTTTACAGGGAACTAAAGGGATAAGACAATGTAAATTGATGTACAGTACATCCCCAATGATAATTCACAAAACTAACCCATCTATAGATACCAATGAGTGGTGAAAACATTTTAATACTCAAATTAATGAACCAACCACTGAAAGTCCCCAAAGTTGTTCAGCCAACGAATAAGAAAATGTTATAAAACTTTGGGGACTAGTGTTATAAACAGTCCAATGTCCCCTCCCTCTGTGATTTCTTTAGCTTTGGTGAATAATATCATTTATAGGTATACACTGTAACTTAACAACGACAAATTAATGTAATATTTGTTTTCCTAATAAATGAGTTTACATATTTTTCTTGCAAAATATTGTAACCTTTAAGCACTTTTTTCGTGCATAATTTTTAAATTTTGAAAACAAGGCAATTTGTTTAGATTAAGTAAAGTATTATGAAAACAAATCAGAGCTACAATTTTATTTTTGAATCACTTAAACTTTGGATACAAGTAAAGTTTGGACATTAACTAAATAAACCAACAAATCAAAATTCATTTTAATTCCCAAGGTTGTAAGCTTACGAATAAGAGAACGTTATTTTTAGACTTTTAGGACTAATGTAATATAAACACTTAAATATATTCCAATGTCACTTGGTTTATAGTTATCATGCTGCAGAAAAGCTATTTTACTGACCTGTACTCGATGCCACTTTTCCTCGACGAGAAATCCATCCCTAAGAACCATGGACTGGCGGTTGTTGACCTTCCGGTCAGTTTTGTGCCGTTGCTGAATAAAACAAAAGCCATTAGAAACCAAGGCTTTTAAGAATATTTTTCGCCGATTTCATTTTACCAAATATTTCAAATCATTACATGCACATAAATACAAAGGCGACATGAAAAGTTCCAAAGCAAATTCTTGCCTTTAGAAACAACATAAAGTCATTTTAGTTTAAGTAAAGGTTTGAAGCCCCGCATGGATAATACCTCTTATGGAAAGCCTCCCGAAGGTGCTTAAAAAAAGTTTTTCACAGTTGAAAAAATTGGTTTGTGTAAAAATATTTATCTTTCAAAGTAAACTTATTGACAAACATGCAAAAATTATTAATCCCCAAAAGACATACGGACAAAATACTAAATGAAAATATGTTTTAAAATTCTTACCAGATCATCATAGAAATCTTTGAGGGCAGTTACAGTAAGTACAACAAATAGTGGGACAGCTGTCGTCACTGGTGTCAAGGAAGATATGGGACCAATCAGCTGAAATAGAAAATATAAACATTAGTAAATTGTTAATTCGTTTTACTTCAAATATTAGAGTAAAACACTAAAGGGCGAAGGGGTTAAATGACTGTATTTTCCTATCCCAATGACCTGTGCCGACTCTCAATTGCCGACAATCAAAAACAACCAACGATGTCGGGAATATTAACACAGCCAAGTACCAAAAAAAAACTTTCTAACAGACGAAAAATGTCATTGGAAAAGGGGGGGTAGTTATCTGTATATACATGTATCTAAGGAAAGCTTTTGCCTAGTTATTTTCAAGTAAAAAAGGTCTACAAACATAATACTTTTTGAATTTTCTCTGACAAAAGCAAATTTAAATTATGCTAAGGGCGATGTCAGCCAAAAATAACGCTAACAAATGACAATATTAACCACTTTAATCTTGTAAAAGGATAAATAAAATTACTTAAGGGAATTACATATTATGATGACCTGCCATTTCATTTGACATTAACACTTCTTAAAGTACTTTCAACAATAAGAAAAGTTGAAAAATAAAATTGAAGGTCAAAAGCAGCAATATAAATTATACTAATTAAAAGAGTTATAAATTTAGCCATAAGAAGCAATAAGGATAAAAATAGAACAAAAGGGTAGTTCCAAGCAATAATTTGAACTTAAAAGTATTGATCCTAGTATTGATTTGCTTAGGCTATCCAGTTTAGAGTTTACTTTTTTACGGCACAAAATTCGGAGAAAAAAAATTGGTTACAAGCCGCGAGGAAGGGCAAAATCTAGTAAGGCCTCGAAGCCGATTCTGCTTTATTAAACTAGCGTCGCGCCACTAGCATATAGACGCTCTGTATTCTAAGGGGAAGGACAGTATAATAGCCTCAAACAATTCCAAGACTTATATCTGAAAACAGAATAGCCCAAAACCATCACATGATCTATGTGAAGCTTACCTAAAAAAAGAGAACCCAATCGGTTCAGTAGTTTATGAGATCTTAAGGTTTAGACAAAAAAAACATACTATCGGATTACAGACAATTTTCTTCTGCGATAAACAGATATGCAAGAAATGCATAAACAAAATGAGTTTTTTTAACGACCCTTTATCCCTGATAAAGAAAGCGTTTCCGTGGCAATGAAATTAGTTAATATATTATGTTAACAAATCAACACCATTTATGCTAATTATTCAATAAAAGATTTTCGGACATTGTTGGAAAACTTCAGAGATCTAAAGGGATAGGACACTGGCCGATAAATTAATGTACATTCCCAATGATGATACACAAAAATAGATTAAAATTAAGGGTAGAAACTTCTTGAACACTCAAATTAACAAATCAACCAACCAAAATCTCTGTAGTCCCCAAAATTGTTAAGTCAACGAAAACGTTATTATAAAACTTTGGGGACTATTGTATTAAGCAGCCCACTGTCCCCTCTCTGTTTGGCGAAGGTCTTCCTGTATGTAATGCAATGCCAATATTATTTATTTATTGTCATCCTTATAATTAATAAGTTTTTTTTAGAAATGTTACAGATTATAGTCCGAAATTACCCTGCTAATTCGTTTACAACATTTATCAAACATTTTTAGTAACCAAGTTACTCTGTTATTCCAAATGTCCGTCTGTCCGTAAAACACGGATAGAGGAAAACGTTATTTTCTCGGCTCCTATAAAAAATAAAAGGCTGAAACTTTTTGACAACATTCCCTTCATTAGCGATAACAAACAACTATAAGACATCCATGGAGGTAGGACTGCCTTTTAGCAGGTTTTTGGCTATTTTTATATTTAAATCCACGATTTTTTGTGCTTTGCTACTTATGGATGTTTTATTATGTGAAGATGATTAATATTTTTTTATACAAATAGTAAATGTCATTAATTGAAATCATACAATAGATTATTTTTTGTATTCGGGCCTTCGTGCAGGGAGGATGGGGACAATGGACTGTAAATAAAACTTTTCCACTGATTTAACTTGTTTAGCCATTCGTTGGCTTAAAAACTTTTTGTAATATTGAATCTTTATTAGATTGTACAAAGCTACAGTTATTGCCTATTTTTCACTTTATATTTCAAAAACCATAAGAAATGAAAAAAATTCTTCTTTATTCTAACCTTTTATACCTCATAATATGTGGGTAATACACAATTCGTGTACAATTTATTTAGCTATTGCGCAAAACAGTTTATTCATTTGTTTAATGATTGTAATAAATGTTTTTTATTGATTAACTTAATGGTGTAAAGTTGTGACATTAGAAACATTAAAAATAAACTAAAAAACAAGATTTGTTTTTACCAAAACTTATGCCTTCAAAATAAAAAAGGGTTTTTCTAGCCCTATTATAGTGGAAGTTAGATTTTTTGCAAGTATACTTTCAACAACATATGATTTAAAAGTGAGTCAATCTTTTTTTTACTAAATATGTAAACAAATTTAAAGTTCAATATTATTTAGGTAGTTTGTACATTTTAATAGACAACATAGTATAATAACTGGGATACACAACTAGCTTCCAAATAATACAACTGAGGGTTACAACAGGCTCAAAATGGTATTCCTTCCCCCACCAAATTTACTTAATTCCAAAATTTATTGTTTTAAAAACATTTTAGTTAAGATTACAATCTTTCCATAAAGATAACGAAAACTGCTTTGTTGCAAAAGTCTCCAATTTTTTTTACAAATAGTTTTAGTCTACACATGGGGTAATTTTGTTATATCACAATCAGGGGGTTTAATAATATATCTGTCTTTGTCCTATCCCTTACGATTCCTCCTGTATAGTACGTCATTAATTTTAACGTCACAATTTTCGTTTTACTTATGTTACATATAAAACATTTTTATCATTAAAAGAATCTACTTGAAAATGGAAAATCTATAATAGATATTTATCGCATCGTAGGAATTATAGACAGCTTTCAGCGGATATTGATATAAAAAATTGAAAAAAATTTATGATCATTAATTTTATATTTGTGGAAAATTGTCTGTAATATGATGATTTTTCAGTATGGCTCAAAACTTGTTCTAATCCAGCGGACATTAATCGGTTTTGGAGCAATACTGGAAAAAATATTACTATTTGATTTAACTCGCAATAAAGAGCAAATATTGTTAATACTTTTAATGATTGCAAAAAAAGTGTTTGTATAACAAGCCAAAACGTACTAGTAGCAACATTTTGCGCTTAAAAATTCTCAAAGTACTAATTCGTTTAATGAACAAGACTGACAATAAATGTATTAAGTGTAGATGGTTAACCCAGACAACTTTCTTGATCCAGTGGTGGGGACCTTTATCGTCTGCTGGCAAGTTGTTTTCTGCCTTTTGTAGCGACGTGGCTGTGTTATTAGTCCCGACGCTAATGGCTGATATTCAATGACTCAATTAAAAGGCTGCACAGGGTGGGGACATACAGTTATTTAACCCCTTTCCCTCTATTGTGTACTTTAATATACAGACAACGATTTAAATAATGCAGAGCTAGATCTTTAAATCATTTTAGTGGTGAGCAAGATCGGGGTGAGCCAACTTTCCACCAATGAGAGCACAGCATTTTTATGAAATGCCGCGCTGTGATTGGCCGAAATTCGGCTCACCCCGATCTGGCTCACCACTAAAATAATTTAAAGATCCAGCTCAGTACCTGTAGTACAAACAGACAGATGAAGTAGAAGTTAGCTGCTCTTTGGAACTGTTCAAACAAGTTGAAGGGAAGGAAGGTGAGCAGGGTGTACTTGGAGGTCTTGATGTAGTTATTCTGAAAGAAAA
This sequence comes from Acartia tonsa, assembly GCF_053477335.1. NCBI lineage: Eukaryota > Metazoa > Arthropoda > Copepoda > Calanoida > Acartiidae > Acartia > Acartia tonsa. Next base: position 26,517,705 of record NC_137261.1, read on the forward strand.
ATAATCTTTAGTTATTCAGTTTTTTTTAAATGACTACACAATACACATAGCAAATTGTCAAAGGACCAAGCAATATTTAGACATCCTTTCGTTGATATCAAAATGCAAAATTATAAGATTAAAACAAGTTTTCTTAGCCCAGAGGGGTCCAAGACCTGGTCTTACTAAACTGGTATTAATTTTATGATTTTTAATTTAAATAGTCGTAGAAAATTTTTGTAATTTTTCATTATTATTCCTTAATTTTAAAGTAGCAGCTGAGAACCGGTTTCTAATAGTTACAGGAATCATCATGATCAGTTTGAAATCGATAAGACAATTCTAACCTGTTTAAATAAACGAAAAGAGCTAAATGTCCCGGGCGGACGGGCCCTAATTACAGAAAAGCTACGCTTTTAAAAGTGTACTTTGCATTATTCAGAAATGTCTAGAAGAGCTAAAATGGGTCACTTTATGATAAAAATATTTTGTAGAAAAGTAGATGTCAATTATCTCTCGTCTACTGACAAGTAAACGTATACAACTTTTCATATTTCTAAGAAGGCAAAGATATTTTAACATTTGTTTTGAAAAGTGAAATTTTGTCACTTTAAGGAAAAAGAATTTTTTTGACCTAACGTTTTCAATGTGATATAAGAATTCGCGAATTAATAACAGCCTCTATGCCAAAGGCGAATTCTTATTGGTTTAGGAAGGTCTCCTATGAAATAAAGTAGTAAGGTTTCTTTTGTCTGGGGCTTTAGATCTCGGAAAGTTCTGGTCCGAATTATTTGTAATATTTCAAGAAAGCTCTAAAAAGTCTTGGGATGGTTATAAGCGATTAGCCAAATGAATTTGCAAGAGTAGCCTAAAGTAAAGCGATTAATACACTAAACATAATAATAATATAATATGCGTTGTTAAAAATTCTGCAAATATTTCAGTTTATATGCATGATTGGCTTTAATAAATCTTGAATGCAAAACTTACCACTGGTTTCCGGGTAAAAAATATATATAATATGTTGTATAGGGTTAAACTATTTCTTTGCAATATAATATTTTGGGTGTAAGAATATTTATTTCTTGCATCGTATTATAAACAGCTTTCCGCGGATATAGAATGTACAATTATGAGATTAAAACTAGTTTTTTTAGCCCCGAGGTGCCGAAAGCACCGGCTAAAAAAACTGGTTTTAATCTTGTGATTGATTGTACATTTTTATATTCGTAGAAAGCTGGATATAATACGATGCTAGACATAGTTTTTTCGTATGGATGAGAACCGGTTCCTATCCACCTTATTCGAATGAATAAGAGAAAAAATATTTCCTTGGATTTTTCATCCTTTGATTAACCCACAAACTATTCAGGGATCAAAAGGGATAGGACAATGGCCGATAAATTGATGTATATCTCCAATCATTATATATAAAGGGAAAAGTAGTAGGTTGCGGGTAAAATCCGTAAAAGTGTGTGTTTTAAGGCTTAAAATGGTAGTAGAACGATAATATTCACTATATATGTGTATTTCTTATTAAAAGGAACTATAGACAACTAATTTTTTTAAAGTTAACATAAATTTTTATCGATCTGCTATTGTTTTTAACTTAGGTTGTTGAGCCATCGAATAAGAAAACGTAAATATAAGACTTTGAGGACTAGTGCAATAAGCAGTCCATTGCCCCCTCTCCCTCTGCAAATTATTATCTAATATTCTATTTATTGATTATCTATTTTCAAAACACTTTCCTTTTCTATGTATGTACTATCTTTTTTCACAAACTATTGGAGCGTGTAAGTGCATTAAAACATGGATTTAATCATGTAGGTACAATAAAACTTAACTCAATAAATATATTTTTTTAAATATTTTGCAACAAAAAATATTATACTTATACTTAATTAGGTTGATTTTAATTTTAATACTTCTAAAAACTATAGGTATTAGAACTAAAAACAAATGGACAGATTACGGATTTTTTTGTTCTTTTTATGCGTCTTTTCAGTTGGCATGAAAAAACCACTTGGTTTAAACCAAGTGGTTTAAACCAAAAAAAACAAGCTTAAAAAAACAAAAACAAAACAAGGTGGGGATGGTTTTTAAAAAAAATATTTATACAAAGGCCTATCTTTCCAGTTATATCTTTTTATAATGTAAATAATACAGTAAATTAGTGTCAAAAACCTAAATACCTGATAAAAAATTCTTTTAATAGTTTAAATCTTGTACTTTGGTGATTATACCTAATAGACAATCTAGACAATTTAATACTTTTCTAAAGACAAATAATTTTTCTAAAAGAAGTTTAAATGCATCATTATACATTGTTTAGGTATTTATGTTAAAACATTCAATAAGTTCCATAAAATTTCAACTTTATACTAAATTAGAATACTATAATTTGGATATTATTAAAAAAAAACAAAAAAAAATGTTCTTTTTATAAAAAATAAACCCGATTTAAACCAAAAAAAAACAAACTGGTTTGTTCTTTTTTAAAAAAACCTGTTTTTTTACCATCTCTGCTTTTCAATTTACAATTTGTCGGACTAGATTGGCCAAAAATGATACAGTGGGGTGCTATAAGGAGACAGATTTTTTTCTGGTGGGAGCTGGGTGAGAGAAAGATCCTAAGTCATTTAGAATTTTCTCTTTATTATGTCAATAGCTTTCTATAGACACCTTAACATCCAAGAGGAGTCAACTTTAGCTCCCCTGGTAACTCGGCAAAGTCAAAACTTGGATTTAGCGTTCGGTCACCTTAAAAGTTACTAGTTACTACTCATAAAGTAGTTTGATTGTAAAAATTTAACTCTCTGAAATTACGGATTTAAAACAAAAGTTAAAATGTTACAGAAACCCTTTCTGAGAACGGACCATCAACGCAACTATTACTAAATCGGTGCTGTCTTCAAAGTGTCTTCAAGTGAATACAGACCCCCCCCCCCCACCCACCCCCATTATTTGTGAAATAATTGAAAATAAGAGGGGAGGTTAATTTTTTTTCTATTCTTAACCCTAAATACGAAAGAATGTCACCCCCCCCCCCCCCCCTCCTGATTTGAAAATAAGGTGTTTCTGTGCTCCACTGGGCACTATAAGGGAAACCACTATATAAAAAATACTTACTGCATAGTTGAATCTCTTGTTATAGGGTTGGTCATTGGCAATAATGTCCCGGTGAAGCTCTAAACAAATAAATATAATTAGTTGCATAATATTTCTTAGAAAGACTACAATGAATCAAGGATGACAACATCCTTAAGTAGCGAAGCACATAATAAATAGGATAGACATGTGTAATGGTCTTTTGCAGCATGACCGACCGACAGACTAAGTAAGTTATACCTACACTCATTGCTCATTGGTACAGAGAATCTACACATATGCATTATAGATTAGCTTCGTAAATAAATTCAGGTATAGGTGATTAGAAAATAAATTGAACTTCCATATGATATATTTAAGCTACATAGGATATAGAATGATATAATGTTTAATTTGGGATGTTTTATTATAAATAGTACCTAATTCTACAGGTAATAAGTTAAAAATATTTAGCAAAAATATTAAATGCATATACATATTTTAAAAATCAATATAATGCTTTAAAAGGCTATATATCATTATTTTAAAAATGTTAGAAATTCTCAATATTGCATATATTGTTGAAATTCAATCGCTCAAAAATGTAGTAAATAATATAGGATTTTTTACATAAATACTGATTTGACTAACAGTTAAATACTCTGTTAGACCAAAGTTTGAAAAAGTGTATAACCTTAGGGACAGAAATATTCAACCCAAATAATTCAATTTTTGTTTTGTAACTCAAACTTAGTTTTATTCTCAGTTTAAAGTCCTCGTATTAAAAAAGGTACTATGTTGTTTTATGTATGTTAGAATGTTCGAGTGTAAAGGGGGGAGGCGGATGTGCCACTTTTTGAAACCAAAAGAAAAACGCGCATGATCTCAGCCCATAAAAGAGTTACAGCTCTAAAATTCGGCACAGCAGTTGCTTTTGTGGAGAACAATTTGGAACTGTGAAGAAACGGCGGTGGAACCGCCGCTCCCGCCAAAAACCGCCGAATTTTTTTTTACCTTTTCTCGCCATAATAGACAATTTTTGACCATCTGAGATAACCTTTTTTTCATAAAAACATGTTTAAAATACTAAGGTGTCACGTGAAAATATAAGGGAAATTTTTATGGGAAAAAAAAGTTTATCTCCAGATGATTGAGAAATGTCTAATTTGGCAAAAAAAAGCCTTAAATATTTTGGCGGGGAACGGCGGCTTTCGGTGGGAGTGGCGGTTCCGCCGCCGTTTCTTCACAGTTCAATATTGTTCTCCACAAAAGCAACTACTGTGCCGAATTTTAGAGCTGTAACTCTTTTATGGGATGAGATCATGCGCATTTTATTTTTGGTTTCAAAAAGTGGCATATCCGCCCCCCCCCCCCCCCTCTTAGAACCTGATTGTCAATGTTCAATTTTTAAGAAAGCTTTATAATTGTCCTTCTTGTATGTTTTTTTTCATTTTTAACCCCATCCTTCTGAAAATTATTCATTTACAATTCACATAGAAACCAGTCTTACGTATTCTACTAAAAGCTAGAGGCGCTTCCACTTGTTAAAAATAGCCAACATTTAATTAATAAATAATTGAAGTACTATTACTGTACAATTACAGGTTCCCAAAAAAGTATAATTATACAATATATAATAACCCTTTAAAATAACTATGCCCTAGGTAATATTTACTTTTTGTGCTTGATCAAATAATGATTGTTTAATTTGGTTCTTGGATCTAATTTTATATAAATTACTTCATGACATTAATTTTTAATGAACAAAAGTAATGACGTAAAATATATTTTTACATGGAGCACTAGAAAGATTATCATTATTAGATTTTTTTCTCATGATGTTTTTGAAAACATTTGAAGATTTTTAATTTTTTGTTGGAACATTATTTTTAGAATAATTCATTTTTTTATTCTAAAAACATTGAAAACCTAATCCTCATGGGAATCGCTAAAACTTCCTAATGCTTGTAAAAATGTTAATATTATCACTACTAACAAAAAAAATTCCTTATTTTTAATATAACCTAAAATCTTGCTTTAATTCAAGAATTAAAGATGTAAAAAAGTATTAAATCTAAAATACTAAAAGAAATTATTAAAGCCTAAATCTATACATAATCTGTAATGAAATGTCCTTTTTAACCCCAATACTCCAATTTAAAAAACTAATTGTTGAAATTCAAGAAAGAATGTATAAATAAATATATATGTATAATAATCATATTTGAAATATTTTTAGTTAACATAATGGATATAGAATTACTTGGATATTGCAACAAATTTTCGCCTACTCTAATAAAAAGATACTTCCAGCTGGCTAATAAAACGATCCCTTCCCCACATATAACTATACCCCATCCCCTCCCTAACCGAAGAGAAACGCATTGACAAAATTCCCCTGTCGCAATATCCACGTGTTATATATCCATTGTCAACATATACTTATTTACATCATGTAAAACTTGATTTTTTTTCTAACATTAAATGATATTTAAATGAATAACGTCATATATGACGACTTAGATATTAGTAATCATAAGACTTAGTCATATTATAGGTATATAATCATAATCATTAAAAAACTTATAATTGAAATATAAAACCCCTTTTTATACTCTTGGAAACAGATCTATAGTGTTTTACTCTAATCTCTTGGAGGCTAAATGTCAAAAATTTCAAGTGAACGTGAACATATCTCAGGGTGTTAGTTATGAGAACGAGGCACCCCTGAGTTATAACCTCTCCTAGAAAAACATTCTCAAAAGAGGTGTAAAAATTCTAGGGGGTCAACCATTTTTTGATGCAATTCACATTTGGGCTAAGGCGTTACTAATATCTTGATAATTGATTTTTATTCTTTCTATTAGCGAATTATGTCTAAAAATTATACCTATTTTTTTAAAGAATATTTTTGACAAACATTCCTGAATACACTCTTGCTGATTGATCATAACAATTTTATTGTTGCACATTTTTCACGTGAAGCGAGGCAACTTGACAACTTTTCATGACAGTCACAAGGACGTTTAAGCTTCTTTTTTTGGCAGCCAAAACTTGATTGTTTAGGGGGGTAAAGGGTCAGTTCATAATCCCATGCTTTAATGATTTTTAATAGGGAAAATACTAAGATTTTTAAACTATTTGATCATAGCTTTGATGTTTGCTGTTTGTGCGGGTAAAATATGCAGTGTACAACGTTGCAGAAAAATTGCAGTGACTTGCAATTTACTTCCAATAATATTGTAAGTAAGCATCAATTCAATTATTATCTTATCTCGTAAATTTAGATCATATTAAACATGTAAGTAATAAAATGATTCATATTGCACTAAGGAAGAACAAGTATGGCGACATTAATAAATCATTTCATGCATAAATTGAAAAACACTGTACCTACAGACGTACAGATTTAAGTTTAGTATAGTTTCAGTATATGGAAACTTTTATTTTGATAAACGTGTTCCAAAGAATCAATATAAAGTTATTTTTTTATCCAAAACATAGCAAAAGAAAATGTTAATTAACAAAACAAATATCCAATCAAGAATAGTTATTCATCGCATCGTATTATAAACAGCTTTCCGCAGATATAAAAATTTACAATTAAAACCAGTTTTGATCTAGAGATGCCGAAGACATGGGTCAACAAAACTGGTTTTGATATGATAATTGTACATTCTATATTCGTAGAAAACTGCATATAATACCATATGATACATGATTTTTCAGTATGGCTTAGAACCAGTTCTAATCCAGCGGATATTGATCCATTTCGAAGCCATACTAGAAAATCTATTCCATTTACGTTGCCCATCTACCTGTAGTAGTCCAAAAACAATTGATAGAATACATATTTGTTAATCATGCTACAGCGAGTATATCACATCATAAACTGAATGTTTTCTTCATGTGTTCTCTACTCTCTTGTTCTATTAAGAATCTTACACAAAAAAAACTAAAACCAATAATATTCTATTAAGAATCTTACACAAAAAAAACTGAAACCAATAATATTTTTCTATTAAGTCAAGTATGTTTTGAAGTATCCTCATATAATGTTTGTCTATTTGTACAAAAGGATCTTACTAACTGTTTGAACATCTTAACACTCCCCTGATAAATCATCCCTAAAACATGAGGAGCACCCCCCCCCCCCTCCCCTTTAATTGCTCCAGAAGGCCTTTAAGGGTGGGGCCCATAGATATTAAAATAAAGTATTAAATACTGTTATTTATTAGATATATTTGTATTTTTCTGCTTGGAAGATTTTTTATAGAATCTACATATTCAATTATCATGTCAAAAGTATATATTTTTCATTAAAATATCTTATCGTTGATAATTTCGAGTTTATGATAATATTTCACAGATGTTAATATTTATGTTGTTTCTTAAAATCTTTCAAACATAAGAGGCAATTAGTAATGGCCCTAAAATATTTTTGAATGACCTTGTATATCATCCTCATATTCTTGATTATTTATGTTTGAAAACTACTAAAGTTCATTGGGATATTTCTAATTAAAATCCTTAAAGGTTATTGTATCCATTTCAAAAGTAAGTGAATCATAAAAAAATCTACCAGTGGCATTTTCTTAATAGAACTCAGATAATGTCAGATTTCAGGTTGGTTTATTAAGATAAATTTCTGTCTTGTTATCATAATATAAATCTCACCACAGCATGCCTACTACTGTCATGTTATTGAAATGTAAAGACAGGACTATAAGAACCATGCATGCATGTTGCATGATAGAACACTAAACTGTACACAGGATTAATTCTTCATATTTCTGTCACAGCAGTTTTTTATTTGTCAATTGTTCTTATATTTATTTTTTTTAGCAGTTACGCCCCTAGAGGCTTCTAGGGGCACTTAAGGTGGGGAATATTAAGATAAACAGACACACACAAAAAAAAAGACATCCTGTGACTTTTATTGAGATAATTATCCTAATTGCTTGCTTTTGATCTAGAAAGCTTTTTTAATACTAACTTTGAAAAATAAAAAAAGATTTTTTTAAATCAAAAAATTCTTATCATAAGAACATTTTGGACCAATGTGACTTCTCTATGATTATTTATTATTAATAAATTCATATTTGTTTCTTATTGTTTTATCAAAAAGATGAATAAATGGAAAGCCCCGAGGATTTTATTTTCAGAAAAAAATAACGGATTTTTATTAATCTTATTTTTGTTTCTAATTATTATTTTATTAAAAAATATAATCAGGGGTGTGCAGAGGGTTTTGTCAGGAGGGAAAAATAGGAGTTGCGCCCTCTAATTAGAACTAAGTCCCAAAAGGCTATATGAGCATATAACTATAATTTTTCAGTGTTAGAATTACGTGAAACGGAAATAGAATTGTTGATAAGAAAATGGTATTCTGTTTGTAGCAAATACAAATAAAATTACCTACATCATTTTATAGAATTAAAATAGAAAATATTTCTTTAAAAATAATATTTTTACTAGCCAATATAAATTAAAGTATATGTATACCTTTACTTTTAGCCATAGCTTCTTAATATAATAACAAATTTTTCATCTTTTAAATTTTGGTCTTTTTACCACTTCTTAACATAATTTCTCTAAAGCAAGAAATCAAAAGGTAAAATACATTAGATTGAAATATTCGAAAAAACAGGTTTGTTTTCTACCAAGAATTTCACAAGAATTCACTGACTAATGCCATAAAAAGTGATCATATTTCATTGGCTTTTGCTCATTTTTAACAATAGCATATAATTTTTAATCATATTTCACGAATAATATATATTGCATATTTTCACACTACACTTAACACAAACAAATGTGTCTATATATATCACATATGATTTTATGGCAATTATAAATATTGCAATATTATTACTGAGCCTTAAGTCAGTCGTGAGTGACACACACGGCTTACTTAGTTCGTCTGCTATAAGTAACGGAAAGAAAGGGGAAGGTACGTCTAGGCAGTTTGATACAGACGGGCTAAGCATTAAGCCATATATACTTTATAGTACACACCTTCTTATTGCAACATATTTTATTTCAAGCACTTATATTCATTTTCTATTTTAAGGGCTTACTTTGACTTTCTAAAAAAATGCGAAACTTTCATTTCTTTTTTAAATATTGAACTATTAAATTATTGTCATTTAAAGATTTTAACTTTTTAAGATAAAATCTAAATCTACAATTTATTTACACTCCCAGTTTATACAATTTAAACGGAAGAATGTCTGGGAGTGGGGGGGGGGGGGTGTAACAAAATATTTTTCTACCTTGATGATGAGTGCACGAGAGTACGTGCGTATGTAAGGGTGGGGGAAAAGGGGGAATCAAAAATGGCGCGAAATATGCAGGGTGATAGATGTGTCATATACATAGGGGAGGGTTTATAGGAAGCGGCGCGGTGCGTAACTTGATAAAAATATTTTCTTCTTTATATATCAACTTTAACTTAATGTGCTTCTTCACATTAAGCTTAAGATTAACTATAATAATTTTGATAAAAAGACATAATCATAGTGTAGTAGGGAAAACATATCCTATACCTAAGCAACAAAAACTTTCAAACGCGTAAAATTGTCTTTTTCTAAAAAAAATATGAATAAAAGCTGCAAAATTTGAAGAACTTTTACTTTATACGGATAATTAAGTGCATATGCAGGATTAGGCGCACTTAAGAAATGAATTACAAATAAAACCAAGAACAATACTGGCCATAATAAGCACAGCTCATGTATTTTGATTTATTAAAACTTAAAATATAAAAGTTATAAAAGATAAAGCGACTAGAAATCAATTTGACTGACACTGTAATTTTAATAAATCCCTCAAAATTAAGGAAATACAAAAAAGTAAAGGGAAAATCGAATTTATAGACGGACAGACAGACTGTCATATCCTATAATTTAAAGAACTGATGTTTTGTGAGTGAAGCTAAAGATCTCTGAAAATGCATTTCTAATTGTCTGTACTTTTCAGGAAAGCATAATACATGTATTTGGGTGGTTTTAGATTTTTTATGACCATCCTGCCTTACCCTAGAGTCTAGGGGCAAAGCAACAAGTACATTGTGATGTTAATAACAAAAATAGCATTAAGATACTCGAGTAGCTAAAAATGTAGACTTGCTTGGATTATGATCAACAAGGGTATTATTGTTTATCAAGCTTATCTACAGGTCTTATCGCAAAAAGATATCTTAACAAAATGTCAAAGAATTTTTTTGTAGCTAAGTTACTCCTAATTTGTCCGTAAGCTCCTATCATAAATACTAATGGCTGCGCCACTAGAATCTAGGGGACCTATATTCGGAGGGATATGGAGGTGCAGAAAAATACCCCAAGACCAATCCATACTTTTTATTTTAAAAAAATGCAATGGCCTAAAACCATCCCGGGACCCTTAAGAATCTTCACTGCAAGATCCTTCGCTACAGACAAAAAAAAGCTTACTACTTTATGTAATAGGATAAAGCTGAACGTTTGGTGAAGATTCCTACAACTTCAGCGCATCCAATCTATACATTATTTTATACGTCTTTATGTAAGTAATGGTATAAAGGTCATTTTATACGAAAAATATAAATTCTGAACCAACGGAGTTCTCCATTTAAGGAAATCTTTTCATGGGATCCAGGTTGGTTTTAGGCTATTTTTTGTTATTTAATAGGCATGTTGGTTTTAGGTTATTATTCTGCCGCCTACCTTCTCCTTCGACAGATAAATAACTTTTTTAAACGACAAAAGAATATTATTTTTTCAATAAATAGCTTGAGTGGACAGGGGAAATTCTTTAAAAATATGTGGATATGGAAAAACATAAATAAATACTATTAGAACAGACGGACATACAAGTAGTCATGTCTCTTGAGTAATAATGAAATATTTGATAATCAAGTAAGCAAAGTAGACTTTCTCAACCAGAGGTGGATTCTTAAAATAACTGTTTGGATCACTGGCTCACTAAAATCAGTGAGGCTCACTTTAAAAAATTGTGAAAAATCCGATCCTCCAAAATCTACAAAATTAAACAAAATCTTATGTTAATGCCTAACCCTTTATGGTTTTATTTAATTTTTGTAAATTTTTTTTTGCGATTTTGGAGGATTTTTCACAAAAAAAATTTGCGAGCCTCACTGATTTTAGTGAGCCAGTGAGCCAAAAAGTTTTTTTAAGAATCCACCTCAGATATCCCAATGATGATAAATAAAATTACTCATCCAGTAGATTAAAATTAGGTTTAAGTGGAAAAGCTTGGATACTGATAGTTTGACCCAATAAGATTGAAGTATCCGAAATTATAAGCCAGCGAATGGAAGACACATTTGTAAATCTAAAGGCATTTGAATTATTTGCTTGTTCCAGGTGATCTCAATCCCTTTAAATAAAATTTCCACAAAAAAGAATATAAATCTGTGTCTTTATTTAAACACATTTTTTTAGAAATACTTTCCCAGTAAGGCTTCGAAACCGATAAAAATCTGTTTGATTAGAACCGGTTCTCAGGCCTATTGAAAAATCATGTATAGCATTGTATTTCAGAAAATTTTCCATAAAAATTCAAATAAAAATCATAACATTCATACCCATAATGGCCTTTGGCTACTCAGTGCTTACAAAACTAGTTTTAATCTTGTAACTTTTTATTTTAATATCCGCGGAAAGCTGATTATTTTACGATGTGATAAATAACTTATCCCAATCCCTAATGTTGTATGTAAAGAGAATGGAATGTGCTGTGTTTGTTTATTTTAGACCCAGTATAAACAAATTATGGAATACATATCCTTTTTAAAACTAAAACAAAGCTAAAAATTTCTTTCTCAAACAACATTTTAAAAGCTTTTGATATAAATATTTAGGTAATCCAAATTTGAAAGTATCAATTCCAAACACCAATCAAAAGAATAGAATACTAAAAGAGTTAGATAGCTTTTAAATAAAGTTTGAAATAAAAAGATAAAGATTTTTATGCCAATTTTATTCTTTGTTACATTGATTTGCATTTTCAAAGAAATTGCCAAAATTGTTTTTTATAAAGTAGCCAGCGAAAGATTCCAAAAATACTAATACATATATTTTTAACTTTAACTTTTTGTGCTATCAATAAGAGAAAAATATTTAGGGACTAGGGACCAGACACAAAAGTTAAAATATCCCCCAACCAAATTCGTACATTTCTTCCCATCTTACTAAATTCCCTTTGGTTACATCAAAAAACGAGTTTTACCCCAAAAATTATCAAATTTTGTTCTTTTCTAATTGAATTGATTTGTTGAATCACAGCCCCTGCATAAAATATTATTATTTTTAACCCTTCTAAATATCTTGATATATTTATTTTAAGTTGACGCTGCTCTTACCATTTTGTTCTTTTCCTTCATTATTATTACAACACCCAGTAGTAGATTCTCCTTGTTCAATACTTTGCTTATGCTTTCTATGATACACTGCAGCTGAATTAATAAACAGGGACTCCTCATTCAGAGCTGTTTCTTCTTCTAATGGATCATTAGATAAAGGATCATCTATATCATTAATATTTTCAATATAATCAAAACTAGTTTCTAAAATACCATCATCATTAATGTAATTCTGTTCAATATTGTTTTTAACAGGTGTATTAACATGATTATAATCTACTGGATGATTGGAATCAATATAATGATCAGTATCACTGCCAGTAGATGGAAAAGCTGCACTTGTCTCTAAGACTTGCACTTCCTCTGTCTGGATGGAGTGACCCCTTAACATATTTTTTCATTGCTTAAACTAAAAATTCTCCATATCAACTATTTTCACTATTTTTTTTATATTTATGCAATACATTTTTGAACCCAACAAAAAGCCTCCTTAAAAATAATTTAAGGATTGTTATGTAAGGATTGTTTTTGTTATTGTTTTCACAAGGATGAGTGCTCTTTCACATTTTTATAACTGCTTTATTTTTCTCTTCATTTCACATTTTATTTTCTTTAAATATACATTTTTTTAACTTTTAGAACAATTTAACAAACACATTTACAATTTATGTTAAGATTGTATGTAGATTGACTAATTTCAATTTTAAAATGGCCTTTATTCATAGTTAATATAATAGTTAAACACTATTTTCAGTTATACCTTTTAATATACCAATTAATAAATCCAGATCTTAGTCTTAGGTAAAGGAATCTGACAAAATTGTGTTTAGAAAGTAGAATATTGATTACAACTATATGTAAAGATGACTAATATGTTGTAGTTCCAAAATTTTGACTGATCAATAGAATTGTTATCTTTTTAGTAGTAAAAGGCGGCAATACCTTATCTTTCATATTATACTTTATATAACTTTTTATGGGTATTTAATAAAACATACTTGTAGTAAAAATGTTTTATAAGAGTTTCTCTAAATTAATCTTATTGCCTGTGTAATTGTGTTAGGAAAAAAATATTTGAATTGCTTTCTCCCGACAATTTTATGTTTACAATTTTCCAACCATTTATCACTAGCTAAAAATCTTTACGCAACTGACTTTAGTCTTAAGATATTTTATATGAGTCGCATTGACTAACTAGATTATTCCTGTTTAGTAACGGGTACCCTTAGATTATTTATATATCTAGGGAAATTTATAAAAAGAGATTTAAGTAAAAAAGACAATTTGAATTAAGCATCAATATTAATAGTTAAATTTACTTTTAATACAAACTAGTATTTAAATGTTCCTTATTTACTTATTAGCATGGTTTTCATGTTAAGAACTCATAAATATGAACAATTTTAAATTCCCTTTTCTCAACTTCTTCACTTAAACTTTAAATTTGTATTTGATTACTATACTTTTATAAATATTGTTTGTATAATTGTAATTGTTATTCACATTATTTTTTTCCATAACTCACTTTAAAAATTAAAATAAAAATCTTTTTTTTTGAATGTAGAATATGTGTGTCTAACACAAACTGAACTGACTAAGCCAATGAAATAGTACATTGAGATAGGAACCAATATTCTTAAAGTAGAATTGTAAAAATTGATAGGCAAAAATTTTACTATTTTTAGAAATAATAAGGGGGGGGGGGGAAGTTTTGACACATTTGCGTAAACAGGGAGTATAGGCTTTATCTTTGGACTGAGAGTATAGGTTATTAGGGATAAAATCATTCTTATATGATGAATTTTCCCAAGTTTTAAGATTTTTTGGATAGGCCTCCAGGTTCCGGAGCTCCAGGCCTCCAGGTCCTCTCTGTACAGGTAAAAATGAAAAAAAAATTTTTTTTTTTGAAGAGTTAGAAGTCAACTTATGAAACAAAATATGCATTTTTTTCTTCAAATATGTGAATAACATTCAAAAATATGCATATTTTGTTTTATAGGTTGAATTCTAACTCTTCAAAAAAAAAATTATTTTTTTAATTTTTACCTGTACAGAGAGGACCTGGAGGCCTGGAGCTCCGGAACCTGGAGGCCTATCCAAAAAAATCTTAAAACTTGGGAAAATTCATCATATAAGAATGATTTTATCCCTAATAACCTATCCTCTCAGTCCAAAGATAAAGCCTATACTCCCTGTTTACGCAAATGTGTCAAAACTTCCCCCCCCCCTTGTGTTTATTAAATGTGACTTTTTAGATTATATACAATTTCCTAAAGTAGCTTCTCAGGAAAGTTTGAAATCATATAAATTCAACGAAATTTTAAAATATATCTCTTTACTTGGATCAGAAATAACCACGCTCCCACAAAGAATCTGATGGACAGACGGTCAAATATTATTAAGAAGCTTGCTTTTAATGTGTTATGTAATCTATTAGTTTGTTATTTCAAACACAATTTAAGAATACTTTTCGTTGTCCAATGAGGCATGAAATTTGAGACTAAATAGTGTCATGCAAAAAGGAATTTAAATTTCTCTAATCAGTTGTGTGTGCTTTTTTATTTCTCTGTCATTTGAAAAAGAATTGATTTAAAGATTGAAATTGTAACGTTTCTTTTAAATTCCTAATTTATCTACAACAAAGAGCCAGAACTTTAAAGTAGGTCCCAAGCCACTGGCATCCCAACAATTGCTGACAGCCATCATTTAGATTGCTCAACCTTTGTCAAACCGTGCATGATATTGAATTGTGCTTTTTCTTGGCCAAGGCATTCTCCAAGTATTACCATTTATGTCGAGCAGATGACATATCAACAAAAGTACAAATTTTAACGTCTTTATTGATGACGCAGATTAAGCCAAGATTCGAACCCAACACCTCTCAAAAATAAATTGCATAAAAAAAACACTTATTAATACATTTTGCAAAATTTAATCAAAAATGCAATTACAATAAGTTGTTTAAGTGATAAATTAAAAACAAATGTAGACCTAACTATGCAAGGAATTTAAAAAGTTTTCTACAATTTAAGTATGTCCGTTTGGCTTTTACTCTTAAGATTAATTTACAAGGCATATCAGTCTAGCGGACAAACAGACAGACAGTCATTAAGAGAAATCCTGTTACTTTGGTATAAAGTATAATGAACTACTAAGTTTGTAAGCCTTCTGAAGAAGCAATTCTTACATGTTAGTAAAAATAAGTAAAATATCTTTTACAAGAAAATAAGAATTTAAACAATTCTATTCAGCCCTATCACATGAAAAAATTAAATAAAAACAATTGTAAAAACTTACAGGTGAATTTTTTATGACTAATAGTTGTTAAAAAATCTGATATAATTCTAAATCCTTCAATCAAGTTTCTATGTGAAGTTTTTAACTATGAATCTGTTTTAAAGTATCATAAAAGTATAAACTTGACATTAATATTACTAAATTAATCTTAAAGCAAATTGAATAAAATATTTAAGTTAAAGAAATTCAATAAAAACTTAACATGTCACTTATGTTGTTAACTACAATTTTGATATAAAAAATTATTACTTGCTTTACAATTAGGTATTACTTTTTATTTATCACCTAGTATTAGCTTATTACTGCTAGAATATATGTTTATAAGTTTAAACTATGTAATCTGGGGTACTATTTCACTCATATCCACATAAACTCACACACACACACTCACACACACGCATACATTTACAATTGTATACATAGGATACTATGGGTTAAATATTCCTTAAATCAAAACGGAGTCAAAATGTTTTTTTAGGCTAAGTTGCTTTACAAGACTTGCTAGTCAGAAAGTTGGCTTCTAATGCTATTACAATTGGTAATGTAACCATACACATATAATCCATTTCTATATCAAGTTTTCCTATCTTTACCTTTATCTTGCTATTTTACTTCCTGTTAAAATATACCCTTCTAACTAAATTTACTGATTTTGTGTATATCATCCAACAGCTACGTGTGTTTATTCAAATAAAAGTAGGATGCAGATAATATCATTAAAGGACTTTTTGGCGGGAGTGGCGGATTCGCAACTGTTACTTTACAGTAACATAATGTACCACATTATAGCAACTTCCATGCCAACTTTCAGTTCTATAGCTTTTTTTTATTGGGTGGGTTTCTTTGTGTTTTTGGTTTTATTACAAATCCACCCCCACCCTTCTTACAAAATTATTTAGGTAAAATGCTTTAAAATAACTTTTTACATTTTATTTATTAAAATTACAGCTATGAGTTATAATAAGATTTATCAGTTAAAAAAAAAACACACTTATATATAATAAAACAATTACTATATAATATTGTAAATTTTTGGTTCAACTTAAGTCCATAGTGTGCATAGGAGGTGAGAAAGCAAGGTAGAAACCTCCCAGAGACAAACTTAAAAGATATCAGGAAAGGGAAAGAGAGATAGATTGATAGGAAAAGAAAGGGAAGGGAAAAGAGAGAGAGACAGAGAGAGAAACTGCCTGTGTAAGAGTTCACCTGAAATCAAGTATAAAGGCATTATGGATGTTAGAAAAAATTATAGAAGATATCAAAAATAACGAGTCATAGTAAGTTTAAAACATAAACAATCATGAAACCTAATTGCATATGGTTAAAAACCAGTGTAAAAAAATAATAAGGTCAAATTGACTTTGAGAAGTGCAGCAATGGAAAGCTTAAAACATAAATAATCATGAAACCTATAGTTATGCATCTTAAAAGAGACATTATTGTGGTCAATTTGAAAAAACCTTATAACAAAGAAGCTGCACTGTATATTATACAAGCAGCTGTTCAACTTAATCATCCCGAAACAAATATAAAGCTTCCCTAAAATGGAAAACTCCATTGGTTCAGTATTCATCGAAAAAATGAGACAAAAAACCATATTAATTTATATATTAGAATAACACAATATTACCCATTCTGTAGATTTTAACTTGGTGGTTCAAACGTTTGGGCTTAATGAACCAACTAATCAAAAATCAATAAAAGTCCCCAAAGATATTAATCCAACGAATAAGAAAACGTTATAATAAAACTTGGGGGACTTTTGCAATAAACAGTCCAATGTCCCCTCCCTCCCTGTGTAAAAAGAACTAAAATGTTGATGATTTATTCCCGTTATTCCTGAACTTACGCAGAAAAGTTTCTAGACTTTGTTTATTTTCTTTTTTTTAACAGCCAAGCTGCTCTACAATAACGAGGTATGACATGAATAGATTTTTTATGTTAAAAAAGTTTTAATTTTCACAAAATCCCTATATATTTTAGATTGATATCTAATTAAATATATATGTACATTTTTTATTTTTATCTCGCCTTATTTCAAAAGTTTTCATTCTTGTTTTGCGTTTAATTTGATGTCCCAATTTTGTGTAGATTAACTCATTAAATAAGTAAACTTTTATTACAAATATCTTAATTTTAAAGAGAAGACGATGAAGCTTTTATTTTAAGGGTTAAAAACCACAATTGGGGGCAAGTAAAATCTCCCTCCCAATTTTTTATAACCAAAGTAAGATTAATACTAAATAATAAAGTAATGATCAACAAATTAAATCAAAAACACCATTACAAAGCTTTATCCTAAGAAATGCAATCAAACTATTCATAGCTGACTTAATATTGATCAAATAAAAAATGACCTTTCGTAACAAAAATGTGCACTTTATAACTAAAAATATGGTCGGATTGCTCCTTTGCTGTGTTCCTATTGGTTCTAAGTAAGAGACTGATCATTTAGAGACTATTTATGTCTATTAAACCAAAAAACTAAACGGATCATGGAAAGAAAACGAAGTAGAGGGTTTCGTCATAGCTTTTGATAGGTTATCTTAGGTTTGGTAATATTAATGATTGCTCCGCAGACCTCCGCAGGGGCTAGAAATAGGAGAAAAGCTTCTGTGAAAATACGACAAAACTCGCTACTTCGTTATCGTTCCATCATCCAAAAACTGGACTAACCTGGACCTGGGCTGGTCTTCGTCATATTAAAGATCTTGACTCAATATTTCTAACATCGTCAGCAAAAATGAGAATTATTTCACAATTATATCAAGTCACATTTAAACACATCTGAAATTCAAAAATATTATTCACAAAAACATGAAATAAACCATTAATTTCACCACATTTTAACAAAAAAAAATAATTTTAAGCTTTTTAACTGGTTTTGCTTTCCAACATACAAATGGGTTGTTAAAAAAGTTGAAACTATCAAAATCTAGTAAAGTCACTAAGAAAAGTATATGAATACCGAAATTAAAACGTAATTAAAGAAAATTTATTTATATTTTATTGATAATATTATTATGCCACAATTGATAAGACATTGATCACGAAAAAGTGTATAAATATTATTCATTATTTTGGGTTAAAACTTAATGATTAACATTGTGTCATCAAAGGGACAAGGGATAGGTATTCTGACAAACAATTCTAAGCAAAAACTTTCCAACAACCCACTTCTGTCTTACCCCCCTTCTTCTTATCCACTTCCCTTTAGTTCCAGAACAAAACAATGTTTACGCCAACATTACGCCACACAAATATCAAAATTTTCAGCAATTCCAAATGAAACTAATTTGCTGAATCATGACCCCTCATAAAACTAGGAAAAGAACTTTAAATGATTATAATTCTACATATATATTCCCTTACATAAAAAAAATCTTTTACATAAAATTCAGAAACCTTTATACAAAGTTATTTTAAATATATGTCTTTTAAAGCATGACCGACAGACAGAAGAACAGTAAACTTATTTTCATTATGCTCATTGGTACAGGGAATCATCACAAAAAAATCAGCTTTCTATCTTAAATAGTTGCTAATAAATTCGCGAATCTCCTATTCATTTTCTTGGTCATTTCGAATCAGGGGTGTATATTCTTCACAAGATTAATTTTTTCCCCTGCTGCAAATTTTTAAATTTTTATCCCCTCCTGTTTTTTTAGCAATGAAGGGGAAAAAATGGTAAAATATTTACATAACTCTTAATATTATTTATATTATCCCCCCTCTTGCACATTCTTTTAGTTTTTACACCAAAGAGGGAAGAAAAATGGAAAAAAATGTTTTCAGTTCTCTTAATGTTTACATTTTTTCCCCCAGGGCCTTAACCACATATTTTTATTTTTTTTACCCCCCCCCCCCCCTGAGCAGGGTCAATTTTGTTTCGAATAATAGATTAGCTTCACAACTACAAGAAAATTTAAATGTACTATCGACAGCTTTAAATAGAAAGTATAATAAAACTTGTGAAGATTTCCATGTAATAATTATGGTATAAGTCTACCAAAGGAAATGTACTATTGCCAACCAGGGATCTAAAAGGATAAGACAATGGTCGATAAATTGATGTTAATACCCAATGATGATACACAAAATTATCCTTTTGTATGTTACAATTAGTGGTTGAGACGTTTGGACACTTAACTTACTTAAAAGTCACCAAAGTTGTAATGCCAACGAATAAGAAAACGTGATTATAAAACTTTGGGAACCAGTGTAACAAATAGCCCATTGTCCCCTTCCCCCCTGCATGGATTGATAACTCTATTAACAAAACACAATAAAATCATGAAGTTTTATCTAAAGATTAGGTAGAAATCTTTGCGGACTTACTTAATAGTAGACCATAAAGATAAAGCTACTTCATTATGAAATAGGAAGAAAATTAAAGAATCAATAAAATAAATAAAATTGAATGAACGTGTGCACTCGTAAACAAAAGTGTCAAGACTGAAGAAAAGTTTTGGTATTACGTTGATTATCGTTCTTATCCTTTCATTTGGAATGATTTTTCATACTGTTGATTTTTCCTTTTTTATCCCCCCAAAATATTATTATAGTGACAATAATGTACAAAGAAGCGAAGACGAGTAGAGAGAAAGGGGACAATGGGCTTTTTATTACACTAATCCCCAGTTTTATAATAACTTTTTCTTATAGTTGATTTAACAACTTTGGAGGCTTTTGTGAATTTTGATTGTTTGGTTCATTAAGTTAAGTGTCCAAACTTTTTTACAACTAATTGTAATCTACAGATGGGAATAATTTGTGTTTTATAATTTGAGATGTACATCATTTTATCGCCCATGGTCTTACCCATTTAGATCCCTGGAAGACGAGGGTATCCAAATAATTCATATATATTGCAACTTAAAGTTTATAATTTCTATCAATCGATGGCTTAAAAACTATGAGGTTTAATATTTTTATTCTAGGTTGGGAATTCCAATTTGTGTCTAAATTTAACTAAAAATTATGACCATTGTCCCATTCCTTTATGTCCTTTAAATAATTTTATGAACCATTGTTATTTCCTCAAAAATACTTAAAAACAAATTTTTTTATTTCAAAAAGGAGGACTACTTAAGGGCCTGAGCAAAATTTGAAGGATAATGGGAAAACAATTTCTATACTGTCACTTACAAGGTAGATTATATAAAGTAAAAATAAATAAGTAAAGGGGAATCTTTATACTAGAAATAACAGGAGGAAGGCCGACAAACAAAAATAAATTATAATCAATGATAACTATAAATAACACTATAAAACTTGGTAACTTTACCAAACCAAAATGTTTTTACCTATGTTGGTTATGGTTTACTTTAAAAGAACATTGTTAATTTATGTATTTTTTAGTAGGTTAAGGATAGATAAAATAACTAAAAAAGGCAATACCATACTAAATTAGCGAAATGTTTTATATGATAGTTTTATTGAGATTCTTCCTCCCTTCCCTAAAAAAGCTTGGACGTCCTCGAATTTATATGTATCCTGGGTATTATCTAGAACACGAAGAAAACCTATGTCTGTCTGACGCTTAAGATCTCGATAACAGCTGAACCAGTAGGGCTCTGCTCAGATTATACCTACTGGTTTCTAGCCACCAGCCTCTACATAAGTTAATAGCATAAAGGATTTTAAATCAAAAATTTCAGAGGAGCTCTATATTGGTATGGGAAGATTTTTGGAATTCCCCTCCCCCAATAAAATGTTTCGGGTATAGTCCCTTTCGTGCAACTTTTATAGGTTATTTTAGATTAGGTGATAGCCCCGCAGGGTTAGGCAGTTGGCCCCGCAGGGGCTAGAAATATGAGAAAAGCTGCTGTGAAAATACGACCAAACGCCCTTTAAGAGGCGTTGCCACGAAGGGACTTTACACAATGTTTCTTCTCTTGTAAAAGTATAATACAGAAAAATCAATGTTTTGGGTAACTCTAGACGCGAAGCACTTAGATGCTATGGGCGAAGCAACTAGTTGATAAAACAGAATATCCGCTCGCAATTTTTTTTTCTATCCATTATTTAAAATAACATAGTACATTGCAATTATTGTGCATTTGTAAATGCAGCTTTGTTAAAGAAAGAAAAAATTCACAATCAGTTTTTGAGTTTACTTTGCTTTAAATTTGATAACGAAATTGACATATATTCATTTGTTATCAATGACAAAAAGGGGGGGGGGGGGCGTAATGACATCTATTCGTAAACCGTGAGCAAAATTGTCTAGCTAAATATTTAGACCATTTTGCTCACGGTTTACGAATAGATGTCATTACGCCCCTTTAATAGATTTTTTTTTTAAAGGCATTAGGATTTCCATAAAGGAATAAAAAAAAATGGATATCAGTGTTGATAGTAATCCTTTAAAATAGTAAATGCTTTATTAAGATACTAACGGCTACGCCCCTAGAAGCCTCTAGGGGAACTTAAAGTGGGAAGAGGAAAGTCGACCCCCCCCCATTTCAATTTGAGTTTTAAAAAGAAAAAGTAGAAAAAAGTATTTTTGATGGGATTAATGTTTTATTTGGAAGTTGGAGGTAAACTTCCTATAAATAGTTGAAACGTCCCTCTACCTATGAAGAAGCTTCACTGTAAAGGAGAACAATATCGGTTCAGCGGCAAAAGTATTCTAATTCTCTCTAGATGCAGAATTTGTGCATATTAACCAATTGCCATATACTGTTAAAAGCGTAATATCAACATTATGCTCAAATCAAATAAACTTTTTCTCTTACTTTCAAGTTCTATATTAGTCTCTCTAACAATGACTTGGAATACTTTAATATTTTACCTTAACATAATTCAACGTTTACATTAATGACAACTCTAAACTTAATAAAGGAACCTTGAATTTAACAAAGCATTTGACTCAACTTTTAAGATACAAGGTCAAACGAATCTTTTAAATATAAAATATTAATGGATTAAATCACAAAATGTACTTGAAACTTGAAAAGAAAATATTTTTCTAATCATTATTTTAAATGTCAATGTTAAGTATCACTAATATATATTTTACAACGTTGTAGGGAAAGCCAAAAAGAAACTAAAGTATTGGTATATGAATCAAGTAAATGTATGTATGTGTGTGTGTGTGTGTGTGTGTACTGTGTGGTACGTGTCAGTGTACGTATCCATTGTGTGTGTGAGTGTGTGTGTATTTCTACCTCATGTGAATACCATGAGTAAAGGTTCATAATATAAATTGTCCCGTAGTTGGGAGAAATAGAAATATTTAGAAGGTTCAACTCCTCTTCATCAAACTTCCCACTAAACAAAAATAATGGTTCGAGACTACAAACAGTTTAAGTTCGGTTTAACTAGGGAGGGAGGCTAATTGGACTGTAAATTGTAAAGGTCCCCAAAGTTTGTATGATTAAGAACCTTGAGGACTTTTCCTGATTGGTGGTTTAAAACCAGTAGTCTCAAAATATTTCCAACGAAAATTTTAATTTAATGAGGAGATATTTTTTGTTTATTATCACTAGGGGTGAACACAGGGATCTAAAGGAATAAGACAATAGCCGATAAGCCGATAATAGATAATTGAGTTTCTCGTATTCATTCGAATCCGGTGGATAGGAACCGGTTATCATCCATACGAAAAACTATGTCTAGCATCGTATTATATCCAGCTTTCTACGAATATAAAAATGTACAATCATAAGATTAAAACCAGTTTTTTAGCCGGTGCCTTCGGCACCTCGGAGCAAAAAAACATAGTTTTAATCTCATAATTGTACATTCTATATCCGCGGAAAGCCGTTTATAATACGATGCGAGAACTAACTATTAACTAACTACTAATAAGGGGGGGGGGGAAGTTTTGACACATTTGCGTAAATCTGGTATATTGGCTTTATCTTTGGACTGAGAGGATAGGTTATAAAAGAAAAAATCATTCTTATATGTTGAATTTTCTTAAGTTTTAAGATTTTTTGGATAGGCCTCCAGGTTCCGGAGCTCCAGGCCTCCAAGTGGTCTCTGTACATGTAAAAGTGAGAAAAATTTTTTTTTGAAGAAAGCTTATGAAACAAAATATGTATATTTTTCTTCAAATATGTGAATAACATTCAAAAAGATGCATATTTTGTTTCATCATATAAGAATGATTTTATCTTTAATAACCTATCCTCTCAGTCCAGAGATAAACCCTATATACCAGGTTTACGCAAATGTGTCAGAACTCCCCCCCCCCCCCTTACTATAAGATTAGGTACATGGACAATGGCAGCACAAAACCAAAAATAAGACAATCTAAGAATAATCT
Organism: Acartia tonsa; assembly: GCF_053477335.1. Taxonomy (NCBI): domain Eukaryota; kingdom Metazoa; phylum Arthropoda; class Copepoda; order Calanoida; family Acartiidae; genus Acartia; species Acartia tonsa. The sequence goes on from NC_137261.1 coordinate 26,541,710, forward strand.
ATTAACTTGGAGTATTAAGAAAGGTGCTTTGTTAGTGGTGCTACTTATTGTACACAAAGTCCTATAAAATTGATATGCTTAATCTAAATGTAAAAATACTTAATACATAAACTGCTTTAATATAGAATACATGTATATAAAATCTTAGAATTTAAAGCTATACGCCCCTAGAGGCCTATTGGGGGTGATGAAGGGTTTTATTCGACCACCCAATTTTTTATTTTAGTTTCAAAAGAAAAAGTAAAAAAAATTGTGAAGGGAAAATTTAATTCGGGGGAGGTGGTGGTACCCTCCCTTAAAATAGCTATAAACCTTCTCAGGACTTATGATGAGAAGCTAAATAGTCATGTAAAACCGTATTGGTTTAGCGGTTATCGAGATCCATAGGTACAGACAGACAGACATCCTGTTTTATTAAAGGATTTTCGGGTATAGTCCATTTCGTAACATCGCATCTTATGGGGCGATTCTTTGTAGGTATTTTTCACAGTAGCTTTTCTCCTATTTCTAGCCCCTGCGGGGGGCTCTAACCCTGTGGGGCAATCACATAATTCAATATAACCTAACCTAACCTATAAAAAGCCATTTTAAAAATACGACGAATCGACCCTTATGGGGCGATGTTACTATTACCGGATTTTCTCCTTGGTATTTAGACATATTAGGTAATACTTACTAGTAGAGTAGCTACCCGAACCACCCTCTAATACTGGTTAAATATATAGACAGACAAACATTCTGTTATTTCATAATACAGGATAAAAAAAGCTAATAAAGTTACTTATTTTACAATAGTGCCAATTGCTTTTTCTTGCAACACCACCGCTATCTATGGATCGTACTTGGGGATTTTTTCAACATACCTCGCACCAAACCAACATAGACGGGGAAATTTACGAGGTTTTACCACGCACCGTAAGGAAAGTGTATTTTGTAAGAATAACAAGGATGACAACATCTATAAAAGCGATGCTCTGAAACAATAGGACAAGAGTGTCATAACTGAATAAGCAGAATATAGGTGTAGAAGTATAAACAAAATTGTAAGTATATTTGTTGCAAGACTGAATAATTAGAGGATACTGATTAAGGACATATTTACATTTTTAGAGCTTGATTAAAAAGATGCTTTACTTATAAAATTGTACCCTGTTTTTAATAGGAATCAGTAGGTAATCAACAAATCAGATAAATAGCATAAGTATTTCATATAGTAAAACAACATTTTTCTCATGCTTTCTCAATCTTCAAAATAATACTAACGATTTTACAGAACAAATTGGATGATTTCTTCAAAATGTTTTAGAGATTTTTTCAACACATTTAATTTTTTCACATCCTGTTATTACCCACACCCCTTAGTTTGTAATCTCATTTTCTGGGGAAGCATCACGTTCAACGACTTAAGTTTATATATATCAATCGATTAACACAATAAATGTATATGTTTAGATGTATAACCCAGACAAATAACTGGTTCCAGGGGGGCCCGCTAGCGACTTGCTTTTTGCAATTATTTCCGACGTTATTGTCTGATAATCAAAGAACCATTAGAAAGCCGGCACAAGGTTCCCACCCCGTGGACATACAGTTATTTAACACCCGCCTTCTCTTTTCTTTAACTTGTATATTGATAGCAAAAATTGCATTTGGTTAGCAACATTATTTGTCATGGATCTACTGGAATAAGACAATGAATTTTAATATACATGTCTGAAAATTCATGTACACAATCCTTAATGATGATGAACAAAGTTACTTTTACTAGTTACTGTAGATTTTAATCATTGGAGGAAAAGTTTAGATACTGCTATATTGCACCTACCAATCAAGATATCAGCTAACGAAGGAGAGAACGTGTCAATAAACCTTTTGATACCAGTACAATTGAGTGTCCACTCTCTACCTATGTTTTGTCTTTTTTCTTATTATCTGTAGTTTTTTATGATGTGATCTATCTGATCTTTTTGTCTATTCTCTGAAAAAAAAAGAAATTTTCTAATAAAAGAACTATTTCCTTAAAGTTATTTGATTATGAAAAAACAAAAATAGTGTATTGCATTTTTTTTATTTTTAATACTGGTTTGCATTATAAATATCATATTTTACAAGTTTTACATTAATTGTTATCAAAGATATTAAAGTTTTGTAAATTTTTAGGCGTTTAGTCTTTAAAAGAAACTAATTTAGCATATAGACATAGAAGTTACAGAAAAAATAATTAAGTCAAATAAAGGGTAAAATAATTATACATATATGAAGTTGAGAAATAATTTCATATCAGTGGCGAGAATTGGGCATTTTCATTTTAACAGGAAAAGTTAGTTATTATAAGGTTTTAATATGTCATTTTTATTTATAACTCTTTGTTATAATAATTTGTATGTACGATACATAATTACAATGATAATAAACATAATGAATATTTAATTACTTAACAACCATCATGAAGGGCAAACAAGTAACTCGTGTTTAATTATCATAGGAAAGGTTTAATAATAACATTACAATTAATTACAGAATAGAAATTATTAATGAAATGAAAGCCAAATTACATATAATCATAATTGAAGCCAGAGGTTGAATTATAATCCACACCCTGTATCTAGATTGTGGTGTAATGAATAGCTCGGATCCATGGTCATATAATTTTATCAAGTAATAGCATGTATGAGTAATATAGGAATTGTTGGCACAATAGTAGTTGAATTTCCACGTGGATGTAAATAGTCAATTTAGAATAATTTACTATTACAAGATAAAACTAATGATCTAGAACCCAGTAATTGAAAGCATTGGCACATAATTTGTTCGACACAACCTTGGTGATTTGGACAACAGCTGCAAGTATTTCATTTTGTATCAGCGCCCACATTCATCTAAAATTATGTATTGATTAAATAAGTTCAGCATAAAATCTGCAATTCATTGATTATTTTTAGTATTTTACCCATGGATCACAAAATTATCTCTCTGTAGATTACTTTTAATGGTTAAAACATATGGATACTTAACCTAATGAACCATCCTATCAAAATTTAATAAAAAGTCCGCAATGGCCATAAACAGATTATATTTACCTGTGTAGACTAGACTGTGGGGGATGGTGATAGCACTGAGGGGACCCAGCTGGCCATAAACAGATTATATTTACCTGTGAAGACTAGACTGGGGGGGATGGTGATATCACTGAGGGGACCCAGCTGGCCACAAACAGATTATATTTACCTGTGAAGACTAGACTGGGGGGGATGGTGATATCACTGAGGGGACCCAGCTGGCCATAAACAGATTATATTTACCTGTGAAGACTAGACTGGTGGGGATAGTGATAGCACTGAGGGGACCCAGCTGGACATAAACAGATTATATTTACCTGTGAAGACTAGACTGGGGGGGATGGTGATATCACTGAGGGGACCCAGCTGGCCATAAACAGATTATATTTACCTGTGAAGACTAGACTGTGGAGGAAGGTGATAGCACTGAGGGGACCTAGCTGGCCATAAACAGATTATATTTACCTGTGTAGACTAGACTGGGGGGGATGGTGATAGCACTGAGGGGACCCAGCTGGCCATAAACAGATTATATTTACCTGTGTAGACTAGACTGTGGGGGATGGTGGTAGCACTGAGGGGACCCAGCTGGCCATAAACAGATTATATTTACCTGTGAAGACTAGACTGGTGGGGATAGTAATAGCACTGAGGGGACCCAGCTGGCCATAAACAGATTATATTTACCTGTGAAGACTAGACTGTGGAGGATGGTGATAGCACTGAGGGGACCCAGCTGGACATAAACAGATTATATTTACCTGTGAAGACTAGACTGTGGAGGATGGTGATAGCACTGAGGGGACCCAGCTGGCCATAAACAGATTGAACACTTCATCCCAGATCTTACTCCATGAACTAAAATAAAACCTTTTTTAAAAATGAAAAATAATCTTCATAACACTTTTCATCCTCATATATAAGCATTTTTTTTCTTTGCTCCACCAAACGTGTTAAATATTTCCGTAATTTTTTTATTCATTCATGTTTTACAAATTCTGAAGTTTTTTGTAAATATGAATTTGGAAATTCCAAAATATATTTACGCAAAGCTAAGTTGACAACTAATAAAAAAATATTTTTGTTATTCTAAAAATATAAAATAAAAGTAGGTACCTACTTCATATTGAAATATAGAATTATATTAAATTATTATTTTTGAAAAAGTTTCAGTTGCACAAAAAGTAGGTATGTAAAATATGAAGAAAAATATTAAAATTACAAAAAGTTGGTAATCCTGACTTGAAACAAATTCCATGTTGACCTTTGCAGAGAGAGTTAGACCAGGAATTCAGGTGCAGGACACATTTTAAGAAAAATTCTTCCAGTATAACCTCGAAACCGGTTAATATCTGCTGGATTAGTACCGATGGACAAATTGGAAACAGTAAAATTCAAAAAATAAATATGCTGTACCAGGGGAGCCAAATCCTGCATCAAGCTTATATAGGTCTTAAATTTCCTCTCTAATAATCTATACCGCCAAGATGTGGTTTTTATTACATAAATAGAAGCAGAAAAAATATTCTAATTTAAGGGAAAAAGTGTCCAAAAATCTTTTAAAAATGGAGAAAAAAAATTCCTTATGTAATCTAAGTCTAAAGTTAGCTTTAATAGTTGCGGGGTAGAGGTGGGGCTTCCAGGTGAAACTACAATTGGCTGTAAGTCTTTTCAGTATAAAAGCAACTATTAAAATGAATTATTTTCCATATGCACAAAAAGTAATAAAAAAAACAAGTACTCGAAAGTGTGTACTTTGTATTTTGAAAGTTTTATCCATTATCCCTGGGTCGAGTACATTCATCAATGAGTAGCTAAATGCCAACAGCAAAGATATCCAATGAGTAACAGTCACGTAAATGTCAATCAACATTGGGAGAAATGTAATTAATGAAATAGATAATAGAATATTTTATTACCTAGATAGTTTGCCCTACCTCATCTTCATCAATTATCCTAAATTATACCAACACTAATCTTTTATAAACTTTGTCAAGTTGTCTGGACAAAATATATGATTGTACTATACCCAGAGACGCTCTTTATTACACTAGTCCCCACAGTTTTACAATAACATTTTCTCATTCGTTGGCTTAACAACTTTGGGGACTTTTCCTGAATTTCTGTTGGTTGGTTGATTAGTGTACTGAAGTGGTAAATTTGAGTGTCATCATTGGGGATATACGTCAATTTATCTGCCATTGTCTTATCCCTGGATTGTACCTCTTGTATGTTGAGGAGGAGAGATGTGTCCATTACTCTGTTTGAATCTCTTATCTTCTCCCCCGTCCTCTTCGTCAGACCCTGTGCTTTTTCTCTTCATTTTTTTATCTGAAAAAATTGTTAACAATGTATTGACATTATTTTTTAACCTCAGTTGAATTCTTAAAAATCTTTTTGGGCTCCCTGCCTCACTAACATAGTGAGGCAAAATTAACACCTCTAAATTTTTTGCGAGCCTCACTAATTTTAGTGAGGCAAAGAATTTTAAGTGAGGCAAAAGTTTTTTAGGAATTCACCTCTGGTTTCGTGAAATTCCCTCTGGACGAAATTATAGAATTGACCAAGTGCATGTTATATTGTACATTAGACTTTTTGAAAGCATTTGATTACTTAAGTTTTTATATTAATGGGAATGGATTTATTTTTACTTGGATATTAAACCAGATTATATAGTAAAGTGAAACTTGTAGCGGGCTAAAATAACAATTCCCCCTAAACCATCCCCTCCTACTAGATAAACGAACTGACCAATAAATGACGGGGGAAAAGCAACCTAAATTGAAGACAATTTTTCCCTGTCATAATATTCTACATCCATGAACTTGTACCAATGTATATTTAATTTTTACTATCTAATATGAATTATATTATTTAAAATTTCTCCATTGATGCTTAGTTTGGCTCAGAAACAGGAATACTGTGCAGATCTTTGAGATAAACAGCAATGTCCACTTCATTTGTACTCTCCGCCTAAAATTTAAAATAAAAAATAACAGATTTTTTTCTAAAATTCAACATTACTAAATAAAAAGTAGGTATATTTTGAACTTTCAAAGTTATAAAAGGAAAAGTAGCAAGGTCTGTTAAATGTAAGATATGGCAAATACAAAAAAAATTAATAAAATTGTAAGGAAATTAGATACTTTACAGAAAACTTAGTACTGGTGTTATTTAGATGATTCAATAGAATTAAAGTTCCCCGATTCTGTATGGTTTTGAGACACAGAACATCTTCTTATAGAAATAAGGAGTTCCTGTTAAAGCAAAGAATAAATCTATAAATATAAATGTATAACCCATTTCGTCTGCTGGCAAATTACTTTATTTTGCTTTTTTTGTAGCGACTTGGCTATGTTAATATTTCCGAAGCTAATGGCTGATATTCAGAGACCCAATAGAAAGTCGGCACAGGGTCCACGGGGTGGTGACTTAGAGTTACTTAAACCCAACCCCCTCTATTGTTTTACTATTATCTTAAAATCAATGAAAACAAACCTTGCTATGTGAAGGTTGAGATATTTGTGTGGAGGAGGCGCTCCCATCTTGATTATTCTCATAAGTGATGTAGATAACTTGATCCTCTTCTTCTAACAACTCAATCTGATAAAAAATAAGCAATATTTAGTTGTATTTTTATATTGAAAAAAGATAGAACTATCTCAAAGCAAATCTAAATATTTCATTTTTCTCCCCATAGTTAAATTAAATTAAATTTACCATCATTTTATGGTTATTTCTTGTCTGTAGATGAGAGGACAAGTAGCATTAAGCTGATTTTTCATATATTTCCCCATATCTTTGGTGTTTTTGGTCCGATTTTAATTTTTTTTCTAGATAATAGTATCAGCTGATAATTCCAGTACACTTTATTTCTAATTTCAACCCCCCTCCCCCCACCCTTCCTAAGCCGGGGAACTCATGCAGAAAATACAATATTGACTAAGATTGAAGATTTAAGCCAAATATGGTATCTTTTAATAAAAGTTAAAAGATAAGTACCTCAGAATTTTGTTCAACAACAGATTTGATTAAATTCCAAACTTGGGATCTTTCTTCCACTTGTTTATTTACTTCTTCATCAACATTAACATACAGATCATTGTTTCCATCAGCTTTTATTTCTTCAACAATAACTTTTTCAGAGGCTTCATTCAATTTAATTTGTGATGTAAGTATGGATTGTTTACTGCTAGATTTTGTTTTATTTTTTCTATTTATTGTTCTTGATGGAAGCCTTTTCTCTTTGGCATCCTTAATCTTATCATTGTCATTAAAGTCTTCATTGTTATCCAGCATTGTATCAAGTGATACTTCGTTAGGTCTTGCAAGATCAGAATGTTCTAAAACATAAATGGAAATTAAAACAAATATTATAACCAAAGTATTAAAAATATTAGTAGTTTAGATATCTAATAAAACAAAGAAAACATAATTACAGGGGTGTATATTCTGCACAAGATTTATTTTTTTTCCCCTGCTACAATTTTTTTTTATTTTTTTTCCCCCCTAGATTTTTCTTAAAAAGTAGGGGGAAAATAGAAAAATATTTAAAGAACTCTATATTTTATGTATTTTATGCCTCCTACCACACATTTTTTTAGTTTTTTTAACCAAGGAGGGGGGCGAAATGGAAAAAATGAGCCGGGGATCCCATACAGAATATACACCCCTGCATAATTACCAGATTTTATGTGAGCATTAAAAGATTTCTTGATTGAGAACATTTTCTCACAATAGACACATGAATAAACCCGTTGGCTTTCACTTGATGCCGACAGTGGTTGGTCACGTGATAACAGCTGCCCATCAACACAAGGCGACAGCTGTCGAACTGGTTTTAACAGCTGTCGTTCTTCCAATGATGATGGTTGGTTCTTCTTCAAATTGTTCTGATCATTTGATATCAATATGGATACTACTGCAGGAGTTATAATAGGTGATGCTGAATGTATATTTGTATTTGCTGAAGGTATATTGCTATGAGTCCTCTAAAAAAAAATTTTCTATTTTTTTCCCAGGAATCTTTAGGGATAATATAATGGACGATATAATAATATAATCCTAAATCATGATAAACAAAATTACCTCTTCTGTAAATAAAACTATTGGTTGGGAAGTGAGGACACGACTAGTCTGGAACCAACCAACCACAATTCAATGAAAGTACCCAAAGTTTTTGAGTCAACGAATAAGAAAACGTTGGATACCACTGTATTTTTTAGTCCAATGACCTATCCCTCCCTTTTTTTGTTTCAGAATAATTAAGGTACCTGATGTTTCTTGTATTGGGAGCTAGTGACAAAAGCTTTATTACAATCTTGACATTTAAATCTTTTCTCTCCAGTATGACTGCGAATATGTTCCCTCAGGTTTCCACTCTGATGAAATCTCTACAAACAAAATATTGTATATAGCAACAAACAGGTTATGAGTGTGTATTCTGCACGGTATCCACTACTAAAGGAGAGAGGAAAAAAAAAATATGTGAGAGGGATAAAAAAAATTTTCTTCATTTTTTAACCATTATGGAAAAAAAAAGAAAAATATGTGGAAGGGGTAAAGAAGAAAAAAAGAATACATGGAAAAAAACTAGAGCAGGAAAAAAAGAAATGCTTTGAAGCTGGGGAAAAAATATACACCCCAGATACCAAATTAAATTACCTTATTGCATGTAGGACATTCATATTTTTTGTGATCAGTATGTAACATCTTGTGCGTGTTGAGTGTTGATCTTTGTTTAAATTCTTGTCCACACAATTCACACTGATACATCTTTACATCACTGTGGCTTCTTGCATGTTGCTGAATATAACCAAAGTAAAAACTTTTTTTAAAGCGAAGCTTTTCTCTTAATAAGGCTAATCCTTCCGAACGTCCATCACTTTAATTTTAATAGGTTAGAATTGTACTACCGCTTTTAAACTGCTTCCTATAACAGTTCGGTACGATTTAGGAAGCTTAGCAACTCTACAATCGTTACCAGAAAGTCCTTACGTCCATTTAAAAATATAAGTATCATTATGACATAAAAAATTTAATATTCTGAAGGTATTTAAGCAAATATGCTTACAATTTTGTTTAGACTCATATATTTATATTCTGCTGTTGTCACTTATGATTATAAAAATCTATTAATCGAAAAATTGTACCTTAAGATTACTTAAAGTCTTGAACTTTTTGTCACAAAAATCACATGAAAAAGACCTCTCATCTGAATGAAATTTGAGATGGCGATTTAACAGTGTCTTCACTTTAAATACCTAAAATAAAATAGTAAAAAGGAGGTAATAGTTGTTTAAAGGAATCAATTGGTTTTGTAAAATACTTATAAGCATTAGGTAAAATGTTGGGTTTTCTAGATGTATTTCAACATAAGCATAAAAAAAAAATAATAATATATTTTTTTGGCAAGTTTGGTACACTCACAACCAGGGTTGGCAGTTGCAAAAGCTGAAAATACCAAATTAAGACAATATATGTAGTATGGTCTTATTTTACCTTTTTACATCCATCTACAGTACAAGGGAACCCATTATTTGTGTGTGCTGATTGTTTGTGATAGCGCAAACTACTTTCCGCGTTGAATTCTCTTGTACACATGTCACAGGAGTATACTTTTCGGCTGTGAGCAAAACTAAAAAAAAGAGAATGATTACATATTTTAATAAATACTGTCTTTGATCCTAATTTGATCGGGTAGGTATAATGTATTTTTACAGAATTTATTAAGGTTTTGATTTTAGGTGACTAAAATACCTTAAATGATCTTTGTGGCTTTTTTGATCTGAAAATGATTTAACACAGAGACCACATTCATACTGATGGAGTTTCTCTTGTATTACTCTCTCTTCTTCTGGTAATTTTAGATAGTTAAATCACACTTATCCTTCGAGAATGTAATTGTTAGAAATAAAACAAGCATCTTATAGAGATAAATACTAAAAGAAAAGTATGGATCATGGAAAGAAAATGAAGAAGCGGATTTCATAGTAGCTTCTATCCTATTTCCAGCCCCTGCGGGGCCAATTTCCTAAACCTATGAGGCAATCATTAACATATACCTAACCTAAAATAATCTATTAAAAGCTACTGTGAAAATACGACTAAACCCGATACTTCGATTGTTTTCCATGGTCCAAAGGTAATAATTTACAGGAAAAAAATATTATATCTAAGTTTTACTAATAAGGAATAACTTGACTAAAGAAAAGATTCAACTGTTTTAAATAGGATAGTTGTAGGAATTATTTATCTAAATAAACCTTCCTTTGACACTCATAAGAACATGATTGTCCGAGTGTAACATTTTTACATGTGTATTCAGATTGTCGAGCCCGGTGAATGATAGTTGACATACATTACACTTAAATAATTGTTCTTTCTTGTCTTGTTTTGAGGTAGATAATACATAATTGGAAGGTGGTGATGTTTTAGTTGGAGTAACCTGAATATTAACATTTTTATACAAAAACTACAAGGCTAAACGAATTTATAAAAAAATTTATGAAAATTAAACATAGGTTATTTTAAATATAGGTACAAAACAAAATTTTTTTCTTCAAATATTAGCTTTGATTTTCTATTGACGCTTTAGGTGCTGGAAAACTAATATATCAGAACAAAAAATGATAAAAAATGATTAATTGTTTCTACAAACTAAAGTTTTTTATGATAGAAGATGGGGTTAAGCCCTAAAATTGTCTAAATATTAAGTAAAATCTTTAATTGTTTGAACTGTAATCCATTAATTTATTTTTGTTTATCCATCCCCTTCCCTAGTTATTATGACCTCAGATTTAAGATTCTCCTCCCCGCCTTCTCTCTCATCAATATTCAGCTCACAACACTCAAAGTCAATGTCCCTGAAAATTAAAAATATTTGTTACCAAAAGATTTATCAAATAGATGACTAATGTTAACTTAAAAGCGAGGGGTAGGTTTCGGGTAAAATCCGTAAAGGTTATGTGTTATAAGTTAAAAACAGTAGTAGAACGATAAAAATTTATGTTAACTTTTTTTTAAAATTTTTGTCTACAGTTCTTTTCAATAAGAAATACACATATTTAGTGAATATTATCGTTCTACTACTATTTTTTAGCCTTAAAACACACACACCTTTATGGATTCTACCAGAAACCTACCCCTCTCTTGTTTTGAAATAAAATCATATCAAAATGATCCTATGCTAATAAAAAATCTACAACATCTACAACAATTATAAAAGAAATTGTTAGAATTGTAGGTCACGAATTACATTAAGATAACGGGGAGGGGGGGGGGGGGGGAGGCTTTGTCTTAGGAGGGAGAGGATAGGTTAATTGGCAAAAAGTTTCCTCTAACTCATCAATTTTTATTTATTTTTACCTTAACAGAGACTACCTGGAGACCCAAACCAAAACTTTTTTAATTATAAGGAAACTAAATCCAAAAGGAAACTACTTCCAAAAAGGTAACTTTTTTTACAACCTATACTATCACTCCTTAGACAAAGCCTATACTCCATGTTTACGCAAAAGTGTCAGAACTCCCACCCCCCCCCCCCCCCTCCTTAATTAACTAACCTATTTGATGGACTTTCAGCAATAATCTTGTTCATTTCTTCACTTGAATTTCTTGTTTTAGATGAACTTAACTCAACAATGTCTACATAAAGTTAATAAAGATTCAATCAACCAGAAATATGTGTATAATACTTTTTCTGTACAATATATTAATAGGTATAAAATACCTTTCTTAGATCTTGCTCTCTTTCTGCTAAACAAAATTGCTTTATCCATTGAACATGTAATTTGGTCATCATTAAGAACATGATTAGTTTCATTTATTTGATATTGAGTTCTTAATAGTTTTCTTAAATATGCCTGAAATCATAAAATATCAATTAAATGGAATTGCATATTTCATACCTAGTTTAATTATAAAATGGTAGGTAAAAATTTTTTTTTCGTGGGAAAGGTCAAATTCAATCAAATTATCTAAATAGCAATGTTAATTTTTTTGTTACATGTACAAATAACATACCTGACCTTGTCTAACTCTGGCAAGGAATTCAGCCAGCGCCTGTGTTGCCAATCTATTGCCATCGATAACTATTAGAAAAAGTAGGGAGGCTCAGAGGCTGATTAAATTTCATTTAATCCTGTTGAAGGGGAATGTGCACGAAAAATAGCAAGGAAGTTAAGCACCTTCCAGCAGTTTTTTTGTTGTTCAATATATTAGGTAAGTTGTTATCAACAGTTAAATAAACTAAAAAAGCTAAATCTACCCCTGGTCTGTGAAAAAAATATTATAAGAAGCAAACTTTATTTTTCTCATAGCTTTAATCCTAGTATACAGTTTTTCTACTATTTAGTTGTCTATGCCTGCAGTCCATGCAAATCATCCTGGGCAGTTTATCATCCTCAGAAAGCTTTAGGTTTAAATTCTTCTCAAGCACATCGACTATCTAGATAAATTTTTAATCAATCCTTATAAAAAAGTAACAGGATGTTTGTGTCTTTGTGTATTTATCCGTCTGTATTGAAGGATCTCGCTAACCACCGAACTGACCCGATATTGTTCTACTTTACAATGTAGCTTCCCAGAAGTTTCAGAAAGTTTAGAGGTCATTTAGGAAAGGGTACCACAACACTCCCAAGAGAAATAGCTTCTAGAAAAAAAGAGGTCATTAGGGGCCTAGCAGGTTGGAAAAACATTTTTCCTTCAGTGCACTATTATGGCCAACAGAGAAATAAATATTACCTTCGTTAATATCACAGAATTGTTAATCACAAGCGGAGTTTTTAGGTCAAATATATTTTGATTGCTGTCATCTTCCCAGCCGCACAGGCGACACATGTTGCTCTCCTCCAGAGACGACGACATTTTGTTTCTAAAAATTAAACGCGGCAATACGAATAAACGTGTTTTTCATTGTCTAATCTGAAAAAAATAATCTGTAAATTATAATTCAATTGGTAATCACAGATTCAGAGACATTTTTGCAGGATAAAAAAATAGGTTAAAATAATAAAATTTCCAGCAAAATTCTTGAAGGCGGGGGAAGCGCATAGGCTACTCGAGACCAGCGTTTCTGTCCCTGAAGAACATTCTCTTGCTAAAGTTGTTCTGTTTGCCCAGGGCCAGTTGACGTCTCTTGATTTGTTTGTGCATGAACTTGATGTCACGAGCCTTCTTCGCTACCTCAATCTTGTTGGTTCCTAAATGAATTCACAGTTAGGATTTATACAAAAGGGCACAATAAACAAAAAAGGCTTAATTATATATTCGCTTAGGTATTTTTTTACATATTGCAAAGAAATGACCATTAATTAACATGGCAATCAATATTTAAAAATCTTCCTTTTAAACACATGAATAAGAATTCTCAAGGTTATCTGAAATAATCAAAAATAGCGAACCTGAGAGTCCCATAACTCTGTATGTAGACAAGAGTTGAACTTGATTATGAGATCCACCGTGTCTACTGCTAGACTTGGCTATCACCACCTCACGGTTAGGATTTATACTCTGCTTAAAATACCTGAAAATAAATTCATTATTTACGTGCAATAAATATCAAAGTAATTCTAATATAAAAAATAACAGTATGTCTGTCTGTCTGTAAATGGTTCTCTTTAACAGCGAAGCTTTTTATATGTTCAGGGAAAGTTATTTATTTTGGAGGAGGGTAATACAACTTGCAAAGAGAAATCAGCCCTTATCTCTTTTTCTTTTTGTATCTACAATTAAAAGTGGAAGGTCGACTCACCCTTCCCCCCAGTCCTTTTACTTTAGTGTGTGTGTAGCCATTGTTAGTAGTCATCATATTGATCAAAGGAATGATATATCCTACCTAACCAATGATCTATGTCCTATAGTAGCACCAGAAGGAAGAGTGAGGAAGAATCCGGAGTCATCCAACTCGTCAAAATTAACTTCACTGTCCTAAAAGTTCAAAAATATTATTGAAATGTTGTTGTACTGTTTATTATATTTTTATGTCCTTAAATTTTTTCTATTATAAAGATGACTCGCTTAAAATATTGTAACTTTTTTTTTCAAGGAAACATTATTTTAAAAATCATATGAAAAGGATAATTATATCATACAAATTTTTTGTCAATAATTTTAAAATCTGCATGTTTTAAATGGACGTATGGATGTAACAATTACAGACTTGCTACGTTATTTAAATCATACCTAACTGTTATAGGACTCATCATGCAAAGTATGTGATAAAACTTACCTTATCTACGTCTTCCTCTCCATCTGGGTAACTGCTGGAATAATCATAGAATTCAGCATATTCTAAATAACAAGTATAACATTATGACTGCTATTTTATCTTTATTGAAAGTGGAACATTACATTGTTGTTCTATTAGAATCCTATCCCCTATCCTATTAAGGAGGTTGCGTGATAATGTGATTTTGTTAGGTACCCAAAGATGATACACAAAATTACCCCTTCTGTAGAATACAAATAGTGGTTGAAGAAAAGTTTCGACACTCAACTTAATGAAACAACTAACATCCCATCATTGATAAAATATTTCTTTAAACTAAAAAATATTTTTCTCATATTTTTCCCCACTTTTAAATATTTCTTTTTTCAAACCAAATATCGTCTTTTTGCAATGGAATGAATATTGTACTGTACATACCCAGAAGTGTTTCCCCCTCATGTTTCATCTTAGTGTGACCGCTATCCACCATATGCTTCTGGACATCCTCCACCTTCTTGTACATCTTGCTCTTCTCACTACACCACAAGCACATTAGCCCCTGACCAACCTAAACATCAATTGTATGTTGCAATTAATTGTACTGCAAAATAATGATAACCAAAAAGGATTTATAGAGTAGCTGTCAAAAATTTTATTTATGAACACTTGATTCCAAAGACTAAAAGTATACCTATAACAATGCATAAGTACACTAACAGTTTTTTATTAGACAGAGAAAAATAAAAATGTGCATGCATACCTTAGCTCCTAGATATTCCATGAGACCTGTAAGATCAGAAACGTACTCTAGATCAGGTAAAAAGAAACTGTGCACCTCCAGCATGTGCCTAAAATACAAATAAAAATTATAAAACTCAATTAAGAGAAGGGAAGTTTTGACACATTTGCATAAACAGTGAGTATAGGCTTTATCCTTGGACAGAGAGGATAGGTTATAAAAGAAAAAATCATTCTTATATGAAAAATTTTCCCTGAAGATTTTTTAGATATGCCTACAGGTTCAGGAGCTGCAAGCCTCCAGGTTCAGGAGCTGTAGGCCTCCAGTTGGTCTCTGGACAGGTAAAAAAAACTTTTAAGTTAGAAAAGATAGAGGTCAACATATTAAATATGCATCTTTTTTGTTTAAATATGTAAATAACATTTAAAAATATGCACCTTTTGTTATATAAAATGAACTCTAACTCATCAAAAAGAAAATTTTGATTTTGGTTTTTACCTGTCCAGAGACCACCTGGAGGCCTATCCAAAAAATCCTATCCCCTCAGTCCAAAGATAAACATATACTCACTGTTCACGCAAATGTGTCAAAACTTCCCCCCCTCTTGAAAATTCTTACAGAAGAAAAAAGTATTATTCTAAATTAATTTGTGTAACTTTGACTATATAAAGGTATTTGACCATAAATATGATTGCTTTATTAAAATAGAACTTTCTGGAACAACATGTACAATTAGTGTAAATATTTTTAAAAAGTAAAGGTTTAACGAATGATACTGAAGTTTTACTACTTTCATAACAAAACTACCCCCCTTAAGTTACTGGGAGTTAAGACAACCCAATACTTTCATAGGTATTAGTTTTATAATAAAAAAGTAAACTAGAATTTTTTTTTGAAATAGGTAGGTAATATTTTCAGGGGGGGCAGGAGGGTGGAGGTATCCTCCTCCAAAATAGTTTTTAACCTTCCCTGAACCTAAAAGAAGCTACATTGTAAAGGAGAACCATGTCGATCTAGCAGTTGGTGAGATCTTAAGCTACAAACAGACAGCTAGATCTCCTTTTACTTTTATATAACGATAACATAAATAAATATTCATACTTGGCATTAGTTTCAAGGGTTTTAAACTCTTTAACACAGAAAAGGCATCTAGTGACAGGAAGCGGATCATCCTCATAATCATCCCATTCATCAGAGTCAACCTCCTCCATCTCCTCATCATCATTTCCATTGTCACCAGACTTGCCAGCAACTGGTTCCTCCTCTTTCATATCAACATCCTTAACAAGAAAAGGTTCTGTAATATCAATGTCATATATCTATCACAAAATATACAACATATGTCATTTTTGTTTGTTTGGAGAACTGATACAGGGAAGGAGGGGGGGGGGGGGGGGGACATTAGGCTATTAATTTTACTTGTCCCTAATGTTTTATATTGACGTTTTATTATTCGTTGACCTAACAACTTTGGGGATCTTTATTGAAATTTTTTATTGGTCGATTCAACATATGAGTGTCAACTTCTAATTGTAATCTACAGAAAGAATAATTTTGTGTTATCATTTGAGATATACTGTACATCAATTTATCGGCGATTGTCTTATCCTTGACTGCAATTACTTTCTCTAGGTATTCTTATTATAAAGAAAATAGTTTTTTTTTCAATCTACAAATACGCAAATCATTAACCACAAAAAAAATTATGGCACTTTAAAACTAGACCTTTGTACTATATGTACATTATAAATGTTCTTATTTTAGATGACCAGAGGCACACCCATGAGAAGCAAAGCAAGCCTAAAGAAATTGTTTCATTCCTGAGCATACCCCACCTAAAAATTTTTCCCAATTACTGAAAGTCTTGTACTTTCAGATAACACAAAATGACAGAATCTTAAAGCTCAGGATTGAAACAGTTTTTTTTCACATCTTTTTTCTACACTTTAATATCTATTTAAGATCATAATGAGTAGATAGTTGTGAAGCTACCTTACAAGAGCTTTAGGACTGCCAGCGGAATTATCTGATTAATGAGGTTAGACATTATCAGGAAATATTTATCCCTGACAACCTTTTCAAAATCAGATTAAATTCCATTGACTTATCAGTTTAAATGGTACTGGAATTTCTACAATTTTTAATTGGAAAATTTATAATTCAAATAGGTATTATATTGTACTATTGCTGTACTCAACGTTCTTTAAACTTAAAAAAAATAAACCACGTTTCTGTGAATAAATGGGTGCATATAAAAACAAGAGACTTTCTCGTGGCATGCATTTCTTTGTTTGTTTTGCCTCTATAGTTCTTATTTATTTCAGCAAAAAAGGAAATATAAAATTGGCAAAAAAAAGAAAATTTATAACACAAGCGGATTCACCCCCTTTAAGCCTCTAGGGGCACTTTAGGGTAAGAGAAGTTGACCCCCCCCCACAACTTTTAATTGTAGTCTTATGAAGAAAAAGTAAAAAATAAATTGGGTGGGACTGGGGAAAGGGGCATTTTGTTCTAGGGGCGATTTCTCGAGGGTATCATTCCCAAATAATTAAAAACCTTCCCAGGTTCAGCGGTTAACAAGTTCGTTTGGTACTAACATAAAGACATCCTGTTATTTTAGTACATAGATAAGTGTTTTCAGATAAAATGTTAAAACGGCTAAGTAATAATTTTCCCTTCCGAAAATGAAAGTTTAATTAAAATCATCAAAAAAATAAATATCGTCATTAATAATCCCTTAAACCCTAATATTAACAAAAATACAACTTTGCATCCTTGCTTATAATAAAGTTTAATAGAAAAATAAATATTCTTTTCATAAAACTTTTAAATCTTTTATACCAATTTATGTAAAACAAAGACAGGACTGGAATTTTTAATTTTTTAAAATTATTTTAATTTTATTTAGATATTTCTATTTAAGATTTTTTGAGGGTCTTTCAAATTTTCTTACAGCTTAAACAATAAATATAAGCTTGTTGATCCTTTAAAAACTATTCGATACATTTTCTTTTTTTAATATTTCTTTACCTCAACCTTAAGCTTCTTAGCCGACCTTTCTTTGAGAGTCGCCAATTCTTCTGGTGTTATCTTTTAAAGGGAAACATTAGTTTTGTATAGAAATTATGTAAGAAGTTTATTAGATTAAATAGAAATTTTACATAAAAAGTAAAAAAAATTCAGAACTTAAAAAAAATCTCTCATTAACCCAGAGAGACAGAAAACTTTGGACCGTGAATTATCAAAACTTCATTGGCTGGATAGAAGATAAACATTCAAAAATTAAACAAAACTAATTTTCCATTCCTTGATGACCATTTCTTTGTGCTTATTAGAATTCAAATGATTCTCATAGGATTTTACATTTGTGAACTTCTTCCTAGAAAACAATAAAGTATTATTTCTTCTTTTCATCCTAATCAAAACGGGAGGGGGGGGGGGGGGGTAAATTCTGACTATTTTGCGTAAACAGTTATACATGTTGTCATCCTTGTTGTAATGATGGTGTAAAGTGGTTTCAAATGACAAAACAACAAAAAGTCTGATTCAGTTAGAAAAAATATGATATTTAAAATTTTTACTAGGTACATATTCTAAATTAATCTTGTTTTGGTAATCAAATACAAATATCTTGCTAATTTTGAGAATAACAATTCTTGAAAGTTCTAAATCTTTACTTATATAAGTTTTTTAATTTTATTTTTAAATCTTCATTTTAATTGTCAGTATATTCAGTCCATTTCAATATGAATTTAATAAAATATTCAAAAAATTGCAATCATTTAAGATTTTAGCTAAAAATGTCATTTCAGCGAAGCATTTTATTCTAATTCTATATGATATGTTTGTTGAATGTTGATGGCTAGGCTGTTAAATTGTTTAAAATTCTAACCGATCAGAAAAAAATATTTAAAATTATTCTTTTCCTCTACCTATTGATTCTAGTTTTTATAACTACCAAAAATTACCTGCAAGCGAAACAGTAAGGTTTTTCCTTGTCTTTTTTATCGTCAGCCTAAAAATAGTAGAAAAAGGTAATGATATCTTTAAACATCTTGGAATGGGTATAGAATTAACGTGGATAATATGACAGGAGAAAAAATTGTAGTCAATTTAGCTTGCTATTTCCCCTGTCATTCATTGGTCGTACCGTTTATCCGGTAGAAGGGGAGAGATCGTTGTTTTAGCATGCCACAGAGTTTATTAGAGAATATGAAAATCTTGTGTAAGATCCAAGTAGTAATTAATTCATTCACCTTGAACTTACTTTTTTACTTAGAAGCAAAATAATAACCTTAGGCTCGTGACTGGCTTTTCTAGCTTGAAATTGATCTGCAGTGACACTGGGAAGATTCGCCACCTTTCTTTTCAGATTATATCTGTGCCAATCACCTAAATATAATCAAAATAGATAGATTGTGTAACAATGAGATAATAATATAAGCTATTGGTTGATTAAGTCCCTATCTTAATATCTTTTATCGATAAAAATTGCCTAATATTATGCATAAGATATATTATTTTAAATTCCAATACTACTCTATTCTAGTGTTATAATAGAGACTGCACCCTTAGCATCTAGCAAACCTATATTGATTAAAAATAGCCTAATACCATACAAAGACTATTGTGAAGTTTCCTTAAATGTGAGAACTCAATCGGTTTATTAGTTATGGAAATCTCAAGCATCAAATAAAAAAGTCTTACTACTTTTTATGAAAAAATATATACAAAAGGCATTTCAAAAGCGATCCTTTTCTACATTAGGGTCCGTCCGTCCGTGACGGATAGCACTTATATTTAATCTAAGTATGTTATAAATATCCTATCAAATTCACGCTTAACAAGTGATTCCTGTAGTAGTAAGGTACAATTTAAAAAATAATCGTTACCAGAATGTCCGTGCGTGCGCACATTTAAAACATTTTCATTTTAAACTTATTTTAACAACAATTCTTTTTTGTGTTATTTACATTGATAATAGATATGAATATTTACCATATTCCCAAAGGTGCAAGATTGTTTAGTGCTTTTGATATGTAACCTAATCAATTACCTTTAAAGTGATATCTATGCAATTCTGGATCTGAAAAGCCGACCTGGCAGGTAAGACATGTCAGGCCACCCATTTTTATCCTGCAAAATCTGCAAATTTTGACATTTAATTACACAAGATCTAATGAACAATTCACAAAACAGAATCAAATATAATACTTAATCTTTTGGACAGTTGGCAAAGGGCAATTGATTCAATTCATATTATGTTTGTATTAAATCAAACTTTAGAATATGTTCTTTCCAAAATCAGAGAACACAGAGACAAATTAAAAATAACAAGCATTGAAAGATAAAATATTGAAATTCATACAAACATTATACTTGTTTAATAGCTTTGATATGAAAATAAGTGTTCATGTCAGGGGCGTCCAAGCTTTTTTATTTGGGGGGGGAGCGTAAAATTTGAAATAAAAATTTTTGGGGTAGCTCATTTTGGAAGGGATAATCTTTATTACATAGAGGCATTTTTTTTTATTTGGGGGGGGGGGGTAATCACCCCTTTACCCCCCCCCCTTGGACGTCTATGGCACTGTGTTCCAGAAATCCCGAAAAATGACAAAAAATCATAGAGAGTGTATATTTGAACATTTTAATGAAATTTTATTTAAAAAGCAATAAGTATACATATATCTTTTAAAATAATTGTGAAAAATACTTATAATAGGGGTTTTACACAAAGGGCGTCAAGGGGGGTGTAAAGATAGTCAAATAAGCACATTTCAGAAGCTGTAACTTCCTTTGTTTTTGAGCTACATTGACGGGAATTATATCAAAAGATATTGCACAACCCAATAATCAATGTTAGGCAACCCTTAACAGTCGGGGGGGGGGGGGGGCGACCCCCCCCCCCCTTACAGGTATTTTCTATCTCATTTTCTGTGTGTGAAAGATATAGAGCTTTAACTGAGTGACTTGTTTAAAATGGGCACGACACATACCTGAAAGTTGAATATCTCCATCCTGGCGGGCACAGGATGCCAGGATACCTGGCAGGATCATACAGGTAAAGAGCAAAAATATTTTTTCATGACTTAAACTTAGCATTTCATCTTACCAAATACTAAAATATCCTATAATACTACATCCCAATATGAAATCTAGTTGTTCAAGTAAATTTCCGGTTCCAGGTATTATCCTGGAGGTCCTGCAGGTCTCAAGAAATCTTTAATTAGCTCCTGTTACCTCGATTTTTGACTTAGAGACTTCAAATTTTAAACTTAAGCTAATCTAACAACATTACACGACCAACTAAAATTTAATGAAAATCTGCAGCCGTTTTACCGCAGACTGCTGCCCCTGAAATTTATATTTGAGATTTCTAATACAAAGTTTACATACAGATCAGTCAATTTCTTACTCATTTTCTGTGTTTTTTTTTTAGCAGGGAGGGATGGAACAATGGGCTGTTTATTTTTCTAGTCCACAATGTTTTATAATAGTGTTTTCTCATTTGTAGGCATAACAACTTTTAGACTTTATTAATTTGATTGGTTGGTTTATTAGTTGAGTGTCCAAACATTTCAACAACTAATTGTAATTTATAGAAGGGGCAATTTTGTGTATTAGCATTGGGGATATACATTAATTTATCGGCAATTGTCTTATCCCTTTAGATCATAGATATGTAAGACTTTAATTTTTATTTTCATTTTACTTTAAAGGAAACAGTTTCTATCCTAATCAACATAAATTCTACTCTTCTTTGTTAATAAGTATGAAAGAACCTTTTGTGAAAGGTTGCTCAATAAAAGGGTAAAGGGAGTAACTAATGTTAAAAATATAAAATCAGAATATTTTTTCTTGATCAAGCAAAACACATACAAAATTTTTAGACTTCTAGCTTTAATGGGATCCAAGATTAATATATATCGAGCAACCCCCCCCCCCCCTCCCCCCCTAATAAAAAGGTATAGTTCAGATAAGAGCTTAAACATTATTGGATAATCATTTATTTGATTTTAAAACTTTTCTTTACTTTAAGTTTAATTGAATAGGTGTTTTAAGTAATAAGAAATATATATTACTTTTATGACTTAAAAATTGTTATTTTTTGGTTAACCCTAGTTACTTAAGAGCTTAAAAAAGCAAACTTCGCTAGATTTCGGGAGATTAGGCTAAGGTTCTATGATATTATACATAGTTCTAATTTACTCATACGAGAGGATTTTATTGCCATCCTTTGCCATTTTTAGTTCTGGACCCAAACGTAAAATTTTCATTTCAAGAAAATTGTTTATCTTACAAGAAACAGATATGTCTAGAAAAGTACCTACAATTACAACAAAAAATGGAGATTTGACTTCTTTTAAAGGCTAAACGTATAAATTATTATATACTGATTCCAAAAATATATAATACTCAAAAATAGCTTTAAAAATAAAGGGTTCACACTGATTTGAAATGTAGTTTAGTTGACCGAAAAAATAGTTGCTTACTTTGATGAAAAGGAACTTAATTCCAAACCTCTGGTGTAATTACACATCAAATTCTTATTTTTCATAGTAAAGAGCTAATTCTTTCGGCTTTATTTCCAAAAACTTGTGTATATTACTAAACAATTGTTTAAAAGTGTATTTTCCAAAATGTAAAAATCGATTTTTTGTCACTGTCAGGAACATAGTGTATGGTTCCTGTCCCAATTATGCAGGAGCAAGGATAAGTATTAAGAAAACAAAAATAGAAAAGCAGGATTAAAGAAATTATAACCAAATAAAATCTAGGGATCTTAAGGTTTAGGAAATAGGGGTTTAAATCTTGAGGGTGTGAGAAGAAGAGGGTAGGAAGGCAGGCCTTACCAATTTCAATTTTAAGGAGAAGTTGACTATGGACAATAGATTTATGTACACCTCCAATTATGATTAACAAAACTGATCCCTTTTGTAAATTAAAATTCAAACACTAGAGGATTTTAAAATGTACAATCCAATTCTATAATGAACAAGACATTCCACAGTCTAAAAGCCAACAAATGAGATTTCCTTGATTATAAAACTTTTGGGGTTGTACACTTTAGAGCAGTGTTGTGGATTCGCATTGATTGTAGGCGGATCCGGATCCTTAAATTTTGGTCAGTGCGGATCCGGATCCGACTCCGGATCCTTGACATTAAAAATGAAATCACCAAATTTTTCAAAAATTATTTATTCCTTAATCACGAAGTCAAAAATACTTTTAATTTTTACGTCTGAACCTAAACCTTAAAGATTTGCTCTAATCACGAGAATGTCTTTGTAAGTGACTATTTTATACAAATTTAGTTAGTTTTTTTTCATAAATTTACACCCCAGGATCCGGATCCGGATCCTTGGAGTCAAAAAAAATGCGGATCCTTGCAGATCCGGATCCACAACTCTGCTTTAGAGTCCAATGTACCCTCCCTACCTATTTTGTATTTACAATAATATTTAATGTCCTTTTGTGAATGAATAGTTAAAATGAACTAAAGTCTATATTTGCATTGCATATCAAAACTATTACCTATATAAAACAAAAACAATAAAATGATCATAATAACAAAGGAATGATAATAGGCTTTGCTGCCAGATTAAGTTACATTGTTTTAAAATGATCTATTTGTAAATAATATAAATCTATGTTATTAATCTAAAATTGTATAAAAAATATAAAATATCAAGAAAATTATTTCTTTTGCGCAATTATACTAATAATCACTAATTTGGTAATTTATATAAATAATAATATAGTTAAATATTAAAGAAATAATCATTCATACGAACTTTCTGTTATTAAAAAAAGTTAAATTGAATTTTTAGAGGCACATAATTAAATTATTTTTCTATAAAATGGACGGACTGAATCGTTTTGTTGTACTGTTTACTGTTTATTGTTATTAAGTATATGGAAGCTTAAAGTCGTTTTGTTTTAAATCTAGAAAAGGTATTAGAGATGAAAAATATCCAGTGGATTAGAACCGGTTCTCATCAATACGAAAAAGATATATCTAGCATCGTAATATATCCAGTTTTCTACGAATATAAAAATGTATGTACAATCATAAGATTGAATCCAGTTTTTTTAGCCGTGTCATCGGCATCTTGGGGCTAACAAAACTGGTTTTAATATTATAATTGTACATTTTATATCTGCGGAAAGCTGTTTATAATACGATGCGAGAATAACTATTCTTTTTTTCTACAAAAAAAAACATGTTTAATTAACCTATTAATTTCCATAAACTAGGTAGTTCCAGAAAAATAACTAATTAAGATATTGTAAAATCTAACAAGATGAAAAATATCAAACAGATGAAAAAGCAATATAAGGGGGGGGGGGTTTTAATGCAACCATCTCGTAATCAGTGAGCAAATGGCACTTAGAATTCGAATTTCCATCTATAATTTTGCATGATTAATCCTTGGTAGGTCTATTTTCCCTAAATCGAACAAAAAGTTGGAAAAGTAACGGCTAACGGCTGGCGGCTCAGCTATTTTTCCATTTTTTTGATATTTATACTGCAAATTAGTCACGAAACCTCTCTCAACATAATACTCTTTTCTACTCCCAAAACGCTATCAAACGGTTCTAGACGGTAGCTGTTGGTACTAGAAGTTTTAAAATTGGTTATTGCTATCATTTAACATGAATTAAACCAAAAATATGTTTTAAAAAGTCGATTCCTACGTAATTGATGATGGATTTACCCTGAAAATAGGAAAAAAAACGGCTGAACGGCTGAGCCGCTAGCCGTTACTTTTCCAACTTTTTGTTCGATTTAGGGAAAATAGACCTACCAAGGATTACTCATGCAAAAGTTCAGATCGAAATTCGAATTCTAAGTGTCATTTGCTCACTGATTACGAGATGGTTGCATTAAACCCCCCCCCCCCCTTAACAAAGCAATATTAATAATATGTATATACTGATAGAGTACTTTGGCCAGAGGTGTGATAAAGCAGTAAAAAAATACATTTTAGGTGAAATAAATAAGGAAACATGTAAAAATAGAATTAAATATTCAGGTAATGTTATAAATACGAAGTTTTTCCGAAAAAGAGCATACACTTTTTACGAGACAAACGACTGAATTTAACCTTAAACATACTAAGTACTTGAAATATCTGAGATAGACCCTAGGTTATTTGTAAAGTATGCCAAGACGCTTCTATAAACACCTTTACATCGATTTTAGCCCATCTGGGGTGGAATATTAGGAAGGTAATTTCTTTCTTTATCAGAAAAACTTTGTCTTCTTTACATAATCCAAATATTGTAAACATAACTTAATAATCACATAATATGCTAACTAAAAGAATGTATCATTAATAAAATCACAGTTTTAGAATAAAAAAATAAATCTTTGATGAAAGATTAAAATTCTAAAATGAATTTCAAATAATTAAATAATAAACATTTTTTAAAAATTACAATCAAAATATGTTTCAATTATTAGTTCTAGTTTAATAAAAGTAAGGGGTATGTTATGATTATTTAGATTTTGATAAAAAAAAAATATTAAAATCCTTACATAAAATGAACAACAAACCATTGAAATAAATGTGAAAATTCTATTTGAAAACCTACAGATGCATATATTAAGAAATGTTGATAAAACAAAACACAAATAATCATTGATAAAAATTGGAACAGTAAGAAGTATAGCTTTTTCTTTAAAATATACATAAATAAACAAATGAAAATGGAAACAAATATGAAAATTAATATTAAAAAGAATGATCATAAAACTATAATAATAACAATAAATACACATACTTGGTCTTTCTAATACAAAAGAAAACTTTTTATTTACTTCCAAAAATGTAGTACAATGTAATATTGTGTATGCAATCTTTTTACATGAAGCCATTTAAATCTCTCTTATTTAGTAAAAGTATAAAATGTGCCTAATATTTGGTGAAAAACGAAAAATCTGACATTTTTTTGGCCTCTTTCGACATTTATACTATATATTATGTTTATATTTGTGCTTTTAAGCTGCTACAGACAGAAAATACGTACACAATACTTTGAGGGGTAGATTAATCTCAGCTTCTCTGAGCAACATACATATACTTGAGTTTTCTTATGTTGGCACTTCGTTCCTGTGAAGTTGGGGGCGGGGGAACACTATTTGATCTTTTCAGTCCATTTTTCTTGAAACCATCAACCTAAGATTAAAAATTTTGTAGTTAGTTAATTGAGGCTAAGCTTCTTAGTTACTGATTATTATATTCAATTGGTGGAAAAAGTGAAAACTTTTTGCCTTTTTTTCGAAAGGTATAAACAATAAATTTGGTCGAAGTCAGGTGTTTTTAGGGGTCTTTAAAAGAAGACAAATTACGATAGGACCATAATACCCAAAAAGGGAATAATCTCACAAAAAATACCCAGAATTAAATCTGAGTCATTTTTAATATCTTTCTCCAAATTTTTTAAAATTTTGGTTGGTATCCAACATTTGTTCCTATAACTTTTAATACTTTCTATGATAATTTCTATTAAAATTTTTAACATTTCCAATAGTCTTAATAATCTCTTAATTCAAGAATCTTACGTTATCCTCATTTGCCAGATCAGGACTGGAGGCAGTTGTCCTGACTTCTTCTTGTCCTACAGCCCCTCCATGTTCATCCTCGCCCTCCAGAAAGGCCGCAATGGCCGCTGCTGACCTTCCAGATGGATGCTTGTGTAACTAGAATTGTAAAATAAGATCAGGTTACGACCCCGCAAATACTTTTGACTTAAAAAAAGTCTAAAGTTTTTTAAAAATAAAAGTATAGGTAGGAGTGTATAATATTCTACACAAGATTTTTTTTCCCTGCAGAAAAATTTGTATTACCCCCACCCCTAGTTAAAAATGGGAAAATGTTTTCATTAATCTTTATTTTTCGTTTTTCCCCCCTCCCACATACTTTTTATGCAGAATATACAGTGACACCCCTTAAAAATATGTACCATACCTGGCGCATTGAAACTGAGGGAGTTGGGGCCCTGGATTTTCCTCTTCTTCGACCCTTAGATAAAAATATTATTAACTTTGAAAGAGTCAGTTTCTAATACTAGGATTTTTAAAACATTACAAATAGATTTGATAGATAAAGATAGTTTTTCTGAAGATTAAGATTTCAATAACTTTTAAACTGATTGAGTTCCTATTTTTAGGGGAGCTTCACGTAGGTCTCAGGATTGTTCTAGGCTATTCTTTGTTTAATTGAAGCTTTGATATGGTTTTAGGCTATTTTACTGTTCCCTGCTCACCCATTTGATTACAGATAGCCTAGATGCAAGGGGCACAGCCGCTAGTAAAATCATACCTGAAGAAATTGGAAGAAAGGCATTTCAATGCCAGTAGGATGGAACCAGATGTAGTAGCAGAGCATAAAAAATATGCCTCCAAAAAATGCCACATAATGTCCAACCATTGCAGGGTATACAAACCATAAACTCTTATCCACACTGAAATGAAAAAGAATTAATCAAATCTTTATATGTATATTGTATAAGTAATATAAAATGAGGTAATATAAAAGAAAAAATTGAGATTTATTCAAACGGAAACAAGCCAGGAAAAACGGGAGGAAAACTTTTATTTTATCTACTGCAATCTTAATTTTATTACCCATTGCAAATATTTGTTTTAGATTACAATAATTAAATTCTCACAAAATAGCTAGTAGGGCTGTATTCTCACAAAATCATTACCTGTAAAACCATACTACTAGTAGGGCAGTATTCTCACAAAATCCTTACCTGTAAAACCATACTGCCAGTAAGGCTGTATTCTTACAAAATCCTTACCTGTAAAACCATACTACTAGTAGGGCAGTATTCTCACAAAATCCTTACCTGTAAAACCATACTGCCAGAAAGGGTGTCTTCTCACAAAATCCTTACCTGTAAAACCATACTGCCAGTAAGGCTGTATTCTCACAAAATGAAAAGGAAAAATACAGCAAATACTTCAATCTTGTCTTCTCTTCCTGAATTTAATTTTAAAAATTTCAGAAATTCATAAAACACATTGACAATCAGACTGATACTAAAGTGATTTAAGCCAATTTAAATAAATTTTTAAATAATAAGCCTCTAGGGGCACTTACGCTAGGAGGGGTAAAAGACGACCCTTATCCATTTTCAATTTGAGTTTTTTTAAAAAAATTTAGAAGAATTTTTTTTTTTCTGGGGGGGGGGGTCACCTTTATTGCGAGTGTGAGAATATCCTTTCCATATGTAAAGAGTTTTTAAAAATCCCTTAAAAGAAGTTCTACTTTAAAGAAGAATCATATCGGTTCAGTGGTTAGCGAGATCCTTCGCTAAAGACAAAAAAACCTTACTACTTTATATAATAGGATGAGTTTTGGAAAGTACTGTCTTTTACTTAATTATAAAGAAGGGTCAGCCTTATTTTTGCATCCCTCTTTAATTTACTTTAGTGAATCATCTCCTCAAAAAGTTTTAATTGCTCCAATTTAACATCTTCAATAAAAAAAGAATTTAATTTAAAAGTATGCAAATGTTTAAAACTTTCACATTAAGAAAAGAATAATTTAATTGTTCTATCTTTAAATTACCAAGTTGCTATTGAAACTTTTTCTTGTTTCTTTTTACTAAATGCAAAGCTTTTCTTCAATTAAAATCTCAATATAGGAATAGATATCATTATACCAGAAGTCAATTTGTTTGTTAAATTAAAATTCAGATACTTCAAGTTTTGAATTTTCATTTTTCAGAAAAATGCCAAAAATGCGTCTTATAAAATATTTGAAGTACAATAATAAAGAGCTCAATGAATTATATTTTTCTCGTTTTATTTAGAGACTCTTGCTCAAAACAAATAACATTTTTGTTCAATCAAACCACTGACCCCTCCAACTTCCCCGGTCATATGTCAAGCCAAACCGTAAAGCTATCCTGCAATGCAATATCCGTATGGGGCTCTTTCAAATTCCAAAATTAACTTGATTAAACGGGAAACGAGGGTAACTGTCACTAACCTTAGCATTAAAGAAAGAGAAGATGTATATGGCTCCCAGGACCAGGGCGAAGAGAAACTCCTCGCAGCGAGTGTGACAGGCCGTGGTGCGCTGGAATACAACCCAGCTAGACATTACTATCCAATGCACGCCACACAAAGGTCCTTAATATTAAATAATTATTAAATGGTATGGTAATCTGAGCCTGGCATAAACTCACTGATTTGCAAAGTGGAATGCACGAACGATAGCAAGTGATTTTAAGCAACTTTCAGCAGTAATTTTGTGTGAATATACCTACTAGGTTTCTGTTTAATTTTTTACAATTATGTAATCATATATTACCACAAACCAAGACCATCAACCTACATCACCGCTGGAAGGTGCTTAACATTACTTGCTCTCGTTCGTACATAGTCCCCTTTAGTATAAAATTTATATAATTGCAATAATTAGGGTTGGCATTTGTTTTTAATGTGCCCTAGGATTGCCTGGTAAAAGTCTTACCTATCCATTTAGGATAAATTGAGGCGAATAGGGCCAGCGCCAGGACTCTGGCTGTGATGCTGGCAAACTGCCAGAGAAACTGGAACAATGTTCCCAGCATGGTTATGTTCTTCTTGTGATGGAAAGTGTACCTGTAGAAAATAAGGATTATTAAATTCAATGGTTTGTTCTGAAAACAGCAAGGATTCTCCTACAAAAAAATTCGACAAAGAATGGCAGGAAGGAAGGGGACATTGGACTGTAAATTATACAGTCTTATATCCATGTTCTAACATTTGTTAGCCTAAAAATCTTGAGACTTGTTTTCATCTTGATTTGATTGGTACTAACTAGGAATGTCTAAATATTTCGCGGAAAATATTCATTTACAAAAAAAAAGCAAAATAAAGCATATGTACTGGGTGTAAATTAATTTTTAAAAATAAATTTGAATTGCTTTAAACAAAAAAAATCATATCAATTAAGGGATAGGAGAGGCCATATTAATATTTTTTCAAGAATGGGTTTAAAAACCCAAGTTCTGCCTTATATAAAAAAAACATTAAAAATTGGAAATTAAATACGTATATTTATTACTATAAATTTCTCTTCAAAAGATTAATTCATTTTTCATATGTTTTTCTTGTTATGAAAATATCTGTAATGATTCATGAATGAATGATATCCAATATTTGCGTAATATATGTAAAAATCAGGATTTAATTTAGTCTCATTACAAATAAATAAACGTTATGAATGAAAGGTAAAAATAGCCTAGAAACTTGTTTGTGAAGAAGTTTCTTTTCAATAACTAATAATTATCGTCTAAAAATAGTAATCTTAAATCATTGAGAAGTTTTAATTGATTTTAAAAATCTGTAAGATAAGAGTATGTTTAATGGAAATTTTAATGAAAATTAAGTGATTTTAAGAGAAGCTAAAAAAGGGATTTTAATAACAATATAACAAATTATGCTTATTTAACATTTGAGGATTTTTTTTTACATTTTAAGCAATTTTTGTCAGTACATAAATTTTCATCAGAACACCCATAAAAGCGAAGCACTGAAACGGTAGGACAAACTAACATTAACACTTGTAGAATGTCAGAACTGAATAATCATAATGTAAATGTATAAAAGTAGAAACAAAATTGTAAGAAAACTTGTTGCAAAACTGCTTGAATACAGATTAAATCAAGTTAAAAATCAATATGTTTAAAATGGACATAAGGACATTCTGGTAATGATTACACAGTTGCTGCGCTTTCTAAATCGTATCTAACTACTACAGGAATCTGCATGAGAGAGAGAGAGAGAGGTCCGAGGGTGCAAGCTTTTCCGCAGTGGACCTATCCGGGGAGGAGGAGAAGAAGATGTACACCCCCGGGCAAACCTGCACCAAACCACCTGTTCTGACAGCCATGTCTCACCAGGAATCTGCATGAAAAAGTTAAATACCAATAGGACAATTCTAACCTATTTTAACTAACGAAAGGAGCTAACCGTTACGGACGGATGTACAGACCGACCCTAATTGTAGAAAAGCTTCGCTTAAAAAAACACATTAGCGTAGCTTCGCTGCAGAGTAACTTACCTTAAAGATCTATGATAAACCACGAGGGACCATGCTAGAGAAATCAAGCTGGAGGTGACGGACAGAACAAGGATGATAAGTTTCAAATAAGGGTCCACTCCCTCGTTCACTAACTGCGTGTTGTTGATCCTGTTTTTTTGTGTTAGCAGTTTGAAAAAAAAATATTTAGTTACAGCAAATCATTTACCTAAAAATTCCATTTAGGCATTATTAAGAAACACCCTGTGTTAAATGTGTAGCATCTCTATAAGTGTCCTCTTCCAGCGAGAGAGGGAACAATGAGTTGTTTGATACACTAGTCTGAAAAGTTTGATTGTAACGCTTTCTTATTCGTTGGCTTCCCAGTTTCGGGGACTTAAAGTGAATTTTGATTGATGGATTCATTAAGTTAATTTTTTAAAACGTTTTAACCACTAATTTTAATCTGCAGAAGAGGTAATTTTGTGTAGCATCATTGGGGTTGTACATCAATTTATTGGCCATTGTCTTACCTTTAGATCCTTCTGGTCCTCTTCCCTCCCTCATCTACATTTGTTTTAATCTTCTTTTTTAACAAAAACATCATTAGCTTTCAATATAAAATTTCTATGATAAATCTGATGATTTGTGAATTCTTTTTGTGCAAATATGATATTAGTTTGATTAGTAAATACTAAATATGCACATTTAATCTATTTTATTCAAATAATAAGCAAATCTCTTTTAAAGAAAGCTTTATAGATAAATTCTTTTTAATTCAAAAAATGAGCTAATTTTAATGAATAATTACTCATTAATTTTCTATTCTAATCAACTTCTGATAATTTAACTAGTAATAACCTTTGGGGATGTACATCAATTTATCGGCCATTGTCCTATACCTTTAGATCCCTAATCCTAACCCCATACATGTAAAACTTCAACAACACAACAACCATAGCTTTGGTTAAAAATTGCAGTACACAATACACAATTACACAATTAGAGTAAATAATATATAGAGGGGGAATGGGTTAAATATCTGTATGTCCCCTAGGACCCTGTACCCCAATTAGGTCTCTGAATATCAGCCAATAGCGGCGGGAATATTAACACAGCAAAGTCGCTATAAATGAGCAGAAAAAGGTCCCCAACAGAGGAGGGTTCCAGGTAGTTGTCAAGTTATACATATATATATTTATAGATTTATTATGACACAAATGAATTTAGGAAACTGTAACATTCCTGTTTGCATAGGGATCCTTTATAAGAATATAGATCTGCAGGACAAGCTGGGGTGCAGACTCCATGAAGGACTCGAACAAGCGCAACAGGGTGGCGTCCGCATCTTCAAACACCATCAGGGTGTAGTACCGAATCCGTTGCTAGAAGAAAATTTCATTAAGAACTAAATTGAATAGTTTGAAAACTTTTTTTTTATCTCTTCTTTATGTTTTACTAGCGGCAACGCCCCTAGAAGATTCTAGGGCCAATTAATATGGGGGATATAAGTCGACCTCCTCCATTTTCATTTAATTGGGGAGGGGGTATTTTTTATTAGGAGGGTGGAGAATGAGATAACCTGTTCCAAAATAGTTAAAAACCTTCTCTGGACCTTTAAGAAGGTTCAATGTAAAGGAGAATCTAATCGGTTCTGCGGTTAGAAAGATCATTCGTTACAGACAAAAAAAAAGATTACTACTTTATAGGATATCTTATAATAGGATGGTGAATATGTGTAAAAGTTTGTTTATCCATGGTTCTCAAAGCTTCGCTACCATTATATGAAAATTTCCTTGTTTAGTTAAATCTTGCTACCTTTCTATGGAGTTGTTTAGCCTGGGGTGAAGTTGCCCTTTCCTCCTTGCATTTCTCAATCCTGCTTAATAGGCCATATCTTATTGAATCCATGTACCTGAACAAAATTAGATACATTCTGGCACCAGGAGCTTTAAGATTTTGTACATTTTGTAATTAATTTAATAACATAATATAAGATCTTAAAATGATTTAAATTGTAAATTACATTAAAAAACTGTAAATGTTTTTGATTGTTAAAGGCAAGGCAAAGATAAAAAAAATAAAGATTCAAAGACATGTTAAACAGACAAAATGTGTCTTTTGGGTCTCTGGAATGTTGCTTACCCTGACATTGGAGTCATCACTGTCCATGACGTACCACCTGAAGCTGAACCCGGTCATGGTCAAACAGGGAAGAACAATGAAGAACGTGGTCAGTCCAAAGTACCTGAAATAAAAAAAATATCTAGGCCTAGTGGTGAATAATAGGACTAAACTTCAGCAAACTTTTATTGTTGTAGTATTAACATTCTAGGCTTTAAATATGTTTTAGGTATACTAATTTTGATTATGATTTTGACTAAATCTTACTTATTTGGTTCTAGGACAAACGCAGGAGTGACACACGTCGGAGTGGAAACTAACCTATTTTAAACCATCTCTTTTTAATGCCTAACACCTGCGGGAAGTTCATTTTTATCCTCATCATATCTAACCTAACCTAACCTGTATAGAAATACTTAGTTAACTTTCATGAGTGATATTGTAGGTAACCTTGATCTACTATTATTTTAATATTTTCCCAAGCCACTCAACACAACGAACAACAAGACTTATAGAGTAGCTTTACTACTAATGAACACTTACCAATAATGATAAATTCCATGGTTTACAGCAAGATGATAGAAATAGTAGGCTACAATACAATCCATTACTAGGTCAACTACATAGGTAACTAAAAAAAATTGGATTAGGTAGGTATTTTATAATTTACATGCATTACTAAATCTATTAGGTATGTATCTGAAATTACATTTATATGTCAGAACTGTAAATTGAATTCAATGATATTCTATACCAAATATTCTACTATCATAGCTAACCTAACTAAAATAATATTATAGGTAGTAGGTAGGTATTAATGCGCAAAAAATGTAATAATACCTATGAACTTAAAATATGAAGTAATAAAGTTTCAGAATAGTTCGTAAAGGATAGTTACAAAAGTACATTCTAATCAAATACGTCTTATTAGGTATAATATATCTAAATATTTTTAAGAAAGGTACAGGGGTGTATATTCTGCACAAAATTATTTTTTTTCCCCGGCTCAAGTTTCTTTATTTTTCCCCCCCTAGTTTTTTCTCACCAAGTAGGGGGGAAAATGGAAAAATATTTAAAGAACTCTATATTTTATTTATTTTATCCCTCCTACCACACATTCTTTAAGTTTTTTTTACCAAGGAGGGGGGGGGGGGGGGAAATGGAAAAAATGTTTTCATTTTTTTAATTTTTACATTTTTTTCCCTCCAACCACTAATTTTTTATCCCCCCCCCCCCCCCCCCCGAGCCAGGGATCCCTTGTAGAATATACACCCCTGGAAAGGTACTATACATTTTTTTACTTATAGGAATATCTTAAATACAAAGTAGCTTGATGTCTGTCTGTCCGTCTGACCGTCTGACCGTCTGTCCG
The DNA here is from genome assembly GCF_053477335.1 of Acartia tonsa. Classification (NCBI taxonomy): domain Eukaryota; kingdom Metazoa; phylum Arthropoda; class Copepoda; order Calanoida; family Acartiidae; genus Acartia; species Acartia tonsa. Next base: position 26,576,241 of record NC_137261.1, read on the forward strand.
TCTGTCTGTCTGTCCCTTAAGATCTCGGTAACTACTGAACTGATCGAATTCTACTCTTTAGGGTATCTACCTATTGGTCCTGTGGTGGTTTTAAGCTATTTTCTTGGGGGGTGGGACACCCCCAACCCCCCCAAAAACAAAAAAATCCCCCCCCTCATTTTTTTTCTTTTTTTTTTTTGCTGAAGATTTCCTTGGTCCTTTAACGAATTTCGCCTTAATCACCTCTTGGGGCAAAGCCCCTAGAGGCTAGGGGCGAAGCCGCTAGTGTAAATAAATACTAACGGTTAAGCCCCAAGCATCTCAGGCAAAGATGTAAGGAAGCGCTGAAAAGTAGTCTTTTTGTTCGATTTGGGGAAAATAGACCTACCAAGGATTACTCACTCATGCAAAATTTCATATCGAAATTCGAATTCTAAGTGCCATTTATACATTGATTACGAGATGGTTGCATTAACCCCCCCCCCCCCCCTTAGCCTTAAATTATCCTATGTGAATCTTCCTTATGGAACTCATTCGGTTCAGTAGTTATCAGTATCTTAGACTATCGACAAAAATCCATACTCCTTTACATAATAAGATTTTATGCATATAACTAAAATCATCAAGAGGAGATTTGTGGTCTTCAAGGGGGGGGGGGGGGGGAATTTTGACACATTTGCGTAAACCTGGCACCTAGGCTTTATCTTTAGACTGAGAGGATAGGTCCATAGGTTAATTTGTAACTTAAAAATAAACTTTTTAAAAAGCCTAGGTGCCAGGTTTACGCAAATGTGTCAAAACTCCCCCCCCCCCCCTTACTAAAATATTTCTTTAAAATTAATGTCTTTGCCAGCATGTTTCAGTGAAGTTACTCAAAATTGGCACAAATATTTTAAGGATCCAACTTGAAGCTAATGAAGTGTGCAGGCAAAGTGCAAGTTGAAAAGTTTTTAAGGATTTACAGGAAAGTTGTTAAATAAGTAATGCGGGTTCAATATACCTACCTATCTCTAACGAGGAAATGTGGCAAGTTTTCGCTAAAATAAACAGAATACCTATAAAGTTTAAGATTCAAGTAAATATCGTAATTATCTATAATACAAAGAAGGCAAGGCCTGAACAGGAAAAAAATATACCTAGGTATTTCCTAAATGTTCTTTATATTAAATAAAAATGACATTTCTACTTCTAAGTAATCCTACCCTATTAAAATCCTGTATACAATTCATAACGGGAAGTAATTTAAAACAAAGACTGCCATAAAAACAGCCAATTTATCTAATTTATTTGCCAAATCTTAAGCTGTGTAAGCGAATAAAAAAGGTAAGTTATACTTGCAAATAATCTTGCAATAAATCAATATAATATGTGGTTCTGCTAGAATTAAATGGAAAAGTAAAAGATTTTTCTTTAATCTCAACAAAAAAATCAACAAATGTCTTGTCTATTGATTTTACTTTTTCTAGTGGATATGCATCTTAGCCTCTATCATCGGGAGTTTTGAATCCCTTAACTGTCATGTTTTTTTCCAACGGTATTAATCTCTGAGATTTATACTTAGAAAAATAGCCCAATACCTGGCCATGGGTCATAAAAAGCTACCCTGATAATTGTACATCAATCAGTTTACCGCGGGTTTTTTCCGATCTTAATATACTTCAGAAATTAATATCTTTGTCTACTTAAATTAAAACATTAAGAGACCTTTGACAAAAAACTTTTGTCATCCTACTTACTTATACCTATATCTCTGAATTATAGGAAGATTTATTCCGTCTATAAATCAATGGCCAGGGTTAAGAATGTCAGGTAAAGAGTGAATGAAAAAGTATTGTTTATATGAGAAGAAAACATGATGCAAAAATATATTTTTGTGTATTAATGCAAATACAAATTTTGTGGATTTAGAAACCTAACTATTAAGAAATTTGAACAAAGAATGAATATACTGAAAATGTATCTAATTTTTAAAAATCATGTTTATGCATAACAAGGAGTTTTTCTGTTAAAATGTTGATATTAGCTAGCCCAATAGATTAAAGTTATTGGTAAAAATTTTAAGACATCGTTACTTTGAAAAAAACAGAATCATGAATTAACCTTATTATCTTAAAAAGTATTAATTCAAAGAATCGAAAAGTAAAACGAGTTTATTATCTTTGGGGGACATATGATATCATATATAGACTCGAACATATCTTATTACCAATAAATATTACGTACCTATAGAAATTATAAATATTACATACCTATAGAAGTAAATATTACATACCTATAGAAATAAATATTACATACCTATAGAAATAAATATTACTTACCTATAGAAATAAATATTACATACCTATAGAAATTATAAATATTACATACCTATAGAAATAAATATTACATACCTATAGAAATAAGCGTGCATAGCAGGTCGAACCAGTTGTAGCGCAAACTTTCAGGTAGGGCGTCCACCTGCACACAAAAGCATTGTACATAAAAAATATCAGGGATCTAACGGGATAAGACAATGGCCGATAAATTGATGTTCATCTCCAACGATTGTGCACAAAAATACCCCTTCTGTATATTACAATTAGTGGTTGGTACGTTTCAACACTGAACTCAATAAAACAACCAATCATAATCTACTTAAGTCCCCTAAGTTGTTACGTCAACTAATAAGAAATATTCATGGTTCTCTGTCTACATTCACTTGTCCTATTTTTAAAAATTGATTCCTATGGTGATTAAGTATAATGTTACAATCGAAAATCTACTAATGTACAATGCCACCTCATCTTCCGGATGGTCCTTGTGATCTTTCCCCTCTCCATCCATATTGTGGACAGGAGGAGTTAGAAAGGGAATGTTGTCATTATCATGATAATGTTCAGCTGCGGATAGGTCACTTGGCAGGGCGGTTAATACGTCTTTTTCTGGTGTTATTTTGTTTGAATTATTGTAGGTAATAAATGTAACAAAAAAATGAATAGGTAATATCAAAACAAAGATTTTATTTTGGCTCCGGGGTTAAGAAATTACTTATATTGTGTTTAAAGGGAAAGATGATACGTTACTTATGGTAATTTATATTAGGTACCCTTCTCCAAAATAGTTTTAACCCTTCCCAGGACCTATGAGAAGCTAGCCTGTAAAAACCATATAGGTTAGGCGAGATCCTTCAATACACAAATCCTATATATAAGCTTTATCTTTGGACTGAGAGGATAGGTTATTAAATATAAAATCCTTCTTATGTGATGAATTTTCCCAAGTTTTAAGATTTTTTGGATAGGCCTCCAGGTGCTCTCTGTACAGGTAAAAAGAGTTAAATGGCAGCTTATGAAACAAAATATGTATGTTTTTTCTTCAAATATATGAATAAAATTCAAAAAGATACATAATTTGTTTTATAAATTGACCTCTAACTCATCAAAAAAAAAATTTATTTTTATTTTTTACCTGTACAGAGAGCACCTGGAGGCCTGGAGCTACAGAACCTGGAGGCCTGTTTAAAAAATCTTATAACTTGGGAAAATTCATCATATAATAATGATTTTATCTTTAATAACCTTTCCTCTTAGTCCAAAGATAAAGTCTATATACCACGTTTACGCAAATGTGTAAAACTCCCCCCCCCCTTATTTAAAAAAATGGATTGTTGTTAACCTGGCATAAACACAAGTAAACGGATCTAACATAATTTTTAAATCGCATAATCAATCATTATATTCTATTAAACAACCAAACTTCCAAACAAAACCTTCAGAAGTGTTATGTTCATCATTATCATCAGTTTCATTGACACAATTTGCGTCATTTCCAATCATATCTTTTCCATTGCCAGTATCTGGCAGTTCTGTTGGTTTAATGGCGGATTCAGCGGCATTTGCGCTTACCGCCTCGTTGTTTACTATATCTGAACTTCCCGCCATTTTAGGCTAAGCTGCATTACATTTGTCATTTTTCATTGTAAATAATAATACTCTAAATACTTATATTATAAGGTATCTGAAAATTGGGTCACATAGGGTTATTTATAATACTACTACTTTTAATAATATTGTAAGTCTTACAGATTAAATTAGTTTGTTATTAATGCATATCTAATGTAGATAGAAGGCATAAAAATAGACCAATAAACAAGTACAATACAAAATTAAAACATTACAATAAAATACAAAACTATGCATGTTTATGACAGATATGTGTAAAACCAAAATTAGGAACTCATTACATAACATTGTTGAAAATTAAATGAAAAATACTTTTAACAGGATTACAGGGGTGTATATTCTGCAAATTTGACCAAGCTAAAGGGAGGTGGGGGGGATAAAAATTATGTGGTTGGGAGGAAAAAAAATTTAAGAGAACTAAAAACATTTTTTTCCATTTTTCTCCCCTCTTCAACGAAAAAAACTAAAAGAATATGGGGATAATATGAATGAAATTAAGTTTTCAGAAAATATTTTTCCATTTTTTCCCTTTCTTGATGGAAAAAAGGAGGGGAAAAGATAAAAATTTTGCAACAGGGGGAAAAAAGTATCTGGTGCAGAATACACACCCCTTCAGTTCATGAAAACTGATTCCTTTTTGAAATAAAATAAAGATTACCTACTGTCCTTTGGATGTCCCAAGATTCAAACAAACCTTTTTTTCATTGGTGGAATAAGTGAAAACAATATGCATTTTATTCAAAAGGCATAACAGAACAATAAAAATCCAGAAAGTTGCTAAAATGGTTTATATTATATACCATTTATTATTAAAATATTTAGTTTGCAAAGACATTACAAAGATATCCAAAGGAGATTACTAACAATACATAATAAATTAAAGCAAAGGTATCAAAAATTAAACTTTTTTTCTAACACATGGTTTCTTAAGTTAACTAGAAAGCCTTTCTTTCAAATAAAACAAAAACAAGAAAGTTAAATTCAGACCTTACAATAAAAATCTCCTCTAGAATAAGGAGAAATAAATAATATGTTTGACAATTTTCCATTGAGATTATTTTTTTCTTTATTACATATATGTGAGTGATAGCTTAGTCATGGAAAAGAATAAAATACCTTATTAGTTATTTTATTATTCTAATGAAACTTACGTAATCTAAGTATGATACTTTATGCTAAAAACATTTAAAGTAAGCCTGCAGGAAATACACAGCTCTAACTGATAAAAGACTGCCACATGTCAACATCACTTCACCCCATATTTAAAGCCTCCAGCTTCAATGACAAGAAAAAGTTATAGGAATCTTAAAATGACATTATTGGGAGTTTAAAATCTTTATTGTAAATTTGTTGATATTTCAATAAGTGTTCATATGAAAAAGTAAAGAAAATGTTACAGAATAGCATAACATTGTTTACATTTCATAATCCCCCCTTACCCTCTCATATAAGAATTTTCAATATTAGATTACACCAGCTAGAAGCAAAAAGTTTGAATACCAGTAACTGAAGTAACAGTACAAATCTCAGTGTATATTACAAAATTACCTATCCCTGCTTCCCTGTTAAAGCCACAGGTAAATCAGTAAGATTTTTCTAATATTATTAAGATTTTTTTTTTTTAATAAAATAAGTTAGGAATGACTAGGACTGTGACAATTTGTAAAAGGGGGTCTTTATTTTGCGTATTTTCTGTTAAAGTTTTAGGTAATCATTCAGTCAAATGCGTTTATTAAGTCAAAATTGCCTTAATTTTAAAAAGTTTGACCTAATAAGCGCATTTGACTAAAAGTTTAGACCCAAGTTTTGGGAAAAATACACACAAAAAATTACCCTCATTATTAGAAATTTTAAGATGGCAAGATACTTACCTACCTAATTGATTAAAAAATAGTTCATAATATCATATGGCACATGATGAAAATAAAAACAAGGATGACAACATTCATATGCAACGAAGCACTCAATCATGGACATAAATATGGACAACGTGATTTAAAGAGAAGTACAGTGGTATAAATCAATAACTAATTAATTAAAAATCCTGAAATCTTTATGTATATTCTAAAATTTATATTTTCATAGCATAACAAATAAAATCAGCCTTCTATATCGAATAGCAGCTAAATGATATTTCCCTCATAGTATTACAATTTAATAGACAAAGTGAATTATAGAGAAACTTCACTACTAAAAACATACAAAATTAATTATGGATTAGGAACTATTTACTATAGATATCAATATCAGACATAAATAAAAACACTTAGTATGAACCATAGCATAACTTGTGATATTAGTCAATAAACTTTTATTTCAACTTTATTATTACGTTTTACAATCAAGGACACTAGAAATGGGACAATAGAAGAAAAATGATGTTTTGAATTCAAACATTGCTTGAAAACAAAATCTACTGATTAATTCTTACAGAAACATTGATATTGTTCTAGCATTGTGGATAATTTTTTACTGAAAAAATTGTGTCCCTTAAATCTCTGGTATTAATTAGTAGTAAATTAAATAGTATGGCAAGTCTTGTTATTGCTCCAGCAAATGCCTTTGATATGATTTTGATAACAAAAACTACAACGAAACAGTGAGTATTATGCATAAATGATGTATAATAATCAGGGGTATATATAATCAAAATGTATTCCCCTTCCATCATAAAAACATTTTACATTTTATAAATATTTTTCATTATAATAAATAACATATTCATGGAGGGGGTGGGGGAGGAAGAAATTCCTTTGATTGGAAAATATACACCCCTGAGTATAATACAATTATATATACGACAAAGGTAGCACCGGTTTTGGTCAAGTTTAGAGTACAACAGAAACTTACATTTTTCAGGAGGCACCTTTTTTTTGATTCTTTTTTTCATTTTAGGAACTTGTTTCTGTTTTCTAACTTGATCCATTCCGGAGGTACCCTAATGTACAAGTAAGGGAATTTATTTGGGAGTCTAGTTTTATCATTATTACTCCTCCTATTGTAAACACAATTAATATTCTATAATAATCATAAAGATTCATTTTGGATTTGGTTCATTTTTGTAAAATTAGAGTCAAAATTAGTTATGTCTGAGAGAAAGGTAGTTACTCTGATAAAAACATTTTTTCATTTTACAATTTATTTATCTTAGAAATGATTTGGTATAGTCATTTAAAATGTGCTATTTTTTTGAATAAATATTCTCGTATTCATTCGAATCCGGTGGATAGGAACCGGTTCTCATCCATAAGAAAAAACTATGTCTAGCATCGTATTATACGAATATAAAAATGTACAATCATAAGATTAAAACCAGTTTTTTAGCCCGTGCCTTCGGCACCTCGTGGCTAAAAAAATGGTTTTAATCTTATAATTTTACATTCTATATCCGCGGAAAGCTGTTTATAATACGATGAAAGAAATAAAAATTCCTAACCTTGAATAGTGTGACATGAAAACATTTATCTTTTGAGTTGAATTAATTAAAATTCAAGAAAAATGCTAAAATGGTACAAATTTTATATCTAAAAATTTAAATTTCTAATTGACTGATGAAAATATCTAGTGAAGAGAACTATATATTGCTAAGGTTGTTGTTATTGAGAGTATAATGTGTGATAGTTGTAAATTTAGTGCCAGGCTGACAGATCCTGCGCAGGGGGTCACTTCCTTCACAGCTCTGAAATATAAATACATATAAGTTTGAATAATACTAAAGACATCAAAAATACATAATCTAGAAGCTTGACATAAAGTTTTGTATAACTTATTACCAAATATTATAGTTTATTATCTCTATCTTTGCAATAGAACATTTATCTTTGGGTCCTATTATAGTATGCCATGTTTGTATGCCAAGGAAATCCCTATATCAAACAGTAGAAGGTAAAATTTCTTTTGTTGGAGCTATGGGTCATGAATTTGAACATAACGCCTTATAAATAACAAAAGAAGGAATCTTTATATTTTACACAACAACTTTTAGATTTCAAGATAACCTAAGAATCAAGATCTTAATAAGAATATATTCTAAATGGGAAAAGGGTAGGCTCGTTAGTGCAAAAAAGATAGCTTTTGCTTTTATTGATTGTTAGGTAAAAATATAGTAAACTTTAAACCCAACTGTTTGATTGAAAACCTGGTTTAACCACAAACATTGTTGGAAAGAAAAATGATATAAACCTCATCTTATTAAATCGTCAATGTAAAAAAACTGTTGTTATCTAAACAGTAAAAGCTTAATTCAATTCAATTTACTTTCCAACCGAGCTCCAAAGTAAATTCTTTTTTACAGGGTGGTCGTTAAGTTAAATATATGAATATTTTTTAATATCATTTGCTATAACTGTTAACTATCATCAATAAAAGCAATGAAAAAGTGCGTGTGCAGTAAGATTTCGGATACAAATAGACAAATAAATCTACAAATTTAAAGGGGGAAGGGGAGAAAGTAGCATGAAAAAATACTAAAACAGACAGGGATCTAAAGGGATAAGACAATGTCCGATAAATTGATATACATCCCCAATGATAATACACAGAATTAAATCTTTTGTAGATTAAAATTATTGGTTGAAACGTTTCGACACTTAACTTAATAAACAAACCAATAAAAATTTAATTAAAGCACCCAAAGTTGTTGAGCCAACGAATAAGAAAACGCCTTAAGAACTAGCGTAATATACAAACCGCCAAATGTCCCCTCGCTTCCTATAAAGCAGTACGATTAAAGATTCAAATAGTTTCCACATTTTATCAAATCAGTGTGAAAGTCAACTTTCTAGAACCCAAATTCATAATAGAAAAATAGTTCCAGTGCAGAATATAAATCCAAGGCAATTGTAATTCTATCTATGGTGTGTCAGATATAAATGGGATTAAAATTGAACTCTCATTTTGCCTGAAAACGAAATCCACATAAATTTTATTGATGCTCCCCCATATCTTATATGGCAAGCACTATTTCATTTTTAGAGGTGAAGATTTTTTACATTTATGTCTGTCCGTACGTCTTTAACGGACAATAATAAAGTTTTAATTTATAAGTCGCAGCGTCTCTAAAATCATAACAAGAAATAGTACGTTCATTTCTAACATGTTGATTTATTTGTTGTTAAGACTCAAATTGTAAGCAATTTTGTAACAGATTGACATATAACATTTGTTCAGACTTCGAGAAAATTTTCAATCTTATAAACAATTTCATATATTGATGTTCGTTTGTCTTACTGTATGACTTGTGGAGCTAGTAAGGTTTGTTAATATCCTTGATATTTACAGCTTTGGTCCTTACAGATAAAATACATTTAAATTCGCAAGAATGATAATTTGCATAAGAGCGAAATTCAAGAGTGTAAAAAGTATTAAAGGGAACTGATGAAATAAAGAAAAATGAATCAAAATGCAGAGGAACAAGGATGACAACATCCATAAAAGCGAAGCTCTGAATCAGTACCTTACTGAATTATCAGAATATTAATGTACAAGAGTCGAAACAGATTAAATACAGGATAATGTTCATGGACATACTTACAGGACTTGATTATAAAGATGCTTCGCTTATAATATTGTACTTTGTTGTCCTAGGAATCAGTATCCCAAAAATCAGACCAAACGGATAGTTACAAGTAATTTAAAAGATATGTTTAAAATTGACGTAAGGACATTCTGGTATTGATTATAGAGTTGCTACGCATTCTAAATCGTACCTAACTACTACAGAAATCGCCATACAAAGTTTGAAATCAATAGGACAATTCTAACATGCTTAAATTAACGAAAAAAGCTATCCGTTACGGACGGACGGACGGACCGACCCTAATTATAGAAAAGCTTCGCTTTTAAAAATGAAGGAGAGAGAAGGAAAAACATAGTACTTAAAAGCTTCTAATTTAGGGGTAAACCAACAACCCACATAAGAATTGTTAACCCCCAGAAAAAAATAACGTTACTAGATTTAGGGGGCTAAATCCTACAGAAAAATTGTTAACCCCCTTATAAAATTTGTACAATACTCCCTTGAAATAGATGGGTCTTAATGTGAACTGGAATTATAATTGTCCTTACAAGATATCCATGTGAGCCATTATTACTTAGCTTGAAAGTTGGGCTTAGGAAGATTTGCTGCAATAGGCTGGGTAAGTTTTGTTGAAAGAATATTATAAATCTGGGAAAGTAGTGGCTAAATCAGCACCCCTATGCCTTTCTTATTGACACATATGTATAGACTAGTGCAAACAAATTTACACACAACCAAACCAATGGCGTGCACAGCATTTTACCAGGGGGGTTTAAACGCCCTAGATGATTAACTAAGGGGAAGGTAGGCCTTGGCTTTCACAATTTCAATTTTAAAGAGGTTGTTTCCACTGCACTTATCCAAGCAAAAAAAAACGCATTCGCTTAGATGGCCTGCACTGATGCTTGCAAAGGGGGATATTATCCAGATAGGAAGGTGATATTAGGCTGTTTATTACAATAGTTCTCAATGTCTTATAATAAAGTTTTCTTATTCGTTGGCTTTACAACCTTGGGGACTTTTAATGAATTTTGATTGGTTTGTTCATTTAGTTGAATGTTCAAACGTTTTAACAACTAATTGTAATCTACTTAAGGGGTAGTTTATTGTATCACTTGGTTTTAGGATGTTATCTGATGTATTCTAAAATCTTGTCCAACCTATTTTCTCTGCATTATGTAAAGTCTCTAAATTTACATCTTGAAGAGAGAATGCAACATTATTTTCTTTTTATCATTTAAATAAATAAAAAAAAAGTTTTGCAATTGTTTTTTAGAGACTTTAAGTTTAAAATTTATGGAGTCCTTAATCTTAAATTTCTTCCTAATTGAAATAAAATAAAATATCATTTATTATATCATATTTTATTTTACCGTTGTATAATAATTCCAACAAAAGAAAGCAAATACAAAATTATTCATTTCTATAACTTGTCTAACGGAAGGTGCTACCTTAATCTAGAAGTTTTCCATTTTTAAAATAAAAATCAGTTAGTCTACCTAAGATTTTTTGCAAACCTAAAACAAACTGGACCACAAAAAAATTACAGCACTGAAATTTGGCTTGACAGCTACCATTAATTGGAACTGTAAAGAAACGGCGGCGGAACATTTACACCATACTGTTACAAAGTTGAGAACAGACAAAATGAATTATAAAGAAGCTTCGCTACTAACATACACTTACTTTAACAAGCCATGAACTAGATTACTGGGCGTAGGATCATTACAATGTAGCAGGCTGTCTTCAACACATCTTATGATTGCTTCACCCTTGGCACAATTCTCTTTCTGGAACACATAGAAGTGCATCCTGCAAGATGACATAAAGTTTTTTTTTTAACCATTTTAATATTTTTTAAGGTTATCATCTATTTCAAAGAAATATCTAACCTACCTTTTCATGAAACTTTCATACTTAAAAAGTGCCTATTGGACAAGGGCATTATAATAATAGAATAATAAATAGGGCAGGGGTGTGTTCAAAGGGTTAGGACCCTTTGCCGACTTAAATTAGGTCTTTGAAAATCAGCTACTAGCGTCGGAAATATTAACACAGCTAAGTCATTACAAAAGATTAGAAAAAAATTGCTAGCAGACGAAAAAGGTTCCCTCCCATCGCTAGCCTCTAGGGGCTTTGCCCCAAGAGGTTTGATGAAACAAATTTTTTATTTAAGATTAAAAAGAAAAAGAAAAAAAAAGAAAAAAAATGGGGGGGGGGGGGGAGATTTTTTGGCGTTATCCTCTTAGAAAATTTTTTTCATTTTTTTCAATTTTGTACACCCCCCCCCCCCCCCCCCGACTACCGACGAACAACTATTTTATGTTAGGTTAGGTTTTAGGCTAGGGAGCCGAGCGCTGCGGATAGGCAGGCAAGGGGGCCGAGCGCTACGGCTAGGCAGGCAAGGGGGCCGAGCGCTGCGGCTAGGCAGGCTAGGGAGCCAAGCGCTGCGGCCAGAGTTCATAGTTCGCTGTCGGGGGGGGGGGGGGGGGGGGGGTACTCAAATTTTCAATATTGAAAAAAAAATTTCTAAGAGGATAATACCTTGGGGGTGTCCCACCCCCTAAGAAAATATTTATAAACCTTCTTGGGACCTATGAGAAGCTACCCTGTAGAGGAGAACCCGATCGGTTCAGCGGTTAGCGAGATCCTTCGCTACAAACAAACAGACAGACATCGTTCTACTTTGTATTATAGATTATCCAAATTTTATCGGCTTGAAAATGGTTGGAAGTAAACTTTTCCTGCTTGAACTGGCATCGTCTTTGAATATTGATGGTACAGATCTATTCAGACAGGTTAACATATCATCTTTATGTTTCTCAATACACTCCATACCTAGAAAATAATGATATGAATAGACTGTTGACGCTAAAGTGTCATAACTCCCCCCCCCCCCTTAAATAGAAATAAATAGGTAAATAATATATTTTATGCACATATACTAGAGGCTGCGCCCTTAGCATCTAAGGGCTCTGTATTTGAATCCAAATGGCATAAAACTATCCAAAGACTTGAATTTAATAATAAAATAGCAAAAACAACCGGGGACCTAAGCAATGCTTCTCTTATGGATAACTCGAACGGTTCAGTAGTTATCGAAATCTTGAACTACAGACAAAAGTCTTATTGCTTTATATAATAAGATTCACAAACTAATATATTACTAAGTAACAAAAAATACTAGAATATGTGTAATTCATATACATACATTGTATACTTTTGATTATGAGAACAAAGTATTTAATTAATATAGTAACTCAGCTCTAAAAATAGACATGTATAGTGTATACTAGTACCAAACTTTCTAAAAATAAGTCAATTATAATAAGAACACATACAAAAAGGTACCAAAAAAGATAGTAGGAAGATCAGATTTATTTAACAAAATATGTATGTGCAATACTTTTAAGAAGATCTAAGCCAAAAATGAATAAAAGTACCCAAAGTTGTTAAGCCAACAAATAAGAAAATGTTATCATAAAACTTTGGGTACTAGTATAATTAACAGCTCAATGACCCCTTCCTCCTGGAGATATTTACCTGATTCTGCCATGAAGAGGGCCATTCTGTCCCCAGAATTATGGCAGGCAAAATCAATAGCGGCATCCACCATGGACATTGTTACATTCAACCCAACTCTGTCTTCCTCCTGAAATAAGACGACATTAGAAGGTGCAAAATCAATAGCGGCATCCACCATGGACATTGTTACATTCAACCCAACTCTGTCTTCCTCCTGAAATAAGACGACATTAGAAGGTGCAAAATCAATAGCGGCATCCACCATGGACATTGTTACATTCAACCCAACTCTGTCTTCCTCCTGAAATAAGACGACATTAGAAGGTGCAAAATCAATAGCGGCATCCACCATGGACATTGTTACATTCAACCCAACTCTTGTCTTCCTCCTGAAATAAGACGACATTAGAAGCTGCAAAATCAATAGCGGCATCCACCATGGACATTGTTACATTCAACCCAACTCTGTCTTCCTCCTGAAATAAGACGACATTAGAAGGTGCAAAATCAATAGCGGCATTCACCATGGACATTGACACATTCAATCCAACTCTATCTTCCTCCTGAAATAAGACGACATTAGGAGGTGCAAAATCAATAGCAGCATCCCCCATGGACATTGTTATATTCAACCCAACTCTGTCTTCCTCCTGAAATAATAATACTTTAGGAGGTGCAAAATCAATAGCAGCACCCACCATTGAGGTGTAAAATCAATATGTATCGTATCGATATATGAATGCAATTTTCGTAATATTGCACATGCGGAAATGGATTTTCAAATAATTCTGATAATAGAATGATCACATGGCACATATTCTAATTTTAACCTGATTCATCTCAAAAGGGGAGAGTTTTATAATATCATCAAACATTGACAAAATATTAAGAATCTGATCAGTATCGAATCGATATATGAATGCAATTTTCTCTTGAAGATATATTGAAACTATAAATTTTAATTTAATCATAAATAAGAGCGATAAACATACATAGAAAGTTTTTTCTTTGTAGGAGCCCAATGTCTAATGAGAATTCCTATTTTAAAATTTTAGGTCCGCAATCTTTTAAAACAACCTAATATGAAACCAATAAAAAAGAATTAATTTGTTAAAATATTAGTAAGCTTCAAGAAAGTTTTGTTAAATAAATTCTTGCTTAACAATAAAGCTCATACATACATATTCAAATCTAGAGATGCATAGCACATCAGAGATAAAGGGAAAGATTGAGAGGAGCTAGTAGAGATAAAATAACAGAAAAAACATTTCTTGTTTTTTTTCAAGTTATAAATTGCTTTCTGAAAATCCTATTACATACAATAAGATGTTTAAATGAACCGATTGAGTTCTATAACATTTAGGGAAAGCTTGACATAGGTCAAATGATGATTTGAGGGCATTTTATTTAAAACTTGAGATGGTTTTTGGCTATTATACTGCCCTATTACCTAAATACTAAGGCTGAAATCGCTACTATTAGGTAAGATAATTTTCACGTTGACATAAGGCATTTGACAAACTATCCAGAATTAAATAAAAGAACATACGACTTATTACGTTTCTCATATCCTGATACAAATGCAAGTATAAGAACAAATGATCGTAATTTCATTTTTGCATGTTTCTGCTTTTTCTTATTTATAGAAAAACAAGGATGGCAACATCCATAAAAGAGAAACTTTAAAATTTTACGGTATGACAAACAAACATAATATACCTTGTTGTTCAAGAAATCAATATTCCAAAAACTAGACGAATAGAATAAAAATGTTATTAAAAAAATATTCAAAAATCAGCATGCTTAAAATGAAAGTATGGACTATCTGGTAATGAATATAGAGTTGCCACTCTTTCTAATTTGTACCTGACTGTTATAGGAATCACAATGCAAAATTTGTGGTCGATATGAATGCTTAAATTAATGATAAGAGCTAACCGTTACGGACGGACGGATGACTCAAATTATAGAAAAGCTTTGCTTTTAAATGTAACAAACTTTTTTCAGAAAAACTTTGACAATAAATTGTTTAGATAATAAATAAAAAAAAACATTGCTTTCGAAAAGTTCTAAAATATAGTATATACTCAAGAAATCTTTTTTTCAATTTTGTACCTTATACCTAGATGTTATTCATCATTTAATTTAAAAAGGCTCTTAAAACTTTTTATATCGTTATAAACCCTGAACCACTTCATTATGCAATCTACATTTTCCTGGATATTTTGTCTATGGTAGTCCATAAGTGAACAGCTTTACAGTACATTGTTCCTATTTGTTAAAGCAACAAATATGATAAAATAAAAAGATTCTTTTTTAAGTAAAATGCTTATATATCAATCAAAATCAATAATTTTTGATTTTTTACTGATCCACTTCATTATGCAATTAAAAAGAAAATCAATGGGAAAACGTTTGTTTTGCACTTTTTTCCACTTATAAAAAATTGATTCTGATAAAATAACAATTTTTAAAGGGATATATTCACTAATTATAATGAAAAACAGTTTAAGGTAGATTTTAATGATTTTTCTAACTAATAAATAATTGAAAAAAGGAAATTCAATCCCTATCACTTTAGAGGAAAAGTTGTGTCATTAATATTTCTATTCTTACTCTAACAGGATTAACATAAAATTTTCCACCAACCTTTAGGCATTGATGTGAGGCCTCCAGAAAGCTTTCCAAGCACTTGCGTAGGTTTGTCATGGGCTGACCGCAATATTTCTTGAATACTATGTCCAAATCTCCGGAGGCTTTCTTCTCATTCATTTCCTTTAATAAAACAAAGATTAAAATCCAAAATTCACATTTTGAATAATTTAATAGCAAGATTCGCCATTTTTCAAGACAGAGATGGGACAATGGGCTGTTTAATACACTAGTCCCCAACATTTTTAATAACGTTTTCTTATTAGTCGACTTAACAACTTTGAGGACTTTCAATGGATTTTGATTGGTTGGTTTATTACAATGAGTGTCCAAACGTTTCAACCACAAATTGAAATATATAGAAGGGGTAATTTTGAGTATTAACATTAAGGATGTGTATCAATTTATCGGCCATTGTCTTATCCCTTTAGATCCCTGTAATTTTCCTTGATTCAAGCTAATTTTTTAAGTTGTATTCCTTCTACTAATGATATTCTAGTAATAATAATAAATAGACCCTTCTCCAAGTTTTTGATCAGATTAGGATCATAATAAGAGCTTGATCCTTTTACAAAGTAAGAGAATGTCTGTCTTTAAGAATCTCACTAACCGCTAAGAAGATATGATCAGTGAAGTTTTTTTTACCTAATTTTGGGAGGGTACCTCCACCCTACCAAGAAAAATACCCTCCATTTTTCACCTTTCATTTAAAACTTAAAATGAAAGTGTACGTTTAATGCCTCCCCCTACCCCTATGTGCCACTAGAGGCCCCTAGGCCTAGGGGCATAGCCGCTAAGAAGAAAGATAACCAAAACTTAGGACTAACCTGTTCTATAGTGTCAATATTAAATTCTTCTAGAAAGCAGTAAATTAAGGTCTCCTGTTCTTTCTGCCATTCCCTCAACACGGTTTCTCCACCTGAATTTCAATAATAAGCTTTATGGATTAACATTAATGGAACATTAACACTTGTTGAGTGTCAGAACTCAATAAGCAAAATATAAAAGTCTGAAAATGTAAACAAACTTGTAAGCAAATTTGTTGGAAAACTAATTCAATACATGATACTGTTTAAGGAAGTACTTCATGTTTAACTGGACGTACGGACATTCTCATGATTATAGAGTTATTATGCTTTGTTAATTCTAACTGTTATAAGAATCATCAAGCAAATTTTGAAATCAATATGACAATTCTAACATGCCTAAGTTAATAAAAGGAGCTAACCGTTCCGGACCTTGGATGGACCGACCCTAATCATAGAAAAGCTTCGCTTCCTAATAAATATTATACTTTTGTTATTTAAATTATAAAATCACTTTTAATCCTATAATCATATGCTTTAACGCTGCGGTGCAATTGCATGGACATTATAGTTCTTGTTTTGGAATGATCGTATAAATTTCTGTCCTCAAAATAAATTTAAAATTCAGTAAAATTTGATTGCAGTGGCTAAAAATAATTAGATTTTCATAATAGAATTACCGGAATTTAATGTTAACAACATACTGTATGTAATTGTACAGTGTACTGTAAACAAAACAAGAATAACATTAAACATATTCAACAACAAATATTAAGATAAATAAAATTATGAAAATGGGTAAAAGTATGTATAAAAAACTTTCAAAACCTTTAAATAGATTAAGCATAAAGAATTACTGTAAATCCTAATAATACAATATCAAGATCTGTGTGTCTTGTGTACCGAAGGATCTTGTTAACTACTGAACCGATATGGTTCTCCTTTACATGGTACTACAACCTTCCCAATAAAAAATCACCTCTAGAATAAATTGACCCCCCCCCCCCCCCAACAATAATTTTTTTCTTTTTAAAACTCTAATTGATAATTAATAGATAAATTTGTTCCTTCTATATCTGATTTTAAAATATTTCCTATCCTTTTAGCCATAACCTTTCTGTAACTTTAATATCCCAGCTTCCTATAATATATAAATTCATAAAATATTGACAAATAATTGCAAAAATTGCACAAAATGAAATTTCATGTTAAAAACTTAACAAATTCTGAGATTCAAAGTTTTACAAAAAAAAATTCCTAATTTTTTTGTTTTGTTTTTGTGGATTTTAATGTGAAAAAAGTCAAAAAGTATGAAAATGAGCAGTAAAATTACTTTAGTTTCACTTCAGAACTCAATCTATCGTAAATATTTAATTCATGTTAAAATTATTGTTATTCGTTTTACTACACTTTAATATTATTCTATGATGACATGAATCAGTTTAAAACATTTTAATAAAACTATGATTCATCACTCCAAATTCTAATTTACAGCATATGAAAAAGAGGCACTCTAGCTTACAGCAGGGATAAAGGAAGCATATAATCCTTTACTTTAGAAGAATGTTGCCAAACTCATCAAAATAAATATTGCATTGCAAACAGTATTGTTAAGTCAAAAGAAATGATTTAATAAAGCTAAAACATTCAGAACCTTGTAATAAAAAGTGTAGTATGAACAAAATATGCTTGATTAATATTCTTTCAAATTTCATTAGCCTAATGTGGCTACGCTAAAAAAGTCAATGAAAAGAAGACATCTTTGATGCCTGTGTGTTTAAATATAATGCAGGGCTCGGCAGCCTTGCGTCTGCCGCGAAAAAGCTTCAACTTTAATCCCGTTTGAATGGTTTGATTTTATTTTGAAAAGAAGGTTTAGCCTCCCAGCTGATTTTTAAAATTGTAAAATGGTAATTTCCCTGAGGCTTACAGGCGGATCACGCGCTGCTGCCGAGCCCTGGTATAATGTATAACAATACAAGATTTCTAAAGGCTGCCGAGCCCTGGTATAATGCAAAACAATACAAGATTTCTAAAGGCTGCCGAGCCCTGGTATAATGTATAACAATACAAGGTGTCTAAAGGCTGCCGCGCCCTGGTTTAATATATAACAATACAAGGTGTCTAGAGGCTGCCGAGCCCTGGTATAATGTATAACAATACAAGGTGTCTAGAGGCTGCCGAGCCCTGGTATAATGTATAACAATACAAGGTGTCTAGAGGCTGCCTGCCGAGCCCTGGTATAATGTATAAAAATACAAGGTATCTAGAGGCTGCCGAGCCCTGGTATAATGTATAACAATACAAGGTGTCTAGAGGCTGCCTGCCGAGCCCTGGTATAATGTATAACAATACAAGGTGTCTAGAGGCTGCCGAGCCCTGGTATAATGTATAACAATACAAGGTGTCTAGAGGTAGGAGGAAAGATGGTGATAAATGGATCTAATTTTATCGTTAATTATCCAGAAAACCAACCTAAATCCTCTGGACCAGGGGGTTATTAATTAATGGTTAGAAAATAGTAAAAGCTTTTAGGAATTCTGTGATTTTATTTTTGCCTATCTCATAGTAATAGAAAAGATTTTGTACACAATTGCTATTCATTTTATTAATCTAAACTAAATAAAAGTGTAAATATGTATTTTTTAAATCAAGGACAGGTTTTGATTCATTTTACAACAAGAATGCTTTTGTGTACAAGGAGCAAAGTATCAGCTATAACAAAGAAAAATGAACTTTAAAAAAGTAAAAATCTTGCGAACTTTTCCGTTTCTTTCCTTTTTCATTTTCAATTTTCATTTTCTTTTATGTGGGACACCTCGCTGCGTAGATGCTGCAGTGAAAATGGGTAACATAAGAGAGGATAAAATAAAGAAAATATAATCTACATTTCTAAGATTTTAGGTAATAATACCCTGTATTTATGAGTGCTCTATACACAATACACATTCATAAAGATACACAAATAACTACATTATTTATACACATAGTTATGACGTTTAATTAGACGAAATAATTACTATTTACAGCATGTATGTATGTGTACATGTCTGCCTGCAACGAATGAACTCACTGGCCGATATGATTCTCCTAGCTTTAAAGGTGGAAAGAAGGTTTGGCGTTATCCTCTTAGACATTTTTTCCATTTTGAAAATTTGAGTACCCCCCCCCCCCCCCCCGACAACGACGAACAACTATTTTAGGTTAGGTTTTAGGCTAAGGAGCTGAGCGCTGCGGTTAGGCAGGCAAGGGGACCGAGCGCTGCGGCTAGGCAGGCAAGGGGGCCGAGCGCTGCGGCTAGGCATGCTAGGGAGCCGAGCGTTGCGGCCAGAGTTCATAGTTCGTTGTCGGGGGGGGGGGGGGGGGGGGAGGGTTACTCAAATTTTCAAAATTGAAAAAAAATTTCTAGGAGGATAATACCGAAGGTTTAAACTATTTTGGGAGAGGTGCCCCTATGACCTATCAAAAAGGATATGGACTTATATACATGAGACAATGGTTCATATTTTATTTTTTTTTAATAGAAAAGGAAAAATGCACAAAAAAGAGAAAAACTAAAACACAAAAGGTATACCCAGCATAGGCGTCCAAGGGGGGGGGTAATGGGCCATTTGGCACCCCCAAACGATTTTGGGGGTGCCGTAGGCACCCCCAAAATTTTGTGAACAATACCCCCCCCAAAAAAAAATTACCCCTACCTTGGGGGTGCCGTAGGCACCCCCAAAGATTTTGGGGGGGGTATTTACCCCCCCCAAACCATTGTGGGGGGGGTAATTACCCCCCCCAAAATAAATGTTCTTTAAAAAAAAATTTTGGGGGGGGGTATTTACCCCCCCCAAATTGAATGTTCTTTAAAAAAAAATTTTACTGATAGTTTATTTTAGGATAGGTTGTATTGGTTTAGGTGATTGCCCCACATGGTTAAGCAATTGGCCCCCCGCAGGGGCTAGAAATAGGAGAGAAGCTTGTGTGAAAAAAACGAAGAAACGCCCCTTAAAGAGCGTTGCCACAAAAGGGATTATACCCCAATATAGTCCAACCAGTTAAAACAGTTCTTAACCATGATAACAAAAAATTTAATAGTTTGATCATGTTTTATTTGCTTGGGCCTTTATAAGGGCTAAAACCATCCCGGGGATCTATGATGTAATTGTAAAGCACTGAAGATTCCATAAAATAGATACCTAACTAAATTAAATATTTCATTAAATAATGAAAAATAATTTCTATAGGCGATTTCTTTTGGGAGGATGTCAGGGTGTCTCAAAACTAGTTATAAAACTTACCAGGACCTATAAGACGCTTCACTTTAAAGTATAATCATATTGGTTCATTGGTTAGTGAGTTAATTATTGTATTTTTATGTTCTAAAGAATGAGATACTACTATATATTTGAATAGTAGTGGCGCCCTTAGCATCTAAGAACTCGTGTTTTCTAAAGGGTAAAAAGGGAGGAGAAAAATAGCCTAAAACCACTCAAAGGATTGACCTATAATAGTGTGGAACCATCATGGGATCTATGTGAAGCTTTCCTAAAAAGGAGAACTCAGTATCAAAAGTAATGAAATCTGAAGCTATAGTCAAATAAACCTTACTTACTACTTTATGTTATAGGATAGTACTTATTAACTTAATAGATTAGGTAGGTGCTTTTTTTACATAATTAAATTACCCCCCCCAAAAATTTTACCCCCGGGGTAAATTAGTTTGGGGGGGGTAATTACCCCCCCAACAGATTTGGGGGGAGTATTTACCCCCCCCAACAGACTTTAGGGGGGGTAATTACCCCCCCCAATAAAATTTTACCCCCGGGGTAAAAATTTTGGGGGGGGTAAAAAAAAATTTCGGCGCGCTTCGCGCGCCATTTTACCCCCCCCAAACACGAATTACCCCCCCCCCTAAAATTTTTTACCCCCCCCAAAAAAAAAAGCTTGGACGCCCCTGATACCCAGGTAAGAAGGATAAGTGGCATTTCTGATAAATGGATAGTTATTAAACGGCGAACCAGTAAAATAAAAGGGGGAGGTAGGTTATGCTAAAATTCCGTAAATGTGTGAGTTTTAAGGCTTAAAAACAGTAGTAGAACAATACCTAATATTATGGTTAACTTTAAAATATTTTTTTTGTCTATGTTTGTATAATTAGGAATACACATATTTAGTGAATATTATCGTTCTGCTACTGTTTTTAAGCCTTAAAACTCACCTTAACGGAATTTTAGCACAACCTACCTCCCCCTTTCTTAGTGTGCAGCTACTCTATAATCCAGGTGAGTCCATATACAAAAATTCTGAGCTAAAATTGCTGCAACTTCCTCGATTATATTTTACTTTAATCTAAGGGAAATTTTAAATACATTTCTTATGTTGGATAATATTGTTAGAAATTGGTTATTACGCTAAAACTATACATAGAACCTTATTGGAAGTCCATTTTTGCATTATAGGATAAAATTTTAATAAGAGACACTTTATTTTACCCTTTTTTTAACCCACTTACCTATCTTTCTATTGTAAAAATTGGCACACATTCGCTTTATATGTAAAATGCTATTTGTATGCATTACCGAATCTAAAATTCAATTTAGCTATACTCCATTCTACTCTACTCGAGTCATAGATTACTTTAGACTAAGAGACGGGTAGCAAATATTTTACTTAAAAATCACCAAATCTAAAATTTATTTATAGAACAAAACGAAGCAATATTTTTTTCTGTTTGTCAAAATCTCACTAACCAGTGGACTAATTGAGTTCACTATCATAGTTGATTTAAAATCCTAATAATCGAATAGAGATCCTATCTTACTATGTAATCCATGGCTTATAAATGCATTTTTTTTTGTATTAGACCAATTCTATATTTATCTATGACCATACCTGCATTACTTGGGTTTTCGCCACCCAAGTGCCACCGAAGACTGGCCATTGATAAACGTGACACGCGATCATAAGCGTAGCAATAAACATTTTTCACCATAGATATTAGATTCTCAGATAGCAAAGTATTCACTTATTTTATCATTTAAATCATAAAATAATACTTATTATATCTTAATTTTACTTCATGGAAAATCTATAGTTCTAATCTGTAAAATATTTTAAATCTTGTTCATTTTTCAAGCACGTATCTTCAGTTTAAAAGCGTATATCTTCATTTTTTAGCATGGATCTTCATTTTTTATACATCAATCTTCATTTTTTTAGCGCCAATCTTCATTTTTTTAGCGCAAATCTTCATTTTAAAAGCATGGATCTTCATTTTTTAAGCAGGAATCTTCATTTTAAAGCGTCAATCTTCATTTTTTAAGCGTGTATCTTTATTTTTTAAGTGTCAATCTACATTTTATTTGCGCCAATCTTCATTTCAAAAGCCTGGGTCTTCATTTTTTAAGCACGTATCTTCATTTTTTAAGTGTGTATCTTCAATTTTAAGCATGTATCTTCATTTTTTACGCGTCAATCTTCATTTTTTAAGTGTTAATCTTCATTTATTTAGCATCAATCTTCATTTAATAGCGCCAATCTTCATTTTAAAAGCATGGATCTTCATTTTTTAAGCATGGATCTTCATTTTTTAAGAATGTATCTTCAATTTTTAAGCATGGATCTTCATTTTTTAAGCGTGGATCTTCATTTTTAAAGCGGGAATCTTCATTTTTAAGTGTCAATCATCATTTTTTAAGCTTATTTCTTCATTTTTAACACGTCAATCTTCTTTTTTTTAGCTTCAATCTTCATTTTAAAATCTTAAAATCTTATTTTTTATGCGTGGATCTTAATTTTTTAAGCATGTATCTTCATTTTTTAAGCGTGGATCTTCATGTTTTAAGCGCCAATCTTCATTCTTTAAGCGTCAATCTTCATTTTTTTAGCATCAATCTTTATTTTGAAAGCATGTATCTTGATTTTTTAAGCATGTATCTTTATTTTTAAGCGTGGATCTTCATTTTTTAAGCGTGGATCTTCATTTTTTAAGCGTGGATCTTTAGTTTTTAAGCATTAATCTTCATTTTTTAAGCGTCAATCTTCATTTTTTAAGCGTCAATCTTCATTTTTTAGCGTGTATCTTGATTTTTTAAAGCATCAATCTTCATTTTTTACGCGTTGATCTTCATTTTTTAGCGTGGATCATCATTTTTTAACCGTCAATCTACATTTTATAAGCATGGATCTTCGTTTTTAAAGCTTAAATCTTCATTCTTTTAGCATGTATCTTCATTTTTAAAGCGTGTATCTTCATTTTCTAAGGGTTGATCTTCATTTATTAGCGTGGATTTTCATTTTTTAAGCATAAATCTTAATTTTTTTTAGCATGGATCAACATTTTTTAAGCTTCAATCTTCATTTTAAATGCATGAATCTTCATTTTTTAAGCGCTAATCTTCATTTTTAGGCATCAATCTTCATATTTTAAGCAGCAATCTTTATTTTTTAAGCATGTATCTTCATTTTTTAAGCATGTATTTTCATTTTTTAAGCATTAATCTTCATTTGAAAAACTTGGATCTTCATTTTTAAAGCATGGATCTACATTTTTAAAGCGCCAATCTTCATTTTTTAGCGTGGATCTTCATTTTAAAGCATGGATCTTTATTTTCAAAGCGTGGATCTTCATGTTTTAAGCGTGTATATTCATTTGAAAGGCATGTATCTTCATTTTTTAAGCTTTTATCTTCATTTTTAAAGCATGGATCTTCATATTTTAAGCGTGGATTTTCTAAAGATATTAAAAAAAGGGGGGGGTTTTTAATGCAACCATCTCGTAATCAATGATTAAATGGCACTTAGAATTCGAATTTCGATCTGAAATTGTGCATGAATAATCCTTGGTAGGTCTATTTTCCCTAAATCGAACAAAAAGTTGGAAAAGTAACGGCTAACGGCTGGCGGCTTAGCTGTTTTCCCATTTTTTTGCTATCTTAAGAGCATATTAGTCATGAAACCTATCTCCACATAATACTTTATCTCGCTCTAAAACCTTATCAAACGGTTCTAGCCGGTAGCTGTTGGTACTAGAAATTTAAAAAACTGTTGTTGCTATCATTTAACATGAATTAAACCAAAAATATGTTTTAAAAAGTTGATTTCTACGTAATTAATTATGAATTTGCCCTGAAAATAAGCAAAAAACGGCTAAACGGCTGAGCCGCCAGCCGTAACTTTTCAAACTTTTTGTTCGATTTAGGGAAAATAGACCTACCAAGGATTATTCATGCACAATTTCAGATCGAAATTCGAATTCTAAGTGCCATTTAATCATTGATTACGAGATGGTTGCATTAAAAAACCCCCCCTTTCTGACACAAATTGAGAATTTTACTGATTACAATTACAGATTTGCCATGAAGTAAAATTAATATATAAAAAGATTATTTATTAATTTAAATGATAATGCAAATGAATACATTTTTTATCTCTGAACATGATATTCAAGGTGTAAAAAGTTTATTGCAATGATTATGATAGCCTGTCAGTTTAATCTTTGGCCACAACTTCAGAGGTTGTATTACAAGCTGTATCTTTTCTATTACAAGCTTTGTCTTTTCTCTTGAAAGTTGTGTCTTTTGTGAGGCCAGAATTCACAAAAGACAGAGCTTGTAAGAGAAAAGACACGACTTGCAATCACAAAAGATAGAGGTTGTATTACAAGCAGTGTCTTTTGTCTTACAAGCTCTGTCTTTTCTCTCTCAGCGCCTTGATACCCTGGTGAAGACTAAACGTCAATATCTCAACCCTTACTCCCGTAGTAGAGCGCCAAAGACGAGGAACCAGCACGAGCTTGAGTGTCAAACACTTTACAGTAGTCAAGAGCAAGAAAAGTGGTGGCGAGGGTTGACAAAACGGGTCCAGTTCAGGCCACAGATGTGCTACAGAAATTCTTTTGGTGTCTATGGATTCGTTTTGAGATTCTACTAGCAGTCACCATTTGAACCCATAGTTTTAAGTCACTCCAAAGACAGGCAACCTTAACCGGCAGAAGGAGTGACCCAATCTGAAACAGTTATAAATAAAAGATGCTCTAAATGCTGTCAAGAATGTTCACACCAAGTTTGGTGTTGATATCTTAACCCTACCTCTGCTAGTAGTACGCCAAAGAGGGTATACCGGAGCGAGTATACGGTAGTCTACTTGACTAAGGAATGGTGTATGAAAGAGCAAAAAAAGTGTCTAAAATGTCTACACTAAGTTTGTTTTGATATCTCAACCCTAGCTCTGCTGGTAGACTGCCAAAGACGAGGAACTGGAGTGAGTATATGGGTAAGTCAGTTTGACTACTGTGTAGCGTTTAACACTAGCGCTCATATTGATACCTCGACTTTGGGAGTCTACCAGGCAGCCTAGAGAAAACTAAGCTTAACCAAACTTGGTACAGGGCACCATTAGGTATCAGAGAGCATATCACATATCATAGAGCACTTAGGGCGCCCTGAACTGTGGTACTCCAAAACTTGGACTCCGGTATCTCGACTTCAACCAATCACAGCTGAGATTGTATTAGTTTCCCCCTTTGTTTCCGCTATGATTTTTGTTTAACCCATTAGTGCCGAGCGCCACTTTTATGGGCCGATTGAGCTGAAAATCTCAGGGAAGCTTTATAATGGTAAAAACGGAAATCCAATTTTTTTGTTTTGCTCTAGTGGCATGCACAGGAAAGTTGCAAAAAACCCGTTTCGGCCTGGACATAAATACCAACCAGGCATCATGACCCCTTTTGGGCGGTTTCCCCGGGCATTAAAACCCGGTTTTGTAGTAAAAACCTGGTTTTTTCGACCAAAAATCGAAAAATATAATTTTTGAACGCCCAAAGTGAGATGAACACTTTTTAGAACTTTGATACAATCCGTAATTGAAAACTACACAACCTCATGTAATCTATAGAGCTACAAGTAATATACAAAGCGATTTATTTCAAATTTAGTGTTTTGGCTATAGGTACCACCCTTTTCGGTTAAAAAAACCCGGTTTAAAAGACACACACTACAAAAAAAGAACATATAAAATTTGGGTGTTACATATCAGAAAACGAGCATAAAACTATTGGGTGACACATATAGAGATTACTAGGGTTATTAGGGTGGCTCAAACCCTTACTAATGACGTAAACTGTTACTTTATTGGTTGAAAGTTAAAACCGGGTAATAAAAATCGGTAATTAAAACTGTCGGGTATTTATGGCCAAGCCGAACCGGGTCATAATAGGGTGTAAAAAAACAATAAAAAATCATATAAAAAATGATAGTTTGAATAAAACGAATTCACAAATAGATGTACTTGTCAATAAACATTAGATATCATGAAAAAAATCAGCGACTTTACTATAAAAACAAAAAAGTTTAGATTTTCAAATTTGTGAGCTATACCAGCAAACGGAAGTAAGCTAAACTGCCTGCTCCAGGGGGAAATGAAAGCCAGAGTAGTAGAGGGGGGATTCATACTGAGAATGATGCAATTATGAAGCCGGAAACAGTTATTTTTTTCCATTTTTCGGAACCGGGTTTTAATTCCTGGTTCGGTACTAATGGGTTAAAAATGCAATTTAAATCAAATTATTTTCATCGATTTTGACTATGAAATGTGGTGTTTTTTTTGTAAAAATGTAATCAGTTACCAGCAATCTAAGTTTCTGACAAAGATAAGGTTATTAAGGGGGGGGTTTTTAATGCAACCATCTCGTAATCAATGTATAAATGGCACTTAGAATTCGAATTTTTATCTGAAATTTTGTGTGAATAATCCTTGGTAGGTCTATTTTCCCTAAATCGAACAAAAAGTTGGAAAAGTAGCGGCTAACGGCTTGCATCTCAGCTGTGTAGCGATTTTTTGGGTATTTTCAAGAGAAATCCATCATGAAACCTCTCTCCATGTAATGTTCTTTTCCACTCCAAAACGTTTTCAAACGGTTCTAGCCGGTAGTTGCTGGTACTAGAAATCTAATAAATGTTTTTTTTGTATCATTTCACATGATTTAAAGCAAAAATATGATTCAAAAAGTTGATTGCTACGTAATTTATGACAGATTTGCCCTAAAAATAGCCAAAAACCGGCTAAACGGCTGAGCCGTTAGCCGTTACTTTTTCAACTTTTTGTTCGATTTAGGGAAAATAGACCTACCAAGGATTACTCATGCATAATTTCAGATCAAAATTTGAATTCTAAGTGCCATTTATACATTGATTACAAGATGGTTGCATTAAAAACCCCCCCTTTGTGTCTAGGCAATGTAATTTAATATTGTTTTTTCTTTTATGAGCATTGGAAATCTTTCAAAAATTTCATTGTACATTTTGAAATGCCTAGAACTTTTTTGTTATTTAAGCTGAAGGCTTTAAATTTGGGGTATTTGGTCTGTTTATGGCAGTCTTTCAGCAGTTAAAGCATGGTATTTCTTGCAGGCGTCCTTTAAACTCCTTTCTAGCTTGTTGAAGAGTTGAGTTATGACGATTCTACCATATGCAACCCGTCTCAGCAGGACGGGAGTAGTAACTGCAGATCCAGAAAACAAGTGCTCAACATGGTTCCTCGTCTTTGGCAAGTCACCATATGAAGGGATGTCATTTTGGGCGGGCGGTTTTAGGCCGCCCTATATAAGGTCCTTTTGGGCAGTTTTAGGCATCCCCCTTTTGGGGGAGGAGAAAAAGGGGAGGGGGTGAAAAAAAGAGTGGGGGGCGGGCCTATTTTTTGGGTGATATTCACTATTATATAAATTAGTAAGCTTTTTAGTATCTAGAGAAGGATTTCACAAACTGCTGAACTGATATGGTTTTTTTTTCAGTGAAGGATCTTGCTAACCGCCAAACCGATATGGTTCTCCTTTACAGTTGAGCTTTTATAGGTTCTGAGATGGTTTTAGGCTATTTTATTTAAAATAATAAGTTTTGGTATGATTTAAGGCTATTTTGCTGCCTACTCATAATATTAAAGAAAATTTTCGAGGAGTAAAACTTAATATAAAATATAAATACTTGTCCAGGGAGGTTCTGTAATGTCTTGTTAATTTAAGGTTTACCATATATTTTCTGAGTATGGTCCTTTTGGGCAGATATAGGCACCCCCCGTTTTGGGGGGTGAAAAAAGGGGAGTGGGCAAAAAAGAGGGGAGTGGGCAAAAAAAGAGGGGGATGGGGCGGGCGTATTTTATAGATTAGTAAGCATTTTTTGTAACTAAAAAAGGATTCTGCTAACCATTGAACCGATATGGTTCTCCTTTCTAGTGGAGCTTTTATAGGTCCTTAGATGGTTTTAGGCTATTTATAAACATTTGCCCAAAAAGGGTGCCCAAAACCACTTTTGGGCGCCCAAAACCCTTTTGGGCAATTGGACTGCCTAATATCAAATAAAGTGCCCAATATGACAACCCTGACCATATGGGCTACAGTTGAGCTAGAGCGGAGGTTAAGGTGTCTACGGAGAGCTCTTCGCATGTTGAAGAGATAAATCGACACATATGGTAGTCTAAAGTCACTCTAGAGGGTACTTAGGGCGTCCTGAAGACACTGGTAGTCAATCTGAAGGGTGCTGCCAGCCTAGTGCTAAATCCAAGTCTTGACTTTGGCAAGCCACAAGTCAGACTACAGTTGAGATATAGACCTCTAGTCTTTTGTATAGTGTCTGTTAGGCATCTGACTATCATCTCCTAGCTTGGTAAAGTCATATCTTAAATAAAAAAAAATTGATCAGGCCAAAGGCATTAAATTTTAGTTTTGGGTCCATTGAGATGATTTATGATGATTTTTAGGACAAAATAATTTTTGATGAAAATCAATGATTTTTTCATTTTTTTTTGCCAAAAATGGCCATTATGGAGGGTTTTTGTAAAAGTGCTGTAAAACATTTTAAAGTTGAGATAATGACTTCAAATTTGATACAGATACTCTTGGGCATTTGTCTGAGCACCTCCTAGCTCAGACACAGCTCAGCTTGGGAAGTCTCTAGTCCAACTTTCAAGGGGAGGGTGCCCCCCCCCCCCAAAGTCGGAGACTAAAAATCTCAAAATCTGGGTTTTGGGTCAAAATTTTGACATCGCAATTTTTTTTATCTAATATGAACCAGCATAGTTCCCTGACACCAAAAACACTTGAGAAGTGGTTTTGGTTGCCTAGAACTGATTTTATGGGCAAAAATATTCATAAAAGAACTCAAGTTTCGAAAATTTCTCGGTTCTCGTCTTGGGGGTCACTAACCCCCCTAAGGAGTCAAAAATTGTCCAAAAGGCTTTTATAAAAGTTGTTTAGCTTGCCATGCTGAGCATTTAGAGTACTTAAAAGTTACCATTTGAACCCATAGTCTAATGTCACTCTAAACTGCCCTTAGGGTACCCTGAAAATGGTAGGCTGACACCAGTATTTCCAAGATTTCAGCTTAGAGTCCTCAGTTTGACTACAGTTGTCTGAGAGGGCACTTTACTTCGACGTGATAAGATCTATGATGCCTTGAGATACCACATACAAAGTTTGGATAAGCTGAGTCTACTATAGGCAGCCTAGTAGACTCCCAAAGACGAGGAACTGGAGCAAGCATACTAGTAGTCACATTGACTACGAAATGGTGTTCAATAGTGTTCAAGTGGCTAGGGTTGACAAAACAGGTCTAGCTCAGGCTACAGATGACATACAGAGATCGTTTTGGTGTCTACGGAGAGCTTATAGAATTCTACTAGCACACAAGAATGTCCACACCAAGTTTGGTGTTGATATCTCAACCCTACCTCTGCTGGTAGAGCTTAAGGACGAGGTACTGGAGCAAGTACGGTATAGTGGTTGTGTATACAGGGGAAAAGGTAGGGAGCGAAAAAAGTGCTACCAAGGGTTGACAAAACAGGTCTAGCTCAGGCCACAGATGAGATACAGAAATTCTTTTGGTGTCTATGAATTCTTTATGAGATTCTACTAGTAGTTACCATTTGAACATATAGTCTAAAGTCACTCTTAGTACTCGTATGGGTGCCCCAAAGTCAGGCAACCTTAACTGGTAGAAGGAGTGGACCCAGCTTAAACTTGCTTTAATAAAAGATGCTCTAAATGCCGTTAAGAATTATCTCAACCCTACCTCCACTGGTAGAGCACCGAAGACGAGGAATCGGAGCGAGTACTGTATAGGGGTTGCGTATATGGGGGATAGGGTTGGGAGTGAGAAAAGCGCTACCGAGGGTTGACAAAACAGGTCGAGCTCAGGCCACAGATGAGATACAGAAATTATTTTGATGTCTATCAGGGTTGTCGAATTGGGCACTTTTTTTGATATTGGGCAGCCCAATTGCCCAAAAGGGTTTTAAGCGGGTTTTGGGCGCCCAAAAGTGGTTTTGGGCACCCTTTTTGGGCAAATGTTGTAAAAAGCATTCTAAAAGGATATTAAATAGCCTAAAACCATACCTAGACTTATTATTAGAAATAAAATAGCCTAAAACCATCTCAGGACCTATAAAGGCTCCACTGGAAAGGAGAACCATATCGGTTCAGCAGTTAGCGAAATCCTTCTCTAGATACAAAAAAGCTTACTAATTTATATAGTTAACTAGCGGATACGGCCCTAGAGGCCTCTAGGGGCACTTGAGGAGGGGAGAGTCAAATTTGATAATCCAATTTTATTATTACATATATTAGATTTAAAAAGAAAAATTTTAAAAAATTTGGGGGGGGGGAATAATTTTTTTTTTTTTTGGGGGGGGGTGGGTTTCCTCCTCCCATTTTTATTTTTAGTTTTAAAAAATTTTAAAAAAAGTTTTTTGGGGAGTTTAATTTTTTTCTAGGGGCAATTTCTCTTAGGAGGGTGGTGGTACCCTCCCCCAAAATAGTTATAAACCTTCCTAGAACCTATGAGAAGCTACCCTGTTAAGGAGAACCCGATCGGTTCAGCGGTTAGCGAGATCTTTTGGTACAAACACACAGACACACAAACAAACAGACACACATCCTGTTACTTTAGTATAAGGATATCACCCAAACCCCCTTTTTTTAACCCCCTCCCCTTTTTCTCTCACCCTAAAAGGGGGATGCCCAAAACTGCCCAAAAGGACCTTATATTGGGCGGCCCAAAACTGCCCGCCCAAAATGACAACCCTGATGTCTATGGATACCATTTAAACCCATAGTCTAAAGTCACTCTAAGTACTCATACGAGTGCCCCAAAGTCAGGCAACCTTAACCGGTAGAAGGAGTGGACCCAGCTCAAACTTGCTTTAATAAAAGATGCTCTAAATGCCATCAAGAATGATCACACAAAGTTATATCTCAACCCTAGCTCCGCTAGTATTCTGCCAAAGACGAGATACCAGAGCGAGTATACAGGTAGTCTGACTTACAGTCAGATTGACTACTGTATAGCATTTGACACTAGCACTAGTGCTGGTACCTTGTCTTTGGTGCTCTTCTACGGGAGTAAGGGTTGAGATATCAATGTCTAGTCTTCGCCAGGGTGTCAGTCAGGCATCTGGTAGTACTCTCCTTGCTTGGGGTGCCGGTATTTAAACTATCATGAAACACAGAGAAAAGACAGAGCTTGTAAGACAAAAGACAGAGGTTGTATTATGAGCTGTGTCTTTTCTCTTGCAAGTTTTGTTTTTCTAATACAAGCTCTGTCTTTAGTGGATTCTGGCCTCACAAAAGACACGACTTGTGAGAGAAAAGACAGAGGTTGTATTACTAGCTGTGTCTTTTCTCTTGCAAGTTTTGTCTTTTCTATTACAAGCTCTGTCTTTAGTGGATTCTGGCCTCACACGACTTGCAAGAGAAAAGGCTTGTTATAGAAAAGACACAGCTTGTAAGAGAAAAGACAGAACTTGCAAAAACAGGTTCATTTGTGGTCCTGTCTTTTCTTACAATCTCTGTCTTTTCTCTTGCAAGTTGTGTATTTTGAGAGGCCAAAATCCTCAAAAGAAAGAGCTTGTAATAGAAAAGACACGAAAAGATTGTATTACAAGCTGTGGGTTTTCTCTTGCAAGTTTTGTCTTTTCTATTACAAGCTCCGTCTATTGTGGATTCTGGCCTCACAAAAGACATGAACCTGTTTTTGCAAGTTCTGTCTTTTCTATTACAAGCTCTGTCTTGTACTGACATTGAAAAGACACAGCATGTATGTGAAAAGACAGAACTTGCAAAAACAGGTCCTGTCTTTTCTTACAAGCTGTGTCTTTTATCTTGCAAGTTTTGTCTTTTGAGAAGCCAAAATCTACAAAAGACAGAGCTTGTAAGAGAAAATGACACAACTTGCAATCACTAAAGACAGAGGTTGTATTACAAGCTGTGTCTTTCTTTTGCAAGTTTTGTCTTTTGAGAGGCCAAAATCCGCATAAGACTGAGCTTGTAAGAGAAAAGACAACTTGCAATCACAAAAGACAGAGGTTTTATTACAAGCTCTTAGAAGTTTTGTCTTTTCTATTACAAGGTCTGTCTTTTGTGAATTTTGGCCTTTTAAAAGACAAAACTTGCAAAGAAAAGACACAGCTTGTAAGAGAAAAGACAGAACTTGTAAAAACAGGTTCATTTGCAGTCCTGTCTTTTCTTACAAGCTCTGTCTTTTCTCTTGCAAGTTGTGTCTTTTGTAAGGCCAGAATCCACAAAAGACAGAGCTTGTAAGAGAAAAGACACAGCTTGTAAAAGACACTACTTGCAAAAGACAGAGCTTCCTAGGGGTAGTGGAACTACACCCCCATTATACAATCATAAACAGGGTTATTTAGGTTGAGTGTTGAGTTGTAATCAAATAATCTTATTAAGTTATTTTCTTAATGATAACCCATTGTATAATAATGAAATGGTTCATGATTAAGAACAGCTTGACTTAATAAGAGCATTTGAATACAACATCTACCTATGACCTTTTTTTTATACGCGAAAAAAATTACCCTTATATACGCGGAAAAAAATGAAGATCAAGGTCTTCATGAAGATCTTATTATTTTGGTGCCACTGAAGATTTTGAAAAGTAATGCAGGTATGTCTATGACACAGCTATACTCAAGCTGAATCATTTCCTTAATTCCAACATTTAGTACCCTTCCTCATATATTTTAATACAAAATAAGATTTGATAAAAATCATATAAATGCGCAGCAATAAAAGTTACAATTTTTAGATTGTATCTACTTTTTATTCAAACATATAGGTAACAAAAATGACATAGAAAATCTTCTGTAAGATATATAACGCGTTAAACAACATAGCGACTGCATTGCTAATGATAGGGATGTCTGTTGAACAAACATGTTCTAATTATAAGGTTGCTATTCAACTTAAAAAATATAATCTTATGCTATGAAAGCATGCAAAAATGCACCCCCATCCAAATTCCCGTAGAAGCCTATATTCCTCATTCAATATGCTATCAAGGAAGAAAAAGTATTATGGTAAAATTAGAGTAAAACACTAGAGGGGGAAGGGGTTAAATCACTGTCACTGTGAGCTACAATTGAATCAAGACAAAAGTAAGTGCCGAGCCCTGGGACCTATGTAGGGTGAAAATAGACATAAATCCTTGATGATTCCAGGTGGAGACAAAATATTTCAGCGGGGTCTTTTGGTTTTTTTTCAATTTTAAGTTCTGAAAAAAAAATTGAAAAAAT
Source organism: Acartia tonsa (assembly GCF_053477335.1). Taxonomy (NCBI): domain Eukaryota; kingdom Metazoa; phylum Arthropoda; class Copepoda; order Calanoida; family Acartiidae; genus Acartia; species Acartia tonsa. The sequence goes on from NC_137261.1 coordinate 26,610,221, forward strand.
ATGAAAATCTTTAATAAAAAACAAACAAAAAATAATTTTCAATATTTTTTTTCACTGAAAGATACAAACAACTTATATACATACCATAAGCTTTAAAACAATCATAATTTTCAAATTTAGACCTTTAATATAACGATTTTTAGAAAAAACCTAACAACAAATTCTAACATACTTCTGATCAACATAGCAATAAAATGTCTTTTGCAAAATCTTTATCATCAAAAATAAATAGCACTTACTAAAGACTTTTTTTCATTTAAACTTATACTTTTTGCATTAATTAAATTTAAAGATTGATTTTTTTAAAAAGAAAGGTTGCGTGATTTTTTATTCATAATTTATTGCCCAATTTTAAGATTCAGACAAAAAACCTTACTGATTTATATCATGTAATACTCTACTAGCAGCGGCTATGCCTCTAGAGGCATATAGGGGCCCTTGGGTTGGGGGGGAAGTCGAACCCCCCTTACAATTACAGTTTTTTTTTAAAGAAAAAGTTAAAAATATTTATTTTAGAGAGTTAATTCTCTTGGGATGGTGATGGTACCCTTCCCCAAAATAGTTATAAACCTTACCAGGACATATGAGAAGCTAACATGTAAAGGAGAACCATATCGTTTCAGTGGTTAGTGAGATCCCTTGGTGCACAAAGACTCACATAGAACCTGTTACTTTATTACTTTATAAAGATACATATATACACAGAAGCTCTACAATCAGAGTATGTCTGTTTGTACATCAGTCTGTATAAAAACAATACAGAATATATTTATTTGGTACTAGCGGCTACGCCCCTAGAGGCCTTTAGGGGCACTTGAGAGGGGAAGAAGTGGTTGAATTCTACAATTAGATTTTTATTTTAGGCTTAAAAAAAAGTTATTTTTGTGTGTGTGTATGGGTTCCTTTTTTAGGGGGTGATTTCTCCTAGGATGGTGGAGGTATCCTCCCAAAAAAGTTATAAACCTTCCAAGGACCAATGAGAAGCTACATAGAAAAAAAGAACCATTGATCATTGTTACATACTATTCAGGGATCTAAAGGGATAAGACAATGACCACTAAATTAATTTACATTCCCAAATATGATACATGGATATCCCTTCTTAATGTTTCAGTTAATGGTTGAAATGTTGGGCACTAAATTTCATAATCCATACAAACAAAAATCGCTACAAGTCCCCTAAGTAGTTAAGCCAATGAATAACAAATTGCTATATGAAACTATGGGACATAGTCTAATAAACAGCCCATTGTCCCATCTTGCTCTGATTAATATATCTTTGCATCTGTATGTTACACTTGCTAATTTCTTTATTTGTATTCTTTTAAACTAAGAGCATCACTAATTATGGATGTTGTCTTCTTTTTTTTTCCTTGTTAAATCCAATTACCTAACTCTGGATATTCTTTGAGGTTGATAATTACAATTATGTTTTATAAAATGGAAAAAGAACACTTTAATCATAATTCAAGATAAAAATTATTTTATCACTAGCGGTTTTGCCCCTAGAGGCATCTAGGGGCCCTTGATAAGTGGGGGGAAGTTGACCCCTCCCCTACTTTCAGTTGTAGTATGTAAAAGAAAAAGTTTTTTTTAAATGTTGGGTAGGAACTCTTTTTTTTCTAAACTCAAAACTTCTCAGGACCATGGAAAGCTGGAACCAAAAGGAGAACTACATCAGTTAAGCGGTTATAAAGAATCTTCGGTACCGACAGACACCCACACACATATACACACAAACAGACAGACACAGAAACTGTTACTTTTATAGAAGGATTAATAGACACTAAACTACTCCTTTATATGTTGATCCTATTATCAGTCTAAAAGATAGGTCAATAAAGAAGAACCAAATTGGTCCAGCGCGGCGGTTAGCAAGAACTTTAGGCACACACAGAAAAAAACACATGGACATCCTATCTTTTTTATACAGGGATATAACTTTTAAACAATAGCAAATTTTTTTTTTTTAGATGATATTTCTCTCTCTGCTTTAAAGCACTATTTATGATACAAAATATATTGATGTCTGTTTGTCCATCTTTCTGACGCTTAAGAACTGATATGGTTCTTTTTTACTTTACTATGTAGCTTCTCATTGGTCCTTGGAAGGTTTATAACTTCTTTTGGGATGGTACCTCTACCTCCCTAAGAGAAATCGCCCCTTAAAAAAGGACCCCACAACACATAAAAAAACCTTTTTCTTTTTAAGCCTAAAATAAAAACATAGTTGTTGAATTCAACCCCTTCTTCCCCTCTTAAGTGCCCCTAAAGGCCTCTAGGGGCGTAGCCGCTAGTACCAAATAAATATATTATGTATATATATATTATTTCGCAGCCGGCTGTAAAAAACACTTTCAAAGCCGAAAAAAGGTAAAAATATATGTTGACAGCTCTAGACCCCTTTTTACTAAAAATAAACTCCTAAAACCCTTTTTTCTTCCAAGATTAACCCCTACCTAAAAAAAACTCAGAATATATGTAATTTGGCTTCAAATTATATTTATCAATTTAATACTTGAGATAAATATTTTAATACGGAAAAAAATCACTAAACTTTTCAAATTGAAAATCAATTTAGATAGATACATAGATAGATAGATAGATAGATAGATAGATAGACAGATAGATCGATAGACAGATAGATAGATCGATAGATAGATAGATATAGATTTAGATAACACAAAGTTTGCTAGATTAATGCAATTGAATAACGTATATAGATTTAATTTGTATGGCTACTATTTAAATAAAACCCAACACAGTAAGGTTGGTGTGCTACATTTCCTAAACAATGATGACAACATCCATAAAAGCGAAGCTCTGAAACGATATGACAGAAGAACATTAACTGTTGTTGAGTGTCAGAACTGAATATACGAAATATGAAAATATAAGGTTTGACAAAATTATACGTAAATGTGTTGCAAAACTTCTTAAATACAGAATTCTGTTTAAGGACATACTGACATTTTTAATACTTGATTATAGAGATGCTTCGCTCATAATATTGTACCTTATAGTAATAGGAATCAGTAATAAAACAATCAGATCAATCGGATGATTTATCACATAAAAAATTGTTACTAAAAAAGTAAAAAATCAACATGTTTAAAATGGACGTACGGACATTCTGGTAACGATTATAGAGTTGCTACGCTTTCTAAATCGTACCTAACTACTACAGGAATCACCATGCAAAGTTTGAAATCGATAGGACAATCCTAACATGCCTAAATTAACGAATAAAAGCTAACTATCTCGGACGGACGGACGTACGGACCGACCCTAATTATAGAAAAGCTTCGCTTTTAAAAATGGGTTTTTGAATATTTGAATGATGGGTAGATATTTCAGGGATGGAAAGGACATTGGAATGTAAACTTCGCTGGTACTTAAAGCTTTCTAACTTCTTTATCGTATTTGTTGACTAAAAAACTTTGGGTACTTTTATTAAATTTTTATTTGTTTGTTTCAAATTTTTCAACAATTGATGTAGATGTAGGGTAATTTAATTTATCGTTATTGAGAATGTTGTTTATAAATACATCCTCCAATATCTTATCCCTTAAGGTCCAAGAAATGTTAAAAACTTATTTATAACCCTCCGTCCCCTTTCAACTTTTAAGTACTCCCTTTTTAAAAGCGAAGCTTTTCTACAATTAGGGTCGGTCCGTACGTACGTCTGGAACGGATAGCTTTTTTCGTTAATTTAGGCATGTTAGAATTGTCCTATCGGTTTCAAACTTTTCATGGTGATTACTGTAGTAGTTCGGTACGATTTAGAAAGCGTAGCAACTCTATAATGTCCGTAAGGTCATTTTAAACATGTTGATGTTTAACTTTTTTAACAACAAATTTTTATCAGATAAAGTTATCCGATTGATCTAATTTTTTAGAACACTGTTTTCTAAGATAACAAAATACAATGTTATAAGCTAAGCATCTCTATAATAAAGTCAGAAAAACGTAAGTATGTCCTTAAACATTATCCTATTTTTATGCAGTTTTTCAACAAATTTACTTACAATTTTGATTCGACATTTATACATTTATGTTCTGATTTTTCAGTTCTGGCACTCTACAAGTGTTAATGTTCGTTTGTCCTACCGTTTCAGAGCTTCGCTTTTATGAATGTTGTCATCCTTGTTACAATTGACTTTTAACAAAAAAACGAAGCCTTACTATAATTAGGGTTAGTCCGTCCGTCCGTCCGAACTCCGTCTGGAACGGATAGCTTTTTTTGTTAAATTAGGCATTGTCTTATCGATTTACACAATTTATAAAGCATAGCTACTCTATAATCGTTACTAGAATGTCCGTACGTATATTTTAAACATGCTGATTTTTAAAAGCGAAGCTTTTCTATAATTAGGGTCGGTCCGTCCGTCCGTCCGTACGTCCGTCCGTACGTCCGTCCGTACGTCCGTCCGTCCGTCCGTCCGAGATAGATAGCTTTTATTCGTTAATTTAGGCATGTTAGAATTGTCCTATCGATTTCAAACTTTGCATGGTCATTCCTGTAGTAATTAGGTACGATTTAGAAAGCGTAGCAACTCTATAATCATTACCAGAAAGTCAGTACGTCCATTTTAAACATGTCGATTTTTTTCCTTTTTTAACAACAAATTTTCATGTGATCCAATCATCCGATTGATCTGATTTTTGGTACATTAATTCCTGGGACAATAAAGTATAATGTTATAAGCGAAGCAACTCTATAATCAAGTCCTAAAAATGTAAGTATGTCCATAAACATTATCCTGTATCAAGCAGTTTTTCAACAAATTTACTTACTATTTTGGTTCAAATCTTATACATTTATATTCTGATTATTTAGTTCTGTCACTATACAAATTTTAATGTCCGTTTTTCCTACTGTTTCAGTGCTTCGCTTTTATGGATGTTGTCATCCTTGTTAAGTTTTTAAACAACTAATTTTATGTTATATAATTGTCCTTAAACATTATCCTGTATTTCAGCAGTATTTTAATAAATTTACTTATAATTTTGATTCGTCTTTTATACATTTACAATCTGATTATTCAGTTCAAAACTCTAAAAATTTCAATGTTCATTTGTCCAACCGCTTCAGAGCTTCGCTTTTATGGATATTGTCATCCTTATTTTTACAGAAAAAGAACTTTCAATAGCTTAGTGGGTGGGAGATATCTGACACCTTTTTTCCAACAAATGTTCCCTTGTTAAGTTTAACCAATTAATTTTATTACTTTCAACACATATTTTCATTTTTCTAGAAATATAGATATTTTTTAAATCTGAAATGGCTAGATTAAAAAAAAAGTAAGTATAAAACAGACAGCCATATCGATAGACAAATAGAGAGATAGAGGACAATTAAAGTGTTAAAAGATTAACAGACAGATAGATAGAAAGATGGATAGACTTTTTTCAACCTCATAAATCCCTGAATAAGTTTCTGTGACCTATTTAAAGTCACCCTGAAAAATAAAGAAATATTATTTATAAAAAGATATATTGGGTTGGAGGTAAGAAGGGAGTGGATTGGGTCAGGGGGGGTGGAAAGGGGGTAATCGTTATTTTTAGCTCGCTGCAAGTTTCATTTTATTATAGAACACGAAAATCTGATGTAAAAGCCAAGTAATAATTTGTCCATAGTAAGGTCGGCACTGGGCAGTTTCAATTTTAAATGTTTATAGTTAAGAGTCCCTTTAAAACAACAAAATTTTAAGCAGTATGTTCATATGAAATATGTACAAAAAAAACGTTTTTTATTGAAATTTAAAAAATCACAACCGGACATTACTGCACAAGAAATAGTTTTATTAATAGTTTTACTTAACCTAATACCAAATCATATGGGTCCTAACCATTTTTAATAACCATTTTCAAACAGGCCTAAAATAATGATCCAGATGTTAGGACATATTTATCGAAGATGTTTGCTTTGACAATGTTTCATGGTTCAAAAGTTAATAGTTGTTTAATATAATCTAGGCATTAGACTTTATATACGACCATCCTAATAGATTTTTAAAATCGAAGTTTTTCTATAATTAGGGTCGGTCCGTCCTTCTGTACGTCCGTATCAGTTAGCTCTTTTTGTTCATTTAGATATTGTCCTACCGTTTTCAAACTTTGCATGATGATTCCTATGATAGTAAAGTACGATTTAAGATACGTAGCAACTCTATAATTGTTTCTTGAAAATCCGTACTGTCATTTAAAACATTCAGATATTTAATTTTTAAATGCGAAACTTTTCAATAATTAGGGTAGGTCCGTCCGTCCGTACTCTCATTCGTAACCGTTAGCTCTTTTCATTAATTTGGACAGGATAAAATTGGCCTATTGTTTTCAAACTTTGCATTGATGATTCCTATAATAGTTAGGTACAATTCAGAAAGCACAACAACTCTATAATCGTTATCAGAATATCTGTACGTACATTTATAATATGTTGATTTTTAAGTTTTTTGACTACAATATTTCATGTGATTTAATTATCCTATTCATCTGGTTTTTAGAATACTGATTCCTAGGACAACAAAATACATTGTTATAAGCCAAGCATCTCTATAATCAAGTCCTAAAAATGTAAGTATGTCCTTAAGCATTATCCTGTATTTAAGCAATTTTTCTTCCAATTTTGTTTATGCTTATACATTTACATTCTGCTTATACAGTTCTTGCACTTTACAAGTGATAACGTTCGTTTGTCTTTCCTTTTAATTACAACATTTTTTTGTATGATATCTTTATCCTATTCATTTGATTTTTTGCAATATTATAAGCGAAGGATCTTCATAATTTTATCCTAAAATGTAAGAATGTCCTTAAACAGAATCCTGTATTTAACATATATACAATCTATGTTAATGTTCGTTTGTCATACCATTTAAATTTATAGCTTCGCTTTTATGGATGTTGCCATCCTAGTTTTTTTTTAATTTCAATTTCTGACAGCCATACTAACCATCAGAAGTTACCAAAGGAGGAGAAGGAATTGTTTAAAATATCCTTAACCTTAATATAGACCAAGGTGAATCTTCCCTAAATTTTGTAGCCTTCAGAATAGCCGTTTTTAAGATCTAATATCATACTTACATAAATGAATTCACAGCCCGAGGTTGATTTTTCTTTTTACTTTATTTATTAAAAAAATATTTTAATAGCAAAGCTCTTTAAAACTGACTTTGTATGGCCGTTCAAAATTAGAAACATTATTTAATAACAAAATGTTTATAAAAAGTGAAGCTATTCTAAAATATATAAGGAGTGTTAAAAAACCAATCGCTTCCCTTTTTTCAATAAATCCTTCAGTTTTGGTCAATAACTTATAAAAAATAGCACAATTCATGCCCAAGCAATGACAATGAGAAATAAACATTAAATTTTGAATTTACTCACCTCTCCATAGTGCTAAAGCTAGAGTCCTAGCCCTTGTGGAGAATTTTTCTCGAAAATTTAAAAAGAAAAAAACGTCTTAAGTACTTTTAATCTTGTAGATAGACCCCATAATGCGTATTTTTTTATGGGGCATGTGAAGACCTTTCTATAGACACCTTAACCAGTTTTCTAACACAATCCTAGCCAATTTGGCAAAAAAAAAGAATGGCCTGTCAAACATCAAGAACTAGGCAGAGCTGTCATGTCTCAGTGTATGCTGGTTCTGTCTTTTTTTTCTTCACAAGGCCTAAATCTCGAGCTTTAGTACTCTGGAGAGGTGAGTAGATTCAAAATTCAATGTTGATTTCTCATTTTTATTGCTTGAGCATGAATTGTGTTATTTAAAAGCGAAGCTTTTCTATATTTAGGGTCGGGTTGTCTGTCCGTCCGCCTCTAACAGTTAGCTGTTTTCGTTAATTTAAACAGGATAGAATTTTCCTATTGATTTTTAACTTTGCAAGCTGATTCATGTAACCGTTAGGTACGATTAGAAAGCGCAGCAACTCTATAAACGTTACCAGAAAGTCCGGACGTCAACTTAAAAAAAGCTGATTTTTAAATTAAACTAATTTTTGAATGTTAAAATTATCTTTTTCACCTATTTTTTTTTAATACTGATTCCTATTACAACAAGGTATATGTTATAAGCGAAACATCTTTATAATCAAGTCCTAAAAACGTCAGTATGTTCTGAAACAGTATTATGTATTTAATCAATTTTGCAACAAATATACTTACAATTTTGTATAGACATATGCATTAGATTTAGTTTATTCAGTTCTGACACTCTACAAGTGTTAAAGTTCGTTTGTCCTTCCATTTCAGCTTTTATGGATGTTGTCATCCTTTTTTATAGGTTTTTGACCAAAACTATAGGATTTATATTGAAAAAAGTGAAGCGATTGTTTTATTAACACCCTTTATAAATTTATGTCCATCCATCTGTATCTGTATAAAACTGGGGGGGAAATAAATTTCTAGGCTGCTATTCAAGTTAAAGAGCCTAAAAATTTCATGAGAATGCCCTATGCCGATGAGCGCCAGTTCATAATTTTTTGCTCTGATAGTCATTTGATTTATTTGGGAAATTTTAAATTACTTAGCTACTATTCAAGATAGATAACTAATTTGTTTGATTACAAATTTCTTAATGGATGAGAATCTACTCTCTACTCTACTCTGTAGGTCAGTCTGTTGGAAATGCTCTGATGGTCATTTGATTTGTATTGGATTTGTAATGTCGTTTTATCCGTTTGTCTTTACATCCTTCCTATGAAGCAGAAAGCTTCGACTAATTCTTAAACACATAATAGTTTTTTGTGGCATCATATTATAAAAAAGCTTTCTGCGGATTTGTAGAAAACTGGATATAGTAATGAGATAGATATTTAGATAGATAGATAGATGGATAGATAGATAGATAGCTAGATAGTTAGATAGCTAGATAGCTAGATAGATTGATAGTTAGATAGCTAGATAGATAGCTAGATAGATAGATGAATAGAAAGTTAGAACGGTAGATAGAAATATAGATATATAGAAAGATAGATACATAGATAGATAGATGGATTAATAGATAGCCAGATGTTGTCATCCTTGTTTTATCATACAACCAATGAATAATCTAATGTATATAGTCCGATTTTCCAAAATTTTTTAATTTTTCCCATTGTTATGAGCATCTTTTATGTAATTTACTTTAACCGTCATCATTATACAAAGTATGTGTTTATTTTCTCCAATAAATCTATTCTTGATTACGTTTTCACCTGATTTTTTGTGCTTCGCTACTTATGGATGTTGTCATCCTTGTTTTATCTTACAACCAATGAATAAAAGTAACACAGAAACTTTGATAGGAAATTGACACCATATTCATATGCGCTGTACTAAATCAATCATTACTTGGACTTTTTTAACCAAATTAGTTTTTTTAGGTTTTTGATAATTAAAACAACCCCCTTAAGTTAATCATTACAATAAAATACAATTTTAAAATTTATTTACTGTTTAAATATGCATAAATATGACGTTTTTACTGACAATTTGGTTGAGTTTTACTCAAAGCATATTGCATGTTGACAATAAAATGATTATAACTTAAGTTCTATTTGAGACAAATTGATGAAATAAAAAGTATATTCAATTTGATTATGCTGAGAAGTCACTTATTGGTTTTAAAAAATAATAAATTCTTTTGATTGGGGGGGGGGCGTTGAGTATCGAAATAAAGAAACTAATGTAAATTTCTTTTTTTTCTGATGGGTTTTAATGATTCATATAGCAGCAAAACTGTTTTTAGCGAATAGCCCTTTGTCTGTCTGTCCTTTTGTCTGTCTGTCCCTCCCCTTGTCTGTCCATCTGTCTAACTGCCTCTTTTTCAGATTTCAATGATTCATCTAGCATAGCCTAATTCTAATTAGTTAATACAAGTATGAGAGCTCTATCCTGTCTCAATAACTTTTTTATCCTAAGTAAAATTTGTACAGTACAGTTGTACAGAATAAGATTTTTTTATTAAAGTCTCAAAATTAAAATTAAAAAAAACAGCTGATCATTTTTGTGGATTTTTCATAAAATTACTTTTTTACCCAAATTTTCATACTTTTTCCCCCAAAAAATCACACTATTCTCACATTTCCAGCTTAGGTATTCTAAATTTATGCAAAAAAAAGTATAATAGATGACAGCTATAACAAGATCCATAACCTCAATTTACTATTCTAAGATTTGTAGGTAAAACATAGATCCTGGATGTGATAAAAGGATCCTCTGAGGTTCCACCAAAGAAGTTTAAACAAATCAGAATCAGCAATGATTTTGTACAATGTTTTCATTATAGTATTGACAAGTAAATCACTTCTACATACCAAGCATATGGAGGACTGGTAAAATTATTTCATTACTGAAACCAGGGAAACCTGACAATCAGGGTTCCAGCTACTGCCCTGTCACACTTCTTTTTCCTGCCTGCATGATTCGTCCCTACCTGAATGATGCTGTTAAACTTGCAGACCAACATTATGGCTTTCACACAGGCAGGTTCACTACCACTGCCTTACAGAGTATTAAAACCTTAATCAACAATAGCCTAAACAATAAGAAACCACTTTTTAGAACAGTGCCAGTTGTCATTTATCTTTCAAAGGCTTTTGACACTGTAAACAATTAAGTTCTACTGTATAATATTAATGTACTAGACTTGACTGAGTACATGAAATGTTTTCATGTGAATACCTTAGAGGTAGGCAACAATTTGTTGTTATCAGAGGATCTAGATCTGCGTACAAATCTGCCAAACAGGCTGTCCTACAAGGAGAGGTCCTATACCCTGTACTCTTCAATCCGTAAATTACATCAATGCCAACAACTCCAACAGCATACGTCCCCTTATTGATCCTTATGTCAAGGACATTAAAGCTTACTTAGCAGTCTTTGATGATTGGTTAAAAAGTCAGAACCCATAAATTTCTCCAGCTAAATCATCTGCAATAGTCTTTACAGCCTTTTCGAATGAAGCAGGCACTGTAGTTATTGTAGAGGTCAATGTTAAAACAGTACCATAAGTCAGACATCCTAAGTTCTTAGGTGTTATATGTGACAATCTTTTCTATATTGACCATCTTATTAAGTAGCCTAGAAACAAAGTAAACTCTAAATGTCTATCTGTGTGTCTGTCTGTCCGTCCGTCTGAAGCTTAAGATCTCAGTAACCACTGTACCGATCGGATTCTACTCTTCAGGGTATATACCTATTGGTCCTGCGGTGGATTTAAGCTATTTTCTTAGGGGGTGGGACACCCCCAACCCCCCCAAAAACCAAAAAATCCCCCCATTTTTTTTTTTTTTTTTTTTTTTTACAAATTTTACGAATTTATGAATTTTACGAATTTTACGAATTTTGCGAATTTAATCGCAAAATGTTTTCCTGCTGGGTAGGTGCGAAAATTTGTGATCCGTTCTGCTGGGTAAGTAATAGAAGATGTAATTATACCTCTTGGGGCAAAGCCCCTAGAGGCTAGGGGCGAAGCCACTAGTAGAAAATAAGTCAGCAAGGAATCAATATTGAGCAAGATAACTTTTCAATATTACAAGGAAAACTTTATACAGAATCATTGCTGATTCTGAAGCATGTTAGTTTCAACTTCATTGGTGGAACCTCAGAGGGACATCTATATACAGCCAGGAACTATGCTATAACAATTCATGAGGCATGTAGGAGGGACATGAAAAGTGAGTATTTTTTTGTGTTGACTACCAAAACAAACTTAAGTTTAATTTAACTGTTTAGACATTAATTCAAATAACAACTTCAAATAACTATTACCAAACTTCTAGACTACAAATCTTAGATTAGTCAATTGATTCTTTAAGATCTTGTTATTGATGATAACATAATCTTTGGTTCAGCTGTCATCTATTATACTTTTCTTTGAAAAAATTTAGATTAACTAAGCTGTAAATATGAGAACATTGTGATTTTTTGGGGGAAAAACTATGAAAATTTGAGGAAAAAAGTAATTTTTAAAAAAATCTACAAAAATGATCAGCTGTGATTTAATGAAAGTTATGGGCTGAACTGTCATACACTCCTGGTCATAGAAATATGTGTCTTGTCATACTTAACTCAAAAAAAACTGTTTCCTATCCAGGACACCGGTGCTTAGCTGTTTTTTGCCTATTTTCAGGGCAAATTCATCATTAATTATGTAGGAATCAACTTTTAAAAAAAATGTTTTTGGTTTACTTCATGGTAAGTGATAGCAATAACCATTTTTAAAATTTCTAGTACCAGCCGCTAAACAGCTAGAAACGGCTGAACATGGCTGGCGACGAACAAGAGTATTATGTTTAGATAGGGCTTGTGACATGTCTTTGGGTAGGTTTTTAGAGGTGCTGAGCTCAAAAATACCAACAAGAATTGTGACAGACCATCCATATGGCAACTAGGAAATGGCTGAAAACAGCTGGCAGCGATCAGGAGTATAATGTGTAGATAGGACCTGTGACATGCCTTTGGGTAGGTTTATAGGGGTGCTGTGGCAGCTGGGATACGGCTGAAAACAGCTGGCAGCAGTCAGGAGTATTATTTGTATATAGGGCTTGTGATGTGTCTTTGGGTAGGTTTTTAGATGTGCTGAGCTCGAAAATCCCAACAGGAATTGTGACCGCCCATCCATATGGCAGCTGGGAAATGGCTGAAAACGGCTGAGCTCAAATATACCAATAAGAATTGTAACCAACTATCCATGTGGCAGCTGGGATAAGGCTAAAAACAGCTGGCAGCAGTCAGGAGTATTAATTGTAGATAGGACTTGTGATCTTTGTGTCTTTGGGTAGGTTTTTAGGGGTGCTGAGCTAAAAAATAACAATAAGAATTGTGACCGACCATCCATATGGTAGCTGGGAAACAGCTACAGCTCAGCTGTTTGCCATGTTTTGTGGAAAATTAAGGATATGTGAACATCAAAAATTTTTATTGAAAAAACTTTTTCAATTAAAATTTAAACCTATTTTGTTGAAAATATCAATAATAGAAAAGTTAAAAGTCCTTACATAGTTGTTCTACATCCAAAACTGCTAAAAACGGCCAAAGAAACAGCTATGAAAATCTAAAAATGGTACAAAACCAGCTGTAGTTATTACGAAAATGCCATATGGATGGGCGGCCACAAAAATTAGTAGAATATTTGAGCTCAGCACCCATAAAAACCTACCCATAGTTATGTCACAAGCCCTATATTCAACTCATACTTTTGGCTATACCTTGCCGTTGTAAGCCGTTTTCAAATATTTAACAGCTAAATATAGAATTAAACAGGTTTATAATAAGTATTTTGATGAAAAAAGCTAAAATTTCAATTGAAAAAGTGTACTTTTACTGCAATATTCTATGTTTAGGTTTCCTGGAAAATACCAAAAAAATGGTTGAATAGCTGAACTATAGCTGTTACCCAGCTGACATAGAGACAGGCACTCAATTTTTGGTAGTAGTTTTGGGCTTGGCACCCATTAAAACCTATATCTAGACATGTCACAAGCTTATCTATTATTAAAACTTTTAGATTTTCATAGCCATTTCTTTAGCCATTTTTAGCAGTTTTGGATGTATAACAGCAATGTATGGACATTTAACTTTACTATTGTTGATATTTTCAACAATATAGGGTTAAAATGTTAATTGAAAAAGTTTGATTCTATAAAAATATTTGATGGTCACAGATCCTTAATTTTCCACGAAATATGGCAAACAGCTGAGCTACAATCATGAAAAATGATAAAAAGTAACAAAGCACATTTTTTACATCAGTTGGAATTATTTTTATCATCTAGTTTCTGATTTACAGATTTTTTTATGCGTTTTTTACCAACCAATCAGTATCCAAATTTATTTTAGCTTATTATATACAGGGTGTTTTTTTTAATAGGACAAAAGTATTGCTTAATATAACCCATTTGCCAAACAGTGCGATCCAGTGGGACATCCAAAAAATTTAAAATTGACTTTTATCTATCCTAGGAATTAATAATGGCTGTAAGTAGACAGCTAGAAAAGAAATTTAAAAAAAAATTAATTTTTGGCAGACCATTTTTTAAAAAAGTTGTGAAAAATTTTGGTATTATCCTCTAACCTAACCTAAAATAGTTGTTCGGCGGGGGGGATGGGAGGGAAGTACTCAAATTTTCAAAATTGAAAAAAAAATCTAAGAGGATAATGCCAAAATTTCTTTTCAGTTTTGATGATTTTCCAGATTTTTTTACACAATTTTTCCAAAGCAACAAAAAATACATTTATGTTCATTTTATGAAAATAATTTTTGATTGAGATACTTTTCAGATACCTGTACCAATGTCGAATTAAAGAATAGTTATTTCTCGTATCGTATTATAAACGGCTTTCCACAGATATAGAATGTACAATTATAAGATTATTATAACTAGTTATTTTAGCCACGTGGTGCCGAAGGCACCGGCTAAAAAATGCGTAATTATGTTAATATTCTTATACAAACTTTAAATGAAGATAGCTAGACTTAGAGTAAAGGTATTAACACAAAATCAAAACTTTATAAAAAATTATGTTATTGTTGTTTATATCTGTAAAAAAAAATATTTGAAAACATGCCTTACAAGTGTCCTATTTTACTTATACTGGACCTACCTAAAAATTCCAGGACTCGTACTGGGTGCACCTGACGCAATATTCTTGTTCACAAACATTGTTTGCATTGAAAAAATATTTACATGGACGTTGATTTTGTTAAAATATTCAAATCCTAACTAAAGTTATGAAGGTTTATAGATTTTTTAAAAATAGGGTAGCTTCGCTCTTCCAATACCATCAGACATACTTACCAAATGCACATTAGAAGTCAACAGGAGCAAAATTTAAGTTATTTCCTAGCTAAAGCAAAAAAATTACATCATTTTCTCAAATACAGTGTGTTTTTTTTTATGAGCACTTTTTTGAAAGCAATTTTACCCCACTTATAGTTATCAGAATTTAATGATTAATGGCTTATTTTCTTCGTTTTTTAAAGGAAATTATGAAACAACCAAAAAAATTACAGTTTTTGTTGAAAAAGTACAGTAAAGTTGAAAATTAAAAACTTAGGTGTCAACATCTAAAAATGGTTTTAGCGCATTTTTCTTATGTTCAAATATTCTACCTTTCGCAAGAATGGCTGCAAAACGCTTCAAAATTGAGATATAGAGCTATAAATTTATACAGATACTATTGGGGACATGTAATAGAATAGGTCAAAGTTTGAAGGCCATATCTCAATCAGGGAGAAAGTACTGGCCCCCCAAAGTCGACTACTGAAAATCCAATTTTGAGCATAAGAAAAATGCGCTAAAACCATATTTAGATGTTGTCACCTAAGTTTTTAATTTTCAACTTTACTGTACTTTTTCAACAAAAACTGTAATTTTTTTTGGTTGTTTCATAATTTCCCTTAAAAAACGAAGAAAATAAGCCATTAATCATTAAATTCTGATAACTATAAGTGGGGTAAAATTGCTTTCAAAAAAGTGCTCATAAAAAAAAACACACTGTACAAGCCTATTTATTGAAGTTTACTTTTGTTTACTCTTAATGTCCCGTTTTTAGGCAAAAGATCGCACTGTGTTCCATTGACAGAAATTAATAATCTATATCTTAATTTCTTCATTGGGTTGGGGCAATTTGTATAAGAAAAAATATTTAGCAATTTTCAACAAATTATGCCTTAAAAACCGGTTTTTCCAAAGTATCTATTATTGGAAGATTTTTGGATCATTACCAATTTAAAGAGTGTGCAAAAATGTGTACATTTTTTAAAATCAAATTGCGCAGCTTGTGTTAATAGTAGAAAAATAGTAGAAAATACCATTAAAATTTTCATAAACTCTAGTTTTTGGAAGTATATGTATCATATTCATGCTATTTGTATAATAGAAGCTACGTTGGAAAATATGAGAAAGGTTGATTGAAAAGTTTTAAGTAAGTTGGGATATTTTACCACGTAGCTCCTAAACTATACGTAGCACAGGAATATTTCTTAAACACCCAAAAACTAGAGTTTATGACAATTCTAACAATATGCATTACATTTTTCTACTATTAACACAAGCCGCGCAATTTGAATTTCAAAAATATACACATTTTGCACATTCTTTAAATTGGTCATGATCCAAAAATCTTCCAATAAAAGGTACTTTGGAAAAACCAGTTTTTAAGGCATAATTTGTTTAAAATCGCTAAATATTTTTTTCTTATACAAATTGCCCCAACCCAGTAAAGAAATTAAGATATAGATCATTAATTTCTGTCAATGGCAAATGGGTTATATTAAGCAATACTTTTGTCTTATCAAAAAAAAACCCTGTATAGTTAAAAGATAGATTGGTAGATAGATAGCCTAGATAGGTATTTTGATTGATTTGGTTAATTCCTAGCTATAATTTTCGTTTTACAGAAATGGAATTTAGTCCATTGTTATCCCCTGAGATCCATAGATATATCAACTTAAAGTGCAAGCAAAAGTTACAAGTATACCATCAAACATATATGAAATTGTATTACAGTAAATAACAAACAATTAGACATAACAAAATTAGTAGTCATGCTGTTATTTTTTATGAATATAGCCAGTTATATAAATAACATATATCACAAAAATACTATTTTAAGTCCTAATACTTTTAAACTACATGGTAGAATATTGAAATTCTTTCAAATGTATGCCCTATAAATGTAAAGGGGTAGTTTCACGAAATGCATTTTAACTTAATTTAGTGAACTGCATATTTTTTCCTAGTTAATGAGTTAAGCTACATTTAAATAGGATATATTTGAAATGAATTCAATTTTCTACCACGTAGTTTTTAAAATATCAAGACTTGAAAATCGTCTTTTTGTGATATATGCAATTTAAAAAGACGATTTTCAAGTCTTGATATTTTAAAAACTACGTTGTAGAAAATTGAAATTCTTTAAAATATATGCCATATAAATGTAGTTTAAACATTTAACCAGGATAAAATATGCGGTTCACTAAATTAAGTTTAAATGCATTTCATGAAACTACCCCTTTAAACCATTGAACAGGAAAAATTATGCAGTTCACTAAATTCAAATTTAAAGGCATTTCGTGCAACTACCCCTTTAAAAAAAGAATTATATTTAACTCCATGCAGAAGCAGAGATTCCGTTGGACCAAAATATAGATATATAGATAATAGATAGTTAGACATGTAGCTAAATAAATAGATAGATAGAAACAAAGCATATTCTATAGGTTTTCATTATAACAAGGATGACAACATTCATTAAAGTGAAGCACTGAAATGGTAGGACAAACGGACATTAATGCTTGTATAGTGTCTGAACTGAATAATCAAAATATAAATGAATAGGAGTCGAACCAAAATTTTAAATAAATTTGTTGAAAAACGGCTTGATACAGGATAATTTTTATGGACATACTTACATTTTTATAGAGTTGCTTCGCTTATGATATTGTACTTTGTTGTCCCGGGAATCAGTATACCAAAAATCAGATCAATCGGATACTTAGATCACATAAAAGATTGTTGTTAAAAAAGTAAAAAAATCAACATGTTTAAAATGGACGTACGGACATTCTGGTAGTGATTATAGAGTTGCTAAACTTTCTAAATCGTACCTAACTACTACAGGAATAAATAGGACAATTCTAACATGCCTAAATTAACGAAAACAGCTATCTGTTACGAACGGACGGACGTATGGATGGACCGACCCTAATTATAGAAAAGCTTCGCTTTTAACAATTTTACTTTGTTGGTAACTATTCTTAAATTAGATTAGAGTAACATTGTGACTGTGCGTATGAGTTTGTCTTTCTGCCTGTGTGTACCAAGAATCTCCCTAACCACTGGACCATTAGTTCTCTTTCACATTGTTGCTTTTATAGGTCTTTTCTGAATGGAACCACAACCCTCCAAAGAGAAAGAGGGGGGGGGGGGTAAAGGAGTTATTACGCTTAAAATTATCCATAATTTCAAAACTTCTATTCTTACAGTTTGTTTAAGGCTATAACCCACTTGAAGTTATATCTTAATCTTTTAAAAATATATTTAGTCTTAGATAATTAGATAATAAACAAAGGTAAGTGGAAATAGTTGTATCTGCAGCAAAAGTTTTTAGTAGCTGCGCTTCTTTAATAAGAAAGTAAATCTCTAGATGTAGGGAAGACTGTACTGAGTATGTATGGCCACTATTTGAATAAAGCTGAAATAAAGTAGGGTTGCTGCGCTACTTTACTTCAAAAAAAGGATCCTATAATTGGACGATAATATAAATGTTTAAGTTAAGTTCAAATAGAAATAAAAATTTAACAAATATGGAACAATTTTAGCTGGAAAATAAAGATAAATAAATGATCTTAAAATTAGATGTTTTATAAATACAAATTATACGACTTTTTATTATAATAATTAAATGTGATTTTTTTGTATGTATACTATAACAATGGTTTAATGCTTTTTTTAAACACAATCTCTCAAAAGTACAGGTTCTATTGGCTATGACCCATAAGATAAGAAATTTAAGTTTTTTTTGTTTGTAGCAAAATATCTTGGAAATGGGATATCAAACTTCATAATCCATTTTTCTAACGTAACAAAAATTTCATAGCTAAAACATACAGATACTATATTACTTTTTACTTTATTTTTAGAATATAGTTTTTAGAAATGTCCTTTGGCCCCATGTATTGATATTTCAGGGATGATGTGGACGATAGGCTACATTTTCACTGGTACCCAAAGCTTTCTAACTACGTTATTTGTTTATTGATTCGAAACTTTTGGGTATTTTTATTGATTTTTTATATAATTGTATCAAACTTTTTAACAATTTATTTTAATGTGCAGAAGGGGTAATTTAGTTTATCATTATTGGAAATGTTGTTTGTAAATGTTGAGGATTATTTTATCCTCCCTATCCCTTTTTTCACATGTTTCATTTTGTGTTTTAGTATCAAATAATTCAGGAAAAAAGGAAAAAAATACAAGAGAAAGATTTTGGTATTTTTATGAAAAAAGGTATAAACTATATTTTATTTCATAAATCTTTAATTTAGACCAAAACAGGTTTAAGGCTATTTTACCCAGAAATATAGATACATACTTCTTCTTTTCAAATGTTAATTTTTAAAAATTTAACTAATTGTAATAAAAATGTTGTTACTAAGTACTGGATATTTATTCCTGGTCACTTTACTGTTAACTTCATCCATGAATATCTTTTAGGAAAAATTTTCCATTTTAGCCCCCCCGGGGAGTATGTGAAATGTTTTTTTGACCTTTTTTCCCACGTAATTAATTAAAGCATAATACTCATTTTTTTTGTATTTATTTAAATTTTTATTTTTATTTATTTTTAACAGATTTTGAAAAGTTTTTTATGTATGAAAAATAGTTAAAGATATGTTTTTAAAAGGGATAGGGAAACATTTACTTTAGGATAATACATTTACTTTCTTAAGCATATAATTGTTGAATTAAAAATACATTTGTATCATTGCCATACATAGTTAAGACTTTCAGACAAAGGTCTAAGGGAGTGGGAAGTCAGTAATCAAAACCACCCAATGACATCATTAAAATTCCTTGAAAATAATATTTGATAGAAATATTTATAGATATTTCTATTATTATAAGAAACACTTTTGTGTAAGAATATTTTTTATTGGGTAACAGGAAACATTGGACGATTAAACTTGACATTTGTAGTGTGTCTTTAAAACTTTAAAACAGTGTGGTTGACAAAACAGCACAAACGTACACAACTTTTTGCTTCACTCCTATTATTTCACATACCCACTTTGGCAGTTATTTTTTTATGCGTTAGAACTTAGCCTTTCCATGTTCTGTCTATATTACAAGAAACCAAAATATTTCTTTTCAGTGTACCCTTTTTATTACTTTACAACAGCTATAAGTTTTGTAGTTATGAAGGAACACTTGGCAATAAATATTTGAGTTTAAAACAACAATTTGTTAAATATCTTACTTTCAATTTCTTATTAACTTATTAAACTTATATTTGTTCAGCAGTTATCGAGATCTTATGCTGCACACTAACAGACATATGTTACTTGCTTAAAAAGATTTAGCATTTTACAATTATCCCGGGGCCTGTGAGAGATAGAAAAATAGAAATATAGATACATAGAAAGATAGATAGATAGTCCGTTTAATGGATAAATCGATAGTTAGAAAGCTAGCTAGCTAGCTAGACAGATATATAGTCCATTAGATAGATATACAGATAGATAGATAGTCCATTAGATAGATAGATAGTCCGTTAGATAAATAGATAGTCCGTTAGATAGATAGATAGTCCGTAGATAGATAGATAGTCCGTTAGATAGATAGATAGTCCGTTAGATAGATAGATAGTCCGTTAGATAGATAGATAGTCCGTTAGATAGATAGATAGTCCGTTAGATAGATAGATAGTCCGTTAGATAGATAGATAGTCCGTTAGATAGATAGATATATAGTCCGTTAGATAGATAGACAGATAGATAGTCCGTTAGATAGATAGATAGTCCGTTAGATAGATAGATAGATAGTCCGTTGGATAGATAGATAGCTCGTTAGATAGATAGATAGATAGTCCGTTAGATAGATAGATAGATAGATAGTCTGTTAGATAGATAAATAGTCCGTTAGATAGATAGATAGATAGATAGATAGTCCGTTAGATAGATAGATAGATAGATAGATAGATAGTCCGTTAGATAGATAGTCCGTTAGATAGGTAGTCCGTTAGATAGATAGATAGTCCATTAGATAGATAGACAGATAGATAGTCCGTTAGAAAGATAGATAGTCCGTTAGATAGATAGATAGATAGTCCGTTAGATAGATAGATAGTCCGTTAGATAGATAGATAGTCCGTTAGATAGATAGATAGTCCGTTAGATAGATAGATATATAGTCCGTTAGATAGATAGATAGTCCGTTAGATAGATAGATATATAGTCCGTTAGATAGATAGACAGATAGATAGTCCGTTAGATAGATAGATAGTCCGTTAGATAGATAAATAGTCCGTTAGATAGATAGATAGATGATTTTCTTTGTGAAAGAAATTTTTTTGTTAAAATCAGTCCATTAACAAGGAAGTTGAGTTTAGTGAGTTTAGATAGATAGATAGATAGTCCGTTAGATAGATAGACAGATAGATAGTCCGTTAGATAGATAGATAGTCCGTTAGATAGATAGATAGTCCGTTAGATAGATAGATATATAGTCCGTTAGATAGATAGACAGATAGATAGTCCGTTAGATAGATAGATAGTCCGTTAGATAGATAGATAGATAGTCCGTTAGATAGATAGATAGTCCGTTAGATAGATAGATAGTCCGTTAGATAGATAGATAGTCCGTTAGATAGATAGATAGATGATTTTCTTTGTGAAAGAAATTTTTTTGTTAAAATCAGTCCATTAACAAGGAAGTTGAGTTTAGTGGTTCAGAGAGTCATTCTAGGTAAACTACGATGTCAGATTTGTAATCTCCAATTAATATCCAGGTGAAAGGGGAAAATTTGTTGAAATTGGTAAATAAACAAGAAAGTTGGATTTAATGGTTCAAATAGTCATTTTAGGTAAAGTACGATATCAGATTTGGAATATCCAATGAATATCCAGGTGAAAGAAAAAAAAATGGTTGAAATTGGTCAATAATCAAGAAAGTTAGGTTTAATGGTTCAAAGATTCATTTTAGGTAAATTACAACCAAACTAGAAGCGATCATGACAAGTTTAGTGATTTTTTAACTTAATAATTTGAAAAATTTATTTTTATTGATTTTCCCTTATTTAAAAAAATTTTCATTTTCCTCGAAATCTGAGAATGGTAATTAATCAAAGGAATTTATTGAAAAATATATGTGAAAAAATCACTAAAATATCAAAAAATCTTGAAGCCGGCTGCAATTTTATATATGGAGTTTTACTATATAAATACTAAGAAATTTTACTTAATAGCATATATTCTCTCTTTTTCGAAGCCACTTTTTTTCACAGCCGGCTTCAAAATAATATATGTATTGTTTTATACAGACTGATGTACAAACAGACATACTCTGATTGTAGAGCTTCTGTGTATAATATGTATCTTTATAATAAAGTAACAGGTTCTATGTGAGTCTTTGTGCATCTTACTTACCACTGAAACGATATGGTTCTCCTTTACATGGTAGCTTCTCATATGTCCTGTTAAGGTTTATAACTATTTTGGGAAGGGTACAACCACTATCCTAAGAGAATTAACTCTCCAAAATAAATGTTTTTAACTTTTTCATTAAAAAAACTGTAATTGTAAGGGGGGTATCGACTTCCCCCCCAACCCAAGGGCCTCATATGCCTCTAGAGGCGTAGCCGCTGCTAGTAGATTATACCTTAATTTAAAGCAGTAAGGTTTTTTGTCTGAATCTTAAAATTAGGCAATAAATTCTGAAGAAAAATATCACGAAACCTTTCTTTTTTAAAAAATCAATCTTTAAAGTTAATTAATGTGAAAAGTATAAGTTTAAATGTAAAAAAGTCTTTAGTAAGTGCTATTTATTTTTGATGATAAAGATTTTGCAAAAGACGTTTTATTGCTATGTTGGTCAGAAATATGTTAGAATTTGTTGTTAGGTTTTTTCTAAAAATCTTTATATTGAAAGACTAAATTTAAAAATTGTGATTTTTTTAAAGCTTATAGTAATTATATAAGTTGTTTGTATCTTTCAGTAAAAAAAAATATTAAAAATTATTTTTTGCTTGTTTTTTATTAAAGATTTTCATATTTTTTTTAATTTTTTTTCAGAACTTAAAGTTGAAAAAAAACCAAAAGACCCCGCTGAAATATTTTGTCTCTACCTGGAATCATCAAGGATTTATGTCTATTTTCACCCTACATAGGTCCCAGGGCTCGGCACTTACTTTTGTCTTGATTCAATTGTAGCTCACAGTGCTGTATGTCCCCTTCCCAAGGACCATGTGCCGACTTTTAATTGGGTCTTTGAAAATGACCAAATAGCGTCGGGAATATTAACATAGCCAACACATATATTTTTAAAATATACATCTCAACTTTCACAGTTCTAAAGCAATTAATTAAATATAAGAAGCAGAAAATAAAAAAACGGCTGCAGTTTTCATCTATAACTACTTAATTCTATAATTTAATTTTAAATAAAGAGTTGCTATTTTGGACCTTAAAGGCTTTTTTTCAATATCTCATGGATTTTTTTCATTCCTGTTCTTCTATTTCTTCTTGGCACTGTCCTATTAATTTACCAAAAGTATCAACTTTATTTCTCTTCTTAACCTTGCACTAAAAAATATGCTCAAGGTTAAATAATCCATTACAAACTATTCTTTAGTTTCTATTTTAGCATTGCTTTATAGCTAGGGGTAACTTTGCAAGAAAGGGGACAGTTCATGAGAAATATATCAAAAACTGTACTTGTCAATTAAAAACTTAGGATTTCAGCTAGATTTGTAAGTATGTTTTAGAGGTAATTTAATAAACTAATTAAATTTTTTTTCTAATCTTAAGATCTCGGAAATGCTGCTCTGAATTGGTAGTACTTTTCAGGTTTGATATATATCTTACAGTAATTTTTTATCTCATTTCTTTGCCCTCCCCCAATGGCTAGGGGCGAAGAAAATAGTGTAAAACAAAATAAACCAAGATGTTAGAACGCTTTTCTTGATGACTCCACTTTTAGAGAAATGTGAATAAAAAAAGAGAATGCACTAAATAGATATAAACCAAACTTTATTTGGTTCAAAGCTAAACTAAAACTATTTAGAAGGTTTTACAAAACTGCATGCATATTTTAAACAAATGATTAAATACATTAGAAAAGGCAAATTAAAGCTATTTAAGGGCTATGATACGGTTGAATAATAGGAAATTAAAGCATGTTTTTAACATGTATGATTTGACGCCACTTGTTTATTCATAATATGTGCAATATGAATTTTGATTGCATAGCTTTTTTCTTAAGATCTGATCTAAACTGTTCATGTGACATTAGATCAAACTACTGTAGGGAGAAAGGGTTAAATAACTGTATTTCCCTATCACAAGCACCTTGTGCCGACTCTCAATTGGGTCTTTGAAAATCAACCATGCAATGGTAACGGGAAAATTACAACAGCCAAGTAGAAGAAAACAATTTGGTAGCAGACGAAAAAGATTATTGAAAATGGGTGGGAGGTAGTTATCTGTATATACATCTATATTATAGATCTGTTGCTCTACAAAAAGGAAATACCTAACCCCTTGATTAAAAGTTTACAACCCTTTCTTCCTTCAATAATCACATACTACTCCAACAGGAATTCTTACAAAAATATTATTTACCTGTTTCTTTACATCTTGACTCCCAGTTTTTAAATCCATTTGATAGCTGATCTGAAAACTTGCTTTGATCCTCCAATTCCTGTAACAATATACATCATTAAAAGGGATAATTGCATGAAGTGCTTTTAACAAGTTTGATTGCAAGCATAAGTTACAAGAATACCATCTAACATATATAATTTTGTATTATTATAAATAGCAATTAATTTGGCACCACCAAACAGTCATTTTGCTGTTTTTGTGAAAACAGAAAAGCCATTTATGTTGCACATATCCAAAAAAATTGCTTTTCAAGACTTTATATTTTAAAAACTACCTGGTAGAAAATTGAATTTCTTTCAAATATATAATATCCTATAGATTTAGTTTAAACTATTGAACTGAAAAAAATATGCAGTTCGCTAAATTCAAGTTTAAATGCACTTAGTGCTACTTTGTCAGTGTCTGAATTAGCTAATTTGGCTAGAACAAATCAACTATTATCTTGAGAACTGTTCTGTGATTATAGTCACTAACACACTCATCCCCACAAAAGTGTACAAAATGACAATTTTTTCACGGTCGTTTGTCATTACTTTCCCAACTCTTTTTTCGATTTAGGAAAACAACCAGAGGTTAACCCATAAAGAAATTCGTGTCATAAGTGCCTTTCGCCTTTTTTACGAGACCTCTCCAGCAGATGTTTAGTTCAGTGGTCCTAAGAAAAGGGGGACGAAGAGATACAAATGTGGAATGACCGTCAGAATAACGGACCATGTAAGTTGTATTCTTGTTGCTATATGGCAAGGGGTATCTTTTTAAAAATCAGCTTTATAATCTTAGAATTAATATAGAAAAAATAAAAAAAAGCTCAATGGTATTTTAACATGCAAGTCGTGTTATACTCTAAATCCCATATTTCAACATATCGTTACGGACGGACGGGCACAGATTTTAAAAAGTGGCTACGCCACTATATGCTCCTATTTGGTTGTATCAGTGTATACCTGGAAATCATCATGGAATGAGTCATCAAAGAAGTCTTCATCATCCTCAGCCTTGTGAAGAACAACACAGAGCAGGTTGACCAACCACAAGCTTAGTAGGATGCTCCAAGGACTGTAGGGCTTCATTTTACAACCTAAACAAAAAAATCGTGGAAAGAAAACGAATTAGCGGAATTTCTTCGAATTTTCACAGTAGCTTTTCTCCTATTTCTAGCCCCTGTGGAGGGCTCTAACCCTGCGAGGCAATCATTAACATTTACATAACCTAACCTATTAAAATCAAAAGCTACTGTAAAATTACGTTACTTCGTTTTCCATGATCCGAATATTTTAAATCGGAAGTAGGAACTGAGGTAGAACTGTTTTACTTATACAATTTAAGGGGTCCGGCATATCCCTTTCGTGACAACGCTTCTTAAGGGGCGTTTCGTCGTATTTTCACAGTAGCTTTTGATTAATAAGTTAGGTTAGAAGATTGCCACTCATGGTTAGAGCCCCCATGCACCTAGCATTTGCTAGAAATAGGAGAAAAGCTAATGTAAAAAGCTTAAGAGGCGTTATCACAACAGGACTATACCCCCCCCTAGATATACCACACTTTTCTGGGATCTTGCTGAGTCAAGTATCAACTGTTGGGAATATCAAAGGACGACTCCATGCAAAATTTGAGCCGGATCCGGCCAAAACCGGCCGTGAATTTTATGAAAAACCGGTTTTTTCCGGTTTTTAGGGGGTATCTGTAAATCGATTCAGCTGGAGCAAAACCGGTTAGAGGTACAAAAAATTTTACTTCACATGAAATTTAGCCAATGCAATTGCCTACAAAAATGTACTTCATCATCAACTTGATTGGACAACTCTTTCTCCTCCTAAATGTCCATTAAAACCTCGGAAACGGCAAAAATCGCCAAAAATCATGCCTTCGGCGGCAAATAACGGCTAAACGGTCAGCCGGAGGCGAATGAAACATAAATAAAGAAATGTCTGCCTCAAAAAGTTGTTCAACATCAAAGAGATGCTTGAAGTCTCTAAAACGAATCCTTTCCCCTCCTTTAAGGGGAAAAACTGAAAAAACGTGATTTTCAAAAGTATGCCCACTTCGTGGGTGTGGGGGGCACTGAACCCGTCACCCCAGGGTCACCAAATATAAAGTCTAGGCGGCCCACAATGCTGAATTTTCACCAAGTGAAAGTCTTGTGTCATTATCTTTTATGAGAAAAAAGTTATTAAGGGGGGGGGGGAAGTTCTGACACATTTGCGTAAACGGTGATTATTGGCTTTATCTTTGGACTGAGAGGATAGGTTATTAGGGATAAAATCATTCTTATATGATGAATTTCCCCCAGATTTAAGATTTTTTGGATAGGCCTCCAGGTTCCGGAGCTCCAGGCCTCCAGGTGGTCTCTGTACAGGTAAAAATGAAAAAAAAAAAAAAAATTTTAAGTTAAAAATCAACTTATAAAACAAAATATGCATATTTTTTCTTCAAATATGTGAATAATATTAAAAAAGATGCATATTTTGTTTTATAAGTTGACCTGTAACTTTAAAAAAAAAATTTTTTTTTCTTCAATTTTACCTGTACAGAGACCACCTGGAGGCCTGGAGCTCCGGAACCTGGAGGCCTATCCAAAAAATCTTAAATCTGGGGGAAATTCATCATATAAGAATGATTTTATCCCTAATAACCTATCCTCTCAGTCCAAAGATAAAGCCAATAATCACCGTTTACGCAAATGTGTCAGAACTTCCCCCCCCCTTAATTAAAATTTCAAATTGTGATTTTTTGATGGATTTCTTTGATGAAATGACAGGCTGGTCAATTTTTAGGCCATTTTTTGCTGTTTTCGGCCCGCCACGCCCAAACGGTTTGAGATAATCTCACGGGACCTTTTGCCCGACCTAAGCCTGGTTATTTGTAAGGTCTAAGAAAAAAAAAATCCCGGATTGGATGAAGCACGACGTCGCTGCGTGCTGTCAAAAATCGCTGGTCGGCTCATTTTGCCCCCTCAAACCCTCACCTCGTGCCATTTTTCTGTGTAAAGATTATAATTATAATCTTTTGCGTAAGTCTGTATTTTTTCCTAGACCTCACAAATAACCAGACTTAGGTTGGGCAAAAGGTCCCGTGAGATTATCTCAAACCGTTTGGGCGTGACGGCCCAAAAACCGCAAAAAATGGCCTAAAAATTGACCGGCCTGTCATTTCATCAAAGAAATCCATCAAAAAATCACAATTTGAAATTTTGATTAATTAATAACTTTTTTCTCATAAAAGATAATGACACAAGACTTTCACTTGGTGAAAATTCAGCATTGTGGGCCGCCTAGACTTTATATTTGGTGACCCTGGGGTGACGGGTTCAGTGCCCCCCACACCCACGAAGTGGGCATACTTTTGAAAATCACGTTTTTTCAGTTTTTCCCCTTAAAGGAGGGGAAGGAGTCGTTTTAGAGACTTCAAGCATCTCTTTGATGTTGAACAACTTTTTGAGGCAGACATTTCTTTATTTATGTTTCATTCGCCTCCGGCTGACCGTTTAGCCGTTATTTGCCGCCGAAGGCGTGATTTTTGGCGATTTTTGCCGTTTCCCAGGTTTTAATGGACATTTAGGAGGAGAAAGAGTTGTCCAATCAAGTTGATGATGAAGTACATTTTTGTAGGCAATTGCATTGGCTAAATTTCATGTGAAGTAAAATTTTTTGTACCTCTAACCGGTTTTGCTCCAGCTGAATCGATTTACAGATACCCCCTAAAAACCGGAAAAAACCGGTTTTTCATAAAATTCACGGCCGGTTTTGGCCGGATCCGGCTCAAATTTTGCATGGAGTCATCCTTTGATATTCCCAACAGTTGATACTTGACTCAGCAAGATCCCAGAAAAGTGTGGTATATCTACCCCCCCCCCCAAAAAAAAACAGTAAAAATATAACTCTCATTAAAAATATCTGTAGTAAAAACTAATAAATCCTAATATTAGAATGGATAATACTGGATAAGTATTTTATTGAAAACACACAGTGCAAAGAAATAGTCAATTTTGCAGTGCTATTAAAACAATCCGGCTCTATATAATATCTTTCAGTACACACACACACACACACACACACACACACACACAATCACACACACACAAACACACATACACTTGAAAATACTTATATAAGAAATGAAAACTAATACCTTTTTAAAAGCGAAGCTTTTCTATAATTAGGGTCGGTCCGTCCGTCCGTCCGTCCGTCACGGATAGCTTTTTTCGTTAATTTAGACATGTTAGAATTGAATTTCAAATTTTGCATGGTCATTCCTTTAGTAGTTAGGTACGATTTAGAAAGCGTAGCAACTCTATAATCATTACCAAAATGTCCGTACGTCCATTTTAAACATGTTGATTTTTTTACTTTTTTAAATAGCTTTTTTCGTTAATTTAGGCAAGTTAGAATTGTCCTATTGATTTCAAATTTTGCATGGTGATTCCTGTAATAGTTAGGTACGAGATAGAAAGCGTAGCAACTCTATAATCATTACCAAAATGTCCGTACGTCCATTTTAAACATGTTGATTTTTTTTACATTTTTAACAACAAATTTGTATGTGACCTAATTATCCTATTGGTCTGATTTTTGGTATACTGATTCCTGGGACAACAAAGTACAATATTATAAGCGAAGCAACTCTATAATCAAGTCCTAAAAATGTAAGTATGTCCATAATCATTATCATGTATCAAGCAGTTTTTCAACAAGTTTACTTACAATTTTGCTTTGACTCTTATACATTCGCATTCTGATTATTCAGTTCTGACATTATACAAGTGTTAATGTCCGTTTGTCCTCCCGTTTCAGAGCTTCGCTTTTATGGATGTTGTCATCCTTTTTTAATGAAAAAAAAACCAGATTGCTATCCTTTGGCTTACAGACAAACAAACACCCTACTGCTTTGTCAAACAGACGTACAATTACGGCCGGGACGAAATGAAATTAATATCTAATGCTGTTGGGCGAATTATTTTGAAATACACTGAAAATCGGCTAGATATGCTAATCACACACACACAAAGACGAAATTTTTTTGAGGTTCTTATGGAAGAGAAAGCATTTAAATGTTTTGAATTGTTTGAAAAGTAAGAGCTGCTTCCTTTTAAAAAGGCACAAAACTTACCAAACTGTAACACCAAATATAATTTTATAATATATTTGTATATTATAATTGATGTTGTAAATATTAAGTACCAAGACGTGTGTATTAGTGAGTGTTCTGGATTACAGAAACATCTGTAAAAAAAGGAGGGTTTTATTTATGTGACCAATTTTTACGATTGTTGTCCAATGACTTTAATCCTTGCCATATTTACCAAAAGCACCCTATTTCCATTCTGAAAAGGTTCTCACAGCATTGACTACCAGTAGGCTATAAATCGGGAATTTAGAGGACATTTAACTTTAACTTAATCAACAGATAGAGATTAGAAGCTCTCACGAGACAGTGGGTCAAGTCATAATGTACTTGAACGTGGAGCTTGATAGCCCTTGTGGCTATACAATAGTGTCTCAGCCAACTCCATAACTACTTGGGTCCAAACCCTAAGAAACTATGGCTAATCAATCAAAGATTATTACTCCTCAAATCAACTAGTAACCAAGACAGCACACTATGTAATACTTTTGTGATTTCACATTTAATGAAATTACTAAATCACAAACCCTAAAATTCACCAACTAACAATTGCAGAATATTTACACAAGAGCACTAGGAGAATCTCAATTATTTGTCCATTTTCCTATCCCTATATCCCTGAGTATAAATATAGAAGATTCCAATATATTCTCTTCACTGTTCAACTATAGTGCCCTCAATAACAATGAGCTCTACCATAATAATATTGAATAGGCCTATTTAGTAGGGAATAACAGTTGTTTGTGCAAAAATAAATCTAAATGTTATTATGAAAACAAAGAAGTAGATTTAGTTTTTTTCTATTCCTTTTTTCTTTTAAGACTGGATAAATCATCCTTCTTATAATAAAGTAACAGGATGTTTGTTTGTCTGTTTGTTTGTACCGAAGGATCTCGCTAACCGCTGAACCGATCGGGTTCTCCTTTACAAGGTAGTTTTAGGCTATTTCTTACTTTCCATACTCCTTCGAATAAAGAGCTTCGAGATTCTAAGAGCGCAGCCGTAAGTAAATAAAGATTGATAAAAAATAATGTTAAAAAACATTAAAAATTAATTTCAATTAAATTAACACAATTTTTGTTCAACATAACAATTAAAGCAATTAAAACTTAAATTACCTGTAATTAGCAGTTTAATCCAGTTTAATTGTAATTACAGCTCTGTAATAAAACAGTAATCTCTCTTGTAAACTGTTAACAATTACACTATTCAGTTTGGATGTAGTCTGGGTAATAAGTTGCACAATATGATGTTGTCATATAATAATTATATGTATCCAATATCAAATAGTTCTGATTTATAACTTTTCACAAACTTAGGCTTAGGCTAAATATTTGGAATTCTTTTATTACTTTGGTTTTATTCTTGAGATTTCTCTTGACTTGAAGTTTTATTGAGTATATAATTTGATGAACTAGGATGAAAAATGTTGATATTACTGTGTAACTTGTCTCAGTTGATACCCGCCAAATTCTTTTCTCGGAATTAATTTTCAGTAACTCCTTCTTTTTCTTGATTCTTCATTCATCTAAAAAAAAAAAAAATTTATTATGAAAAATTTTTCATAATTTTTTCAGAATAGCGTTAACTTTAAGTATACAAATGAGAAAATATTTAATCTGACTAGCCTTTACACAGAATCAATGAAAGTCTGTTTGAACGCTAAGATCCCACAAACAGCTGAGTTGATCATTCCACGATATTCAATGAAGTGTTTAGTCTATTTAAAAGGGGGGAGGACTCCAATCAAAGATATGACCGGAAAATAAACGCCCCCTACCCGCTACACCAACAAAATTTTTTTTTCTTTTTAAAATGAAAAAAAGTCTATCTGTGGTAAAAACCTTATAAAGATTTATTATGTTGTTAAAGTTGTTAATTTTTAAACTTTTATGAACTTGCAAAAACAAAATCTGTTTGAGAAAAGTAGAAAGTTGAGTTTGTGCTAGAGAGAGAGAGAAAACAAGTATAACAGAATCCAAAGATAAGAATCAATAATGAAAAGGTGAAATTAATCACATAAAAAATAAATATTTAACTCTTATTACACTAGGTAAAAAGACTTTTTAAAAAGAAGTTAAACACTGTAAATGTATATAATCAAATAAAGAAGGAAACTTGAATTAACTGAATGCCTTTAGAAGAGGTTATCATCTATGCTTAACAAGCGAAAGGAAACAGATACACTTACAATAAAAATAGAACAACTATATAGTTGCAGGACAGACGCACTTGCAGTGATGCTACGCACCCAAAAAGATAAACTATTTTGTGCAGGTGACGCCAATCTAACTCTTCTTGCCAATTTTTACAATCATTTCCAACCACTGAACTTTTAAGATAAGGATAAGAAAATTTATCCTAACAAATATTAAAACTTAGCGCGAATTTTTTTTACAATTTTTTTATCGGACACAACTTTCCTGACAAAATGACCTATGCAATTATTTTTTGTACTGTTTACTGTTTGAACTTTTCCTTAAATATGACTTTAAAGGTTAGGAAAGTAATGTGGAGAGGTGATATAAAATAGAACTTCAAAAAAAGGTGAGGATCTAACATTTCCTGTAGTTAAAAAAAAATATATTTTGTCGGCAGCGACTCTAATGAACAGCAGTTATTCACAGTTCCACAATATTGTATACGTGTTAAACTGCCAAGAAAAGTCACAATACAATATCTATTTTTATGGCAAAGTTCTTTTTTGATAATTTCAAAAAAGTAAAAAGCATATTTCTAATACATTTAAACTTTAAATTTGAGGACTTATTGATTAGATAAGATATTTATATCCAAAATTATCTTGTAGATTATCTTATTAAACTCTATGATCGCATTAAGAGATTTTATTTTATGGATTTGATATTCATTTTTCTTATTTTATATTTATAATTTTTTATGTGAATTAAGTTAATATTAGATCAGTGTAGATTAATCTAAATTTTTGCTTAATTCAAATCCTACAAACTAAAGTAATGGATGTTTGTCTGTATATCGGCTAAGATCTCCAAAACAGCTGGACCTATCGTTCCAAAGTTTTCATCTTTCTATTATGTAGGCTTTTTGAAGGTATTAAGAATCCCCCCCCTCCGTAAAAAAACATTTTATATAATAACAGAAAATAAATAAAAAATAATAACAGAAAATTTAAAATATATTAATTTTTATCTGAAATGTCTATATTCTCACCACCCTATCAATCTAAAAATGATGGATTATGCAACAAGTGAATTATATCTTTTTTTAACACACTTTATATAAAGCAGTAATAGGTCAATAATGTAAATAATTCCTCCGTTTAATATTAATGATTTGAAGGGGATAAAAATTGCTGCTGTGTATTTATTTCCTTCAATCAGTTTCCCCCAAAACGTTTCAGAAAGACGGACATTTCAAATTAAAGAGTAGCTTTTGTACTAAAAATATGTCTGTGCTTTTGGAAGTTATTTTTTAAAATTCCATATATCTATCTCTGGATATTAATATGCTAGAACTAACAAGATGGCAACTACTAAGTTCTATCTTTGCATCAAGTCAGGATGTGGTTTTAGGTTAGGTTCTTAAGTGCAATTTAGGGTAACTTTAAGAGCTTGCTTTACCAAGAAAATTATACATATACAATTTCGGCGTTATCCTCTGAAAATTATCACGCCCTCAGCTAGGCAGTCTAGGGGGCCGAGCGCTGCTCAAAATTGAGAAAAAAATCCTAAGAGTATAATAACACAATTTCTAAATAGTTTTGGAATTATTCAAATATAAATAAATGAAAAATATATCAAATTAATTTTCTTATTAAGTTTCCATGGTATGCAATACATTCTAAGAATGAAACAATGTTACAATTTATCTACTTTTATTTCCTTAAGCACACAAAAACACAAAGAAATTAGTTTTAATTAATTCCCTTTGTAAAACATTTAGTAAGCATTTATATCAGGGATAAGGAAGTTTTTTAATGAGGATTGAAATAGATGTTTTAAACAAGCTCACCCGCATTTAAATAAATCATTTTCATATTCAATCAATGGATTCATTATTTCTTGGATCTTACACCCGATTATCATGTATTCTAATAAACTAAAACTTTTAGCTGGCTAAAATTACGACCCCTCCCCATCCACCCCCTTTATCCCATCCTCTCCCATCCTACTGAATGATATAATTTGTTTAACATAAAACACATCCATGACCCAACACGAGACTTGGAATTTAGAATTCAAGACAATTTAGAATTAAGATTCTTAAAGTTTTAACATATTTTATAAAATAGTTAAACCAAAACTTTTTGTTATGCTTGAAAAATTATGAATATAATAATAAAGTCTCGACCTGTTTTGAAATTCTTACGAAAAATTTTCGTTGTTTTTTTCACAAAAGCTCTTTTGGCTACCTAATAGTAATGATGAAATTGCTATTGTTAAAATATGAACTTATTTCTGTTTATATTCACATTTAATTATAAAATTTCCTAATTGGACAAGGGCGTAAGGAAGGGCGGTGTAAAGAGCGTGTCAACACACCCCACTTGTAATATAATATGGGTGAGATTCCCAAGTAAATATCTGTGTACGCCCTAACTTATATTAATTACAGGTTTTTTCTCTTACTTTATGATAAATAAAGTCTAAAACCTAGAGGCTCTGGCACTAGTATCTTTTAATATTGCAAAATTATAGTTGGATTTTTAAGAGTAATGCATTTAGTTGAAAGGAAGCCCCCCAGGCCAAGTACAAGAAACATATTTTCGCAATTTTCCCTTTGCAAACTCAAAATTGTAATATTATAAAATACAAATTATATTCATCAGAAAAATATCCTTCATATTATAAATAAAAATCATAAATTGAAGTCCTTGGTAAAAACCAAAACAATAATAATTTGCACAGGTAGTGGCTTCTATGGGTAATAAAAACAATTTCATTTTAGATTATTTTATATAAAACTTATTAGGTATGCAGAGAAAAAATAAAATGACAGTACATACAGCAGTTTTATTCTTCATGAATTTAATCAGAAATAAATTATGAGACTCGGAGAAAGAGGGGACTATGGTCTGTTTAAATTATTACACTAGTCCCCAAAGTTCTATAATAACGTTTTCTTAATTGTTGGCTCAAAAACTTTGGGGACTGAAGGGATTTTTATTGGTTGGTTTATTAAGTTGAGTCTTCAAACGTTTCAACCACTAACTTTAATCTACAAAAGGGGTAATTTTGTGTATCATCTTTGGGGATGTACATTAAATAATCGGCCAATGTCCTATCCGTTTAGATCCCTGGATGGGACTGCAGCATGATATAAAAAGTCCACAAAGGTATAGTTCATAAAGAGAACAAAGCTGACAAAATCTAATTTCCTCCATATATTTTTGTGTCAAACAAAGATGATCAAGTCCAAAAAAGAGTAGCAGTTAATTTGGCAAGCAAAAGTAACATAATGTGATAACTGATAAGGCAAACTTACTAAGTATTAAATCCTGTTTAAAATTCCTCCAATAAGTCCAATCTACCTGTCTCATATCTGGAAAGGAGGGGGGTCATTGTCCAATCACTGAAGTTCCCTGATAATTGGAAGTCTGATAAAAAAACGCATTTCTTTTTTAATTTTGGAATTACAAACAAGACTTACTGAAACTTAATTATAGAGAAGCATCACCTATAAAACTGCATCCAAACTTATGTGAAAATGCTCTGGGCTCTCTAGAGCAAGAGAGAACGAGAGATAGTATTCAAACACTTAGTATGATAATTTACTGCCTTGGGCAAAAGATAAAATCCAATTTAATTTAAAACAAATTCAACATACAAATGTAATGTAAACTACTGAAATTTAACTTTAGATGAATAGTTAATACCAAACATATATCAATCAATAAAATTCTTAGTTTTGTGAAATTCCACTGGTATATATAAATATTTGAAGAAAGTAAAAACAAATGTAATATATCCTTGAATCAAAGGTAACCTAATCCAGAGAAATCCACACATAGATATTTGGTTCAATACTAAGAGGATTTAGAATAGTTTTCAGATAGTAAGGATAAAGGTAAAGCTAGGCACAGGAACACACCTGTCCTCAACTATATTTAGATTAGTTTTTAGATAGTCAGGATTAATTCAAAATTAGGCACAGTAACACACCTGTCCTGAACTATATTTAGAATAGTTTTTAGATAGTAAGGATAAAGGTAAAGCTAGGCACAGTAACACACCTGTCCTCAACTATATTTAGATTAGTTTTTAGATAGTCAAGATTAATTCAAAACTAGGCACAGTAACACACCTGTCCTGAACTATATTTAGAATAGTTTTCAGATAGTAAGGATAAAGGTAAAGCTAGTCACAGTAACACACCTGTCCTCAACTATATTTAGATTAGTTTTTAGATAGTCAGGATTAATTCAAAACTAGGCACAGTAACACACCTGTCCTGAACTATATTTAGAATAGTTTTCAGATAGTAAGGATAAAGGTAAAGCTAGGCACAGTAACACACCTGTCCTCAACTATATTTAGATTAGTTTTTAGATAGTCAGGATTAATTCAAAACTAGGCACAGTAACACACCTGTCCTGAACTATATTTAGAATAGTTTTCAGATAGTCAGGATAAAGGTAAAGCTAGGCACAGTAACACACCTATCCTCAACTATATTTAGATTAGTTTTTAGATAGTCAGGATTAATTCAAAACTAGGCACAGTAACACACCTGTCCTGAACTATATTTAGAATAGTTTTCAGATGTCAGGATAAAGGTAAAGCTAGGCACAGTAACACACCTGTCCTCAACTATATTTAGATTAGTTTTTAGATAGTCAGGATTAATTCAAAACTAGGCACAGTAACACACCTGTCCTGAACTATATTTAGAATAGTTTTTAGATAGTCAGGATAAAGGTAAAGCTAGGCACAGTAACACACCTGTCCTCAACTATATTTAGATTAGTTTTTA
This sequence comes from Acartia tonsa, assembly GCF_053477335.1. Classification (NCBI taxonomy): domain Eukaryota; kingdom Metazoa; phylum Arthropoda; class Copepoda; order Calanoida; family Acartiidae; genus Acartia; species Acartia tonsa. The sequence goes on from NC_137261.1 coordinate 26,646,666, forward strand.
GATAGTCAGGATTAATTTAAAACTAGGCACAGTAACACACCTGTCCTGAACTATATTTAGAATAGTTTTCAGATAGTCAGGATAAAGGTAAAGCTAGGCACAGTAACACACCTGTCCTGAACTATATTTAGATAGTCAGGATTAATTCAAAACTAGGCACAGTAACACACCTGTCCTGAACTATATTTAGAATAGTTTTCAGATAGTCAGGATAAAGGTAAAGCTAGGCACAGTAACACACACCTGTCCTGAACTATATTTAGAATTATTTTCATATAGTAAGGATAAAGGTAAAACTAGGCACAGTAACACACCTTTGGCCAATTTGGAATCTGAAACCAAATCCGGAATCCATTTTTGAAGGCAAAGATTATCATCATTATACATAATATCTTTTAAAATCTGGTTCGATTTTCGTAAGTAAATTATAGAGAACACCAAAAACATTAATTTAAAGGGCCTATGTAGCACTTAATTTTTTTTTAAAAGCCCTTTAAAATATTGCTAGAATCTAGAATCCGAATCCGGAATCCACCAAAAATAAGAATACGGAATCCGCTATTTTTTGGGCCGATTCTTGTGAGAATCCGAATCCGGTCCAAAAATTTGACTGATTGCCATCCCTAGGTTAGATAGTAAGGATAAAGGTAAAGCTAGGCACAGTAACACACCTGTCCTCAACTATATTTAGAATAGTTTTCAGATAGTCAGGATTAATTCAAAACTAGGCACAGTAATCCCTCCTGTCCTGAAATATATCTGGGACAATTTCAGATAAAAATTAATCTAAGAATTAAAAATTGATAATTATCTCTATAGTTTCTTTTAATACCTGTACATACATAGGAAACTATTATTGAATTTTAAAATTTAGGAATCTAAAAAAATCAAACAAAAGAGAATCCATACAATAGCTTAAAATTATTTAGAATACAAGGAGATACATCATAGAACAGTATAATTCTTAATACTTTTAATAGTACATTTGTATTTCTTCCTATTCCTACTCATAAAATCAAACTTTCCAGATTAATAAAGTATCAAAAGACTAAATTTGACAGAAGTTGAGAGCTGACCAAAATTTTGCTAAACTTTGGCAAAATAAAAGTTTGTAAAATTGACAATGGATGAGAAAATGTTCAGGAATATGACAAAACCAAAGAAAAACTTTTAATAGTCTTCTGAATATTTTTAGATATATTAAACATTCTTTTTACAAAATTACATGTTCTTTAATTAAAATTCTGCTATCTTTGAATAAGATATTCAATTTTAATATAAAAATAGACAATTTTACTTCAACTGAATTTTTTATATTTTGAAAAAGGTATTTTTGTTTAGGTTAGCATTTGGATATGGCTTGCAGTGTTATTCCTACCCGCAGTTGCCTGAAATCGTTTTTTTTAAATTTAAAGTTGTTCCCTAAGCATCATCTTGTTTATTTGCTAGTTCACTTCTTTAAGATATCTAGGTATAAGAATAATAGTAAAAATCATTTTTATTTGTTTAAATAACAATTTTCCTATCCCTTACTAATGTGTCTAACAACCCTGCAAACATGATTTGATTTGCATTTAAATCTCCACACGAACATTGTTACTCAGAACTCTGTAAGATGCTCAAACTTTATACAGCATCTAGTAACACTCAGATATATCATTCATGGATAGAATAGATATGCAAAATTTGCATTCAATAAAATCTATGTATAATACAAAGTAGAACGATGTCTGTTTGTTTGTTTGTCTGTCTGTCTTGCTAACCGCTCAATCGATCAGGTTCTCCTTCTCATAGGTCCCAGGAAGGTTTATAACTATTTTCTTGGGGGGTGGGACCTCCCCAACCCCCCCAAAGTTTTTTTTTAAAACTATAATTAAAATTAAAAATGTTTTTTTTTATTTTTTTAAATCTAAAATACGAAAAATTGGTTTGATTAAACCTCTTGGGGCAAAGCCCCTAGAGGCTAGGGGCGAAGCCGCTAGTAGTATTTAATTAAATAGTAAGGTCTGCTTTTAAAATCTTAACCAATAAACTAATGGTTGTTTTTATATTGTTCCAAATTCAATTAGGTCCAGGGATGGTTTAAAGCTATTTTTGAGGAAGGAGTTTTCACCCTCCTAAAAGATGCACCTCCACAAAATTTTAAAAAATATTCTTTTTAAGAATCTTGAGAGTTGGGGGGGGCCGGGAGTTGACTTTTCTTTCCTACCTAAAGTGCTACTAGAGGCTTCTATGAGAATAACTGATAGTTTCTAAGAAAGTACTTGCTTATGTTCTACCATCCCTGAAAAACAAGTTGTAGATAAGGGAGAAAAGCAACTTATTAAGTTTGTTCTCAACTGGTCTACACAAAAGTTAAAAAAATATGTAAATTAGTTTATTCTTTTAGTATAAGAGAATGACGTGTACTGTAAAATTATAAAAGCAAAATGGAAAACAACATAGCATAAAACGAAATGAAACATATTTAGAAACATATAAAACCATTTAAAATCATCTACATAACTGGTATGAAATAATATAAATGTGTAGTTGTTACCTACTTAGTAGAAAAAGACATAGATCTTAAGAAATTTTACATTTACCAACCCTCATCATTCTAGTTCATACTTCTCTAACAAGAATGAAATCATCTGGCAAAGCGAGATCATAGAAAAATAAGTAAATCAATGTAAGAATGTGCAATGAAAACATCTATCAGTAGTGAAGAGCAAAAAAGGCATGGACAGTGGTTTAAAGAACAGATGTTCAGCAGTCTTAAACAAAAAATGATAGAAGTAAATGATATACTGAATGCTCCTTGGTAAAGGGAATCTCTTTTTTAATTCATCTTTCTATCTTTAATAGCAACAGAGGAATTTCCTCCATGGTGTTACAGAATAAAGGACGGTCAGACAAAAAGAATCATAGAGTATATCAGCTTCTAAAAATAAGTTAAAATAATCCCAAATAATAATTGAATAATAATAATTTCCTTGATAGATGTACAGAAAAATCCTACAAAATAGCAGCTTCGATAACTATGGAAGTTGTGTTGGAAAATAGGAAGGGGATGTAATCCAATTTTAATACTGACAACATTTTAAATTTGATTTATGATATCAACTGAATTATTTAAAGAAGAGAGAATCATTTTAACTTTACTTATAAAATGTACAGTATATTTAAAAAGGGGTAGTTTCACGTAATGCATTTGAACTTAATTTAGTGAACCGCATATTTTTTGCTAGTTAATGGGTTAAACTATATTTATATGGCATAGATTTGAAAGAATTTTAATTTTCTACCATGTAGTTTTGAAAATATCAAGACTTGAAAATCGTCTTTTTGTGATATATGCAATTTAAAAAGACGATTTTCAAGTCTTGATATTTTAAAAACTACGTGGTAGAAAATTGAAATTCTTTCTAATGTATGCTTTATAAATGTAGTTTAACCAATTAACCAGGAAAAAATGTGCGGTTCACTAAATTAAGTTCAAATGCATTTCGTGAAACTACCCCTTTGCCTCACTAAAATCAGTGAGGCTCGCTAAAAATTTAGAGGGGATAATTTTGCCTCACTAAAATTTTAGTGGGGCAAGTTTTTTTTAAAGAATTCACCTCTGTTGCTTATTTCTGCTTGGTTATGAATATTCTTGATGTAACTTTTAGAGTCGCTAAGTTTTAATAATTGCATGTGATTAGATAAGGCAGATATATATTTGCCAATCATGGATGTATTATTGACAGGTTTAAATAATATGTTAGAAGTAATTTTGCCAGGCGTTTCAATATTTTTGTCATAAAATTCAGTTTGCCATAAATACATTCATACATTTTAAATTGCACTGTCGAAAATACATCTACTGTACTTTTGCGGGATGTGTAAATGGCATTCCCCTGTATGATCCATCTCTATACTCAATAAAGTTTATATATAACTTTCTCAGTTAAGCTCTCCAAAACCGATAATTCAACTTGAGTTTATGGTCTTCTATGTTCCTACCTAATATTACTAGTATAGTTTACTATCATTAGTAGCATATCTACTCTATAATCAGAATTTTCAGAAATATTACTTCTAAAGCAGCTTATAAGATGTTAAAGGTACAATAAAAAAAACTTTTTATTTACTGCTTAACTTTATAAGTAGGGTAAGGGGGGGGAAGTTTCGGTAAGGGGCTATTCTCGGTAATTTCGACCTACCTTCATTAAAGGACCTTTTTCTCCATGTTCCTTTCAAATGACAGAAAAAAACATAAAAGCAAATTTGTTCCTAATTAAATTGCCTACAAAAAAGTATAAAATGAATTTTTTGTGAGATGAATATTAAGGGTACTTATTGGGTCTCAAAGTCGGACGAAAAAATTTTTTTTTCCAAAAATTTTTTAGTAGGTGTGTAAAGATCGACCTACACAAAAATTGGTAAGACCTAGAGCTGATCTGAAAAACTTTTTGAACTAGAAATTGCCCGCTTTTTCCAAATCCGTTGAGAGCTTTAAAATCGGGTTAATATTTTTTTCAAAAATGACCAAAGTTGGCGCCGGGGGAAAAATTGGTAATTTCAAAAGAAATTAAAATTCAACTTTTAAGGTCATGTTTTCATGTTTTCTTTTGTCAAATCTATTATTCCATATGGACTTTTTAAGAATTAGGCCTAAAAATGAATAGAACAGATAAAAAACAAAAAAAATTAATTTTATTTTTTGAATCAAAATTTTGCGAGGAAAAAATCAAAATTTCTGGTCCTTTGAAAAAAAAATATTTTTGACATAGGAGGAATAGTCCGATCTTTATGAATTTTTTTGTGGTTAATCCCAATCACCTATACTAATTATGATTTATTACGCTTGTTTGGTCGTTTGGCCTTTTTTCATCAATTTTTTTAAGGTTAAAATGTAGTCAAGATTTTTTGCAAAGATGACACTTTTGCTTCAAATTCAATTTTTGAGGTCAATTTTTAATCAATTTTCATGTTTTTGGGGCTAAATCTATAGTTCAATGTGAGCTTTTTTAGGATCAGGCCTAAAAAGTAATAAAATACGTTTTTTTCTTATATTAATTTTAAGTTTTTTTAAAAAAATTTTCGAAAAAAAAAATCGAAAATTCGCGTCTTTCAAAAAAATTCATTTTTAACATAGAAGGAATAGTCCGATCATTATGAAACTTTTTGTGGATAATCCCTATAACCTATACTAATTATGATTATTTATGTTCAACTGGCCGTTTGGCCGTTTTTCATCGATTTTTTTTAGGTTGAAAAAAATTACCGATATTTCCCCCGGTGGTGGGGAAATATCGGTAACTTTTTTGCGGTCAATTTCGGCCAACTTCTAAAAGTCCTAGGATAATGTCCTTTTAGGACCTGATAGTCCTTTCCGTAAGCTTTCTACTGGTCTTGGTTTCATTTGAAAATATTAATATTTACCCCATTTTTTTTCAAAAAAAACCGAAAAAAAACCGAAATTTCCCCCCCCTTACCCTATATTTCATGAAAAATTGAGAATTTTTAGAAATTGGGTTTAAAAAACTAAGATTTTTAACACAAACATTTCATTACTTCTAAACTATTCTAGTAATTTAACTTATGATAGCTATAGCTCTAGGGTCATAATTATACTTGTATTATTATAGTTATATTGTCATAATGCAACTAAGCAGCTTTAGAGAACGCGCAAAATACAAAGTTGAGGCCAAAGGCTAGTAATAGACAAAAAATATTTGCATTGTTTTAGATGGTATCTAGGTTTTTATTCTAAAAGTTGATATAAATGCAACATTATGAGGAGAACGAATTATTGAATTGAGATTATAGTGAAGAGGGGTGTATCCATTCCCATTAATTTTGCCAAAGGGTGGATGATACATCCCCTTTTAAATACAAACCCCTGAAATTTACAACTCTTTGCACATCTATGTGAAGAATCCTATTTGTTTTCTTAATAAAATGTAGATTAAAGATATAAAAATTGGATCAAATGCTAGTCTTAAGTCAAGGTGACACTAAAGGTGACATTTTGCATCTTTTGAAAGGCATTGCAGGCTTAAAAGTAAGTATACAATATAAAAGCACTTTCAAAAATATTATCCATGCTTAGTATGGTATAATATACAGTGTGCTCCAATAGAGCTTCTTTTGTAGTTTTGTACGCTAATTTTAGCCTACCAAAAAAGAATCCGGAATCCGCTATTAAAAAACGGATTCCAGATCAGATTCGGATTCCAAAATTGACCAAAAATTGGGCGGATTACGGATTCGGATTGCCAACCCTAGTTTTGATAGTTAATTTTCATTTTCTTTCTTTCTGCTGGTATAATTAAACACTAGGCAATGTTTTTTTTTATAGTTTTTGCTATTGGAATCTTTAATATACTTAGCTAAACTTTACAATATATAGTAATTCTGAGCTTATTTTTACCCAGAAAAACAACAATGATGCACAAAATTACCCCTTTTGTGGATTACAATTAGTGGATTCTCAACTTAAGGAACCAACCAATCAAATCAAATAAAAAATCTCCAAAGCTGTTAAGCCAATAAATAAGAAAACATTATTATACAACTTTTAGGACTAGTGTTATAAACAGCCCATTGTCCCCTTCCTCCCTGTTTTTAATTTATTACTTTTTATACATCTTATAGGTTCATACTGTATGCATCTACTTACATTTTGCCTCACTCTACACTCAATGAGCTTTCAAGATTGGTTGTGCCTTGCTGCTGTGCTGGATTTAGGATAAAGATATAGACTTGCAATAATCCATACCATATACATACCATTCTTTAAAACATAATGTTCTTATACAAAAAAAATTTACATTTTTTTAGTTTCCATCGATATTCTCTTTTTTCTGTCAAACTACCAAAAAAAGAGAATTTTGAAACTTTTAAAATGTACCAATGCCATTCAGAAAAAAATATTTTTGTCCCATTTCTTGTCAATAGTATCTAGGCTTCTTTGACAAGGGCAAAGCAAATAAAATGTGAAGTGAGAAAGATCTCAGCTAAAAGGTGGACTACAGAGAATATTATTGATATTGTTACTAAGGTAGTTAATTTTTAGTAGTTAGTTAATCCATGCAATATTTTTTCATCTTAATATGACAAATTATATACTACTACAGATACTAAATTGGAGGAATAAATTCAAGAAATTCCAGAAAAAATATGTACACCCATCAGATAACCAACTCTTTGATTACACTAACTGTGCATGGTAATGAGTTGTGCCATTCAGAGCCATTTTTAACGTCTTTAATTATGATTTTTAAAAAAAATTTAAAGCCAACGCTGAACCTCTATATTTCTCAAAGGTAGAAAAATACAATGTTTGGAGAAATAGTAACTTATCGGGTATAGGATGACTTTCAATAGCCAAATGACTTGCATTATTAAGAAAAGGAAAATAAGTGAATGTACAAGAACTCCTAATTTTATCAATGTAAAATATAAAATGTGTAACGGGGAAATAAGATATAATTGGGAAAGTAATGCTGTTTAAGAAAATATTTTAAAATCTATTAATTCTGTGTTCCGAGTGCGGTAAGATGGGACAGAAAAAAAGTTTAAACAACCATTCATATGAATTCATCTTAAAATAATGAAATCAGAAAAATAAAAAGGCCTTACTGTATGCTATAGATATTAATTAAATTGCTTAAATGACAAAAACATTACTATTAATAATAAAGAATGTTTACCTACTATTTCTCATATTTTGAACTAGCCCTTTTTTTATTTTAATGAACTTGGTGAAAAAATGCAAATTATCAGAAAAGTTTTGTGCATTCCATAGAGCTAGAAAAATAATAGATTTTGTTTGAAGTTGGCTTTAGAAACATTTGGTTAGACAGGGCTGCCTTATCTTGATCATGGGCAAGGTTCCCAACTTAATACGAGGGAGGGAGGGGACATTGGACTGTAAAACACATTGGAACCCAAAGTTGTTTGGTGGTTGGCCTCAAATCTGTGGGTACTTTATATCTTGATTGGTGTCCAAACTTTTCAACCAAAAATTTTCATCCTTAGGTGTGTTCATCGGCCATTGTCTTATTCCTTTAGATGCCTTATTTTAAAATGACAAGTTCAAATGTCCTGCTTAAAACTAAAGTTAAGCGTATATGAGTCAAAACTACTCTATAACCATATGGCCATACATCTTTGCTATAATATTTAGCTGCGAATGACTAATATTTCCCAAAATTAGAATATATTCAAAATTCGTGAAAGTGTTTAATGTTGCTACAATAATACAAAATAAATAAATTATCCTATCTTCTTTAATGGAAACATAAAACTTGTTATTGCCCAATTAATGGACCAATTAGAAACAATATCTTTAAATGTGAACGATAATTAGCTCAAGACAAGCTTTTAAGGTTTTTACGTAACTAGGAAAGTACGTCATCAATTGAATTAATATAATTTCAAAGTAGATTGATCGTGGCGAATAGGTTAGGTTTAGTAAGGGTTAGAAAATATATTGCTATATTATTTATAAATATTGCTAAAATCCGCAATCTGCAATCTAAAATCTGCAATCCACAAAAAAAAAACAAGAATTCGCGGATTTAGAGAATGGCATTGCTAATAGAAGTTGGAAGTATTTTAATTTAAGTTTCTGTGGACAATTTCAAAAGAAAACAATGTAAATATTAATATTTAATTAATTGTTACATGTAACAAATAAAAGACAGACAGTATGAGAAACCTAAGCTTTATTGTACACGTTTTGTATGTAAACAAGGATGACAACATCCATAAAAGCGAAGCACTGAAACGGTATGACAAACGGACATCAACACTTGTATAGTGTTTCTTAATTATCATAATATAAATTTATAAGAGTCAAAGCAAAATTGTAAGTAAATTTGTTGTAAAACTGCTTGATACAGGATAATTTTTATGGACATACTTACATTTTTAGGACTTGATTATAGAGTTGCTTCGCCTTTTACATTATACTTTGTTGTTCCAGGAATCAATATACCAATAATCAGATCAATCCGATGATTTGATCACATAAAAATTTGTTGTTAAAAAAGTAAAAAAATCAACATGTTTAAAATGGACGTACGGACATTTTGGTAATGATTATAGAGTTGCTACGCTTTCTAAATCGTACCTAACTATTAAAGGAATCACCATGCAAAATTTGAAATCGCTAGGACAATTCTAACATGCCTAAATTAACGGAAAAAGCTATCCGTTACGGACGTACGGACGGACGGACGGACGGACGGACCGACCCTAATTATAGAAAAGCTTCGCTTTTAAAAATGAATTGATGAAAACGATTATAAAGAATGATTTTTATTCAATTTCATGTTAACTATTTTATATTATAATGTACACCAATTGTTTTACTAGTGAAAAAAAGGCTGAATCAGTTGTGCATAAATTGTCCCAATTAGGTGTTTGACAGAACTATCTAATTGAATATTTAAAAAGAAAAGTGATTATCAATTCTAGTTAACTATTATCAGATCAATATTCAGTATACAGGTTGATTAAGGTTGACGTAACTGAAGCTTTTTTAGGCAGGGGAGGGGTTTTCTCCGGAACCACTTGATGAACCGTGTAATTTTTTTGGACTGAAGCTTTTATAGGTATGAACATCTTATGGTTTTGAAGTCAACCCCCTACCCCCACCCCCTAGCCCCCCGGGGCTCAAAACCCACCTAAAACTGAACCTAACCTTAATTTTCTCATTAACCATTTGACCAATAGAGATGATTTCCTAAACTTAATCTTTTATGCTTTTAAACTAACTTCTAGTTTAGAAGTCACCCCACTGCCGCCAACCCCTAGCCCTCTGGGGATAAAAAAAACACCTAAAAATGAACCTAACCTTAATTTTCTCAGAAACCATTTGATCAATAGAGATGATTTCTTAAACTTAAGCTTTAATGCTTATAAATTAAAGGGGGGGGGGGGGGGTTAATGCAACCATCTCGTAATCAATGTATAAATGGCACTTAGAATTGGAATTTTGATCTGAAATTTTGCATGAGTAATCCTTGGTAGGTCTATTAAAAAGGACTATTGTAATTTTTTTTACATTAAAAATTTTTTTTTCTTTTTTGTTTTTGACAAAGGGGGGAGGCGGATGTGCCACTTTTTGAAACCAAAACTAAAAGTCAAAGGAACTCAACTAAAAAAAGAGTTACAGGTCCGAGATTTTGCATGGCAGTTGCTTAATAGGGGTACAATATGGAACTGTTAAGAAACGGCGGCGCAACCGCCGAAAACCGCCGAGAAAAGGCAAAAAAAAAATCGGCGGGAAACGCCAGTTTTCGGCGGTTGCGCCGCCGTTTCTTCACAGTTCCATATTGTACCCCTATAAAGCAACTGCCATGCAAAATCTCAGACCTGTAACTTTTTTTTTAGATGAGTTCCTTTGTTGACTTTTGGTTTTGGTTTCAAAAAGTGGCACATCCGCCTCCCCCCTTCAAGAAATCGACAAGAAATTGATCTTATTCTTTTATACTAAAATCTTGTTAACATTTTTAGTGGTATTTAACCTAATTCAAACTAAGAATGTTGTATTATTTCATTTAAAGAGATGGTTGAATAGACTAAGAAATTTCATATTTTTGGATGACGTAAATTAAGTTTTTAAAATACAGATTAATTACCTAATTCTTTTAAAAAGAGTAAAGTACAGAAATTATACACATTATAATCGGAGAAACTAGACTCCAATGAAAAAACTGCCTCAATAAAATATTTTCTTCTACAAAAATGAAGCTTACGTTTTCGATGATTACTGAACCGATTGGGTATTTCAATTTAGGGAAGTCCTAGAGTGGTTGTTAATTAATAAATTACTTCATTTTAAGTATTGGGATGGTTTTAGGGGTATTTTTAAATTCTTCGAATACCTTGCCCCTAGATACTAGGGGCGCAACGACTAGTAATCTAAGCTGAAACTGAATTTTTAACAACCTGTGCTTATGTTTTGATTGATGGAAGATGTGAAAAGAAAAAGAGGGAGGGGGATGAAGGGATGATTCTTCAAGATTAGAATTCAATTTCCTGATTTTAGAGCTCAGCCGGAGATGGATATTGCAACAAACTAACACAGGCATTGTAGGGATTAGAATAAGGGACAAGACAATGGCCGATAAACTTATGTACAACCCCAATGATGATACATAAAATTACCCCTTCTGTAGATTAAAGTTAGTTTTTGAAACGTTTGAGCACTTAACTTAATGAAACAACCCTTAAAAATTCACTAAAGTTTTCAAAGTTATTGTAAAAGTTTGGGGACTAGTGTAACAACTAGCCCATTGTCTCCTCTCTCTTTATGGAAGTTTTTCAGTCTAATTTACTAATGCTTTATTTCATAATATTTTAGTATTTTTAATATTTGTAGGTATTTCGTTTTTATGAGAAAAAACAGAATTTTTAATTACCTAGGTAATCAATATTAACATTTCATTATTGATAAAATGTCAATAAAAAAATGTCATGTTTTAGGTTATTAGAAATTTTCCAATGAAAAGTATTAATAATGTAAAATTTCTCATTTTCAAACTATTTTTTATTATTCATATTTAGACACATGTTAACCCGTTGATGAAATATGTAACTTTTTAAATGCAAAAGAAGTAAGTTAAAAACTCTTAAAAACTGATCTTAACGAAAGTCAGACCGTGTAATGACAATACAAAAAAGCCTTAGAGGCTCAATTTAAAAGTAAAAAAAATCAATATGAAACCAACCTATTAATTAAACAATAATAAAATGTTAAATTTTCAAAGTATTAAAACCCACCTTCAATATATTCACAGATTGAGAGAAGTATTGTAGTGTGTTCACTTTGAGATCCAACTATTGTTACTGCACTCCCCACAGGATATCAGATACAGACAATCATCCGTCTTTTACAACCACCACGACTAGAAATACAATTCTCCCAGAGACTCCTCTCTCTCTCCGACACTCTGCTGCATGTACCTCCGATATTTCTCTCTACAAGGGTGGTAATAGAAGAGGAGGGCGGGGGGGGGGGGGAGGGTTAGTGGAAGAGGGTTTTGGTTGTCAAAATACGCGTGTAATGAGATTCTTAGAAACAAACACTATATCATACACAGTACTTTCACATAAAAACCTTTTCACTATTTTATCACTAAAAATATAAAGTTTCACTTAAATCATTTCATCTGAAATACAAGAGAGAAATATTAAAAATATCATTTCACAAAAAATTTTAAAAAAAATAGGAATAATGAGAATACAAAACGCAAGAATAAAATACCATAGTCATAATTTAGTAAAAATATCTTAAAAATAATATTTATATTGCATAAGAAATTGATTAAGTTTTGCACAGCATGATTCATGTAAAAGAAAAATTCTTTCTGCTTAAATTAAATTAAAATTGTTTTAGTAGGTACAATTTACTTTGATAAATAACCATGATCTAAAATTTTGGATAGAAATATTATATCTATAAAACAGCAGATTTATTGGAACTGACTTAATTCTATTAAACTGCTAAACTATTAAACAGATTAAAATACTATTAAAAAAAACAGCAAATGAAAACAAATTGTAGATAAAAATTTCCAATTTAAATTGTGCATATCTTAAGGCACATTTTTATTATAATTGTAATACTATAAAAATCTTTATTAGAGCATTACATAGCAATGCCTTCATTTTGATTTAAAAAAAATAATCATTCAGTCTTCTTTTAAAGAACACCTAAATTTAAGTGCACATTTTAAATGATAAATAGATAATTTACCAGGAATCATCATGCATAGTTTGAAATCGCTAGGACAATTCTAACATGCCTAAATTAACAAAAAAAAGCTATCCGTTCCGGACGTATGGACGGACGGACCGACCCTTATCATAGAAAAGCAAGACTTAAGAAAAATAGCAAAATCTACTTATTATGTAACAGATACATAAATGCCAAAATCAACAGTATAGTGTTTCAAATAAAGTAAAAGTTCTAGTCTAGAAACTTTCTTGGGACACATATGACTTCTACAAATATTTTTAAAGCTAGAAATCTTTACTATTTAAATTTTAGAGATTTGTTAAAGTTGTTGCTTCTTTCTCCTTTTTGCAAATTTAAAGAATTCTTGACTTTAGAAATATTAAGTTATGTGGAACTTATCTTAATCAATCAACTAAATTATAATTATAAATGGTCCCAATAAATTTTTTTTCAATTAAAAATGTAAAAATATTCTATAACCATTTTAATTCTAAGATAAGAATTTGAACTTAAAGTGAGTAATATTAGAAAACCAATAGTTTTGCAGAGCTATAAAAAGAAATTTATAATTCTATTTTTACAGAAACATTCTAGTTAAAGTAATGGCATACTGGATTTAATAGATCCATTTTAATCTTATTTTATTTTTACATTTATACAATTCTATTTAAACTAGTCATCCTATAATATAAAACTTAATAGACCTATCATATGTTTGACAAGTTTATCCACTTCAAAAAGAAAAATAACAATAGTTGTAATTTTTTTAAGGAGAATATTTAGCATTATATTTTACACCTACCCCCTCCCTCAATATAAAAAAAAGAAAAAGGAGAAAAGCTACTGTGAAATATGACGAAACCCGCTAATTCGCTTTCTTTCCATGATCGAAATTTTCAATAAAAGGCGTAAGCACTACGAAGAAATGTGCACTTTCCACAATGTGTAACATTTTCAAATAAATCAGACTTAAATCCCAGAATCACAGAGGGACTGTAGATATTTCAACATTAATGCAATTTACACTGCGAAAAGACAATAAAGGAAAATTGAATATATAGGGAACTACATTCAACATAGTCTTCACTTTAAATACAATAAAATTTTATATTCTGTTTAATATATTTTGGCTAAGGGGGGGGGGGGAAGTTTGTACACTTACAGGAAATGAAATTCAAAACCAATGTTTGGGAGGGTCGTATGGGCTTGTTTTTAAAGTTATCAACCTAATTCTTTTTGTAGGCTCTCTTATATGACTTGATATACACGTATTTCTTTGAAAATTGAATTTCGGTACTTTCCTTCTAGGGGCTTGTGGAGCAAAAGACCCCCCAAAACACTAAAAATATGAGTTCTGACCTTATTTTTAAAGATATCGACCTGATTTTTTCTTTATAATACTTTTTTAACATACCCGAATCAACGAACCATTACAGATTTCATTTTGGGACTTTCCTTCTAGGGGCTTGTGGAGTAAAAGACCCCCAAAACACAAAAATATGAGTAATGGGCTTATTTTTGAAGATATCAACCTGATTTTTTTTAAAAAATACCTTTTTATTTTTTAACTTAACCGAATTAACGAACCATTAAAGATTTCATTTTGGGACTTTCCTCTTAGGGGCTTTTGGAGCAAGAGACCCCCCAAAACACAAAAATATGAGTACTGGGCTTATTTTTGAAGATATCAACCTGCTTTTTTTATATAAAAATAATATTTAAACATAACCGAATCTACGAACCATTACAGATTTCATTTTGGGACTTTCCTTCTAGGGGCTTGTGGAGCAAGAGACCCCCAAAAATCATAAAAATATGAGTTGTGGGCTTCTCTTTTAGTATATCAACCTTATTTTTTTATATAATAAAAAATACTATTTTAACATAACCGAATCTACGAACCATTACAGATTTCATTTTGGTACTTTCCTTCTACGGGCTTGTGGAGCAAAAGACCCCAAAAACACTAAAAATATGAGTTTTGAGCTTATTTTTAAAGATATCAACCTGATTTTTTATATAAAAATACTATTTTAACATAACCGAATCTACGAACCATTATAGATTTCATTTTGGGACTTTCCTTCTAGGGGCTTGTGGAGCAAAAGACCCCAAAAACACTAAAAATATGAGTTCTGGCCTTATTTTTAAATATATTTTTTAGGAACACTTTTTTTATCATAACCGAACTAAGAAACCATTACAGCTTTCATTTTTGGACTTTCCTTCTAGAAGCTAGTGGGGCAAAAGACCCCCAATATTTTTAGAGATATTAAGCTGATTTTTTTCATGAAAACTTTTTTCACATGTTTGAACTAGGTAGCCACTATTAATTTTATTTTGGCACTTTCCTTTTAGGGGAAAGTAGGGTAAAACTTCTCCAAAACAAAATAAATTGAGTTCTCAGGTTATCTTCAAAAATATTTTTAGTGTTTTGGGGGTCTTTTGCTCCACAAGCCCCTAGAAGGAAAGTCCCAAAATGAAATCCTAATGGTTTCTTAGTTCGGTTATGTTAAAAAAGTATTATTTTAAAAAGATCAGGTTGATATCTTTAAAAATAAGCTCAGAACTCATATTTTTAGTGGTTTTGGAATCTTTGCTCCACTAGCCCCTAGAAGGAAAGTCCCAAAATGAAATCTGTAATGTTTTCTTAATTTGGTTATGTCAAAACAGTATTATTTTTTAAAAATCAGGTTGATATATTAAAAAATAAGCTCAGAACTCATATTTTTAGTGTTTTTGGGGTCTTTTGCTCCACAAGCCCGTAGAAGGAAAGTCCCAAAATGAAATCTGTAATGGTTCGTAGATTCGGTTATGTTAAAATAGTATTTTTATATAAAAAATCAGGTTGATATCTTAAAAAAGAAGCCCACAACTCATATTTTTATTATTTTTGGGGGTCTCTTGCTCCACAAGCCCCTAGAAGGAAAGTCCCAAAATGAAATCCTAATGGTTTCTTACTTCGGTTATGTTAAAAAAGTATTATTTTAAAAAGATCAGGTTGATATCTTTAAAAATAAGCTCAGAACTCATATTTTTAGTGGTTTTGGAATCTTTGCTCCACTAGCCCCTAGAAGGAAAGTCCCAAAATGAAATCTGTAATGTTTTCTTAATTTGGTTATGTTAAAACAGTATTATTTTTTAAAAATCAGGTTGATATATTAAAAAATAAGCTCAGAACTCATATTTTTAGTGTTTTTGGGGTCTTTTGCTCCACAAGCCCCTAGAAGGAAAGTCCCAAAATGAAATCTGTAATGGTTCGTAGATTCGGTTATGTTTAAATATTATTTTTATATAAAAAAAGCAGGTTGATATCTTCAAAAATAAGCCCAGTACTCATATTTTTGTGTTTTGGGGGTCTCTTGCTCCAAAAGCCCCTAAGAGGAAAGTCCCAAAATGAAATCTGTAATGGTTCGTTAATTCGGTTAAGTTAAAAAATAAAAAGGTATTTTAAAAAAAAATCAGGTTGATATCTTCAAAAATAAGCCCAGTACTCATATTTTTGTGTTTTGGGGGTCTCTTGCTCCACAAGCCCCTAGAAGGAAAGTCCCAAAATGAAATCTGTAATGGTTCGTTGATTCGGGTATGTTAAAAAAGTATTATAAAGAAAAAATCAGGTCGATATCTTTAAAAATAAGGTCAGAACTCATATTTTTAGTGTTTTGGGGGGTCTTTTGCTCCACAAGCCCCTAGAAGGAAAGTACCGAAATTCAATTTTCAAAGAAATACGTGTATATCAAGTCATATAAGAGAGCCTACAAAAAGAATTAGGTTGATAACTTTAAAAACAAGCCCATACGACCCTCCCAAACTTTGGTACTGAATTTCATTTCCTATAAGTGTACAAACTTCCCCCCCCCCCCCCTTATCTATCTTATAAGATTCTTTTGGTTATTCTATATTAAACTTGTCTCATAATAAAAAAAAATAAGGTTTAAGTTTAATTTTATAATAGCTAGGTATAATAGAGATGGGTAGATTTCTGGTAAAATCCGTAAAGGTTATGTGTTATAAATAATAACAGTAGTAGAACGATAAAAATTTATGTTAACTTTTTTTAAAAAAAATTTGTCTATAGTTCTTTTCAATAAGAAATACACATATTTAGTAAATATTATCGTTCTACTACTATTTTTAAGCCTTAAAACACACACCTTTACGGATTCTACCAGAAACCTACCCCTCTCTTTTTCATAAAAATATATGCAAATATGTTAAAATATATGAAAAGTGTGTAAATCCTAAAACTTGAGTGCAATTGAAGGGCAACATAACCAAGTACTGCTCTTGCTCATGCCAGCAATCTGCCAAACTATCTTTCCAGTATGCAAAATATTTATTTGTATTTGTAAGATTTCTGAAATGTTTCCATGCCAAATTTCCTAAATAATTTTAACTTATACTAATTTCATTTTTACTGATTCTTCATTTTGCTAAAATGCATTTAACACAATAATCTTCTATGAATTCACAAATATTCATACAATTTTCCATTAATCCAGCCAAATTGAGTTTGTTGCAAAAATGAAGAGAATCTTTGTATCATTAATTTTGTGAATCATAAAATTATCAGTATATTATCCATAATGTTGTGTGCAGATTTATTGACAATATCCTCACTTACAAAGGTTGATAAAATAAACCCTCCCTTCTTATTCTTCATTATTAGGATTTTTCCATTCATGCTTTATTAGGTAATTTAAGATTCTAAGTTTACAAAAACATAAGTGTTCTAAAAAAAACATTTGATTAGTTCATAAAGAGTAAGAAAAAAAATACTTTTGATTCTTAAATGGAGTTTAGGTTTTCCATAAAATGTTATTAATTTCCATTTTGTAACTTACTACATTCACAATAACTAAATCCATATTAAGGGGTTTAGAATGTACTTAATTACAATTATGAAGGATTGTACCGATTTATTATGCACCCAACTTGATATTGTGCATGATTGATAGCAAATTTATGCACCATTTACGATGCATGATATGTTAAGGCCTCATATCAAGGTTTTATTTAGTGGCTTTTATATACATTGTTTACTTGTGATATTGAACTTTATTTATATTTAGATTCCTTTAAGGGTCCCTTTCATTTAAATAATGATTTACTTTTTCCTTATACTGTACATTAATTTTGATAAAAAATATACCTAGCCACTATAAATGTAAACAGAGAGAGATTTAAAACCTATCAAATAAAGCAAACAAAGTTTAGATTAATATCATAATCAATTTGGTTTAGGTTTAACTACAGCTGGTTATAAAGTTTGAATCTACCCATCTTAAACAGTATTATTTGCAAGATGAGGGCATAATGGCACTAACATTGGAGACATATATTCTTCATAATCAACATGACAAAAATTTATTTAAACAAAAGATAAATTGATACTTTAAAATAGAAATAAAATCAATAGGTATTGACATATATTCCAGATGACTACCTCCCCCACATAGCAGAGACCTTTAAGCAGCAGACAGAAAGAATTTCATTTAGGTTTGTTTTCTCAATACATCTTGATAAAAAAATTTGGACAGGGCCCTTGCCTTTTAGGGAAAGTTACATATGTATATAGCTCTTGTCCCCTCTAATCTTCTACTTTAATGGAAATAATAAATGACTTAATTAATGTGAATTTAAAATTGTTGTTTGTACTTTGTTTAGATAAAAATAGTCTCTGTTGATGAATATGACAGCACCCACATATTGAAACTTTAATTAATAAGGGATGTGCAGCACAAATGAACTATGCATAGGTAATCTTGACCTTGCTAATGTTGTATCTTAATATGAGAGTTCTCAAATACACTTTCAAATGGAGGTATTTAACAACAATATCCAAAATGAGCGAAGTACAAAAATCATGGATGTTAATACGTACAATGAGATATTTTAAGAGCATTTAATGATAAATAACGAATAGAAATATATTGTATGAACATTAGCACAGGGACTATTTAAAAAATTCAGCTGTCTTTTGTGAATAGCAGCTGAGAAAATCACCTCTACAATGTTATGGACTGTCTGACTAACGGACGGACAGACAAGTAAATTATCAAGATAATTATTTTTTATGTCTTAAAAGGTAATTTCTATTACGAATTTACGAACAACATGTATTATGTAATATGTATTCTTTGATCTTTCCAAAATTTGATAAAACTTTACTCTCTTGTTTACTTAAGACTTAATTATCCTGAGACTTTCAAAGGAAAAATTAAAGGATGTAATTGTGAAGATAAGATATGTACATATCCTATTACATAAAGTAGTAAGATTTTTTCTTGTCTGATGCTAAGATCTCAATAACAGCTGAACCAATTAGGTTCTCCATATTAGGGAAGCTTTATATAGGTTCCAAGATGCTTTTAGATTATTTTGTTTTTAGATTAAAGTCTTAGGATGGTTAGGAGCTTGATTTCAGAGCCCCTAGATGCTAGAGGCGCACCAACTAGCACATAGCATTATATAACTAATTTTGTTAGCAGAGGCTAACTTGACATCTAATATCTACAAATCTAGACAAAGGAATATGCATTCTGGAAAAGAAAGAAGACTTGTATTAGGTAATGAAAAATATTACAAGATTATCTAACAAAAATTACCATTTGTACCAGAAAAAGATTAATTTACTGATGCATTAGAACTAAAATGTAACAGAAATGTGTAAATCTAACTTAGCAATGAATGTTTCCGATTTTGAAACTTCTCAATTAAAAACAGACTTCTACATCAATGCACTGTTTTTCTTTACTCATAACAGCATCATAATTTAGCCTGAGGCACAGAAAATAAAATTTTTGAATGCTAAAATTTATTTTCAACACAACTCTGGTTCTATTTTCGTGTGTACTTCAAGAAATTCTGTTTAAAAAAAAACAAAACTTTTTTCTTAATTTTCCTTTTCAGAATATCTATCCCTGTCTCAAAATATATATCCTATGCCAAGTTGATGACAGAGGAAAGAAAGTAATGAGAAAAGTTTGAAATATATTCAAAGTAAATATGTGTATTTGTATTAACAACTTGTCAACAAAAAATTCTTTGCTTTTACTTTAGAATAATGTATCTACATATTCCTAAGGAAATACTAGGCTAGGTTATAGATCTGTTTCTCTTACCTATCTGTCTATTAATCACAATTTTAGAGCCTTAAAGATGCAGTTGATCAAAAAAAATAAAAATTATCCCTTGTGCAAATTTGCAATAGAATATATCAAGCCCCTTAATTTCCACTAATAAGATTTTCAAAACAGAATTGTGATATTAATCTTTTACCAAGATGTTGAACTTCTTGGCATTTGTTGCTGCACTGATCATAAAACTTTTGACAAAGAATAAAGGTTAAGTTTACCTATAACATTTTGGGTGAACTTATGTGTGATAGAGAAAAAGATAATCAATCTAAAAATCAAATGGTTAATGATGTGAAATAGAACAACATGGAGAATTTGCATTATTACTAGCATGGGAAGGACACACTTTTATTTGTTTGTAAATTCTTCCTTATTGTTTGCTGGCAAATTAAGGGGGGGGGGGGGAGGATGGGGGTATTTTTAACTTTTGCCTATCCCATACTAGCATCACTACAAATTCCCTATGTTATTATTTTAGATACAAAAAAAATTACTCCCTGGGTAAATGTCAACAAATTAACAAGGATCATAATAAGAACTTAAGGCAAACTTAGTTGTCCTAACTGTTTAATGTTTGTTTAACAAATTGTTAGTCCCTATCCCTAGATGTATAAAAGGTGCAAATATGCCGGACACAGCACTGAATATTAGAAACGTGACTTGTAATAATCTCTAATATCCCACACAAATCTTAAGCTAATTTCAACCCCCCTTTCCCCACCATCACTTTCATTTTTCAATATTGATTCATACATGCACTGAGTTATCAAGGGAGGGGGGGGGGGGGTTCTGACAATTTTGCGTAAACAGTGAGTATAGGCATTGTTATAGGAGTGAAAGGATAGGTTTTGGGATGTAGTTTCCTTATATTTAAAAAAAAATGGATATGTTCAGGTTCAGGTGCTGCAGGCCTATAGGTTGGCGCTGGACAGGTAAAAATTATATTTTTTTAAAAAGAGTTTGAGGTACTTTTATAAAACAAAATATGCCTCTTTTATTTCCAAAAATGTAAATAACATTCAAAAAGATAATTTGTTTTATAAGTTGATATCTAACTCTTCAATTTTAACCTGTCCAAAGACAACCTGGAGGAGAGTAGCTCTTTAAAATTCTAGGGGCGTGGAGATAGTTTTCAAAGGTTAACTTCAACTAATAGGGGAAAATGTTACCCTAATAATCCTATATTGACCACTAAATCACACTCACGCCGCGTGTTCAACCCACAAAATTTTGCTATTGTTCCTAGAATTTTCAACCAAAAGCATTTTATTCTATTAAGAGAGTAATCCTATGCTTACCAAATTATTAAAATTTAAGATATACAGCAAGTTAAAATACAAATTTTCATACTTTTTGTAGTTGCTATGCAAAACTATTTCTGGCAGAATCATGATAAAAAGCATATGAGACATCCATAAGTTTAGATGTGCTCCCATAAAATTCTGATGTACCCTCTTGAGCTAATAAAATATCTTATATTGGCAAGTATTAATATTTTTTTTGTACAATGTGTTTTCAATTTTCATATTTTGCTTTGCATATGAATATATTCAAAGGATCTCTATCTTTTTCGTTGTAAATAGCTGAATGATTTTAGAATAAAGAAAGGGAAATTATCTACAATTATGAACATAAAAATTGGTAATTTTTTACTCCACAGATGGACATATATAGATAGAAAGACAAGCAGACAAACACAACAGACAGACAAAAAAATACAAACAAAACAAACTTTCCTATTATATGAATAACTAGAAGCCGCGCCCTTAGCATATATAGGAGGACAATGTAGGTCAGATAAATAACCTATAACTATTCCAATACATTTTAAAAGCTTTCCTGATTAGTAAAACCAATTCGGATCAGTATTTTTCATAATTTTAAGCTTCAGACAGATAACCCTTTCTACTTAAGAGAAGGTTATGGAAGTTATTAGGTAAGTATGATAAAAAGCAAGATAAATTCCTGAAAATTTCTAACAGTTGACATTCCCTGAAAACTTGACAGTATTCTGCAGTATCAAATTTTCTTAATGTTTGTGTTCATGAGTTTCTTGTAAGATATCTTCACAGTAAAATATCAGGAAGGGAGAGGACATTGGGCTGTTTTTACACTTGTCCCCAAAGTTTTAATAAAGTTTTCTTATTCGTTGGCTTTGGGGACTTTTATAACGTTTTGATTGGTTGGTTCATTCATAACATATCAACCATTAATTAAATTACAGAAAGGGTAATCATTGGAGATGTACATCAATTTATCAGCCATTGTCTTATCTCTTTAGATCACTGATAAAATACAGTAATGATAACCCTATAGACAATTTTCAGGAGAATTTTTAAAAAGCATAAATAAAGTTGGGGTTAATTAAAAATTAACTTAATGGTTGCACCCATAGCAATTAAGGACACTTTGTACGAAGGGAAAAGGATGTGGCAGACCATCCCTTGACTTAAATCAAAACTGCATAGTCAATATTATACAAGGAACTTAAGTGAATATTGTCTTAGGTTAATTGGTACACTGGTTAGCGAGATCAAAACGGACAACCATAAAAGCCTCACTACTTTAGGTACATAATAGGAAAAAATAAAAAAACAATGTTGTATAAATGTTAAATCCTCCCTTTATTTACCTTTTTATAAATATGGAAACCCTTAACTAAATAAAAAAAGGACCAGGAAAATTTAAAATAACAACAATAAAAAGTTTCATCTTCCTAAACCTTTGATAAATGTTGTTTATTTTGGTAGCAAAGAAGCATCAATATAAAATGTAATTTAGCTTTGTTTACACTGTAAACAAACACTATTTTTGTAAGTGTGTTTGTCTGTGCATATTTCTCTGTGTAATTGTGTGTGTATGTGTGTCAAAAGAGAAGATTATAAATATTCTGGAACTTATGTACTATACCTACTAAGGAGAAAAAAAAGATTTAAAATGTATCTACATCTATCATTCGTGTCCTCAAACTCAATTTTCAATGTATATTTCTTTTTATCAAACTTAATCTTCAGGTAATTGAAACCTGCCAATATAAAACTACTTTTAAAATGAATGACCTGTACTGAAGATCTCAATAAACAAACGATATTTCAAATACTAAAATGTGCACTTTCCTGTAATTATTATACAATAATAATACCCGATTCAACATTTGCATAGTTAGTGGCACTTGACACAAGGCAACAATAAGTATGAAAAAAAAACGCGGCAAAAAATAAAAATTTGGCGCGTAAATTCCCAATGTATTGTTACCATGTCAACTTTGCCTACTCTCCAGCCATGGTTCTGGCCTGCGCTCTTACCCTCTTCTCGTAGTCTGCTCTGTTCTGACAATAGCACGTGTACGCCTCGGCCTGGGCCGGGTCCTTGATGTTTGGGTCGTTCAACAGATCCTGTAAAAATAACATGAAATGTCAAGGGTGTAACAAAATTCATTTTCCCCCCGGCTGCAAAATATTTTATCAACGCCACCCCCCCCCCCTCTAGTTTTTCCCCAAAGAGGGGGGAAAAGGAAAAATGTTTTCAGTATTCTTCATTTTACTCATTTTTTACCCCTCCCACATATTTTTCTAGGGGGGAAATGGGAAAAATTTTTTCAGGACATTTTTTCTTCATTTTTTCCTCCTTCAAAATATTTTAATAGGTTGATAATGTTATGTTTTTCTTGTCAACACTTATAATGCAAATAAAGTAATTAACCTGGATTCCTAGCAGAATTTGTTTGATAGTAATAGCTGGCCTCCAATCCTTTTCTTCATCCAGTAGTGACAAACAAACTGAACACATATTATTTAACCAGTTTTTAAAATATCAGGGTTTACCTTATCAATATAAAATATCAAAAAGGTTTGTATTCTTAAAAGCTGTCAGAAGCTATTTGATAACTTCTGGTAAAATAGGTAGGTATCGGGTAAAATAAAACCAAATTTCTTTAATTTTGATTAAAACAAGAATGGCGTCCATCAAAACAAGTACAAATACAAACCTGTTCCTGATGGATAGACATTAGGGTGGAAAAGTGGAGGAACAAACTTCACCTTTGGTGGAGTACTCGGGTAATCATCCTGAGAAAAGGATAGTTATAGTCTATAGAGTTGCTACGCTATTAAATAATGAATTTAAATTACTTATTTATTTTGATTACATATTGCTTTGAAAATTAAATTTAGGAAATATGATTCAAGGGGGGGGGGGGGGGAAGTTTTGACACTTTTGCTTACTCCGTGATTATTGGGCTAGGTATTAAAGTTAGACTATAGGTTATTTGGGATAAAAGTTTACTTTTGGTTAGTACTTAACGGATTTTTAATCATTTTTTGGATAACCCCACCCCCTAGCCCCCCGGGGCTCAAAATCCTTCTAAAAATGAACCTAACCTTAATTTTCTCAGGAACCATTTGACCAACTGAGATGATTTCTTAAACTTAAGCTTTTATGCTTATAAACTAACTTCTGATTTAGAAGTCACCTCCTGCCACCAACCCCTAGCCCTCCGGGGCTCAAAAAAACTCTAAAAATGAACCTAACCTTAATTTTCTCAGGAACCATTTGACCAACAGAGATGATTTCTTAAACTTTAGCTTTTATGCTTATAAACTAACTTCTAGTTTACAAGTCAGCCCCCTGCCACCAACCCCTAGCCCTCCGGGGCTCAAAAAACTCTAAAAATGAACCTAACCTTAATTTTCTCAGGAACCATTTTACCAATAGAGATGATTTCTTAAACTTAAGCTTTTATGCTTATAAATTAAGTTTAAGTTTAGAAGTCGCCCCCCTGCCGCCAACCCCTAGCCCTCCGGGGCTCAAAAAAACCCTAAAAATGAACCTAACCTTAATTTTCTCAGGAACCATTTGACCAACAGAGATGATTTCTTAAACTTAAGCTTTTATGCTTATAAACTAACTTCTAGTTTAGAAGTCACCCCCCTGCCGCCAACCCCTTGCCCTCCGGGGCTCAAAAAAAACCTAAAAATGAACCTAACCTTAATTTTCTCAGGAACCATTTGACCAACAGAGATAATTTCTTAAACTTAAGCTTTTATGCCCCCTGCCGCCAACCCCTTGCCCCCCAGGGCTAAAAAAAACCCCAAAAATGAACCTAACTTTAATTAAAATTTCTTATTTGAAGAGTTAGAGGTACACTTAATAAACCAAATATGCTTCTTTTTGGATGTTATTGACATATCTGCTGAAAAAAAATATAATCGGCCTCCAGGTTCAGGTGCTGCAGGCCTCCAGGTCCACTCAGGAGACAGGTAAAAATTTAAATTTCTTATTTGAAGGTTTAGAGGTACACTTATTAAACCAAATATGCATCTTTTTGGATGTTATTGACATATCTCCTGAAAAAATTAGAATCGACCTCCAGGTTCAGGTGCTGCAGGCCTCCAGGTCCACTCTAGACAGGTGAAAATTAAAATTTCTTATTTAAAGAGTTAGAGGTACACTTATTAAACCAAATATGCTTCTTTTTGGATGTTATTGACATATCTGCTGAAAAAATTTGAATGGGCCTCCAGGTTCAGGTGAATATCTAAAATGGTTAGTTTGGAATTTAGAGAAAAGGTATTTAAATAGAATAAGGTTAAAGTAAATAATATAGTCAAATTTATTGTTTACGGCTTTAATATGTGTTCCCGACAGGCTCCAGGGGCCTGCTCAACAGGTAAACATCCTTATGTGTAATGTTTGAATTAAGATGAAAGGTTACTAAATAGAAATAAAAAATATGTACAACAAGAAACTTAATCAAGGTATAAAAAATCTAAAGTTATCCTATATGATAGCTACTTATTTCCAGTGAGCAATATTGTCGCCATTTTAGAAATACCTTGCAGATTAAATTATTTGTTAAAAAATACAAAAATACAACTTACTTAGGGTGGGTCGATTTTGGAATTTCACATTAGTAGACATTGGCAAGGGTTACTAGGCCAATATAAAACCCTGTGAAACTTGAAAGAGGTTTTTAAATCCAAAAACAACGGGCGCACGGAGGGTATAAAATGTGCCCGCCCCCAAAACCAAAAATTGAAATTCCTTCAAACACATGCATGTTGCATATCAAAATGACCGCATTGAAATGCTGATTACAGATCTGAAAACTGTTTTGAAAAATATTGATTCAGTCTGAAATGATTTTCAAATAACCTACCAAAATGAACAACTTTGACTAAATCAGCTGTTTTTAGATACTTAATGAGATCTTGTTCCAAATAGGAGCAATATTTTTTATAATGGTTTGAGATTCGTAATCAGCATTTCAATGCATTTTGATATGCAACATGCCTGTGTTTAGAGGAATTTAAATTTTTGGTTTTATAAGGGGGTGGGCACTTTTTATACCCCCTGCGCGCCGGCAGCCTTAAGAGCCAAGTCACTTTTGAAACCCTGCCTAGAACACATATCTTTAAATAAGAACTTTTAATTTTTACCTGTCTCCAGAGTGGACCTGGAGGCCTGCAGCACCTGAACCTGGAGGCCAATTCTAATTTTTTCAGGAGATATGTCAATAACATCCAAAAAAGATGCATATTTGGTTTAATAAGTAAGGTTAGGTTCATTTTTAGGGTTTTTTTGAGCCCCGGGGGGCTAGGGGTTGGTGGCAGGGGGCTGGCTTGTAAACTAGAAGTTAGTTTATAAGCATAAAAGCTTAAGTTTAAGAAATCATCTCTGTTGGTCAAATGGTTCCTGAGAAAATTAAGGTTAGGTTCATTTTTATGGTTTTTTTGAGCCCCCGAGGGCTAGGGGTTGGCAGCAGGGGGGTGACTTCTAAACTAGAAGTTAGTTTATAAGCATAAAAGCTTAAGTTTAAGAAATCATCTCTGTTGGTCAAATGGTTCCTGAGAAAATTAAGGTTAGGTTCATTTTTAGAGTTTTTTGAGCCCCGGAGGGCTAGGGGTTGGTGGCAGGGGGCTGACTTCTAAACTAGAAGATAGTTTATAAGCATAAAAGCTTAAGTTTAAGAAATCATCTCTGTTGGTCAAATGGTTCCTGAGAAAATTAAGGTTAGGTTCATTTTTAGGGTTTTTTTGAGCCCCGGAGGGCTAGGGGTTGGTGGCAGGGGGGTGACTTCTAAATCAGAAGTTAGTTTATAAGCATAAAAGCTTAAGTTTAAGAAATCATCTCTGTTGGGCAAATGGTTCTGAGAAAATTAAGGTTAGGTTCATTTTTAGGGTTTTTTTGAGCCCTGGAGGGCTAGGGGTTGGTGGCAGGGGGGTGACTTCTAAATCAGAAGTTAGTTTATAAGCATAAAAGCTTAAGTTTAAGAAATTATCTCTTTTGGTCAAATGGTTCCTGAGAAAATTAAGGTTAGGTTCATTTTTAGGGGGATTTTGAGCCCCGGGGGGCTAGGGGGTGGGGTTATCCAAAAAATGATTAAAAATCCGTGAAGTACTAACCAAAAGTAAACTTTTATCCCAAATAACCTATAGTCTAACTTTAATACCTAGCCCAATAATCACGGAGTAAGCGAAAGTGTCAAAACTTCCCCCCCCCCCCCCCCTTAACATAAAAATATATTTGCAGTCTGGCTTTGAAACCGATTAATGTCCGCTAGATTAGAACCGGTTCTCCGCCATACTAAAAAATCAAATATAGTAAGTATTACAAACAATTTTCTACGAATATTTAAAAATCACAAAATAAAAGTTAGTTTTGTTACCCCGGAGGGCCAAAGGTTTTACTTTTAATCTTATAATTTTTATTTTAATATCCACGGAAAGTTGTCTATAATACGAAAAATACCTATTATATCATAATATCAATAAAAAGTAAATATAAAAATAAAGAATGCTTCAATAACAATAAAAGTTATTGTTTGTATTATTTTGCATTAGACAGAGAATTGCACATGAAACTTTTTGGATGGATAGTATTTTTAAAGTGTTAGAACCCCTTACTTTTTGCGTTTATTCATACGTTTACCATACATAGAACAACACTAGCGGCTACGCTTCTAGAGGCCTCTATTTTTTTCAATTTATGTTAAGATCAGCTATTTACCTAAAAATATCTTTTCAACCAAGATAGGGTCAGATATATTTGTGATTCCACTTTAGAGGGTGGTGGTACTCCCCCAAAATAGCTATAAACCTTCCCAAGACCTATGAGAAGCTATACAATAAAGGAGAACCATATCGGTTCGGCGTTTAGCCAGATCCTTCTGTACAGACAAACAGACAGAGATCCTGTTAATTTTATATAAGGATGGTCCGTTGAAAAATCTGATCAAAAATCAAAGCATCCTTGTTATAATGAATCTCTGCAAAAAAAACTGTTTGCTATATAAAATGGTAATCCAATATCGTAAATTTTGCATTTATCCCATTAAATACCATTTCCCTCATAAAACTACAATATTATATTAAGTAATAACAACAAATAAATTATCAAAGTTCAGATATTTCAAGCAATAAATATTAGTAACGATTCAATTAAAAAAGTTCTGAGAATAACAAGGATGATAACATGCATGAGCAGCGGAGCTTATTTGTTGATATTTTGACTGACAGACCAAGTGGATAATAATGTAGATGTTCATAAGTCAGTGCAATCTTCTTCTTGGCCTAAGTTGAATAGCAGCTACAAAATATACTTAACCTGGCCAAACAAAATCTCCAACACAGACCTGCATTTTAAGACAAATGAGAAGGACTTAGAGAGATACAGATAAGGATTAAAAGACTTAGGTGACTAGGACATGTCCTTAGAATGAACATGTCAAGAAACCCCAAGAAATGCTTGAAGCGCAGCAGGGGTAAACCCAGGACAACTTGGAGAAAGAGTGTAGAAGATGAGCTGGAAAATATGAAGATGACATGGGGAGAAGCAGAAAAGCAAGCTAAAGACCGAAACACCTGGAGACATGTAGTGGCCGAATTTGCTGAAACAGCAAGACGCGGAAAAGTAAAGTAAGTATCTTTCATTGGCTTATCCTTTTAGATCCCTAGATACCCCTCACAATGTACTATTTGTACTTAAAATCATACTTTCCTCCGACCTATTATTCTACTAAATTAGTTTGTAAATATCTACTAAGTAATCGATCAATTCTGAATAAGAGTGAATTTTATTCAAAACTTTTAGGATGAATTTTAAAAGTTTTAGAAAGAGGTAAAGTTATGTGTATGTTAGTAGAAAATTTCAAACATTTCAAAAATATCTTTTGGGGATCAGAAAGGGGATTAGAGGGATAGGGGAGGTTATGGGAAGGAAAGTGATGTATAAGTAAAGAAAAGTTAATTATCTTCACTTATAATAAAAATCACGCCAGGCTAACATTACTTACTGATAGACAAAAGTTAGACGGACATAATAAAACATGAATGAACATGGAATAAAAAAAACGTATAGAATACTTTAAAGTAGGTACTCATTTACTGTTCCTTCTATCTCTATTTTAATATGTATGGATCTATATAAAAATAGAATTTGCTTTCAATAGATTTTTTCTTTTCAAAGATTCCTAATTAAAATAATTTCACCGTTAAAATACGCTATAAGAGGTTCTGACGCATTATCTCATTTGAGTTGGGAGCTTTTCAAATATCCCGAAAATAAAGTTTAGGTTAAATATAAAAAACATCATAGGAAGCTAAATATAACAAGGATGACAACATCCATAAAAGCAAAGCTCTGAAACGATATGACAGACGAATATTAACTTTTGTAGAGTGTCAGAACTGAATATACAAAATATGAAAACATAAGGTTTGACAAAATTATACGTAAAGGGGGGGGGGGCGAAAGTGACACTTTTTGAAACCAAAACTAAAAGTCAACAAAGGAACTCGAACTAAAAAAAGAGTTACAGGTCTGAGATTTTGCATGGCAGTTGCTTTATAGGGGTACAATATGGAACTGTGAAGAAACGGCGGCGCAACCGCCGAAAACCGTCGTTTCCCGCCGAATTTTTTTTTGCCTTTTCTCGGCGGTTTTCGGCGGTTGCGCCGCCGTTTCTTCACAGTTCCATATTGTACCCCTATAAAGCAACTGCCATGCAAAATCTCAGACCTGTAACTCTTCTTTTAGTTGAGTTCCTTTGACTTTTAGTTTTGGTTTCAAAAAGTGTCACTTTCGCCCCCCCCTCTTTGTTGCAAAACTTCTTAAATACAGAATTCTGTTTAAGGACATACCGACATTTTTAATACTTGATTACAGAGATGCTTCGCATATAATATTGTACCTTATAGTAATAGGAATCAGTAATCAAAAAATCAGATCAATCGAATGATTTTATCACATAAAAAATTGTTATTAAAAAAGTAAAAAATCAACATTTTTAAAATGGACATACGGACATTCTGGTAATGATTATAGAGTTGCTACGCTTTCTAAATCGTACCTAACTACAACAGGAATCACCATGCAAAGTTTGAAATCGATAGGACAATTCTAACATGCCTAAATTAACGAATAAAAGCTAACTATCTCGGACGGACGTACGTACGGACGGACGGAGGACCTACCCTAATAATAGAAAAGCCTCGCTTTTAAAAAGGGGGGAGGCGGAAGTGACACTTTTT
Organism: Acartia tonsa; assembly: GCF_053477335.1. Classification (NCBI taxonomy): domain Eukaryota; kingdom Metazoa; phylum Arthropoda; class Copepoda; order Calanoida; family Acartiidae; genus Acartia; species Acartia tonsa. The sequence goes on from NC_137261.1 coordinate 26,677,055, forward strand.
AAAACCAAAACTAAAAGTCAAAGGAACTCAACTAAACAGAGAGTTACAGCTCTGAGATTTGATATGGCAACTGCTTGCTTTAAAGAGGTAAAATATGGAACTGTGAAGAAATGACGTCGGAACCGCCGCTCCCGCCAAAAACCGCCGTTTCTACATTGTACTTCTATAAAGCAACTGCCATGCCAAATCTAAGAGCTGTAATTCTTTATTTAGTTGAGTTCCTTTGACTTTTAGTTTTGGTTTTAAAAAGAGTCATTTCCGCCCCCTCCCTTTAGACCAAACAAATAAATAAGATTAAATAAGATTAGTTAAGGTATTTGGTGTTAAAATATTAATAAACAAGGATGACAACATCCATAAAAGCGAAGCACTGAAACGGTAGGACAAACGGACATTAACACTTGTATAGTATCTGAACTGAAAAATTGGAACATAAATGTATAAATGTCGAATCAAAATTGTAGGTAAATTTGTTGAATAACTTCTTAAAAACAGGATAATGTTTATGGACACACTTACATTTTTGGACTTGATTATAGAGTTGCTTCGCTTATAATATTGTTCTTTGTTGTCCCAGAAATCAATATACCAAAAATCAGATCAAACGGATAATTAAAACACTTGAAAATTTGTTGTTAAAAAAGTAGAAAAATCAACATGTTTAAAATGGACGTACGGACATTCTGGTACTGATTATAGAGTTGCTACGCTTTCTAAATCGTACCCAACTACTACAGGAATCATCATGCAAAGTTTGAAATCGATAGGACAATTCTAACATGCCTAAATTAACGAATAAAAGCTATCTATCTCTCTCGGACGGACGGACGGACGGACGTACGGACGGACGGACGGACCGACCCTAATTATAGAAAAGCTTCGCTTTTAATAAATAAAAGTTTTAACAAATAACGATATTTTAAGACTTTTATATTATTTATCTGTTTATATGAAAGCTATTAATATATGAATACCATACTGTTTATAGTGTTTCTAAGCTTCTAGTTAAGACGTCATTCTGTTATTGTTACCGTCTCCTTTGTTTTTTTTTTACAAAAGTAAACTTCATCATTAAAATTGTGTACTTCAATAAAACCTATTTTTCCTCTGAGATATTTATTTAAGACTTAAATCTAGCTAAATATAAATCAAATTAGATTTTCTTTAAAAGCATCAACAAATTTCATCTGTATTAGCAATTATCAGGTTTATATAAGAATCTAAAATACAAATTAAATTTTTATTAATCTTGAATTTGAATAGATTTCCTTCCTTTCAACTTAGGACCAAGTTATGCGAATTAGATAGGGAAAAGAACAGGAGTTCTAAAAAATAATTTATGGAAAATGTTTACGTTTTTAAAGATTTAATACAATCCCTTTCCAACAAGGATGACAACATCCATAAAAGCAAAGCTCTGAAACGATATGACAGACGAACATTAACTTTTGTTGAGTGTCAGAACTGAATATACAAAATATGAAAATATAAGGTTTGACAAAATTATACGTAAATTTGTTGCAAAACTTCTTAACTACAGAATTCTGTTTAAGGACATACTGACATTTTAATACTTGATTATAGAGATGCTTCGCTCATAATATTGTACTTTATTGTAATAGGAATCAGTAATCAAAAAATCAGATCAATCGGATGATTTTATCACATAAAAAAATGTAATTAAGAAAGTAAAAAAATCAACATGTCTAAAATGGACGTACGGACATTCTGGTAACGATTATAGAGTTGCTACGCTTTTTAAGTCGTACCTAACTACTACAGGAATCACCATGAAAAGTTTGAAATCGATAGGACTATTCTAACATGCCTAAATTAACGAATAAAAGCTAACTATCTCGGACGGGCAGACGTACGGACGGACCGACCCTAATTATAGAAAAGCTTTTGATTGGTTGGTTGAGAGTACAAACGTTTAACCAAAAATTGTAATCCACATAAGGGATAATTTTGTGTAACATCATTGGGGGCGTATATCAATTTATCGGCCATTGCCCTTTGGATTCCTGATATGCATGTCCCTATCCTTTGAAACAGACGAAAATTTGAAATGATGATTGATCAGAAATTATTTTTGTGCTGAATTTTATCTTTTCTAATCTTTAATCAAAAGACGATTACATTTGATCAATTTTAGAATTTTATTCATTTGTGTATTTAATTTATCTTATGCGAAATATGAAAATAAGATTTTAATCTTTTAAAAAAAAAACATGGTTCTAAAAAAACGCTTGCAAGTATATAACAAAGGTACATTTAAGCATTGCCATAATAATTTTAAAAGATTATCGTAATATTCGCATGGCAATTTTTAAGAAATAAGTCCTAAATTTAATCTTTAATGAAATACCTAAATTCTTTGAAGACATGTGTTTTTTGGCAAATATCTGGAAAAACAATTTCTTTTGAGATAAATTTCTTTCAAAACTTTAAACTCTTATAAAAATTGTTATTAAATGTTTGGAAAGATATTGTAGTTTAATTCTTAAAAAACAGGAATCTAAAAAAGAAAGGAAAATTCAGAGTACAAAATTTTGAATATATAGTACATATAGCACCTACACCGTGGTCATCACCCTGAATATTGCAAAAATAATATTTTTTTAAAGAATTTTTATGTACATTTTCTATAATAATCAATGATATCTACAACCATTTAATTAAATGAAAAATAATCCTAACTCCGACTTTATAGCCAATTATCTTAATCTTTTTAAAGATCCAACCTCAAAGCACTTTTCAAAACTTTTATAGATTTAATTTAAATTTTAAATCGAGAAAAAAAATACTGTCTGTGTGTTGCACTAGTTTAATGTCATATCAAAATAAGCCGTTTTTTTTCTAGAGTAGCTAGAATAAACTATCAGTCTGTTTATTAACAATAAGTAAAATCCTGTCTTCAAATGAGTTTTATGACTTCTCCGTGCGAGGAATTACCTTAGAATTGATAAATCTAAAGCAGAGTAGTTTGCCAAAGAGATACAAGAAGCGCTTTACAAAAATTTGACACCCCTTTATGTTATACTCCCCCCCCCCTCTCTTAATTAAGGAGTTTGATTTTTTTTTTACAAATCACCCTACTAGACTGTATTAGATGATGTATAAGTATACCACCTGTCTAGGAAGGTGTATAGATTGGACCCATGCTGGTTGTATCCACCCCCTTAATTATGCACGCCTCAGGTCTAAAGGCTTTTAAAACGATCTTATTACCTCGCCTAAGTCTAAATAATAAAAATAAGAATATTTGTAATTTAGATGAAAAATTCAATACAAACGGTGGTAAAATAAAAATAATCATACAGATTATGGTCTTAGATTTGCTTTACTGTGCTACTATACTCTTCAAATTCGATATTGGAATATTTGTTTTTGAGTAGCAAAGCTAATCTACATTTTGGCTGTCAATCTTTAATGTTTTTTTTTCTAGTTATACATGATTTACATATTTCCTCTTACTTTACTTTACTTTACTTTACTTTAATTCAACCAGATACACTTTTGCTTTTAAAAGTTATTCTTTTCCTTCTTCTATATTTGGTCAACTAGCGACCACGCCTCTAGAAGCATCTAGAGGCCTTTAAGGTGGGGAAGTTGAAGTCCAATCGCCCCTATTTCCAGTTTGAATTACAAAAAGAAAATTTTAAAAAAGTTTTTTGGGTGGGAGGCATGTGGAAATACCCTCCGCCATAGTTATAAACCTTCCTTAGACCTAATAATAGCTTCGCTGTAAAGGAGAAACATATAGGTACAGCAGTTAACGAAATCCTTTGCTAAAGTCAAAAATAATCTTACTACCTACTTTATATAATAGGATGCTAAATCATTGTATCTATTTGTAATATTTATCTTGTAGTTACAATAATTTAGTTTACACTTGTCCTTGTTTATTCTTTACTCTCTGGCACAATTTATTGGCATCTGCATTCACAAGTTTTACATATTTCCACTAACAATATGTAAGGAACAATAATTCAACAAAATAGAACAGAGGGTCATTTCTTCAAGTATTTTCCGAAAAGTTTAGTCAAATGCGCTTGTTAAGTCAAACTGTTCTTAATTTTAACCTTTTCATATATATGGTCAAAATAAGATAAAGTACCTAGTGAAGTTAAGATCTGTAAAGATCAAAAAAACAATTAAAACTATAGAAGTCTCTATTAAAGCTGATCTTTACATAGATACCAGGATGGCTTTGCTTTTTTATTCTCAAAGTAAGGTCTTAGCTTTTTGAACTATTTTTCTGCTCCCTGCGCTGCTTCAGTCCCTAAATACTTTTGGCACAGCCTCTAATGCAAAAAAATTAAGTCTTTTCATTTACTAAAAGGGTTATTCTATGTGTTCTAATCAAGACATTTTTGAACACCCAACGAAAAAAAAAGAATGCCGGAAAAATTGACTTACAATTACATGCTTTCTTACCCGATTAATTATCAGCCAGATAAGTCAAAATTTTTAACATAATTCCCATATCAATAAAAATACTGAACTATGATCTATGTTCCATAAATCTAAATATTTAAATCCTAGATAGTTTTTTTTTTATAAAATCAGAATACTTGTCCGAGTTGATGTTACCAAAACAGCCGTACTTACCACCTAGAGTCAAATTGAAAAAGAGATAGGACATTGGACGCAATTATTATTTCTGTAAAATTATACTTTTAGTATATGGCAATTTATAGGAAAAGAAAGGGTAGTAGATTGACCTAGTCATCATTGTCAACTAAATTTTGTATAGGTATACATCATATAAAAACAATTTTAAATATTTCGTTATAAAAAATTGAAGTGAAAATTTTTATGTTTTGATGAGTTAGGATTATACTCAGAGTTAATCTGGAATTAATCAAAATGAATTAAAATTAAAATTTCATTAAATTAAAAAGTAATTTAATTTTAAAACCTAATAAATCAAAGAAATCGAAAAGTAGACACTCTTCTATAAATCAATGTTTGTAAACAAATCAGTTTGCATAGCAATATTGGCCTATAAATTTTGTTGGTAAGATCAATTCTTTCCATAAGTACACAAGACTAGGATGTGTTACAAAGAAGTAGAGGTTCACTTTAATTCGTATATATTTTACATGGCATCTTAAATTTTAAAGGAAAACTGAAAACCATGGACCCATAAAATGTTTATAAAAATGATGAACTTAAACATGTTAATTATTATAAAGTTCTTATTATCTTAATAGACAGACAAAAAAACCTTATCTATAATACAAAGTAGCTTGATGTCTGTCTGTATGTCCTTCCGTCCGTCTAAAGCTTAAGATCTCGGTAACCACTGAACCGATTGGATTCTACTCTTCAGGGTATATGCCTATCGGTCCTGTGGTGGTTTTAAGCTATTTTCTTGGAGGGTGGGATACCCCCAACCCCTAAAAAAAAATTCCCCCCACCCATTTTTTTTTGCAGAAGATTTCCTTGGTCCTTTTTTTGCAGAAGATTTCCTTGTCTTTTTACGAATTTCGCCTAAATTTTTTTTTGATTATCTCTTGGGGCAAAGCCCCTAGAGGCTAGGGGCGAAGCCGCTAGTCCTTACAATAAAGTAACAGTATGTCTGTATTTCTATTTGTCTGTCCATTTATGTTTGTCTGTCTAAATAATTTTGGTAAACAGCTGATTTTTACATAGATTGAAAAGAAAACGTGCCCCTAGAGGCCTCTAGGGGCGTAGCTGCTAGTACCTTTATATAACAGTAACTAGACTACAACAACAAAATCTCAGGCTAGAGGCCTCCTGACTTCCTAGCCAGGCCCATCAACATTGCTAGGACAGGATGGGCCAGAACACATATGTGTGTATGTATGTGTTGATGATCTGTCCCCTTTACACTTGTCTCAGTTCCTTTAATATGCTAACAGGCTAGGTACATAAGTAATATAGGTAGAGCAACTTACCTTAAAGATCATTTGTCCCTTGTAGAGACCTCCCTCCCAAGGTGTTCCCTTCTTGCCAGGAATGGCATACTCCCACAACATCATGTTCATAGTACCATCTGTGTTCTTCATAGGTCTAGGCAAAAAATATATTTAGTTTATTTTAAGAAAAACGAGAATAACTTTTCCAGTATAACTTGAAAACTTTTGTATCGTATCAAATCCAGTTTTCTAAGAATATACAAGGATGACAACATCCATAAAAGCGAAGCACTGAAACGGTAGGACAAACGGACATTAACACTTGTATAGTGTTAAAACTTAATTATCCTAATATAAATTTATAAGAGTCAAAGCAAAATTGTAAGTAAATTTGTTGTAAAACTGCTTGATACAGGATAATTTTTATGGACATACTTACATTTTTAGGGCTTGATTATAGAGTTGCTTTGCTTATTACATTATACTTTGTTGTCCCAGGAATCAATATACCAAAAATCAGATCAATCCGATGATTTGATCACATAAAAATTTGTTGTTAAAAAAGTAAAAAAATCAACATGTTTAAAATGGACGTACGGACATTTTCGTAATGATTATAGAGTTGCTACGCTTTCTAAATCGTACCTAACTACTAAAGGAATCACCATGCAAAATTTGAAATCGATAGGAGAATTCTAACATGCCTAAATTAACGGAAAAAGCTATCCGTTACGGACGTACGGACGGACCGACCCTAATTATAGAAAAGCTTCGCTTTTAAAAAATGTACAATCATAATCTCCATCTCGGGGCTAACAAAACTGATTTTAATCTTATAATTGTACTTTTTTATATCCGCGGAAAGCTGTCTATAATATTATGCGATAAATAACTATTAATAAGTGGTATAGTAGTGAACATTTATAATATTACTGATTAAAACATAAAACAAGAAAAGAGTTGTGTGGTGAAAAAAATTAGGTAAACTTAAAAGAAAATTTCTTTAATAATTTTCCCCCACAGAGGTTAATCATACTTATGTTTCCTTCTATAGAAAATTCAATAAATATTTAATTTTCTTTAAATATTTAAAAGGCGAAGGAAAACAAATTATCTAGTTTGTACATTAATGTTTATTGAAAGAGGAGTATGCACGAACGAGAGCAAGTGATTCTAAGCACCTTTCAGCAGCGATTCTAAATGTTTTTTTGGTTAATATACTAGGGTTATGTTTAATATCGTTATATCAATTAAACAAAAGTTTCGCCATGGTTTCATATGAAATATTTTTTTTTAAATGTTAGGCATTTTTCAAATGTTTTGTTGAGTTCAAACTGCTATGACACAAAAGTGAAATGAAAAATGTTATTTTCTAAAAAGGGACTGCAACTGGAAATATTGTAAACAGTTTTATTAGTGTACTTTCGTAGTTTTGAGCATTTGTTTATGTTTTGGCTTGTTATTTTATTTAAACATTTGAACTCAACAAAGCATTTACCTAATGATATTTCATTAAAAATCCCTAACATTTCAATGTTTTATCCACAGAAACCCATGGTGAAACATGTTTTATCCATAGAAGGCCATGGTGAAACGTATTTTTTTAGTTGGTATAACTATATTAATTATATGCCTAGTATCATAGAATATTCACAAAAAAAACTTTTATAATCACTGCTGTAAGGTGCTTAGAATCACTTGCCTTCGTTCGTGTATAGTCCCCTTTTATCCGCAAATATCTTTAATGTATAATAATGAAATTTAAATTTTAGTTTTCCCACCGTTGCATTAGTACCTAGGTACAATTAAATGTCCATAATATGATTAAGTTTAAGACAGACTCGGACCTGATGCCTGACAAGGGTTTAAATGAAGTAATAGACATAATATATATAGATGGTCAATCTAACCCCAAAATTCATGAAACTTAAAAACGGGAATCCATAATCTCTATTAATGAAGTATAACCTGGCAATGTATCCAAAAGGATGGTCTTTCCTCCATGCCTTTCTTTCTTCTGATAATCTGGCCTGTGCAATTCCGGACATTTTTAAAAAAGTTTTCTCTGAAAAAAAAATACATTAAATAGATTAATTTTATAATAATTAGGATAAAAAGAAATCACACTTTGGTTGCATGTCATCACAATAAAATCACACTCTGTGCATTTAATAAATAATAGGTTTTTGGTTTTAAGTAAAAAGGCAATTATTTTTCAACAATAATTTTAATAATTAAAAATAAAAATTCAATTCATTCGGAGAGTTATAATTATCTTTAAATACATATGTATAAAAAATGCAAGCAAAAATCCCCTCGATAAAAAAAAATTTTCCATCTGATTGTTTAAGCATGGGGCCTCCAGCCCACCCACATTCTGCCCAACAGGTTCGGGTCCATGCTCTGATTAATCAAAATATCTACTTGTTCCAGACTCGACATATTATCCTTAATTACAAACAAATTATCAGGGATGAAAGAGATAGTCAGTTTTTTTCTTCATGTAATTTGTTCCTTTGAATTAGAAGTCCTCATATAAAAAATATTAACGTCAATAAAAGGGGTAGTTTCACGAAATGCATTTGAACTATATTTAGTGAACCGCATATTTTTTGCTAGTTAATGGGTTAAACTATATTTATATGGCATACATTTGAAAGAATTTCAATTTTCTACCACGTAGTTTTGAAAATATTAAGACTTGAAAAATCGTCTTTTTGTGATATATGCAATTTAAAAAGATGATTTTCTTTCAAATATATGCCATATAAATGTAGTTTAACCAATTAACCAAGAAAAAATAAACCGTTCACTAAATAAAGTTCACCTTCCACCCCAGCCAATTTTAAAATATTGAAAATAACGAGATTAAGGGGGGGGGGGTTGTTTTTAATTTATTTTTACTCTAGGTCCGATTAGGTTAAATTAGCTCGAGTTAGAGCCATCCATCCCCCCCCCCCCCCCACCAAACAGGAGATAACGGAAAGACTAAACCTCATCATTTTAATTTTATTTTTAAAATAAGGAGAGGGGGGGGGGAGTATATGCTTGACATACACCTATCCTCTTTTTTTCTAATTCAAAATCCCTTACATCCCAGAACTTGTAATCTTGTTAAAAAAAGAGAAAATTGTTTTTCTCTGATTGTCAATACTAATTGGATAACAATCAATTGCGTGGGTTGATGCTCACAGTAATAATCGTAATAAATCAAATAAAATTATAAATTATAATAACACTAAAGTGATATTAATTCTCCTCCTAAAAGCCCTTTTTAAATACAAAATCTATGAACTTTAAAGGCTTCTAACGGCGTATAGATTATGCTCGCACAAAATTTAAACTGACAAAAGAAGGTCTAGAAATAATCTGGAATACTCATTAAACAATAATGCACAGTTATATCGAATTGTAATTTTTACGCCTATTTTGTTTAGTGAAGCTTTCCCTATGCAAGTGCATCATTGGATCTTGGCTGTTGCAAATTATTTGTAGGCCTTCTTATGCCGCTTAGAACGGTGTGCGGGCATGATAGTTTGGCCATTTGGCCTCAAATGGCTTTGCCCTAAAAGGGAAGTAAAAAAATGTATGTGCCTAAAAAAATGATGCGAGTATGAGAATCATTACATCTTCTATTACCTACCCAGCTGAAAAAATTGCAAATGGGTCGCCAATTTTCGCGAATAAATGGCGAATTCGCAAAACATATCCGGAAAAAAATCTTTTAAAAAATTAAGGGGGATTTTTTTTGTTTTTTTTAGGGGTTTGGGGGTGTCCCATCCCCCCAAAAATAGCCTAAAACCACCGCAGGACCAGTAGGTATATTCCTTAAAGAGTAGAATCCAATCGGTTCAGTGGTTACCAAGATCTTTAGCTTCAGACTGACGGACAGTTATCATTCTAATTTGTATTATAGATTAAACTCTATGTAAATACCTGTTTGTCTGACATAATTCTGCTTCCTTTGATACACTTTATCAGCTTGTCCATGCTTTCCCTGAAAATTAATTAATGCATTTTTTTAACCATTGCCATAATAACAAATAATTACAGGAAGAAGGCTAAAAATTGATTGGTTGGTTCAAACTGACAAGAGTATTTACTTTCCAATCAATATGATTTTAATGTACAGAATGGGAAAGTTAATTTTGGTAATTAGAGATACACCAATTTATCTAGTCTTATCCTTTAAGTTCCATGGTGTTATGTTACCCTTATGTAATGACTCTCTTGTTAGATTTCTTCTAAAGGGGTACTTGCACGAAATGCATTTGAACTTGAATTTAGTGAACCGCATATTTCTTAAAACTACATCTGTAGGGCATATTATATATTTAAAAGAACTTCAATTTTCTACCACGTAATTTTAAAAATATCAAGACTTGAAAATCGTATTCTTGTGATATATAATAAATATTCAATTTATATAGCTGGCTTATGTTCACAAAAACAGCATGACGAATTTAGTGATGTCTAATTGTTTGTTTTTTATTGTAATACGAAATTATATATATGTTTGATGGTATATTTGTAACTTATGCTTCAAATTATTTTTCTAAAATGCACTTTATGCAACTATCCCTTTCACATCAAAAGTTAAAGTCGTATTAAAACCTTACCTTGCTTTACCCGCTTTCAATTCTTGTATCATAATCATGCTAGGATGTCCTCCTTCAAGCTTCGCCTTGGCTAAATCAACTCGTTGCTTAGCAAATAAAGTTTCATCACTGGAACCTTTCTTCTTTGATTGACTAAATAAATAAAAAAGTTATACAATCGTTGTATATACCTAAACAATTTTGGCTATATGCCCCACAAAACAAAAATTTTATATATCCTATTATATAAAGTAAGCATTTTTACTTCTTATAAATAGGCCCAGGGAAGGTTTTCAACCATTTTGTGAGAGGGTATCTCCACGCTCCCAATAAAATTTATTCTCTTTTTCTTAAAAAACTTAAAATGTAAATGGTAGGGTGTCAACTTCTTCAAACCCCTGACTTGAAGTCTCTCTCTCTCCCTTCTAATACAGAGTTCCTAGAAGGTAGGGCCGGACCGAGAGTTTAAATAAGTAAATAACCTACTAAAACCTTACCTTGAAGCCATCCTATTCCAATCCAGTGTAGGTTCCTGGACAAATACATCCATAACTGCCATCAACATGTCTTTGTTGTCCTTCAAATTGGTCAGCACTTTTATCATAGCCTCCCTAAAACATTTTTCATTTTCACATGGAGCACTATAATCGTAAGTTTTCATTGGAGGATTTCTTTTCCTCGTTGTTTTCCGTTCATAGATTTTTTCTTACAATGTTTTAGAAAACATTGAAAAAAACATTATCAATGTTAATAACGTCAACAATTTAGTTTGCCAAATGTTGATACATTCATGTCAACTAGTTAAGAAACAGAATAAATAAAATCATACCTGAACAAACCAGTGAGACTGCTAGGCTGCAGGACACACAAAATTTGAGGTGTCAACCTCAATTGAACAAGCTCGGGTATCTCCAAATATGACGTGCCTAACCCTAAAATTAAATTAAAATTAGGAATAGTAATTTATCGCATCGTATTTTAGACAGCTTTCCGCGGATATTAAATTTAAAATCAGAAGATTAAAACCTGTTTTGTTAGATCCGAGGGGCCGCAAGCCCAGAATAACAAAATTTGTATTAATTTTATGATTTTTATTTTAATATGCGTGAAAAATTGTCTGCAATAGAGTGATATAAATGATTTTTCAGTACGGCTGAGAACCGGTTCTAATCCAACGAATATTAATCGGTTTCGAAGCCATACTGGAATATTTATTTTCAATTGAAACAAATAAAACAACAAATATATTCCTTACCGAACGAATAACCAAAGTCAATGGGCACAATACTGGCTGTCTTCTTACAGATTAGGTAGTTGGACAGATGTCGGTCTCCAATACCTGCAATATTTTTGTATCACGGTGTTAAATTAATATATCTATAGTTAGATTTATAAACAGATAACTATTTCCCTCCTTTTTTCTATGACCTTTGTCGTCTGCTATTAAATTGTTTTCTGCTTCTTGGCTGTGTTAATATACCCAACACTATTGTTCAAATTTCAATGGCCAAATTGAGAGGTGGCAGAAGGACATTATTATGGGGAGATAAAGTTATTTAACCCTTCCTCCCTTTAGTGTTTTACTCTTATGTTAAATTAATCGCCAGTGGAAAAATCAAACAACAAAAGGTATGATTTAAGGCAAATTTCAATCCACTAAAAAGAGAATTGTGAAACATAGAAAAAAACTTGTTCAGTTAACATTACTTCTTCATTTTTCTTTTGTATATGTTTGTTATGCAAAGTTAGGCATAAAGTGGCTTTGCCATCATACTCATGGACCACTGAATTACGAAACGATCATTCTGGCCGAATACGAGATCTTTGTTGATTTAAAAAAATACTAATATACGTATTGTCACTTTAGAATATAAGATGGAAAAGTATTAAAAATTTAATGTTAAAATGCTTATACCTAATATCCATTGTATTGTGGATACAACAGCGTAGCTGCTGACAAAATTGTTCCGTAACATGTAAAACTGTTAAAAATAACATACATTCATCAAATTGAAACCTTATCAAAATATCCATTCTCTTGATGTTATTTCTATATTATGCTAAATTTCTCTTTTGACATGACAATCAATTTTATATATGCCTTGTTATATCCACATTATGTTACTCCAACAAAACTATGCTTCTATGAATGTGTATCATTCCTGTTGATGACCAGAGCTGAGTTTGAGCATGGCAACCCTGAGATGATCTGTGTCTGTGCAGGCCACGGCAGCTTCATAGTTATCAACTATGTCCTGGCTGCGTAGTTTTAAACCATCTAAATAGGCTTGTCGTGGCTGGTTCTTTTTTGTTTTCTTCTTTAGGCCCTATAATAAGTTAAAGTTCAATATTATTTAGAATATATATAATTGACTTCACATCGTATTACATAAAGTTTTTAGAACGAATACGGTATGGCCAACAAGCAAAACTATTACCTCTAGAAGTCTGTTGGATGCATCGTTTATATCCGCTGGCATTTTGGCCAGACTCAAGAAGTCCCAAACTGGACTAGTCTTCCGCACAAACTCTATTAGCCCCAATTTATCGGAAAGTGGTATCACGTTGTAGGTTCTGATGTTAAGCGAGTTGCTTCCTAGAAAATATTCAGTATTTTTGGTCGTGAAGCTACTCTATAATTCACATTGTCTATCAGACCGTCAGTAATGATATGGGGTAAATGTAATTTTCATTGCTGCTATTTCAGATAAATACTTAGTCCGACAGTCATGCTACAAAAGGGGGTTTACTATTTCTTTTTATTTTCCTCTCATTTTCTTTATATGACCACTATCTGCTCTATAACTCACTTTGTCCTTTTGTCCACCCATTATTTCTTTGTGCTTTGCAATAAAAACTGTTTTTAGTTCTTAACAATGTAAAATTACCTTTTTGATTTCCACCATTGATGCACACATTACATAGGGAGAACAGATTTTCAATTCGTTGATCAAGCCTTTCATATCAAGGATTAACATTCTATGTCTATTTGTGTGAGTGTGTGTGTGTGTCTGACGGTTCTGAAGGATTTCGCTAACCGCTGAACCGATATGTTTTCCTTTGATTTTGAGCTTATTATAGGTCCTGGGAAGGTATATAACTATTTCGAGAAAAATCGCCCCATAAGATCAGCATATATCCCTTTGATGATTTAAGGGATAGAACAATGGGCAATAAATGATCATATGAATGATATTCAGCCTTTATTAGCTTATGCATTTATGGGGGGAAATGGTAAACTTATCAGATTGTCAACATTTATAACTGATAATGAAGCTAGGGAATTCAAACAATAAATTGAAGGCTTTTCAGAAGTTTCATCAATTAGCAGAAAACAATAATGTGTACTGTGTAGTCCATGACAAAAATGAATAATCCTTGCCTAATATCTTCTCCCGCCTTGGCAATGAACGGATATTTACGTCCGTCACTACCCAATATTGTCAATAACATTGGCTTACGAATTGAGTCAAACACGCTGACGCCTGAAATAGCAGATTATTCAAAATCTTAATCACTTTTTATCTATATTTTTGTTACGGCCTTCCTAAAAAAATATTGAAATAAAATGTATGTACACATTTACATGTACTGGCTAATTTCTCGCAGCAGTACACACCTGTTGCATACAAAACAAAACCAGAAAAACCGGTTTTATTTATATAATCTATGCCCAAGCCTTTTGTTCAATAAAATAGGAATCTATTAAACTCCAATATTGGGCAAAACCTTAAGGGTTATGTTATACAAATGTATACTAGCGGCTACGCCCCCTAGAAGCCTCTAGAGGCACTGGTAGGAGGAGGGAAATTCGACCTCAGCCCATGATAAATTTGAGTTTCATAAGAGTTAAAAAAATATTTTTTTTTGTGGGGGGGGGGAGGGCGGGGTGAAAACACCCTCTCCAAAAATAGTTTAAAACCTTCCCAGAAGCTTCACTGTAATGGAGAACAATATCGGTTCAGCGAGACAAAAACGCTTACTACTTTATATAATAGGATATTTAATTAAACAGCTGAATTTATCTTAAAATAAATTAAGGTTTTTTCCAGTACAGCTTCGAAACCGATTAATATCAAATGGATAAGAACCGGTTCTCAGCTATACTGAAAAATCATGTATCTACCGAATTATATCTAGTTTTCTACGAATATAAAAATTTACAATCATAATATTAAAACCAGTTTTGTTATCCGGTGCCTTCGACATCTCGTGGCTAAAAAACTGGTTTTAATCATATAATTGCACATTATAATAGCCATTTTTTCAATATCCATAGAATATTACCTGGAGCAAAGCTGGAAAGCAAGACATGTTGATTAGGCAAAGGTTGATAGAAATTATCATACTGTCCAGGAACTTCAACCTTGTGAAATATTAAATTAATATGAGTAATCAGGTATCTAAAGGGATAAGACTATGGCCAATAAGTTGATGTACATAGTACATCCCAAATGATAATACACAAAACTATCACTTATGTAGATTACAAATAGTTGTTGAAAAGTTTGGACAATCAACTTAATGAATCCACCAATCATAATAAGATAAAAGTCCCCAAAGTTGTTGAGCCTTCGAATAAGAAAACGATATTATAAAACTTTAGGCTAATGTAATAAACAGCCCAATATTCGCTCCCTCCCTGATGGGTTATACTAATCGGGCCTACAGATTATTGTTTGAAGTTTGTTTAAATAAAAAGATTAAATTGTACTTATAACAAACACAATTTCACATCGTAAAAATTGAAGAATAACTAGCATTAAAACTTTTGCTCACCTGAACACTGTGGTTGGATGCAAGAAACTCCGCGAGGTATGGACTTAAATCCGCAAGCTTATAGCTTCCTCTGATACTTTCTTTACTTCTCTGGTATAACTCTTTAAGACCTGTAACATCACATTTGCTAACTAACTTCTCCAGCTTTGTTTTCACATCATTTGAAAAATATTTTGTAAACACTTGACCTATCATATTTTCATTGCTTTCTAGATAAGCAACTTTGAAATTTTGAAATTCTTGTGCTACTCTTATTTGATAGTTCTTTGGAAATTCTTTCATGTTGAACTCTATTGAGGAGGCCAGGTCATAGATTAGAATTGCAGGATGGACCAAATATTTCATACTTTCAACTAGCTTCTCATACATGCTGTAGCCATCACATTTGTCTTTCAACCTAAATAAGATTTTAAGGCTCATTTAACATATTCTATAAAATTCTTAGATCTGTGTTTTTACACTAAGGTAGCTTTAGTTCCAATAATTCATTTATTCATATTCCACAAAAGTAAATGTCACTTTTCACTAGGTAAAAAATGACCTACCTTCCCCCACTTTGTCTCCAAGGACATGTTATCAACCTAATATTCTCTACAGAGATCACATAATTTTATGCCTAACCAAGAAAATTACCTGTAAATGGCCGACAAAGCTTCATCAGAAAGGTCATGGCTGGTAGAAATTGATGCTAGGATTGAATAAGCCAGTGCGTGTGGATATTCTTCTACCATTCTGTGTAAAATATTTATTGCTTTTTTTTCAAATAATGTCACCTTAGGGAATAATAGACTAAAATAAAGTTTATGGGGATAACATGAAATACCATTAATCTATCACTGAGTCAAAAAGTAAATCAAATGCATTTAACAATAGAATTATTTACAAAAAAAAATAAAAAAATATTTACCTTAAAAGCAGAGGTGTAAAAGTTGAACTAAGAGTGTCCAGACAAGAGATCAGCTGATTTCTCCAGGGGATCAACATCCAAACTGGAACTTTGCTCCACCCTTCCACAAATTCATCCTACAACGAGAGTAAAATACATAATTTAACTAGAAAAATATGTTTCGCCTTCCTTTTCTGGATGTCGAACTATCGGAACAAATCCTTCCAAATAAATATCTTGGCTATACACAAACATATAAAAATAAATCACAAAACGAAATAGTGGAATAGCTTTTTGCTGGTAAAATATGACCAAAAGAAATATGGTTAATCTAAAATTTAGAACTGACCTGACAAGAAAATTGTTTATTATCTCCATTCTTGACAAGATCTAGGCATCTTGGAAACATTTGCCTAGCAGTTAAGCTTCCCAACTCCATGGCCTTCAGGTGATACCTAAATGTAAGCAATCCTCAAAAAAGATACCTTGCACAAAAAGCTTTTAAAATATTAGCAGGAAAATCCCCATGACCATGACCAAGCATGGAGAAAAACAAAAATACCCTTTCTGTAGATAGAAATTAATAGTTGTAAACTTTAGAAACTACTAATTTGAAAAAAAACAATCAAAATTTTAATTAAAGTACCCAAAGTTTTTGAGCCAACAATTATGACCACCTTTGGTAAAATGTCCTCTAGGATGTCTTGAATTTAAGAATAACGTCAAATAAAGACAAAAACAAATTTTGATACAAGATTTAAAGACTTCATCCATTTTTCCAAAAAAAATGTATTCCACAAAAATAAGTTTTTTTTTGTTACCTAACGCTTAGTAGAGAAAACTGATGTCCACCATCTTCCACTTTATCTCTCTCCTTTCTCCATAATTCATGGGTAAAGTTAGCACCTTGCATTAGGTCATCAGCTACCGAGTAACTCTCAGCTTTATGTGCTTTCATGAAAAAATCAAGAACTTTAAAGACAATATTTTCTTTAAGCTTCTCATTGTTATCTTCAATATTTGCAAATATATTATTAAAACTTGCTTGTTCTATGGATCTAAGCTGGCGTATTATTGCTGATGGTCTAATTTGTTTTTCTTCATCTACAATTTCCAGCAGACAATGGAATAAATCTTTAGTATCTGTCATTAATTTTCCGGATTTTTCACCATCGTATGATTTAGCAAGCTGTTTAAAAACAAAACAAAAGCTGTCGACAGCTGTCATATTGTCTCTTTTACCATTATTATAAGAAACAATTCTAGAAATTAATGATCTTTCACAACATTTAACTTCATCATTAAGAGCACCAAGACTTCTCAGACGATCCATCCCTCTTTTAGCATATTTAGGATTTTTATCCTCAATTGCAGTCAAGCCTAGATTAACATAATTCATAGCCAAAGCATTTTTTAATAGCATCAAGTTGTCAGATTTAATTGGCTGTGATTGTGAGGAGAGTTTGTTAATGAAAAAGGTTCTTGTTGTGAGAATAGAATCCCAATCTTTGATACAACTTTCTCCACTTGTGCCAGGAACAGGATGACATTGAGTCCACACATTTTCTGTTCTATTGATGTCTATTCGTCCACTTTCCAGCTGATTTAGGTAGCTAGATAATTCAAGCAACACTAAGAAAAAGGTTTATTGACAAGATTAGTTTTCATAAAAACTGATGCCTTTTCTAAATGAAAAAAGATTTATGTATTTTCGTATTATAAAAATGTAAGAACCACCCTTTATTTTTTCGGGCATAATAATTTCTTTTCATTAATCCTCGAAATAGAAATAAAAATCCTATTGAGTACCTAATGAATATTTGATTTGAAAAATAATATAAAATATTCACCTTGTAGACTGTGAATATTTCCGGAACTATTAAAGTTTCCATCATCCTGTCCAAACAATTTCAATCTCGAACTTATAATTGCTTCTTTAACAATTCTAGCCGCATCAAAATATTTCTCCTTTACTGCAGCAATTGCAGCAAGTTGAAATGGATAATTTTGCTCCATTGTGGTTTGATTGGATGTAACAGAATTGTTGATGAAATTGAACAATGCTTCACATTTGCTCTGCTCAGCTGTTCCCAAGTGAACAGCACTGGTGAGCCAGCCTGAGATAACACTGTCAGAGTAAGGCAAACTCCACAGGTCTACATTTCCCAGTCTAAAATTAAAGAAGAACTATTTTTGTTTATTAAAGTTGGGTCAATTTATGTAATGAGCAGAAATAAGTGAATACCTAAGTGGAAGAACCAGAAATCAAAAATGAAAAAAGCTCAAAAAAGGAAAGATATATGATTCTGACAAAAATCCTAACAAAAAATTTTATTGCCTTCCACAGGATATATCTCAACCAATGCAATGACAAGAATGACGCGAACAAAACAATATGTTATAAGTCTTATTTAAAAACATATAACAAACACCCAGAGATATAAAGGGATAAGACAATGGCAACAATTTGATGTACATCCCCAATGGTAAAACAAAATTCCCTCTTCTGTAGATTACAATTATTGGTTGAAACTTTTGGACACCGAACTTCATGAATCAACCAATTAGAATTTATTTAAAGTCCCCAAAGTTGTTAAGCCAACTTTATTAAAAACTTTGGGGACTAGTGTAATAAACAGCCCATTGTCCCCTTCCTTCCTAACATCAAACCCTTAAGTATAGAGCACTGGTCGTTGGAAGGGAAAAGCAGTTTTTTGAAAGGGGCTATCTGAGATTATTACAGATTCTGATATATACATACATATATAGACTAATGAAAAATGCAAAAAACGAAATCAAAAGCGTTCCTTCTTGGGAGAAAATCCGGGGAAAAAAATTATATCTTTTTTAACCTAAAATTCACATTGGGAAGCCTGCAAAAAATATAACGACATTTTAAACATGTAATTGCTCAGCACCTAGAAGTGGTAGAAAAATGCTGTGCATACCATTGGAAAGCTCATAACCTCTAGTTTTCATAAAGGCATATAACGTTTTTGTACTATTTTTAGTTTTTGAGCTATCCTCTAAAGTATACTCAAGTTTTAAAAATGCAGTTTTTTCATTAATTTTTAAGTTTGATACTAGTTACACGAACCTGAATAAAATTATATTATATACACTTATAGGAAATGAAATGCAGTATAAAATTATGCCCGTGGTGTTTTTGGGCTTGTCCAAAACACCAAAATTTAAGACTTGAGGTTTTTTTAAAAGATATTAAGCTGATTTTTTAATGTAAACTTTATCACATAATTGAGCTATGTAGGAAGTTAAGATTTCATTTTTACACTTTCTTTCTCGGGGCTAGTGGGGTGAAACAACCCCCAATTGTTTAGTTATAAAATACAATGAAGGGGGGGGAAGGGAGTTTATACACTTATAGGAAATGAAAGGGGGATGTGGAAAATAACCATTTGGGCAGGGGGGGGGGGTTTACTCGAGAACCCTTAGAGCTAGAGGGAGCTAATTTTGGATTTAAGCTTCTATGGGGCCAAAGTTACTTTTAAAATTATCGTCGACCCCCCACCCCCCCCCCAAAAAAAGGGGGGGGGGTAAAAATTTTTTTTATTGCATTTCTCGCCGAATTAGGCAATTTGAAATCATTTAAGACCATGTTATTTTTTCAAAAAATTTTTCGCCTTACAAGCAACCCTGCGGGGGGACTTAGTCATTTTTTTCAAATTCTCGTTGAAGGTATATCTTAAATACAGTATAATCCTAAATGTAAAAATCCTAAATGTAAAAATCAGATATAGAATCCTTTTTAAGGAAATATAGTGCAAAAAGTAACCAAGACATTTTTGCAAAGTATGAAAATCTAAAGAAAATAGTTCTATTTGATTTTGATACACATATCAGATGAATGGATATAAAATTAGTGATCAAAAACTATAAAACAAGTTATAACTTTTTTCAACCCTATCATTGATTAAAATGCACTTTTAGGTTTACTCATTACCAAAGTTGCACATAAAAACTCATTTTATTAAGTTATTAAACAAAATAAATTCCAATCAACAATTAGGCGTTTTTTATAATGCAGTAGACCATTATGTAGTTGGTTTTTTGACATTTATTTTGTTTAATTACTTCATAAAAAGAGTTTTTATGCACTACTTCGGTAATTCTTAAACCTAAAAGTGCAATTTAATCAATTACAGTGGTGAAAAAACTTATATTATGTTTTATAGTTTTTGATCACTAATTTTATATACATTTATCTGATATGTATATCAAAAGCAAAAAGAACTATTTTCTTTAGATTTTCATACTTTGCAAAAATGTCTTAGTTACTTTTTGCACTATATTTCCTCTAAAAAGGATTCTATATCTGATTTTTACATTTAGGATGATAGATTTTATGCCAATTATTGTGTTTATATCAAGAAAAAACTTATTTTTTGTTCCTATACCTTTTTTTATCATAAAATGTGAGAAACTGCTTTTTTCATATATAGGGTGAAAAAAGCAACACTAAAGAAAATTGTTTTGCCTTAATTATGTTCTAAACTTATAAATAAACATGTTTCATAAAAAGATTTTTTCTAAATCTGTCATTTAAGGCATGAAATTAATTTTGCAAATTAACATTGCAGATTTTTGCAAATAACTTGCAAATATGATTTCTGCGGATTTTCTTATTTACATAGGCGTTTTCTATATATATTCCTCTTTCCAAAAATACCTCACTTGTCAAGATTGGATAAAAAAATCTTTGTGGTCAAGATTCCATAACTGTGGGGGTAAAACACCCTTAAAATGCAAAAATTATGAGTTCTGAGCTTATTTTCAAAGATTTCAAGTTGAACTTTAATGAAAACTTATTTCACATCATAGAAAAAAAATAATTTAGTCCTTGAAAGAGGTGTCTAATTGAAATCAATAGTGATTATTTAGTTAAGTTAATTGAAAAAAAAAGTTTTCATTAACAAAATCAGCCCAATATTTTTAAAATAAGCCCAGAACTTAAAGTTTTAGTAGGTAGTTTTGGGGGAAGTTTTACCCCACTAGCCACTAGAAGGAAAGTGTCAAACTTAATGTTTATTGATAATTAATCATATAAAAGATTTTACAAAAATAATCAGGTTAATAACTATACCAACTAGCCCAAACATCCAGAGCAAAATTTTATACTAAATTTGGGGGATGTGGAAAATAACCATTTGGGCAGGGGGGGGGGGTTTACTCGAGAACCCTTAGAGCTAGAGGGAGCTAATTTTGGATTTAAGCTTCTATGGGGCCAAAGTTACTTTTAAAATTATCGTCGACCCCCCACCCCCCCCCCAAAAAATTTTTTTTTTTGGGGGGGGGTAAAAATTTTTTTTTATTGCATTTCTCGCCGAATTAGGCAATTTGAAATCATTTAAGACCATGTTATTTTTTTCAAAAATTTTTCGCCTTACAAGCAACCCTGCGGGGGGACTTAGTCATTTTTTTCAAATTCTCGTTGAAGGTATATCTTAAATACAGTATGCTACTCTCTTAGTTTTAAAGATAATTGGATGAAATCTTTTTGATTGTGTCACTAATTACCCCAAGTTTTGGTATCTTTAAAAAAAACGGCGGCGGGACCGCCGCTCCCGCCGTCCGCCGCCGTTTTCCGCCGCCACCAAAAAAGAAATTTTTTATTGCATTTCTCGCCGAATTAGGCAATTTGGAATCATTTGAGACCATGTTATTTTTTCAAAAATTTTTCCCCTAACAAGCAACCCTGCGGGGGGGACTTAGTCATTTTTTTCAAATTCTCGTTTATGAAGGTATATCTTAAATACAGTATGCTACTCTCTTAGTTTTAAAGATAATTGGATGAAATCTTTTTGATTGTGTCACTAATTACCCCAAGTTTTGGTATCTTTAAAAAAAAACGGCGGCGGGACCGCCGCTCCCGCCGTCCGCCGCCGTTTTCCGCCGCCACCAAAAAAGAAATTTTTTATTGCATTTCTCGCCGAATTAGGCAATTTGGAATCATTTGAGACCATGTTATTTTTTCAAAAATTTTTCCCCTAACAAGCAACCCTGCGGGGGGGACTTAGTCATTTTTTTCAAATTCTCGTTTATGAAGGTATATCTTAAATACAGTATGCTACTCTCTTAGTTTTAAAGATAATTGGATGAAATCTTTTTGATTGTGTCACTAATTACCCCAAGTTTTGGTATCTTTAAAAAAAAACGGCGGCGGGACCGCCGCTCCCGCCGTCCGCCGCCGTTTTCCGCCGCCACCAAAAAAGAAATTTTTTATTGCATTTCTCGCCGAATTAGGCAATTTGGAATCATTTGAGACCATGTTATTTTTTCAAAAATTTTTCCCCTAACAAGCAACCCTGCGGGGGGGACTTGGGGGGTTTTTGTGCTCCACAAGCCCTAAGAAGGAAAGTCCCAAAATGAATCTGTAATGGTTCGTTGATTCAGTTATGTTAAAAAAGTATTATTTAAAAAAAATCAGGTTGGTATCTTTAAAAATAAGCTCAGAACTCATATTTTTAGCGTTTGGGGGGTTTTTGTGCTCCACAAGCCCTAAGAAGGAAAGTGCCGAAATTCAATTTTCAAAGTTTTATGTGTACATCCAGTCGTATAAGAGAGCCTACAAAAAGAATTAGGTTGATAACTATAAAAATAAGCCCACACGGCCTTCCCAAACTTTTATACTGAATTTCATTTCCTATAACTGTTCAAACTTCCCCCCCCCCCCCTTACCCCAAGTACTAAAGTTTGGGAGGGCTGTGTGGGTTTGTTTTTAGAGTTATCAACTTAATTCTTTTTGTGAGCTCTCTTATATGACTGGATCTACACATAAAACTTTGAAAATTGAATTTTGGGACTTTCCCTCTAGGGGCTAGTGGAGCAAAAGACCCCCCCAAACACTAAAAATTTAAGTTCTGAGATTATTTTTAGAGATATTGAGATTATTTTTTTTTCGGAATTTGGAATCATTTGAGACCATGTTATTTTTTTCAAAAATTTTTCGCCTTACAAGCAACCCTGCGGGGGGACTTAGTCATTTTTTTCAAATTCTCGTTTATGAAGGTATATCTTAAATACAATATGCTACTCTCTTAGTTTTAAAGATAATTGGATGAAATCTTTTTGATTGTGTCACTAATTACCCCAAGTTTTGGTATCTTTAAAAAAAAACGGCGGCGGGACCGCCGCTCCCGCCGTCCGCCGCCGTTTTCCGCCGCCACCAAAAAAGAAATTTTTTATTGCATTTCTCGCCGAATTAGGCAATTTGGAATCATTTGAGACCATGTTATTTTTTCAAAAATTTTTCCCCTAACAAGCAACCCTGCGGGGGGGACTTGGTCATTTTTTTCAAATTCTCGTTTATGAAGGTATATCTTAAATACTGTATGCTACTCTCTTAGTTTTAAAGATAATTGGATGAAATCTTTTTGATTGTGTCACTAATTACCCCAAGTTTTGATTCAGTTATGTTAAAAAAGTATTATTTAAAAAAATCAGGTTGATATCTTTAAAAATAAGCTCAGAACTCATATTTTTAGCGTTTGGGGGGTTTTTGTGCTCCACAAGCCCTAAGAAGGAAAGTCCCAAAATGAATCTGTAATGGTTCGTTGATTCAGTTATGTTAAAAAAGTATTATTTAAAAAAAATCAGGTTGATATCTTTAAAAATAAGCTCAGAACTCATATTTTTAGCGTTTGGGGGGTTTTTGTGCTCCACAAGCCCTAAGAAGGAAAGTGCCGAAATTCAATTTTCAAAGTTTTATGTGTACATCCAGTCGTATAAGAGAGCCTACAAAAAGAATTAGGTTGATAACTATAAAAATAAGCCCACACGGCCTTCCCAAACTTTTATACTGAATTTCATTTCCTATAACTGTACAAACTTCCCCCCCCCCCCCCTACCCCAAGTACTAAAGTTTGGGAGGGCCGTGTGGGTTTGTTTTTAGAGTTATCAACCTAATTCTTTTTGTGAGCTCTCTTATATGACTGGATGTACACATAAAACTTTGAAAATTGAATTTTGGGACTTTCCCTCTAGGGGCTAGTGGAGCAAAAGACCCCCCCAAACACTAAAAATTTAAGTTCTGAGCTTATTTTTAGAGATATTGAGATTATTTTTTTTTCGGAATTTGGAATCATTTAAGACCATGTTATTTTTTTCAAAAACTTTTCGCCTTACAAGCAACCCTGCGGGGGGACTTAGTCATTTTTTTCAAATTCTCGTTTATGAAGGTATATCTTAAATACAGTATGCTACTCTCTTAGTTTTAAAGATAATTGGATGAAATCTTTTTGATTGTGTCACTAATTACCCCAAGTTTTAGTATCTTTAAAAAAAAACGGTGGCGGTACCGCCGCTCCCGCCGTCCGCCGCCGTTTTCCGCCGCCACCAAAAAAGAAATTTTTTATTGCATTTCTCGCCGAATTAGGCAATTTGGAATCATTTGAGACCATGTTATTTTTTCAAAAATTTTTCCCCTAACAAGCAACCCTGCGGGGGGGACTTAGTCATTTTTTTCAAATTCTCGTTTATGAAGGTATATCTTAAATACTGTATGCTACTCTCTTAGTTTTAAAGATAATTGATGAAATCTTTTTGATTGTGTCACTAATTACCCCAAGTTTTGATTCAGTTATGTTAAAAAAGTATTATTTAAAAAAATCAGGTTGATATCTTTAAAAATAAGCTCAGAACTCATATTTTTAGCGTTTGGGGGGTTTTTGTGCTCCACAAGCCCTAAGAAGGAAAGTCCCAAAATGAATCTGTAATGGTTCGTTGATTCAGTTATGTTAAAGAAGTATTATTTTTAAAAAATCAGGTTGCTATCTTTAAAAATAAGCTCAGAACTCATATTTTTAGCGTTTGGGGGGTTTTTGTGCTCCACAAGCCCTAAGAAGGAAAGTGCCGAAATTCAATTTTCAAAGTTTTATGTGTACACCCAGTCGTATAAGAGAGCCTACAAAAAGAATTAGGTTGATAACTATAAAAATAAGCCCACACGGCCTTCCCAAACTTTTATACTGAATTTCATTTCCTATAACTGTTCAAACTTCCCCCCCCCTTACCCCAAGTACTAAAGTTTGGGAGGGCCGTGTGGGTTTGTTTTTAGAGTTATCAACCTAATTCTTTTTGTGAGCTCTCTTATATGACTGGATCTACACATAAAACTTTAAAAATTGAATTTTGGGACTTTCCCTCTAGGGGCTAGTGGAGCAAAAGACCCCCCCAAACACTAAAAATTTAAGTTCTGAGCTTATGTTTAGAGATATTGAGATTATTTTTTTTTCAGAAACCTTTTTTAACAAAACCAAACTAAGTAATCATTGGAGATTTCATTTTGGGACTTTCCTTCTAAGGGCTTGTGGAGCAACAGACCCCCAAAAACACTAAAAATATGCGTTCTGAGCTTATTTTTAAAGATATCAACCTGATTTTTTTTAAATAAAACTTTTTTAACATAACTAGATCAACGAACCATTACAGATTTCATTTTGGGACTTTCCTTCTAGGGGCTAGTGGAGCAAAAGACCCCCCCAAACACTAAAAATTTAAGTTCTGAGCTTGTTTTAAGAGATATTGAGCTGATTTTTTTTGTCAGAAACCTTTTTTAACATAACCAAACTAAGTAATCATTGCAGATTTCATTTTTGGACTTCCCTTCTTGGGGCTAGTGGAGCAAAAGACCCACAAACACTAAACATTTAGGTTCTGAGCTTATTTTTAGAGATATTGAGTTGTTTTTTTTCAGAAAACTTTTTTAACACAACCAAACTAAGTAATCATTGCAGATTTCATTTTGGGACTTTCCTTCTTGGGGCTTGTGGAGCAACAGACCCCCAAAAACACTAAAAATATGAGTTCTGAGCTTATTTTTAAAGATATCAACCTGATTTTTTTAAATAATACTTTTTTAACATAACCGAACTAAGAAAGCATTACAGATTTCATTTTCGGACTTTCTTTCTAGGGTCTAGTTGAGCAAAAGACCCTCAAAACACTAAAAATATGAGTTCTGACCTTATTTTTAAAATATCAACCCGATTTTTTTTAAGAACACTTTTTTAACATGACCGAACTTGGTAACTTTTACAGATTTTTATTGTTTTTAGGGTCTTTTGCTCCACTAGCTTATAGAAGGAAAGTCCCAAAATGAAATCTGTAAAAGTTACCAAGTTTGGTTATGTTAAAAAAGTGTTCTAAAAAAAAGGAAGTTGATATCTTTAAAACTAAGCTCAGAACTCATATTTTTAGTGTTTTGGGGGTCTTTTGCTTCACTAGCCCCTAGAAGGAAACTCCCAAAATGAAAGGGGGGGGGGGCGAAAGTGACACTTTTTGAAACCAAAATTAAAAGTTAAAGGAACTCAACTAAAAAAAAGAGTTACAGGTCTGACATTTTGCATGGCAGTTGCTTTATAGGGGTACAATATGGAACTGTGAAGAAACGGCGGCGCAACCGCCGAAAACCGCCGAGAAAAGGCAACAAAAATTACGGCGGGAAATAGCGGTTTTCGGCGGTTGCGCCGCCGTTTCTTCACAGTTCCATATTGTACCCCTATAAAGCAACTGCCATGCAAAATCTCAGACCTGTAACCCTTTTTTTAGTTGAGTTCCTTTGTTGACTCTTAGTTTTGGTTTCAAAAAGTGTCACTTTCGCCCCCCGGCCCCCCCTTTGTAATGGTTCCTTAATTCGGTTATGTTAAAAAAGTTTTCTTTAAAAAATCAGATTGACATTTTTAAAAATAAGCTCAGAACTCATATTTTTAGTGTTTTTGGAGTATTTTGCTCCACTA
Organism: Acartia tonsa; assembly: GCF_053477335.1. NCBI lineage: Eukaryota > Metazoa > Arthropoda > Copepoda > Calanoida > Acartiidae > Acartia > Acartia tonsa. The sequence continues at coordinate 26,703,960 of NC_137261.1, forward strand.
GCTCCTAGAAGGAAAGTCCCAAAATGAAGTCCCAATAAAAAATCAGGTTGATATCTTTAAAAATAAGCTCAGAATGCATATTTTTAGTGTTTTTGGGGGTCTGTTGCTCCACAAGCCCCTAGAAGGAAAGTCCCAAAATGAAATCTGTAATGGTTCGTTGATTCAATTATGTTAAAAAGTATTATTAAAAAAAATCAGGTTGATATCTTTAAAAATAAGCTCAGAACGATATTTTTAGTGTTTTTGGGGGTCTGTTGCTCCACAAGCCCCTAGAAGGAAAGTTCCAAAATGAAATCTGCAATGATTACTTAGTTTGGTTATGTTAAAAAAGGTTTCTGAAAAAAAATCATCTCAATATCTCTAAAAATAAGCTCAGAACTTAAATTTTTAGTGTTTGGGGGGGGGTCTTTTGCTCCACTAGCCCCTAGAAGGAAAGTCCCAAAATGAAATCTGTATTGGTTCGTTGATCTAGTTATGTTAAAAAAGTTTTATTCAAAAAAAATCAGGTTGATATCTTTAAAAAAAAGCTCAGATCGCATATTTTTAGTGTTTTTGGGGGTCTGTTGCTCCACAAGCCCCTAGAAGGAAAGTCCCAAAATGAAATCTCCAATGATTACTTAGTTTGGTTTTGTTAAAAGGTTTCTAAGAAAAAATCATCTCAATATCGCTAAAAATAAGCTCAGAACTTAAATTTTTAGTGTTTGGGGGGGTCTTTTGCTCCACTAGCCCCTAGAGGGAAAGTCCCAAAATTCAATTTTCAAAGTTTTATGTGTAGATCCAGTCATATAAGAGAGCTCACAAAAAGAATTAGGTTGATAACTCTAAAAACAAACCCACACAGCCCTCCCAAACTTTAGTACTTGGGGTAAGGGGGGGGGGGGGAAGTTTGTACAGTTATAGGAAATGAAATTCAGTATAAAAGTTTGGGAAGGCCGTGTGGGCTTATTTTTATAGTTATCAACCTAATTCTTTTTGTAGGCTCTCTTATACGACTGGATGTACACATATAACTTTGAAAATTGAATTTCGGCACTTTCCTTCTTAGGGCTTGTGGAGCACAAAAACCCCCCAAACGCTAAAAATATGAGTTCTGAGCTTATTTTTAAAGATATCAACCTGATTTTTTTTAAATAATACTTTAACATAACTGAATCAACGAACCATTACAGATTCATTTTGGGACTTTCCTTCTTAGGGCTTGTGGAGCACAAAAACCCCCCAAACGCTAAAAATATGAGTTCTGAGCTTATTTTTAAAGATATCAACCTGATTTTTTTAAATAATACTTTTTTAAACATAACTGAATCAATCAGCATACTGTATTTAAGATATACCTTCATAAACGAGAATTTGAAAAAAATGACTAAGTCCCCCCCGCAGGGTTGCTTGTTAGGGGAAAAATTTTTGAAAAAATAACATGGTCTCAAATGATTCCAAATTGCCTAATTCGGCGAGAAATGCAATAAAAAATTTCTTTTTTGGTGGCGGCGGAAAACGGCGGCGGACGGCGGGAGCGGCGGTCCCGCCGCCGTTTTTTTTTAAAGATACCAAAACTTGGGGTAATTAGTGACACAATCAAAAAGATTTCATCCAATTATCTTTAAAACTAAGAGAGTAGCATACTGTATTTAAGATATACCTTCATAAACGAGAATTTGAAAAAAATGACTAAGTCCCCCCCGCAGGGTTGCTTGTTAGGGGAAAAATTTTTGAAAAAATAACATGGTCTCAAATGATTCCAAATTGCCTAATTCGGCGAGAAATGCAATAAAAAATTTCTTTTTTGGTGGCGGCGGAAAACGGCGGCGGACGGCGGGAGCGGCGGTCCCGCCGCCGTTTTTTTTAAAGATACCAAAACTTGGGGTAATTAGTGACACAATCAAAAAGATTTCATCCAATTATCTTTAAAACTAAGAGAGTAGCATACTGTATTTAAGATATACCTTCAACGAGAATTTGAAAAAAATGACTAAGTCCCCCCGCAGGGTTGCTTGTAAGGCGAAAAATTTTTGAAAAAAATAACATGGTCTTAAATGATTTCAAATTGCCTAATTCGGCGAGAAATGCAATAAAAAAAAATTTTTACCCCCCCCCCAAAAAAAAAAATTTTTTGGGGGGGGGTGGGGGGTCGACGATAATTTTAAAAGTAACTTTGGCCCCATAGAAGCTTAAATCCAAAATTAGCTCCCTCTAGCTCTAAGGGTTCTCGAGTAAACCCCCCCCCCCTGCCCAAATGGTTATTTTCCACATCCCCCAAATTTAGTATAAAATTTTGCTCTGGATGTTTGGGCTAGTTGGTATAGTTATTAACCTGATTATTTTTGTAAAATCTTTTATATGATTAATTATCAATAAACATTAAGTTTGACACTTTCCTTCTAGTGGCTAGTGGGGTAAAACTTCCCCCAAAACTACCTACTAAAACTTTAAGTTCTGGGCTTATTTTAAAAATATTGGGCTGATTTTGTTAATGAAAACTTTTTTTTTCAATTAACTTAACTAAATAATCACTATTGATTTCAATTAGACACCTCTTTCAAGGACTAAATTATTTTTTTTCTATGATGTGAAATAAGTTTTCATTAAAGTTCAACTTGAAATCTTTGAAAATAAGCTCAGAACTCATAATTTTTGCATTTTAAGGGTGTTTTACCCCCACAGTTATGGAATCTTGACCACAAAGATTTTTTTATCCAATCTTGACAAGTGAGGTATTTTTGGAAAGAGGAATATATATAGAAAACGCCTATGTAAATAAGAAAATCCGCAGAAATCATATTTGCAAGTTATTTGCAAAAATCTGCAATGTTAATTTGCAAAATTAATTTCATGCCTTAAATGACAGATTTAGAAAAAATCTTTTTATGAAACATGTTTATTTATAAGTTTAGAACATAATTAAGGCAAAACAATTTTCTTTAGTGTTGCTTTTTTCACCCTATATATGAAAAAAGCAGTTTCTCACATTTTATGATAAAAAAAGGTATAGGAACAAAAAATAAGTTTTTTCTTGATATAAACACAATAATTGGCATAAAATCTATCATCCTAAATGTAAAAATCAGATATAGAATCCTTTTTAGAGGAAATATAGTGCAAAAAGTAACTAAGACATTTTTGCAAAGTATGAAAATCTAAAGAAAATAGTTCTTTTTGCTTTTGATATACATATCAGATAAATGTATATAAAATTAGTGATCAAAAACTATAAAACATAATATAAGTTTTTTCACCACTGTAATTGATTAAATTGCACTTTTAGGTTTAAGAATTACCGAAGTAGTGCATAAAAACTCTTTTTATGAAGTAATTAAACAAAATAAATGTCAAAAAACCAACTACATAATGGTCTACTGCATTATAAAAAACGCCTAATTGTTGATTGGAATTTATTTTGTTTAATAACTTAATAAAATGAGTTTTTATGTGCAACTTTGGTAATGAGTAAACCTAAAAGTGCATTTTAATCAATGATAGGGTTGAAAAAAGTTATAACTTGTTTTATAGTTTTTGATCACTAATTTTATATCCATTCATCTGATATGTGTATCAAAATCAAATAGAACTATTTTCTTTAGATTTTCATACTTTGCAAAAATGTCTTGGTTACTTTTTGCACTATATTTCCTTAAAAAGGATTCTATATCTGATTTTTACATTTAGGATGATAGATTTTATGCCAATTATTGTGTTTACATCAAGAAAAAACACATTTTTTGTTCCTATACCTTTTTTTATCATAAATTGCGAGAAACTGCTTTTTTCATATATAGGGTTAAAAAAGTAACACTAAAGAATTTTTTTTGCCTTAAGTATGTTCTAAACTTATAGATAAACATATTTAATAAAAGATTTATTTAAAAATAAGTCATTTAAGGCAAGAAATTAATTTTGCAAAATAACATTGCAGATTTTTGCAAATAACTTGCAAATATGATTTCTGCGGATTTTCTAATTTACATAGTCGTTTTCTATGTATATTCCTCTTTCCAAAAATACCTCACTTGTCAAGATTGGATAAAAAAATCTTTGTGGTCGAGATTCCATAACTGTGCCCCACTAGACTCTAGAAGGAAAGTGCCAAAATGAAATCTGTAATAACTCCTAAGTTCAATTATGTGAAAAATGTTTACATTAAAAAAATTAGCTTAATTAATGTCTTTAAAATTAATCTCATATCTTATAATAACCAATAACATCGCAGAACCAACTTTAAAAAATAACTATAACAACAAGTCCAAAACAGCCAGGCAAAATCTGATACTGACTTATAATTTAAATATGTTTTAGGAAGCCCCAAGAAGGAAAGTGCCACATATGGCTACATATCTAAATTATGAGAATAAATTTTAAGTTTAAAAAATCATCTTGATATATATATCTAAATTATAAGAATAAATTTTAAGTGAGAAAGAAAGTGCCAAAATGAAATTTTTAGTGACTACTTTGCTAAAATAAGTCAATAAAAATTTACATTAAAAAAATTAGCTTGACATTAAATATGTCCAAAAATGTTTACATTAAAACAATCAACTTAATGTTTTTAAAAATAATCTCATATCTTAATTTTAGTGTTTTGGGGGCTATTTTATCCCACTAGCCCCTAGAAGGAAAGTACCAAAATTCAATTTTTAGAGTTTTACTGCTGAATGTAATCACATAAAAGATTTTACAAAAAGAATCTGGTCAATAACTATAACAAAACAACCAGGGCAAAATTTTATACTGCATTTCATTTACTAGTGTATAAACTCCCCCCTCCCTCCTTGGTTCTTACTAAAAACTATACACTTTAAATTGAAAGTACCTAAAATATACAAATATTCCTATATAAAATAATATATATAACTCTTAGGTGCTAAGCAATATAGTTTTAAAACGGTTTGTGTAACAAGTATCATACTTAAAATTCAAGAAAAAACTGCATTTTTAAAAATTGAGTATACTTCAGAGGATAGCTTAAAAACTAATAATAGTATAAAAAAGTTATATACCTTTATGAAAACTAGAGGTTATGAGCTTTCCAATGGTATGCATAGCATTTTTCTACCACTTCTAGGTGCTGAGCAATTACATGTTTAAAATGTCGTTATATTTTTTGCAGGCTTGCCAATGTGAATTTTAGGTTAAAAATAGCTAAAATCTTTTTCTCGGATTTTCTCCCAAGAAGGAACGCTTTTGATTTCGTTTTTTGCATTTTTCATTAGTCTATATATGTATAAATCAGAATCTGTAATAATCTCAGATAGCCCCTTTCAAAAAACTGCTTTTCCCTTCCGGCGACCAGTGAGAGTTGTTAAATTTTTTATTACCTTGTTCCAATTTCCAAATTGACCTGTTCCCACATTCCCATTTTGGTCATAGAATCATAATAGCCTTTGTGCCAGAGAGCCACCTCCTAATAATAAAGTTTTGTGTATAGTTTCGTGACAACGCCTCTTAAGAGGCGTTTCGTCATATTTTCACAGTACATTTCCTAACCTATCAAAAGGTACTGTGAAAATACGATGAAACGCCCCTTAAGAGGCGTGGTCACAAAAGGGACTTTACCCAAGTTTTTGTCAAGAAAGAATTTTTCCATTTTGTGTGTCGTTCCTTATATTTCTTCATTCTCAATAATTTTAAATAAAATGTTTGGTTCTTGAACCCCATTTTTAAAAACAAATTGAAAAACATAACCTAACCTTATCATACCTATTCAACAGAATTTTAATAAACCACACTATTTTATTTTTAATTAGATTTTTAAATTATTTCCAATTCATATTTACTATAATTATAGTGAATATAGCTAAAATTATTAGTAAGGGGGGGGGGGGGGGGAGTGGAGAGTTTGTAATCTTATAGTAAATGAAATTAATGTAGGTATAAAATTTTGCACTGGACGTACGGACTTGTTTTTATAGTTATCAATCGAATTCAAACTCCCCCCCCCCCCCCTTGACGTATAAAAATGATATACCTGTGAAAGGTGACTTTCATTAAGCTGTTTATCGTCCACAAGCGACCTTTGGGTAATTATGCTTCAATATTTTATAACTTAATAAATTAATCTTTAAATGTAACAGAAGTTAAGTATATTCTGACAATGTTATAAAATTAAGTTTGCTAAAATTTCAAGAGGCATGTCATATGGAGAAAAAAAATTACCAAATGCGTTTTTTAAAAATTACTTTATTATTAATGCATAATTTCCTATAAGTTTTAAGTGCCTTGGACCAATCCAAGCTTGATTCTTCACTCAATGCCTTCTTGGTGAGTGGGTGAATGTTCAACTGGTCGGAGTTGGCTTGCAGTAAACCTAGTCCAATTGGAATAAATATAACTATTTGCTTTGGCCCTAGTATACCTGGAATATTCCATAGAGGGGGAGAGTAGCCCTTACCTAACGTTGCTTTGAAACAATATAAAGATTCCCTCAACATTTAACGTCCATAGGTTTAAAATTATAACAAAACAAAATTTTATAGAATGTTTTAATTAGAAGACAGACACCCTAAACTTGGAGAATAAAATATCAGTGTAATAAAAATATATTATTTACCTTTCATATTTTCAGACTCTCCTTCAGACTTTAACAAATCAACCAAACATAGAATCAGATCAACCCTATTTAAATAAATATTCATAAATATATTTTTAAGGTACATTTTATTTAAAAATCATATAAAGTATAGTAAAAGAAAGATAGAAAATACTGAGTATTTAATTTTGATGAAAACAAAAGCTTGTAACACTTGAAATACCTAAATAACTCATATAACCTCTAAAACCCCAGGTGTTATTAAAAAAACACTGGGTTGGGTTATTTAAAACAGACATACAAACGAACATACTAAGTAAAATAAAAGAAAAAAAATAAATAGAATGTTATAAAAGTACCTAGAATCTTCACTGAGCTTGCTTCTTTTTGCCTCCTGCTTGGCCACAAACTTTTTCTGATCCTTCGCCTCCAGAGTCATGTAAAACTTTTCTAGAATAAGAATTCCAAGCTTGCTGAGTCCATGCTGAGCCGCAACTTTGCCGACCTGCCGGATGTCCAAGCCACCGTAGGCAGTGTCCAGAAGTAAGTCAGCCGCCAAAGAGTTTTGCTGCTGCTGGCCGAGACAGATATTCAGAAAAGTCTCAGCTAATGTTTTGTTGTCACCGATGCCATCCTTAACCATTAAAAAAATTTTCCAGTATGGATTAGGAATTGATAAATTAGATCCGGTTGTCAGCCATAAAGAAATCATGTATAGCATCGTTAGTTTATGTATTTTTTCATAGAGCAAGGACATTAACAAACACATAAATACAGACAAATACAAACAAAGAAGATGGAACATACATTTTTTAGAAAGGCAAGATAATATTAAAATTATCGTAACATCGTCGGAAAGGTATCGGGTTCGAATCCGGTCCATAACGCGTCATACAAGTCACATTAAAAATTGGACCTACTGGTTCTATGTTTATCACCTGACATTTAAAATGAGATTAGGGGACATGGCATATAAAGACTCAAAGAACTCATTTCATTTACCAGGCAACTTGCAAAATTAGTTTTCTGTAGATAATTAAAAATTGACAATTTCCCAAGGCCCTAATCACTTGAAGTAAAAGAGAACATTGGCCTTTTTGAGAAATAGGTAATAAAAGTTTATTTCTTATGTGTTTACCTTAAGTATTTTATTAATGGCTGTCAGAAACATTTGTTTCCATTCATCTGTGATAAGATCCTCGTTACCAACTATTACTCCCTATTTTAAAATAACTATGTATAACTGAAGAATGCAATGAGTATTAAAAAAATTTGAACAAGGTGGTAAGAATTTGACATTAGGATTAATGGAAGGGGTGTATATTCTACATGGGATCCCCTGCTCAGGGGGGGGGGGGGGAAATAAAAATAAGTGGTTGGAGGAAAAAAAATGTAAAAATTAAGAAAACTGAAAACAGTTTTTCCATTCCCCCCCCCCCCCTCCTTGGTGAAAAAAACTTTAAAAAATGTGTGGTAGGAGGGATAAAATAAATAAAATTTAGAGTTCTTTAAATATTTTTACATTTTCCCCCTACTTGGTGAGAAAAAACTAGGGGGGGGAAGAAAAATAAAATATTTTATGTTAGGATTAATATGATTAATCTGTAACCTGTTTAGGTTAATCTACACCAAGTCAAGTCATACATCAAGCTGGCAAGAAATACACCAAGCTGGGGATGGAGTGAGAGGCCAGGAAGGAGTGACGGGACTCGAACCAGTGATTCATTACACCAAGTTGTTTTATTTGAAATACATCAAGTCAATATATTTTTGTATTATTTATTCTATGTTATTTTACTTATGATGTTTATTTATTCCAGAGTTAAGATTCTGGGGTTAAAGCTTAATCCGTGGTTTTAAATTACATCAAGCCTGTTTATGTTTTCAGAAGAGATGTGTGTGTTAATGTTATTCTTTCAATAGTTGGGACACCTGTCATTTTAGCCACTGCGCTCCCATTTAGGTAACTTCTTCAATGGTAGCATGGCTACGTAACGATCTACGGCAATGTTCCAAAGTTTTGATTTAATAACATAATCCATTTAATCTCTCTTGAAGTGAAACACAGTTTTAGATCTCGAGAACGGAATCTCGTAGCGTATTAAAAAGGTTTTAATACATACATACACCCCCGTGTGGGTGACGTACCCCTGTGAGGGTGACACACATCAAACAGTAGCCCCTGCGTGGGTAATTTGCCCCTGTGAGGGTGATAAATGTCAATAGTGGCGAACGAACTTGGGAATTTAGAGAATAACACCAAGGAGGACGGGGGTGACACCGTCAATAGTAGCGGAAAAGAGGGCACTGACCCTATCAATTTAAAGGGGTGTAAGGGGGAGAAAAACACCAAAACAGAGGAGGATAATTTAAAGCTAACCCTAGAATCAAAAATGGCAGAGCCAGAGAAAAGGGATAAATGGAACGGGTATGGGAGGGCAATTCCTATCCCGTATCTAGAAGATTTTAAAGAGTTCTCAACATGGGTAAGATGTGTAGATATGTGGAGTAAGACGACATCTATTCCCAAAGCAGAACAAGGGTATCACTTGGTAAGTGAAATTCCAGTCAAATCAGAAAGGTATGGAGACTCGCTAAGAGAAGATATTTTAAAAGCCGTGGAAACAAATGATTTAGTTGCGAATGAAAAAGGGGTGGAGAAGGTGATAACTTTTTTAAAATCGCGTTTTTGGGTAGATCAAGAAGAAGAAATCTACAACACACATAGTAAGCTTAAATACCTACATAGAAAGAAAAATCAGTCCATTAGTGACTATATTATCGAATATGACCAATTGAAAATTCTCCCAGAAGAAGGAGATACAAGATTAGACATGTTGTTTGCTTTAGAACTAATGATAACATCGGATCTCAACAGCTACGAATTTATGCTTATAAGGTCGGTAGCTAAGATAACAACAGAAGACGGCAAACGCTATGAGACGGTAAAATCAAAAATGAGTGAAATTCTAGGAAAATTAAACGAAAAAGTTAAGGAAAATAATGAAATAATGCTTGCACAAAAGAATTCATGCAAAGAAGACGACATTCAGAGTAACCAAATGGATGAAGCCTATATGGCCAAAGGATGGAAGCCGCCAAACAGAAAAGCACAATACCAAAACAAAAATAACCGATACCAAAATCAGAACAACACCAAGAAACAAAATAGTGCGCCGTCATACAATAAAGACTACAACAAGAGAACATTCAGAACAAAACCACTGAACCCGCCAGGGCCAGATGGTAAACCAATGAAATGTCTAGGATGTAAAGCAGAAACGCATCTAATAAGAGAATGTCCTGATGTAAAACACCTTAAAGAGAATAAGAAGTATCAAATGGTTTACATGACGAATCCACAAACACAAGAAAATGAAAAAGTGCTAATTGAAACATCAGAATCGGAACAATCTGAACAAGAAGACGAACAAGGAGTATTCTGTACAGTTCTCTGTGCAGGCGAAAAGGAGGATCTGAACCGATTCACAGCTGAAGCCTTGAATATGGCAGCACTAGACACTTGCTGTTCAGCTTCAGTAGCAGGAGAAAAGTGGATTAAAGTGTATCTGAAGTCATTACCGAAAGATATGAAGGAAAAAGTGGTAGGACCGTTAGAATCGGACAGAAAGTTTCTTTTTGGAAATCAAGGGAAACTGAATGCCAAAGCAAGATACATCATACCAGCGAAGATTGGAGGTGAATACAACAAGCTAGAAATCGATATAATATCATCTGATATACCACTTTTGCTATCAAAGAATGCAATGAAAATGCTTGGGATAGCATTAGATATGAAAAACGATAAAGGAACCATAAATGGAAAACCACTGATACTACACACAACAAGCGCAGGACATTATGTGGTAGACCTACTCAACAACAAGGAAGAAATGAATGAAGTTTGCATAGCGGAACTTGAGAATAACAATGAGAAAGAGCAAATCAAAGCTCTATTAAAGATCCACAAACAATTCGGGCATCGCCCAAAGAAACAGTTTGTGACGATTTTGAAAGAAGCTGGACAATGGCATGAGAAGTTCTCAGTCATGATTGATGACATAATGGACAGCTGTGAAGGTTGTATAATGAGGAAGCGAACCCCTGACCGTCCGGCAGTAGCTCCTCCGCTATCAAATGATTTCAACCAGGTATTATGTCTGGACCTAAAGGTATGGGACAAAAACAAGGGAGTTTACATTTTATACATGATAGACCATTTCACCAGATATCAAATGGCTGCAATTGTCAAAAGCAAGGAACCTGAGGAAATTGTCAAAGCAATCACCTTGAAATGGTTACCTGTGTTTGGTAGAATGGACAAAATTCTGAGTGACAATGGTGGAGAATTTTGTAACGATCAGATGAGAGAAGTGGGTAGTTTGTTGAATGTGCAACTGCTCACTAGTGGTGCCAATAGTCCTTGGCAGTGTGGGACTATAGAAAGGAATCACTATACGTCTGACACGATAGTACGCACAACAAAACAGGACTTTCCTAAAAGCCTAGAAGTAGCTTTGGCATGGGCCATTACGGCTGTGAATTCCATGTCTAGTGTAAGAGGTTTCTCACCACATCAACTAGTCTTTGGGAGGCAAATAAAATTGCCAAACATACTAGAAGACCCGCCACCGACATGGGAGGAGCCAGAGAAGAGTAAATCTCTCATGGACACCCTAGATGCTATACACAAGACCAGGGTAGAATACACCAAGGCGGAGAGGTGCGAGAGAATCAAACGGGCTCTAAGAGCAAAGATTAGAAGCTGTGACACCATATATGAGAGAGGTGACATCGTCTATTTCAAGAAAGAAGGTGAGGATACCTGGAGAGGACCAGCAAAAGTGATTTTTCAAGATAACAAAATCATTTTCATCAGAATAGGTTCAGTATATTACAGAGTCAGCGCAAACAGACTGATAAAAGCAGGAGAAGGTTTAGCCACAAAGATTGAAGAGCAAGAAAAGGCAGAACAACAAGAACAAACAATACAAGTAGAGAATGGCAATCCCAACATCAAGACAAGAAGGCCAGGTGGAACAAATGACGTGGCGGATGTGCCCGACATGACTGAACTAAGAATGGAAGAGAAAGATCAAGATGACGCAGATGATAAACCTAATGAAGTTGTTCAGGAAGATGAAATTATTCCCATGGAACAAACTGAGACAACACAACCTCAAGAAAATGTAAGAATAGAGAACAACGACATTCCAGCAAGTAATCAAGACAACACCAAGCAAAAAGGGCACAAGCGTAGAAAAGTGAATCAAAAACCAACACCGGAAATCAATGATGATGGTACATTGAAAAATGCTGCCAGAGTGCTGAAAAGGAATGATAGAATAGAGATTTTCGAAGATGGAAAATGGGAAAAAGGTGTGATCCTGGGTCATGGAGGTAAAGTGACAGGAAAACACAGTGGATGGTTCAACTTCCAACTTGACAATGGTCAAGTCTTTCATGATGAAGTTACAAACAGAGAAATAAGGTACGAGAAAGAAGGAAGTGACGAAGAATCAGAGAATGAAAAGGTTCTCTTTACAATCAAATTAGACAGTGGAAAAACCCTAGAAGTCAAAGACATTGATAAAAGAAAAGTATGGATTGAGAAAGATGAAGAAACGGTTTCGTTACTCTTATTAACAGAAGAAACAATGGCAGTGATGTTACCAAAAGACAAGAGAGATTCACCTGAAGCAATGATGGCTAAGATAGAGGAACTGAATAAACTACAAGCTTTTAACACCTATGACGTAGTTGATGACGAAGGTCAAGAGAGAATTACAACTACCTGGGTGCTTACCGAAAAAGGACCGGATGTAAGAGCCAGGTTAACAGCAAGAGGATTTCAGGAAGATGGAGATTTTCCAACTGATAGCCCAACAGTGCAGAAACACTCTATAAAGATTCTGTTAGCAATTGCTGCTACAGAAGGATGGGACATACAAACCACTGATATTACTAGTGCTTTTCTTCAAGGAGATAGGATGGACAGAAAAGTATATGTAAAACCACCAAAAGAAGCACAGGAGGGTAACAAGCTATGGTTGCTAATAAAGTGTTTGTATGGTCTGAAGGATGCCAGTCGAAAATGGTACCTAAGAGTTGTGAAGAAACTTAAAGATCTTGACTTTAAGACCAGTCACTATGACTCGGGATTATTCTACCTAGTCAAAGATGGCGAGCTAGTAGGAATAATAGCCTTGCATGTGGATGATTTCCTGCATACTGGAAATGAATTTTTCAACAAGCAGATCATGCCTCAAGTGCTTTCCTGTTTTAAGGTAGGCAAATCAGAGTCAAAAGACTTTTTATACACTGGTTTTCATATGAAACAATCTGAGGATGGAATCACAATTGATCAAGACAAATACATCAAGAATGTGAACATACCTGCTATAGATCTGCAACAATTGAAAGACAGAAAACGTGACATGAATCAAGAGGAACTGTCACTTTTAAGACAACTTACAGGTATTGTTAACTGGGCTGCGAGAGCTACAAGGCCAGAACTATGTTTCGAAATGATAGATCTCTCAACAAAGTTTAAAGGAGGGAAGGTGGAGGATCTGATCAGAGCCAAGAACGTGGCAAATAGGCTGAAGAAAACACAGGTGTCAATCAAGGTATCTAACCTAGACAGACTGCAAGACTGTAAAATAGTAGTTTACACAGATGCAGCATATCGTAATCTGAATAACAACACCGACAGCTGTGGAGGATTCATAGTTTTCCTTGTAAACACCAAGAATGGAAAATGTGCTCCGATTGAGTGGAAGAGTGGAAAGTTGAAACGGAAAGTTCACAGTACTCTGTAGAAACACAAGCTTTGAATAATGGCTTGGATGCGGCACTAGGGACAAAACTTTTGATGAAGGAAATATCTGATGGGAAGCTTGACTTACAAGTTATAGCTATCACAGATAATTTGTCTGCAAGAACATCAATATACTCGGAATCAGAAGTAGGAGAAAGAATCTTGAGAGGAGATATTGCTATCATCAAGGAAATGATAGGTGAAGGAAGAGTACAAGAGGTCAAATGGGTGGATGGTGACCTAATGTTAGCTGACTTACTTACAAAACGTGGCGTAAACAAGTTAGCACTTCTAGATGTGTTACAATCTGGAAATCTTGGAAGAGCAAATCTTCAAGTAGTAAACAGTTAAAGAGAGCATAAGCAAAAACACCAAGTCTGTATAAAAATTGTAGATATCAAGAAAAATTCACAAAAACACCATAAAAATCAACAAAAATCATCAAAAACCTCATAAAAACAAACAAAAATTATGAAAATCCCACAAAAACAAGAAGAAAACTAGAAAATCCAACAATACTTTAAAATACAGTATAATGTTCTTATACACTTGAAGAAAATTCATCATAAATGTGGTAACGTACGCATACAGATGAGTTGGCAACTTCGTATGGAGTGGAAACCACACATGGCGCACACCATATTCTCGAATGTAAACAAACCAAAAGCAGACATATTTGAATAAACGTGAAACGCAGATAAAGACTGCATTATTATTTTATAAAGTGAATTTCCAGTATCCATAGCATTTTAACCCAGTAAAAATTAGTATTTATCAATAATTCTCAATAAAACACCAAGAATATTTTAAAAACTTTTTTATTTTTTCTGTAATTTGAAGCAGCAAGCGACGATAGTGACGAAATTTTTTTTTTAACATCCGGACACACACCAAACTGTTTTTTTATTATTTTAATTCCCACCATCAAATTTTAGTTTTTTTCAACAAGTGACGAACAAACACCAAATCAGTTTTTTTTTACAGTAGTGCATTTTTTTTACGTAACATTTCATTCGTAAAACAAATTGAAATCCTTATACAGCATATACAGTTTTAAAAATGGAAATGCGAGTTTTATTATCTTAATTTCTCCAAATCAAAAACATCAAGCAGAATTTTAAAATATTTCAACAGCCTAAGAAAAACACCAAACTGTATTAAGTCGACTTTCCCGTAATAAAAATTTATGTTTTTATCTCAAAAAGTTTTGTTTTCTTTTCAGATCACAAGTTACTTTTTTTTCTGAAACATGGCGAAACAATTCAATAACCCTACGAGGAATGTTGTATTTAGCAGTTTTAATCTGCTGGAGGGAGTCCTTGACCAGGAGAGGACAGGTATCACTTGGATATCCCTGGCAGATAGGGATTTGAAGGCAATGACCAAGATCATTGTTGATGCGGTGAAAGATACCAAGGTGCCGAAGCACATCATAATCACCGCCATGCAGAAGTTCGTCGGAGGAACTCCGATTAACAAGCTCAAGGAGTCCATCAAGGAGATAAGTGATGCAGTAAGAAGCCAGGGCATGAACAAGGTTGTTTTTTCAACCGCGAATTTCGTACCGGCGCATGAAAGAGTGTGGGGGGCGGTCGCCTTGTTTAACAAGGAGGTGCAAGTAGCCAATGAAGCCCTCAACATGCCTAGGGTTAATGGCCACAAGGCAGTGATGATGCCTAATTCAAGTCTGGACATGACAAGGAGGGTACGTCTGTCGCAATGGCTGGAACCACAGCTCGGAACCAACGTCGGCAACCACTTGTCTTATGAAGGACAAGAAAATCATGTTAAGTTTTTAATGACTGTGTTTGACAGGGCTTTTTCACCCTACAATCACAGACCAGCCAGTCGTGAACCCAGAGAGCAGCAGCCGATGTCTCTTGCAGTAACACCTGGATACTGTGATGACAGTTTTTTTAGACAAGTGCTGACAAGAAAACTAATAATAACAAAGCCATTGTCGCCAAACGAGAAGATCCTGCAATGCTCAAACCAACGTCAACCAGGATGGGAAGACTGGGAAGTTTTTAAGAAACATGGAAGCCTGTGGAGATATTGGGAGAAGATGGGAATTCTGGAGGCTTACATTAAGATCATGAAGCAAGGAAACCCAATTCCAACCTGGGTAGTAACAGGCAGTGTGGCTCAAGAAGAAGGGCAAGATATGGTTGAAGAGGAAGTTGTAGAACGTGCTGACGTGATGATTGAGAATGTTGAGGTGATGGATGAACAAGAAGATGGTCAGGATGATAACCACGAAGATGAATTAGGTGATGAAGGAGAAGATGGCGAAGTTGTGTTCATTCAAGAAGTACCTGCTCAAGAAAGAAATGACTCGAGGATGGATGATGAGTTCTCAGAACCGGTTAGACAAGTTGAGTTTGTTGAAAATGAAGATAAGACAGAGTCTGAAAACAACAAGACTGAAAGAGATTGTATTGAGAGTGAGAATTTGAAGGAACAAGTAAAGAACCTGAAAAGAGAGAAAGAGATAATGGAGGAAAAGATGAAAGCATATCAAAGAAAGAATGAAAATCTTGAGGCAAGGCTAGCAAGGGAGAAGACAAAGCATTGGCGCAGCATGCTGGACATCAAGCGTAAGGAGCACAATGATCTGTTGAAGAAAATGGAGGATGATCACAACCACACCAAGGCTAACCTAAAGCGTATGACAGCTGAGTATGAGTTTTTGAGGAATACCTACTCTACTGAAAGAAGGAAACAAGAAAGACTGAGAGTCACCAGGCGCTTTGTTAAAGATAGTGATTTTGACAAGTTTGGTAAGAATCACAAATAGGGCAAACAAAACAGGGAAAGAAGATTTCATATTAATGTTAGGATTAATATGATTAATCTGTAACCTGTTTAGGTTAATCTACACCAAGTCAAGTCATACATCAAGCTGGCAAGAAATACACCAAGCTGGGGATGGAGTGAGAGGCCAGGAAGGAGTGACGGGACTCGAACCAGTGATTCATTACACCAAGTTGTTTTATTTGAAATACATCAAGTCAATATATTTTTGTATTATTTATTCTATGTTATTTTACTTATGATGTTTATTTATTCCAGAGTTAAGATTCTGGGGTTAAAGCTTAATCCGTGGTTTTAAATTACATCAAGCCTGTTTATGTTTTCAGAAGAGATGTGTGTGTTAATGTTATTCTTTCAATAGTTGGGACACCTGTCATTTTAGCCACTGCGCTCCCATTTAGGTAACTTCTTCATTTTATAGCAGGGGAAAAAAATAAATCTTTTGCAGAATATACACCCCAGATTAATGGTATTAGACTGTACCAGGAATAAGTGTATAACTAAGACAACTATTGGTTCCAGTGGTGGGGACCTTAGATCTTTTTCGCAAATTTGCTGTATTAAAATTTCCAACGCTGTTGGCTGATATTCAAAGATCCAACTGTAAGTCGTCACAGGATCCCCAACCTGGGAATATAAAAAACAAAACCCCTACCCCTTTATTCTTTTACTTTATTGTTTTGAATTTTAATATTTTTTTTTACAAATGTTAAATCTTATTTTTTTTTAACATTTACGTCCAAACATTCTTTCTTTTCATTAGATATATTGCTACGCTTCAAAGAGGACAAATAAAACATAAATTGACATTTAGATTAAAAATCTAAAAAAAATTTCCAAAAAAGAATTTATTACTTTTTGATTTTTAATTTTACTTTTATGAATAGAATTATCCAATATTTATTAATATACCTATCTAACTAAGAAAAGCGGTTACACACGCACAGAAATGCTGTAAATGTTTTAAAGATTACAATCCACGTTTAGTTACACATGTTTTTTTCCTGTATGATATCAGCGCATAGTGTACTAGCAACCTAAACAAAATGAAAAATATTATGAATCATAGTTTCTCCTAATGTAACAGGCACCAATTTTAGGACAATCTATAGTATTCAAAATAAGAAGACGCATAATATTTTAGGATTTTAGAATTAGATACAAAAAACAAGCAAAATAAATAAAATTAAAACTTTTCGGGCAATAAAAGTCTTTTAATATTACTAAACAGAGTAATAAGTCATTAAACATTTTTTTAACAAAGGTGGTCATTTCTTTAGCCTTTTTTCTGTAAAGTTGTGTGTAAATAGTTGGTCAAATGATCTTATTAGTCAAACTCTTCTTAATTGTGACCAAATGTATATATATATGAAATGGTCATAATTAAGATCAATTGGACGTAATAAGCGCATTTGACTAAACATTAACACACAACTTTACGGAAAATACGCGAAAAATATGATCCCTTTCATTTGTTTGTTAGTTGTGTACCTGACTAGAATATCTTGCAAGGCTTAGTATGGGTCTTATCAAATCTGACACAAGTATCTGGATATCTGGGAGGTCGCCTGTCCGATATTTTCGCATCAACCTAGTAAGAATTGAAATCTTTATATGGCAAAACTTTATTATATACCTAGTACGTTAGACAGATAAATTTCCTATTTAGGTTTAACAAAAATACCCTTTTTAAGCTATCATTCCTATGAATTTGCATTTCTAGTAGCTTATAATTGACAAGACAAAAAAGTTGGAATTCTGTGTTATAGCTTGCAATACCACACTGTATTATATTTTAGTCTAACTTTAAGAACTAGAATTTTGTACCTTACATTCTTTTCTTGCGATTTTCTTCTGTCCTCTTCCATATTAAGCATTTGTACTTTGTTTCTTTCTGCCAGTTTGGAGAACTTTTTGGCTTGTTCTGCCTGAGATCCATAATCTTTTACAAGTCTCCTACCTCCCTCCAAGTTTCCAACCTTGATGTGAATTAAGGTTTTTTTTTTGCGTATTTTCCGTAAACTTGTGTGTATCCATTTAGTCAATGTGATTATTAAGTTAAACTCTTCTTTATGATGGCCAAATGTATATATATAATATGAAATGGTCATAATTAAGAACAGTTTTACTTTAAAAAGCGCATTTAACTAAACGATTACACACAACTTTTTGGAAAAAAAACAAGAAATTACCTCCTTTGTATTGCCATAGTTTCTTTAACTAAGGTTTGTACTGACATCATGCTCGTTAATTCTAACTACTCAATTATCTTCCTTGCTAACCATCAAAGGGGAAGTTGCGTGAATGTATTTTTCATAACAATATACATTATCATTGAGCTATGACAACCTATTTTAATTTGACATTAAAGATAAATAGAACTTGAAACTTTCTGTACATATTTTATTTACGCTAGGTACTCAAAATATGATAAACCATTTAATTACCTTGACCCTTCTCCTTGCAATATCTGAAGGCAGAAAAGTGACTGAAACTGGATTTGAATTTGCCTGTCCAGGAACCAAAGGTCCGTGTATATTACCCACGGATAGATTTCCCTGGGTTTGACTGAAGGCCATGTTGACCTGCGTAGCTCGCAGCATGGGGGTTCCTGAAATTCAAATTAACTGTGAATAATTTGAATCATAATTATCTTAAATAGAATAAATTCTTTATCTGTCAATTGCAATTATATTAAAAATAATGAAAAATTCTTATGTACATTTACACAATATAATATGGTGTAAAAACAAAATCAGCAAAACCTGCTGTACTGGTGGAACTGTAAGTGGCTGCGCTCCCACCCATCTGACTTTGTTGCTGTGAAGCTAAGGAATCAGCAAACATTGGCATCAGTGTTCCTGCATGGGTATTTGATAAATATATATTTTCACATTCCATAGGTTTGACGAGGAATTTAGATGCAATAAAATTAACGATAATCAAAACTTTCAGTTTACATTTTGATCAAATCAGGGAGGGGGGGGGGGGGGAATTGGGCTGTTTAATACACTAAAACGACCAAGCTAATATTGCTTGATTCACTTCTACAAGAGACAAAATGAATTGAAAATGATTGCTAAAATCGAAATATATCTTCATCTCTTAGAATAGTGTGTTTTTTAAAAAATAGGTTGAAAAACCTACTAACTTTAAAATATAATACACTATTTCCCAAACTTTTATACGTTTCAACCACTAATTGTAATCAAAAGAAGGGGTAGTTTTTTGTATAATCATTCATTGGGTATGTACATCAATTTAACGGCCATTATCTTATCCCTTTAGATCCCTGGATCAAATGTAAAAATGAAAATTAGGGTCATCCTACCTGCAAACTGAGATCGCCAGGTTGTATCAGCCACATTGTAATCACGAAATTGACACTATAAGGATTTTATTCTTAATCTTATAAACCATACAAGTGAGATGTGCTAACATTTGATATAATCTCCAAAAATGCAATGCCTTTGTTTTTTATGTTGTTATCAGACTTAGATTAAGAAGTCTTGTTCTAACTTTAATAATATGTGAAATTAAGAATAAATCCCTGATCTAATGGAGCCCTGAAGAGGGCCTGCTTGAATGTGGGCAGCTGCTCTCCTTGACTCAGAATTGATCCTGCTAGAAATTGCAAAATACTTGTCTCTGTGGAACTTTCAATGTTGTGGAGAATTTCAACCATTCTTTCAAAACTATCTGATTTGGTTATGACTCTTGTATTAAGAAAAGTAAATACATCACTCTGTATATCTTCATCCTTGTCATTCAAAGCTTTGAGTAGCTCAATCAAGCACGTGTTTTTAATGGAACCATTGATTGTATCAGTCAGTGAAATGCTGGAATATCTTTCTTTCATTATTTCTACATAAACCTTTCTATGTTGAGAATATTTACTTGTTAGGAAATCTTTGATAGCATCATAATAACTGAATGCAACATTAACATCTAGTTTCATGTGACAGGTTTTCAATATTTTAAGTGCTAAAAGTTTCATTGATGGTTGGTAATCCTGATAAAATAGATATATAAGAATAAATATCAATTGAAATAACTGGGTACTTTTTTTTATTAAATAGAACTGAAATAAATGCAATGCCAAAAAGTTTCAAATCTTCCTTTTCTCCCTAAACAAAAAGTATTAATAAAAAATTAAATTTGTAATTTTCTAAAATCTTATATTTTTCCTGAAGATACTGTTTAAGTCCCATCATATTGAGCTCAGTTTTGAGGTTGTCTTGTGATTGGTTTGGTTCAGTGAGTTGATGTTGGCAGTGAGTATCAAACATTTCCAGACAAAGGTGGAGGTCGTCGTCTTTCATTGTTTTTAATGAATATTTAAACCTTAAATATATTTTGTCTTCTATATTTTTGTTATCAAAAGCAACTAAAACCATCAACTATATTAACTCTAAAAAATATTTGTCAAAGCTTCGTAATTTTGGTAATCTTGGTGGTAATGAAGACTTTTTTTTATCTGATCCCGAGACATTTAATCTTTATCAATGTCAAAATCCAAAACAATTAAGTAAATAGCTTACCTGGATGCAAAATCATCCAAAATGCCAGGAAATCCTTTCTGAACTCCGTGTAGAATCAGCAAAAACCTTGATTTTCCCTCAACAGTTGTTAGCTGACTCAAATGGTTTAGCCGATCAATTACAACTTTATTGATATCATCAAACGCTTGCGAATCAGTTTGGAGAATTTTCAGCAGCAGCCCGGCACATACACCTGACTTTTGATACACATCTTTGGTCTTGGAATAAAATCCTTGTAAATTACCACCGTCTTCCATTTCCATGTTTCCTTAAAAGAAACAGATATTTTAAAAAGTTACAGATATTTTAAAAGTTGTTTGAGTTGAAAAGAAGTTCAAGAAAGAACGATTATGGAACAACCAAGACAAATTATTAATATTTACCTTTTGGTTTGCCAACAATGTTCTTGATAAAGTTGACATCTTTGATGATATCCATATCAACATAATTATGAGCAAGGAAAACAGAAAGGAGATATCTGGCTCCTTTCTGCATGTTCTGGTCATCCTACAGTTAATATCAAATAAATCAAGTCTAACAAGGATTGGTTGGTATGAGAAACTAAATCTTTTATGCAGAATATGACACATATGTCATCTACTTCAGTATTACATCTTAGTGTAATAGAAATAGATTTAGCTTAAATATGATTTATGCAAAATTTTTACTTGTCTAGAAAGCAGATCTTGAAGGTATGAAAAGCTGGATCCTGTTCTAAGACAAGGCCTCCACTTTTCTACTATGGCACTAACAATTTCTATATTCATCTATAAAATACATAGGCACATTAAATACATAAAAATAAGATAAATAACTAGTTATAAGATAATTTAAAAACAAATAAATATACCTTAAAAACTCTGACATCCTCTGCATTAACAACATTGTTCATGATCAATGCCAGAAGTTTAGTAACTAGATGTCCCTCACTATCTGGCCGTGTCCCTGTCCTGTCTGACCAGGCTAACAACATCAAGATCAGGTCAACCGCCAGATAATTCAACTTTCCATCAACACAAACTCCCTCTAAATCTCCAACTATACTTTCTAGTATTACTTTGTAGAATCTGACAGCAAATGGGCAGAACAAGTCACTGCATTTGAAAATGAAGCTTAGAAGAAAAAGCTTGCTGTTTCTATGACTTTGCTTGTCTTGCAGTGAGTTTATTATAGAAGTCATCCAGCCAGGTTCTGTTGCCTTTTCAAAATTTTCTGTTGGTTCTTGATAGATTTTATTTGCCTGCATGTAGTTGGCTACAGCAATTAGCTGACTCATGCATAATACTTGTCCAAAATCATCCAGTTCTATGTCAATGTAAGAGCCACCTGAAATTAGATTAAAATATGCAAAAGGGGCGGATAATATGGCAACTAAAAAATGTGTTCATTTTTTTCCCACCAAAAATTTTCAAGTTACTTCAAATGTTATAAAAATGTATCCTACTGATAAATTTTTTTTTATCAATTTTGATCAAATTTTCAGCAAGATTTACCTACTAAATTTTCCTGTAAACAATTTCTTTAAAATGACATATTTGATAAAAAAAATCACTTATAAAATATGAAGAAAAAGAAAGGATTTATTATCTTACCAGGAGAATTATTGTTATCATCTGCAGAACTGTTCTCTGCTTGTCTATCCTGTAGACTCGCTGCCTGTGACATAGTCCCAGTATAATCATACCTGGAAAAAAGAAGTGCCAACCAAAAGATTTTTAAAAAATAACAAAATAATAAGACTTGAGCATTGATCAACCTCCGACCTTATTTTTGAATAAATTGAAAAAAGTGGGGGAAGGTAAGGGGGATAAAAGCATAAATAAAAGTTGTAATTAAATTTTATAAATAAGAATGATGTAGTACCCATTTGTATAATAACGTAATATAAATTTTTAATTATATTTAGATTTAGAAAAAAGATAAATAAACACCAAATAATCAAAAACTCCTCCTTACCTAGAAACATCTTGACTGAGGCTTGAATCTGAGAGATAGTGAAATTGCTGCGAAGCAGATGTCAACAAATACTGTATATCATTGTAGGAATGTTTAATACTAACATAATCCTTTCTGGTCGTCAACGCTTTCTCAAATACCATATCCAATCTGATCTTACTTTCAGTATCCATTATCCTGTTCCATAACAGCTCATTGGAGCCCTTGTTCTCCATAAAGATGTAGCTGTTGTACACCTTCTCATTTGTGTTAGTACAGCTAATAATGGCAATGACACAGTTTAAGCAATGACTGTGGAATTCTCGCAGCAATACTTTGAGTTGATCTGGCCAGGTATTTTCAGCCTGCCAGGTTCGGGCAGCTTTCAGAAATCTCAATATATAAGTAGACATTTCTTTCCCGTTGGCTTTCGCAACATGCATCATATTCTTTTCCCTTATAAAAACATTTAAATTTTCAAAATCAAGAATATGTATGACCATAACATTATAAAATTCAAATACAATTTTCTAATTTACCTAATAATTGTTGCAGCTTTCTGGCTTATTGTACCTCCAGGTTCATGAACAAAAGCAGGTTCTAATTTTGAGTACATGACCCCAACCATTTGTACAACACCAACCAGTGTTACTAAGTTTTCCTTCTTTTTACCCTCGGTACCTAAACGATAGAAAAATTAATTTTGGAGCATGCTAACCTCAATACTGTATTTACAAATCTTGTGAGAAAATACCATGAAACAATTATGGCTAATAGATCAGGGGTCTAAAGGGATATGAAAATGGTCGATAAATTGATGTAGATCCCAACTGAATAAACAAAATTACCTCTTTTGTATATTACAATTAGTGGTTGATATATTTGGACACTTATTAAACAAACCAATAAAAATTCAATAAAACGTCTATCAGTTGTTAAGCCAACAAATAAGGAAACGTTGTTATAAAATATTGGGGGCTAGTGTAATTAAACAGCCCATTTATCCCCTACTTTCCTGCTAATAGAAACTAATGTAAAGCTTCTACAATTACGAACCTGTAAGTCTATTATCAGTTTTGCTGATCTGTACCAGCATAAATTCAATGTTATTGAGGAAAAATCTTCTAATGGCCATGGGGCTACAGGCCTGCAGGCAAGGAACTACAAACTTGCTCACGGCTGCCAGCTTGGCCTAAACAAAAAAAAAATACAGATTTAATCAATAAACAAGATGATGACAAAATTCAACTATAACAGAGTGTTGCTTAATTGATTTAGTAAAGTATTCAAATAAAACTGTGTTTTAAAATCAAACCTGAAATGAGTATATGCCTGTTTCGTCACTAAAAATACTGTAAGGCACCTAATTAATAAAATCTCTTAGGAACAAAAAGACATTATAACATTTTTTTATAAATAGAACAATTTAAAACTTGACTTTTAAAAGTACAAAAATATTGGCGGTCAAAATCAGCTGTAGCCAACAACTGATATAATCCCAAAAAAAATCATAATTTCAGCTAATTTTGGGGGGCTGTCTTGGTAAATACTGTGACAAACTACAGGATCATTAACTGCGTTTTTGCAGCTTTTTAAAAGCGAAGCTTTTCTATAATTAGGGTCGGTCCGTCCGTACGTCCGTCCGTCCGTCCGTACGTCCGTCCGAGATAGATAGCTTTTATTCGTTAATTTAGGCATGTTAGAATTGTCCTATCGATTTCAAACTTTGCATGATGATTCCTGTAGTAGTTGGGTACAATTTAGAAAGCGTAGCAACTCTATAATCATTACCAGAATGTCCGTACGTCTATTTTAAACATGTTGATTTTTCTACTTTTTTAACAACAAATTTTCAAGTGTTTTAATTATCCGTTTGATCTGATTTTTGGTATATTGATTCCTGGGACAACAAAGAACAATATTATAAGCGAAGCAACTCTATAATCAAGTCCAAAAATGTAAGTATGTCCATAAACATTATCCTGTTTTTAAGCAGTTTTTCAACAAATTTACCTACAATTTTGATTCGACATTTATACATTTATGTTCCGATTTTTCAGATACTATACAAGTGTTAATGTCCGTTTGTCCTACCGTTTCAGTGCTTCGCTTTTATGGATGTTGTCATCCTTGTTTTGTTTTTTTTTAAAAAAGAGTACTTTGTGTACTAGAAAAAGGCAGTGTTGTCCTTATTAATAATAAAAAAAATGGCTCTCACCTCTAGTAACTGAATCTGTTGAGATGGGTCCTTTGTATTGAGAATAGTGTTAGTGATGCTTGAATAGATCATATCCAGGCAAATATTCTTCTTATCCTTGCACACCACTGATATGACGAAGAATAACAGGCCTAAACATTATATATGTAAGAATTGCGAGGTTTATGGGTTTTATTATACAAAAGTACTAACACTAAGTATAACCATAGAGAGAGGAGACAGCGGGTTGTTTTTTACACAAGTCCCCAAAGTTTAAAATAACGTTTTCTTATTCGTTAGCTTAAAACAACTTTGGGGACTTCTAATGAATTTTGATTGGTTGGATTCGTTTCAACCCCTAATTGTAATTTACAAAGGGGTAATTTTGTGTATTAACATTGGGGATGTACATCAATTTGTCGGCCTTTGTCTTATCCCTTTAAATGCCAGAAATTTAACCTCTCATTTTTAAAAAATTACCCTGTGAGTATATGACAACCCAAGAAACTTTTCTACCTGTTGATTTACTGGCTTCTAGACTAGCTAGCAGCTGTTTAAAAATCATGATGTACAGCTCGTACTGAACAGTTCCTTCCAGCAATTCGCTTGAAAAGGTTGGAATACCAGTTCTTGAATGTGCCAAACCATCCAAAACCTCCTGATGAAAAGTTAGTAATAAATTCCTATAATAGAAAAAAAGGATATCTGTCTGTCTGTACCAAAGGATCTCGCTAACAGATGAACCTATATGGTTCTCATAGGTCCTAGAAAGGTTTATAACTATTTTCGGGGAAGTAGAAATCAACCCCAAAAAATCCCCACTATAAATTGTTTTTTCTTTCTCTTTCTGAAACTAAATTAATAAAATGGGTTATCGAATTCATCCCCCCACATCTCAAGTACCCCAAGAAGCCTCTAAGGGTCGTAGCCGTTAGTATCCCAAAAAGTAATAATGACAAATTAATATCTAAAACCATGGCAGACATTTTTAAAGAAAAGAAACTATTCAAAGCCACTAAAAAAGTAGAACTGTTTAACAACTAATATTTGCTGTTTTTAAAATTTTTTACTAATATCTACCTTTATAGTTTCTTGATCTTTAGCAAGCTTCAAAATTAAGCAAAGCAGCTGTAAGACTTTGTACTTTATTTTCAGATGAATTTCTTCGTTCTTCATCAAGTTTCCAAACCATGTCACAATTAAACTACTCTTTGGATGGGATTCAATCTTGATACCTTCGGAGATTTTGCGCAACAAGTGTATTACTTTCAGTGTTGTAGACCGGGAATTAGAATTTGAAATAATTGCTGGCCAGTGGCGGAAAAAGCAATCCAAAAAGGCACTTCCAAGACCTGCATCTCTTGTACTTTTCAATAATTTTGAAAGCACGATGAAAATGTCATGAATATTGATCCCATTGTCGATGTTCAGATGATAAGTGACAATATGATCAATATTTTTGATGATACTACCAACAAAGCACTCTCCAAACGCATTGATAAACCAAACATGCTTTGGTTCAACAGACAAAGCAAGATCATTAACTATCTTCTCATAATTACTTTGTTTCAGCTTTGATATAATTTTAACATAAGCTTTAAGATTGTTAAGAACATTCTGCTTGATATTATTCAAATCTGTCACGTTGTCAGGAAGTTTGTCAATAATAGTTGGCAAAAGGCTTTCTGTGTCAGTATTATCAATCAAAAGTTTATGTTCTGCTAGCTTTGTATAAACTTGGAAGATATATCTATTATCTCTGCCACGGAAACATCCCTCTAGCAAGTCATTCAAGTTGAATAGTTTAGTTTCCATATAAGCCTGGGTAAAGAACATTACGAGTTTTTGGTAATAATTTCCCGCTTTAACCTAGTAATAAAATTTTCGATATTAATAAAATGAGAATGCCTGGTTTAAATTTTAAAAATTATCAATATAACTCTAATGGTGTAAAAAAGTTTTATTTATATAAAATAAGATTTCCATAACTACTAAACCGATTGAGTTCTCCTTTTTAGAGAAGCTTTAAGGATGGTTTTAGGCTATTTATCTTTAGATTTATATTTTGCCCTACCCTGCAAATACAGAGCCCCTTAATGCCAAAGGCGCAGCGTCTAATTATCAATAAACACAACCAAAAAAAACATGATTAAAGTATTTTGTTACCTTTAATGCTTTCAGCAGGGCAATAGCAGCATCAAAGAATTGTTGTTTCTCATCAACTTTGAGACTAGACTGTTGATTAGGCTCCACAATCAAAGGAATAATAGTTTCATGAAGGTGAATCTTATTGGCATTTATAATATCTTCTGCATAACCTTCCTTTATAAGTTTGGTTAGAAGGGTCCAAAAACTAAAAAAAAACATAATTCAAAAAGAAAAAATTATATCAAATACACCATTTTTGCTTGATATAAATTTACATAACAGTCTGTTTTATAAGTAAAATTTATATACTACTGAAATTGCTTTACCTTAAAATGCAAGTACGTTTTTCCTGAACAGATTCAAATCGCAGCAATTCATTTTTTTCCACTTTTAATGTAAATCTTTTTACAAAGCTGTTGATAAATTCTTGAAATTGACGTATTTCGTCAAATTTACACGTGTACGTATCTAAAAAAGAAAATTAATTAGGTACAACAAAATAAAATAATGTATTATTTAAATATTCTATATTTTACGCAGGATTACTTATTTTAATTAAAATATTAATTATTGTAAAAATATTACCTACGCTGATTAATATTAAATTTTTTGAAAGAGTGTAAAATAATTTAATAATTAAAATTATAAATCATATAAATCCCCAATTTTCATATCTCACCTTATAAAAATAGAAATATGTTAATGGAAAACAAGAGATCGTATGATTTTAATTAAATCAATGATGCAAAAGAGGTAGTTGCACGAAATGCATTTAAACTTGAATTTAGTGAACTGCATAGTTTTCCCTATTCAATGGTTTAATCTACATTTATAAAACATAAATTTGAAAGAATTTTGATTTTCAACCATGTAGTTTAATTTAAAAATATCAAGACTTGAAAATCGTATTTTTGTGATATATGCAATTTATATATCTGGCTTATTTTCACAAAATCAGCGTGACAACTAATTAAATGATGTCTAATAACTAATTGTTTGTTATTCATTGTGATCCACAATTATATATATTTGATAGTATACTTGTAATTTATACTTGAAATCATTTTTCTGAAATGCACTTCATGCATTTATCACTTTCGTAACAATCAAATAAAACTTTTTTCTAAATGCTAAAAACCACCTAACAGGATTGTAATTCAATTGATATCCTATAATCTATAATACAAAGTAGAACGATGTCTGTCTGTCCGTCTGTCCGTCTGAAGCTTAAGATCTCGGTAACCACTGAACCGAATGGGCTCTACTCTTCAGGGAATATACCTACTGGTCCTGTGGTGGTTTTAAGATATTTTCTTGAGGGGTGGGACACCCCTAACCCCCCCAAAAAAACAAAAAAAAAACCCTTAGGGGAGACTTCAACGTCAAATAAGGTGGTATCGTACATAAAAAATTAAATTTAACAAACAAAAACATTTAAAGTGCCACAAGAGGCCTCTAGGGGCGTAGCCGCTAGTATAATATAAAGTAGTAAGGATTTTTTGTTTAAAGCTTAAAATCTAGGTAATTGCTGGTCCGTATGGGGTCTACTTTTCAATAAAGATTAGTAAATTTAATCGGGTGGTTTTAGGAATATTTTTTCACCTCTCCTGCATTCCCCTAGAGGCTAGGGGCAAAGAAACTTTTTACCTAGAAGCCAGCAGGCTAACTCAAACACAGAAGAGTAAGCATTATATTCTTTAGCATTCATTCCAGTTGTAATATCTTTACTCTCTGTTAGCACATCTTTATATTTAATTAAGATTTAATTTTTGTAGAACACAAGACTGATTTTCATGAAAACTTATGCCTTTTTGAATTAATTTTTTAAGGAACTAAAATAGTACATAAAACAAGCTATACGTTTTCATAATAAGTAACACCTTGTAAAGAAATATATGATTATGCATATTATTTGTAAATATAATACTAATAAACAAAGGATTAATAATCAAATCTTATTATGCCTTTCACTGGTGGGTGAACGTGGTTATCCAACATGTTTGCAATAATTCTATACTTTGTTTCCAAGGTTCTACGCAGTGAGGCTTGAGATTTCTATAATCATAAACAAATAAGACTATTTTTTTAAAAAATTGATGCCTTTTTTAAATTAAAAAAAAAAAAGATTACTGCCCTTTCGTTTAAAGACATACCTACTGTACAATCCTTAGATATTTTAGAAATTATATTTTGAAACTTACAGGCTAAACTAAAAATTATGTTAAAATCCATTATTCTAGCTAAACTGTAGCTTAAGTTAGAATTAGTATGAAAAAGTGTAACATACAGACAGACAGATGAATAAGTGCATTGAAGACAAAAAAAACCTTAGTGAATATATGAGATTAATCTAATTTTTCCCCAAAAGCTTACAAACAAACAAAAAAGGATATCATTAAGAAAGCTATTTCAAAAATAAAAATGAAAGACATACCTGACATAAATCATTGACCAGAATTATGGCGGCCCTTCTGGCGGCTGGATGCTCCACATCAGTCAGAAAATCTAGCAGCCAACTATTTATACTAGGCACTGTTCCACTGAATAGTTTTGGTGTGTTTTAAGTGTACTTTTATATTTTGTTTTGTTGGATAGTTACATCCTGTCAGCATGGAAATTTAAGGCATGCACAAACATTTTCCTTTCCATTTCACGAATTCACCCAAACAACTTCCTAGTTTAAGTGTTGGGGACCTTTTTTTATCTGCTAGCTAACTGCTTTCTGCTTTTTTGTATAGATTTGTCTATGTTAATATTTCTGACGCTATAGGCTGATTATTTAAAGACTCAATTGAAAGTCGAAACAGGGTCTCACCCTGTGGACATACAGTTATCTAACTCCTGCCCCATCTATTCTTTTACTCTAATATTTGACGCTAAACTCACTACAAACTTAAAAGGAACAAAATAATGGTTGCGTTAATATTCTGTTAATAAGATATCAATAACTAAAAAACATAGAGGGTTATATTTCTGATACTTAAAAACATTCCTGGGATCCATGTTTACAGGTATTCTTCTCCATTTACACTCTTTCTAGATAACAACAAAATTGTTAAATCAGAAATTTAAATACCATTTTAAAATCTGCATAAGTAAAATTCAATGAAAAACATTTCTGATAAAAATGATAGTTTTTTATTGTCCCAATATACCAAGGCAAGGGCTGAAAAAAACAGGATTTAATCTTATGTTTGAAGATTTTATATTCGATGATATACATAAGATATAAAACGATGCTATACATAATTTTTCAGCATGGCTGAGAACCGGTTCTAATCCACCGGATATTAATCGGTATCGAAGCCATACTGGAAGATGAATTTCTAATACCTGAAAGATGGAGAATATGTTTTGATGGAATAGAATACGCTTGATATGTCCAATATTCTTCTCACACTCAGGAATTGTTGCACTAAATTCAATCATTTTCGTTATGTAAGGAAAATTATGTTTACATATAATTTCAACTCCTTTTGAGATTTCCAAAGGTATCATAACTTCATAAGCTTGCAAAAAGGGAGTGTAGGAGCTTTCAACAATCCCCCCTCCCCTCACACCTTGAAATTGAAAAGGACTGTCTTTTCACATTCAAGAAATACAAGCCCATGACAAACCCTGTGAACGCTGCAGATTAGAAGCTGAATGTTACAATTTTATCTTCTATTTATATATAAATTTGTATCACTCAGGTATAACGCAGGTGATAAGTTCTAAACTCGGCCCAACACATTATCATAACCATCAACTATTGCAACAATGGCAAACTAACAAAGTTTTTATGTACAAGAAAAATAAAAAAGTAGGATGTATGTATGACATGTACTTCTGGACTGAATGGTTACTAGTTTAAGGCGAAGCTTATTATTGGTAGCGAGCAGGGACAAGGGACCAGGATTCTGACAAACAATTTTGAGTGAAAATTTCCCCACAACCCTCCTCATTTATTTCTACATATCTTACCAACTTCCATTTCGTTACATTAAAAATAAGTATTATGCCAACTGGAGTACCACAAAAATATTTTATTATCGGCAATATCAAATGGAATTAATTGGCCAGATCACAGCGTAATGGTTTAAAACTATTTTTAACTATGAAAATCTAAAATCCTCACCTAAAGGGTGGGTCAGCTTGAGAAATTATCAGGCACTGAAGAAAAGAAGCCAAAATTTCCAGCAAATATTCAGAAACTAAGTTCTTGTCTTCGCGAAATATCCTAAAAATTAAATAACATTTCATATAAAAGGAATCAAATGCAACTATAAAAAGACTACAAAAAGAGGATGAATTTAAAATAAAAACATGGGGTCAATACGATTAAAGATCATAAAGAAGAGTGGATCCACTCTATAAATTTTATTTGATTGTTACCGAAATCTAAATTCAAAGTTTAAAAGTTTCAACAAACGAACTTTCCTTATTTTAGACCAATACAATGATTAAAAACAAATTAAAAATACTAGTTGATTAAATCAAGCACCTGTAAATTTGACTAAAAACCACACATCCTCCCAATCTTTTGTTTACATCTGGATGTCGGAGCAAGAAGTATAACCTAATTTCAATCATATTTATCAAGCTTAGTGTATATTTTCTTTATTTCATATCTTCCACTTCTCTACCAAAACTACTTATCTCAATTTCCCCCATCAAATCGCACTGATTTTTCCCCTGTTCATTTTACTAATATTTAACTTTAACCTAGTTAATTTGCCCTAAAAATGCTTTAAATCACTTGCTCTCGTTCATGAACAGTACCCTTTTCCCCTTTTTTCTCCCTTCTTGTTTTTAGGTAATCAATTTCTTTTACGTTAATAAATTTGATAAATTCCTGTTTAGTAACGACTTTATATTAACATTCCCAGTGGAGTTAGCCTTGCTCTGTTTTATGGACCAGATAACATATTCTTGAAGATAGGTCCCAGCGTTCATCTTCAATTCCATATCCTAACAAATACATTTTTTTAGTTTAACAAGTAAGAATTAAATTCAAATTCAAATATTTTATTGGGACAAAACAACATATACATTTAATATTCAACATTCATAAATGGTAATTACATTGCATTAAATAAACTATTTTATAAACAATGAATACTACCTATAGGTTTAACACAATATAATACAGAACATAATATTATCAACAAATGCATAAATAATCAACAAAAGAACTTTTAATGAATATAAATCCAAAGATTATTTAATATTGAAGAAATAGAATGTTATTTGGACCTATGGAGTTATGGCTACTTAGGTCTAAACACTAAGAAACAAAGGCTACACTAGTACAGTACACACAATACTATTTGGATGTCTGAATCAAATCTCTTTACTTACAAATCGTAAATTGTCTTAAAAAAGGGTGCTTATCATGAACGTACAAACTTACTGTCTGTTAAGCTTTTACCAGTTTGTCTTTGTATAGGGTTAAATCGACTTTAACATGCTTAAATTAAGGACACATCCTACACGTGGAAAAAGCTTTGCTCTGGAAATATAAAACAAATTGCAAACCTTGCTACTACAAATGGTGTTGATGAGAGCTTCAAGTAAGCATTCTGTTTCTTGGCTTCCTCTCTTGGCATCTTTGGTAAACCAGTGTATTATCTGGTAGAATAGTGGCTGGAACAAACCTAAAAATGAAAATTGTATAACATTTCCAGTATGGCTTCGAAACCGATTAATATCCGCTGGATTTGAACCAGTTCTTGGCCATACTGAAAAATTATAGCATCGTATTAAAGACAATAATAAAAAAACACATTTGGTTAATACCAGTTTTGTTAGCCTGGGCCTTTGGCCACTCGGGGCAAACAAAACTGGTTTAAATTTTAATATTTTTCATTTTACTATCCGCGAAAAAGTTATAATACGATGCAATAAATAAATATCACAGTTTAGAACTTACGTATAAGATTATGTCTTAAGAACAATCTTAGCATACAAATAAACTTACCTTGAATAACAGAATCACTATCACTGGCCAGCTTGAGCACGACAGGAAAAACTCTCTTAAATAATTCCACCATAGGCGCCTTACTAGCCATATCGTCGGTTTGCTGGGATGTTCTGCCAATCATAAGTAGAAGAAGAGCGTGCAAGGATTCACCAGCCGCCACCCTTGCTTTTCTAAACAAAATATTCAGTTGTGAGAAACTCAAGGATTTAAAGGGATAAGATAATGGCCTATAAATAAATGTAAATACATTCCAAATAATGATACACAAAGTTACCCCTTCTGTTGATTATAATTAGTGGATGAAACGTTCGGGAACTAAACCTTATGAACAACAAATCAAAAATAACCCCAAAGTTGTTAAACTAACGAATAAGAAAACCTTAATATAAAACTTTGGGGACTAGTGTAATAAACAGCCCAATGTCCCCTTCCTCCCTGGAGAAACACCTAAAGCAAGTAAAATTAACTTTATTTTACCGTTAAGAGAACTAAAATTTATTTGTAAATACAATTTCAATAGAATCATTGTACCTGTCAGCTGTTTGTTGTACAAGCCTTACAACTGTAGGCAGAAGAGGGTCAAGATGAACAGGTAGAAGAACATCGGGTAGAGGAACCTCTACAGTTAGATGATCTCTGTGGTTTATATGTGTCAAAATCAAAAGTATTTACCTACAGGCTAACCAAGTATCTTTAGGGATAAGACAATGGATGATAAATTGGTATAAATCTTCAATTATGGTAAAGAAAACTATTCAATATGCCAATTTAAATTTATTGGTTGAAAAGTACTGAGTCAACCATTAAAGATTAAATAGAAGTACCTAAAGTTTTTGAGCCAATTAATAAGATAACGTGAATATAAAACTTTGGGTACTATTGTAATTAATAGGCCAATGTCCCCTCACTCAATGAGACTAACTCAATTGAGAAGCCACTGAGACAGTCCATTAAAATGAATTTAAGCTCAATGTTTATAAAAAATAACTCTTGAAATGTAAATAAACTCATTGGTATTTTTGGACAACTAAATAAAGTATAAATGTGTATCTTGTGAATTGACATTCCTAGTGTCCCAGGCTGTAAGATGTTCTCCTAATTGTTCGTGGGTAGGCAAAACAAGTTCTTTATACTTTGAAGATACCTGAAGTTTTTTTTATAAAAAGATATATTTTTTGTGAATCAGATGACATCTATTTTTACAAGTAGCGAAGCACAAAAAAACAAGACATGGACAAACATAAAAAGTGAGTTCAGTTCTCATAACAATGAAAAACAGGAGAGATTATGCAGGATGACAGAAAACTCCAGAAAAAATCACGAAGAAAATAACGTTTACATCTTTGGAAGCATGACCGACAGACAGACGTACGAAACAATTTTTAGATTAGATTCGTTTATGTCATTGAATACTTCATTAAAAATTTCAGATATATATCATAAAAAGCAGCCGAGATAATCATTTTTCCTTAACAGCGTTACGGACTGACTGACGGACAAAGTAAATTATAGAGTATCTTCGCTACTAGTAACTTACCCGTGCTAAAATATCCAGAGCAAGATTACAATTTTCCTCTTCAAGATTTTGTAAATGCAGTTTTTCTCCGCCACTTTTCTTTGTCTTGTCCTTGATAGGCCCAGATTTAGATTTTCTAATTTCTTTGTTTTCTACTCGACTAGAACGCCAGGATAAGAAGTTGCGTAGCTGAGGCATCACAGTTCTGCTCACAAAAGGGTTGTGGATTTAATTTGTATTAAATATTCATGCTAACAAATGGTTGAATCAGTAAGGGTAATAAAAAAAGAAATTTAAAAATTTCAGTAAGTCATTTTCTGTTCTTTTCAATAACTTAATCCCAGGGTTTTATATCTGAATGGGATACCTGGCTACAGGGGGGGAGGGTGGGGAAAAAATGAGTTAAATAAAGAGTACTGAAAACATTTCTCCCTCTCCCCCCCCCCCCCTTCTGATTAATCTGACGGTGAAAAAAATTAACCTTGTGCAGAATATACACCCCTGCTAAATCCTTTAGTCATTTAAAATCCATTAAAATCTCTCCAACTTCCCTGAGAAGTTTATCAAGAATGTTTTCTTGAAAATTGTCTAAAATACACAAGAGAGTTTTGAGCATTTTGTTTGCAAGATCAGGTACACTTTCAGACAGCTCTAGCACTTTTTCAACGGCCTAAATAAATTAGAAACATAAAATTCCATCATAATTTATTTGTTTTAACGTAACTCGCGACCGTGGCTCAACAAGTAGCGCATCAGCTCGTCGTCGGGGAGGTGATAGGTTCAAATCTCGGCCCGACATCGCGTAATAACTTAAGACTTTAAAAATGGTTCCTATTGCTGTGGACGTGGTGCTATGTTTGGTGCGAGACATTAACAATTTCAGTTTGGGAATGGCCTGGCCCATATACAGACGCAACTTATTACCATGCATGCACAGTTAGGACTTCTTAGTTAAAGGTCGTGCAATCAAAGGGTGGGTTGAATGTTGGATGTTACTCAATCTAATATCCTTGGGTGTTAGAATATCGATTCCCATTACAAGCTGATGGTACTCTGGATTCTAAAATCAAAGGTGAATCCCGCCTTGACAATGTATGGTATGTTTCAAACACAAAAACCTTGTTTATTGATAATACCTGCGGTAAATCAGTGAGGAGGGGAGCAACAACTTGAACAGGGATACTTGCAACCAAAGTATACGCAGCTATCCGTAGCTCTGTCTGATAACATACGAAAAATCTTTATCATTTATAAAATTAATAAAAAACTTTTAGGTAAACGTTCAATTTATACCTACCTATGTTTTTTACATTTTAAGAACTTATAAATGTAATCAAACCTGATCAAAAAAGTTCATTCTTGTAAAATGATGCTTGAAGAACTGTTGAACTGATAAAGTTAGCATATTCTTTTCATCGTTTCTAAATAAAATAAAAATAACTTCATAACTTACAAATAATAAAGGGGGGGGGGGGGTAATGCAACCATCTCGTAATCAGTGAGCAAATGGCACTTAGAATACGAATTTCCATCTGAAATTTTGCATGAGTAATCCTTGGTAGGTCTATTTTCCCTAAATCGAACAAAAAGTTGGAAAAGTAACGGCTAACGGCTGGCGGCTCAGCCGTTTTGCCATTTTTTGGATATCTATATAGCAAATTAGTCACGAAACCTATCTCCACATAATACTCTTTTTCACTCCAAAACGCAAACAAACGGTTCTAGACGGTAGCTGTTGGTACTAGAAGTTTTAAAAATGGTTATTGCTATCATTTAACATGAATTAAATCAAAAATATGTTTTAAAAAGTTGATTCCTACGTAATTGATGATGAATTTACCCTGAAAATAGGCAAAAAACGGCTAAACGGCTGAGCCGCCAGCCATTACTTTTCCAACTTTTTGTTCGATTTAGGGAAAATAGACCTACCAAGGATTACTCATGCAAAAGTTCAGATCAAAATTCGAATTCTAAGTGCCATTTGCTCACTGATTACGAGATGGTTGCATTAAAAAAAAACCCTTTTTTGGTAAGTTTACAGTCAAATATACCATCTTTACAACTGTTACTAAATTTGAAATAGCATTTGAAATTTCATATCATATTAAAAAATAAAGTTTACCTTAGATTTGCAAGTGTGATAATCTTGGCAATGAGGGGATAAAACCTGCTAGCTTCTGGATGTTGATAAGACCAAGCAGAAACCTTTTCCCACAAAATATCGATCCAACCCTAATTATGTTTCAAATATAGTAGTATTTATAGGTTAATCATAATGTTACTCAAAAGGATACATCTATAACTATATTTAGAGTACTATTATTGAAAATAAAAGCGCAGTTAATCTAAATGTTCGAATTTGCTTATTGATTTTTTTCTAAGTGTATGTACTATCTCACCTTGACTAGATCTAAAGAAGTGTCAATAACAGCCAGGCTGAGATCAATAATATTGACTAGAATGGTATAATCTTTGCATACCCTTGCTCGTTTACCCTGCTCAAAATTATTCTCTTAGGATTAGAAATGTAATTACAGTGTAATTTATAGGGTTTGTATAACAACCAGAAAAAAAACCTAATACATAAATAAATTCATGTACATTGTAAGCCAACGAATAAGTAAAACGTTAGTATAAAACTTTGAAGACTAGTTTAATAAACAACCCAATATCCACTCCCTAATTTAATTTGTATGCCCTTTACATTGATAAAGAATAATTTCCTGTTGAATTGAATGCATTTTCTCCAAATCCAACTTTGCAACAGTATCGTTCTCGTTCTGTGTCTGGCTAATCTCTATATCATCATTATTATCGCTAATGGTAGGTTGATCATCATCAATGTTGTCGAGAACAGTAAGATCAAGCTTGTCGATTATTTCAATAAAACTTGTCATATATACTTCGAAGATTTTTGTCCTAAAAAATAAAATTATTTTCCCTTAAATATATCCCTCCATTTAAAACATTAGATTCCAATAGTTTGTATATAAAAATCTAACTTTTCTAAAATGAATATGGCAGGTGTCCTACTTCAAAAAGACGGCAAACGGGTCAATTTAGATTAGATATTTTGTTAGCTGTTGG
Organism: Acartia tonsa; assembly: GCF_053477335.1. Classification (NCBI taxonomy): domain Eukaryota; kingdom Metazoa; phylum Arthropoda; class Copepoda; order Calanoida; family Acartiidae; genus Acartia; species Acartia tonsa. The sequence continues at coordinate 26,741,503 of NC_137261.1, forward strand.
GGGGGAGGGGGGTGGGCGAGGAAGAATATAACTAAATTTCCCGGGACTATAAGAAAGCGTCTTTTGTAACTCTAAGTAAACAAAATATAAAGAATATCCCCAAAAAATATAAATAACAGAAATAGTTAGGTACCTATTGTTATTATCATGTTTCTTAAGAAGACCAATCCACAAAGGCAAGAACTTCTTGTAGCTCACAACTTCTGGTGGCAATATCTGCATCAATTTTTGATGAATTAAGGTTAGGTACCTATTTTTTTCACAACTAGTGAAGAAAACGAGTGGCAAAACTAATCTAAAATAATAATAGCCTCTACGGTTGTTCTAGCCCTGCAGGGCCCTATACTAAACTTATGGGTTCTTCTGGCCTTCAACTTAACATGACCAAAAATAAACATAAAAATACGGATTTTTATTCTCAAAAAGTCCATTTCTGGTATATATGATTATTTTATTTCGGTTTAAATTCAAGGTTTCCTGGTATTCAGGCACAGCTGGATATGAACAGGATTCCACTAGACCATGGTAAACTAAATTCTCCAACAGCTGTCCCACTTCCTATATCAATAAATCAATGTATAAAATTGATGCTTAGTAGCTTTTCCAAAGGTGTATCTTCTGCAGGGGATCCCCTGCTAAAAGGGGGGGGGGGGGGGTGAAAAATATGTTTGAGGGGTGGGAAGGTTTTGAATGAAAAAAAATAATAAGGACAGAAAATATATTTTACCCTCCTTGGCGAGAAAAAGTAGAAAAATATGTGGGAGGGGTAAAAAAATATATTGTGCAGCCGGGGAAAAATAATCTTATGCAGAATAAACACCCCTGAGCTTTTCTATAATAATTTAATAAGATTTAGTTTTGTCATATTCTGCAAAGTTTTTTAAGTATACGTAAATGAAAATCTTTGGCTTATTTTGTCTTCCTTGTCAGACTATAGGTCAGGGAAAGATAAACATTATTTTCCTTCGCTGTTTAAAAACAGTTTATTTCGGTGTAAAAGAACCTTATTCCAGTCCGTCCATGCAGAAAAGAAATTTTCAATGCGAATAATAATAATTAGCCTTTTGACGTGTTACCCGTCCGTTACATGCAATTTATAATAAATTAAGGGGGGGGGGGTGGGGGTTAATGCAACCATCTCGTAATCAGTGAGCAAATGGCACTTAGAATTCGAATTTCGATCTCAACTTTTGCATGAGTAATCCTTGATAGGTCTTTTTTCCCTAAATCGAACAAAAAGTTGGAAAAGTAATGGCTGGCGGCTCAGCCGTTTAGCCGTTTTTTGCCTATTTTCAGAGTAAATCCATCATCAATTACGTAGGAATCAACTTTTTAAAACATATTTTTGGTTTAATTCATGTTAAATGATAGCAATAACCATTTTTGAAACTTCTAGTACCAACAGATACCGTCTAGAACCGTTTAATAGAGTTTTGGAATGGAAACAAGTATTATGTGGAGATAGGTTTCGTGACTAATTTGTACTAGCTAAGCCGCCAGCCGTTAGCCGTTACTTTTTCAACTTTTTGATCGATTTAGGGAAAATAAACCTACCAAGGATTACTCATGCAAAATTTCAGATGGAAATTCGAATTCTAAGTGCCATTTAATCACTGATTACGAGATGGTTGCATAAAAAAAAATAAAATAAATTATTTTTACCTTAGGACATGCATCTAATACTGACAACAGGGCATTGTTTGTTGTTGTGTGAAACTGGTACGGAATATACGGATATTTTCTACAATAATAAATGTATTCAGTTAAATTAATGGTAAACTCTTTTTTTAAGACATTACATCAAATAATGTTTTATGGAACAAAAGAAATTTAAAGCCTATTTGTCAAGTATTCTTCCTTAACGTATGATAAATATTTTTTAGTTTGTCTTCGAAACCAATTAATATCGCTGGATTAGAACCAGTTCTCAGCGCTTCTGAAAAATTATGTATAACATCGTATTACAGAAATTTTTTAACGAACATTAAAATAAAACTGGTTTCTATCTTATAATTTTTCATTTTATAATATTCGCGGAAAGCTGTCTCATGCGATAAATAACTAATCCACACCTCCCACCCCATTTTTACAAAAGAAAATGTACATACCTAATAAGTTGAAGGCATATGCTTTCTAAGGCATGAAGAATAGGTGGACTTGGACTATCCAAGGCAGAAATCAAGCTTCCAATTGACTAAATTTCAATGTGGTAAAAAATTGTGAGAATCATAGATCATAGACATTATTCTGGTTCTAATCTAGGTATGCTGCTGCCGACAAATACCTACCTAAGAACACTTCATAGATCACATACAAATCTGGGGATTAGAAGAGGCCACCGAAGACCCTGTGAAGGAGGACTCTTTAATCCTGTTTTAGTAGAAAGCTCATAGATCAAATATATTTTATGTACAATTTTATCATGCTTTATTCATTCTATTTGTATCTTTTATATGTCTTATTATGGCCCTCGTTTTACAGAGTGTTTATACATTCTGGGGTTTTTATTTATTCCAATATAGATCATATATCCGTGTTTTAGAGAGTCTTATAATGACGTTGTCCACCTAGAGGAATGGTTACACTTCACGCTAAAGATGGTGAGTTATGCTACTTTTATTGAACTTCTCAATGGTAGCATGAGCTAATCGATCTACGGACGGGTGTAACAAATCATCTAGCTTGGGCTCGTCACTCTCCACATCCCTATCACATAAACATTGTATCATACAAAAGACGTTAAAAACAAGGGATTAAGTGAAATAAACCCCAGAAGTGTAAAAATGGCGGAGGGAGGTGTAAATGGGTTACAAGGGTTACCTTTAAAGCGGATTGAAACCGAAAACGGCGGCGCTGTAGGGGGGCCTACAGATGAAAATGGCGATAAAAGTTCTGACAAAGGGTCAGATAATGGAGGTTCTAATATTAGATCAAAAGATTTGGAGGATGGTGTAGACCCTAATAGATCAAAAGATTTGGAGAAAAATGGTGTTAATAATAGACCAAATAACAATAACGGCGGTAATATGGAATATAACGGTAGACAACGGCGTAATATGGATGAATATAGACCATATGATGGCGAAAATATTGAAAATAACGGTAGATTGCGGCGCAATATGGATGATTATAGATCATATGATGATGGGTATTATAATAAAGATAACTATCCACAAAACAAGGATGACAGATTCAAAAGTAGCGCTTTTAACAACAACTCAATATTAACTGACAGAGATTATAGATCAAATTATAATGGTTACCACAGACCACATGAAGATTTTTTTAATAGATCAAATAATTACAACAGCGGCCCGATAAACAAGGATGACAATAACATGAGTAGCACAATGCATAGTTTTAATAGATCAAACGAAAGTGAATATGCAATGGGCGCTCGTTCAAAACATCAAAATGACCCTTCTAGATCAAATGAGCAGCCAAGAAGGCTAAGCATATTTGAAGACTTACCTAGACAGAGACAATATATTTACCATGACGATCCTAGACACAGACAGGGGCATTTTGAAGATACTAGATATAGATCAAATGACTACTATGACAGAACAAGACAAGAAGGGAGAAACACAATTCCGGTCCCTTCCTTAAATGAATATTCAGATTTTAGCACTTGGGAACAATGTGTGTTGGCTTGGGCAGACACAACAGAACTTCCAAAGCATAAGCAGGGTTTTGTCTTGGCCAATGATCTTCCAAATGAATCCGAAAAATATGGAAATAGATTGAAAGACGATTTTTTTAGATCCGTCCCTGCAGTAACTTTAACAAACAACACAAACGGAATCCAAAAAGTGCTAGATTTTTTGAAAACAAGATTTTACGTCGATGAAGAAAAGGAGATTTTTGAAGTAAAGAGAAAAATGTCATCAATTTCGCGTAAACCGAATCAAAATATTAACCAATTTCTCATCGAATTTGAGAAGTTGCGTGAGAAATCAATTCAATTAGGCATAGAAATTAGAAATGACAAATTATTAGCCTTGACGCTTTTTGAATGCGCAAATCTTGACGTAACTGAAGAAACCGTTATTAGAGGCGTCTGTCAATTCATGACAGATGATGGCAAAAGATATGAAACGGTAAAACGTAAAATAAGAGAAGTATGCAGCAGATTACATGAAAAACAGCCAAAGAATAATGAAGAATTATTTTATTCTCAAAATTCCAACAACGAAGACGACATTCAGAGTAGTATCGATCAAGTATACCTTTCTAGAGGATGGAAGCCACCAACACAAAACCAACGATACCGAAATGGGGGAAATCAAAATTATCGATCCCAAAACAACCAAAACAGGCAAAATAATCAAAATAGATCAAATAATGGCAGTAATAATGCGTCACAAACATATTTCAGAACTAGAGCCAAAAATCCTTTAGGTGCAGATGGTAAAGTAATGAAATGCAATATATGTAAAGCAGAAACACATCTCCAAGCAGACTGTCCAGATTCCTATGAAAACAGAAGGAAAGCAGGAAAAAATGGCAAGAACAGAAAATACAGATATGAACCAGTTTTTATGTGTCAGAATGGAAAAGAAAAAGAATTTTTGATGCCTTTTTCAGATTCAGATTCTGAAAAAGAAAGTGTAAATTGCACCGTTCTATGTTCTGATAATAAAGAAGAGATGAGTAATTTCACAGCTGAAGCGCTTAACATGGCTGCGCTTGACACCTGCTGCACCTCAAGTGTAGCAGGAGAAGAATGGCTAAAGATCTACAAGAATTCTTTACCCACAGACATGAAGCTAAAAATGAAAGGACCGTTAGAAAGCAAGAAACAGTTTGTTTTTGGAAATCAAGGCAAACTCAAGTCTACAGCAAGATACATAATTCCAGTAAGAATAGGAGGAGTGCCAAATGAGATCAGCTTAGATGTCATAAAATCAGACATTCCACTACTTTTGTCAAAAGCGGAAATGAAAAGACTTGGAATAACTCTAGATATGAAAAATGACCAAGGGACCATCAATGGAAAGCCTCTAGTGCTAACAACTACTACAGCTGGACACTATATTGTAGATCTATTACAAGAGAATGAGATGATTGAAACAGTGAATATAGCAGAGCTAGAAACAGACAATGATAAAGAACAAAAGAAAGCTTTGCAGAAATTACATCTACAATTCGGACATAGACCAAAGAAAGTGTTCATCACCATACTAAAAGAAGCAGGCAAATGGCAAGAAAAATTCGAAGACATGATAGATCAAATAATTGACAGATGTGAAGGTTGTCTGTTAAGAAGAAGAACACCAGATAGACCTGCGGTAGCACCTCCTATGGCAAATGATTTTGGACAGGTTCTGACCATGGACCTAAAAGTTTGGGACATGCATAAAGGCATTTACATTATGTACATGATAGATCAATTCACCAGATTTCAGGTAGCAGCTGTGATCAGGAGCAAAGAACCAGGAGAAATTGTGAAAACACTCATGCTGAAGTGGATGCCTATCTTTGGCAGAGTAGATAAAATTTTGACCGACAATGGAACTGAATTCTGCAACGAAGAAATGAGAGAAGTTGCAAGTGCTTTCAACATTCAGCTTCTGACAACCGGAGCCAATTCCCCCTGGCAAAATGGGGGGAATGAAAAAGCACATCATCTCACTGATACTATAACCAAATCTAACCTGAGAGACTATCCAAAGATGAGTTTAGAAGTTGCTCTAGCATGGGCAGTTTCAGCTGTAAACTCGCTCACAAATGTCAGAGGATTCTCTCCCTATCAGCTAGTATTTGGAAAACAGATCAAACTCCCTAACATACTAGATGACCCACCTCCAGCTTGGGAAGAGCCAACAAAGAGTAAAACTCTCATAGACACTCTCAATGCTCTCCACAATGCAAGAGTTGAATATACAAAAGCTGAAAGGTGTGAGAGGATCAAGAAGGCTCTCAGAGCAAAGATCAGAATCGCAGACACCATATATGAAAATGGAGATATCGTGTACTTCAAGAAGGAGGGTGAAGATACATGGAGAGGTCCTGCAAAAGTTGTGTTCCAGGACAGTAAAGTTATTTTCATCAGAATAGGTAGCATATATTATAGAGTGAGTGCAAATAGACTAATCAAAGCAAGTGATGCTCTTGCTAAAGACATTCAAGAAAGAGAGGTTGCAGACAAAGCAATTGTTGACAGAAATGACACAGATAGTACAGAGAATGAAAGAACAGAAGAAACCACGGAGATAAACACTAGAAGTAGACAGAGACAGCTTGATCAGATGCTGGACGAGAATACAAGAAATAGACACAGAAACATAGAAACAATTGAAGACAGTCACATCCCTGAAACTCTCATTGATACCATTGACAAAGAAGATGGCACAAATGAACAATCCTCAGCAGAAGAAAGAAATGAAATACAAGAAACAGTCAATGAAGACAGACACATGGCTCATAAAGAAAATCTGTCAACACAAGCAGTTTCAAAGACAACCGAATCAAGAAAGGATAACACAGATATGGAAAAAGTAAACAACACAGCCGAAAAGAATGCTGAAGGGACATCAACAGACAAAGTAAATGAAAAGATTCCACTGCGTAGCTCAAAAGGAACAAAGAGAAGAAAAGTTAGCCAGAAACCTTCTCCAAGTTTCAATGAGGATGGAACCCTTCAGAATGCATCAAATGTTTTAAAAAGGAATGATAGGATTGAAATCCTTGAAAAAGGTAAGTGGGAAAAAGGAAAGATCTTAAGTCATGGAGGAAAAGTTGGTGGAAGGAATGCAGGTTGGTTCAACATTGAGCTAGACAATGGTGAAGTTTTCCATGATGAAGTGTCTAAAAGAGATATTCGTTATGAAAACAACATAGAGCAAACAGCAGAAGAAGAAGAAGTACTGACTATAATAAAACTAGACAATGGTAGAAAAATGGAAATCACAGACGTAGACAACAGACAAATCAGAATAGAAAATGAGGAAGAAACAGCTTTCATCATGATATGTGAAGAAATCCTAGCAGTTATGGTACCTAAAGAAAAACGAAACTCTCCAGAATGCGTACAAGCAAAACATGATGAGCTAAACAAACTAAAAGCTTTCGATACATATGACATAGTGGAGGATAGAGGACAAGATAGAATAACAACCACATGGGTTTTGACAGAAAAAGGCACAGACATTAGAGCTAGACTAACAGCTCGTGGCTTTCAAGAAGAAACAGACTTTCCTACTGACAGCCCAACAGTACAGAAACAGTCCATAAGGCTTCTATCAGCAATGGCTGCAACAGAAAAATGGACAATCTATACTACAGACATATCTTCTGCCTTCCTACAAGGTAGTAAGATGGACAGAGAAGTGTTTGTTAAACCTCCAAAAGAAGCTGGTTTAGAAAACAAATTATGGAGACTCAACAAATGTCTGTATGGTCTGAAGGATGCCAGCAGAAAATGGTACATGAGACTACAGACAAAGCTTAAGGAGTTGGGATTCAAGAAATCACCACTAGACAAAGGACTCTTTTATCTGATCAAAGATGGAATACTGATTGGAGTGGTGGGTATTCATGTAGATGACTTCTTTTATGCTGGTACAAAAGAATTCATTGAAGAGATCATGCCAAAGATCCTTGGTATTTTCAAGGTAGGTAAATCTGAAGCTGGAGAATTTATGTACACTGGGTTTCAATTCAGACAAGACAAGGAAGGTATTACCATAGATCAAGATAAGTACATTGAAAAAGTCACTGTACCACAAGTAAATGCCAGAAGTTTCACAGACAAGAAGAGAGAGATGACTCAAGATGAACTAACCATGCTAAGACAGATCACAGGAGTGCTAAACTGGACAGTGAGAGCAACCAGACCAGATTTAGCATATGATTGTATAGATCTGTCAACTCATTTCAAGGGAGGCTCTGTTGAAGAACTGATTAAAGCTCAAAACTGTGCTAATAGAATGAAGAAATCTAGAGTAGCAGTGAGAATTTCAGACCTGGGAAATCTCAAAGAATGTGAAATTTGGATGTATTCAGATGCTGCTTTCAGAAATTTGAATGATAAGACAGACAGCTGTGGAGGTTTCGTGATTTTCCTGGTAAACACCAAAGATGGAAGATCTGCTGTGATTGAATGGAAATCAAACAAACTGAAAAGAAAAGTGTTAAGCACTTTAGGAGCTGAAACGCAAGCATTGTCAGTTGGTTTAGATGCTGCGCTTGGAGTCAAGACTCAGATCAAAGAGATGACAAATGGAGAAGTAGATCTTGTTATAAGAGCAATCACTGACAACAAGTCGGCCAGAGACGCTATCTACTCAGAATCAGTGGTTGAAGAAAGAATGCTGAGACCAGAAATTGCTATCATCAAGGACATGATAGAAGAAGAAAGAGTTCTGGAAATAAGATGGATAGAAGGAAAGGAGATGCTAGCAGATCTGTTGACGAAAAAAGGAGTAAAAAGCGATCCTTTGCTTGACGTCATTCAGACTGGAAAGATGCCTAGAAGAACACTAGATCTTATTCTAAACTAAAAAAAGAATAACACAAAACCTGTATAAATGTATATAATTCTGCACAAAAAACAAACATGAGTTGGCAACGCAAGAATAATACACCGATCCCGGAAAAATACAGTGTACACAAAAGAGATCGTAAAGAAAACAAATAAAAATTACTCACACAAACAGAAAGCAGCGAGCCCATAAAAGTGTACACAACAGATACTCCGATCCCGGAGAAAAATAAAAACGCGGCATTCAGCGCTAGGCACGCTGTAAGCGGCGGTCAAAAACTAAAACGAACACGAATAGTTATTTACAGTGATTTTTTATCAAGTTTTCTAAGCAAAAGCATCAATATATCAGTTTTTTTATAATAATACAGTCCCAAGAGTGAAAAGAACCTACACGTCACATAATAGATCAAAAAATTCAGATTTTTTTCAAATTTGCCACCAATATTTCATTGTCGATATTGCATTTTTTAAGTGAAAAGAATTTACACGTCCCATAATAGATCAAAATTTAGCATCTTAACCTTTGAAACCTATGAAAATTCAGATTTTTTTCAAGTTTGCCACCAATATTTCATCGTTGATATTGCATTTTTTTAAGTGAAAAGAATCTACACGTCCCATAATAGATCAAAATTTAGCATCTTAACCTATGAAACTAAAAACATCAGATCTTTGTTAGCCCATATTTATTTTTTTTTCTTCATAATCCAGTGAGTGCCCCACATTTTTCAAGAATCTTCAAATATGTTTTACTAAAACTCTGTTTCTTTCTTTTCAGACAAATTCGTTTAGAATAGAGAAACATGCCAAAGATTTTAGACATCGTCTATGCAAACTACAAGATGCCGGAGTACGTACTTGATGAGAAAGTCTCTCGCATCAAATGGGTCTCGCTTAAAAATTACGACCTTCGTACAGCCACAGATGTCGTTATCGAGGCCATTGTAGACCAAACTGTCGAGAAAAACATTGTAATAGCATGTTTCCAGAAATGGTGTGGAGCCATAGAAAACTCAAAGATTACAAAATGTTTCGACGAAATAGTGGAGGCCTATAAATCTCAGAAGGCGAACAAGATCGTCTTTAGCACCTTCTGGTATCTCCCCAACAGCTCAAGCGTATGGAGACAGGTACGAGACATGAATGACAAGGTACGTTTTTACAACGAGCTCATCGACATGCCGCAGCTGTGTATGCATAAGATGGGCACAACCTGGGTGTCAGAATGTGATAGAACCCTGAGAATCCGAGGAATGATTTTTCTGGAGTTCCAGCTCGGGTTGGGTCTCGGACACAGCCTGAGTGTGGAGGGGTTGATCAAGGTTAAGAACTATCTACTGGTGGCCATGGACATCACATTCAGTCCCGACGCTGAAAAGAAGAGGGTCAGGTATGCGCGTGCTGTAGTTCCCCCTCCTCTCATTGAAACCGAAGGTTACCGGTTTAATGAGTATTTTAAGCAGGAGTTAAAGGACAGAAATTTGGCTGGACGTCCAAGCTCGACTGGAGGGTCTAGATCAAATCAACTTACATGGAGTCAGAGGAGGCCAGAAGGATGGAGAAACTGGGATGTATACAAGAAGAATGCTTGCTGGACAAAGGAGGAGAGGATTAGAGCGCTAGAGGAACACCTTGAAATCATCAACAAGTCAGATGAGCGTCCTGTCTGGGGAAAGAAGGAGGAGAAGAAGCAGATCCAGCATGTTCCCGAGGAGGTCAGAGATGGAGAGGAGGACCTAATCGTGTTCTCTGACGCCGAGCAGGATGGCGTGTTTGATGATGATGCTGACAGAGAGGTCGAGATTCTGACCCGAGAGCTCTCTCTCAATGATGATGCACAGATCAAAGAAGAAGAGACAGAGATAGAGTATAATGAAGAGGAACATGATGGTATGGAAGTTGATGAGTTCAGCATTGACAGGTATGACAGAGTTAATGAAGAACTAGTGAAGCAGTATAGAAAGGACCTGGCCAGCAAGACTGCGCAGATTGTGAAAGAGAAGGCAGCTTCCAGACATTGGCGTCATGAGGCTGATAAGTCTGAGACAGCCAACAATGCTCTTGAGAAAGATCTTGAGTATTACAAGCGCAGAACACAAGTTCTGGAAGGCCAGCTGAAACGCGTCTGCGACGAGTATAGGTATCTCAGAGATCTGTATGAACAAGGCGGCAGGAAGCGCGAGGTGAAGGTCAATGGCCGTAAGTTTACCAAGAGGGGTGATTTCACCAAGGATGCTAAATAGATCAAAGAAATAAACAAACATACAAACTATATGTAATGTGAGAATCATAGATCATAGACATTATTCTGGTTCTAATCTAGGTATGCTGCTGCCGACAAATACCTACCTAAGAACACTTCATAGATCACATACAAATCTGGGGATTAGAAGAGGCCACCGAAGACCCTGTGAAGGAGGACTCTTTAATCCTGTTTTAGTAGAAAGCTCATAGATCAAATATATTTTATGTACAATTTTATCATGCTTTATTCATTCTATTTGTATCTTTTATATGTCTTATTATGGCCCTCGTTTTACAGAGTGTTTATACATTCTGGGGTTTTTATTTATTCCAATATAGATCATATATCCGTGTTTTAGAGAGTCTTATAATGACGTTGTCCACCTAGAGGAATGGTTACACTTCACGCTAAAGATGGTGAGTTATGCTACTTTTATTGAACTTCTCAAAAATTTTATTAAAAAGTTTAAAATAACTAGGTATAAATGCCATTTAATGATAAGCATTTTTTTAGTGTAATTATGTACGTAGAGGCATGGAAATCTTTATAAAAAAGGACAAGGGATGTATTACTTTACTGCATCAGATCTAATAAAATCAGACAATATGAACTTTGTAAATCCTACTGTACTGTAACCTTTACTGAATAATATTACTGCTGACAATTTAACCTAAAAATCATTGAACAAAATCTACCTTTAAATGACAATGGAACTCGTTCCTCCATTTGTCTTGTGTTGTTTCATCCGACTCAATATGAAATCTTTCTGTCGAGGAGACAATGTCGAGACAAAGTTTTCTGTACTCTTCCGATGGTAGGTACCTATGAAAGAAGCATACATGGATCTTTAAATCATTTCTGAAAAATACATACATGAACGAGCAAACAACCTAACAGTAAGAATATTAATTTATACCTGGCAAGAAGTTTTGAAAACTGGCCATATCCCAAAATTGCTAGACTGATGTCCTTGGCAGTAGACCTTTCAGTATATTTCATAATAACTCGAAACTTATCCTCAAAGAACTGCAAAGCACTTGGCATAGTTTCATCTATCTTTGATGGAGAATTACTGAGACCCAGGTTGACTGTATCAAAGAGACCAGTAATGGCTCGCTGTCCTGCTAAAGAGTCATCCTTGTTTCTACTTTCACGCCACTTCATAATTTCATTATACCAGAAGCTGACATCTTTCAAAATGATCCTAGAACAGATCAAAATTAATAAGAAATACCATAAATTAGTTAATAACTACTTAGAACCTTTTTGTTTTATCTTTCCTTTGAATTATAATAACAAAATAATAGACATTCTTGGGGTAGGTACGAAATTTCGCAATTTAAAGTGATTTTTTAATTCATAATCTTTATCAAAAAATCACCTTGAAAATAGATTATGATGCCTTGCGAACAGAGAGAGACCTTCTCTCATTGCTCCCCGTCTTTTAACATCTGCCTCTTGGTCGGGCAACTTACAGATTTTCTTTAAAGCATCGTACAACTTCTCCAGATTTAAGCAGTCCTACAGAAAATATAGAAAATAAGATGCTCTAAATCAAGTCGTGGCTGAAAGAATAAGAGAAGGAGCCTTTGTCAGCCGCAGATGATTAACATAAATAGGAAAGCATTACAAAAATGCAAATCAAAGCGCTAGCCTTTTCAATTTCTAATTCTAAGTTTCTTGTAATAAAATCTATTTACCTCTTCGACATTAAAGCCAACTCCATCAATAAGAAGGCAAAGTCCCTTCAGGGTTCCCTCGAGCAAGGTTAGGTCCAGCTTCTTACCAGTCTTGTCATTCACCGTCGTAGCCAGGTAGGTGATATAGTTGTTCAATAATCTCTCTGGTAAGGAGTTAACAGTGCATCCAAGCCTTAAATAAAGTCATGGAAATGTTTTAAACCAAACAAAATTTGACTTTTATGGTATCTATTTCAAAAAGTAATAAAGGTGGTAGCTGTGCTTCTCATGGAAGCTTAGTATTTGCCTTAATGATTTTAGGCATATCATGGCTATGGGTATACACCCATTCACCCAATATTAAGGCCCCTGAGGCTAGTTTTTAAAAGTAGGTAGGGGCCTGCCTTTATCCATTACAAAACTTTCTTGAAATTTGTGCAATGACAGGTCCATCTGTTAACAAGATCTTATCAGAAGAAAAAAAAAACATATCTCCTGCTACTTGAGTTTATACGATTCAATTTACCTTTCTGGAAAAACTTGAATGATTTTGCCCAGAATTATTTTGACTTGCGCCTGAACGGTTGGATATAACTTGGTTGCACGGGTTAGCTCCTTAAAATATCTGTCCGCCAACTTTTCTACTGGATATTCTTCTTTCTAAAAAAAAAGAAAATCTTATAATAAACTAACAAGTTTTTTTTCGTCTCCAGCGAAAAAACTGGTTCGAATTGGATGTACTTTTATTAAAGCTTTATAAATATTTGGGATGGTATTACTATTAGGCAATTCTCCTAACCTCCCATAACTTTTAAAGTCATCTAGAAATAGTAAAAAAAATATATACAGAATGTTAATCTAATTTAACATAGAATGATATGTATTTGGTCCAGACGTTTCGACGATCTTAGTTACACAAAGGGGGGGGGGGGGGAGGGGCGAAAGTGACACTTTTTGTAACCAAAACTAAAAGTCAACAAAGGAACTCAACTAAAAAAAAGAGTTACAGGTCTGAGATTTTGCATGGCAGCTGCTTTATAGGGGTACAATATGGAACTGTGAAGAAACGGCGGCGCAACCGCCGAAAACCGCCGTTTCCCGCCGAATTTTTTTTTTGCCTTTTCTCGGCGGTTTTCGGCGGTTGCGCCGCCGTTTTTTCACAGTTCCATATTGTACCCATATAAAGCAACTGCCATGCAAAATGTCAGACCTGTAACTCTTTTTTTAGTTGAGTTCCTTTGACTTTTAGTTTTGGTTTCAAAAAGTGTCACTTTCGCCCCCCCCCCCCCTTTTCAACCAATTGCTAAAGTATAGGTATTTGATGATACCTGATTTTTAAAGCTGGGCAGAGCATTTTCCATCAATTTCAAAGCTTCTACCTTCAGTTTAGTAGTTGGCGTCTTGAAATATATTGTATCTACCAGAACCTAATAAAGCAAGCGTTACATAACAGGTTTTAAAAATAATTTCAGCTGAATGAAGATCAATAAAACATAATATTGGCTTGGCTTTTTTCTTTAAGTGCCATATACATTGAGTACCGAATAACTAACCCCTCCCCCCCTCCCTTTATTTTCATTTGTGGAGGGGATGGTGGAGTTTTTTTTGTGTTTTTTACTTTAAGTCAGACTAGATTGGGTACTGGGTAGCCCAACAGAGATTAGATATGGACTGGAAATTTTCTGATTAATTTTTAAAATATGGTTGGGGTTTTGGTGCTCGATAGGCACTTTGTGGGAAAGTACCAAAATATTGAATAAACTTTTTTTTCGTAATGCTAAATCTTACAACAGTGCTGAAAGTGTCTATATTGTAGAACAAGGATGACAACATCCATAAAAGCGAAGCACTGAAACTATAGGACAAACGGACGTTAACACTTACATAGTGTCAGAACTGAATAATCGGAATATAAATGTATAAGAGTTGAAGCAAAATTGTAAGTGTAAATTTGTTGAAAAACTGCTTGATACAGGATAATGTTTATGGACATACTTACATTTTTAGGACTTGATTATAGAGCTGCTTGTTTGAAACATTATACTTTGTTGTCCCAGGAATAAACATACCAAAAATCAGATCAATCGGATGATTAGATATGATCACAAAAAAATTTGTTGTTGAAAAAGTAAAAAAAATCAACATGTTTAAAATGGAAGTACGGACATTCTTGTAATGATTATAGAGTTGCTATGCTTTCTAAATCGTACCCAACTACTAAAGGAATCACCATGCAAAGTTTGAAATCGATAGGACAATTCCAACATTCCTAAATTAACTAAAAAAGCTATCCGTTTGTGACGGACGTATGGACAGACGTACGGGCCGACCCTAATTATAGAAAAGCTTCGCTTTTAAAAACATCTTTCTAAAAAATACCTGCAAGTGAACCAAATTAATATCTCTAATTTGGTGAGAATACTGGTTGAGAATATGCCTCAATATCCGGATAATATTTAGCTGCAAATCGGCAACTTCAGAACTCAGCTCTTTAGTCAATAAATTGGTAGTTTCTAAACAAAATAGGTAGTAAGCATTATAAAATAATCTGAGCATTCTCATAAAGGGGTAGTTGCACCAAATGCATTTGAACTTAATTTAGTGAACCGCATATCTTTTCCTTGTTAATGGGTTAAACTACATTTATATGGCATATATTTGAAAGAATTAAAATTATTTACCACGTAGGTAGTTTTTAAAATACCAAGACTTGAAAATCGTCTTTATGTGATAAATATGCAATTTAAAAGGATTTGAATGGTAGGTTTGTTATCTATTCAACAATTTTCCCTACCTGAATACTGAACAGAAAGTGTGGGGGTATCCAAAATAATATCAGTATACTTCTTTAGATCTCCTGCTATACCACTTTGTCCCACAAAAATATCAAATGGGAAGTTTTCCAGGGCGACCAACGATCTGACCACAAGATCATTGCCAAGCTCTTTAGCACAGTTATTGGTGTTCTTTAGGAGAACAGAGTCATGCGAGGCCACAAGCAAGGACTGAAGTCCTCCTCTTAACTCCCCAGCCTTAAAATAATTTTTTTTAAAGAGATATCAGTTTATTTATTTAGGCAAAAAATTGCGGGCAGCATCCAAATTTTTATGTATTTTATGCACAGTAGATTTCTATGTTTATTTTAGGTTAGGTTAGAAAATGGACGCTGTAGGGTCTAGAATTTTTTATTTACAAAAAAAAACCGCAATCTGCATAAAAAAAAACAAGAATCCGCAATCCACAGATTAATCTGTTTTTATTTGGGGCGCGTTTTTGTAAGAATCCGACCCACATCTTGTTCTACCTGTTCCATTAAGCCGTCCATTCCAGCTACCCTGTTCCTAACACAACATTTTAAATTGCATCTGAAAAGTAAATGCACATACAAATATTTTTTTCGTATACTCCAATTGTATTAAGTCAAATCTTTTCAAAACATTCATTTTATTTCTGTTTTGCAATATTTATAAAAAAGGTTATATTTTACACAACACAACTCTGCATCTTTTAACCTCAGCCCTTCACAAAAATCAGCAGTAAATTTTCTCAGTTACAAGCAAACATTTGTACAGAAAAGACTATAGAAGGGATAACCATATTCATTATTAAAGATGTAACTTTTTCTTTGTAATTTTCAAGAACTTTTTCACCATTTTTTTATTTTTTACTTAAAAATAAGCTATACTTTTTGAAGTTATGTATTTGCTCTTATATATGAAATATGGTTAATTTTGGAAGGTTGACAAGGATTAGATATAACTAATCAAAATATATTTCTGCTTTTGAGCTGTGTGTTTTTAGTGGATAGTCTTTTTTCAACACTAGTGCAGTGTATTGTTTAATTTATTTTCCATCATCTTCATACCAGTTGAGACGCTCCTCATAGAATTTGATGACCACTTGCGGGATTCGAACATTGGCCTCCTTTGCGGGAACAAGATCAGCTTCATCAGACCCCTAAATAGTTAAATAGGTTAAATACGTACGTACATAATCAGATGAACATTGTCTCTGCATTAATAAATTTTAGTTTGTAAGCATGATGTTATTTAAAGTTAATTTATGAAAGATAATATTAGTTTGCACTGTTTTTGATTTGTTAAGCTTCGCTCTTCATGTTATTGCTATCCTTAGTTTATTTTTATTTAATTTTTACCTTCCACTTGATGAGAAAATATAATTCTCCAGGGTCGTTGGTTGCTCCAATAATCTTTTCAGGCTGAAGTCCTCGAGAGAAACCCTTGGGGCGAGATTCAACTTTGGCCTTCTTCTTGGAAGAGTCAGTCCCTTCGGTGGTAGACTTGCGTTTTTCAGCTAAAACATTTTGATATTGGATACAAACACAAATACTTTAGTTGAAATTAACAAATAGCAGAAATCTTACTATCCTTCCCTTTTTTCAATCTTTTTAAGTTTAAAATATTATGAAATTAAATTTTAAAAGAAGTTTCTTCTTAGGTATTCTATTACATAAAGTGTTATGGGTTTCTTTGTCAGTAGCTTAAGATTTCTATAAATACACAACCGATTGAGTTCTCGATTTTATAGAAGCATCTTATGGGCCACTGGATGATTATACGCTTTTTAATTCTTATATCTAAGTTTGGCTTTAGGATATTTTCTTACTTTCCTTACTCTTTTGAACACAAAGCTCCTAGATGCTAGGAGCACAGCCACTAATGTTCATAAAAGTATCGGTTTACTCAGATATTAAATGTTATTACCTGGTTTTTCAGCCCCCGAATCTTTTGCTCCCTCATTCTTCTTGTTAAACGCTGTAAAAATCATTATTATCATTCTATATTTTTAAACAGTAAGATCACGTAAAATCATCAATTTATAGTGCAATCGCTTGTGCTCTGAGTTTCATGTGCATTTTACGGCTTAGCTAATTTAGTTTATGTTAATAACAATGTGTGATTGTATCCTGGTAGTTATCTGATAGATGGATAGAGGCTTATAAAGTTATCGAAAAACATAACTTTGAATATTTATAAAGAGTTTAATTAACCTGAAATGATTTCTGGACAATCCAGATGTGCCTCTGGCTCCCAGGTGTTGTCAGATTCATTATCCCATCCCTTCCATTTTACCAAGTATTCCGTCTGAACAAAGAATAATTTTTTTTTAAAATTTGGCCGTTAATTTCTGGTCTTAGAGGAAGAAGACATTTTGACACTAGTTTATACAGAGCATTACTAAATAAATATATTTTAATGATTAATCCCAATACACCTTACTATTACGTTAATTTTTGTAATACATGAACTAGGTAAGGAGTTCTTACTATTTAAACTGAAGCTTTGAATAGCCTATTAACTCTAACATAACGATCTTAAACTAAAGTTATCAGCGAATAGCTACACATTTAACTTAAGGATATCAGAATTCACCAAAACTGACTCAAATTACCATAAGAATAACGTACCTAGACAAAAACTTCTTTTTACAAGTATTGTAAATTAAATATCATGAAATGACTAAAAATTATCTTAACGTTACCTTTCCCTTCCTAACTCTCTTCTCCAGGATGGTCTCAACTTCGTATTCTTCGTCGCTCATTTTATCTGGTCTGAAATGTTGAAAACGACGTTTGGGACATAAAAGTGAAACACTTATTAGTAAACCGGAGGGAAGCTTTCTTGGGGACATTGCTCTAAGCAGGGTTAACCCATCCCATCCCACAATAGATAACAACCACTAGGGAACCACAAGAAGTTCCCCTAAAATGAAGAAAAATAGTCCAGAGGATTGGAGTTTATAATCTTTATCTACTTTTATTTTAGATCATGCAATAGAATGTGGGTCTATCTTTAGAGTGCTAAGCGTATTATAGAATAGACAAGTTTACCGAGTTTATCATCAATATATCCCCTTAAGACATTATTTTGCTCTTATATGAGAACTTGATCGACACAGAGTAGTTTTTGTGATATTATGGTCTTAGCCTTCTCACTAAAAGAATAAGTGATATATAATAAAATATTTACTTCTTTTCGAATTGTTGAACAAACAGCCTATATTGGAAAAAATACTAGTTTCATGAAAAAAAAAATAATTTTTATAAAATTATTATAATCTTTTGTTTTCATGTTTTGGTATACCATTGCATCCTTTTAAGTTTATTTGTAACGCCAAAAAAATTACACATAAATCGTGTGCGCCGAAATAAAACTTTTATGAGACTACTGTTTAACAAACAAATGACGAGCAGGCACTTAAAAATTTTGATATAGTAAAATTAAAACTATATGTCCAAAAAAAAGAATAGATATTTTGTTGCGCAATGCAATAAAACAAATTAATTTCATCAAAATAAAATCTTTTTAAGAATTAATGAAGGAAAAAACGTTAAAACCTCTTAATAATATGAAACATTCAAAATTAAAGATAATATCATATAAGAAACGTTCAGAAACAAGAAAATAGATTTAACTTCATTTAAATAATTTTTATTTATTTATTATTGAAATGATTAGTGAAGCAACCCCTGAAGCACAGATGTGCCAGATAAATTTTAAATAAAATTTAACAAATATTTATATTTTACTAGTCCTATGAAAACGACATTGATTAACAACATTGTTTTATTTTAATCTATAATTAATTAAAATTTTATGTAATTAAAAAACTTAATATAATGCGGCACATCTGCCAAGATAGCGCGAATTAGTGCACAATGCCGCTGAATATCATTGGAAAGCCGCATAAGGATTAAAGGGACTTTATTGCTAATAATAGTCGAATTCATCAGAGGGGACATTGAGCTGTTTAATACAACAGTCCCCAAAGTTTTATAATAACGTTTTCTTATTTGCTGGCTTAACATTTTTGTAGACTTTTGATTGGTTGGTTCATAAATTTGAGTGTCAAAACGATTCAACAACCAATTGTAATCTACAGAATGGGTAATTTTGTGTATTATCATTGGGGATGTACACTAATTTATCGGCCAATGTCTTATCCCATAGGTCCCTGCGAATTCATTGTAGGTATAAGAGAAGATTTATTAACCTAGAAAGTCTTTTTTATAAGCAAGATTTATTTGTTAACATAGATTATAATTGTGAAGTATTCAATTGAAAGTTTATTTACAGAACTGATAAATTATTGATGAAAGTAATCCATACAAAATACAAATATTTATTCGTAAATGTAGTAACCTTTATATCCAAACTTTAGAAAATGGAAAGGTCAATGTTGAAAGGTTCTTTATAAAAATCAACTCATCTACAAACAAAAATAAGAAAAAAATAAAAGATCATTATTCTACAAGTTCCATGACATTCTTTAGACCGCAAATATGCAGTTGAGATGAGGTAACATGACGCTTGGAAATTGGAATTGGGAGGAATCATGATATTACTGGCCCAGCAGCGGCCAGGGGATTACTAGAATGACTGAGTCTCCACGTAGAAACATCTTGGCAATGAATCTGTCCTTGTTTACTTGCTTTCCCTTCTTTTGGGGCCTTTGCCAGCCTTAGGGATTTCAGTCCAAATCTCTTTGACCTGCTCAAAAACCACATTGCAGTGCCTTCGAATGCCTTAACTCTGCCCAGAAGCTTCTTGTTGTTTCTACAGTTGATCAAAACTTGTGTGTTGTTCTTCACGGAATCTGTCAGAACTCGATCTCAGTGGTCCAGTGCTAAACTCCTCCTGTACCTTGGGCACAGTGGCGTGCGAAGCACATTGTCTAGGGGGGGGCATTTTGAGGATTTTGTAAAATTTTGCCCCCCCCTAAATCAAAGTGCCCCGGGGGGGCACTTTGCTTTAGGGGGGGGCATTTTGATTATATATACTAATTTTAAATAAGGGCGTTTTAAGGGGTGGGATTATTTGATTATGGGCCTTCTAGTCCTTATCCCTTCTTCCCCATCCCTATTTCCCATTTATATCCCCCATATTTTCCCCCCCTCTCTTCTCCCCCATCCCTTCTCCCCACCCTGCAATGACCGAAGGGAAGGGAGCTAGAAAGCATCTTCGAAAAAAAAGTACAGAAGATAATTTAACCTTCCACCCCCCCCCCCCCCCCACCACAAAACATTTTTTATGGGAGGAAGGGGATGTTATAAAATCTCAGCAGGAAGGATGAATAACCCCATTAAAAAAAATTGGGGGGGGGGAGATAAAAACACTCATTTTGGAAATAATTTACCAAAAATAAACCTAATATGTAGAACTGATTTTAAATATTTCTTTATTGTATGACAACAAGGATGACAACATCTATAAGTAGCAAAGCACAAAAAATCATTAATAAGAATATAGACAAGAAGATTTAAAGAGCATTAGTTTAAATAAATATATATTTTAGGTAGAAAAAGTCACAAATCCTTTTTCTTGTATGTTGTGTGATGACAGTCAAAGTAAATTACATACTAGATGCTCGGAACAACGAGAGATTTAATTTTTTTGATATTATAATCCACAAAAAAATTTATTGTGCTATAAAATCCAAAGATATAAAGAACTTTGTAAAAAATAAAAAAAAAATACTTGTCCTTTCATCTACAGATATGAAAATCTCTTAGAAATATGGAAAACTTTGGGGTATAGCCTCTTTTGTGGCAACGCCTCTTAAGAGGCATTTCGTCGTATTTGCATAGTAGCTTTTAATAGTTTATTATAGGTTAAGTTAGGTTAGGTGATTTTCCCGCAGGGTTAGGCAATTGACCCCACAGGGGCTATAAATAGGGGAAAAGCTACTGTGAAAATATGAAGAAATTAAGAGGCAATGTCACGAAAGGGACTATACCCGAAATTTGATTTTGATACCCTTAGCTACAAAAATTTTGTGAATTGGACCAAACAGTGGGGGAATTGTGAAAGATACAAAATTGCCAAAAACGTCCTAAAAAGCAGTCCGACCTCCAGAAAGTTCTAATATTTAATTATACTCCATAATGTTGGGAGTGTTAACATTAAGTTTTAGCCTTCTATCTTTAATTGCAGTTAAGAAAATTACATTTCCCCATTAGCATTACAAACTGACAGCCATAGTTATTAAAGAGAAGATAAAAAGTTATATCAACATATCCTACCCTCTTCAAATGGCAATTTAACAATATGTCAATTTTTCATGAAGTGGTGTTTTCAAGGATTTATTAGGGCAGTGTGCAAAGCGCACCGAAAAATATTTATTTCCTCTTTGAACTAAAATCAATTAACTACAACAAGAGTGACGTATTTTAACAAGTTACGAATATAGAGTGTAGTTAGTTTTAAGGCTCTTTAATGAAAATTGCCATAAAAAAAACATGTCTTTTTGTAAGGGTATGTACACAAAAAAATGATAAACTTATCATGAACATCATATGACATCATATATAGTTATTAATTTAGACAGACATACAATGTTGAAAAAAAGGCTTAGATAAATATCAACGCTGTTTCATTTTTATTTAAATAACTTTTTGATTAAATATTTGATTTTTACAAATGTTTTTATACAATGTGATAAAAAGCAGAAAACAATTGGAAGGGCGCAAAGCGCAAATTTTTTTCTTCAAATATGCAGGGAGGAGGGAAGGTGTTTTGGGCTTTTTATTACACTAGTCCCCAATATTTCATATAAACATTTTCTTATTCGTTAGCTCAACATCTTTTGGGACTTAAATGGAATATTGATTGGTTGGTTAATTAAGTTGAGTTTCCATACGTTTCATCCACTAATTGTAATCTATATAAGGGGTAATTTTGTGTATCATCATTGGGGATGTACAAAATTTCTTTGGTAAAAAGTTTATATTATACAAAAAAAGATACTTCCTATTAAGGTTAAATGAATAGTAAATGTGGGAGAGTTTTGCTTTTTGTAGGGTAGGGGGCAAAAAGGGGCATTTTTGTTTACCAGGGGGGGGCAAAACGGGGCATTTTTCAACATTTAGGGGGGGGCAGGGGGGGCGGTCGCTAGGGGGGGGCAGGGGGGGCGTTTTGGTCGCTAGGGGGGGGCGATTGCCCCAAACGCCCCCTTCGGTTCGCACGCCACTGCTTGGGCATCAATCTCCTCAGGGTTCATCATTATCTGTAAATAATTTAAAAGTAATTTCTAGCAGACGAAGTTCTCTGATAACACATCTCATAAAATATTACAGGTGACGAAATTTACCATGCAAAAGCTCAAATCCAAGAAATTCCACAATTTATAGCTGGCTTATTATGGAAATGAATTGAAAATTTTGCTCAATAAAGGTACTATTTCTATTTTTTGCTCCCTTTCAGTCCAAAATTTCTAACCTTTTGCTAATCCTATAATACAAAGTAGCTTGATTTCTGTCCGTCCGTCTTTCGGATTTAAAGTTTTTATTATTTTCTCGACTCCTATTCAGTGAAATTTTTGGATACTTCTCTTAAGTTTCAATGAGATTTGCCTATTTGTTGGGGTGCTAGTTCGATTCATAGATTTTAAGTTATCATGTTTTTCTCGACTTCTACTCAAGATAGACGAATGAAGTTTTCAAGGATTATTTAGTTCAAAATTGTTTTTTGGTTGGAATGCTAGATCAATTTCTAGATTTGATAGATTTTAAAAGGATTCGTGATTTATTTTAGTTTAATGTTTATTTTCTATGACACTGCTCATTAGTTAATTTTTTCCAGATTTTCATCTTTAATTTTTGAGCTTCGCTACTTATGTATGTTGTCATCCTTGTTTTCATTGTCACTACTAGCTAATTCGCCCCTAACCCCCAACTTGCTACGGAAAGTTACAAAAACGCCTACATTCTAGTACAAGTGTGTAAAGGGGGCCGGGCATATCTTACCATAAGATAAGAAGAAAATATGACTTAACCAGAGCTTGATATTAAGGTAAAACCAACAAGTGAAATAAATCTAAAATAATATTTGGGGGGCAAATGGAGAGGTCGTCAATTTTACAATATATGTTGCTCCCAACGACAGCTAAATATCACGTATAGGTTTCGTGATTTTTTCCCGAATTAATTTCGTTACTGGTATAAGCTGTGTCTTAACGCATTCACCCTATTCTGCGGGTTTCATATTAGTTATTTCTTTCATCGTATTATAATCCGATTTCCGCGGATATAAAAATGTACAATCATAAGATTAAAACCAGTTATTTTAGCCCCGAGCTGCAGAAGTAAATAAGTAAATTTTGACTATTGAATCTCATACTACTGAGTGCCTTCGATTACATCTAACAATAAAAAGGCTTTACAATTAGCCTATACTAGGAAAGAGAAAGAACAATATTGATTTATTTCTATATATTCTTTAAATTTTAAGGATATTCGACAAGTATACATATCACTTTCATCTTAACACTTTTGCCTTGAAATTTTTTAAGAGTTTGTTTTCTAAAAGAAAATAGATTTTTAAGTTGAGAAGTTTTCGTTGGTTTCCGTAAACTCTCAGTAAAAAAACTGTTTACTTTTAAAACGTACTCTCACTTGAAAATGGAATACTTAAGCAAGATTTTAAAGTTATTAGAAAATATAATGAAATCTAATCTACACAAACAGTAAAATTAGCTCAAATTGTAATTTCGTTTTAAGTTTTCAAGTATGACTTCGAAACCGGTTAATATCTGCTATGTCATAACCGGTTCTAATCAATACTGAATAATCATGCATTGTATCGGATTAAAGCATTTTTTTCATTAAATTTTTAAAATTTTACTGTCTGCGAAAAGCTGTCTATAATACGATACTATAAATTAATATTTCTTATAATAACTATAAAATCTGCTTTGTATTTAATTGTTTCTAAAGGTAATCAGACTCTTGAATTCCTTGAATTTTGTATCAAAATAAATAAGCCTTACAATAAAAAATCTACTTGTAAAAGAAAGATGAATCCTATAACAGATTTTTGTTGGAACTATAAAATTTACTTTATTTTTTAACCAAAGTCTTTAAAGGGTGTAATATTTATGTTTTTGTAATACTATTTTATTACAATCTTTTACGATTAAATTATAATTTTCAATCCATCAGTTTTTACTATAAATTATTCTTATTTTTGCAATACAAAATTGATAGGGGGGGTCAAATTTGTAATAATAAAAGTATTGTGCTAGTTGTTGTAACGTATAAATATTTTTAAAAAATATTTGAAGATTAGTTAAAAAGGGCAAAACAAGTTTTTTTTTTATTTTTTGGTTTTTACATGAAGGATTGCGAAGCTGTTTTTAAATATAAGCAAAACATACCACCAAATATTGTGTAAGCTGTGTTTAAATTAGTATGATTACAATAAATGATGTAGAAGAAACTGGGAAGATAATTAAAAATAAAAGAATAGTAAAGGGGAAGGAGGGGCTTATAGTACAGGGAAGTGAAGGGTAAGACTAAGGAGAGGCTAATTAAATGAAAGTGAAGGGGAAGGTGGGATAAGTAAAAGGAAGAGAAGTACAAGTAGAAGACAAGGAATAGTAAAGGGTAAGTAAAGGGCAGGATATGATTGGGGAAGTGAATTGATAGATTAGCTTCGCTACTAAAAATATCCAACAAGTTGACCAAATAAACTATATTACACAAAATACAACAATTTTTGTCAACTTTCATAAGTATTTTAAGGGGACTATGCATGAACGAGAGCAAGTGATTCTAAGCACCTTCCAGCAGTGATTTTATATGTGTTTTTTTGTGAATATACATAGTTCAATATTGTTATATCGATTTAAAAAAATACGTTCACCATGGTTTTCATAAAGAAAACTTTGAAATGTTAAGCATTTTTGACGAATTATCATCAAAGGCTTCATTGAAAAAAAAAAAAAAAAATAACATGCCAATCATAATAAAATGCTGTAAATTACGGAAGTACACTAATAAAACTGTTTACAATATTACAAGGTACCATTTTTTTTCTTAAATAACATTTATCATCGAAAAAGTTAACTTTTTTTGTCACATTAGTTTGAACTCAACAAAACATTTGATGATATTTCGTCCAAAAATGCTCAACATTTCAAAGTAATCTTCATGGTGAAACATATTTTTTTTATTCGATACAACGATATTAAACATTACCTTAGCATATTCACCAAAAAACATTTAGAATCACTGCAGGAAGGTGCTTAGAATCTTGATCTCGTTCGTGCATAGTCCCCTTTATTGAATAGGGTAATAACATTGTGGAGTGGAGGGCAAAAGTGCTAAACAAACAAAATATATATCTACACAACATATACTGAATATTTTAAATCATTTTCACATTTTACATAAAATAAATCTAATTCAAGATTTGAAATAAACCATAATATAGAACATTTTACTAATTTATTAAATTTCATCATATAACTAGATTATACAAGTCAGAAATTGAATTACAAAGAATGAAAAAACTCAGGGAAAAAATACCCAATTTAACATTAATATCTTTTAAACCTTTTAAAAAAGAGACAATTTTCATTATTTTAGTAGGTATTCTATTCCCTGGAAAATTTGAAAAAGCTTTTAAAAAGCTTATTTTACTTAGACAACAGCGAAAAAGTAAAAAAGTTAATTCAGAAAAGCATTAAATACATTTTTGAATTATTGAATTATGTAAACTCATTTAAACATTAAGGCGTTCTGACAACTTTGTATGAACCTTAAAAAATGAGATAGATTATTCAGTATTACATACAAAATATAACTTAGTCAGTCTCATCTTTATTTTTTTTTGTTTTGAATTCCAAATTTTTTAAAATTTAGAGGACCTAATAATCAGCATAAAAATTTAAGTACACGGATTAACAAAATTTACTATTTGGCTACAACATGTTATTTATATCTAATCACTTGTGGTAGATGGTAATGGTTTTGATAAGATGATCCAAGCTGGTTACGATACGATGTTTCTTTAATATTGCTGACTGGACTTATTCTGACCTAGTATTTACTTTATTCATCTTGATTTAATCAATAAAACTTGAAAATGTTGATGATAAATGCCTGTTTTAACTCAGCATCCAAGTAATGTTTATGGTTATTAAAGGGATAGTTCTACGAAGTGTATTTAAAGAGTTAAGGTACTTAGAGTAGTGAACTTTTATATGTCTTAGTAGAATATATTAGGCATTGGATAGATATGATTATATGTTAAAGAATTTTTAACATTGACCAGACCAAACTTTTTTTATTTGACAATATCTAAAAAAAGTTTAAGTGATTTGCCACATAAATTACATGAGAATGGTCTATTTTTTTCCAAATATGTATAGCCAAAACACCAATATCAGAGAATCTTTTTCCACATATTTCACAAGAGTTATAAAAAAATTGAACAGAGGTTCCCCTTGGGACAAGTTACTTAAAAAACATAAAAAATAATGTCCGGTTCATAATAGGACAGGTTTTCTATAGATTCTTTTTAAAAAAAAATAAAGAAAACCATCCTGTTTACTTACAATATACACATAATCTCACGCGGAAATACCAACTAACCATACAACATATATATATATATATCTCGTGTAATTTATGTTGCAAATCACTAACTTTTTGAGATATTGTCAAATAAAAAAAGTTCGGTCAGGTCAATGTTAAAATTCTTTATCGCAATCATATCTATCCAATGCCTAATATATTCTACTAAGACATATAAAAAGATCACTACTCTAAGTACTATACTAAATATTTTATTGGTCATTCTTTGTTGTTATGTGTATTTTGTTGTATAAAAAGTTTGAAGTTCTATTAACTAGTAAATGCTATCTAAAGTTGTATTTATGACAAAAAAGTTTTTGCCATATATAACATGCAACGAAGTTGAAAATAAAAATGAAAAACTCATTTTTTAAGGAAAATCCCTGGTCAAATCTTTTAATTTTAATCAATAACTTTATATTTTGCACTACTACGTTATTTAAAATAGAAAAAACTTACAGTTCACTATTTTTTTTTAAATGCACTTCGTGAAACTATCCCTTTTGTTGTGTATGTATTACTGAATATTCTCGAATTTAGCAAGCGCCCGACAGAGCAGCAGAGGTGAAGTTGGGAAGAAAGTTGAGGAGTGGTAGAACAA
The DNA here is from genome assembly GCF_053477335.1 of Acartia tonsa. Taxonomy (NCBI): domain Eukaryota; kingdom Metazoa; phylum Arthropoda; class Copepoda; order Calanoida; family Acartiidae; genus Acartia; species Acartia tonsa. Next base: position 26,768,893 of record NC_137261.1, read on the forward strand.
TACAAACACCCACCTAAAAAAAAAAAAAATATATCAGCTTTTAATTATACTTTAATCTTAAATGCTTATTTGCAAAACTGGTAAAATGTTATAAGCCTATCATCTCAGGATGTAAATTCATTTCTATGAAGGGTCTTGCATATTTTCAATTTAAGGAAAAGATAGAATGCAGATTGTTAACAGACTTCTTTAGGATGTTGCAGGGATCTAAAGGGATGAGACAATGACCGATCAATTGATGTATTGTAAAATATCCCAAGTTAATACACAAAATTAACCCTACTGTAGATTAGTATTAGTGGTTTAAACGTTTGTACACTCAGCTTAATAAACCAACCAATCAAAATTTCATAGGAAGTCCCCAAAGCCAACGAATATGAAAACGTTATTATAAAACTTTGGAAAATATTGTAATAAACAGCCCATTGTCCACTTTCTCTCTATGATGTTTTCTTTCATGTCATCAAAATTACTTACCATGAATGTGACTAGTTTGTAGGTGCCTCTGTGTAATCCCACCATTCCTTCTCATATCCCTCGTACACGTGGTTCAACAAAACCTTCCTCCTGCTGTCACAGTACCTAACAGAAAAATACATATTAAAATTGTTCTCAGAAACTTCAGTTCCAGTGCTCTAACTCTTTTTTAGTTGGGTCCCCTTGACTAAGTTTTGGTTTCAAAAAGTGTCACTCACGCCCTCCTTTAAAGAGTGATTATACTTGTTTAATTTTATGTTCGTTTTTTCCATTGCCACTTCTAACCTCTTAAGGATAGCAAATACCAGGGAAAAGGGAATGCTATTCTGACCAACAATTCTAAAGGAAAATTTCCCCACAACCCCCTCTCCCTTTTCCTCCCCTTCTTACCAAAACCTCTTCAGTTATATGAAAAAACAAGATATACCCCCAGCTAACTTCCAAAGGTTTCGTGATTTTTTTTTGTATAATTCTTTGTTACAATAGCTAGGCCTGAGCAAATACTGAATAATAAACGTTTACTAATTCTTCAGACTTAATTTTTAATTAGTTAAGTAAATAAAATAACCTGTATTTATCCTGAACTTTCTGTTTAATATCTGACAGGTTTTCAGCTGAGATATCTCTCTCCAGATATTCAGACAGCTGTTCTGTGGCGTTCTCCAAGTCCCTTTGGTTGTCCTACACAATAAATATTGTGTCAAACTATACAGGGTTGATTTTATTTATTGTTTCAAATGCCTTTATTTGAAAATATTAAATGTCGGATTAATAATTGCCAAATTTTATATGCAAAGACTAACACCAAACTAGGCCTTACACACATCATACTACTTTGATAGATCTCTGATGATAAACGTTTATTTTCTTCCGATTTCATCTAATTGAGTAACATTATCGTGAATAAAAGTTTTGAAACAAAGAGTTGTTGTTAGATAGCGTAAAATGAATGTGTGGTTTATGCAAGCAGTTAAAATTAAATCCCAAGTAAGCCATGGCTTGGCTATTAAATCAATCAATCAATAAAAACCTATACCTCAAAGATTTCCTGCTGATGATTTTTCCTGAGATAGTATGCAAACACATAAGTGTACATGAGTGTCCTCCTGCACTCACAAAGAATATCCAAGGACTTCTTCAGGAACTGGACCTCAATCCAGGACATGTTGTGCTGCTGCATCTCCTCCATCTTGTCCTTCACCATGGCGTACAGCTTGCTCTCAAACTTCAAGGACTGCAAGTGGTTCATGTATCTGGACAAAAATTACGTGAGTCCTGTGGGACTGTTTTTAATAGTAGGGCCCTCCTAAATATAGACTAAAACCTACCAAGGATTTATACAAAGCCTCCCAAAAATTGATAAACCTTTTCATTAACAAATAACTGAGTTCTTACTGGATCCACGAACAAACATCCAAATACTTTAATACATAGATAGAAAATATTAAGCAGGTAAAGGTGTAATGTTACCCAGGGAGTAAGGGGACATTGGGCTGTTTATTACACTAGTCCCCAAACTAGTCTTATAATAAAAATTTGTTATTCATTGACTTAAAAACATTTGGGACTTTTATTGAGTTTTGATTGGTTTGTTCATTTTATTTAGTTTCCAAACGTTTAAACCACTAATTGTAATCTACAGAGAGATAATTTTGTGTATCATCATTGGGGATGTACATCAATTTATCGGCCAATATCCCTAAATGTTACCTGTTGCAATAGAAAAGATATCTCTGCAGGGCAGCTCTGCTTTTCTCTTGGTTGTCTCTATTAGCCTGGGCCTCCTTCTCATTAAATCTAAATAAAATAAATATCTTAATGGTAGGTAGTAAACAAATATTCAAGTTACTGTTTCTAAACTGTACAGTGTACATATATAAAGACATAGGAATGACCTTTGACAGTCTAGGTTTTAATAAATCATTTTTTATAAAAACTATTCATATCATATTTTTTTTAGTTTTTACTGTTGGGATCTAAGTAGACATTAAGTAGGAAAAGGCACTTTTTGATAGCTAGGGTCAGCTAAAACTCCATTTTTATGCAAATTATGACTTTATATGCTGTCTCATGGGAAATCCTTCGAACATATTTGAAAAACCAACCAAGAGCTTTAAAATACTAGGATCAGGTCAAGCTGAGTGTGCCAATGGCAACAAGTAAAACAGAGCGTGCCAATATTCCCCCTAGTCAAGTAAAGTATGCCAATAATCCCCCAAGTAAAACATAGTATGCCAATATTTCATCAAGTAAAGCATAGTATGCCAATAGTTTATACAACAAAGCAGCATGACAAAAAAAATTTAAAAAAATGAATTTAACATATTTTCCGATTTATATTATAATATTTCAACCTACAAATTTACTACTTTATGTACGTAAAATATATAAACTAGCAGTTGCGTCCCTAGCATCTAGGAGCTCTCTATTCCAAGTAGTAGAAAGTTACGAAAATTAGCCTAAAACCATTAAAATTTTAAAATAAAAGATCTCATTAACTGTTATGGTTCTTCTTTCAATGAAGCCTCTTATTGGTCCTTTAAAGTACCATGATTCTGTTACAATAGTTTTTCTTTTTAAAAATTAAATGTAAAGGAGATTTTCAGCTCTCTCCTTCCCTCAAATGCCCCTAGAGACATCGAGTGGGGTGGGGCGGGGGTGGAGCCGCTATTATATATACATAAATTATTTCAAAATTTTAGGTAAAGCATATCTTGACAAGTAAAGCAGAGTATGCCAATATTACGCCAAGTAAAGCAGAGTGTGCCAATATTCCCCCTAGTCAAGTAGAGTATGCCAATATTCCCCCAAGTCAAGTAGCGTGTGCCAAAACAGGCTATTGGCATACTCAGCTTGACTTGATCCAAATACTATATCATGTAAGAACTAAATATAGTAAAATAAAATGATAAAACTAATGATGACATTCTGAATCCGCAATCAAAAATACATTTTTTTTATTTATAAGAATACCTTTTAAAATATTGCTAGAATTCACAATCCGCAAAAAAACACAGGAATCCGCAATCCGCAGATTAATCCGATTTCTTGGCGGATTTTTGTAAGAATCCTATTCCGACCCAAAATTTCGCGGATTGCCATCTCTAGGTAAAACTACTCTGTACCTGTTACAGTTATACCAGGAGGATCCATGTGGTTCCCAGGGGCCCAGACACACCCAGCAGAATTCTGCCTTACAGCTGGCATTCTTACAGATCACATGGTTACATCCACCATCCTTCTCTATGGTCGCATTACACGTTGGACATTCCTACAGAAATTACGTAAATCATTGTTTATATACAATATATATTTATGGATATCCTTTACCTACTAGAGGATCGTGTATAGTTGTTTTAATACTATAAGTTATGAGTATTTTATGTAACTCTTTCAACGACAAATTGGCGGACATAGTTACCCTAGTCGTCGCCGATCTAAAAAAAAATTTAATCCAGTAAAATTAGTTAGGAAACTTTTACCTTAGTATTGGCAGATATCCAGTTTGATGTTTCACTATCATCATCACACTTCTTTATCCACTTCTTTATAAATGTACACCTGGTAGAAAAAACCAAAATTAATAACTAAACAAGGGGGTAATTTTTTTTAAAAAAAGAACAATAAAATAAGATCAAAGGGTACATCTAGAAATATCATAGAAAGAAAAAATTCGTTTATAGCTTCTTATAAACAGGAATTAAGTTCATATAAGATTTAAAGAATGTTTCTAAATCCCGAAGTTTATTATGGGATCTATAAATCAATAAGTCTCCTTGTAAGAAAGATTTCTCTAGTATACAAGCTTATGTAAAAATCAAACCCGCGACCGTGGCTCAACACGTAGCGCATCCGCTCGTCGTCGGGAAGGTGATAGGTTCGAATCTCGGGCCGACACCGCGTCATAACTAAAGACGTTAAAAATGGTTCCTACTGCTGCTATGTCAGATGCGCGACATAAATAGTTAGAGTAGGTGGAATGCCTTGGCCCAAAACAGGCGCAACTCGTTACCATGCACAGTTGGGACTTCTCAGACAAAGGTCGTGCATCACAGAGAGTTGGTTGTCTGATGGATGTTACTTAGCCTAATATCCTTGGGTGTTTGGACAGAGAAGGGTGCGTTAGTCATCCTTAGTTCTCCTGGATTGCTGGACCAGGACCTGGACAGTACATCAAGTCGATAAGGTCCGGTACTGCAATCCCGCCCGTACGAGGTATGTAAAAATCAAGTGGTGTAAAAAAAAATTTGTTAATAATATAATATAATCTTCATATCACTCATCAATGCTCTTTTATTATAAGTCTATAAGTTTTTATCAGTTTTAAGATATTTAAATGAATGTAGACAACTGTATACCTGACAGGATCATGCCAGTTTTCAGCACAGCTGAAACAGAACTGGTGTCCACATCTGCACTTGACTGGTTTAGGCTCAACAGTCTGTACCTGCAATTTAAAAAGGTTACACTTAAATTATCTATACTATATGACTTCAAAATATGAAATAAACCGTTTTTGACTCTCTCAGTTGAAATTATCCCAATTAATAAGTGACTTTAGTTCGAGTTGTAAGGCATTTGCTGGTTGCCTGCCAGAATCATAGATATTTTAGCCTAAACCCTTACACAGGCAAAGGCGTAAAATTATTCCTGCTGAACAATGGCAAGATTAATAGTAGTAGTAGAAAAAGTTTTTCTCATCTTCTATAAATGATCACTGGAAAATGGAAATATTAAGCTTATGAATAAGTTTCTTCAATAGAAATCACTCGGTAATTCGGTCGGTCTGTAAAGACCTTTTTTTCATATTAAATATTAATAATTCATGAGCTTTGGTACTTGTGGGTGATGTTATACTTGTTAAGCAAATAAAATTTCAAATACCTTGATAGCATTGTTACAATCTGGAGATGGGCACCACTTGAGAAGCCTGTTACACTGAACAAAACTATTTGTAATCAGATGCTGATACTTGAGCTTTACTCGGTCCTGTTACATAATATTAGTAATACTGAGAATCCAAGCTTTTTTTGTCTGTAGTAAAGGATCCCGCTAACTAATAAACAGGTATGTTTCTCCTTTTCAGTAAACCTTCTTATAGGTCTAGGGAAGTTTTTTTTGACTATTTTGGAGTAAAGCACCTCGGTCCTCCATAATCCCAATAAAAAAATGCATCCAACCCCATTTTTAAAACTTTTTCTCTTACCCTTAGTGCCCCTAGAGCGAGGCTTCTAGGGGCGCCGCCGCTAGTATTTTAAAAAAGAAATAGGAGTAAAAGTAAAGAAAGTATATGTTAAATATATTTGTTCTTACATGCTGATGAGACTCAGGGTAAACAATGGGAACCTTCCCAATTTCAAGTTTAAAAGGGTGTTGCCCCCCCCCCCCCCCCTACATCTTTCATCCGCCCGCTTAGGATATATGTCCAAATATTGTATCCGAGCTAGGTTAAATTATTTCTAATTTTATTTTTGATTAGGTAATAAAACAAAGAATTAAAGAAAAGATCTGTTTTCATGCATGTAAACTTCTTAGAAGATATAATCAGCTTAGCATGATGAAAATATCATATATTTTTTTTTTATCATATTTAATATTTATTGAGAAAAAAAAAAATTATTTGATTTTAGGGCACAGTAAAAAGTTATTAGGTATATCAAGGGAAAAATTTAAATTATTCAAATTATTGGCTACTACAAATCAAGTGAAATATTAGTGCTCAACTTTCCCTCGGCGCATTAATAAACTTTATCTTAGATGAGGAAAGATTCCTACTATTTTGGAGAGGGCATTTGACTAAGGGTTACAATCCTTTCATATAAAGTAGCAAGTTTTTTTGTATGTCCGTTAAGATCTTTCTACAACAGAGTTCTCCATTTTAGAGAAGATTTGTATAATACAGGATGGCTTTTTGCTATTTTATTTTCAATTTTACGCCTTGAAATGGTTTTATGCCATTTTTCAAATAAACTACTAATATTCCTGAGTCAGATTCATCACAGTTTGGTCGTCTACAATGATGTTACAGTTTCCCGGGCACTCAATCATCTGAGACACAGTTTTTCAAACATTTTATTCTCGCAGTAAGCAAAATTCAAATCAATAAGCAATAGGTGAAATACGTTGCCAATTTAGTTTTTGTACAAATGATAATTACCATTCACATATCTATTTTGTAGGTATCCAAGTACTAATATATTTTAATTGAATATTAACCCTTCAACCCCCCACCCCCCTCAACCCTTGGACGTATTTGTAGGAATCTAAGCTAAACTATATAAACCACTTACTTCGTTCGAAGGTGCAAATAAAGTTTTAATACAATACAAAATAAATACTGAAGGCACAAAATGAAAATGTTTGTAAACTGCATTCCTGACTAGCCCCCTCGTCCATGATTTTTGTTGTAAGGTAGTCTGTCCAGCACTGCTTGCAGTACAGGTGACCACACTCCAGACCAGTCATCATCTAAATATTTATTTATTAATTTGAAATTGTGAGAAATTGAAATTCTCTTTAAAGACACGCAAATTACAACAGTAGGTAAGAACCTAATTTTTTTTGTTATTTTCATTTTCTTAATTAGACATTTTGTTTAAATTAAAATATTCATGTATAAACAAACGATTCACAAATATGATATTTGATTCGTGTAATCTTTACATATCTTTTCAAATTGAGAAAAAAAAATACACACAAAAAAAAACAATTACTTACCTGTTTAGATAGAGAAAGGCAGCAAATTTCACATTCCAAAACTTGGTTGGGTGGTATGGTTCTCTTCACTTTAGATGTCACTGGTGGTTTTCTTAAACATTTTAATACATTACGACTTTCCTACCTAGTTAAGCTCAAAAGTTAAATTAACCTTCGGTCAAAAGAGATATTTCTTCAGTTAAATCAAATATACCGAGAGAAAAAATCTATTATACCCCAATACTGCTGCAATTAATATCACCACTTTAGAGCATGGTATGCATTCACGGTATGCTCTAGTCGTTAAAGGAAGAAAGGATTAATGTGGATTCTAAGTATTCGGTACATTTTATTATTTTAGTATAGTATAGTATTATAAATACTTTAAATAAATATCTTACCTGTAAGGCGAGATGACATGAGCGTCCTGGAACATTTTCTCCTGTTCTGTTTCTGAGTAATACTGGTCCATCAGTTTCTCTTTGTCCCATTTAAAATGGTTTAACAAGATCCTGCACAATTTTAAAGTGTTAGTCTTTGTTTTTTTTTCATTTAAATATACAAGCAGTAGAACCCCTGTGGGGCTCTTGAGGGAAGAAAGAGGAAGGGGAAGTCGAATCTACACTTGATTTTTCTTTTATGAGTTATTTCTTTAAAGTTAAGAAGCATACTTTACTGAAATTTTTGTAAAAAAGTGTTTAAACCAAAAAATAGTGATGGCAATCCGTCGAATTTTTGGGCCGGATTCGGATTCTTAAAGAATCCGTCAAAAAAGTGGCGGATTCCTGCCGATTCCGGATTCTTATTTTTGGCGGATTCCGGATTCTAGCAATATTTTAAAAGAATTTTTTTAAACATTAAAAAAATTAAGTGCTACATATGTCCTAAAAATCAATGTTCTTGGTGTTCTCAATAATTCACTTCCGAGAATCGAACCTGATTTTAAAAGATTTTATATATAATGATGAGAAGCTTTGCCTTCAAAGAGGAGTTGAAAGAAAAAACTCAAGACGCTAATTTTAGCCTACCAAATAAGAATCCGGAATCCGCTATTAAAAACGGATTCCGGATTGGGATTCCAAAATTGGCCAAAACTTGGGCGGATTCCGGATTGCCATCTCTACCAAAAAATAAACACATGCATAAAGTCGAAGAAATACTCTCACACAGACATTTAAAGATTCATATTAAAAGAATTCACTGAACATCAACATATTACAAATTACCGTCTAAAGACAAATTACAAAAAAACGGTGAAGAAGCGTAGGTAACATATGATATTAAGTATTATTTACCTGACAGTGGTAATTGGAATCTCAATGACATTGTTAACTTCTCTTATACTTTCTACCATGTGGTTTACTATCTCATCTGTACTTAGCACCTACAAAATTTATTCATATAACAAAACAGGAATATGATGTGCCATAGAATAGAGGTTAGCGCACTACGCTCTGGTTGGCAAAATCCGAGCTAAAATAATCCCGACCCCCCCCCCCCCCTCCCCTGGCCACCCCCAGAGACAGACAGAATTACAAATGCTGTCGCAATTCGTCATAATGTAATCAAGCAACCCTCCCTGAGGAGACACCCGAATGATGATATATGACATTAAACCTTTTTCTATATAGATTAAAATTATTGGTGGAAAAACTTAGACATTGTTTATTTGAACCAACCCCAAAAAAAGAAATGACGAAAAGAATGAGTTTATAAAACTATGGATTAAAGTATAATTTACAGTTCAATGTCCTATGTCCCACTTCCTTGCTGATCTAATATATACTTTCTAGCGGATACGTTCCATAGAAGCTTCTAGGGGCACGTAAAATGTTTTCTTTTCAATCTATGTTAAGATCAGTTGTTAGATGGTGCTAGATGGAGTTAGTTATTTTTAATTTTGTAATATTGTTAATAAATTGATTTAAACCTTTCCAGGACCTTTGAGAAGCTCCATTGAAAATTAAAGGAGAACCATATCGTTTTTCGGTACACACAGCAACACAATTAAAGATCTTGTTACTTTATTATAAGGATGAATTACCTCAAAATAATATTCTTCATCCGCTTTATCTTCTGAGTGTCCAGGTTCTTCACCCAGTCCTATGTCCATATCATCCTCCTAAAAAACATCTTTATAAGTTAGGATTTTATTAAAGGGGTAGTTGCACGAAATGCATTTCAATTTAGTGAACTGCATGTTCAATGGTTTAAACTACATTTATAGGGCATTTGACCACCTAGATCTACTTTATCTTATATCTGGTAATGAAATTTGATGATTTATCTTCTATAATAAGTTGGTAATCTAATACCTATGATAAAGGCACTAAAAAGGGTAAAATATACCGTTAAGTAGAAAAAATATGATTTGCCAAAAATAAGAATTGAAATGGCTTTAATTCACAGGTTACTTACCATCGTATGTATTTCCAACTCAATATAAACTAAATAAATTTTCACAGATTTTTATTTTAAAATTGGAAGATTTTTTCGTCAGTACATTTTTAAATTTTTTTCTGTTATTCACCATTTAAAGAAAAAATACCTAAATATAGGTATTGCAGTTGATTGGAACAGAATACAAACATTTTAAGTGTGACTCAATGGTTGACATTTTAGAAAAATAGTAACTAAGCAAATTTCCAAAAATTAATTCAGTTTTAATTGAGTCTTAAGTGTGATTTTAAGTGTCCCAAATAACCATCCATAGTGAACGATAAAATACACACACTGAGATTTTTTAATGTAGTATTTGTGTAAATATACCACTATGGATAAAATACTACGCATTTAAAAAAAAAACTTACCATTTCATCAGAATCGTCCTCTTCTGGTGAAACATTTCCCGAATCTGTTGCCTCGTATAAACCATAATCATCATCAGATTCCATTTTTATATGTGTTAATCTGTCCCTAGCTAGGAGTCTGAAATATTAAAAATAGTTGGTTGCCATTGTCTTTCATATTCAGGGTAATGCATAGTAGTTAAGTTATTTATCGCATCGTATTAGAGACAGCTTTCCACGGATATTTATATAAATGATTATACGATTAAAACCAATTATGTTAGCCCAGGTGGACCAAAGGTCCGGGAAAAAAATACTGGTATTAATTTTATGAATTTTATTTTAATATTCGTGGGAAATGTCTGTAATACGATGCTATACATGATTTTTCAGTATGGCTAAAAACTAGTTTTAATCCTGCGGATATTAATCGGTTTCAACGATATACCTACTGGAAAATAGTTTCAAAAAAGTATTTTACAGTTGGCTTTGTATATTAATGAAACTATCTTATAACGTATTCTTAAACATTTTTTTTGTAACAACTTTAATGTTTTTGTTGTAAATAAAAAGAATAAGATATATCTTAAATATTTAGTCACTTGTAAATTGAAAAAGTGCAATTAAATTATACCTATCCATATTTTAAGTACATTTAAACATAAAAAAATACTAAATGCAAATATAAATATTTTACATGAGTACCTACTAGATATTTCTATTCGATTTTTGAAATCGCAAACAATTTTAATAAAAATATATAATTATGACAAATCACTGTTTACTTTAAATGCATTATTTTTTCTTTACATAAGTATATAAAAGTACAGAACAATCAGTGAATAAGATAAATCAAAGAATACTCAAAGTACCTACAACTTTTTGAAATAAAATACAAAGAAACTTTGACTTGTTTTTTTTCTCGCTCTATTCTTTGTAATATCTCTAATCACAGAAATCTTATTGCTGTATTGATTTAACATTTGGTATTTAAATTAAGCGTAGAGGGTACATTATTACAGTTTAAGTTATCATACAAAAATTTCGGATAAAATCCCTTTCGTGGCCCGCCTCTAAAGGGGCGTTTCTTCGTATTTTCACAGTTGCTTTTGGTAGGTTATTTTAGGTTAGATTATTGCCCCGAATGGTTAGGCAATTGGCTCCGCATAGATATCGTCCCCCGCATGGGCTAGAATAGGAGAAAATCTACTGTGAAAATACAACGAAACGTACCTTAAGAGGCGTTGTCACGAAAGGGACTCAACCCAAAATTTCTTCTTTATTAATCATATATGAATCATTCATAAAACATTCTAAGCTTTTGCTTTTGTTACAGTCTTCAAAATAGCTTGGAAGAAACTATGTTTAGCAGCCTAAAGTCATATATGCATTAGTTTTGTTTATTGGCATTGGAAGAATAAAAATAGAATTTTAACTTTTAAAACAACTTATACATTCAATACAACTAAAAAGGCAAGATATTTTATCTTTAAGGGGTAAAGGGTTTATATAGTTTTTATTGTAAAAAACGTAATTAATGTATAATGTATATTCCTGAGTAGATTCGAGCTTGGTGACCACTTGAGCAGGAGCTCGGGCTAATTTCAAGGATTCATAATCTATTTCAGGGTGAACACCTTAATTTTCAATTTTGTTAAAACACAATCAAAAAGGCTAAATATATTTTATGAAACACGCACGAGAATTATTTTTAAGATGCATGAAAAATGGTGTTTGAAATCAAGACAATGTTATGATTAGTAAATCAAAATACTAAGTAATTAAAAGTTTGATTTATTGTAAAAGTATCAAGATTTGAATTAATCTTGTTAATTTATAATATTTCATCCAAAAGATGCATTTCTTGTACCTGACAAAAGAACTTTTCCCTTGCCATGGTTCAAAGAAATCATAGCAGGAGGTTTTCCAGAAACATCATCATATACGGCTAAAGTTTCATACTTTACACTTGAACTAAAAAAATCCTTTCTTTAAAACAAATTGTAAAATTAAAATATAAAATTAAATTTTGTCTTGCCTTGTTGGTTTAAAAGAGCAGCCACCATTATAGTAAACATAAATGGACAGGTTTACTTCCTTATTTTTCAATCCTAAAGAAAGGATTTTAAAAATTTGTCATGTTTAAGTACTTTAAATTCAAATATTTGAGTTTGGCATTCTAGATATAATCAATAATCATTGCCTTTCATCCCGAAGTAAATTATTTTTTATATCTATAATATTTTTGACATAAAATACCTTTAAATTGTGAAAAATTTGAAAAGGTTACGGTCATTTAGATTTCTTATTTAATTTACTTAAAACATAATTAAAGTCTTGCCTGAATTACATGGTCTAACCAGACTAGCATGCGATCCAGCTTCAGAATTATAAACAAACTAAATATAATTTAAGTTCTTTATTATTTTGTTTATTATTCTAGTTATATGCAATGATAAATGCCTGTCTTCCCCCCTCGTGTTAGAATTATAGCCATGATATTCAGTAGGTACAGTAAAATGGTTTAGCTTTAGATCTCTAGTTCTCATTTCATTTTCTAATACATTTTAGTTTTTTGTTGTAAAATAAAACTTAATAGGACATGACAAACATAGGTAACCTGTACATCAGGATAAAGAGTTCCATATCCTGTTCCATGGAACAAATCAAGTGGCCTAGATCCACATACCTCTATAAATATATTCCTTAGGGATGTACAGTACAATATATCCTATAATATAAAATTAAAAATAGTAAAGTTTTTTATCTCTAGCTTATGATTTCTATAACTACTGAACGGATAAAGTTCTCATTTATAGGAAACCTTCACATGGGTCTTGGTATGGTTTTTTGATTTTAGATTTATAAATGGGGATGGTTTTAGGTATTTTTTTCTCCCTTATACCTCTTGGAATGCAGAGCCCCTAGATGCTAAGTGTGCAGCCGCTAGTAATTTTAAAAAGTAACGGGACAATCATCATATTAAATAAAACACCTAAGTAACAGGATAAAAATATCCTGTTTTAAGTCAATGTGAAAAAAAGCCTGACCTAAAGGGGTCCCAATTTCGAATTCCACCCTGTTACAGGCAAAATAGGCTCCAGCACAAAATCCAATATAGGTACCACCATTCTCCACAAACTGCCTTATCATGTCAACCCCTTGCAACCTATCAGTTATTAAAAACTTTAATACTATTCAAGTTAAAGAGTGTTGTGTAATGTTATACATTCTATATAAAAATTAAAAATTGTATTATTACAAAGTTGCCAAAAACGTTTTCAGTATAAACTATAATAAAATCTGAACATTCGACTGACCCTAATTTATCTAGGTAAGGCAAATCTCTTCCCCCGGGCATCACAAAAACATCAAACTAAATAAATGGACACCACAAAATATATTAATTTAAGAATATGCGCTATGTAAATAAAAAAATGTATTATACTAAAATTTTTCAGTTTAGAAAAAAGTCAAAAATTTAACCGACCTCATTAATTCTATTGATCTCAGAAGCTTTTAGAGTGGTCACCCTTAGAAAAGCAAGTTCAAATAAACAACAAACAAAAAATATTCACATAGCAGCTTTCTTTGACAAAAAATATGAGTAAAAAGTATACTAAAATTGTAGACAAAGATTAATATTCTGAAATAAATAATAAAAAAGATGGCGATCCATATTTGTTAATATTCCTTAAAAAAATTTAAAAACTTGTTTAAGCATAATAGATTAAAAATAAAAAAACGGCTTAATAAAATCTAATAAAAATCTGTGTTCTTGCTATTTTCCTGTATCCAGAGATATTGAAAGTTCTAAAAAAAGAGTCATTCTTTGTTGTGAAAATTCATTTTGAATTTCTTGTCGGAAATTGGTGTTTAATTAATGCTATAATTGCTATATTTATGCTTGCATAGGAGTATATACTTGTGTGTGTATTTCGAGTAAGATATTGCCAAATAGAAAGCAAAGAAATATGGCAACGGAAAAAATAACCTCCTTAATTTTTCACCCTTTACAACCCACTAAATAGATATAGTAAATAAAATAGTAAAATAAAAATGTTAGTTCTAACAATTAAAAAATGACAATCCTGATGGTTTGGTCAAGACAAAGAGAGGAAACTCCTTCATCTGAGTAAATACAAACATTTGCCATCTTAATCTGAGGAAAAGAAATTTCACTTGAAAAATCTTAATTACTAAGTAATACAAATATTCAAGTAGGTAAGAATTTTTAAAATTAAAGTAAAGCGTAAGCAAACAAAAAGAGTATGAAACTAAATATTAGGCTAAACTTATCAATCATCTCTTCGTTCTAAAAAGTTTAAACAAAAAAATGTTTGGTTAAAATATAAAGTTTTCTTGAGGTAGTGTGCTTTTTTTATTGCATTATTTACATATTGCTTTTTTCAGATCTTATTAATAAAAATATCTTTTGATTAGGTTTATCAAAAAGTTTAATTATCAACAATTAAGTAATAATATCACATGCTGTTTGTGTCCTTAAAACAACTTAAGGTTTGGTAAAAAAAAAAAGGGTCAATAAATGCCATCTTGAGAAATTTTATTTTTTATCACATACAAGTTATTTCTATTTTTATCTTTAATACACTTCGATGTTGAAGTGTAACATTTTGTTAAACTCAAATATTTTGTTTGTGGATAAATGCAAGATTTTTAACAACCTTTAACAATTTCATTTTGGTAGAAAAGATTTAACTAACAACTATAATCATTACTCATTGGGTATTATGTTTCCTGTACATTTCTTTTTCTGATGCATTTCAGGAAAATATTTTATTTCAGTGGTTAAACTATCAGGACATTAAACTGGAGTCCTAGTTTCTTTGACCACAACATCTTACACGTCCCTTCTTTTCATTTCTCATCTTAACAAAATAACAATAATAGGTAACTAAATCTTAATTATTGTTTTTTATTTACACATATAAATTGTCAAAAATCTTCAAAATCTTTTAGTCATTATATTTATAAAAAAAAAGAAGTAGAATACTTACATTTACAATATCATCTAAACTCTCCAAATGGTTGATTTTGTTTTCTAAATAATCAATTGCAATTTGATTAAATAATTCTGTTATATTTTCTCCCGTCTTACTTGAGGTTTCAAACAGTTTGGCCTAAAAAACTATTGTTGTAATATTTTTAATAACCAATACAAAGCTTTGTTGATAAATTTGGACTGTCTTGACCATCCATTGATTTGATCACTAAACAACTTATATTCATCTACTAAAGTATTTTGAGTTTTTTTTATATTCAACAACTACAATCTAATCTAACAATGAACAGTATTTGTTTCTTTACAACAATTTCCTTTATGCTATCTGCTAAATCTGTTGTTGTGTGGTAATCAACACATCTGTCTTTATTTCTTCCCTATCATCAACAAATCAATCATATCAACAAGGACATCAACATCCATTGCATAGGTAGGCAGGTGTCATATTGCTATACGCATTTGTACAGTAAAGCTTACGCGGAATTAAAATCATAGCATATCTAATGTTGGTAGAATTAGACCTGCCTCCAAAACTGTGAAATTGTTTATTATATTAATTTTGGCAACTACGCGATATAGTTTGATGGTTGCATAAAGAATAAACCTTTAATGATTGATTGATTGCCTTGATGAGATCAGTTTTAGTGGCACAAATATAAATACTGCAGTCTGGCTCTGTTTTAGATAACTCCTTGATCCAAAATTTCACCTGAAACAAATAAGACTCATTGAACTGCCTACAAAAGTTTGTCTAACTAATGATACAATTCAGAATATTATAAAAGTTAAATTGAGACAAAATAAAGTAAATATCTTGTTAAATAAAGTCTTTAAATATATTTAGTAACATCCTAGGAAGTTAAAAAGTATCAGAAAGCTATATAAATATTGTCTTTCAATGATGTTAATAAATGTACATGTACATAACACTTGGTTTTATGACGAAACAAAAAGTATTAATTTAAGTATGCATACCTTTTCCCAGCTTTCGGCATCGTTTACGGCATAGCAAATAACAGCTGCCTTAAATAAAGAAATTATAAATTCCAATTAAATTATTGCATAATAATTATAATAAATGAATAAATATATCATATAAAATATGCTTGTATTATTATTAAAATATATAGAAAAACACTTTCTTAAAAGTAAAACAACATTTGTATATGTACCTTGGCGTTTCTGTAATACATTTTGCTCATAGCCTCGTATCTCTCACTACCCGCGGTGTCCCACACACCTAGTACCATATCTTTGCCTTTCACACTAAAAATATAAATATCATTGCTTAATAAATCTTTTTAGAACAAAGTAGGTATATTATTCTCGGAGCATAACATACTAACTGTTTTTTTTTTATTGCAAAAGTTAGCATGTAAATTTAATTCTGGAGAGAAAAAATATCTTACTTGACTGTCTTTTCTCCATAGGCAGCCCCGATTGTGTTTTGATATCGATTTTCTCCGGCAAACCTAAAAGATTAAAACTTCCTTGGAGTGCAAAAATATAGTATTATATCGAGATCTTGTCGTTAAATGGCTTAAGTACAAGATATTTGATATCTATGCATAAATGTTAAATACGTACCTACTAACGTTTTCGCTTACTAAATCGTTTTAGGAATCTCCATTTCAGAAATCATAAAATTAACCAGGATGTCTTTAAAACGTGAAAAAATATATTTGAGAATATTTATATAATATGAACTTTATAAATAGATTTTAAAAGAATTACGTTGATGTGATTACTGGTACTTAATTTCTCAAGAATCATATGAAATTGACAGGGCAAACCCAAAGGGGACTATCCACGAACGAGAGCAAGTGATTCTTAGCACCTTCCAGCATTAATCCATAGTATATTTTTTAGTGAATATACTAGGTTTATGTTTAATATTTAGTTTACTGACTAAAAAGTTAGGTTTCACCGTGGTTTAATATAAATAAAACTTTGAAATATTAAGCATTATTTGGTGCAATATCATCAACTGTTTTGATGAGTTCAAACTGTTGTTTAAAAGCTTAATGCAAAAGTATATTATTATATGTATATTTAAAAAAAGGGTTGGTTACTTGTAATATTGTAAACAGGTTAATAAGTGTATTTTTGTAATATACAGCATTTGATACTTTTCTCCAGTGTTATTTATTTTGTCCTTTGAACTTAACAAAGCGTTTGTTGATATTGCATCAAAAAAGGCTTTACATTTTAAAGTTTTTTTGTATAAAACTATGGTGAAACCAACTTTTTAGTCGATAAACCAAGTATTAATCATAAACCTATTATATCCACTAAATAAATACTATGCTGGATCAATGCTGGAAGGTATTTAGAATGAATTACTCTCGTTCGAGAAAATCTATATATCAACTAACCTTTCACTCAAAAATCTCTCGACCAAAGAGGTTTTCCCTGAATATTCCTTACCCAGCAGGACAACTTTGATATCAATCCGCATCATATTCATTGTATTTTTTCATTAATAAAAATTAGATCTTCTCATTTTTAGTAAGTTTTTTTTATTGTAACTTATTTTTATTTCAATTCTTTGGTTTCAGTTCATTTTTAAAATCTGAAATAATAAATCTTGATAGAAATTAGAGAAAAAGATAATATCAATAATTTCGTAATCATTAATTCTGAGCTTTTTTCACTAAATCTAACAAAAAAAAGGTTTTTATAACTTTAACGAAACAAAATCTAGGTACAAATTACAATTTTCTTTGAAAAAGATCCAAAAATTACAATTTAGACAGTAAATCTCCCGAAATATATAACTTATTTCCTGTCTTTTTATGAGTCAGTGTCGAAAAAGTGAAAAAGTGAAGTGAATCTCTTTTGTTTCTGAGGAAGAACAGCTGATTGAGTTTATGTGCAAATACTCTTTGAACAATCTTTCCCCTTTAGTTTATGACATCGTTACACTTTTTCATAACGAAATAAGAGGCATATGAAGGTAGCGAAGCTTCTACACGTAACAAATATACTAATACAACAATAAAATATGTATTAGAGAAGTCAGTTTAATAAAAAGATGAGAAAAGTTTTTTTTTAATTTCAGGTACGTCTCTATTTACGTTATTTATTTGTAGCCAATCGAAAATTACGTTTTCCCTAGAATTAATCTTTGCTTTCATAGAATATCTCATTATTCGCCTACTAGGTAATTTTCATAAAAAGATACCTTCAGAATTATTTTCTAACTTCTTGGGAAAATTTGTAAAGGTAAAAAATGTTTATTTGTCACTTTTATGACGAAAAAAGTTATTGCGCGGCATTCAAAATAACCCCGCTAAATTGAAAAATAATTATATTATTTTTTGGAAAGAAAGGCAGCTTCAAAAAATTAGATTTTAGACACAAAAGAAGATTTAGATGTATATAAAATCACATTTCAAAAATTTTGATAAGAAAATATATATAACTTCATATCAATTGAAAACTGTTTTTTGATGATAAACAAATGATTTTCGAATTTTTATGTTTTCAAAATTGCCAAGCTATATTCATAAAAGTACAATTTTACATTCATAATAAACTAATCCTGACCATAATAATAAAAAAGGTTAAATTTTTATTGGTAGAGAGTCCTTTCATAGTTTAATCTTGGTTGATCATAAATCTGTTTTTTTTTCTGGAGGGAAAGGGTTAAAACTGTAATTTAATGTTTCTAGGTCATTATATCAATAAAATACATTACAATTATTAAAAAAAAATATATTTAGTAGCAGAAGCTGTGCCTGTAAGCAAAGCTGAATAAATCCTAAGTCCTACTTTTTCATCCAAATGTGAAACTTTCTTTTAAAAATATGTCGTCTTTGTTAAAATCGTCTTCATTTTCGCCGAATTTCGGTTTTACTCTCAATATTGTTGCCATCTTGTATTCTTTGGGGACAAGTGAAACAAATGTTATTCTCATTTTCTTTAAGAAGCATAAAACATTAAGAATATTTGCCTGATTCATTATTTTAAAGCTATTGATTTTTTGTTTACAAAAAATTAAAGTTTATAAGTTTTAAGATTGATATTAAACGTTTTGGCCATATTAGTCAGTGGTTGAACCGTCTGTCAACATGTTCCAACAATGGAGGCGCAGTTCTAAGTTCACATACACTCAAAAAATACATACACAACATTTTGCCCCCAATGATTTTACACTTTTTTATACTTGATTGTTATTATTTATCATAATTATGCTAATGACAGCTTTTTAACAAGCAAAATTGATGTTTTTACCGTTATAAATTGATATGCGTTATCTTGGTTTTATGTTTTTTGTCACTGAATTTGACAAAAATTTTGGAAAGTTTTTTTTCAATTTTTTACTTTCATTATTTTCATGGTGAAATAAACTTTATTTAACATTTATTTATTATTACCTGTTATTATAATTTTCTTTGAATTTTTGTTTAAATTAAATATTAATTACATCCAGAACGATTATTATTATCAAGTATAAAACGAATTTACTAAATATGAAAACCGGTCTCAAAATTTTAGTTTCTAATGTATATTCTAAATTTCCTTTTTAGTCGCAATGACTAAAAATTATTTTTATGACAATTTACGCTTTTAAACACGTTTTTATTATTGTTTTAGACAATTTTATGACAATTTACGCTTTTATATACGTTTTTATTATTGTTTTGATAGTGAATATATATGTGTGTTTTTTCAGAATAGACTTAAAACATCCATAAAGATGAACATAATAACTTAATAAAGTTATAAAACCGGACTAACAACAAACAATTTGCTGCGAATCAGCAAGCTGAAAAAATCAAAATTAAAACATTGAATTGTTACATATATGTGATTTTTATTTTGTTTCTGGGACCATCATTTAGTATTGGTCTTCAGAATATTCAGAACAGGAGGCTATAAAATTGGTAAGTTATCAATTAGTTTTAGTTGAAAATATATTTTTAAAAATAGAATTAAACAAGTTAAAACCTGTTTATTAAAAATACAAATGAATGTGTTATTTAGTAGGCCAAATAAGAAACTTCAGGTTTATCCAAGAATAATTGATATCAACTTTTTCTCTGGTGTTTAAGTTTATTTGCAAGATTGTTGTTTTCACAGGTAGTTCTGGAAGCAAATCTAGGTCAAAGGGACGATATCCCGCACCCCCTAATTCAGCTTCAGGTTAAAATTTTTCATACTTAAACATAAACATAAAATATTTATTTCAGTCTATATTAGAATACAGTGATAATGACAGATTATGAATATTTACATATAACGGTTTTATTTAAAGCATTAATACTAGATATTTAGCACAAGAAACAGGATCTAAATCAATAATAATCAAAGCTTTATTCAAGTTTTTAATGTTATATATCAATACTAAAACTTAATACAAACTATTTTTGTATGTAATTGCTTCTTTAGTATGTAATAGTTATTTCTTGCATCGTATTATAAACCGCTTTCCGCAGATATGGAGTGTACAATTATTAGATTAAAACCAGTTTATTTAGCCCCGAGGTACCGAAGGCACGGGCTAAAAAAATGGTTTTAATCTTATGATTGTACATTTCTATATTCGTAGATAGCGGTTTATAATACGATGCTAGACATAGTTTTTTTCGTATTGATGTGAACCGGTTTCTGTCCACCGGATTCGAATGAATACGAGAAAACATATTTATTGTATATATATACCAGGAACCTTAGACAGACAAAGTTATCGGAGTATAACACCAGATATCAAACGTTGCAGCCCACCCTCGACACCAGGAACGCATACACACTTTATAGTTATTTGATTTGCTTTGAACTTAATGTTAATAATACTTGATATTTAGTTATTTTGATTTAAATATTCTTATAATCAAGAAAAGATTACATTTATTAATGAGATAATTAATAATCTTGGCCTGTAATTAGAACTTTGAACACTTTGCTGTGAAAAGCTATTGCCCTATTTACACAAAACAAAGTATGTACATTGCGAAATAAATTGATTGTTTAAATTTTAAAAAATGTGTATGCCAACAGGACAGAAACCCCCAGTAATAATCAGTAGCCCCGTCTCACCTGTCCAGAACAGGATGGAAGATATGGAAACCACAGACCCAGACTCAACTACAATAAACAACTCAAAACAGGTAAGTCGTTAAGATTTTATTATACAGAGTTTTTAGATGTCTATCTGAGCAACTGCAGTCACCTATTTTTTAAGTTTAAATGATGCTTATTATTTTAGAATTCAAATTGCTCAGAATGTTTGATAACTTTTAGTTTTAAAACATAATACCATCTTGTGTGGATAGTTTGAAAATGCAAAGATAAACTTAAGCTTCATCTACTTTTGAGTCGTTGAATCCAACTATTTTTGTAACAAACCAACGCAATACGGTTAAAAGGGCAATTTGTTATACACTAGCACACACAATCGCACACAGCATAATTGATTGTTTGTGCCTTTCTTATTAATGCATTTAAAATTGTGGATTTTTTTTTAGGATGAAGCAGAGCCTATTGAAGAGGATGTCCCTGTTAAGGCAGAGGAAACAGAGGAGAAGGAAGACGATGACGAAGCCAGGGCAGAGGCAACTTTCAGGTAGGATACCAGCAATGCCTTTATTGAATCAAACACAAGAATAGAAAGCATCAGTATTATTTGATATAAAACTTGTGAAAATATTCATATGTGCATTTAGATATCTCCTTTCCTACAATTTTAGTCTCATTAAGAAACTATGTATTATAGTACTGTCAGTTTTATTGAAATATAAAATACTAGCGGCTTCGCCCCTAGCCTCTAGGGGCTTTGCCCCAAGAGGTGATAAAAAAAAATTATGGCGAAAATCGTAAAGGACCATGGAAATCTCCTTCAAAAAAAAAAAATGGGGGGAGGGATTTTTTGGTTTTTGGGGGGTTGGAGGTGTCCCACCCCCCCAAGAAAATAGCTTAAAACCACCACAGGACCAATAGGTAGATACCCTGAAGAGTAGAATCCGATCGGTTCAGTGGTTACCAAGATCTTAAGGGACAGACAGACGGACAGACAGACATCGTTCTACTTTGTATTATAGATAAATAATCTTTTTATTTCAGGTTTAAAGTTGAAAACCTGAGCAAATTGCAGGATTCTGTGCTCTCCCCTCCCTGTATAATTAGAAACCTGCCATGGAAAATTATGATCATGCAAAGATCTTCACAGAATGGGGTAAGAAATTAAATTGAAAGAAATTAAAAGTTTAATATTTAATTAAGACATTTTTTTCTGTTTACATGCACATTGGCACAAGCAACAATCTGAATAACCATTCTCACAAACAGTTGCAGAGCTATTATCAAGTGTTTGTAATAGATCATTTAGCTTCTGATTTTCTGAATAAGAAGTTTTACGTTTGATTATATCTAATATACTGGTTGCTTTGTTGTTGTTGTGCTACTAATAGCCATAATTGTCTTTAATATCATTAACTTGTAATTTCTTTTTTATGAAACTACGTTTTAAGAACCTCTGTTTTTTTCAAACAAGTGTTTTAATTAATGAAAAGCAAATATCACTTCTCATAAATTATCTCCCCTATAAAAATTAATAATGACAGTGCTAAAAATTTCTTTTTTGACCAAGTATCCTTAATAGTAAGTCCTCTTTCTATATAGAATAAAAAACAACTTATGTAATTATAACTCCTATATTATTTATTACTTTAGGATCGAACCCAAAAAAGCTTGGGATATTTCCTGCAGTGTAACGGTGAGAGTGAGTCGAGCGCATGGTCCTGTAACGCCAGCGCAGAGCTCAGGATGTACAACCACAAGGACGACAATTATTTCAAGAGAAATATCGACCACATATTTTACTCAAAAGAGAATGATTGGGGATTTTCTATTTACATGGCGTGGAACGATGTGCTTGATCCGGATAGAGGCTTTATTAAGGTACAGTTATTTTTGTTGTGAATTTTAACCATAAAGAAAAATTATCATTTGCTATACAAAGTTTTTAAAGTTTTAAATAAATAAGAGGAGTTGGGTGTTTGTGTAGGGTCATGTCAAATATGTTATTATATTAGGGATTAGGCCAAATTGATAACCATTCGTGAATTTACCCCTTTACGACAACGATAAAAATGGTTTATTATCTTGTATGTATGTACTTAGGTATTAATCTTAATTATTGTATAGGATGATTCCGTGATATTTGAAGTAAAAGTGAATGCAGACGCTCCCCATGGCGTGTCATGGGACAGTAAGAAGCACACTGGGTATGTTGGTCTCAAGAACCAGGGCGCCACTTGTTATATGAACTCACTTCTTCAGGTAAGACCCAGCTTGTACCAACAACGACAAAGGGGGGGGGCGAAAGTGACACTTTTTGAAACCAAAACTAAAAGTCAAAGGAACTCAACTAAAAAAAAGTGTTACAGGTCTGACATTTTGCATGGCAGTTGCTTTATAGGGGTACAATATGGAACTGTGAAAAAACGGCGGCGCAACCGCCGAAAACCGCCGAGAAAAGGCAACAAAAATTACGGCGGGAAACGGCGGTTTTCGGCGGTTGCGCCGCCGTTTCTTCACAGTTCCATATTGTACCCCTATAAAGCAACTGCCATGCAAAATCTCAGACCTGTAACCCTTTTTTTAGTTCAGTTCCTTTGTTGACTCTTAGTTTTGGTTTCAAAAAGTGTCACTTTCGCCCCCCCCCCTTTGGGGAAATTCATGAAACCTATATGTGATTTTTAGCTGTTGTTGGTTGGAGGGGGTGGGTGGGCAACACATAGTAAATTGACAACCTTTTTTTATCTGCCCCCCAAATACTATTTTAGATCTATTTCGAATGTTGGCTATACTTTATTCCTGGTTAACACCTCAACTTTTTGGTTGAAAATATAATATTACATACACTATTCATACGATATAGATAAAGAGAATGTATTATAAAAGTATTACTGTAATAATGTCATAATAGCCACACTAAAGTCAACACGTTTAAAAATGGGCCATATAACGATGGCTAAATATCATTACTACGCCACAGGAATCTTCTACGTATGAACGGACCTAAGAAACAATCTAAATAGAGAAGTGCTTCGCCTATTTTAACTCCTAGTTAATATTAATCATGTAATTTTCTTTAGGTTTTATACTTTACAAATGTTTTGCGGAAAGCTGTGTACAAAATGCCAACAGAATCAGATGACAGCCAGAAATCTGTTGGTTTGGCTCTGCAGAGAGTTTTCTATGAATTACAAACTCTAGATAAACCCGTTGGCACCAAAAAGCTAACAAAGGAATGTACAAACGTTATATTTGAGATGAAATAATATCTTCTAATCCTTATATAAAAGTAAAAGGATGACCGTCTGTGTTTCGAACAATCTTGCCATCCGCGGAACCGATTATGGTTCCCCTTCTCATAGGCCCAAGGAAGATTAAAAACTAATTTGGGGAAAGGTACCACCACCCTCCCAAGAGAAATTGCCCCTAGAAAAAATTACCCAACCTACTCTTTCTTTTTAACTAAAACTAGGTGCGTAACCGGTGTTTCCTAATGGTGGACTTTTAAAACCATATGTCAGGTTTGTTCTAAGAAAATATAACGTTTGTATTTGAACAGAGTTTTGGTTGGGAGACCCTTGAAAGTTTCATGCAGCATGACGTACAGGTATGCATTCTCATCCTGAAATCTTAATTGATAATCCAAATTATTATTCACGAAATTACGAACCCCTACTGTAGAATGAAATTAAATGTTGCCATAGTTTTTAAGCCAACGAATGAGAAAAAGTGCATGGGAGATTAGTATAATGTTCCCTCCATCCCTGTTCTATTAGCACATAAGAACATGAATTGAGACGCAAGAGGATAATTTTATCTCTATGATGATGAGTATTTTAATTGTCAAGATAGTGATCCTTAAATATAAATACAAATTATGGTATATGTTGGTTATTTAATAGTTATTAATAAGCAAAATTATCTTTTAGCACGCCGTTTTCAGAAATAAAGATTGATAGCAAAAATAAAATTATAAGAATACCTATTAACAATAACAGTTAGGTACTCTAATTAGATTAAATATTTTTTACATTATTAGGAATTTCTACGAGTATTATTGGACAAGCTTGAGATGAAAATGAAGAAAACATGTGTTGAAGGAACCATTCCAAAGTAAGATTTATTCAAGCTTGTCCATAATATTATTTTGAATGTCTAGGGTGTTGTTTTTGCCGAATGCCAAACAGACATACTCAAATGATTAAATTAAAATATAATATATAGAGAGTGGGTTTGTTAAGAGATTGGGTAAAACCCAGTGATTTGTACATTTTGAAACATCACAGAAAGCTATATATATAGCATCCTATGAACATTTATTTATTGGGAAAAAATTTCATATATGCATGTTGGTGACACTAAAGTATTCTCGAAATCTGATTTCATTTAATTTTTGGTTGTAAACTTTTAAGATACCCCTTATCAAACTAACTTTATTGTGTTCGATAAAACATTTAATTTTTTATCTGTTTAGATTGTTTGAGGGTAAAATGTTGTCCTACATTCGGTGTAAGAATGTTGACTACAAATCTACCATGTCAGAAAGCTTCTACGACATCCAGTTGAACATCAAGGGAAAGAAGAGCATTGTCGAGTCTTTCCAGGATTACATACAGACAGAAACATTGGATGGTGATAATAAATATGATGCCGGCTCATTTGGTTTACAGGTGAAAATTTTACATTACAAATTAAACTGGAAAAAGATTTTGTTAACAAATTTTTAGATTTCTAAAAATTACCTAAATAGGACAAAAACTTATGTGCAAGATTTATTAGTTCATATTAATCTTTAGGACAACGTTTTAGAATACCTTCTCTCAAAATACACCATCAATCCAATCTTATTTGATTTGGCGTAATGAATGCACAAGAGACGTGTATTTAGATGGCATGCGTGCAAATTATTATCATAAGAATAGCTTTGCCATATGGATTATTTCAAATTACAAAAAATACTATAACAACGCGCAGTGTTATGTATTTAAAAGGGCAATAGATTGATCTATTTTAAAGATTTCCGAACTTTCCATTTTTAAATAAAGGCATAAAAGTCACCCATTTCCAATAGATATTAATTTTAGGAGGCTGAAAAGGGAATCCTGTTTGAAAACTTTCCTCCCGTACTCCACCTTCATCTGATGAGGTTCCAGTATGATCCTATCACAGAGAACCCGGTCAAGTTCAACGACAGGCAGGACTTCATCAAAATTAATTAAATATCTTTTTTATAAGTCTCTTTTTTAGGGTGTATATTTTTTTTATAATCAATCAATCAATTTCTTACCCCCATCCCGAACATTAAGTTTTTTTTCCAAAGTATGAAATGAACCTGACCAAGGTGAAACTTCCATGTAAACTGTTTACTTAAGAATACTTGGATAGCCAACCCTGATATAATCGATTTTCATGGTTTCTTCGAAAATTGGTTAAATTTAAAAAAAAAATTAACATTGTTAATTTCTCTAGATGATATTCTCTTGAAACATTAAATATTTATCTACTGTACATTTAGAAAATAATGAAATATTACAGTTACTCAAGAGTCCTTTCTAGTACATTATTTTTAAGTCAATAAAAATGTTTCTCTGAAATTCTAGAATTTACCAGAAATTGAAATGCAAAACATAAATAATTTTGTAGGATATGTTTTTCTTGGCATTCCATAAAGTTAAAATAAAAATATTACTTTGCTCCAAAACTTATTCTCCAGCTACGGGAATTACATTCTTTCTCATTAATTCTAGGTACACAAAACTTATTTTTTTTCCCTTTATAAATTTCAATTTACACAGGACACATTAGGGTTTCTTTTAACTAAGAGGTAAGAAGTACTATTTATGTACTCGAAAGATGTTAGAAAATAAAAAACTACTGTTTATGTTTGATATACATTCATTCTTATTTATTATTTATACAAATTTTTCTCTCCTCTCACTTGCATCCTACATTTAAAGATCAAGTACTAGATGAATTTTAGATTTATACGTACTAGGTACTTGGAGTTCTTTTTAAAAATGAACTATTAATTTGATGTTATGAAATAAAAAGAATTGAATTTTGATGAAATGATGTCATTAGATGCGAGTTTCCCGAACTCTTGGATCTGAATGAATTTATCCAGGACAAGCCAGGTGCCAACAAGGACGATATGAAATACAAGCTCCACGCTGTCCTTGTTCACAGCGGAGACAACCACGGGGGCCACTATGTGGTCTTCATCAACCCTCTCGGTGACGGCAAGTGGTGCAAGTTTGATGACGATGTTGTCAGCCGGTGTACAAAGAAAGAGGCCATAGAACAGAATTTCGGCGGCGATGGTGATGACACAACTGCTGTGCGACACTGCACCAATGCCTACATGTTGGTGTACATCCAGCAGACACGACTCACAGAGATCCTTTCCTCCGTGGGCGAAGAAGACATTCCGGAGGCATTGAGCAACAGGCTACAGGAGGAGAAAAAACTGGAGGGGATCAAGAGGAAAGAAAAGGCAGAAGCCTATCTGTACATGAATGTGAAAATAATTCTTGAGGATTCATTCTACGGCCACCAGGGCAACGATTTGTTTGAAATTGAGGGAGCTAACATGCTGGAGTTTAGGGTGAAAAAGAGTTCTACTCTGAAAGAATTTATGGCCATGATGTCAGAGGAGATGAAATTCCCTGTGGAACGGATGAGACCCTGGCCCCTGAACAGCCGGACCAACAACACGCTGCGTCCCTCACTCACAGAGATTGAGGATGGAAACAAGGCCATGTCTGAGGTTGCAGAAAACCAGGTGATTTTATTTATGAAAGTTTTATAGAAAGGGAAACGAAATTTGAGGAGTCATAGTAAAATAGTGTAAATAGTACATTTTAATTTTTAACTTTTTGCATCTTATTAATTGAATTGAGATCAAAACAAATAACGATAAAATACAATATTATAATGGTCTAAAAAATGATTTATTCCTTTAAGCTTCCTAATACTTGTTAAGGAGAACTTTTAGCTTTCTAGTGTGATTCTAAACAGTAGGAAAACAATATTTTATTTTAACTCTTCATAGTTGGTTTTCCCTGTTTTAAATGTTCTATTACATACAAACAAATTAAATTGTGTTCTATTAAAGTAAGAATGCTAATTGACCGTAACATAAATATTAGAGCCGATAACATGTGTCTATAATGTTTATAAAATATTTTGTAAAGCTTAGATCAATCTGATACAAAAGTAACAGAATGTCTGTCTGTAGCTTAGGTTTCCGCTAACAGATGGACCGATATGGTTCTCTTTTTACATTGAAGCTTCTTTTAGGCCCAGAAAAGGATTAAAAATATTTTAGGGGAGGTTACCTTTAAACTCCCAAAAATTCACCCCCCCCCCCCCCATAAAAAATACCCTCTCCTTCCCTCTATAAATTTGATTAATTTAAAGTACTAAAATTTAAAGTTGTACCAATCATTATTTGTTGAACTGTTGTACATTTTTCAGACCCAGTGGATAATCTATCTGGAAATGATGACCCCTGAGCAGCCAGGACCCAGCCTACCAACTTTTGATAAAGACAAGGATGTCATGCTTTTCTTTAAATATTATGATCCTGCTATGAAGAAAGTAAGTGCTTCCTATCCTTATAATAAAGTAAAGGTATCTCTGCATGTCTGTATGTAAGAATTTCGCTGTCGCTGATATGGTTCTCCTTTGCTGAGTAACTTCTCATAGGTCCTGGGAAGGTTTATAACTATTTTGAGGGAGAGAAACATATCAAGAAAGTATAATTTGTTGTTTACTTATAACGGAAAAGAGTAAATTTTTCGCTCGTCTCTTGTCTTGAATCTCATTTATGTAAAGAAGACACAAGAATATATATTTAAATGTTATTATATTTAGTTACACTACATGGGACACCTGTACTTGTCAATATCCACCAAACTGTCATCTATCCTGCCTAAACTCTGCCAGATGGCAAATATTCCTACTAATTCAAAGTAAGTTTTATTTTTAGTAATTCTTGGCTGGAAAATTTACCTACTCGACTATTTCAAATTGTCTTAATTTGGCGAGGAAAAGGAAAAAAACTGCAATGCCAAAGGGGACTATCCACGAACGAGAGCACATGATTCTAAGTACCTTCCAGCATTGATCCTAAGTATTTTCTTTCAGAATATAATTGGTCACCATATCATTAATGTATTGACGAGAAAATTTATGTTTCACCATATTTTTTTTAGGTATTTTAATTGATTTTGAAAACTTTTATGAAGCTCATTCTTTTGATAAAATGGATATTTGATGATACTTATGTGAATACTCGTGTTATATAGATTGTAAATTAATCCATACTAGCATAAATTTAAACATACATATGATATATAGTAAATGTGCTTTTAACTTTTTTTTAATTTTTATCATTTGACAACATGGACAATTAAAGACACCCCGAACTCAACAAAATGTTTGATAGAATTTTGACTAAAAAACCTGAACATTTTTTTACTTTTCTTCAACTTGAAGTGGTGAAACATAAATTTTCTCGCCAATATATTAATTATTAGTGGTGACCTATTATATTCTGAAAGAAAATACTTAGGATCAATGCTGGAAGGTACTTAGAATCACGTGCTCTTGTTCGTGGATAGTCCTCTTTAACGTTCTAATCCTGTTTTACAAGTCTAAACACATACAGTAGACTACAGTAGTTAATGAGATAACTTTCTAATATATTGCAATATTAATATATCTTAATGTCCATTCGTGTGATACTTTAAAAAGATTTCTTATATGATTTCTTGCACCATGACTTTGATGCTATACAAATATCGAAAACTTAATAAGAAACCTTCAAAATACTTCTTATAAAATCTTTTAAGGAGTAGGTAAGTATTCGGTAACTTTCCATTTTTATTCATTTGTGAAACCATATGATACTAACCTTTAATATTTTAAAGATCTCCCATCAGTTAATTTCAATTTTTGTATTTTTATTTATATCCTAATACGTATTATTTTATAGTATGTATTAGCAAAAAATATCTAGCGTCAACCACACGTCCATTAGATATATTCTATGAAGAGTAGAACCCAATCGGTTCAGCGGTTACCGCTAAATTAAGCTTCAAACAGACAGACGACGTTCTACTTTGTATTATAGACTAGTACCTAGCATATTGGGGCTCTGTTTTCATAGAGGAATAGAGGGCATAGAAGAATAGCTTAAAACCATCCTCAGTCTTCAAAATCTGAAAACAAAATATCCTACAACCATCACAGAACCTATGTGAAGCTTCCCTAAGATAGGGAACCAAATCGGTTCAGTAGTTAATCAGATCTTAGCCTCAGACAAAAAAAAACTTTCTACTTTAGGTATATTTTAGATAAAATCTAAGAAATTTGAAATAATTTTTGTTTTAGACTTCTGTTATGGGAGGAGATAAAGCCAAATTTCACTGAACAGATTAATGATGTAGAACAGCCTTTAGAACATATCCTTGAAGAGGTATATACAGTAGGATATATAAGTTGGAAGGAATTTTAATGTTAGGGGGAGATTTGAAAACTGCATCAAATTTTAAGGATTTTTTTTATAAAATTCGTTTTTTGTATAATACTTTATCTAACAGCGGAAATACAATTTAAGTTAATTAATTTTGACATCTGTGATTGATGAATTGAAAACTATCTGCGCTCTTATTGGAGAAGCTTCAGTGTCGTACATCATTCACCCAATCAGAGCGCAGGTAGTTTCTAATCCACTTATCCTATTGGTCAAAATTAATTATCTTAAATTGTATTTCCGCTTTTAGATAAGGAATTATACAAAAAAACGAATTTTTATAAAAAAAAATCCTTAAAATTTGATGCAGATTTTAAATCTTCCCCTAACATTAAAATTCCTTCCAACTTGTATATCCTAATATACAGTTATTGAGATATTAAACATTATATTTTGAAGTGTACGTAATTTTAGTTTTGGAGGACTAAAATTCTTTTCATCTTTAAAATTTATATTTTTGTTTGTCTTTTGGGATTGTATGGCTATTGGCTAAGGAATATTTCTTTATCGCATCGTATTATAGACAGCTTTCCGCTGGTTGTAAAAAAAGAATTATTAAAAAATATTATTTTATTATTTGTGGAAAATTGTCTATAATGCGATGTGATACTTAAAAATCATTATTTAAGCGGATATTAATCTGCTTTGATGCCATGCTGGAACAAAGATTTATGCTTTGTTAACTTTTCCAGTATGGATTCGAAACTAATAGGTAAATATCCCCTGGATTAGAACCGGTTCTCAGCTATTCTGAAAAATAATGTGTAGCATCGTATGACCAACTTTTCCACAAATATTAAGATAAAAATCATTAAATTAATACCCCAAGCGGCTGTAGGCCCGGGCTAATAAAACTGATTTTAGTCCTCTAATTTTTTTTCTTCGCGGAAAGCTGTCTAAAATACGATGCGATGAATAACTAATGTTGATTATTTTAGTTGATGGACGGGGATATAATAGTATATCAGTTAGATGTACCACAACCAAATGATTATGAACTGCCAACAGCTAAAGAGTATTTTAAGGATCTTTTCTACAAGGTAAGAAATGAATTCTTATTCACATGTTCCAGATATATCCAGCGGTTTCCTTCAAAGTATCTTGTCCAGCTCAGGAACAAATGGGGTGGGAGGTGGAATTAGTTTTGTTGTGTGTTTGTTAGCTATGTAAGTTCTGTAAATATGGTACAGGATATCCCCGCAGGGTTATGCATAGAAAACATTGCCCCTCCTCACCCCTTGATTTCAATCTTGTGAATTGTTTTCTGTGCCCGATAGGCACTTTCAACCATATGATTGTGTCGTAACAAAACTTAAAAATTTTAACAATTAATGTTTGAAGAGAGGGCAAGGTATATAATATGGTTGCGAACTTTAAATACGGGAAATTACATTATCCTTATTGATAAGAAACGTTGAAAATCTTGTAACATATTAGTATATATATTTCAAAGAATTTTAAAAAAATAGGATGTTTTCCAGGGATCTAATGGGATAAGCCAATGGCCGATAAATTAATGTACATCCTTAAAGCCCCCCTTCTGTACATTACAATTAGTGGTTAAAACGTTAAGACACTCAACTTAATAAACCTTCAATAAAATTTTATAAGTCTCCGAAGCTGTTAAGCCAACGAATAAGAATAAGTTTTTATAAAATTTTGGGGACTAGTGAAATAAACATCCCATTGCCCCCCCCCCCCTCACTGGATGTTTTCAATTCACATTTATATCTTTTTATCACATGTTTGATATACTAGACGGTTTTTGCTGCAAACTTTTACGTTGATTGAAGCTTAAACCATTCCTAATTTCCTTCGCTAAGACTACATGCAAAAACAAATGAATTTGGTATTTAAAAATTTAGAATTTCACAAAAGAAAAAACAAAATATTAAATGTTGAAAAGAACATTTGATCTGAAATATAAAATTCTAATTCTATTTAATCTTGTGTAAAACTTACAATAAGAAAATATATTCCTCGTTTCTCAATTTAAAAAGTCTTGAAAGTTTAAATTGAAGGAAAATTTCTTCGACTGCTTTAATAATTGAGTTAAATCCCATTTGTCTGTTGATGGGATAGGAATTATCAGGAATTAAGTGATAAGAAATTCGACAATTTCTTGATTCTTTATCAACATTCATTCTGTTTATTTTAAGAAAAAAATACAAAAATTATGCCTTGCTTCAGAAAAGTGCAAGATATTGATATTTATCATAATTTTGCCACAAAAAATGTTTTTAAAAAGCGTTTCAAAGTGTTGTAAAAAATAAAAAGTACATTAGTTTAGATTGCTAGAAATTTGCCCTGGTTCTTATTTTTACACTTTGACTTTACTTAAACCTCTTGTATAAAGTTTGTATAATCACGTAAATTTCTACGAATTTATTGCAGGGCTTGAAAGCCGTGTGTTAGCCACCTGTAAGCCTTAGGGAAATCAACCCTTTACAATTTTAAAAATCAGCTAGAAGTTTAAAGCTGACCCAAATATGGCAATCTATCTTTTAAAAATAATTCGAAGCATTAAAACGGGTTTAAATGCATCGTCGCGGGCTTCGTCGAGACTGCCGGGCCCTGATCTAATGAAACTTCTAGACATTATTTAAAGTTTCAAGAATATGATTTAATGTTAGTAAACAATCCTTTTATTTCTGGAATTTTAAAGGGAGAAAGAGATGTGCTGAAAATGGATTGCCTATTTCTTCCCTAATTTCCAAAGTTGTACAGCAGATAACCCAATTATTACAAACGCTATTTTCAGCTACTCCGGTCAAAGGGAAAAGCGATAAAAACGCAGATAACCCAATTATTACAAACTCTATTTTCAGCTACTCCGGTCAAAGGGAAAAGCGATTAAAACGATTTATACATTAAAAATTTTAATTTTTAAATTATAAATTTTTTTGGAAGTTGAAGCTTTTTTAGCTAGTAGTAAGTATTGAGATAGGACGCGGAAGCAAGGTACACTTTCGGAAACTAAAATTCAGTACATCGAGAAAGATGGTCGAAGGTGGGGATAGGACAATAGAAGATTAATTAAATCTCTCAGCCATCATGTGTAAATTGCCTTCGGTAAAAGATAAATAATGGGGATAGAAAGGGTTGTAAATTATTTTAACCGTCATTATCCTCTCCCTCCCTGAGTTGCGAGATACTCAGAACTGATGATTCTTAGGGTTGAAGAAGAGGGGGGGGGGGGGGGTGAAGGGGGATGATTTTAAAAAGGGGTTAGTAAAAGAACTAGAGCAACAGAATTATATTTTCTTTCCAAACTTCTTTCTTTTTCTGCAGTGAGTTGTAAAAGAAAAAAAAATAGTTTTACAAGATACCATTAATTTTATATCAAGGTTTTACAATTCTGTTAAGTGTTTCATTCAAATCTGCACCATTGGAAAAGAATTTGCATCATAGAATGAAAACATTATTTTCAGTCTTAATTGAAAAAGATATTCTTAGACTAGTTTCGAGCGAAAATTAGTGGGTATTTTGTTTCTCAGTTTTAGTTCAATTGAGCTAAATTTACGATAAAGAACTAAGCATGAAAATTTTAAAAAATATACCCAAGGATTTTTATATAAAGTATCATAATTTGAAATTAAATGCTTAAACAAAAAAGCAAACGTTTATGTTCATATGTCATAATTACCAAAAGGTATGATAATAATAAATCATTGAATAGTGTGATAAATGTACATCTGTGTTTTTAGCATATTTTTGTTGTCATATTTTAAATACACTTTTAACTCAAATAAAAAACATTCTATAATATTTAGACAAAAATCCCTTGTAATTTTTTATAAAACCGTGGTGGAAC
Organism: Acartia tonsa; assembly: GCF_053477335.1. Classification (NCBI taxonomy): domain Eukaryota; kingdom Metazoa; phylum Arthropoda; class Copepoda; order Calanoida; family Acartiidae; genus Acartia; species Acartia tonsa. The sequence goes on from NC_137261.1 coordinate 26,803,251, forward strand.
TATTTTTTTTCTTTAACAGAAATCTTGTAAAGTTTTAAATAGTAAATAAATATTTTTAAATTGATAGTAAGGATTTTCAAACAAAGGCTAATAACTAATATTTCTTTTTTAGGTGGAAGTAAATTTTTGTGATAAGAACAAACCTTTGGATCCTGGGTTTACATTAGAACTATCACAGAGAATGAATTACGACACGGTAAGATTATTTATATTTTGAATTATTTTAAGGTTTATTTGTTAAGTTCAGCCCCTAATACCCCTTTTCTCTCTGACAATACATCGTTGTAAATCTAACTAAATTGTACCATTTATTAAGTGATTGAGTATATAGAATATGATAATGATTTCAAAATAAGAGTGGAAGGGTATACCTGTGTTCGCTTGTAAATTTAAGGGAACTAGCGATGTGTAATCTTAAAATGATGAGCTTCTTATGATCAATATAACGTCTATCTACTTTGCCTCTCACCTTATGCGTCTGGTTTTTTTTGTTGTTATTATTAGATAACGAAAAAGATTGGAATTTCTTCTATCCAATCTATTCTTCAATTCTTTGTCCGTCCTTATGTTTGTCTGTACTTGTTTTTTAGTTTTACTTTACTCATGGAAATTGTCATTCTTGATAATAAATCTATAAATATAGATGTGTAACCATACAACTTCCTGGATCCCCCTGTTGGGGACCTTTTTTGTCTGCTATCAAACTGCTTTCTGCTCTTTTGTAGTACCTTACCTGTGTTAATATGCCCGACGCTATTGGTTGATTTTCAAAGACCCAATTGAAAATCCACACAGGGTTCACGGGGTGGGGATATACAATTATTTAACCCCTTTCTCCTTTATTGTTTTACTTCTAATTTCTTAACATATGCGCCTTTTGTAATGTAGACAGTTTAATGTACCTCCAACTAATATTAATCTTTTGTAAAATGAAATATTAGGTATAAATTTTGTTTGTGTAGTCGCTGGCTTGCATACATATTATATATAACATGTTTTGCCAAAATTGTTTTAATATTCTTAGGATCAAGAGATAAATATTTAAGCTAAAATTTTACAATTGAATAATAGATTACCTACCTGACTTTTTCAAACCCGATTATTTGTGCTAGGTGTTAGTAATGGATATAGAATATACGTGGATATTATGACGGGGGGTAAATTAGGTTGTTATTAAGGAACTCATATATTGGTCAGTTAGTTCATTCAACAGGAGGTGAGGGGATGGTGTAAAGTGGTTGGAATGTGAAAATATGATGTAACATCAAAATGATAATATATCCATTTTGTCACTAGGTTAAATTCAGATAACTTCCCTCATCCCACATATTAAATGTAACATTGAACAGTTTGAAATTATTAGGAAGGGGTAGTACAATTGCAAATAAATTATTCTTTCTAAGGATGTCTTAACAAATTCTGGGGTTCCTCAAAATTTTGGAAGTACATTATATTTCTCCCCAACCATTGAAACCTCTTATTTTACCTCTTTTCCTCTTCAAATAAAATGCTTTGACTTTCAATCTACTAAGCAAGAATTTTACACCATAATTGTAACATGGTGCTTAAATTAAAAATAAGTAATAATGATAATAAAATATGGTTTGCTATCTTTAAACATCTTTTCTACATGGGGGTAATTAACTGTTTTTTAATCCTTTCTGTGTTATTAAATACATTTATATAATTCCCTTATTATTACATTATAACACACATTAAAACTTGAAATAACCAACGCATTGTATAATTTTGGTTTTCGTCCTCAAACTTTGTAAATATTACCAACATAGAAAAGGGGAGATGTGCCATAAATTCCGCAATAATTGCCAGTATATTTTCAACCATTTGAAATATATTTAAAAAAGAGGTTTCATGGTTTCAATGATGAAGATGAGTGTATACAAAATGTATCTCACCCGCTCGTCGTCGGGGAGGTGTAGGTTCGAATCTTGGCCTGACACCGCATCATAACTAAAGACGTTAAAAATCGTTCTTACTGCTACTATGTCAGGTGCGCGAGAAAAATAGTTAGAGTAGGGGGGAATGCCTTGGCCCATAAAAATGGCGCAACTCATTACCATGCACAGTTAGGACTTCTCAGACAAAGGTCGTGCAATCAAAGGGTTTTTTTTCTGTTGGATGTTACTCAACCTAATTCTCTTTTGTGTTAGATTTTTCATAATGGTTAGCTATTTACAATGCGGTAAAATATGCTTCACAAAAAATTATGTTTAACCAAAAAGAGGAATTTAGTAAAATTTGCATAAACCACATATTAAACTTGAAACGTAACTTGATCGAATTATTATTTTTAGAATTTTATTTTATATTTTACAAGTAATCAAAGATCTTGAAAAATGTTCTTAAACATTTATGAATCATAGTGGCAATTTATTTTCTATTATTTTATGTCGTGTGAAATAATATGATAGTAAACAATACCTACATCTCTTTTAATTTTATTTGTAAGTTATTTATGAGCCTTTCTTCCCTTATTTGTTTCTTATACTTTTTTTTGTAGATGAATACCATTCCAAGTATCTAAACTAACCCTGTCCCCGCCATAAGCCCCCTTCCCTTATCCTCCAGTTGACGACCCCGGACACGAAAATAGATTACGATCAGCCAACATAACAACCAATGACATTATCTAATAATGTTATTTTTTTAGTTGGCGAAGAGAGTTGCAGCGTATCTAAACACAGACCCATGTCTCCTTCAGTTCTTTAAAACCATTAGCTACAGAGATGGACCTGGACAGCCCCTCAGGTAATATAAAACCATTAGCTACAGAGATGGACCTGGACAGCCCCTCAGGTAATATAAAATTATTAGCTACAGAGATGGACCTAGACAGCCCCTCAGGTAATAATCAAAACAAAACATTCATTTAAAAAACGACCAAGCTAATATTACTTGATTCACTTCCAGGGGTCGGCACAAGATTCATTTTTTCCCCTGCTGCAAAATATTTCATTTTTATCCCTTCGTAGGTTTTTCACCTAATGCAAGGAGGGGAAAAATGATTTAATTTTAGTACCCTTAATTTTATTCATTTTCCCCCTCTCAAATATTTTTCTTGTTTCTTTCTCCACCTCCCCCCCCCCCCCCCACCCAAGGAGGTTAAAAAATGGAAAAAATGTTTTCAGGCCTGCTTATTTTTTCATTCCCCACCCCTCTTTAGTAGGGTATTCCATGCCGAATATACACCCCTGTTTACTTCTACAAGAGACAAATTGAAATTAAAATGAATGCTAAAATCATGACGTTTAATAGCGTATTATTTTTAAAAACTTTAAAATAAAATTAGGGAAAAATAGTTGTCTTAATATTGTCTTTTATTTAGATGCAACTTTGAGGGAACTTTGAAAGATATCATACAGTTTGTGAGACCCAAACAGGTAATACAAACTAACTTTCTTACAAGGTAGCGAGGCTACTCTGTAATCTTTGCATGTCTGTACTTTTTTATACATTAGATAATCATTTGTTGCGCCCCTAGACTATAGGGTAGTCAGAGGAATGTAAGAAAAAGTAATCAATACAGTTCTGAACTTTAGCTTTAGACAAAAAAACTTTCTTACAAGGTAGCGAAGCTACTCTGTAATCTTTGCATGTCTATACGTTTTTATACATTAGATAATCATTTGCTTCGCCCCTAAACCTTATAGGAGGGCGAGGATGGTATAAAAAAGTAATCAATACTTTAGCTTTAGACAAAAAAAAACTTGCTTTTTTAAATTATAGGATCTCAGTATTTTTTGTTTTGTTTTAGTAAATATTTAATACATAACAAAATACTGACTACCTATTGATTATGGTTTAATAGGTACTCCAGTCTATATTTTTTTTATCTTTCGTTCGTTAGATACTGTTGGATTAACTCATACTTATTCTTCCACCAGAACAATAAGTTCATTCAACCCATAACCATTTTTGAACCTCATTTAAATTGGGTATTTACTATTTAGTTTCTGTATGATGTATTTATATGATGTAAGAATAGTGTACAATCAGTACTATAGATATCTATTAGTGAGCTAGAGAATAATTATAATATTATGTGTATAACTAGGTGAGAAGAGTGTACTATCAGTACTATAGATATCTATTAGTGAGCTAGAGAATAATTATAAATATTATGTGTATAACTAGGTGAGAAGAGTGTACTATCAGCACCTGCAGATATCTATTAGTGAGCTAGAGAATAAGAAACAGTTTAAGTGTATCTGGATCTCAAGTAATCTGAAGGAGGAGAAGGAGATTGTACTCTATCCAAACAGGTAAAGCTAAACAGGATAGATTTTAGGTTGTTTAATGACAAAAAAATGGCCTCAAGACTGACTCAATAGGGCTTTGATGTTTAGTCAAAGGGGTAGTTGCACTAAGTACATTTAAACTTCTGTACAATAGTTTAAACTACACCTATAGGACATATAATTATAGTTTTAAAAATATTAAGACTTGAAAATCGTATTCTTGTGATATATGCAATTTATGTAACTAGCTTTTTTTTTTAAAAACAGCATGACGACTAATCAAGTGATTTCTAATTGTTTGTTATTTATTGTAAAAACAAAATCATATATGTTTGATGGTATAATTGTAACTTATGCTAGTAATCATTTTTCTGAAATGCACTTCATGCAAATATCCCTTTACATTCAATTTCAAGACACCAATCATAATTCGGTAGTTACTGCACTTGAATTTGTTTGGTTTTAAATGTATTTTCAATAAAAACATAGACCTCAATATGTATGTACTTTCATTTTTTCGTTCTACTACATTTATTCCAGATAAATTTAAATATGTGCATACTTTAATGTATTTTCTAGGTTCAATCTTCAAAAATATTTTTTTTACCAAATTCACCATGTCTTTTATGGCAAATTGATAAATTGACACACAAAGACACACAGTTACATCTGTTTTTAACATGTCCTAAATTGTTCATTTGGTTTAGTTTAGTTGAGGCTAACTTTCACAGCTCTTTTATACCTTTCAACCCCAATTAAATTATCCACCCCCATATCATCTCTTCCTCCCCTTATACCATTGGCCATGGTCAAGTATTAGGAAATAGAAAGCTTAAAGATATATATTAAATGTATAATAAAAAGGATAATATCAATTAATGATATTAAAACCTCAGCTCAAATTATTTCTTAAGATTATAGGGAAAAGTATCTTTTTTAAAAGTTAAACTGTTTTCACGGTTCTACTATTTTTCCTTTAGAATTTTAGTTCTTTTTTTACCCCTTCCTTTTCTCTTTTTCAGCCATCTCCTTTGAACCTAGTGCATGAAAAGTGCACGACGACTAAAATACACACCACACATTATACAAACTTTACTATAAGTGGTATTTCAACTGGCCAAAATGTCTAGCAACCAAGAATGATAATATTCACAAAGCAGAGCTCTAAATACTTCATATCATATGTAAGAATTCAAATCATTTTTCGGAGAGGACAAAAATAGGAGCGTCTAAAATATTAAGTTAATTAAGTATTTCTATACAGGTTATTTTAGGTTAAGATATGAATTTACAAATAAGCTCCCCATAGTGGTTAGTCATTTAAAAAACCTATAAGGTATGGTTTGAGTGTCCACTTCGACGTTTGTCACTTACACAATGAAAGTTATTCAGTTTAAGATATTTGAATCCCTAAAGTCTTACCTATTAAAAACAACTACAAAAAAAATTAAATTGACGCACAGACCTCTAATTTTGAAATGCCTCGATTTTAATTTGTTTTTGCATGTTTTCCAGATGAATTTAATTTAATTTTTGGGTTAGCAACATTTTGCGTGGAGAGACTAGATATTAAAAATGCATATTACGGATTTACATAAATGTTTTTATCTAAAATTTGGCAAGGGAAATACTATTCTGAAAAATAAATGTTTCTTAGCTATCAATTAAGGAGTAAGAAGCATAACAGCTCACCTGTGTTATAAGTAGGGATGGCAATCCGGGATCCGGAATCCGCCCAATTTTTGGGCTAATTTTGGAATCCGAATACGGAATCCGTTTTTTAATAGCGGATTCCAGATTCTGAATTGGTAGGCTAAAATTAGCGTCTTGAGTTTTTTCTTTCAACTGCCTCTTTTTTAAGGCAAAGATTATTATCATTACATATAAAATCTTTTAAAATCTGGTTCGATTATCGAAAATGAATTATAGAGAACACCAAGAACATTAATTTTTAGGACATATGTAGCAATTAATTTTTATAATTTTTTTTAAAAATCCTTTTAAAATACTGCTAGAATCCGGAATCCGCCAAAAATAAGAATCCGGAATCTGAGTCCGGCCAAAAAATTTAACGGATTGCCATCACTAGTTCTAAGATAGAGAATTTCGGCAACATTAGTTAACTAAAAACAAGGGCGGTTTGGGGATTTTTCGTTTGTTTATTATTTTAGGTCAGGTTAGGCCACCGAAGGTACCAACCCCCAGGGGTTATGCATAAAAAACTGTCCTATATTTAACTTTATTTTTTTTTAAAGAAAAGGGGTTAGTGCTTAAACAGTCACTTATGGAAAAGCACCGTTGCAGCTATATTTCGCTGTGTTTTTCATTTCAAATCAATTCTACTTATACTTATTATTTTCAAATTGTTTTGCACAATTTTTGTCTTTTTCCTAAATGGAATTTTACCTAGGATAAAAATACAAAGAAATTTAAATTTTCAAGGTTAAGAGTTTTAGAGATTATTGTTTCAATCCTTATATAAACAAGTAACAAGATCACTGTGTGTGTGTTTGTCTGTCTGTCTGTACCGAAGGATCTCTAACCACTGCTGAACCGATATTATTCTCCTTCACATTTTAGCTTCTCAAAGGTACTGGAAAGGTTTATAAAGGGGGAAGGGTACCACCAACCTTCCCAAGAAAAAGCTCTCCCCCCCCGCACACACTGAATGTTTTTTTATTTATTTACACGAAAGACTAAAAACTAATCTCCTTATTTTTTTTTTTTAGAAATGCAATAGTGTCCGACCTGTACGAGGAGGCCCGCAGGTGTGCTCAGATCCAGCTGGACCCCAACGGGTCTGGCAGGCTCCGGCTGATAGAGATTGTCAGTTACAAGATTCATAATATTGTGTCGCCTGAGATGGCGGTGGAGACACTTCTTCAACAGGCCATGGTAAGCTTTTAGTTTTAGGAACGCTGCTTCTCTATAATTAGGGCGGTAGAGTTCCTGCACCCATGAACTGCACCTAGCACATGCAGACGACCTAATCAAATGGATGAATAATATACGTGGACATTATGATAGGGGGGAAAATTGTCGTCAATTTAGGTTGTTATTTCCCCTTACTTTCATTGGTCAATTGTGTTAATCCAGTAAGAGGGGAGGGGATGGAGATCGTTATTTTTGCCCGTTTACTAATGATTATATATAAGGAATTTACTAAATAAAATGAATAATTTTGTATCTGTTATTATTAGGTATGATTTTTTGTTTATAGAGCATTTTTTTAGAATTTAAATTGTATCTGAAAACTCACACATTTTTTTGGGAATCTTAACTTTCGTACTTTTTATTTCTGTCAATTGTTATGCTGAATATGCACTATAAAACATAATTCTTATGCAGAATTTATTTAATTAAATTACATCAATTTCTCTTACAGTTAAATTCGTATTTCCACAAATTCCCCTTTTTTTCCAGTGAAGCTTTATGTCAAAAGTTTAAAAACATTAGGAAAAACATAATAAAGGTTAATATTGTTATCCTTAGAAGTTTTATTTAAAGAACTAGAATTGAATTAACTACGCTTTTGGACATTTGATTATTAATAATAGTCAAAATAAACCTTTCCAATTTCTATAGTACAAAGGTCCTAAATCCTATTGGTCTAAGTAGGCATGGTGCTTGTTATTGCATGGCGAGTAAGAATAATTGCAGGGTGGCTACTATGTTCGGATTGTCCAGATTTAATCCGTACATTTTGGACCATGTGTGTGGATGGAATTTGAACCGCATATAGGGCCAAAAAAATGCGGATTTGAACTGCATATTGGGGCCAAAAATTAAATTTGGTCTATAAATTTACTGATTTCTTCCGTACATAAATGCCAAAAATGTGCGGGTTTGATCACAACATTAGGACTAGTATTTATTTAAATGTGCGGATTTTTAAAATTTATGATGCGGACCTGATATTAGCATGTACGGATTTCCGCAGATTTCTTAAAATAATCTTTGTAGCCACCCTGTAATTGTGGATATTCATAGAGTACATGATAAGAATATAACAGTACAATGCATTTTATGGGATACTCTCGTACTTCAGCGTTTAAACTGCATTATTTATTTTCTCATCAAATTTTAAATATTTAAGTTTACAAAAATTTCCAATTGAAATACAATTTATTAATTAAAATGATGATTCGCAAAATCATTGAACTAATAAATCTATAGTTTAGATGTATAACCAGACAACTACCTGGATTCCCTTGTTGGGAACCTTTTTTAGCTGCTAGCGAATTGCTTTCTGCTATTTTGTAGCGACTTGGCTGTTTTAATATTCCCGATGCTATTGGTTGATTTTCAATAACTCAATTGAAAGTCGGGAAGTGAACATACAGTTATTAACCCATTTCCCTTTCTAATGCTTTATTTTTATAATGAACTAATAAAATTAAAAGTAAATCTACGATTAATTTGAAATTAAGGACTTGTTTGAAAATAAAAAGGATTTTTAACATCACTCTTTGAACTGTTAAAACTAAAAAATAAATCTAAGATGTTCTTTTAACTTTATAGAGTTGACATATACTGAATATTGTTAAATTTTGATTCTTAACAATGTTAAATGAACCAATATATATTGTGGAAGTAAAGTTAGAATATTGGCCAGGGAAGCTGGGATCAGTCAGTGAAGGATAAATGGGTATATTCTATAGTAAACTCTTAATTTCTGTAATAACTCTTTATTGTTTAAATTAAGGTGTTTTTTAATCCTAATGAAAATACTGGCGATTCCTCTTAAAACAAATATTGACCAAAACGAATTTTGTTTATAACTACCTACGTATTTTGATGTTGATTTAGGTAAGGTTAGTGCAAGAAAATATAAGTAGATCCCCGCAGGGTCTAAAAACATGCTTTCTCTCAAATAAAAATAAGGTTAAATGGTTTTTAATGGTTAAAGAATAGGTCTGAGTAAAGTAAAGGCTTAGTTCAAAATACCCCTGAGAAAACGCCCACTATTTTGAAAAAAAACCTTAGTTTAGATATAAGAAGAATCAATAACAATTTCTCCATTTTAGTCTGCCTCCAACAAGAGTTTCCGACTGGAGGAGATCCCTGTTGATGAGCTGGAGATCCAGGAGGGAGATTATCTCCTTCCCGTGGCCCACTTCTCCAAGGAGGTCTACACAACATTCGGCTCTCCTTTCATGATCAAAATTAAAAAGGTAAGTGTTGAAAATAAGTTTTTCATTTGAGTATTGCAGGTGCATGTAGATTTTTTTATAAAAGTTTTAGCACTAGCGATTTTCACTGAAAAATAAAACCATTTTTTTGTTTTAACATTCATGGAAAGTTACCTGTAATATGATGCAGGATTTTTCAGTATGGCTGAGAACCAGTTCTATTAGGGATGGGAATCCGTCGAATTTTTGGGCCGGATTCGGATTCCGGATTCTGAAGGAATCCGTCAAAAAAAGTGACGGATTCTTGCGGATTCCGGATTCTTATTTTTGGCGGATTCCGGATTCGGATTCCGGATTCTAGCAGTATTTTAAAAGGCCGTCTGTCACAGAGGGATAGCTTTTTTCGTTAATTTATCACTATGTTACTTGGTTGAAGCCTTGATTTGTTTAAAGTGTTGACTTCCAGCATAACTAAAACATTTACATCACATTAGTAATTATTAAAATTTGTTATGTAGAAAAAAATTTAAGTGCTACGTATGTCCTAAAAATGTGCTTGGTATTTTCTAACCTATTTAAATTAAATTTAGCCTACCAATTTAGAATCCGGAATCCGCTATAAAAAACGGATTCCGGATCCGGATTCGGATTCCAAAATTGGCCGAAAATTGGGCGGATTCCGGATTCGGATTCCGGATCCGGATTCCCATCACTAAGTTCTATTCCAGCGTATTAGGTTTCGAATCCACAATGGAAAAAAGTATAAAAACTGGTTTAAATTGGTAGCTTAAGCGGGGCTGCATCTACTTTACTAGGTACCTAATTTATATTATTATTTCAGGATGACACAATGGAAAGTGTAAGAGCCAGGTTACAGGAAAGACTTGCAGTTCCTGATAAAGAATGGGAAAAATACAGGTATCTAAATTAAATCCTATAAAGTCTTATTATTTTCAGAATTAAAGATAACATCCAAAAGAATTAAAGCAAAAATAAGTTTAAAGACATAAATAAAGCCTTCCTGGAAAGTAAAACTCATTCGCATCAGCAATTTACAAGATCTTTAGCTTTAGACATAAAAGTTCTTGCTTTAAATTAATGGATATTTAGGGAGTCTCTTTAGTAATTCAGACAAAGTCGCATCATCTATATATTTATATTATATTTAGGGTTGCTCTAGTAATTCAGACAAAGTCGTATTATCTCAATATTTATATTATATTTAGGGTTGCTCTAGTAATTCAGACAAAGTCGTATTATCTCAATATTTATATTATATTTAGGGTTGCTCTAGTAATTCAGACAGAGGCGCATTATCTCTATATTTATATTATATAAATATTTAGGGTTGCTCTAGTAATTCAGACAAAGTCGTATTATCTCAATATTTACATTATATTTAGGGTTGCTCTAGTAATTCAGACAAAGTCGCATTATCTCTATATTTATATTATATTTAGGGTTGCTCTAGTAATTCAGACAAAGTCGCATTATCTCTATATTTATATTATATTTAGGGTTGCTCTAGTAATTCAGACAAAGTCGTATTATCTCTATATTTATATTATATTTAGGGTTGCTCTAGTAATTCAGACAAAGTCGCATTATCTCTATATTTATATTATATTTAGGGTTGCTCTAGTAATTCAGACAAAGGCGCATTATCTCGATGAAGACGATAAAATAATTAATTTCAAGGTAATTTATTTTTCTTAACAACTTATCCAGTATGACTTCTAATCCTATTAATACCTATCTGTTGAATTAAACCGATTCTGAGCCATAAATACAATTTGAAACGTATTTCAAAATTTGCAGTTAATTTTAGACTAACAAATTTTCTTTAACTTTAAAATTACCTACTAAACACAGAAAACTGTCTATAATACGACGCGATAGTGAACTAGTATATGTTTTTCAATGAAGACAATTATATAAGAAGTTTCACACTAAAACCAACAAAAATCACAAATACTGTTGGAAAATCAAATTGAAGATCCTAATATTTGACATCATCATTAATATTTTTATTGTTTGCAGGATCTTCGTGGGTTGCAGCAAGGAATGAAACCTTGGATTGGTTTAGAGCATCTCAACAAGGTAAATATGCATTTGTGTTGACATAAGCTGGTGCTTTTTGTTAAAGGGGATAGATTTATGAAAACGTCAAATTGTTGATTGAAAAATTGATCTCACTGGTAGTGTTACAGACTTTCAATCAGGGCGAGTAGCACTAAAAAATAATAGTTAGAAAAAAATAATAACCCCTTCACACGCCATAATATAAGGGATCTAAAGGGATAAGACAATGACCGTTAAATTGTACATTCCCAATGATGAAACACAAAATTACCCCTTCTGCAGATTATAAATTAGTGGTTGAAACGTTTGAACATTCAATTTAATGAATCAACCAATTAATATTTACTAAAGTCTCTAAAGTTTTTAAACCCAAAGAATAAGAAAATTATATACAGCATGACCCTCAAAAAAGTATTTTTAAGCATCTGCAGCCCTTATTTCTCAATGAATTATTACAAAATGCATATGTCCTTGTTCTCCATAGTATTCCACGTAAGTAGATAAAAAAATATTTTTTTTACCTCCATTAACACCGGAGATTTTTAGAGCTAAAGTTTTGAAAAAGTGACTGAGAAAAAGAATTTATTTTTGTTTCTCTTATTTTTTGGATGGTTATATTATGTTTTTCTGGCAATTGAATAATGAGACACAAAGAAAAACAAGTTAACTAAATATTTCTTTTTTATTCCACCAAAAAATATAAATTTTTAATGGCAAAAAATACTACTGAATGAATTGATTATTTGCAAATTTTAGGTTATTTATTAACCCTTATTTATAGAAAAGGATTAATTATGACAGTTGCTCCGCCTACTTTTCTGACATCTCAATTATTTAATAAGGGGTAAATTAAGCTTTTTAGACTAAAAAATCATTATGTTTTATTTTTATTTTCTTTATAACTTTTTTGTTATTAAAGTTAGGATTGTGAAACAAAAACAATTTTCCTGCTATATTCATAGAGATTTATTTGGTTTTTTAATCTTAAACAATTTTGCCTAATAAGTAAGTTTTTCAAAATATCATTAAACTAAAAAGACTCAAAAAATATGTGTAAAAAAATGCTTTTTACTCAAAAACTAAATTTTTTATTTCATTTTTGTATAAAGTTTCTGCTAGTAACAAAAATAAAAGGATTTCTAGCTTAATTTTGCTAAAAAAGTAGTATCATGTTAAAAGTTACTTTTTCCTCAGTCACTTTTTCAAAACTTTAGCACTAAAAATCTCCGGTGTTAATGGAGGTAAAAAAAAATATTTTTATATCTACTTACGTGGAATACTATAGAGAACAAGGACATATGCATTTTTTAATAATTCATTGAGAAATAAGGGCTGCAGATGCTTAAAAATACTTTTTTGAGGGTCATGCTGTACATAAAGCTTAGAAGATAAAGAATAGTTATTTCTCGCATCGTATTTTAAACAGCTTTCTGCGGATAAAGAATGTACGTACAATTATAAGATTATACCATTTTTTCGGTACCTCTGGGCTGAAAAAAAAAAGATGATTGTACATTTTTATATTCATAGAAAGCTGGATATAATACGATGCTAGACATAGTTTTTTTTCTCGTATGGATGAGAACCGGTTCCTATCCACCGGATTCGAATGAATACGAAAAAAAAACTATTCTTAACTAAGTTTTTAGGTTTACCTATATATTAACATTATTTAATTATTTTAGGGTGGAAACAAGCGGACGCGATATTGTACCGAGAAAGCTATTAAGATTTACAACTAAAAAACAGAAAAAAATATTCAATTTTCAACACAAGAAGATCCAGTATTTTTTAGTTCACTTTCCCTACTTGCATACCTTCATTTTTTTTATTAAAAACATGTCCACGATTTTTTGTGTGAAAGTTTTTATTCTCAATTGACTTGTCATTGACGGATATTTTGGTTGTGGGGGTAAAGGTTACATTTATTTATTTTTTTTAAAACTTTCATTGAGGCAATAATGCAAAACAAGATGTTTTATGTATTTGTTTCAGTTTTCATTTTTTAAATTAATGATCCTCTTATTCATAATTATGTAATCAACTGAGTGATAAAATCTTATGTTTTTGATTTGCTTAGCAGATGTACTTTTTACTATACATTTTTTTATTTATGTACCTTTTTCCCCCTCATCCATAATTCTTCACCAAAAATGTTGTGTTTATGTTTTTTTACACTTACAAATCTATTGGTTGATGATATATTTCTGTGTTAAAACTGAAAGTGATTTTACCAGACAGAAGAAAAAAAAATATAAAAAAAATATCTCAATTATTTATCAGAATTTTAAGCACTACAAACTCGGTGAACAAAAGATTATGAAAAACATTGATTTTTGGAAACATGAAAACGTCTAAATTAAAGTGCTTGATCAAAATGGGATATATTTTAAGTATTTAAATTTTTAGAATAGTCTCTTTTGATGCCTTTTTAAAAATAAAGTCTTATAGTTTTCACTTCCTCCATCAATTAAAAAAAAATTGTTTTAGTGCTTTCTCGTCATTTGTATGTCCCTTTTGTTAGTTCATAATATTAATTTTGAGGTCATTTTAGGGGGCAAGGGTACTATTATTGATTTGTTTAGTCTTCATGTTTATGAATAGAATTTCTATATGTTTCAAGAAGAAAGACAGAAATCTGTTTTTTCAAAAAGGCATCAGAGGATGAAATGAAAATTATTTTTGTTCCCAAAAAAAAGTGTTTTGTTTTCAACCTGAAATGAATTGTTAATTTATTGAAATCTTATTTATGGTAGTATGTGTTTTGATACAATAATCATAAAAAATGGTGTACTTTATGAAGTAAATTTAAATTATTTTATAATTTAAGTTTTAAAATAGATAGAATGTGATTTTGCTTTGTATTAGTGCCACCATTAAAACAAAATAAACACAAATTTTCACCCTATATTGGAAAAATGAAAAATGCTTCAATTTTAAGTCTTTTTTAACGAAAGTAAAAACTCATCTGGTTTATCTAAATTATTAATATTTGTATTAATAATGAATTTTTTATTCATTATATATTTTTTTTATTTGCTTATGACATCACAAGAGAAGCGAATATATAATTATTTATCATTCGATAAAGTTTTTTTTTAATTTGGGATGTATCTCAGAAATTGTGTATGTATGAAAACTGAAATTTTAAATTTCTAAACTTTTTCATCTCTTTATGAATAGAAATTGTGAAAGAAGAAATCTTTATAAAAATTGTAATTAAGTTTATGGGACTCGCATTTGTTTTTTTTTATATTTTTCTATAAGGAAAATTATCTGTAATATTTGGCCGACCCATTTTTCCTTTGACCACATATGGTTGTACTATACAGTGGTTTCCCTTTTCATAACTTCCTCTCCCCCCCCCTCCCCCCTGGTAGCATAGCCGTCAGTCAAGAAAAATAAAAACATATTATAATTATTTATTCAGTTTAATAACTATTCAAATAAATATTCAACACGTTTTTCAAAAATTGTGTTTTTCTTAATAACTCCTAGCTAACCCGCGATCGTGGCTCAACAGTCAACACGTAGAGCATCCGCTCGTCGCCGGGGAGGTGATAGGTTCGAATCTCGGGCCGGCATCGCGTCATAACTAAAGACGATAAAAATGGTTCCTACTACTGATATGCCTGGTGCGCGACATAAATATTAAGAGTGCGCCCATAAACAGGCGCCACTCACTACCATGCACAGTTAGGACTTCTCAGACAAAGGTTGTGCAATCAAAGGTTTGGTTGTCTGATGAATGTTACTTAACCAAATATACTTGGGTGATAGAGTGTCGCATTCCATTACACGTGGATGATGCTCTAGATTATCTTAAATGAACACTTAATCGAAGGAGAATCACGCACTTACGAGGTAACGGTAATGGTAACCGCTGAGCTACTCTTATTTTTCACGTTTCCACAGTTTTATATGTCAGGGATTTAAAGGAATAAGATAATTGCCGTTAAATTGATTTGCATCCCCAACGATACACAAAACTACCCCTACTGTATATTAAAATTAGTGGTTGAGACGTTTGAACACTGAAACTGAATCAACCAGTCAAAATTCACCAAAGTCCTCAAAGTTGTTAAGTCAATGAATAAGAAAATGTTATTATAAAACTTTGGGGACTGTTAATATGTAATATTCTGATAGTTTCTAAATATTAGTTTTAGAATAGAGATAATCTAGAGACTCACTATCTAAATGAGCCAATAGAAGAACAGTGGAGCTATTAAATAGTAGCATTTCTAAGATAAATCATTCCTTGGGTTAATTACATTATTTAAAATTTATTTCCTAGTATAGTTAGCTTTCTATGAACTAAATGTCCTCGAAATATGTCGCCTGTAAAACTTGACTGTAAAAAATGAACAAAGGTGTTTGTCTGCTAATAAATTCCTTTATAAGTTGGACGAATTTTGGGGTCAGATGGACCATATCTATTAATATACTATAGTTATTGGTTTTAGAAACAAAACTAACTTTATTAAAAGTGTGTTCTAAAGCTGTTTCCATAAAGCCATATCACAGATAAGTATTGAGAGAAATCTTATTGTGACACCAAAGTATAGGAGACTTTAGAATCCAACCTAAACTTCATGATGTGCTTTGTAACTAAATATAGAAATTAGGTGTTCCATACACCCAGCTAAAGAACCATTTATTGATTATTAAAAGCAAACCAAGTTAAAGGCGTTGCTACAAAAGACCAACTCTACAAAAGACCAACTCTACAAAAGACCAACGCCTACAAAAGACCAACGCCTACAAAAGACCAACACCTACATAAGACCAACAACTACAAAAGGGTCAATTTTTTTTAAAAGCAAGGTTGTATCGGGTTCGAAACTATTCCGTTACGTAGCAAACACAGACTTTGAAAAAGTTTCAGATCCCGTGCTTGTTAATGGGAAAAATAACAATTCCAATAGTAATGAACGTATTGGTTATTCAATAGTTATAGATAAGCTTCTTGAGTCTTGGTGGTTCATGAATTTGAGAAGTCTTTGCCAGTGTATGGCTTCGAAACCGACAAAGCCCCGCTGGATTAGAACCAGTTTTCAGCCATACGGAAAAATATTTGTACCATCGTATTGCAGACAATTGAATTTTAAAATAAAAATCATATGGCAATACCAGTTTTAATCTTATATTTTTTTATTTTAATAGCCAATTGCCTTGACGCCATATCATGTTCTACTAGCGGCTTCGTCCTTATCCTCTTGGAGCTTTGCCCCAGGAGGTTTTATCAACCTAATTTTTTACATTTTTTGGTGAGTTGGGGGTGTCCCCCAAGAAAATAGCTTCAAACCATCACAGGACCAGTATAGTAGGTATATTTCCTGAAGAGTAGAGCCCAATCGCTTCAGTGTTTAGTGTGATCTTAAGCTTCAGACATCGTTCTACTTTGTATTATAGACTAGCGGCTACGCCCCCTAGAAGCCTCTAGGGGCACTGCACTGGTAGGAGAAAGAAAAGTCGACCTCATCCTATTCTAAATTTGAGTTTCAAAAGAGTTATAAAAGTTATTTTTGGGGGAAGAGGGGGGTGAAGACACCTTCTCGAAAAATAGTTTAAAACCTTCCCAGAACCTATAAGAAGCTTCACTGTAACGGAAAACAATATCGGTTCAGCGGTTAGCGAAATCCTTCGAGACAGACAAAAAACGCTTACTACTTTATATAATACTAGCGGCTTCGCCCCTAGCCTCTAGGGGCTTTGCCCAAAGAGATGGTAAAAAAAGTGTAAGGTGAAATTTGTAAAAAAAAAATATTCCACAAAGGAAATCTTCCACACAGGAAATCTTCTACAAAGGACCAAGGATATTTCTTACAAAAAAAATGGGGGGATTTTTTTTGTTTTTGGGGGGAATGGGGGTGTCCCACCCCCCAAAGAAAATAGCTTAAAACCACCACAGGACCAATAGGTATATACCCTGAAGAGTAGAATCCAATCGGTTCAGTGGTTACCGAGATCTTAAGGGACAGACAGACGGAGAGACATCAAGCTACTTATAGATAGGATAGGATAGGATTATAAAATTTAGCTGGAATGAATGATAACCATAAATTATCCCAATATCTAAATCCAATTGCATCAGTGCAGTGTGGGAATCAGGGATAAGTAATTACAATAATTATTTATCTCATCGTATTATAGGCAGCTTTCTGCGGATATGAAAATGTATAATTATAAGATCACCACCAGTTTTGTTTAGATATTATTGTACATTTTTAAATTCGTAGAAAACTGAATATAATACGATACTATACATATTTTTTCAGTATGGTTGAGAACCAGTTCTAATCCAGGGGATATTATTCGGTTTCGAAGCGATAATGGAAAATAAATAAATCTTACACCAATTATAAAAGAATAAATTTTTGTAATCGTGCAGTTTTATTAGGGAGGGAGGGGACATTGAATTTTAGATACTGATACTAAAAGGAATCTTATTTGTTGGCTCAAAAATTTTGGGTATTTTTATTGAACTTATTTGTTCTAATCAAGAAGTGTCAACCAATAGTTTAATCTACAGAAGGGGTAATTTTATTAATCTTCATAAGGAATTATCAATTTATCATGTATTGTCTTATCCCATCAGATCCCATTTGCAATGGACCTTTTTTTAAACATCATTATTTGATTGGCTTATATTTATTTAATTGCTTTTAAAATCCCTTTAACACTATCCTGATGTAGAAAGCAGTTTTTTTTAACAATTTTACTTACAATTTTTTTTTACTTGTATACATTCTATATTAGTATATTCTGTTTATTCAGTTCGGAAACTCTACAAGTGTTCATTTGTCCTACCATTTTAGAGCTTCGCTTTTATTGATGTTGTCATTCTTGTTTTATCTATATACTTTTTATTGTTATTGCTGCGCTGCTAAGCAACGAATTTGTTCTAGTTTATCTTATCCATGGTGGACTTGTGAAGAAAATAGAATTAAAGTTTTGTAAAGTTGCTAATTGTTGATAATGGAAATATGAGAGTATTAATTTATTATTTATAAATCTTGGTAATAGAGATAATCTAGAGACATGTTGTATAAATCAGCCAATAGGATAATAGTGAAGGTACATCCCAGACCTGTCATTGGTTCAAACATTTTACAGATTCAGGTAATTAAGGGCATAATATTTACATAATATTCATTCGCATTATGAGTCAGCTATAAATTGTCACACATGTTAGGATTAAGCTTTTCTGGGAAAATTTATTTGTGTGAAAATTTCTACTATAATGTGAGCACATCACAAACCACATAATAAGTTAATTATGAATAGTAAAATTTCTTAAGATAAAGTTACCTCTCTTAAATTATAATCGTTATAAAAATCATCGCCCTATTTCTTGAATATAGCTCATATAAAACAAAAAATTAACAATGGTTTTTGTCTGCTAAATATCCCTTTTTAAGTTTGACGAAAAATGGTTTCAGATGGACCATCTAGGTATAATATTTCAACTCAGGGTACACATTTTAAAACTTTACATTAAAGAGGATATCAGTTTTGCAAAATAAAGGATGGGAGGAGAGAATTTTTACAATTTAGCGTAGATGGTGACTTTTATGAACTATATCTGACTTTCACCTCTTGCTAATTTGATCATAGGGCCTCCCTTTACAAAAGGTTTCAAGGCACCAACATTGGTCGACACTTTTCTGTAAGTTTGAGGGTAATGAGTTTCGTCTGTCCTGGGCCGAGGCATTCCCCCTACTCTTAAGAATAATGTCGAATAATGTAGTTACAACTTTTAACGTCTTTAGTAAAGACGCTGTCTGGGCCTAGATTCTAACACATAACATACCCAACGACAAGCAGATATTTTTGACCTAATGTCGTTTAGTGTATTCTTAAAAGTTCAAACTTTGCTTTCTTGCTAATTGGCTGAACGATTTGTGATCTATTATATGGGTGCTTTGTTTCATTCACAGAATTGTCGACCTTTTTCAACTAAATGCATTTTATGGATATCCAAGTTCAAGTGTTAATGTCGACAAAATATTTATATCTTATACCTAAAGGGATAAGATAATTTTAAATTAGGGTACATCCCCAATGATTGTATAAACAAAATTATCCCTTCCGTAGATTACAATTATTGGTTGAAATTTTTGGACACTTGAACCAAACAGTTAGAATACATTAAAAGTCCCCAAAGTTGTTGTGTCAACGAAATAAATTTTATTATAAAACTTTTAGGACTAGTGTAATATACAGCCCAATGCCCCTTCCCTCCCTAATAAAAAGTTGCCATGGCTGGCAATATATCGACATATCGATATTCTATGACATGATTACGACTTCTTTTTGACAGCAAATCAACTCTATCTGTAAGAAACATTTTGGTCAAAATATTATATTACTCATATTAGTACAATTATATAACTTTAACTTACACAACAAATTTTTAAACTTAAAGAACAAAAGGGCATTTCAGGAAGTTATTAATTGTTGTCACAGTTTAATTTCTATCTTGTTTGGTTGTTATGGTACTGTGATAATGGTTTACTAGTCCAACTTTGGAACCAGACTAAAAAGTAAATGTTCTATATTTTGCTTTGTAAATAGACATAATATATCTAGATGGTCCATCTGACCCCATTTTTCGTCAAACTTAAAAGGTATTTTTTGCAGACAAAAACCTTTGTTTACTTTTTGTTTTAATGTGGCGATATTAATTGCGCGAATTTTTTTACCACATAACTTTAAGAAAGCTAACTTTATTCTAAGAAATTTAACTGTGCATAACTAACTTATAATATGTTTTGTCATATGTCATATGCTTCACATTATACAAGGGAATAAATTTTTAAACGAATTAATTTACCCAAGAAATATGATAAATTATAATAATTCGAACAAACTAAAAAATATGCCTTTATGTACCAAAATCTGTAAAATGTTAGAAACCAATGAGATGTCTTGAATGTACCTTAAGTATTATTCTATTGGCTGAATTAGACAGTTTGTCTCTAGGTTATCTCTATTGGTTTGTATTAGACAAAGCTGACAAACATTCTTTTCATTACAAACTTTTTGACATCTCTGCAAAATGAAAAAATTTCAACACTTTAAACGGTTTCATTTTTATGGGTTTTAAAAAGTGAGGCTTTTTCATAACGTTAATTAATTTAGATATGTTAGAATTGTCCTCTTGCATGATGATTCTTATAACAGTAAGGTACGATTTAAGAACCGCAGCATCTCTATAATCGTTGAAAAAAGGATATTTTTAACAACAATTTTTTTATTTGACATAGTTATCCTATTCGTCTGATTTTATTCTAGAAAGATCTCTATGACAACAAAGTATAATATCTTAGCGAACATCTCTACAAGCAAGTCCTAAAAATTTAAGTACGTAGGTTATATGTCTTATTCTTTATTAAATTTAAAGAAATAATGCAAAAATATAGCACAGTACTTTTTTAGTTACTAATTTTAGCTCAATAAAATATAATTTTGTAGAAAAGAACAAAATAGGATATTGTTTAATAGAATTTATTTAGCTCAGAATTTAAGTTTTGTTGACATGCACTATTTCAATATTTCTTTATAAAAAAGTTAACAAATCTAAACAAAGAAAATTAAATATCTAAGTCAGCAGTAAATTTATAATACAAAAATTTATTTTTACTATTTGCTTTATTTGATAAAATTATTTTCATAAAATTATCATAAAAATTTTTTACGTCAAAGGTTCAAAACGTAATGGAAATGTTTATTCCTATTAAATATTCTCCTTTAACACACCCTGTCAAAAAAAAAATTTTAATGGTATATCTCAACTATATGACTCCGATAAAAAGTGGTCGTAGCTAACATGATATCGATATACTATTTTTTAACAAAACAATATTTGCTTCAGCTGTATAGCTTCAATAGAAAGTGGTCATGTCGCGCATCTGACATAGAAGCAGTAGGAATCATTTTTATTATGTTTTAGTTATGCTGAGATTCGAACTTATCACCTCATCGACGACCAGCGAATGTCTTACGCGTTGAGTAAAGGTCGCGAGTTTTGTTTACATTATTATGTTGATATAATAACGGCACAATCTTTTGACAGGGTAGAAAAGTCTTAAAAAGATAAATTATTTTGCCAGAGTGGCTGAATTTTGGAGATAATTTCTATGGCAATTTTCATTTAATATAGTTTATAATGGCCAAAGATTTATTGCATTCATAAACAAGGATGACAACATCTGTAAGAAGATGTTCAGTTCAAAGTTGATGTAAAAAATGATAAGAAGGAAAAAAATGCGCATTATCAATGGATGATGAATATACGTGGATGTGACAGTGGAAAAATGTTGTCAATTTAACTTGCTAACATTGAACTCATTTATTGGTCAGTTTATTCATTCATTAGGATGTGAAGGGAGGGGCGAAATCTCTATTCTGGCCCGCTGAGCAATTTACTTTATTAGAGAACATGAAAATTTGGTGTAAGATCCAAGTAATAATACATCCATTGCAATAACTAATAAGAATCTCGAAACCTTTATGAAATTTTGTGTTTTTTGATGCAGAACCGAAAGACCGGCGGACCAAGTAAATTATATACTGGATGCTTATTGATCCAAGGAATCTTCACCAAATATTTAGCTGTCAATCTTGAAGAGCAACTGATAAAATCCTGATTTCCCTAGCTATACCGTTAGGGACGGACCGACAGACAGACTAAGTAAATTATATACTAGTTTCGCTACTAAAATTACTTTAGTCTTAATACTTTATCCTTTGAACTAAATCTTTTTTTTTAGTAGAGAAGCTAACCTTTAATTCTAAATGTACGTCCATCACTACATTTATGGATGAACGTTATTTTCTCTGCTGCTAATCGAGATAGACGACCATTAAACATCTGCTCTCTAAATTCTTGCCCCAAGAGGTAATTTAAAAATTAATTAAATATTTCCGGTGCTGCCATTTATTTTAAAATAAAAATACTGCCTAAATAAAATAACTGCCTTAAAAAATGGTGGGGGATTTTTTTTTTTTTTTTTTTTTGGGGGGGGGGGGTTGTGGGTGTCCCACCCTCCAAGAAAATAGCCTAAAACCACCACAGAACTAATACGTATATTCCCTGACCCGATTGGTTCAGTGGTTACCGAGATCTTAAGAAACGGACGGACAGACATCATTCTACTTTATATTATAGATATAATAGGATTATGTGTATAAAATCGGTTTCAGGACAGAAAATGTTTTCCTCTATTACATAAAACCAACCCAACACTCTTTTGACAATGTTCAGGCCTTGTTATAAAGTTTTAACCTGTGTGTATGTGTGTGTGTGTGTGTGTATGTGTGTGTATAATGAGAAAGTAATTAGGCGCCAACTTTTATAAAATATTCCCGACCAATTGTGTCGCAAGAAAAGAAAACTCTTAAAGTTTGTTGTCACCAGGGATGTAGGAACAAATAATAATTATAAATCAAACCCTGTCAACTTAATATTTTTGTTTGATAATTTCCAAAATAAGTGTCTTTTACGAAGTGTCTATAAAAAAGATGACGTCATACAATATACAATATACATGACCAATAATAGGCCAATAAACAGACTTAATTACCAATGGCAGGCCAGTACACATTTTAATTGATCAATGTTAGACCAGTATGACGTCATTTTTCTATAGGCTCAATAAAAAGCTACATCTTTTACAAAATCCGCACAGTTTAATAGTTCCTCATTTTGTTCATTTCTAAAAGTGTTTTTCTAGGAATAATTCTACTTATGGTTTATGTAAAAATTGTTACCACAATCATAAATTTCGTATTATTTTTCGTTTTTATGTCGCATACATACAAAGGACTTATTTTGGTAACAATCATATCTACATATATCAAAGAAATACAAAGTTTTATTTCATACATACGCCGACTTTAACAAATACATGCTTTGTTTTATTTACAGTTTTCAGGCTGGATGAATATTTAATGTAATTTCAACATATGAAATGTATCTGTATATTCTTTTATCCCTGTTTTGTCTAGCTATCACACACACAAGAAGAAACTTATACAATTTCAATATTGGAGGGGAGAAGGTTTTTTTAGCTCCTCCAAAGAGTTGTGCTGTGACAACTTTTAACCTTGTCATGAAATATGGGGAAATAAATTTCCAGTATGGCTTCCAAACCGATTATTATCCGCTGGATTAGATCCAGATCTCAGCCATACTGAAAACATGTAAAGCAGCGTATTACAGACAATTTCCTACAAGTATTAAAATAAAAATATTAAAATTAATATAATGGTTTTGTTAGCATGGACCTTCGACCCCTTGGAGCTTACAAAATTGGTTTTAATCTCATATTCGCGGAAAGCTGTCTATAATGCGATGCGATAAATAACTATTATTAGTATTGGATACAGCAGAGAATCAACCGTTTTGGCAGCTTAGATACAACTCATCAGACAAACGGGAGGCTCCTCTTCGGTTACGACATGCGGCTCTAAAAACATATACACACAGATCACTCTGATTTTTATCTAAAGTAACAGATTATGAGTTTATCTGTGTGTGTGTTTAAAGAAGGTATCGCCAACCGCTTGACCAATATGGTTCTACTTTACCATGAAGCTACTTATTTGTAGGTCCAGGGAAGGTGCAAAACAATTTTAGGGGCGGGTACCATAAAGGGCTCCATTAGCTTAAACTTACCAGTCAAGATTTGATTAAAGTTTTTAATCCTAAGAATGAGAGATTGTGTTTATAAAACTTTATTCAATGTGCCCTCCCTCCCTGCTGAGTGGAGAAATAGTTTGTCAATTTCCCTTATCCCTGAAATAAGAGACTGTCGAAGTGAATAGAGAAAAGTTTAAGTTTGCTTCGGAGGGTCAAGGAACAAATTTAGGAGGGGAGGGGGGGGGGGGGTGGAGTTGGAGTTCTGGTACAATGTTTAATTTGTAATATGTATTCATCAAATTTACTCTTTAAGATATCAAAAAAATCATAAAGCAATTTTAACGTTGGTAGATATGCATAACAAATTGGGAGATAGACACACAGATATATAAGTAAATAGATTGTTGCTAGTTTATTTTTATGTAACTCTAGCTGATAACCGAATAATTAAACAAAAATTTTAGATTTACTTATGCTCTTCATGTGTTAAAATTTAACATGATATAAATTCATCATCTCTTTTATTGCTTTGATTTAAAAGTTCAGATGAAATGTCAAAAAAATATTAATTTTAAATGAATAACTATTGATTTATAGGTTTTCAATAGTCCTAAAAACAAGGCTCTATTTTTTTATATAGATTTCTAACATTCTCTATCGAGTACCAGGATAAACCTAAGGAGTACAAATATATGAAGTGAGGTGTATAAGTTGTTTTGATAACAGACAAGCAAAGTTTTAACATATGTGGCAACTCTCAAAATTAATTACTCATGTTTTACAACAGGGAGGGGAAAGTGGGGGGGGGGGGGGGCTAAGAATAATAGTATTGGACTTTTCTGATAAAAGTTTTTTCATGAAAGCTCTGAAATTAAACAGTAGAACAAACGAACATGAACACTTGTAGAGTGTCCAAAATAATTAAGCAGTATATTAATCTAAAGGTTATTGTTGCAAAATTGCTTAAATACAGGATTCTGTATAATGACATACTAACATTTTTAGGACTTGATAATAGAAATGCTTCGCTAAAACTATTGTACCTGGTTGTCTTAGGAATCATTTCTACAATAAATCAGATTAATAATCAGGAATAATGGGATAACTATAACATAAAAAATTGTTGTCAAAAAAGTTCCACAATCCGCAAGCAAGTTTGGAGCAAGTTTGAAACAAGACAATCAAAATTTAATAAAAGTACTTAAAGGTTTAAGCCAACGAATAAGATAACGTTATTTTAAAACTTTGGGAACCAGTGCAGTGTAAATTACATTTCAAAGTCTCCTCCCTAATTAAATCACTTTGTTTTATTAAATTAATATATCCTCAGTTTAACAGTTAAAATCAGTGTAATTCATGAATTCTAAATGACTGTAATTCCTTTGGTCTAAATGACTAACCAAATTTAAATATATATATTGATATCAATAATGATTTGCATAAAATAAGTTTAGTAAGTCTTTTCCATATGTTTCATTAATAATTTTACTATTGATCTACTAAGTTTTTAATATTACTACTTTTTAATATACAAGGGTCTGCACCTCTAGGATCTAGGGGCTCTATTCGAAGGGATATGGAACAATCCCAGGACCTTTAAGAAGCTTCACTGTAAAGGAAAACTATATCGGTTTAGCAGTTAGTGAGATCCTTCAATGTTGACAAAAAACCTTACTACTTTATATAGTGGGATAAATACTTAATCATTATGAATCAACATAAAACTATAAATGATGCAAATCATCAAAATATTGATGACAATTGAAATTTTTGTTTACTGTAAACTTTATACGATTTTCTCCTAATTTGTTAATATTTCCCATCCGGCTCACCCACCTTCCTCTTTTCTTTACTAGGTAAATAGCAGAGATCGGCAGCTGCGCGTCAGCCGCGAATAAGCCTTTAATTTAATCCAATTTGGATTCTTGAAATTTTTTTTTAAAAACAAAGATAATCATATTTGGGTTCTTACTAAACTTCCAGCTGATTTATTTAAATTGTAAAAGGTTGATTTCCCTGAGGCTTAAAGGCGGCTAACGCGCAGCTGCCGAGCTCTGTTGAATAAAATCTAGTAAGCCTCAGTTTCAGCTTTAGCTCCATCATCCTGAAAAGCAGCAGCCTCGCAGTTGCCGACTCTGATTTGATGTGCAATGTGCAAATATATTTATAAATTATGGTATTTGGCTTTGCAAAGAAGGTTAATATGTTTATCATAGTTGAGGGTCCATGTTAATATATTGATCATTGTCCTATCCCCCGAATATTTTTAAAAGCGAAGCTTTTCTGTAATTAGGATAGGTCCGTCCGTACGTCCGAGATAGATAGCTTTTATTCGTTAATATAGGCATGTTAGAATTGTCCTATCGATTTCAAACTCTGCATGATGATTCCTGTAGTAGTTAGGTACGATTTAGAAAGCGTAGCAACTCTAAAATCATTACCAAAATGTCCGCATGTCCATTTTAAACATGTTGACTTTTCTACTTTTTTAACAACAAATTTTTATGTGATCTAATTATCCGTTTGACCTGATTTTTGATATACTGATTACTGGGACAACAAAGAACAATATTATAAGCAAAGCAACTCTATAATCAAGTCCTAAAAATGTAAGTATGTCCATAAACATTATCCTGTATCAAGCAGTTTTTCAACAAATTTACTTACAATTTTGCTTCAACTATTATACTTTTATATTCTGATTATTCAGTTCTGACACTATACAAGTGTTAATGTCTGTTTGTCCTACCATTTCAGTGCTTCGCTTTTATGGATGTTGTCATCCTTGTTTTAAAAAGGGAGTAAAAATTCTACATGAATTTGGTTGTTTGTGTGTCATGATAATTTGATACAAACGCTTTTGACAAATTTGACATTTTTATTCTTTACTAGCGGCTACATCCCTAGAGGCCTCTAAAGACCCCTGAGGGGAGGGGGGCAAGTTTATCACCTCCCCACTTTCAATTGTACTTAAAAAAAAACAGTTTTTAAAAAATTTCTAGGGGCGATTTCTCTTGGGTTGGGTGTTGGTATCCTCCCCCAAAATAGTTATAAACATTCACTGGAACTTTGAGAGGATACACTGTAAAGGAGAATTATATCGGTTCAGCGGTTACAATGATCTTTCGGTACGTTTATATATGGATTGAATAAATGTTCCTTACTTAAATTGAAATGTTGTCGCTATGATAAAATCTCCCTATATGATTCAGCATAAAAATTAAACAATTTTTAGATACGGTTTAAATTGTTTTTGATTATTCATGGCTGTAAATCGTATTGATTCGATTGATATAGAAAATATACTATAATTTGGAAGAACATTTTATATAAAACTTTATAAAAAAAAATTTAATGTCAGATTATACATTTATATTCATAAAACTTGCATATTTTGAACAATTAAAACTTTGCTTTAAAAATGTAAAATCATGCTTATATGCAAATTTTGAAACAATGACAAAACAAAATTAGATAAACCGCGGCATTATCGTAAATTATAGCGTGCCTGCTGGCTGTCAGGGAGGTGTCGGGTTCCAATATGGTCAACACCGCGTCATACTATAGACGTTAAAATTGTACCTACTGCTGCTCTTTCTGTAATTTGACACAAATAGTGAGAGTAGGGAGAATGCCTTGGCCCATAAACAGGCGCAACTCATTACCATGTTACTTCCCATTTTTGCATCGAATGATGCTCTGGCTTCTCTAAATGATGAAGATGATTAAAGTCCCTCCACAGATTATGAAGTCATTCGATAGAATAGCCAATGAGAGGCCAGTACACACTGTAATTGACCAATGGTAAAATTTATTCTGGCCTCTCATTGATTATTCTATCCTATGACGTCATAATCTGTGGAGTTTAATCATCTTCCTAAATGATAACTTAAAATCAAAGAAGATTTTCACCCTAACGAGGTAAAAATTAAAATTTGGTGCTTTCACATAAAGTGCCGGTTGAGCACTAACACCCCCCCCCCTTTGATATACCCTTCCTTAAAGTATTTAAGGCAAAAAATGGAGACCCCGTGTTTTAAAGTCCACTATCCCTTCCCTCCCTGGATCACATCAAAATTTTACAACTCATTGTTTCACACGGAAGTAAGGAGAAAGCTGGATTTGAAAGCTTACGGAAAAATTCAAGTTTCCTTCCGATATCGGAGTAAAAATCATGACTTGTAAAATGAATAATAAACGTATGGTCATAAAGGATGCGCTGTGTGTGCGATTAGTAAGCACAATTTTTAGCAAGTAAGCATGAGTTACATTTATTTAATATAATTATATACGTACTTTATTTTGATTTTTAATATATTTAAATCTTATCATATTAATGATAACAAGACTTAATAAAGTTAACTTTTAAAATTATTTTTTAAAAATCAAATATTTAAATTGATTATCATGATGAATAGCAAAAATTTGAAAGATATAAGTAGAACAATGACAGATAAAAATATTAAAATTAAACAGTCATTTATTGAATTCTAATGACATATGGTTTATGTATATTTGCTGTATCATTCTTATTTTAAGTTTCTTACTGGGAACTATAACAAGCATTGATTAACTCTCATATAAAAGTAATAGAGTGTCTGTATATGTGTCTTTTGCTTAAGATCTCGCTGCTGAACCAATATGATTCTTTATATATGTAGTAAAGCTTTTAATAAATCTAAGGGAAGTTTATACAACCTCAAGTGCTCCTAGAGGTCTCAAGGGTGCGTATCTGCTAGTATTATAGTAATTTAACACTAAAATTAACTTGAACATTAAGCAACAAAAATTTTAAAAAACCTTCAAAATTAGAATCACGATTCAGTATACGACATTTTTAATACAAAGCTTTTGTAAATTCAATATTTAAGGCGTGTACGTATGTCTGACCGTAATAGACTATTCTTATTTCAAATTAAAGCATATTGAAACGTCTTATTGACTTCAAACTTGCACAAAATTACTTTCATAGCACATTATAAAACTTTACAATCCTATTATATAAAGTAGTGAGGGATTTGTGTCTGAAGCATAAGATCTTAATAATTTTTTTAACCGATTGGGTTCTCTATTTTAAATAAGCTTAACACAAGTCCTTGTTACTAAAAAAACTTTAGGGACTATAGTGTAATAAACAGACCAATGTCCCCTCCCTCCCTGCTGACCCAGAGAAAGACATATTAGCAGCTGTAATAATGTCATTTTAAAATTACATTTGAACATTTGTATGTTCTAGAAGCTTTGGTTGGTTAATGTAATCGTAACTTGATATATTTACCACTTCTCTCCACA
Organism: Acartia tonsa; assembly: GCF_053477335.1. NCBI lineage: Eukaryota > Metazoa > Arthropoda > Copepoda > Calanoida > Acartiidae > Acartia > Acartia tonsa. The sequence goes on from NC_137261.1 coordinate 26,832,665, forward strand.
GATAGATATTCTTTAGTTTTCACAGGATAGGACAATGGATGATAATTTGATGTAAAACTCCAATTATGATGGACAAAATTTCCCATTTTTTAGGTTGAAGAATGAAAAATTTAGATACTGATAATTTTGTACCAAAAATCCACCAAGGTTTTCATCCAACTACTTAAAGAACCCGTGTTAAAACTTTGGGTACTTGTTTAATATACAATAAAATGTCCCCTCCCTCATGTTATATTTGTGTGAAACTCAATTACGATTTTGTATCTTGCCACCTCCCCCCTCAAGCAAAAAATTGGACGTTCTTGATAAATTTCATATGAATTAATTCATTATGTTTTCTAAATGTCTGTTTCCATTTCTGTATAGTTAAGCCAGGCTATAATACAATCATATCAACATTTAATCATTCTTTCTCTGTAAACATTTACACATTTAATTTACAGGTTGGTTACAATATCTAGTTCTAGTTGGATATAATACAATCATATCAACATTTAATCATTCTTCCCCTGTAAACATTTACATCTTTAATTTACATGTTGGTTACAATATCTAGTTCTAGTTGTTATAACCAGGCTATAATACAATCATATCAACATTTAATCAGTATTTCCCTGTTAACATTTACATCTTTAATTTACATGTTGGTTACAATATCTAGTTCTAGTTGTTATAGCCAGGCTATAATACAATCATATCAACATTTAATCAGTATTTCCCTGTTAACATTTACATCTTTAATTTACATGTTGGTTACAATATCTAGTTCTAGTTGTTATAGTCAGGCTATAATACAATTATATCAACATTTAATCATTCTTTCCCTGTAAACATTTACATCTTTAATTTACATGTTGGTTACAATATCTAGTTCTAGTTGTTATAGCCAGACTATAATACAATCATATCAACATTTAATCATACTTTCCCTGTAAACATATACATCTTTAATTTACATGTTGGTTACAATATCCAGTTCTAGATGTAATCGCCAGACTATATTACAATCATATCAACATTTAATCAGTATTTCCCTGTAAACATTTACATCTTTAATTTACATGTTGGTTACAGTATCTAGTTCTAGTTGTTATAACCAGGCTATAATACAATCATATCAACATTTAATCATCCTTATGCTTTCCCTAAAGCTTTTATAGTGTCTATAAGAAATTGGATGAATCAAAACTTTTGGCCGGAGTATCACGAATGACGTCATATTAGAATAGCCTTTGCTTTCCATGTAAGCATTTTTACATATAGTTTGATTGAAGGATTGCTTCACTCTTTTGATAATACAAATAAAAATCCTCTCTTCAAGGTTCTAGTGGAGCTGCGAAAAAATCAACCTAAATTTCACCTCGTGATGGAGATACGGAAAGTGTCTTGTGTGACGTCATGAAAATATATCAAAAAAGGAAGGATGAGGGGAGAAGTGGGAAAGCAAATCCCTAAAAAAAACGTATTTCTATGACGTCACACATGAAACTTTTCGTAAATCCCCTTGTAAGCATGTTTGTATTGGATAAAAAGTTGCTATTTAACATTGTATATATAAATGCAGTATGTTTATGAATATCTAAAGGGATAAGACAATGGCCGACTAGTTGAAGTACATCTCCAATTACTTCTTCTCTAGATTACAATTAGTGGTTGAAACGTATTGAAACTTAATTTAATAAACCAACCAATTAAAATTCATTAAAAGTTCCCAAAGTTATTAATCCTACGAATAAAAAAAAATTATTATGAAACTTTGGGGACTTGTGTAATGAACAGCCCATTCTTCCCTTTATCTCTGATATAAATGTAAATGTTTATAGAGGGTTCTTCTGAAATCTACACCAACCTTTCATTGTCTGCCCTATGTTCATCCCCTCGTTATCTCTTTTCCACCTTGTTTTTACAACAATTCTTTCACAAAAACTTTTCCTATTTTTCCTTGGATTAAATAGATTTTAGTGGTTTCTTTATATTATACTTCACATCATGGGCGTGCATGAATAGTCTTACACCTCCCAGATCGTTTAAAGCAGTGCCTTTTGACATTGAGGGTCGTTCTTTTTATCGTAAAAGATATCTCTAATAGTTAATACTTAATTCTAAGAATGTTAGAATCTCCTAGAAAAAGAATAAAAGTACCCCAAAATAGTTATAAACCTTTCCAGGACCTATGAGAAGCTACGTTGTAAAGGAGAACAATATCTGTTTAGCGGTTAGCAAAATCCTTCGGTACACACAGACAGAGATCCTGTTACTTTTATGTAAGGATTTAAACTATTTTCAGATTTATAAATCAAAGTACTTCCTTCAAACGTGCAACCGCGCCTCCACCGCCCTAAATTGCCTTTAGGAAAACCACTTGTGCACGTTCCTGAATTTTATCAAGGAGGGAGGGGGGCATTGCACTGCAAAATTATAATACTTCCCAACATTCTCATGTTCGCTTGCTTTATAACTTTGAGGACCAGACATTCAGTGTACAAACTTTTTTACATATAAAGTGTTTATTATCATTGGATATGTACATCGCATTTTCTGTCCATTGACATATCCCTCAAAATCCCTGAAATTTCATCGTCTAGAGATTCTTTTATGTTGTATAAATTTATTGGTTGTAAAAATTTGTGTGAACAAGTATTTTCAATAACAAACATCAAATAATCAAATTCACACAAAATTAACTAAATAAAAAAGGAGACTTTTTTTCCAGTGTGACTTCGAAACCGATTAATATCCGGTAGATTAGAACTGGTTCTCAACCACACTGAAAGATTATGTATAGAACAGATCTATAGTATACATGTATATGTGGTAATACGGCAGCAGACGGACGGGTATTTTACAGAGTTGCTACGCAGTGGCTTATCAAGTCAAGCCTTCTGCACTAATCCTATTATATCACCATTCACCTCATGACCGCAGATGACCCCGTCGGCAGCGGTCAGATTGGACTGGCTAAATAGGGGAGGGGCACGGACACTTAGCAACCCCGCGCCCCTCAGGCAACTATTCAACTGGGAGATGGTGCCTTCCCTTTTACTACAGCTTACCCCACAGATGTCTACCGCCGCGGGCTACGCCCTTGTCTCCCACACCCCCTTCAAACCTAACTTATTGTTATAATCTATTTTGTATATATATAGTAACCACCCATTGTAAATGTATTCAGTTTTAAATATAATTTCTGTATGAGTAAATCCTGCTAGTTTGTTTTGGTAGAATACTTCAAGGCTAGGGGCTCGTTGGATTCGAACTCGCAACCGGTGAGCTGAAACGCTTCGGCTTACCACAACTTGGTGTCAGCGTGTTTCAATCGAGCCCTACAGAAACTAGCCAATTCTACCTCTGATTGGACCCTTTTGCAAGTAAGGGGACAGTCAGCTGCCAACTGAGAAGCCAACTGACCCGCGAGACGGCCTTTTTAGGTCGATTTTCCATCATTTTGAACGCATTATGTAGGCCTCTGGCCTACGGCAAGCAGATTTAGCCTGCTAAAAGCGCCAGTTTACGGCGTTTTTCCGTACCGTGTGGGAGTAGCGCTAGGTGCGCAGCCACGGTAATCGGATAATTTAGCTCAGACGGCTACAGAACTGAGTCTAAATTGGCAAGTGTAGCTGGGACAAGCCCCAGGACACCCAGGCCAAACCTACGAGACGGACAGCTAAGTGCTGGTCTCCCTGAGAAGGCAATGTGTGGCTGCGAAGCTTTAGCACACAAGTAAGGCCTACCACTGCGACGGATAGCAGAATTTGAGCCAAAGGGTACGGCAGGACGGGACATTCCCTGCCGTTACCTCCCAGGATTCGAACCCGAGGCGCTGCAGGAAGGGCCATTCCCTGCCGCCATCTTTCGGGATTCGAACCAGCGGCGCTGCAGGACGGGACATTCCCTGCCGCCGCCATCCATCGACCCTTGCAGGACGGACATTCCCTGCTGCCATCGCTTCCAGAATCACACCTAGAGCTCCTAGTGATAACTACACATAAGTGTTTATAAATGTCAACCAAGTGATAAAAAGAAATATAAAATTGTTGACCCAGTGATAATTGATAAGCTCTAGTGATTCGAAGCTACAGTATAAGCCACCACCAGCGGTCTACACACACCATGGTAAGCGATACTACCATAGCTGCGGTTCGGCCACCGCCGAAGTTTCTGCCGACCCCAGCCGAGCGGGAGGCCCCCTTGTCTCAAGGGCAGGACCTCCACTTCCCCTGCCACATCAGGGTGAGGTTCCCTACTCCTGACCCTGCCCAGCACGTACAGGTTGATGCCATGGTAGATTCTGGCAACCGTGTACCAGGGTCTGCTGTTATTTCTGAACACCTCATGCACGCAATGGGCGTGCAGCGGATGTTGGTTCCAGACAACACCCAAATCCTGACTGCTAATGAGGAAGGGCAACCCCTTCAGGTAATTGGAAAATTATATGAATTATATATGGCAGTCTCACACACTCTTATACTCCATCTGTACCACGTGAATCTCTCACACCCTCTGAACCTAGGAGGGTACTTTCTCAAGGAGTTCGGAACTAGGCTCTGTTTCGACATGCAACCCCCCTGCTTGTGGGTGCGTGGGGAGTTTATCCCACTCTGTGGCGTCCCCATAGACCGGGAGACAGCCGAGAGAGAGTTGAGTTACGAGGGGCCTCTGCCAGGCCCACTGCCAGAGCAGCCGCGTGTAGTCGAGAAAGGCACGCACTGGGTGGATGCTGCGCTGAACGCCCACAGGGGGACCAACCTGCTAGCCATGGGAGTGCCCCCAGTGCCCAAGGTGCCTCTGGAGAGCCTGCCAACGACGTTTCCCGAGATTTCCAGCCCTCCAGAGCCTATCTTCTCCGCCGATACCTTTATCAATGGCCAGCCGTGTCCACCTGGCCCCCTCTACCTGGGGCCCCCAGCAATCCAACCGGCCAAGTCCGAGCCCAGGCCCGTCAAGTCGCGGTCTGATGCACTCGGAGCCGCGCCCAGCCCCCAGGAATCAGCCTCTCCCGGCGCCGTGCCCGTCAAGTCGTGGCCGGACGCCCTCGGAGCCACGCATGGCTCCGATGCCTCAGCCTCTCCCGGCGCCAAGCCCGTCAAGTCGCGGCCGATGCCCCCGGAGCCAACGCTGGCCCCGACAACCCGGCCTCTCCTAGCGCCGAGCCCGTCAAATCGTGGCCGAGCGCCCTCGGAGCCACGCATGGCTCCGACACCTCAGCCCCTCCCGGCGCCGAGCCCGTCAAATCGCGGCCGGTGGCTCCCGGAGCCGAAGCTGACCCAGTGCCAGCCACTTACAGGCTAAGTGCTGTCACTCCAACCAATGGCCAACCACCCCAACTCCGTACGGCCAAGCTGGTGGTCTTACCTGGACGCGGCGTCATGGCTGTCCCTGTTGAGCTAGTGGGACACCGCACCAAGGATGCCATCCAGCTGTCTGCCCCAGAACAGAGGTTTGGGGAGTATCTTGTCATACCAGAAGGCCTGTATGCGCACAGGCCTGGCTCCGCCAGCGTGTTCCGAGTGCTGGTGGTAAATGAGGGGGAGATGCCTCTCCTGCTGAACGCCGGCCTCCCCGTGGCTGGGGAGCTGGTGAAGCCCGACATTCTGGAGGTCTCCGACAAGCCTCCCCCTCGCATCCATTCGTTCCAAGAGCCTGTTGAGCCCACATACATGCAGCAGCTGTGGGCAGCCCTTGAGATGGAGGAGAACGAATTTCTGTGCAAGGACCCCCTGCTCAAGAAGGAGGTCTGGACCCTGCTGTCAGAGTACAGGGACGTCTTCTCCAACTCTACCCCAGGCTGCACTGATGTAGTAGAGCTACAGTTGCGCCTCAAGCCAGGGACCCAGCCGATCCGCCAGAGATTTCGGGATCTGAACCCGCGGCAGGAGGCTGAGCTGGAAAAACAACTGGAGCCTGGAGCAGAAGGACGGGAGCACCCGCTGGGCCGTCGACTACAGGGCCCTCAACAAGTGTCTTGAGCTGGACAGCTACCCCTTGCCCAGGATCCAGCAGCTGGTAGAACGAGCTGGGGGACACCGCGTCTACAGTGCCTTAGACGCGGTGGCTGCGTACTACACCATCCGAGTGTCCGAGGATAGCCGGCCCTGCACCGCCTTCACCACCCCATAGGCTTGTACCAATGGAAAAGGATGCCCTTTGGCCTAGCTACCGCACCATCTGTCTACTCCAGATTTATTGCAGGGGTCCTGAACCCATTGGGCACGGCCAACCTCCAGTCATATCTTGATGACGTCCTGACCTTTCACCAAGACACCTGGGCCCACCTGGCTAGGCTCCGGGAGGTCTTGGAAGCCCACCGCAGGGGAGGAATCCGCCTCAAGCCAGCCAAGACCAAGCTGTTCCGAGCCAAGGTAGACTATCTGGGCCACACCCTCAGCCGTGAGGGGATAGCCATGCAAGAGGATTATATTGACCGCATCCTTGACTGGCCGGCCCCCATCACCCCCAAGGACCTGCTGGCGCTCCTGGGGTTCTTTGGCTACTACCGCTTGTTCATCCCCGAGTATGCCGACCTCACCTACGAGATGAATCGGCAGAAAACGGCCAGGACACTGACCTGGACAGCCGAGATGGAAGCCCAGCTGGTGCAGCTCAAGGACAAGTTTCACCAAGCCCCCATCCGAGCGCCACCCAGGTTTGACTTACCAGCCGTGTTCCAGCTCACCACAGACTTCAGCAGCCGTGCCATTTCTGCCATACTCAGCCAATGCCAGGACAGCAAGGAGAGGCTCATTGCCGCCGTGGGGCGCAAGACAACCGACCCTGAGACCCGCTATCCGTCCTGGAAGGGAGAGATGGCCGCCATCATGTATGGAATCCGGAAATTTCACGGCATCTTGTCCTACCGTAGCTTCCAGATTAACACTGACTCCTCAGCCTTGCTACAGATGAAGTCACTGAACACATCCACAGGGATGGTGGCCCGCTGGCAGGAGGAGCTAGCGGCCCTAGACTTCACTGTCTGCCATCGTCCTGGCACCCAGAACACCAATGCTGACGCCCTCAGCCGCCGGGAGGATGATAATATGCCGGCAGCGTCCGCCGAAGAATTAGCAGAACAGGCTGAATACCTCCAACACCTTTGCCAGCTAGGGGAGCACGCAGCTGGCAGACCCTCCGCAGCACGGCTGGATCCGGCCCGAGTCTTAGAAGCCCAGACCCAGGATCCCCTCCTGCTCCGTGTCTGCCAGTGGGTGGCCGACGGAAAGGCCCCAATTAAGGCTGAGCTACGAGGCAAGGACCGGAACGAGCAGCAGTATGCCAGCCGCTTCGCAGCCCTGGGACTCGACGAGCATGGCTGCCTCACCACCACCGACCAGACCCTGACAGGGGAGAGGACAAGATACCTGCTGCCTTCGGCCCTCCAGCAGGACGCGTTCTTCCTGGCCCATGGAGCCCCCATGGCTGGGCACTTTGGGATGGATGCCACTATTGCCCGCGTCGCCATGCATTTCTGGTGGCCCAACCTGTCCCGTGACGTCCGCCTGATGGTTCAGACTTGCCCTGAGTGTGTATAGAAGGTCACCAAGGAGAGGCTGAAGTTAGGAATACACGTGCCCTCCCGACAGGGGTATCCACAGCAAGTCCTATTCATTGACCTGGTGGGGCCCCTACCAGAGACGCCACCCGGGAACTGCTACATCCTCACCTGTCAGGATGGGTTCAGCCGGTTTGTCAGCCTCTACGCCATCCCCAACAAGCGCACCCTCACGGTGGCTGAAACCCTACTGCACCGCCACCTGGCCACGTTTGGATGCCCCCTGAAGATCCACTCCGACAATGGGATGGAGTTCACTGGCCAGGTATTCAAGGAACTGGCCTCCAAGCTCGAGATTGGCCTGACACATCCACCGCCCTACAACCCGCAGTCCAACCGGGTTGAGAGGTTCCATCGGACGCTCAACACAGGCATGCGGCTGTTCCTGGATAGAGATGACAACAACTGGGAGCCACACTTGCCTGCTATCGCCTTCGCCTACAATACCAAGGCCTGCAGATCCACGGGCGTGACCCCTTTCCTGGCCTACTTTGGGAGAGAGGCCAAGCTACCGGTGGACTTGGTACTCCGGCTGCCAGACACTGAATATGCCTCAGTCCCAGCCAACGTCCAAGCCCTCCTGCAACGATACCACGCCGTGTACGACGCAATCCAGCAGCAAGAGGAGGGAACCATCCGAAGGAGTGCGGCCGCTTACGAAGGCACGGCCAAATACGAAGTTGGAGACCTGGTCTGGTATCTGGCCCCCCGCCTGGTGCCAGGGAAGTCAGCCAAGATTACCAAGAGGTGGACTGGCCCTTGGAAGGTAGTGAGACGGGCCACGGACGTCCACTACGTCATCAAACCCGCCTCTCCAACAGCCAAGATCTCGGAAATCACCGCGCATGTCGGCCGACTGCGCAAATACACAGGAGATGTCACCGCCCAGCAGATTCCAACAGACATCCACGGCGACCTGGACGGCGACGAGGACGCCACTGAGCTGCCGGCCGGAGCTGCGGCGTTGCCAGCTAGTGAACCAGGACAGTTTCCAGTGTACCAGCCGGCAGCCGCCGCCCCACAGCTTAGCGGCCAGGATCGTGACCCGGTAGAAGAGAACCTGCAGCACCAGCCCAACGAACCACCGCTGGCGCCGCCAGCCCCAGAACCACCTAGGGATGCAGTCTGGAACCCTGATGCTGACATGGAGCCCCTGCCTGCCAGCAGCGAGCCTACAGGAGAAGAAGCGGCCACTGAGATGGAAGTGGCGGCCCCAGAGGGTGAAGCTGAAGCGATGTGTCCCCTCCAGATGACAGCCATCCCCATCCGGGTGGGAGCTAAGAGGCCGAGCAACCTGGACAAGGTGGGCTTCCCTATGGAATTCTACGCGCCTTCTTCCATCGTTGTTCCCCCCTTGGGAGCCTCTAGAGTGAGCCTAGGCCTCCGTGTTCAGTTACCAGCCGAGACAGAGCTAGTCCTGCAAACAAGGCCAAATTTCCAACGACGGGGCCTGGCTGTCGCCAACCCTCAGCTGGAAGCCAACCGGGAGTTGACAATGCTGATATCCAACCACAGTCAGACCGAGCAGCGAGTGTCCCGCGGAGCCTGTATAGCCAGGGCTGTCCTGCACCGAGCTGTGCCCCAGGAAGATGTTGTCGTTCGCAGACAGAGGCTGCCGTATCCCCAGGTTCAAGGCCTGGTGGCTCGGGAGCCCCGCAGCCCTTGAAGGGGAGGTTGTGGTAATACGGCAGCAGACGGACGGGTATTTTACAGAGTTGCTACGCAGTGGCTTATCAAGTCAAGCCTTCTGCACTAATCCTATTATATCACCATTCACCTCATGACCGCAGATGACCCCGTCGGCAGCGGTCAGATTGGACTGGCTAAATAGGGGAGGGGCACGGACACTTAGCAACCCCGCGCCCCTCAGGCAACTATTCAACTGGGAGATGGTGCCTTCCCTTTTACTACAGCTTACCCCACAGATGTCTACCGCCGCGGGCTACGCCCTTGTCTCCCACACCCCCTTCAAACCTAACTTATTGTTATAATCTATTTTGTATATATATAGTAACCACCCATTGTAAATGTATTCAGTTTTAAATATAATTTCTGTATGAGTAAATCCTGCTAGTTTGTTTTGGTAGAATACTTCAAGGCTAGGGGCTCGTTGGATTCGAACTCGCAACCGGTGAGCTGAAACGCTTCGGCTTACCACATATATACAGACAACTACCTCCCTTCATTTTTCAAAGACCTCTTTTGTCTGCTTCTAAATTATTTTCTTTTACTTGGCTGTTTAATATAAGCGATACCATTTGTTGATTTTCAATGACCCAATAGAAAGATTGTACAAGGCGGTTGCGATGGGGAGATACAGTTATTTAACCCTTTCTCCCTCTAGTGTTTTACTCTAATATGTATAGCATCGTATTATTTACAGTTTACTATGAAAATATAAATGTACAACCATAAGATTAAAACCCGGTTTTTTTTTTATAGCATGTGCCTTCGACATCTCGGGACTAAAAAATCCGGTTTTAATCTTATTAGACCCAAAATAAATTTTTCGTCGTTTAATAAAATCAAAATAAATTTTTATGTATTCCATGAATATGTCATTACTATAGGTAAAAGGACAAGTAGTTTTATTTTAATTTTTATAAATTGTTTTGTCTGATGTTCATAAATTTTTGGTTATTAATTTTAAATTTTTTGTTTCATTGTAGATACAAGAGCAGGTAGCTCTTTTACTGATCTAAATTTTGTATAAAATTCTTTTTAAGTCGAAATTGAATTAAGGAATATCTAATCTATTGAGCCTCTTATGTATGCTGTCATCCTTGTTCCTTTTTGATGATGTCTTATAGTGGTTAAACTTTTAATCAGCGTTTGGTACGGCTCCAAACCCGACCAAAAATCAAGAAAAACTCGACATATTTTTTCCCCACGTCTATTTTTGACTTTTGAAGGTTTTAAAAGTTCAATTTTTGATAAAAATGGACTTGAAAAATTTAATAGAGGCATTTGCATATGACAAAACAGAGTTACCAAATTATAATTTATAAAAAATCTCTTTATTTATCTAGTCCGGAGCCGGAGCCAGAGCCGTTTTTTAACGAAAAATACGGCTGAGGCTCCAGCAAAATATGGCGGCTTCACGGTTCCCAGCTCCGGCTCCGCAACACTGCTTTTAATCCATAGATTCAAAGTAATGTTTTGCATTTCTAATCCAAAAAATATAACAACGCATGGCATAAAAATAACACAGTACAAAAACTACTAAAAAAATTACCATCAAAAGCTGAAAAAAAATATGAAAAGCTGCAACTAAAATGTACATTTAGAAAATCTAATAGGTATTTCTTTTTGCAAAAAAATGCCTTTGATTTCATATTGCAGGAAAAAGTGTCCAATGTAATCATACGGGTGCACAAATAAACGTGCTCAAAAAGTTGTATCAAATAAAAAACTCACATGCCAAACAATACAAAAAAATCCAGAGCTGGATCTTTAAATGTGTAGCTGTTGCCGTAGCCGTAGCCGTAGTCGTGGCCGTAGTCGTAGTCGTCGCCACTGCCAGTGCTGCCAATAAAACATGGATATTAAAAGATTTTTATTTAAGATATTTTAATTAAACTAAATCAATTTATAATTATAATATTATAATTATTAATATTAATTAAAATTATTTTTTAAAATTTTTAAATATTTAAAAATTTGATTTAAAGATTGCTATTAGGTTAGTGGCAGTACCTCTGGCTACGGCTACGGCAACGGCTACACATTTAAAGATGCAGCTCAGGTAAAAAGGTGAGATATAAGCATTGATACACACAAAAACTCATTATTTTACCAACACACAGACTAAAAACATTACCATGTAAACCTTAACACATAAAGACATTACTTTACACACATAAAGACACACACACACACACAAATCTGCAAATGTGGATAAAAAAGTTTGGTTAAAGTTTGTTCCCATCGGATACATTTCCAGTATTTGCTAAGTAATCCTGACAGAGCTTAAACCTTGGAGTCAGATGTACTCCGCTGGGTGTTGCTGAGTAGTTTACACACCGCACAAAATTTCCATATAGTTTTCTTTGGATAGTAGTTGCTTTTTTCATTTCTGGTTTAGATGTACTCCTCTGGGTGTTGCTGAGTAGTTTACACATCTCACAAAATATCCATATAGTTTTCTTTGGATAGTAGTTGCTTTTTTTCATTTCTGGTTCAGATGTACTCCTCTGGGTGTTGCTGCGTAGTTTACACATCGAACAAAATATCTAAATAGTTTTTCTTTGAATAGTATTCACTTTACTAAACATGTGCCAACTTCTAAGTCGGATTTACTTCTATGAAAAATCAAAATATCAAATACTTATTTTGCAGAGCAGTACCTTAACTAGATATTTTCCCAGTTCTAAGTCAGATTTACTCTATTGAGTGTTGCTTAGTAGTTTACACACTTTACAAAATATTCAAATAATGATTTTGCTGAGCAGTCACTTTACTAAGTATGTGCCTGTTTCTCTATCAGATTAACTTGACTTGCTGGTTAGTTTGCAAAAAAACCATTATATTAATCCGGTTATTTTGCCAAGTAGTACCTTTTACTAAATATTTACTTTTTTGGGTGTTGCTAAATAGATTGCACAAGCACACCTTTTCTTAGTGTTTTTGATTTCACTAACAGTTTCAATTTTGATTCCAGTACTTAAATATCTTACTGTGCAAAAATCTATTACACACTTATAACACAAACAATATAGAAACACATGAATAGAATACAAGGGCGAATTTACAAATATTTTTTATTCTCAATTATGCTGATAAGAAACAAACTTTTTTGCATAAAAATTTTTGCATCTCTTTTTGCTACCAAAAAAACAACAACAATATGGTAAATCAAAAAACCAATAATAAAATTATATTTTCTGTGTATTTTAATTCAAATACACTCAAAAGGTAAAATCGATAGCTCCCCCCCCCCCCACAAACTTCCATACTAATTTTAGAATTTAAAAAATTAATAGTATGGGTCAGAATTAAAATTTTCATGTGGCAATTTATCTGGGGGTTTGAACTACCTTCCCCAGCCAAATAAATACATACAAGCATAGATTTTTTAGAAAAAAATTCCTGAAACCTTAGCAGTTTATCTTGAATAGCAGCTGAGAAATTCTCATTTCCCTAATAGTGTTACATCTCTTACATACATGTCCAATAGTCATATTATTAAATTCTATTATGCACAAAAATATATCATCAGTAATATCGTTCTAAATAAAGTAATAAATTTCTAGTTAATTTTTTATGCTTTTGATTTTGTTGATTAAGTCTTAAAAAATCTGTTCCTTTTCCAGTATGGCTTCGAAACCGATTAATTTATGCTGGATTAGCATCGGTTTAGAAAGACCTACTGAACAATCATGTATCGTATGTAACAGACATTTTTCTACTACTAATAATATAAAAATAATAATATTAACCCCTTGGGGCTAACAAAACTGGTGTTAATATTTTAAAGTTTAAATTTACTATCCGCGGAAAGTTGTCTATAATACGATGCGATAAAAGATAAATTCTAACATAACCACTTCTGAATGTATCCATGTTTTTCTCCCATTTTCACATCTAAATCGTAATTAATCCCACTTCCCATGATTTTCTCTCTCCCCATTCCCAACTTTTTGGCAAAGTTTTTACTTACTTCCCAACTTGCCCATATATATATCTCACCTATTTTTACTAGTTTGTTTGTAAGTGGGGGTTTGTAAAAAGTTGGTTTATCCTAATCTTATGCAAACGACTACACTGCAGAAAGGCAATACCCCCTTGAGGTTAATCAGGCCCCAAACTGTTGGCTATAACTGAATGAAACATGTTTTGAAATCATAGTTTTTAGAAATAAATCATAGTCCATTTATTAGAGTAAAACACTAGAGGGGGACGGGGTTAAATAACTATATCTCCCCATCGTCCTTTTGCCGACTTTCAATTGGGTCATTGAAAATCAACCAAAGGTGTCCTTTATATTAACACAGCCAAGTAGCAGAAAACAATTTGGTAGCAGACAAAAAGGGTTTATTGAAAAAGGTAGGGAGTTAGTTATCTGTATATACATCTATAATATAGATCTGTTGACCATTTATTAAAAAGATTAAGCAAATCGTCCCATATCTATCAAGGTTGTTGTGTGTAGCCCTGATTCTATGAAGTTAGGATTCAGATGCACACGTAGACTGAAAGTGAGAGTCCTTTGGCCAATCTTAGATTGGTAAGCTTCACGCACAGCTATATGTATTTTATGTTACATTGCTGACCCGCAATTCTCGTAGAAGCTACTTAATTATTACATCACTATGTATCAAGGTTGACAACATCCATGAGTAGCATAATCTTTTCATTCAGTTTTTAACAGCTCCCAAAGGCAGACGGAAAGATTGATTTAAAATAGTTTATGAAATCGGCTTTATAGTCAAATTTATTTATAAACGATCAATTATACAAAGGACAATTTTGATTTGTTGGTTTTAAGTTGTATGTGTTCAAATGTTTCAACCACTAATTCTAATCTACAGAATGGATATTTTTGTGTTTCATCATTTGGGTTGTACATCTATTTATTGGCCATTGTCTTATCCCTTTAGATCACTGCAAAATTGACCTTCACCGGATGGGAGAGGGTTGTGTTGTATACTTTATTATATTACAGGATAATGCCTACAAACGTAGATGGCATGCATTTTCTCTATGCTATAACCTAAACCACTCAGTGTTTATTCATTTATGCAATTTTATCAAGTCAGCCTTTTTTAAATCTTAATCTTTGCCTTCAATAGTGCTTTCCCACTAAGTGCCGAGGGAGCATAGATAATCACCACCACCTTATCGTTTTCTTTATGCCTATTCCCTAAGGTGGCTCTAACTTGTACCTAATTTTATACCTCTCACGAGATTGTTTAGTCCTTTGACACTGTACATGATTATTATTTGAATGATCTGTTCTTAATTTTTTTTATTCATACTCAATTTTATTGTTTGTATATGAATATCTAATACCTGTATTATAAAACTGTTGTTATTATTATTTGTTTATGAGTGTCATAAAATAAAAATCTAATCTAATCTAATTTAACCTAACTCAAGTTAACTTACAATTTATTTCAGGGGTTTTTCTGCTTAACTAGGCAACACTTTTTTACTTTTTAAAATAAAAAATAAAAATTGGGTTATCGAATTTACCTCCTTCCCCCTTACTCATGTACCCCTAGAGGCCTCTAGGGGGCGTATTTGCTAGTTTATTATATTTCAGAACATACTTTTTATAGGCTATGATATATTTTTAGTGGACAAGGAAGAACACCTTCCAATGAGGTATAACTGGGATTTGTTTGAATGCAGATGTGTGTTTACGTATCAATCACAGATACAAATCCTATACATTACCTTTTTAAAACATAAAAATATACAATACTTTATTTTACGTTTCTATCGGTTTCAACAAATATATCATTAAATTAAGATGACAACATTGATTAATAGCGAAGATTTTCAGATATTAATAATTTATGAGAAAAAAAAAACATTACAGAAAGACTGAAGATTCCAAAGAGAAATAAAGCATAATCTTTAGTAGTCTAAACTTAAACTTATTAAAGCTGAAACGCACTTTACTTGTTGAATAAACATATTATCCAATGTTATAACAGACTAACTGACAGACTAAGTTATCTATAGATTATATACCCATTTACCAAAGGAATCTTTACAATGAAAAACAGCCACCAATCTTAAATAAAGCTGAGAAAAAATCATTTTCGTAAGATTCAATGCAAAAAGATCGAAACGAACCAATTGTCAGGTACAAAATAAGTAGATACTATTTAAGTATAGCGACACTACTTTACAATTCACTTGTCTGTCCCTCAGCCCGTCCGAACGCTATGGGGAAATGAGAATTTTTTCCACCAGCTTTTAAAGAAAGATGGCTGAAATATTTGTGAAGATTCCCCGTATTAATGAGCATAAAGTGTATAATTCACTTTGTCCGTCAGTCTCTCAGTCATGCACAAAAATACATTATTTTTTTATTATTTCAGGCTTCGTAACTTCTATGAATTATTGCATATTAATCAACTAAACATCTGCTCTATAATTCATTTTTGTCTGTTTGTCCTTTCATATATTTTTAGTGCTTCCCTTCTTATGGAGGATGTCATCGTTGTTATATTCAAGTTCCTAAATGTTTGAAGATTGTTAAGGAGGGAGGGGACATTGGGAGGTTTATTACACTAGTTCCCAAAGTTTTATAATAATGTTATCTTATTTGTTGGCTTTACATCTTTGGGGACTTATATTAAATCTTTATTGGTTGGTTCATTAAGAAGAGTCTCATAACGTTGTAACCATTTATTGTAATCTAAAAAGGGGATAATTTTGTGTATCATATTGGTGGATGTACATCAATATATCGGCCATTGTCTTATCCCTTTAGATCCCTGGAAGATTGTAGCTATTATTTACAAGGTCGATATTGTAACTCTATGAGGCAGAGATAATTTATGCATCTATTTATTAATACATTATTCAGATAAATTGATAAAGTATCATTTATCCATTACATTTACTTACAATAGCTTTATTCATATTTTTTTATGCACAGTTTTCCATTTAGACACTTTATTTGGACAATGTTTCCTGCTATTAAATGATTTTCAAAGACCCAAAACAAAATCGGGACAGGGTCCTTGCCTTGAAGGAAAAGTGACTTATAGCTTTTGCTCCCTCTATTCTTTTACTTTAATAATGAAGCTGAATGGCTTTCAAATGTTTTGATTTATTTTTTCAACTTTTGTGACAATCAAATATTTATATGACTATTAATGTTTTAATCAAAATTTTTTTTTCTGGACTACATTACATGGGATAAAAGCATTGAAATCTAACCAAAATTAATGTTTTAATCAAAATTTTTTTTCTGGACTACATTACATGGGATAAAAGCATTGAAATCTAACCAAAAATAAATCTTATATAAGTAGCTTGATGTCTGACCGTCTGTCCGTCCGTCCCTTAAGATCTCGGTAACCACTGAACCGATTGGATTCTAATCTTCAGGGAATTTTCCTACTGGTCCTCTGGTAGTTTTAGGTTATTTTCTTGGGAGGTGGGACATCTCCAACCCCCCCCCCCAAAAAAAAACAATAAAAAATTCCCCTCAATTTAAAAAAAATTAATTTGAAATTAGTGGTGGCAGCACCAGAGGTACTTAATTTTTTAAAAAATACCTCTTGGGGCAAAGCCTCTAGAGGCTAGGGGCGAAGTCGCTAGTGTACGATATAATACAACCCAAAATAGACACAATTTTGGCTTCCACGAATTTTACAGACTCTTATTTAATCTATATATTAAAGTTTACCATGTTACAGAGAATTTCAATTTCATCATGTAATATATATATATATATATATTTTATTCTATTTCCTTACACAAAACTTAAATTGCTATTCTTAAAGTTTGGTAAAACTATTAAAAAGTTTGATGTTGAATTTATTGATAATATTCTTTCCTTTTCCAAAGTTTTTATCAGCTGGTTATGTTTTTTAACTCAATTACATATTTGTGTTTCATCTTCTGTACTTTTTTGTAGCAAAGCTACTCTATAATCTTCTTTGTCTGCCAATTAGAGTAAGGCAATAGATGTTAAAGGGACTGTGAACGTAAATTTTTCTCATCTTAATATCAAATCTTAACATTATCTCATTCATTATATCTCACAGATAGAGCAAAACGCGCTCTTGTTTGCTTAAAAAACGGCTTTTTCCGACGATTTTTATAAGGTACGGGGAAAGGAAGAAATTTTCCGTATTATATAAAATGTGCATTAAATTGCTTTTTTCTCCCATTATAGCTAAAATTAAACTTTTTCACATAGTTCTAGATTTTTCCTAACAGTTAAGCTGACTTTTAACATAATCCTTGCTTTAATCCAATGTATAGTTACTTAGAAATTGATAAAATAAGCAATATTTTTTTATTGAAAACCAAATACAATAACAAAGCCAGAAACAGGTTTTTTATTAGTATCCAATTAACTTTAAATGGCCCATCTCTCGCCCACCTTTAATTACAAATTCGTAAATAATAAAGACGCAATATTTCTTTATAAACAGTCTGATAAAAGTGTAAACTAATTCTTTAAAGTGGGTTATTTATTGTTCAACATAATAAAAAAGGATATTATTATTTTAAATAACCTATGAGATTCAACCCTTTGTAGACAGTGAGGTAGTTTTTTTGTCAATAATACGAATTTAAAATATGTCTTTATTACCTAATTACTACGTTATAAAAAAACGAATTGGCAATTTTATAGCATAAAATAAATCCTTAACAGTAAGTAAATTGTTTCAACTATATATGACAAGTTAAATATCCCTACAAACATTATAAGAAACAAAAACGTTCAGATTTTCCCTGTTTTTTTCCTTTTTCCCTCTCAAAATACCATAAAATCAAGGCATTATTTCTGGATATTTTTGTGAATAGGACATTTTTGGTTGATCAGTGTAGTGAAATGTGCTAAGTAAATGTTAAGATTTGATAATCGGATGAGAAATTTTTACGTTCACACTCCCTTTAAATAACTGTTCCCGAGCATCAGGAATATTATCACAACCAAGTCGCAACAAAAGAGCGGAAAGCAATTTGCTAGCAGACGAAAAGGGTCCCCAACAAGTAATTGTCTGGTTATATTTCTATACAAAAAAATTATCGTCTGTTCGTTTGTCAGCTATTTTGGATTTTGTACATTTTTTTGTAGCGAAGCTACTCTATAATTCACTTGGTCTGTCTGTCCGTCTGTCAGTTATGCAATTTTGGATTTGTACTTTTTCTTTATAGCAAGGCTACTCTATAATTCACTTGCTTGGTCTGTCCGTCTGTCTGTTACGTGATTTGGGATTTTTTACTTTTTTTGTAGCAAAGCTACTCTATAATTCACTTTGTCTGTCCATCTGTCAGTTTCGCCATTAGGGATTTTGTACTGTTTTGTAGCGAATCTACTCTATAATCCATACTTTGCGTGTCGGTTTGTCAGTTACGATATTGGGAAGATTTTTTTGCTGCTATTTTAAGAAAGACTACTGATACATCTTATCAGAGAGCATCAAATATAAAACTTTATTTTATCTTTCGGTCTATTGGTTTTGCTACAAACGACAATTCTATCATTTCTCCTTTGTAGACTATTCATCCTTGTTGGCACATTATCTTTATAGTAAAGTAAAAGGATGTTTGTCTGTCTGTACCGAAGGATCTCGCTAACAGCTGAACCGATCGGTTTCTCCTTAACAGCTTAGCTTCTCAAAGGTCCCGGGAAGGTTTATAACTATTTTGCGGGAGGCTATCACCACCCTCCCGAGAAAAATCGCCCCTAGAAAATTACCCCCCCCCCCCAAAAAAAAAAAACATTTAAAAATCGTTTTAACTAAAATAAAAAATCCTAATTTTTTTACTTCTTTTTTTTCAAATCTAAAATAAAAAATTAGGTTATCAAATTCGACTCCCCCCTCCTCAAGTGTCCCTAGAGGCCTCTAGGGGGCGTACCGCTAAATCTTATATAAGTAAAAAAAAAAGAATTATAATGTTTAAGTTTATCTTTCTGTACTTCTTTTCTCATGTTGACCAAAAAAGTTTTTCGTCTTGATTGTTCTTTGTTCTTCTGATGTAACTATTGCTGTGAGTACGAGTGGGGTGGTAATATCCCCCCTAGGGAAAATTTATTAACAACCTTACCGGAACTTCCACATGCACCCCTTTGATTATTTTAAATATTTTCACCCCAGTGAAAGTTTCAACTCAACCTACCTAAAATTATAGCTTTAATTGATACTAGCGACTAGGCCCTTTTGAAAGGGAGGGGGTTAGAATTTTTTTCTTGGGGCGACTTATCTTGGAAGGATGGTGATACCCTCCCCTATTAAAGTTATAAATCTGCCCTGGACATATGAGAAGCTACGTTGTAAAGGAGAACCATATCGGTTTGGCGGTTAGCGAGATCCTTCGGCTCAGACAGACACATCCTGTTACTCTATTATAACGATTTAAAGAGTATTTAACAATTTCGTTACGCTTCGCGCACCCTCCGGGTAAAGTACTGAATACACTTCTGGAAACAAAAAAGTAGTTTTCATTGTGGAATGTCTCTGGTGAATACTTTAATTAGTAAGTCTCATCTTCATAGCTATAGATAAATACACAGGTAGCTAATTTTGTACTGTAAACTAGTCTAAATATTTTTAAAATCAAAAAGCATTTTATTTCAGTAACCAATAATTGAATTTATTCATGTGTTTTTGTGGGGCGGCTTTAGTAAATAGGAAGGAAAAACGTTCTACCTATTTCTGATTTCTTTAAAAAATATCTATTACTCTTTGGTTCAGCTGGACTACGACAACGACAGCAGCTATTAAGCATTAACGACAAGAGCTATCCGTTAAGGATGGACGGACTGACCTACCCTCATTAAATCTTACATCACTTTATTATTTGAAAAATATCCTCCTTGTTTTCTTGTTAAAACAAGGCTTCATTGTAATTATGTAATTGTCTTACATAATGTAATTAGATAAACAGAGAGGTTCAAGGGGGGGGGGGGGTAAAGGGATCTTTACCCCCCTTCAATAGTTTTTTTATTTTTTTAGTGTACCCTCCTTTAGGGGGGATGCCAGGGTGTTGGTATCAACTTCCTCTTAGTTTATTATAAACAAACAAAGGAAGTAACGCTTTAAAAGAGAATTATATTGGTTTAGCGAGATCCTTCGGTACAGACATCCTCTTACTTTTATATAAGAATGATCCTGTATAAGCAGCTTTGCAACAAATTAACTTACAATTTTGTTTCGACTTATACGTGTACTTATTCAGTTCTGAAAGTGTTTATGGTCATTTTTACTATTGTTTCAGAGCTTATTCTTGTTCAGTTTTATTTCGTGCGGACTCCTTATAGTTACAAAATTGCTATTCCTCTAAACTAGGATAACAGCGGCCATTAGTAGGGATGCACAAGATTAGTAGGTGAACAATCGTAAGGCTAAGGGGTATCTTTATAACAATATCATGTCTATCTTAACAGCTGACTAGAAAATTATGTTTTCTTCATAAAATCAATGACGGACGTAAAAAAGATAAATATTAGAGTAGGTTCGCTACTAAAAAGACCGCAAAGTGACCAACTTTTGAGACACTTCAGTGGATATTAGACTAAGCATCAATAGACCAAATATCATAAATAAAAAAACATTTGCTCGAATGAAACGAAAAGTATAACCCTCTAATCGCAGATTTATCTATTCTTAAATTTGTATATAGATGTGTATTTATTACATTTGTTGACCAATTCTAGTGATATAAAATTAATATGAAGCACTTTAAATTTTTTTCCTTCTCTTACTCTCTTTCTCTTGATATGGGCTTAACTTATCATTTTTACAAGCTTTGTTAACATTGGACTATATCGTCTTTGTTCTATCTTGAAGTGAGGCAAAAATTGAATTATTGTGGAAAATACAAAAAAAGTTAATTGATTAGTCTATATTTACTCTGTTGAATATTGTATAATGTTGACTAGACTCTAGTCATCAAACATTATTCTTAATCAACTTTATACAGAAGACAAATTAGTTTTAGACTATTTTTGAAAATTAGAACCTACATATTTCATATATTGAGTACTGTATAATGTTGATTACTTTTGACATAAGAAATCCCTACTCATTTAGCTTTATATTTGAAAAAAAACCTGTTTAACAACAATAGTTATTTTCTTGTTTAATAGATGTACTGTTCCATTTTTTTTCATCAAGCAACTTCTAGTGGATATAGAATATAAGTGGATAATATAACGTTGGGAAATTGTTGTTTACATTGAACTCATTGGTCAGTTCGTTCATCCAGAATTGGATACAGGATGGGATACATTGTTTTAGCCCGCGGCAAGTTTAACTTTATTTGAGAACATGGTGTAGCATCTAAGTAATAATATATCCATTATCAATTCTCTACCTCTACCATCATATTATATAAAGTAGTAAGGGTTTTATATCTGTAGCTTAAGATCTCAATAACTACTGAACTGATTGGGTTCTCTATTCTAGGCAAGCTTCACATAGGGCCTGTGATGGCTTTAATCTATTTTGTTTCCAGATTTAAGTCCAGGGATAGTTTAAAGCTATTTTTCTAGGTTATCTCTGCCCCTTCGAATACAGAACCGCTAGTACATAAAGAAGTCATTATGAATGGAATTTCAAGTTATATTAAGTTTTGAAAAAAATTCTAGTGTAACTCTATTGTTAACCATTTTGGCAAAGTTGGCAGCACAGTTGTCTGTGTAACAACTCTTGGGAGTAGTGCGCATCATTTGCTAGGCCTATTACAAAACAAGGATGACAACATTTAAAGTTCCGAATTACATCATTTATATCCAGAATTGGTCACATAATACTTTGGTCTTTTTTTAGTCTCCAATAAAGAATTTGAAGAAAAAAAAATACTTTTGGTGTCCCATCCCCCAAGAAAATAGCTTAAAACCACCGCAGTAGGTATATTCCCTGAAGAGTAGAACCCAATCGGTTCAGTGATTACTGAGATCTTAAGCTTCAGACGGACAGACAGACATTGTTCTACTTTGTATTATAAATGAAGTCAACAACCCGACCAACAACAGCAAATATTCACAATAGCAATAAAAATAGGTTGTTAATATGTTAATTTATTGAACTAAAGAATATGTAGTATAAAATCTAACACATAATATCAATTTAATTATTTAAACAAAAAATTATTAAATTATAATGAATTATAAAAGAAAGAAGTATTTAAAATTGGAAGAAAAAGAAACTTTAAAATTTTAAATTATTTATAATGTCTTTATGTATGTTGTAAAATGATATTTATATTTTCTTTTCTATATAAGTATATAAAATTTTTATTTCATTAGCATATCATATTAATAATACTACTGGTACTATTTTAAGACCATTCTGATATTTTCTAATAAGTTAGTTTTTGGTAGTTAGTAAAATCATAATACATTTTAAAACTGTGTTTTTATTGCGTACTTAAAAAAAAACTAGAAGAAATCTTCTTTTTTTAATTTCAAAAGAATAATAGCACAACCTCAATAACTTATAAAATATGTTCAAGAAATAATTTTGTATGGGATTAAATGGAAGTATGATATGAAAAATACTTCATAATAAAAAAAACGAAATAATCTTGTTGATAATAAATTATTTTAAATTAAGAGTACAACTCTGACAACAGTTAATCTGATAGAAATTATATTTACACAACTCTGACTCCACAACTATGGCACAGTTCTTGAAGTTGTCTAGGCAGACCTGGGGAGAGGCCTGGATCTTGCTGCCATCTGCTGCAGGATCCTGATCCTCGTCCAGGAGAGAGTTTCCAGGTATTAAAGAATCAGCTGTGTGCAATACCTCGTTGGTCATCAGTCTAGTTGAGGTTATCAGGGAATCTGTAAAAAAAAGTATTTGATAGTTTTAAAATGCTTATTTCTTCTGAGTTCTTATAATTTTTAGAATTTAATGGTAATTGAAGCCTTTTTAATTTTGAAAATATATTTCACTACACTTAAAGAATCACATACAAATACAAAACAATGTAAACAAGGATGACAACATCCATTAGTAGCTAAGCATTAAAAATTATGGATGAGAATACACACAAGCAGATTTTAAGAGCATTTGTTGAAATACTGATAAATTACATACTTGATGCTCGATAAATATCGAAACAAAAATTCCGTAAAAATGCGCAATGATTGTTTTAAAGATAATTATGCTCCATAATGATAAAAATGTTGACAAGAAGTTTCAACCTTCTATCTCGAATAGGAGCCTAGAAAATAACGTTTCTCCCACTTTGAAATTATAGAATAGCTTCGCTAAATAAGAAGTGCCTACCTAGTTTATTAGATATGATATCAGTGATATCTTTACTATCCTCGTTGTTATCTCCAACATCTCTTTGTTCTGGCTCATCAAGTATCTCTTCATATTCATCATAATTATACCTAGATAATACATAGATCAAGGATGACAGCATCCATAATATCGAAGCTCTAAAAACGGTAGGACAAACGAACATTAACATTTGTAGAGTGTCAGAACTGAATGAACAGAATATACATGCATAAGTTTAAAAAGTAAATTTGTTGCAAAACTGATTAAATACAAGATACTTTTTAAGGACTTACTTACATTTTTAGGATTTGATTATAGAGATGATTCGCTTATAACATTGTACCTTGTTGTAACAGGAATCAGTATTTAAAAAATCAGAGTAATGGGATTATTGTAGTATTTAAAAGGTTTTGTCAAGAAAGGTTAAAAATTTACATGTTTCAAATGGACGTACGGACATTCTGGTAATGATCATAGAGTTTCTACGCTTCCTAAATAGTACCTAACTGTTATAGGAAACATAAAATTTGAAATCAATAAGACAATTCTATCATATCTAAATTAACGAAAAGAGCTATCCATTACGGACGGTCGGACGGACCCTATGTTAGAGATTTTATTATGAAAAATGTGTCTCAAGCAAAATGATGTTTTGAAAGCATAAATCAAAACCTTTAGTTCTATCTAATTAGTCTCTGACTCATATTAAGCAGGGATCTAAAGGGATAAGACAATAGCCGTTTAATTGTTGTACATACCCAATGATGATACACAAATAAATCCTTTTATAGATTACAATTAGTGGTCGAATCGTTTGGATACTCAACTTAATTAACTTACCAATCAAAATTCAATAAAAGTCCTTAAAGTTGTTAGGCCAACGAATAAGAAAACTATAATAAAACTTATGGGGCTAGTGTAACAAACAGCCCAATGTCCCCTCACTCCCTGATAAAAAGTGATTAAGGTTGTCATAATATCGACATATCGATAGTCGAATAGCATTATTACTACATACTTAAAATGACATGAAACATTCTAATAAAATTATTGGTATTAATTGTCTAAATGACTTGAAACATTAAAAAATATCAACTCAATACCAATTGGCACTTTTAGACAAAGATTATGCAATTAAAAGGTCTTCACTCGTGTAAAAAATCCTAATATAAAAACTTACTCTTGATTATCATCATCATTGGTATCATCACCGTCTTCATTGTAAATATCTTCAGCTTGTTCTTGATCAATCTCCAGAAGAGGTGCTGTGCAGTTGGCCTGAAAAGAAATAATTTCCAATATGGATTCGAAACCGATTAATATCCGCTGGATTATATCTTATATCCGCGGAAAGCTGTTTATAATACGATGCGAAAAATAATAATTAAAACTCTAGGAACTTATTTTGTGGCAGATGCTAAAATTTTAACTGGCTGCTGCCAACTAAGTAATGAAAGTAATATGCGGCTGTAGTTACTAAGGATAAAACTAAAAAAGCATGAAGTTGCAAAGATTCCAATACATTGTTCTTATTCAATAATTTATTTAACATACACATTTGTTTAATAATAAAATAGATTAGATATAAGAAAATACGTTATATATTAAAATTCACTGAAATATTAACTAATATGATATTTTGTTTATATAAACCATGTAATCTGAGAAAACTAGAAATTTGTTAATACAAATAAATATTTAATGATGCCTAAATGGTAAAAGTTATATAATTTTCTCCAGAGTGGTGTCTAAATATCTGACCTTCTCAATCTTAATATTTTAAGTTTAGTTTAAACCTAGCTATTCTAACATTCAATTCAATTCTACAAAAAATCACGAAACCTTTGGAAGTTAGGTGGGGCATATCTTGTTTTTTTTATGTAACTAAAGAGGGGTGGGTAAGAAGGGGAGGAAAAGGAGAAGGGGGTTGTTGGGAAATTTTCCTCTAGAATTGTTTGTCAGAATATCATTCTCTTTTCCCTGAGTTCAAACAAGAAAGACAACATCTATAAAAGCAAAGCTCTGAATTAAGACAAACCAACAATAACATGTCTAAATTAACGAATAGAGCTAACCGTTACGGACTGACATATTGACGGACGGACCGACCCTAATTATAGAAAAACTTCGCTTTTAAAAAGAAGGTTGTAGAGAAATTAAATATATCAAAATTTTGTTATAAAAAGGATAACAACATCCATTTAAGCGAAGCACTGAAAGCAGACAATCGAACAAACATGATTGCTTGAGAAGTGTCTAAAATTAAATTTAAATTTATGAATAAATTGTAAATAAACTTTCTGCAAAATTGCTCAAATACAGGATTCTATACACTTTGTAAATCTTACAGAAATCATCATTCAAAGAAAAATTCTAACATGCTGAAATTAACAAAATGAGCTAATCGTTAAATGCGTAACGTATGGTCGTACATGCCCTAATTATAGAAAAGTTCCACTTTAGAACAATAATACAGTCTTTAAATGAAGATATTGCTTTACTATAAAAATAATGAGATGAATCTCTCGACAACCAAGCCGTTAACAAGATCTTAGCCTTCATCTGGCGTTAGGCTAAATATTCAAAACAACATGGAAAAATAATTTAATTTAACTTCCAACCTAAAGCTATCAAATGCTTTGTTATGTTCAAACTCACACCAATTATTTTTTCTTCCAAGAAAGCAATTATTATTTCCAATAATGAAAACAGGCCTGTCTGTAAAAAATATTAAATAGAACAAGTTGGATAACTCTACATAATAGCTGAGCTTTTAGAAAATTTACTTTATGACATTACAAAAATTCAATTGCTTTCATCATATAATAATTTACGTTTTAATTCATGTTTTTATCACAGCGAGAGGAGACAATAGGCTGTTTAATACACTAGTACCCAAAGTTTTATAATAACGTTTTCTTATTCGTTAGCTAACAACTTTGGGGACTTTAGTAAATTTTGATTGGTTAATTCAGTAATATGAGTGCTCAAACGTTTCAACAACTTATTTTAATCTACAGAAGGTGTAATTGTTTTGTATCATCATTGGGGATGTACATCAATTTATCGGCCATTGTCTTATTCTTTAGATCCCAGTGTTTATATATTGATTTTTGAAAAATTGTGCCATGACTTTGAAAGAGCTATTTATACAGTGATTTAAAGTGAAGTAAATTGTAAATTGCTAAGATTGTAAAAAAAATGTTTTGTTTAAAAAAAAATTGTGAGTATAGAATTATGCATAAACTTTTATTTTCAACTTGCACAAAATATATAAACAAATCCTTTTAACTTTAACAAACAACAGAGACAATTACATTCCAAAGTTTCATTTCAGAAATTTATTTTTAATTTATTGGTAACTAATATGGGATTTAATGACATTATTCTGGCTTTTAATAGAGTACTTTAAAAATACTTAGTACCATATACAATACAAGCGGCTACGCCCCTAGAGGCCTCTAGGGACACATGTGATGGTGGGGGTTGAATTTTACTCTCCCAATTATAGTTTCAAGAGAAAAACAAAAAAATCTAAGGTGGGATTTTCTCTAAAATAGATATAAAATTTTTAGGTTCTATGAGAAGCTACACTGTAAAGGAGAATCGTATCAGTTTAACATTTAACGAAATCCTTCAGAACAGACTGACAAAGATCATATCACTTTTATATAAGGATTTCAACTAAGAAAATGTTAGATGAATTAAATTAGGTAAATTTTTTTGAATTTATGTTAAATTGTATATTTGTGTTAAGTTAATATTTTTATAATTTTTATCTTTTAAAATTAATTTTTAAAAAAATGATAGGATTTTCAAAAACTATTTGAAAGGCTGTAAGAAGTAAATATTGGTTGCTTTGCTCCCGGAACTGAAGTCAGATAGTAAGAAGAGATTAAACAACAAGAACAAACTTTATAACTCCTGCACAACACTCAATAATCACAAATAATCTAGGGATCTTAAAGGATAAGACAACCGCCGATTAAATGATGTACATCCCCAATGATAATAAACAAAATTACTCATTCTATGGATTACAAATAGTGCTAGAAACGTTTAGACACTCAACTTAATAAAGCAACCAATCAAAAATGAGAAAATGTTATTATAAAACTTAGGGGACTAGAATAATAAACAGTCCATTGTCCCCTTTCTCCCTGCAAATAATCGCATGAGTTGCAACTTTCAAATTAGGGAAAAGATTTATTTTCAAAAAAAGGTTAGTGATCTGATTCAAGTTTTGAATTTTTTGAACTGCTTAAAAAGTTACCAGAACTTTTTCTATGAAAATTGATAAAATTGCTGTAAATCTAATTACTACCTAAATGAAATGCCTATTTCTAATTTAATTCTTTTACTGTTTTAAAAACACTGATGACTAGAATTTATCTAGAAATATGAATTAAGGAGTTGGCACTGGACTTTAAAATGATCTGGTACTCTAGTTTTACAAACATGTTTCTTCATGTTTTTGCTTGAAGACTTGATTGGTTGTTTTAAACTAGCAAGAATTTAAAAAAAGGGGTTATTTTGTGTAGCATCATAGCGGATGCACATGCGCGGATGTCCATGTTCTTTAAGAATCTTGGGAAATAAATGTTAATAATATATGCATTTCAGATTTTTTCCTTTTAATCCATTTCCTGATCACATTTCATAGCATCGAGAAAGGAAAAACAACATTAAATTAAATTTGATGAATTAATACATTTTACATTATTTAAAAATGCATCAATTATCTATAGATCCAATTGAAATTTAATGACTTAAAATAGTAAATGCTTTTTTATTGACAAATTTTCCTGTAAAAAGTTAAAAATTCAAACCTGGCATTCTCTAGAATTGGCGGGCTTTTCCTTGTTCTGGCATAACGACGACCTTTCTCCTCCATCTAGACATACAACATGGCGGGTCTCTACTCCAACACCACAACTGGCAGAACACTAAAATTAGGAATATGATTAATTTTAGATAATATTAAATAACTAAATTTTTAGCTCATAAATAAAGCAGAAGGTAAAAGTGAAAAGAATAGTTTTTAAATCCAAATTTCACTTAATTAAAAACATTTTTAAGTTATGCCTTTGAAATTTTCATTGCATAACTTTGATTTGAGAAGGACTTGTCTTTTCTATTGAACATCATATCTCAATAGTTGAAAGTCAAACTTGCTGGGTCAAAACTTTACTTCAAGACTTTCTCAATTCATTCAATATTAAATTTTAATAATACATCCATATTGAACTACTTTCAGTTGTTGTGTAATATAAACAAGAATGACTTTAATAGAAGAAAATAATGAAATGAAACAATGAAAAAAACAAATGCTATTTCAAAATAAATCTTAAAATTTTTTAAAAACAAAATGAGAGACATGTTTTTTTTTATTCGATGAGGGTGGATTAAAATTTGATTAGTCAGAAGCATCTAGGAGTCAAAAAGTTTTTGAGGGGAAAAGTTGAGATTGTCAATCATATTTGATATATCATATTGGATTTATGCAACCTTATATATTATATTATAGCATATTAGAACAGGCACTGATTTTGATTAATGCATACTTTGACTTATGAAAACTCAACTTAGTTTTATCAAAATATTTCATACTTTATCTTGTACTTGAGAGCCCTAGAGACCTCTAGGGGCAATTGAGTTTGCAGGGGGTTGAATTCGACCCCCATTTTTCGTTTTAGTTTCATAAAGAAAAGAAAATTTTTAGGTGAGGGGTTTTGTTGTTGTTGTATTCTCCTCAAATAGTATGAACCTTCCCAAGACCTATGAGAAGCTACAGTAAAGGAGAACCGTGTCGGTTCAGCGGTTAACATAACACATAGAGATCCTGTTCATAAAAATAATTCATCCCTCTCAAGTGAAGAAATCTTTTGATTCAATCTATCAAGTTCGTTACCATGAAAAGCTAGGGCTTCTAGGTAATGATTTTGCAATCAAATGGTTGGTTGTCTGTAGGATGTGACTGATACTTAATACCTTTATTATTATTCATGACTAAAAATTTAAATAGAAAAGATATATGGCAAATTAATTAGATTTTTTGAAAAAAAACTTATCAATTTTATTATTTATTGTTTGTAATAAACCAAAAAAAATTTTCTCCAACAAACTAAAATAAATAAATAAATGTACACTTGTGTATTATTATATATTAATATCAGATAAACTTACAGAAAACTTTGCACCAATATATGAATAACTAGAGATAAACTCGCACTTCTTTCTCTTTGCCTATATTAAGTATTGTCTATAACCTACTTTGTTCTATTCGATATTTTTTCTATCCGTCTATCCATACAAATGTTTAACATAATATTTCTATTTGAGTTTTACTCTATGATTAATGTTTGTCTGCAGTAAACATGCAATCAATTTAGATTTAGGTAATCTTTACTGAAATGTTTTTTTTGTGATATATTTTTTCCTTTTGATTTTCTTGTAGTGCATGCTTGAGCAAATTAGGTTAGGTTTTGACGGACAGACCTATCCTAATTTAAAAAAAAGGCTTTGCTTCTAAAAAGTTCATCCTCGCTGAGAATATAAATATATCTCCATGGATATTAGAGTTTATTTGTAATATTTTGAACATGAACGATGTGCAATTGTGCATATAAAACTCAGAAACTGATACTATCCATTTATTGATGTTTGACATATATTAAGTCAGTAGTGGGATATTAAGTGGATAACCCAATGAAGCGACAACAATATCATAACTAACATGGGGGATTACTGAGTTTTCAATAAAAGAAAAATTGGATCATGGAAAGAAAACGAGGTAGCGGGTATTGTCGTATTTTCACAGTAGCTTTTCTCCAATTTCTAGCCCCTGCAGGGCCAATTTCCTAACCTTGCAGGGCAATCATTAATATTTACTTAAACTATCAAAAGCCGCTGTGAAAATACGACGAAACCCGCTACTTCGTTTTCTTTTCATGATCCGAAAAAATTGATGAAAGACTTTTTACATACATTTTGGTCAATAATCTATATAGCATAGCTTTTCTAGTAGCCAATCTTAATTTAAATTAAGTTTTGGCAATTTACCTCAATGTGCCTTGTAGAGCACTAACAAATTTTTTAAAAATAGGGATAGGGGTACAGTTTATAGTTTGTTGCTTTAGGTCTGGTTAGCTTGGACAGGTCACCCTGCAGGATTAGGTAATAGGTATATCCCCTCTTATAAGCCCTTTTTAGAGCTCTTACTCTGCGGAGTCCCATCAATGCGGGACTACTTGAACCAACCTAAACCAGTCGCAATTTTTTTTTTTTTTAATAATTACATAAGGGCATGTTATCATTATCTATTCATATCTTTAGTAAAAAACAAAAAAATATCCTTGCTTTTGAAACTAACGCAAACAGAGAATCAGAGGATTTCCATTAAAATTGCCTCTAGCTATTCCTGCCAGGATCCAGTAATTTTCAAGTTAAAAAACATATCCCTGCACCCCACTTCTGTGAACTAAAATAGAGGTTATAGCTTACGCCCCTCTAACTCTTATTTTATACATGAATTAAAAGTAAGAGAGAGTTAGTTTTTTCTTATACCTAACCTCTTCGGAATACCCTGACCCTGCGGAGCTACCCTATTACCTACTGCCCAATTCAACCTAATCAAAAATAACCTATATAATAAACAAACAAACAAACGAAAAGATATCCCCAACATTAATTTTAAATTTATTTGAGAATAAGTATCCGTGATCTCTCCACTGTGCATTCTTGAGTTTTACATTTGAAACTTGTGTTAAGTCATTCTCATTTCAATCTTCTCAAGGCCAATAAAAACTTTATTTATCAAAACTTTGTTTTCTTCTGTTTAGTATTTATACATTTTTAATGCCCTTTTGGATTTTTAGTGGCGTAGCTACTCCATAATTTACTGTGTCTGCTGTCTGTCTGCCAGTCCGTTTCGTTATGGGGGAAATGTGATTTTCTCCGCAGGTATTCAAGATTGATAGCTTTTTTGTAAAGATCCCTATACAAATGACCTATAATTTTATTTGTCCGTCGGTCTATCATTATACCAAAATATGAATATAAAATCAATTGTGAAATGCTTCGTTTTTTATAATTAAAAGCGAAGCTTTTCTATAATTAGGGTCGGCCGTACGTCACAGACGGATAGCTTTTTTCGTTAATTTAGGCATGTTAGAATTATCCTATCTATTTCAAACTTTGCGTCGCTTCTTTAGGATATTAACGCTCTGAAGGTCGAACAGTGAATGCTATTTTCGAATAGCCTACACACCGAATGAGCCAAATTATAGAGTTGATTCACGAAAATAAGTTAAATAAAAATATAATTCTAATTTGCCTTTTTTTTAAATAAGAAAGAAGGGCTATATTTTTTTATCATAAAAAATCATATTCTAGTAAATAATGATTTCATCCAAATTCTTAACTTTACTATTGTACATAGTTTAAGTCCTTATACTATTCATGTTTGTTAAATTCAAAAAATATAAATTTTGACAGATTATTAATAAATTATTACCAAAAAACTAACCAAAATATAATAAGATCTAAATTAATGCATTGGATCAAGTTGAAAATA
Organism: Acartia tonsa; assembly: GCF_053477335.1. Lineage (NCBI taxonomy): Eukaryota > Metazoa > Arthropoda > Copepoda > Calanoida > Acartiidae > Acartia > Acartia tonsa. The sequence goes on from NC_137261.1 coordinate 26,864,724, forward strand.
GGAAGAAAGTTCTTTTTTAAAAATTATATAGGTTGCCAGCTGCCAAACGGCTGAATCCACAGCCAAGTCTTGATGATGCGCAAGAAGTAATTGGTAGACGTTAATGCGCGATAAAAACTTGAATTGTATGCCCTAACTTTGGCGTTACCACTCAGGTAGGAAGGGAGGAGACATTTTACAGTTACACTAGTACCCAATGTTTTATAAACGAGTTTTCTTATTAATTTTGTTATGTTGATAAAACTTAATTAAAACTTAATTTATCATCCATTTTCTTATCCCCTGAGGCCCCTCTGGCTACTAGTGCATCATATTTAAAATCCTACTTTACAAAAATGAACCAACTGCGACTGGCCGTTTGGACGCTCAAACCTGTTAAGAGTTTGTGTTTTGTTCTTGATCCCATTATTTTGTTCTCTGATGCATTGTATTGTTTTACAAAGTGAAATGAAAAGCTATCCCTCACGAATAAAGAAAATGTTACAAATATAAATATCTGCTCTAAATTAAAAAAATATAGTTTAGAAAACTTGCGGCCATGACCCTAGAAGCATCTAGGGGCACTTAAGGCGGGAGGGGAACTCGACCCTCCTAATTTTAGTTTTAGGTTTTAAAAGAAGTGTAAAACTTTGTGTGGAGGATTAATTTTGTTCTGGGGCGATTTCTATTGAGAGGGTGGAGATACTTTCCTCCAAAAATAGTTAAACACCTTCCCTGGACCTATACAAGGCTTCACTGTAAATGTAGGACTATATCAGTTCAGCGGATAGCGAGATCCTTCGCTAAAGACAAAAGAAAGCATACTACTTTATATTTTAGACAATAGAATTGTACATTGCCAGTTAGATTCTTCATTCAGTTTCCAGCATGGCTTCGAAACCGATTAATATCCGCTGAATTAGAACCAGTTCTCAGCCATACTGAAGATTCATGTATATAACATCGAATATTAAAATAAAAACTATAAAATTAATACCAGTTTTGTTAGACCAGGACTCCAGCCCCTCGAGGCTAACAAAACTGGTTTTCATCTTATAATTTTTCATTTTAATATCCGAGGAAAGCTGTCTATGATACGATAAACAACTATTCCAGATTTAGTTATCTTACATATCCCGTTTTCCCTGCAAATGCTTCCAGCATCCAAATTAGTATGAGATATGAAAGTTTATAAATTAATAAATTAATGATTCTGTTTCCCTGCCCAACTAATATGCGTTATCACGGATTTAGTGGATATTTAATTAAAAAAAAATTATCATAAAACTGATTAATATACGCTAGATTAGTACTGGTTCCAAGCCTTACTTAAAAATCATGTATTGTACTGTATTACAAATGTATAAAAAAACTTTCCCGATTGATTAAATAAACCAATAAAATTCATATAAGTTTTGGTGGCCCAAGGAGCCGAAAAAATAATCGTATAACTATTTATATTACAATCCACAGAAAGCTGTCTATAAAACGATGAGATATTTGTTTCCATAACATGACTGAAACAGTCAATTCAAATTACAATTTTCGGTGGAGCTTAGTTTTGGTATTAATGAGTTAAAGGGACTGTGAACGTAAATTTTTCTCATCTTAATATCAAATCTTAACATTATCTCATTCATAATATCTCACAGATAGAGCAAAACGCGCTTTTGTTTGCTTAAAAAACGGCTTTTTCCGACGATTTTTATAAGGTACGGGGAAAGGAAGATATTTCCGTATTATATAAAATGTGCATTAAATTGCTTTTTTCTCCCATTATAGCTAAAATTATACTTTTTCACATAGTTCTAGATTTTTCCTAACAGTTAAGCTGACTTTTAACATAATCCTTGCTTTAATCCAATGTATAGTTACTTAGAAATTGATAAAATAAGCAATATTTTTTTATTGAAAACCAAATACAATAACAAAGCCAGAAACAGGTTTTTTATTAGTATCCAATTAACTTTAAATGGCCCATCTCTCGCCCACCTTTAATTACAAATTTGTAAATAATAAAGACGCAATATTTCTTTATAAACAGTCTGATAAAAGTGTAAACTAATTCTCCAAAGTGGGTTATTTATTGTTCAACACAATAAAAAAGGATATTATTATTTTATATAACCTATGAGATTCAACCCCTTGTAGACAGTGAGGTATTTTTTTTGTCAATAATACGAATTTAAAATATGTCTTTATTACCTAATTATTACGTTATAAAAAAACGAATTGGCAATTTTATAGCATAAAATAAATCCTTAACAGTAAGTAAATTGTTTCAACTATATATGACAAGTTAAATATCCCTACAAACATTATAAGAAACAAAAACGTTCAGATTTTCCCTGTTTTTTCCATTTTCCCTCTCAAAATACCATAAAATCAAGGCATTATTTCTGGATATTTTTGTGAATAGGACATTTTTGGTTGATCAGTGTAGTGATATGTGCTTAGTAAATGTTAAGATTTGATAATCAGATGAGAAATTTTTACGTTCACACTCCCTTTAAGAGGTTATTAGCGAAGCCAGTAGTATTTAAACGTTTAGTTCTCGATTCTCAAAAATTAAGTAATTTTTAACCGTGAAGCTCCTCTATAACCCTTACTAAGCTCAAAAATATAATAATTTTTTATCGCATTGCATTATAGACAGCTTTCCGCAATGGAAAATTTAAGGTTAAAACCAATATTGTAAGCCCCGTGGGGCCGAAGGCCCTGGCTTAGAAAACTGATATTAATTTTAGTATTTTTATTTTAATACTTATGGAAAATTGTCTATAATACTATGCTACACATGATTTAGTATTGCTGATAACCGGTTCTAATCCAGCGGATATTAAACGGTTTCTAAGCCATACTTGAAAAAAGTATGTAAATTGTTATGTTTGAAAGGGCGAAAGAATTTAATTTTTTATCTTCCGATGACCTATCCTTGAATTCTAAGTTCTCTAGGCCCCTGCAACTAATTAAGTAGTTTGCACAAAAAATCATATTATCGAAAAAACTTTTTAGCATTTTAATGAAAATAATAACAACCTATCCATAAAAAATAAGGTTTTAAACATATGCTGGTATTTGTTAACAACGAAGGTAGTTTCGTCCATTTGTAGCTTAGAATTCAATGGTTTTAAATTGTTCAGAATAATTATATTTAAAATCTTTAAATATAAAATAAAGCATCAAAAATGATACTTTAGTTGATAAGCTCTGGTGATTTTAAAGTATAAGATAATGGAGATAAAATTGACATATACTCAAAACTATTAAAGCCCAACTTACCCCCTATATCAGAGAGGGAGGGGACATTTGACTATAAATTACACTTTATAACGATGTTATACTATTTGTCGGATCAAAACTTGGAGTATGTTAAATGTTTATTGAATTATTATCTGTTAGTTCCAAACTTTTCAACCACTAATTTTGACTTCAATTTGAGTGAATTTCTCAACATTATGTAATCTTACCTTACTCCATTGAGATGTGACCCAGTTAGGTTTACAGGCCTGGATATTACACTGGCATGTCTCACGGGGCTTCGTTCCTTACTCCATTGTGAAGTGACCCAGCTAGGTTTACAGGCCTGGATATTACACTGGCATGTCTCACGGGGCTTCGTTCCTTACTCCATTGTGAAGTGACCCAGCTAGGTTTACAGGCCTGGATATTACACTGGCATGTCTCACGGGGCTTCGTTCCTTACTCCATTGTGAAGTGACCCAGCTAGGTTTACAGGCCTGGATATTACACTGGTGTCTCTCACGGGACTTCTTACTTTACTCCATTGTGAAGTGACCCAGATAGGTTTACAGGCCTGGATATTACACTGGTGTCTCTCACGTGACTTCTTACCTTACTCCATTGTGAAGTGACCCAGCTAGGTTTACAGGACTGGATATTACACTGGCGTCTCTCACGTGACTTCTTACCTTACTCCATTGTGATGTGACCCAGCTAGGTTTACAGGACTGGATATTACACTGGCGTCTCTCACGTGACTTCTTACCTTACTCCATTGTGAAGTGACCCAGCTAGGTTTACAGGACTGGATATTACACTGGCGTCTCTCACGAGGCTTCTTACCTTACTCCATTGTGAAGTGACCCAGCTAGGTTTACAGGCCTGGATATTACACTGGCGTCTCTCACGGGGCTTCCTTTTCATATTACACAATTGTCTCATCTCATTCCCTCCAGAATCTGACATTGTTGCAGTGTCTATATTAATAAATAGCGTCTATGCTCCCAGAGTCTTTAGGGAAATTTGACATGGGTTGGGGGGTGTTGGGAGGGGGGGGTACACTATTCCTGTTACTAAGTTTTAAAAAAGAAGGACTAAATTTTTTTATAGGTGCCATCCTGTAACTAGGGAAGCTGAATTATTATTTGCATGTTCTAGGCATGATTTGTGTCATTTCAGGAATGATCCTTTGTTTATTAAATCTTTGTATAAAACTAAAAGGAGCTGTGTCTTGTCTGTCTGTCTATACAAAAGGGTTACATAAATTATATATTTTCTCCTGGGAAGGGTCATGACTTTTTGGAGGGCTGGGGGAGGGTACCATAGCCCAAAAACAACCTCCAATTTTTTTAAAATTTTAAATTAAAAAACCTCTAGATTACTCTAGAGTCATAGAAACAAACTTTTGATGTTAAAAAACGACAAAGTAAATTATAGGATATCCATTAGGGTGGGTTGATTTTGGACATTTTTTTTCTGAGGCCAAAGCGGGGATCTGCAAATGATTTGTATGAGTATAATACATTTCTGGATGATTTAAAATTTATTTATTTAAAGTCTTAAAACCGCTGACGACCAGACATCCAATTGTATAGCTATTTGTAAATGGGAGTCAAAAATCTATTGAATCAGAATTATGGCTTCATGGTGCTCCCAGGAAAGGCATTGAGGAGTAGAATCAGGAACTTTTGACCGTTTCAAAAAATCTCGTTCCTAGCCTGAGAAAATCTAAAAAACCTCTACAAACTGGACAATTCTCAATAAACCTTTAAGAAATGCGGTTTTTTAGTGATTTCTAAAGCTATGAACGAGATATTTTGAAACGGTCAAAAGTTCCTGATTCAGCTCCTCAAGGCCTTTCCAGGGAGCACCATGAAGCCATAGTTCTCATTCAAAATTTTTTTGAATGTCGTCTTTGCATATTAATAAGTAATCAAATATATTTTTTAGTGGTCGCGTTCTAAAACTCATTTTTAAAAAATTCTTTTTCGGTCAGAAATGTTTTAAAGGTTAATTTTATCTGTTGCATATCCCCTCTTTGTCTAATTCCGATATGAACCCGCCCTAAATTATCCATTCCGATTTTGTATAGTAAAGATTTTTACAAAATCAATAGACACATTCCTATTGTATTATCAGCATGGACACACAGAACATCTCTTTTCTGATAGCCAGGTCCACAACTACGGGAACATATACTCCACCGTCCTGTAATATAATATTATTATTACAGGGTTTCCCAGGATAATTACAGGGTGTCCCATGACAACTACAGGGTGTACACAAAGAATATATCTCTCCTGATAGCCAGGGCCACAACTACGGGAACTTATACTCCAGCGTCCTGTAATATAATATTATTATTACAGGGTGTCCCCATGATAACTACAGGGTGTACACAAAGAATATATCTCTCCTGAAAGCCAGGGCCACAACTACGGGAACTTATACTCCAGCGTCCTGTAATATAATATTATTATTACAGGGTGTCCCCATGATAACTACAGGGTGTACACAAAGAATATATCTCTCCTGATAGCCAAGGCCACAACTACGGGAACATATACTCCAATGTCCTGTAATATAATATTATTATTACAGGGTGTCCCCATGATAACTACAGGGTGTACACAAAGAATATATCTCTTCTGATAGCCAGGGCCACAACTACGGGAACATATACTCCAATGTCCTGTAATATAATATTATTATTACAGGGTGTCCCCATGATAACTACAGGGTGTACACAAAGAATATATCTCTTCTGATAGCCAGGGCCACAACTACGGGAACATATACTCCAATGTCCTGTAATATAATATTATTATTACAGGGTGTCCCCATGATAACTACAGGGTGTACACAAAGAATATATCTCTTCTGATAGCCAGGGACACAACTACGGGAACATATACTCCAATGTCCTGTAATATGATATTATTATTACAGGGTGTCCCCATGATAAATACAGGGTGTACACAAAGAATATCTCTCTTCTGATTACGTGATTAGTATCTAAGCTATTTAAAATGATAAGTAAAAAATACGAGCATACATTTAGAGATAGAAATATAAGAAAATATGGATAAAAGTAATCACGTTTATAATATTTTCAGCACTATACAACAACTAAAGAATTTGAATAAAATATTATACAATTTAAATGTTGATCAAAGCTGTCACTAGGTATTTTTCAACATAAAACCAACTCTATTCTCAAATAGGGATAAAGGATAGAACGTATCAAATTAATTTTTAATATTTGTAATTTATGGGGAATCGAGCTTGTCAAAGCATTCTTAAAACATTTGGAATTTGTGTTTAAGGAACACAGTAATAGTGTCTGACTGATTATGAAAAATTAGCCAATGAGAGGCCACTATAAATTTTACCATTGGTCAATAACGGCCTCTCATTGGCTAATTTGTTTTTGTTACGTCATAATCAGTCAGACACTATTACTGTGTTCGTGTTTAAGGGAAGCCTCCGAAATCTTTTTAAAAAGTGATTTCTCTAAAATACCTATATTATTTAAAATAAAATGGTGAAGAAAATTTTGAATCTTTCTGGCATGTAAAAAAACTTATCCCTTTATTCTTACATGTAAATGGTGTTTCTCACAGTCTATGCATAAAAATATGCGAAATATATTCTTCTAAAAATAAGGGACATGGAAATATATTCTTTAGGGAAAATAATTTTAATAATTAAACAAAATTTGGATCATGGAAAGAAAGCGAAGTAGCGGGATTAGTTGTATTTTCACAGTAGTCTTTCTCCTATATCTAGCCCTTGCGGGGCAATCATAAACATTTACTTAACATTACATAACCTAAAGTAACCTATCAAAAGCTGTTGTGAAAATATTCTCTACTTCGTTTTCTTTCTATGATCCCAAATTTTTATATCTTTCCATCTTAAAATAAAAAAATAAGAGGAGAATTTCGTTTCTTTGTTTGTTTACTACTTTCGGTCAGGTTAGGTAAGGTTATAGTGGGCAATGGGTAGCCCCCTAGGGTAAGAGCATCGCAGATATATGCCCAACAGAGTTATCGACCAATCCCCCCTCCAAGGATTAGGCATAGACATCGAAAAAAATTTCTTATCCAGTTATATTCAATTTATATATCTATAATACAAAGTAGAACGATGTCTGTCTGTCCGTCTGTCCGTCTGACCGTCTGTCCGTCTGTCTGTCCCTTAAGGTCTCGGTAACCACTGAACCGATCAGATTCTACTCTTCAGGGTATATACCTATTGGGACACCCCCAACCCCCCAAAAACAAAAAATCCCCCCCCATACGTTTTTTTTTTTGCTGAAAATTTCCTTAGTTTTTTATGTTTTGTAGAAGATTTCCTTGGTCCTTTAACGAATTTCGCCTTAATTTTTTTTATCATCTCTTGGGGCAAAGCCCCTAGATGCTAGGGGCAAAGCCGCTAGTACTAATATATAAAGTATTAAGCGTTTTTTGTCTGTCCCGAAGGATATTGCTAACCGCTGAACCGATAATGTTCTCCTTTACAGTGAAGCTTCTTATAGGTCCTGGGAAGGTTTTAAAATATTTTTGAGGAGGGTCTCTTCATCCCCTCCCCCTAAAAAATATTTTTTTACTCTTTTAAACACAAATTTTAATTGGGATGAGGTCGACTTTTCCCCCTGCTACCTTAAGTGCCCCTAGAAGCTTCTAGGGACATAGCTTCTAGTTTCATAATAAAGGGGAAGGGGGATTTATACTAGACAGGCACTTTGTGGGAGATCATTAATTTCTCTTTTTTAGAATACAATTATCTCTCCTCTTGAGAGATATATGTATGTTTTCACATTTTTCTTATACGTAGAAACATTTTCAAATAAGGATAAAATTATGTCTCGTATTCATTCGAATCCAGTGGACAAGAACCGGTTCTTATCAATACGAAAAAACAATGTCTAGCATCGTATTATAAACCGCTTTCTACGAATATAGAAATGTACAATCATACAGGGAGTAAGGGAGGGGACAATGGGCAATTAATTCAATTTAAGAGCGTTCGCTGAAAAGCAATGAAAACCAGATTTATCAAGAAAATATTACCAAAATTGTAAGGGGATCATGGTAACCTAATTTAGAACAAAATTAGTTCTAAGAAAAAAATCATTTACTTGAAAATTCAATTATCAATACATCACAATGTAGTAAACATTCTGTAATTAATCACTAGAAAAATCTTGTTTAGAACTACCTCAACCCATTCTGATAAATTTATAACTGACCCTTAAATTCAAGCGGTTCTTAGATTATTTAATACATAAATATCACAGTAGAGTTTCTATACATGAAAAGACATTTTTTTGGGGAAAAAATATTTGTTAAAACCAGCGATACATAACAAACTTTTCTGTCGGCATATTCAAGACTAGCTCAGCTAGTTAGCGGGGCATTGATGCGCAAGTCCCCAAAATCAGTAAGAATCTGCTGTATTCGTGCACATTCACTTTAAGCCAGTCCCCAAAGTCTGAGACTCCTTAAAAATTGATTATTCGATCCATTGTCCCCTCCCTTACTCCCTGACAATCATAAGATTAACCCCATCTTTTTAGCCCCTGCCTTCGGCACCTCGGGGCTAAAAAACTGGTTTTAATCTAATAATTGTACATTCTATATCCGCGGAAAGCGGTTTATAATACGATGAAAGAAATAACTATTATAAAGGTAGGCCTCATGAGTCATATCAAGCATTCATTTTTTTTGGACTGAATTAGATATAGGAATGGGATACACTTCATGAAGAGCTATCTAAAATACAAAATAGAATGATTTTTATCTGTCCGTCTGCCCGTCTGCCCGTCCGTCTGTCTGAAGCTTAAAATCTCAGTAACCACTGAACAGATTGGATTCTACTTTTCAGGGAATACTACTAGTCCTGTAGCGGTTTTAGGAAGCTAAGTTTTTTTCTTTTATTTACATAATTTTTTTTTCTTAACTGATATGGTTCTCCCTTTCAGTAAAGCTTGCTATAGGTCCCGTTATGGTTGAATATAGAGCCCCTAAGTGCTAATGGCGTATCAGCTATTAATATTGTGAAAAAAAGCACAATCAAGTCAAAATTGATATGAAAAATGTCTTTTTATGTTTCTTAAGCCTATTAATTGGTCCTACATCCAGATCCCAATTTTAGAGAAGATATTAAATTTTAAATCAGTTAAAATTATGCTACGCTGAAATAAATTTTTTTGTATATTATATTTTGTTAAAAAAGGATAGAAAAGATAAAAATACCTAACACAGCAAAAGTTGAAGTGGAAAATAAAAATTCTTACAATTGCAAGTTAAATTTCTTATGTAGCTTTTATTATAAAACTGATTTAACATTTGTAATATCAAACAATTACACAAATTAGATAAGAATTATTTTTATAAAAAAATATAAGATTTAAAATCTTATTTTTAAAATAAAGAACACAAAAATAAAAAAGGAAGCACTTAAAATGAAAACTAAGTAAAACTGTAAAGGCAACCATACAATATCAAAGTGCTAGACAGCCGCACACAAGCCTCAAATTTAAACCTTTTTGTGTGCAATTAAATTTTTTTCTCGTATTCATTCGAATCCGGTGGATAGGAACCGGTTCTCATCCATACAAAAAAATTATGTCTAGCGTCGTATTATATCCAGCTTTCTACGAAATAAAAATGTACAATCATAAGATTAAACCAGTTTTTTTGCCGGTGCCTTCGGAACACCGGGGCTAAAAAAACTAGTTTTAATCTCATAATTGTACATTCTATATCCGAGGAAAGCCGTTTATAATACGATGCGAGAAATAACTATTATCTCGAAAAGATAGATTGTCTGTTTAGGAACAGGATTAGACACCCTGCTGAATTATAAAGTTCTTAAATAACGGTTTCAATGAGGCTTACACGCGGCTGCCGAGCCCTTCAATATTTTCTTGTGTTTTTCTTCTTATGTTCTGAATAAATAGAATCTTTGTGCCATAAAGGAAATATTTCTAAAGCGTCAATTCTGTAAACTGAAGTTGTCTGTTTGTCCTTATTATTTGTGTTTGTCTGTGTACCGCAAGATCTCATCAACCGCTGAAACGATCTAGCTCTTCGTTACAGTGAAGATTCTTATACTTTACCTAATCTAAGTATTATTCTCTTTATATAAAACATAGAACGGCTATTAAGTTTATTGAAGCAGCTTATAGTGCCTAATAAAAATAACGTCATACAATACAAATAACCAATGATAGGCTAGTATACATTGTAATTGAACGATGGTAAAATGTATACTGGCCTATCATTAGTTATCTTAATTGGATGACGTCATTTTTTATTAGACACTCTAAGCTGCTTCAGGTTATTGGGTTTATTAAATGATTAGGCTATAATACCTGTTACCCAATGGCCAGAGCAAGGTTTGGTGGCATTGCAAGGTCTGCTGGCCTGTGGACGGTCAGTCTGGCTACATGCACCAGAACAATAAACATCTCTGTACTCCTTACCCTCCCCACACTGAGCTGTACACTGAAAAATAGGAATTTCGTTTGGTTCCATTTTTGATAATTATATCATGACAATGAATATACAATATACGTGGATATTATGACATGAGAAAAATTGTCGTTAATTTAGTTTGCTAACATGGACATCATTTATTGGTAAGTTCGTTCATCCAGTAAGAGATAATGGAAGGATCGATATTTTAGCCAGCTATAAGTTTCATTTTATAAGAGTACATGATAATCTGTATGGTGTAAATCCATTATCAAAACTTCTATTTGGTAATGTAGTTACGTACCAAAACTCTTAAACAAAGATGGCATACTGAAAAATCATATATAACATTGTATTACAGACAGTTTTCCACGAACATAAAGATAAAAATTATTAGGGTTAAAACCAGGCTAAAAACACTAGTTTTAATCTTATAATTTTCATTTTAATATCAACAGAATGCTGTCTAATACGATACGATAAATAATTATTAAGTTTCTAAAAAAAAGGGATTTATCTAACACATTTCTATTATTCGCCTTGAAAACTAAGAAATTAGATAGAAAGAAGCTTTGTAATTTGTAGTCTTAATAGCATATTATTAAGACTAAATAGCATACACCACTATAAACATATTACTTTAATATGTCTTGGAACATAGACAAACATTCACAATCATTATTTCAATTTTGTAATACTAAATTTTTTAAACTAAGTTTTTTAAATTTCTCTTTTAAAGCAAAAACAAATATTATTAATCGATATATTATTACTCGGATGTTGCACCAGATTCTCATGTAGTCTGATGAAGTAATACTCAAAGCTGGCTAAAAAAACAACGATATCCCCCTCCCCTCCCCTCCTACTGATTGAACGAACTGACCAATAAATAAGGTCCATATTAGCAACCTAAATTGACGACAAATTTTCCCCTGTCAATATATCCATGTATTTTATATCTATTGTATTAAGTGAGATAGTTTAACACATACACACATATCATAATTCAAATGAATAAATTTACTTGATGTCTCTCTATGTGAAAGCTGATGTTTAGTTGTAAAGATTTAAATTTGAAAATTAACCTTCACATTTATTGTCTCTAGGTCCCATTATTTTAACATAAATCATATTTTAAACAGGAAATTTAATGTCTTTTTTTAACATGTCGTAAATCAAGATAATATCCTAAAAACTAGGTAGGATGACTCTCAACCTGTACTAACAAGTACCAAATAATGTTATTTAGCCTTTAACTAATTCGGTACAAAAAGCACTTTAATGAATAAGGCCTCATGTTACAAAAAAATAAGACAAAAGCCCTCTTTAAAGAATCTAAACACGTCACAGGTTTCCTTTGTCTTTGATTTTATACTAAAAAATGTTGTACGACATTTTAAATACAGAAATTAAGAAGTTCCACCTTCCCCCTGGCAAAACCCTGTGCACGCCACTTCTTGACGGAAAAACACAATAAAATATCCTTACCACGTCCCAAGATCCTACAAGCCATTGGTTGATAGGACAAGCACCCATGTTGCAGAAACTCTCAGATTCAGGTCTGCCCAGATTTTCACACCTAAAATTGGAAATCATTCATAATAAAAGTTGTAAACTTTTGTTTAATTTTTTTAACTCGACTTGTAGAAAGATCTTACAGTAAACACAATTAGTATTTCTAATGATATTTGAGGAAAAACAGTTTTTTGTCGTGAAGGTGGGAGGTTCAAATCTTAGCTCGACACTGAACCATAAGGAAAAATAGGTCCTATTGCTGCTATGTCAGGTGCGTGACATAGATAGCCAGAGCAGATGGGTTTTTTTGGTCCAAAACTCATTACTACGCACAGTTAGGGATTCCAGACTGAGGTCGGGCAATCAAAGAGTTGGTTGTCTAAAGAATCATTAAGCAAGATTTGGTTTAGAAATACACCAAAATAAGATCTAGTGGTGTATCCCGTACTCATATTTAGATTACAAAATAATAAAGTTTATTCAAATGCTGCTATTTGAACTAATTGTTTTTGTTTTTATCTGAATTACTATCATAAAAGTATCAATTTGTTTAGTTTAAAAGAGTTTAAAAGACAGTTTTACGTAATAATTTACAATTCCTTTATTTTCACCCTTCTTACCCACTTCCCTTTAGTTACATCACAAAATAAGTTATATCCCATACTCCCACCCCCTCTCCCTGAAAAAAAGTCTAAATTTTAGACAATTTGCTGAATCCCGGAAGAGTATACCTGGAATCTGGAAGCAACCCACCACGTTTGTCCATACAGTGTACCTGTAAAAAAATAAAAATCAATTACTTGCCTCTAGGGCCCTTCTCATAGGGTAAAGTGGTGCATGGTCTTTAGCCTAAAACCATCTTAAGTCATATACGAAGATTTCCTGAGAAGCACAACGTTACCCTCCCAATAATTTCAAAGATTCATTGCTTCAAACATGAAAAAAACCTTACTGCTTTTCACCCCTCTTGCCATGATGATTAAAACCTGCCTGGACTCCAAAAATCGTTCAGCTACGGTACCAATAATACAGTTTTCATCAAGAAAAGAAGAACATACAAAATACGGGTATTGGTATGTTCTGCTTAACTTGATCCCAAATACAAATGACTTACCCTTCTCTCCTTAACACCTTGACCACAGGTAACAGAACATAAGCCCCAGGGTTGAGCTACCCATTCTGTCAAGGATTCCTAAACAAAATATACTTATATGAATTCTAATAAAAAGGAATTAACCTTAAAAGACAGTTTTTCCTAAAAATTCTCGTAGAAAGGAAACAGCGTAAAGTGTCCTAGAAAAAATGACGTCATACAATACAAATGACCAATGATAGGCCATTATACAATTTTCCATTGATCAATTACAATGAATACTGGCCTATCATTGGTCATTTGTACTGTATAGCGTCATTTTTTATTGGACAGTATTTGCTGTTATATTTAAAATAAAATAGAAATCAATAGGTTGAGGAATTTTTGGTTTGTTTATTAAATTATTACTTTTGGTCAGGTTAGGTTAGGTTGTATAGGTTACAGTGTAGCTCCGCAGGGTGAGGGCACCGAAAGTAAAATAGGTGCACACTCACCTCAGGGTTAGGGTTTTCTGCATATGTTAGGTAAAGTAAATAACTAATAACTACTCCACTCTTTATATTCTGTACATTTTTAAGGAAAGCAAAAATCATAACTTAGTAATAACTTTACACATTGTTGGGAAGTAAGAATTATTTACTTTTGTTTATCACTTTTGTCACCTTCGATCCTTTTTAAGTAACTAGCGGCTTCGCCCCTAGCCTCTAGGGGCTTTGCCTCAAGAGGTTTGATCAACCTATTTTTTTGTATTTTTGGGGGAGGGAAATTTTTTTCTTCTTTGGGAGGGGGGGGTGTATTTAAATTTTTTTGGATGGGTTGGGGATGTCCCATTGCCCAAGAAAATAGTTATAAATCTTCCCGGGACCTATGGAAAGCTACCCTGTAAAGGAGAAGCCGATACTATATTATAAGGATGGCTAAAAGTGTATTTTACCATTAATCCTATTTCTTTACTCAAAATTTGATGGTTTAAATCTATATCAAATGTTTTGTTGAATTCAAACCAACTAAAATACTTATAACAAATAATAAATCATGTAAAGAAAACGAAGTAGCGTTTTTTTCGTATTTTCACAATAGCTTCTCTTTCATTTCTAGCCCTAGTGGAGGGCTCTTACAATGCGAGGCAATCATTAACATTTATCTAACCTAACCTAACCTAAGGTACTGTGAAAATACAACATTCCCGCTACTTCGTTTCCTTTTCATGCTCACAAATATTTATTTATGTGTAACTAAATTTCTTTTTTGTACCTTGTGCTTCCATTCTTGCGGGCTGGAGGTCCATCCTTGGGTCTGCTGGGTTGGAGCATTTGATCTCATAGGTTCTGCAGTCCATTGGTTTGGATAACTTGACCTTGGATCAACCTGACCAAATTATATTTAGATGTGAAAGATTACTTCCACCAAGTGGTATTTTATTATGCTTTTGATATTAAAGTATTCATTATTCATATAAAAATACTAAACTTTTAGACTGGATAGCAAAATAGTTTGTCACTTTCTCTCATAGTACCTTTTTGATCAAGCTGAACCCCCCTCCTACTATATTTTTGAGATAAATTGAAATTGATTTTATTACTTTAGGTCGGGTAAGGTTAGGTTATAATGAATACTGTATAGCCCCATAGGGTTAGGGCGCTGAAGGTATGGGGGGGGGGGGAGTTATAAGTCATCATCAACATACACCTAAGTATGAAAGCAATAATAATTTTACCTGATGTGAGCTACTACTAGGCGTCCTTGTCCATGCGTCCGCAGGTGAATTGGTCCAGCTTCGTCCAGATGTAACACCCCATCCTAGCATGTATAATCCTTAATTTTATATCTTTATAACAGTTTTCTGGTGCTTTAACTCCAAGTGTAAATTGTGCACTGAAAAGTTTCCCCTCCCAATTTTTAATTTTGGTGAAATAAGAGGGCTGGGAGTTTTTTCCTTGAGGGGACACTAAACATGCGGGGCCTATACCTGCATTGCCTCAACCATACTGGGCTACCCAGTAACCAATATAACTTAACCTAGCCTGACCTAAATTATTAAACAAACAAATGAAAACTAACCTCCCCCCTTTTTTAAATAATACTTTTCCAAATAAGAGGGTGGGGAGGGGGGTTGGTATTGTGAGCTTGACTTGACATTTTGAGGAAAATTGACAATTTTCTAAATAAATAAATCATAAGGCAGTGCAAATAGGGATCATTTCCTGAAGTAGATTCTCCAGTTGGAGTAGAAGCAGCTGATCTTCTATCTAGAGTAGAATTCTTTAATTTTGAACTTCTACTTAGCTCTTTCTCCACACCCTAAAATTTAAATAAAAATAGTTATAAGAAAATTTTTTTTGTGATAAAATCATATTTAAACTTTTAAAACCTTTTTATAATTATTGATGTAATTTCCTTAGTTCATGTTACGTCAGTTTAAGAGTTGATAAGTTTTTACCTGGATTCCAACCAATTCCTGTGCAGAGCAAGGTCCTAGATCACACTTTCTGGAGGTTACAATATGACTGCGAGAGCTGCGCTGCGAGCACACAGCTTCTGGCGCGGTTATCCGCAAGTTTGGCGACAACTCCTGCTCGCATCTGACCTGGCGTACCTGCACTCCTTCACCACATGTTCTTGTACAAGGAGCCCAGGGACCTAAAGTTTGTTTATTAGATTTCGTCGTATTTTCACAATAGCTTTTCTCCTATTTCTAGCCCATGTGTGGCAATCATTAACATTTACCTAACCTACCCTAACCATAACCTATCAAAAGTTACTCTGAAAATAAGACGAAACCCGCTATTTCGTTTTCTTTCCATGATCCTTATTTGTTTACTATAATAGGTTTTGCAAGCATAGCTACTTACATACATTTACAGGAAGGGGGTATAAACACATATAAGAACGGATTTATATTCCTTCTTACCCCCTAGAGCTTTACAACCCCCTGGCAAAACCCTTGGCACGCAACATATTACATCAGAATGGAAAGGATTTTTTCAAACAAGTTTTGAATTAGGTTTAGAAATTTTATGTCACAGTTAGAATGTACTTTCTTTAGATTCTACTTGTTTAAAAATGTGTTTTTGTATGTTAGCTTAAAAACTTGTTTTTGTATGGCCTAAATACAGATTTTTTTTCATCATACCTGGAGACCAAACTGGAGGACATGGTGTTCTGTTACATGGCACAACCTGCAGGCATCACATCATTCATACATTTTTCATATACATTTGTTATCAGAAATGTTTTTACTGAGTTTAATTTTGAAAATAAAATATACAATTACATGTTATTTATTTCTGTTAAAGCTTCCTTTCATCAAAGTTTTTGTTAAAAAATTCTTTGGTGGAAGCTCTTTATAGTGCCTACCATTATTGTAACATTATGTCATTCGGGACACTTTGGTCAAAAGTATTAAATTTATCCCCATTTTTATAGACACTATAAAGAGCTTCATTTGGGAGATTACATTTAACAATAGGAACCAAACATTGTAAACTTGAAGACCCATAAGCTAAGAAGTTTTCGAGATATTACATGTACAATACAGTTCAAAAATTGAAATAATATGGATGATTGGTGATTCCTGGGCGGAGGGTTTATCTCTTCGTCGACACTTGGAGTCGGATACCACTTTGTTCTGGCGAGTTCTAAATATATATCATGTACCGGCTGCTTTTATTATTACTTTTATTTTATAACCCATGTATTAATAAATTGATAATTATTAACTTATTTTCTTGATTCGATTGGGGACGGGGAGTTTTAGATCAGAAAAAAATATTTCATGGTTTTCAACAAATTATGCTCTAAAATCGAGTTTTTTTTCATAGTAGTTGATTTTGTATTTTTGATGGACGAATTTGTGATTTCTAGAATATAAGTTAATAGAAAAAAATAACCACTACACTGCATTCCTCCCTCTCACTCGTCTTATTTTATAATGGGGGGTGGTGGCCCCCCTGAGGTTGGTCTGAGAATGTATACCCACCCAAATGTGTTGAACAAAAACAACTTGTCTTACTTGATACAGACAGCAACAGTGGATTGAAATCCTCCCCCACAACTTCGACTACAAGTTGTCAACATCTTTAGGGTCCAAGAAAACCTAAAAAAATAATATTGTATTTTCATCCTTTTTGCAAAGAAATCATGTAGATTTTTTTGTCGTTCGGCTAATATGTCATTGTCAGTAATGCACTTTCAAAATTATTCAATGAATAAACTTTTTCAGATTATAGGAAAAAGAGAAAACCTTTAAAAAAATAAGGACATTATAAAAAGATATTTGGTGGAAACAAAAACACTTTCTTTTCTTCATCATTGTTGTTAAAATAGACTTATCACCCTAGATGATTTTATGATATATGATTCATTCCTTTTTTAGCAATTATAAATGGATGAAATAAAAAATTACTACTTTTTTGTAATTTTTGTGTACATGTTCCAACCAATAATATGTCCAGATTTTCGTGCGCTCTGTTTTTATTGGTCCAATTTACTGATAAGGGATCTAGATGTACTATATTCATTATTGTTACCTATTTTCTTGAATATCAGTGAAACTGTTGTGTCTGGATTTGGACGGTTTAGTTGCTGACGGGTACTGACTGTACACATCTCTCTCTGCGTACGGGCTGTACGCTTCTTTTTCTGCGTACTGTCTGTACGTATCTTTGTCTGCATATGGGCTGTATGCTTCTCTCTCTCCGTACGGACTGCTGTTGACATCTCTTTCTGAGTGCAAACTGTTGTACACATCTTTAGAGTCTTGTTTGTACGAGGATTCAATAATGTTTGTGTCTGAGTTAGTGACTGGATACATATATCTGTACTCTACACCTTTATTCACTTCACTCACATACAACTAAAAAAGAAAAGAATTATGTGGAATTGTTTTTTTTTGTATTTTTAAATGCTTTTTCCTTGTGTTTTTGGTAACCTCAATTATTGATATTGTCTCTGGACAGAAAATATTCAAGGCCAGCTTTTAAGTAAAGTAAAATTTGATTATCAAAAGAAGCCTGCAGGAAAAGCACTGCTCTAACTGCTGAAAGACTGCAATAAGAGTCTAATGGTGGCAGTCTTTCAGCGGTTAGAGTGGTGTATTTCCTGCAGGTTTCCTTTAAGCCTTAAAAACTTCATGATAAAGTAATATCTACATTAGAATAGGTATCACGTATGCAAAATGTTATAAATAATTGGTTGTTTCAGGTTTCATTTGAGCATTAAAAACTTAATGATAAAGTAATATCCAAATATCACGTATGCAAAATGTTATAAATAATTGGTTGTTTCAGGTTTCCTTTGAGCATTAAAAACTTCATGATAAAGTAATATCTACATTAGAATAGGTATCACGTATGCAAAAAGGTATGCAAAACATTACAAATAATTGGTTGTCTGATGGGTGTGACATTTATTGTGCAGCACTTTTATTATTGCAGACATGTTTAACCAAGATTACATTTATCTTTATCTTTGCAGAGATATTATTCAACAAATAAATGTACTATTTTTTTGCACCCTGCTACTCTACAATTCATCAATATTTTACTGCTTGTTTTGTCTACCTTGTCTCTATTTTTTGACAGTCCCTTTTTGTTTAATATAATTAATATTATCCTATCTGATCTTTGGAACATTGATTCTTAGGACAACAATGTACAATATTTTAAGCGAATCATCTCTATAAAAATATCATTTAAATGTAAGTATGTCCTTATTTAGAATCTTGTATTTACACAATTTTGCAGAAAGTTTATATACATTTTGTTTACATCTTTCAATTATCATTCTGCTTATTAAGTTTTTACACTCTACAATAATTCATACTTGTTTGTTCTAATTTTTAATTTGAGAATCAACCTTTATTAATATTAACATCCTTATTTTTTTTATTTTTTTTATTAAAAGTTTTTTATTATTGTTTAGAAATACCCTAAAAATTAATGCAATAATTCTTGATTTATCTCTATATTCACTTGTATAATTATGAATGCAACTTATATCTACTTTTAGTATTTGCTTAATAGAATATTAATAGAATAGATACTATAGTAAGGTATCAGCTATTAGAATACAGGGATGTAGGTAAGTGTTATCCTAATATTAATAGAATAAATACTATAGTGAGTTATCAGCTATTATAATACAGGGACGTAGGTAAGTGTTATCCTAATAATAATAGAATAAATACTATAGTAAGGTATCAGGTATAAGAATACAGGGATGTAGGTAAGAGTTATCCTAATATTAATATAATAGATACTATAGTAAGGTATCAGCTATTAGAATACAGGGGTGTAGGTAAGAGTTATCCTAGTATTAATATAATAGATACTATAGTAAGGTATCAGCCATTAGAATACAGGGACGTAGGTAAGTGTTATCCTAATATTAATAGAATAAATACTATAGTAAGGTATCAGGTATGAGAATACAGGGATGTAGGTAAGAGTTATCCTAATATTAATATAATAGATACTATAGTAAGGTATCAGCTATTAGAATACAGGGGTGTGGGTAAGAGATATCCTAATATTAATAGATTAGATACTATAGTAAGGTACCAGCTATTAGAATACAGGGATGTAAGTAAAAGTTATCCTAATATTATTAGAATAGATACTATAAAAGGTATCAGCCATTAGAATACAGGGAGGTAGGTGAAAGTTATCATAATAATAATAGAATAGATACTATAGTAAGGATTCAGCAATTAGAATACAGGGATGTAGGTAAAAGTAAAAGACAATACCCAATTATTCTTGTAAATTATAATAATTATCAAAAGGCCTAATCCATGATTTCTAAAATAATAATATTATACATTTATTCTTTTGATGTATAGATGAATATCGTACGGTATTTCATATGTATTTATATATTGAATACATAGAGATATGATTGCAACTATTATTACATACCAGATAGAAATGCTTAATCATATTCATATCATGAACACATGGATTGGCATCTCTAGATAAAATATATTAGTATGGATAACAATAGTATGGGGGAATAATCCTTATAATAAAGTAACAGGATCTCTGTCTGTTTGTCTTTGTGTACCGAAAGATCCCTCTAACCCTTGAACCAATAGCTTCACATAGGTCCTGGGAATGTTTATAACTATTTTGGGGGAGGGTACCACCACCACCCTCCCAAAAGAAATCGCAAAAAAAAACAAAAAAAATATAACTAATCCCATCTAGCGGCCGAAACAATTACATTTTGGTAAGCAGCTGATCTTAACATAGATTGAAAAAAAAACATTTTATATGCCTCTAGAGACCTCCAGGGGCGTTGTATATTGCCGAAGAGAAGATAAAAAACTATAATACTTTATATGAGGGAATCATAGTAACTGGACAAAGTGTCTCAAAAATCAGCCATGTAACGTCATAAGAATGAGGGAGATGAGAGCAGAAGTGGGAAAGAAATCCCCCCAAAAAGAGATGGATAATCCCTCATTTTTATGACGTCATGTGGCTGATTTTTGAGACACTTCGTCCAATTACGAACCATAGTGATGAAATATCCATAAATAAAACAATAATTTGTCATTTTTATCATTTGTAGTATACCCATTGTCTCAAGAATATATAAAATACCATACAATATATGATATTTAACAAGGATGAAAAAAACCAAGAGTAAGGCGTAACTTAAAATGAAACAAGTTAGTATTTATGTCAATTGAGATAAATATTAGAATTCTAGTTAATTTCATGAATTTCTAAAAAACTATAGAATGTGTGTTAGTATTGTATAGATCTTGAAATTTTGCTGACCAATGCATGTCTATTCTATAAATCACATTGTCCGTCGGTCTATCGGTAATGCTCTTTCTCATTGATTTATTTGAACACTGAGCATTTTTTCTCACTACGTCATCCGTCTGTTATGCAACCTATTCTTTTTTATTATCAAACAAATTTAACTGCCTTTTAGTAGAAATCTTTACCATCAAAAGTAAAAGTCTGATAATAATAAAATTAACTTATTTGTGTAAACATTAGAAGGAGATAAAATAGTAGTATTTAAGAAGTTTGTGGTTATTTAAGAATAGTTTAAATAAGTTTCAAGTCTGCTAATACTGTTTACTAAAGGGGGACTTCAGTTGGGGAATCAAAAGCAAATTTTATCACTTTTCTTTATAATACTTTGTGTCTGTCTGTCTGTGTTTAAGATCTCACTAATCACAGCTTTATATGCACCCCCCAATAGAAATTGTTACAGGAAAAAATTCTCCCTTTAAAATTTTTTTTGAACTTTTATTTTACTGTGTAACTAGGTGTATATTTAGCTCCCTAACTGTATAACTAATCATGTATACTGTACACAACTGTGTAACTAGATGTATATTCAGCTCCCTAACTGTATATCTAATCATGTATACTGTACACAACTGTGTAACTAGATGTATATTCAGCTCCCTCACTGTATATCTAATCATGTATACTGTACACAACTGTGTAACTAGATGTATATTCAGCTCCCTAACTGTATATCTAATCATGTATACTGTACACAACTGTGTAACTAGATGTATATTCAGCTCCCTAACTGTATATCTAATCATGTATACTGTACACAACTGTGTAACTAGATGTATATTCAGCTCCCTAACTGTATATCTAATCATGTATACTGTACACAACTGTGTAACTAGA
This sequence comes from Acartia tonsa, assembly GCF_053477335.1. Taxonomy (NCBI): domain Eukaryota; kingdom Metazoa; phylum Arthropoda; class Copepoda; order Calanoida; family Acartiidae; genus Acartia; species Acartia tonsa. Next base: position 26,886,704 of record NC_137261.1, read on the forward strand.
TGTATATTCAGCTCCCTAACTGTATATCTAATCATGTATACTGTACACAACTGTGTAACTAGATGTATATTCAGCTCCCTAACTGTATATCTAATCATGTATACTGTACACAACTGTGTAACTATATGTATATTCAGCTCCCTAACTGTATATCTAATCATGTATACTGTACACAACTGTGTAACTAGATGTATATTCAGCTCCCTAACTGTATATCTAATCATGTATACTGTACACAACTGTGTAACTAGATGTATATTCAGCTCCCTAACTGTATATCTAATCATGTATACTGTACACAACTGTGTAACTAGATGTATATTCAGCTCCCTAACTGTATATCTAATCATGTATACTGTACACAACTGTGTAACTATATGTATATTCAGCTCCCTAACTGTATATCTAATCATGTATACTGTACTCAACTGTGTAAACTAAACAGTAAAACTTAATCAAAACAAAGACATACATATAAAAGCATTAGAAATATAAGAATAGAGAATAAAAGAACGTTTTTCTTGCCTTTAAAAATATTCGGGTATAGTCCCTTTCGTGGCAACGCTCCTTAAGGAGCGAATATTCGTTTTTTTCACAGTAGCTTTTCTACTATCCCCTGCGGGGGGCTCTAACCATGCGGGGCCAATTGTCTAAACCTGTGGGGCAATCACCTAACCCAATGTAACCTAACCTAATCTAAAATAACCTATAAAAAGCCATTTTAAAAATAAAACGAATCACCCCTTAAGGGGCGTTGCCACGAAAGGGACTATTCCCAAATATTCTTTTTTATTGTGTTTTATACCTTATATGTTCGAGCTCTGTATTCGATGAGAGGGGCTAGAAAAATAGCTTAAATCTACGTTTTACATGGGTTAGAAAGAGTTAAAAGGAGCTTCATGTCAATATACAGTTTAGCTTCTAAACCGATTAATATTCACTGTAATAGAATCGGTTTCCAGCCATATTGAAAAATCATGTATATCATCGTAATACAGACAATTTTGTACGAATACTAAAATAAAATCATAAAATTATAATAGTTTTGTTACCACGGGCATTGGGCTGGTTTTAATCTTATTTTTAAAATTTTCCCAGAAATCTGTCTATAATACGATGCGATAATAACTATTCTTATGATTAGAAATTATGGTTCTAGTGTATGAAGTCAATTGTATAATCTAAGTATACTAGTATAGTTTGAGACAAAGTTTGGTTTAATTATCATAGTCATATCATATCATGTGAGATAGGGAACACATTTTAGCAATTTTTAAATCATATAATGTTTCTTTAAGTAGTAGCAAAGCTACTATAAAAAAATAGACAGCTGAAACTTCTTTTCAACATTTCCTTCAATAAGGAACATAATCAACTATAACACATCCATGGCGGTCGGACTGCTTTTTAGCATATTATTGTTATTTCTATTTTCTTTTTATCTTTCAAACATGTGTCCCTTTCTCTGATCAAAACTTATCTGAATAACTTTATTAAGTAATATAATATATATATCACTATCGGCTACGCCCCTAGAAGCCTCTAGGGGAACTTAAGTCGACCTCGTTCCATTTTAAATTTGAGTTTCAAAAGAGTAAAAAAAATATCTTTTTTTTTTTTGGGGGGGGGGGGTAAAGACACACTCCCCAAAAATAGTTAAAAACCTTCCCAGGACCTATGAGAAGCTTCATTGTAAAGGAGAATAATATCGGTTCAGCGGTTAGCGAGATCCTTCAGGACAGACCAAAAACGCTTACTACTTTATACAATAGGATTGTATTGTATATTAGATTTATGAAGATTACCAAGGATGAAAATATTTCAAAGTTTATGAGATCACAATAAGCTACTCTATGGTTCACTTTGTCTGTCCTACCGTCAGTCAGACCGTCCGTTGATTCTAAGGGATAAATGTGATTTTCTCAGCTACTATTTTAGATAGACAGCTGACATTTTTGGTGAAGATTTCCTTCACCAATGAGCAACCAGTTAATGGAACAGTGTATAGTGTTCAATAAAAAATGTCGTCATACAATACAAATGACCAATGATAGGCCAGTATTCAATTTACTATTCGCCAATTACATTTATACTGGCCTATCGTTGGTAATTTGTATTGTATGACGTCATTTTTATTGGACACTATTATTTCACCAGTTAATAATTTAGTCTTCTGGCCCTACTGCAAAAAAAATAATCCCATATTTCGTATTCGTGTTTGTAAGATTTATTGCAAATTTTTTCTCAATCTTTTTGTATGCCAACTGAACATCTCCTATACATATTTGTTCGTTCATCCATGATTTCTGTGCTTCGCTATTTATTGATGTTTTCATCCTTGTATTTATATATATTTATGTGTACCTTTTAACAAATTTTCTCTTACCTTACTTTTGATGGAAAAACGTGGGAAAATAAAATGGCATAAAAAAAGTTTATGCATAAATAACATTTAAACAAATTTTAACCCATTTGGAAATGCATTGAAATAGCAAAAAATATTTGTATAAATTTCCCTGTCCTCATGTGATCAGATAGAGAGAGGGAACAATGGGCTGTTTATTACACTAGTCCCCAAAGTTTTATGATAACGTTTTCTTATATGTTGGCTTATCAATTTTTAATGGATTTTGATTGGTTGGTTCATTAAATATCTAAATGGTTCAACCATTTATTGTAATCTACAAAAGGGATAATTTTGTGTATATATATAGAAGATGTACATCAATTTATCGGCCATTGTCTTATCCCTTTAGATCCATGTCATGTGATCCATGTGATGGTTAACAGAGGTTTCATTTCAATTCTTTTTAAAGTTTCTAAAAATTGCATTCTGCTTTTAAAATGTATAAAAATTGTCGCGCTTTTTTTGATGGATTTTCTAACATTGCCAAATTAACAATAAGATCTATCCGTCACGTAACGTACGTAAGGAAGCGCAGGTTGAAGGAATGACGTAAGGGCGGACCTACCCTTACAATAGAAAAGCTTTTTTCATGTAAATATTATGGAAAGATAGAATACTTTTAACTTGACTCAAAATGTCACTTGTCTGACACAGGGATCTAAAGGGATAAGACAATGGGCGATGAATTAATGTACATCCCCAATGATGATACACAAAATCAGCCCTTCTGTAGATAATAGTTAATAGTGGAAACGTTTGGACACTCAACTAAATGAACCAACCAATCACAATTCAATAAAAGTCCCCAAGGTTGTCAAGCCAATGAATAAGAAGCGTTATTACAAGACTTTGGGGACTTGTGTGTTAAACAACCCAATGTCCCCTCCCTCACTGGGTATGACATAACAGCTGCAAGCTACAAATAAAATAATATAAGATTTATATAAATAATCTGGTATGAAAAGAAAAATCATAAATGTATTTTTGATGTAAGAAAAATAACAATTGAGAAAGAAAAACATAAATTCTTATCATAATAAAATCAAAAGTAGAGGAAAATAAAAAGATAAACGTTTTCCAGTATAGCTTCAAAACCAATTAATATGTCAATGAACTTTAAGAAATTTATTAATAAATAGTTTGGCTTCGAAACCGATTAATATCCGCTGGATTAGAACCGGTTTTTCTGCCGTAGTGAATCATACTGAAAAAAATCATATATAACATCGTATTAGAGACAGTTTTCTACGAATAATAACATAAAAATCATAATTACCAGTTTCATCTTATAATTGTATAATGACTTATGAATCAATATTCTGTCTATAAGTTCTGACACTCTACAAAGTGTTAATGTTTGTTTGTTCTACAGTCTGATTTCAGAGATTCTCTTTTATGGATATTGCCATCCTTGTTGGGTGATATATTAGACTAGGTTCGATTTTGTGAATTTACATCATAATGAGTTCACTTATTGCTTGTATGTAAAATTTAGACACCTTTAAATTCTTTTGTATTGTATCACAGAGGTTAATAGAGTGGATAACTACATAGGAATTAGTTTAAACAATTGTACATACCAATATCTTTTTACAATAAAGATAACATAATTATGTTTTTAGTATGACTTTTAGACTTTTTAAAGTCCCTACATTTTAAGTTACATGAAGGAAATATGATATCTGTCTGTCTGCAATTAAATCTTTTATAGGTCCATGATAATTATTTTGGGGGATGGTATCTCATTACCTCTAAGAGAATTAGCCCTTAGAAATAAATACACGCCAAAAAATTTATTTATTCTCTTTAAAACTGAAACTAAAAGTTCACTTCACCCCCCCCCCCCTCCATCCTAGTCCTAGTATTTATTTGAAACTCTACTTTATCTTTCCCTTTATCCCTATAAATTTAAGGTGTCGGCCTGCACAACAAATAAAAGTATCAAAAATTAAAGTCCCTTGGGAAAGAAAGTTTGCATACAATTTTCTGGACTAAATTCAACTATAAGGCAATAAATGTATAAGTATAGATGTATAACCCAGACAACCATCTGCTTCCATTGGTTGGGGACTTTTTCGTCTGCTAGCAAATTACTTTCTGTTCTTCTGTAACGACTTGGCTGTTTTAATATTTACGGCGCTATTAGCTTATATTCAAAGACCCAATTGAAAGTCGGCATAGGGTCCACACCCCGTGAACATACAGTTAATTAAACATCAGTCCCCTTTATTCTTTTACTTTTATTATACAGCTAAGTGGTGAGGGCTGGGTGTCTTCGCATTATAATAAGGCAACTATAAATATACCTCAGACTTTCTTTGTTCAGTTTAATATCTATTATAGTTGCTACTAAGTGGCTATGCCCTTAGAAGCCTCTAGAGGCACTTAAGGTGGAAGAGAGGAAAATGTACCCCACCCCACTTTCAATTTAAGCTCTATGTAGAAAAAGAAAAAATATTTAGGGGAGGGTGATTATACCCTCGACCAAAATAGTCAAAAACCTTCGCTGGACCTATAAGAAGCTGTAAAGGAGAACCATGTCGGTTCAGTGGTTAGCGAATCCTTCGCTACAGACAAAAAAGTTTGCTGCTTATATAATAGGATGTTATTTCTATAAATCTCTACATATGGTGAATATAATTATAGTGGATGCCTGACTTTAAAGTATATATTTTGCCTTTTAACTTTAGTGTAGAATTTAAATTTTATTTATGCATATACACAAGTCTATAACTAGAATTGTTAGCTTTGAATGTTACAAAATTGTAAAGCACATTTACTTGAGTAATATTCACCATTATATAAAAGCGGCTGGATTTGTGTGTGTATGTGTATGTGTTTGTGTGTGTGTGTGTTTGTGTGTGTGTATGTCTGTCTTTCAATGTTTACTGGAAAATATTGCTATACACTCACTGGACCGATGAGGCTCTACTTTTTGGAGATAGTTACTACAGAAAGTTTTGTTCTATATTCTATGTGTGGTTAGATCAATCTGATCGAGAGGAAATCACCCTAAGAAAATACTAGTAGCTAAGCCCCTAAAGGCCTCTAGTGACACAAAAGGGAAGGGGAAGTCGACCAACCCACCACTTTCAATTTTAGTTTAAAAAAAAAATTAAGAAAATTAGCTGAAGGGGGGGGGGGGGTATGTTTTCTAGGAACGCTTTCTCTTGGGAGAGTGGTGTTACCCTCTCCAAAATTATCTATAAACCTTCACAGGACCTATGAGAAGCAACGCTGTAAATGGGCACGTGAGGAGGGGGGAGTCGAATTTGATAACCCAATAACCCCCCAATCATTTTTAATTTTTTTTTTTTTTTGGGGGGGGGGTAATTTACATTTTTTGGGGGGTTCGGGGTGTCCCACCCCCCAAGACAATAATAATAAACCTTCCTGGGACCTATGAGAAGCTACCCTGTTAAGGAGAACCCGATCGGTTCAGCGGTTAGCGAGATTCTTCGGTACACACAGACACACAGATACACAAACAGACAAACATCCTGTTACTTTAGTATAATAATGATATAAGGAATTATAATGCTAATTTGAAAAGATTTACCTGTAGGTTTAATGGCTTTGGAAGAGGTCCCTCCGCAATGATTTGTTCCCTAAATTAAAATATTATTTTCTCGTATTCATTCGAATCCGGTGGATAGGAACCGGTTCTCATCCATACGAAATAACTATGTCTAGCTTGATCATAAACGGCTTTCTACGAATATAAAAACGTACAACTATAAGATTCAGGGATAAGGGATGGCAACGTAGAAAAATATTATTTCAGGCCTATTTCAAGCCTAGGCCTATTTCTAGCCTAATAAACCAGTTTTGGGATGGCACAGTGCTTCGTATAAAACGCTAATAAAAAAGCTGTGTGTGTGTGTGTAGATAAAGTATAGAATCAAATTCAGGTAGCTAGTTTAAAGTAAAAAACATAACCTTTTATAAACCTATATATTAATGGCTTTTGTTAAAATTAAGTTTTTTCTTTCCCAAAATTTTTTTATCTTTTACTTTGGTAATTTGAACTGTCAGAAAGCTATCGTTGGGTTTCCCTCAGACAGATTTTAGTTTGTATTATTTGCATTTTTATTAATGAGTAAAAATTTTATTTGAAAATTTCATTGCTAATTAAAATTCAAAATAAATAAATTAATATGCACTTGGGTAACATTCTATTAAGTATTCTTTGGTTCTATTATGTAGTGATATATTTGTACTGTGTTGTATTGTGTATTGTACATATATTAGGGTTGAGGTGTTGTATCAATTCCGTATTAAATTTTTAAAATTCAAAATACAACATCTAATTTATAAACTACCAAATGAAAATTCGTAGCTACCTCCTTTCCAAAAAATAATCCCGTTATATTTGTTTTTTCTATATGGCCCTTTTTTAATGTTTAACTCTAAGCAGATTTAATAATTAAGCTAATGTGATCTAACACCATTTATATTTATTTTTTAGTAGCAGACGAAATCATTATTTTTTCTAGAATTGTCTGCTTCAAAAATTTTCGCCAATTGGTGATTGGTTGTTAAAAACAGGCCGATTCTTATTGGTTTAGAGCGCTAGCTACTTGGGAGCGTTCGCCAGTTTGATAGTAATTTGTAATAGTTGCAATATCCCTTTAGAATCTAGGCCGGGACCTAATTAATGGCCAGGTTTCCTATCCCTTATCCCTGATAAGATTAAATCCAGTTTTTTTATTCTATATCCGCGGAAAGCCGTTTATAATACGATGCGAGAAATAACTATTATTTCATCAGAAAGTAAAAGAATATTTTTAAATCTGTTGTATAGAAGAATAAAAAAAATTTACCTTAATGGTAAAATAATATTCATTTAGCTGTGTTAAGTGCCCAGGGAAATAGGGATATATGTCACAACTTTTGGCCTACCCATTCTATTGACGTCACAGTAGAGGGAAAGAGAAAGGGAAGGGGGAAAGAACTTCCTAAAAAAGAGATGGGGTATAGGGTATTCCTGACGTAATATAATACGTAGGCCAAAAGCAGTGACATCTATCCCCATTTTGCTAGGACACTATAGTCAGCTACAATATTCATTATTCAACATTCTAACATTCAACATGAGATACATTGTCAATTTATACTCAAATTATGATAACACTAGTTGCCTTGCCCCTAGCATCTAGGGGAGGGCGGGTGAGGTATGAAAAATAGCTTATAACCATCTAAAGACATTTACAAAACTTCTTTGAAAAGTATAACTAATTCGGACCATTAAATTCTGATACCATAAGCTCTAGACAAAAATTCTTACTACTTTATATTATGGGATAGGACAGCCCCGTTCAAAGAAGTCAACTTATATTTTTTTTAGGGGGGGGAGAGAGGGTTGGGAGGAAGTATGTTTATGGCAATAGGGATAAATTTGTTAAAGGGAGAGGGGAATAAATATAAAATATTTTGAAATTTTGGGGGAGATTATACCCCCTCTTTGGATGTTTGCTAGCTTTGTAAATAAAAACCTCACCTGGAGAGTGCATCCCCTCTGTAGTAATAGAAGGATATACCTCCCGAGTGGTAGAACCCCGTAGGGGTCGACGCATTTTCAACAGGGTTTATAAACAGTCCCTCTGTCGACCCCTCCAAACCAAGAGCTAAAATGCCAAAAAATATTAATTTTTTTTTGTAATATTTTGTTTTTATCAATTTCTAATTAATTATTCTATTAAAATTATGTTTGATTGCCTACCTAATCTGTTAGAAGATGGTCTGATGATTGTAATGTTTATGGCGCACGCCCCCTCTGGAATTTGGGTTATATCATTGTAGCCGGGGTTTAGAGATCCCTAAAATTGATGGATTTATTATTACTTGGATATTACACCAGATTATCATTTACTCTATCAAAGTGAAACTTGTAGCTAGCTAAAATAACCTCTTCTACAACATCCCCTTCCCTCCTACAAGTTGAACGAACTGACCAATAAAATATATCCATGTTAGCAATCTAAATTGACTACAATATTTCTCCTCTCATAATATCCACTTATTCTCTATATCCATTCTAATTCTAAATCCATTGTAACCATGATTTAAGGATAACTAAAACAATATTAAACAAATTATGATATCTTTATGACATGTCATTTCATAGCAATCAAAATTTTAGAATTCCTAAATTAATGTATCAAAGAATTGTAAATGAGTACTTTTCCCAGTTAAAGGTTTAAACTCTTAAAAAAACATTGTCTTTTTTTCATGAATAAGAAATGTTTAAGCATAAAGCAATAAAATTGTAATAAATCATTAAAGATTTCAATATTGATCATATTTCCAATATAATTGACCCTGATCTATTATAGGAGACATGGCGGCAGTTTCTCTCAAAGTCGAGCAGAGAACCCCCACCCCCTTAAATTTTGTAATTTATTCAAAAAAAGGGGGAGGGGTTAGTTTTTCTTTGGTTTGTTAATGACTTTATTTCATTCAGGTTAGGTTAGGTTATATTGGGTAATGGGTATCCCAGCAGGGTTAAGGCAGCACAGATAAATGCCCCGCAGTGCTAGTGCTCCCTGCAAGGGTTTGTAATAGGAAAAAAACTACCTACACCCAGATTATTTTTAATTAATAGGGGAGTAGGGAGAGGGGGGTTGAGTGATAGATTGGCACTTTGAGGGAAAGCACCGCTACAGCTGTAGTGCTGAACAAGCCTAAACTAAATTACCTTCAATGGGCAATAAGGCTCAAATATTGTAAAGTTTTGAATATTGAATATTTTTCATGAAGGACAGGAATAGGTGCTGTGAAAAATAATTAAGTTAGTTTTTTTTTATTTCTATAGGATGAAGAATCTTTCTATTAATTGAAAAATTGCTTGATGATAAATGTACAGTTTTGAAAGCAACTCTTAAATTATCTAGAGCAATTAATTTTTAGAATATAGATTCCCAGTTCAATAAGGTTAAATATTATAAGAGAAGCATCTTTATAATATTCCAGTAACATTGTGACAGATTTGCATAGAATTTTTGTGACTACTAAATATTATTTAATATCAAAAGCGCTTTATATTCATGTATTCGTTTGTCTCTCGGTCTGATTGTCATCCTATATAAAACTAATATTTTATAAAACATTTTTATCTTTTGATAAAATCAGAAGAAATTATACTTTATACTATAGGTTTTGTTAAAAATATAAAAATACAACTTTAATTTTTAATTTGTGAAACATCAAAAAGAAATTAAAGAAAAAAACTAAGATAAAATTTTAATTTGAAATGAAATACAATATTTCATCTAAAAATATTTTCTCATTAGGGAATTGATGATCCTATACTTCTTTCATATATGGTAAATTTTATATCAGTTTTTATTTGGGATTTAGATCAGAAATCTAAAGGGATAAGACAATGGCAGATGATACATAAAATTACCTGTTCTGTAGATTTAAATTAATGGTTGAAACGTGTTATCACTGAACTTAATGAACTAACCAATCAAAATTTGATAAAAGTCCCCGAATCAAAACTTATAAAACTTTGGACTGGTGTAATAAACAGCCCAATGTCCCCTCTCTCTGGATCTATATCCAATAAAACTGTGGATGGGAACTGAAATAATATTTTGAAGTGTATACATTCAGAAAGAGAGAGAGGGGACAATGGGCTGTTTATTTCACTAGTCCCCAAAGTTTTATAAATACGTTTATTTGCTTAACAACTTTTGGGTCTTCAGTGAATTTTGATTAGTTGATTATTTAAGTTGAGTATTCAAACGTTTCAATCACCAATTTTAATCTAAAGAAGGGGTAATTTTGTGTAGTATCATTGGTGATGTACATCAATTTATTAGCCATAGTCTTATCTCTTTAGATCCCTAGTGGTGTATACATTGTTTGAGGATTATTGAAACCACATCACAATCACAAACTTAAATCTCAAATATTATAGTCTGCATTTCATTTCTATCATATCTCAAAGTTTTTCACAGATTTTTATAATAATATTAAAAACCAATAGATAAGAAAAAGCTAAAAAAAAAGATTTTTTTCCATTAATTGCTTGTATGTATATGTGTAAATTGTAAATAACAATTTTTGGTAAAACTACCCTCCCAGAAGAAATTGTCACTGGGAAACCACCAACCACATTTTTTAAAAGCGAAGCTTTTCTATAATTAGGGTCGGTCCGTCCGTATGTCCGTTAGGTACGATTTAGAAAGCGTAGCAACTCTATAATCATTACCAAAATGTCCGTAAGTCCATTTTAAACATGTTGATTTTTTTACTTTTTTAACAACTAATTTTTATGTGATCTAATCATCCGTTTGCTCTGAATTTTCGTATATTGATTCCTGGGACAACAAAGTATAATGTTATAAGCGAAGCAACTCTTTAATCAGGTCCTAAAAATGTAAGTATGTCCATAAACATTATCAAGTATCAAGCAATTTTTCAACAAATTTTTGTAAAGTTTCGACATCTCCCCTTCCCACCTTTCCATCAAGTGCCCTTATAGGCCTCTAATTACTTAAAGTTTTATCCTTTTTGTTTTCCCGTTAATATTTCGTTGACCATTAAACCGATTGAGTTGTCAATTCTGGGACAGCTTTGGCCTTGTTTTAGGCTATACTTTTAAAATTTGTGTCGTTTCCTAAATGCTAGGTTGCAGCAACTAATTAATTATTCAGTAACAGTGCTTATAAAAGCTGGAAATAAAAGCAATTTGTAATTGGTAAAATAGGAATAAATGTAGTGAGCGTGTGTGTGTGTGTGGGTGTGTGTGTATGTGTGTGTGTGTGTGTGTGGGTGTGTAAATGTGTGTATGTGTGTGTGTGTGTTTGTGTGTATGCATGGATTATTTAATAATCCCAAGTAAACCCTCTAACCAATACACATGGCACATGGGTATGTGCTAGAGGGTTTCAAAATTTATATTTTATCAAAATAAAAAAATTAAACTAAGGGGTGGGGTAGTTTATTTCCCATATGACTAACCCCTGCGGTAGGGGACCTACACCTGCAGTGCCCCTAACTGCGGAGTTACCCAGTACTCAATATAATCTAACCTAAAGTTTTAAACAAACAAATAAAGTAAAATTTAGTAAAAAAGGGGTGCTGATTATCATAGCTCAACAAGGTACTTTGTGTTAAGGCGCTTACAGTATTTATTTAGCATTCAAGATTTCAGTTTTGATAAAAAGAAGCCAACGTAGATATGATTAAGCTTTTAATTAACTAATTAATAACATAAAATCATTTAGGTTCTATTGAAGATTTTAATTTTATCAACTTCTGCTTTAGATACATCAAACTTTAAAAAAATTATTGGGTAAAAACATTTACTAAAGAATCTAATGAATCATTTCTTGGGATGGGTTTGAGAAGTATAAGTCAGCTTCTAACAATAACGAAATTAATTCTGAAAAAATCACGAAACCTATACGTGTTTTTAAGCTGTCGTTGGCGGGCAACACATCGTAAAATGACGACCTCTCCATTTGCCCCCCAAATATTATTTTAGATTTATTTCGCTTGTTGGTTATACCTTACTCCTGAGTATAAGTAGCTATTTGATGTATTTCTTTTAAAGTCTAATTTGGAGGCCCTCTAAAGCGAATATGTGTGTGTATGTGTGTGTGTGTAGATCTAATTGTTAGTGAATCTGAAGACTGTGGAAGGCCGAATCTCTGGGGAATTATTCACAAATACAATATAGAGGTTCACCATACAATTTTATACAATAACAAATAAACAAAACTATTTATTTTTACATTCCATTGTAACATGGATGAAAAAATCAGGGATCTAAAGGGATAAGACAATGGCCGATAAATTGATGTACATCCCCAATGATTAACCCTTCTGTTGATTACAATTATTTTTCAAATGTTTAGACACTCAACTAACCAACCACAGAATTCAATAAAATTCCCCAAGATTGCAGCCAATGAATAAGAAAACGTTATTATAGAACTTTGGGGAATGTTTCCTCCCTACCTGTAAAAATAATCCAAATAAGCGAAGCTTTTGACAAAGTTAACAAAAGTGTCAGTGATTTATTTTTAAAGAAGCACTATGTTACATAGGAGTTTCAATAAAAAAATTCGATGATGATGTTTATTATAGGGGGGGGGGGGTAGGCACCCCCAACTTTTTTTTTATTTTACCCCCGGGGTAAAAATTTTGGGGAGGGTAAAAGAAATTTGCGGCGCGCATCGCTCGCAATTTTAACCCCCCCCAAAAAAAGCTTGGACGCCCCTGATTATAGAGATGCTTTACTTATGCCCATCTGCTAAATCCTATCAGAAATTACCACTAAACAAGGATGACAATATCCATAAGTAGCGAAGCTAAAAATTATGGATGGATATCCGGCGAAAAAAAAACTATGTTGCAGTTTCATAAAAAAACATTAAACTAAAAAATCACGAAACCTAGTAAGATTTATAACTTGAAAATCTAAGAATCGTACTAGCACCCCAACCAATAAGCAAATCTTAATGAAACTTTGTGGGGATATGTAAATTGTAGACTTGTATAATCCCTATAAATATCAACCATCTGTCTTGTATATGTATAGGAATAAAGAAAATCATAAAAACTTAAAAATCTAAGAATCGTACAAGCACCCCAACCAATAAGCAAATCTTAATGAAACTTTGTAGGGATATGTAAATTGTAGACTTGTATAATCCCTATAAATATCAACCATCTGTCTTGTATAGGAATAAAGAAAATCACGAAAACTTAAAAATCTAGGAATCGAACTAGCACCCCAACCAATAAACAAATCTTGATAAAACTCAATAAAAGCATGCAGAATATCAAAGTATTCAATCCCTGAAAATTTAAGCCGTCTATTTTGAACAGGAGTTGAGAAAATCATAAAAACTAAAAATGTAGGATTCGATCTAGCACCTCAACCAATTGACGAATCTTAATGAAACTTATGAAAATATGAAGAATATTAACAAATTAAATCCCTGAAAATTTCAGCTCTCTATCTTTTATAGGAGCCGAGAAAATCACGTTTCCCTTTTTCTGTCTCAGACGGACGGACAGACGGACGGACGGACTGACGGACGGACGGAAATTTCGAATTATAGAGTAGCTTCGCTACTAAAAATCAAATGAGTAGGATCAAATGAGTAGTGGAAAAAAAGTTGCTATCAATTATAATTACACAACTCTGTTACAAGAATCATCATGTAAAGTTTGAAATCAATTATTTTGGACAAAACTTTTTTATTATTATTTTTGTTTTGTAAAAAAGTAAAATAATCCATTCATTTTATTTTCTTGAGATTTTTTAAGAAACAATAAAACTGAGGTAGTAATACAAGTAAATGTGTCCTTAAATTAAATTACAATAAAAATACAACTATTTAAAGAAAATTGGTTGCAACCATTAACAAATATCATAAATATAGAGTTACTGTGATTTCAAAATGGAGATTTTATTGAAAAAAAGTCAATAAATAAGTATTTGTAATTTAAAAGTTACTATTCAATATTAAGAGAAGAGGAATCAATCTCTTGAATAAAATCAAACTCGTACCTAATGTAAATAAGTGGCTTTTCTGTTCGAACAAAACCCATTAGTGTCCTAATCCCCACACACATATGTTCCCTAACCCATTCAGTGTATCCGCCCCTTTGATTGGAAGCACTTACATTGATATATGAGTGCACTAAACTTTAAATGCATTCTAATCAGGAGTAAAATCATAGGTTATTTCACACAAAAATATATTAAAAATATTTTTTTTTTAAATTATATCAAAGAATAGTTTTTTTGTCTGTAGCTTAAGTATTCGATAACTACTGAACCGATTGAGTTCTCCATTTAAGGGAATTACAGACAATTTTCCTGGAATATTCATATAAAAATCTTAAATTAATACTAGTTTTTTTCTGCCCATCAACGCTAACAAAACTGGTTTTAATCTTATAATTTTTCCTTCTAATATCCGCGTAAGCTGTCTATAATACGATGCGCTAAATAACTATTCTTTTTCCTTTATTATTGCTTTATTCCTGACACACACATATATATATATATATTTAGATCAAATTCAATAATAGATTTTACAAATCAATAAAGTGAGTTTATTTCTGCTCTAAACTTCACTTTCATTGCATCAGGCTTTTCAACTTTTTAAAACCAGAGATTTTACTTTAAAATAATAGATTTTTTGTCATTCAAAGTTGTATTTTACACAACTAATATTATAAAAGCCCCTCAAGAATTTTCTGTAAAGCTCTGATTCCCCTTTTTATCTTTAATACAAAGTAGCTGTCTGTCTGTCTGTTCGTCTGTCCGTCCGTCCATCTATCCGTCCAACCGTCCATCAGTCCGTCCATCTGTCTCTTAAGTTCTCAGTAACTATTCACACGATTGGATTATGCTCTTCAGGGAATATATCTACTGGTCCTGTGGTGGTTTTAAGCTATTTTCTAGGGGCGAAGTCGCTAGTTTACCTATAAAGCAAACACAAAAAAGGAATCAGAGAAAAAATTTTCAATTTTAGTTAATTAATAAATTTTGTTCTTATTTCAAACAAGGATGACAGCATCCATAAGTAGCGAAGTAGATGAAAATTATGGAATTGACAAACTGACATAGTGAATTAAAGCGCAGAATATCCTTTGTCTTAACAAAAGAGAGAGAATTTGCAAAAAGAAAATCACAAAACCTTTTAAACAAGGTAATGTATTTTAAATTATGCCCGACAGAAAAAAATGAATAGAAAAGATGAACATAGTCATAGGAATCTTCACTAAAAATTCCTGCTGGTTATCTTCAATTGCAGCCTAGATAATCACATCCCCCTATAGCATTAAGAACTAAATGACTGATGGACAGACAAAGGTAATAATAGAGTAGTTTTGCTTCTAAAAAGGTACAGAAAATGTACAGTCCATAAAGCATATTGTGGAAATGTAAAACCTAATATTTTTATCTATTTGTACAAATTACATTTCTTAGATTATTATCATTATTGACATATTCTACATAATATTGCTTAATAAGCTTTAATATTTATTTACGAAAACTTTTCAATTCATTTGTGTAGAATTAACAACATTCTTTTTAGAACGGATAGATTTTTAATTTAAGCATGTTAGAATTGTCCTATCGATTTCAAACTTTCCAAGATGATTCTTGTAGTAGTTAGGTACGATTTAAAAAGCGTAGCAGCTCTATAATCGTTACCAGAATGTTCGTAGGTCCAATTTAAACAAGTTGATATTTAACAACAAATTTTTATAATAATCCGATTGATCTGATTTTTGGAGTACTGATTCCTATCACAACAAGGTACAATATTATAAGCAAAGCATCTCTATAATCAAGTACTAAAAATGTAAGTATGTCCTTAAACAGTATTCTGTATTTCAGAAGTTTTGCAACAAATTTATGTATAATTTTGTCAAAACTTTTATATTTTGCATATCCAGTTCTGACACTCTACAAGAGTTGAAGTTCGTCTGTCCTACCGATTCAGAGCTTCGCTTCGTCATCCTTAAAGGGACTGTGAACGAGAAAATTTCTTATCAGATTATCAAACCTTAACATCATCTCATTCATATAATCTCAAATATGGGGCAAAACTGTCTCTCGTTTCCTTAAAAATCGGCTTTTTCCGCCGATTTTTACTCGGTCCAAGAATGGGGAAAAATTTTCGGACTATATAAATGTGCAGTCAATTGTCTTTTTTTCCTTCTATAGCTAAAACTAAACTTTTTGACATAATTTCGACTTTTAACATAATCCTTTCTTTAAACCAATGTATAGTTACTTAGAAATTGATAAAATAAGAAATATTTTTTATTGAAAACCAAATACAATAACAAAGCTAAAACAGTTTTTTTTTATTAGTATCCAAGTAACTTTAGTTGGTCCATCTCTCGCCCACCTTTAATTACAAATTTGTAAATAATAAAGGTGCAATATTTCTTTATAAACAGCCTGATAAAAGTGTAAACTAATTCTTCAAAGTGGGTTATTTATTGTCCAACACAATAAAAAAGGATATTATTATTTTAAATAACTTCTGAGATTCAACTCTTTGTAGACAGTGAGGTATTTTTTTGTCAATAACACGAATTTAAAATAGATCTTTATTACCTAATTACTACGTTATAAAAAAAACTAATTGGCAATTTTATATCATAAAATAAATCCTTAACAGTAAGTAAATTGTTTCAACTATATATGACAAGTTAAATATCCCTACAAACATTATAGGAAACAAAAACGTTCAGATTTTCCCTGTTTTTTCCTTTTTCCCTCCCAAAATACCATAAAATCAAGGCATTATTTCTGGATATTTTTGTTAATAGGACGTTTTTGGTTGATCCGTGTAGTGAAATGTGCTTAGAAAATGTTAAGATTTGATAATCAGATGAGAAATTTTTACGTTCACACTCCCTTTAAGTTAATGTTTGGATTATTATTTTACTGGAAGCTAAGATCGCGGCTAGAACTTACTTAAAAAAGAACAGATGCTAAAAAATAACATTTCCCTGTGTCTGTTGAGAACTGAAACCCTTCTCCTTATTTTTAAAATAGAATAAAATAGGGGGTGGGGTAGTATTCCGTTTTTTTGTATTAAGCATATGATTTTATTGGAAAAAAACGACCCTTTCCTTATTCTCAATACAACTAAAAATGGGTATATAACAGGAACTTTGAGTGAAAGCACCACAATGTTTGTTATCTTCATGAAAAGTCCAGATAGAAGCTTGCAGCCCCCCTGTTCCTGGCAGACTGTACATCCTGACACCCTAATATTTGTTACCTTCATGAAAAGTCCAGATAGAGGCTTGCAGTCCCCATGTTCCTGGCACACTGTACATCCTGACACCCTAATATTAGTTACCTTCATGAAAAGTCCAGATAAAAGCTTGCAGTCCCTCTGATCCTGGCAGACTATACATCCTGACACCCTAATATTTGTTACCTTCATGAAAAGTTCAGATAGAAGCTTGCAGTCCCCCTATTCCTGGCACACTGTACATCCTGAGACCCCCTAATATTTGTTACCTTCATGAAAAGTCCAGATAGAAGCTTGCAGTCCCCCTGTTCCTGGCAGACTATATTCATCCTGACACCCTAATATCAGTTACCTTCATGAAAAGACCAGATAGAAGCTTGCAGTCCCTCTGTTCCTGGCACACTGTACATCATGACACCCTAATGTTTGTTACCTTCATGAAAAGACCAGATAGAAGCTTGCAGTCCCTCTGATCCTGGCAGACTATACATCCTGACACCCTAATATTTGTTACCTTCATGAAAAGTTCAGATAGAAGCTTGCAGTCCCCCTATTCCTGGCACACTGTACATCCTGAGACCCCCTAATATTTGTTACCTTCATGAAAAGTCCAGATAGAAGCTTGCAGTCCCCCTGTTCCTGGCAGACTATATTCATCCTGACACCCTAATATCAGTTACCTTCATGAAAAGACCAGATAGAAGCTTGCAGTCCCCCTGTTCCTGGCAAACTGTACATCCTGGCACCCTAATATTAGTTACCTTCATAAAAAGACCAGATATAAGCTTGAAGTCCCCCTGTTCCTGGCATACTGTACATCCTGACACCCTAATATTAGTTACCTTCATGAAAAGACCAGATAGAAGCTCGCAGTCTCCCTGGCACTGGCAGACTGTACATCCTGACACCCTAATATTAGTAACCTTCATGAAAAGACCAGATAGAAGCTCGCAGTCTCCCTGGCACTGACAGACTGTACATCCTGACACCCTAATATTTGTGACCTTCATGAAAAGTCCAGATAAAAGCTTGCAGTCCCCCTGTTCCTGGCAGACTGTACATCCTGACACCCTAATATTTTTGACCTTCATGAAAAGTCCAGATAAAAGCTTGCAGTCCCCCTGTTCCTGGCAGACTGTACATCCTGACACCATAATATTAGTTACCTTCATGAAAAGTCCAGATAGAAGCTTGTAGTCCCCCTGTTCCTGGCAGACTGTACATCCTGACACCCTAATATTAGTTACCTTCATGAATAGTCCATATAGAAGCTTGCAGTCCCCCTGTTCTTGGCAGACTGTACATCCTGACACCCTAATATTTTTTACCTTCATAAAAAGTCCAGATAGAAGCTTGCAGTCCCCCTGTTCCTGGCACACTGTACATCCTGACACCCTAATATTAGTTACCTTCATGAAAAGTCCAGATAGAAGCTTGCAGTCCCCCTGTTCCTAGCAGACTGTACATCCTGACACTCTAATATTAATTACCTTCATAAAAAGTCCAGATAGAAGCTTGCAGTCCCCCTGTTCCTGGCACACTGTACATCCTGACACTCCAGCGGTTCCAAATACCTGAAATAATTGCAATTATATAAACCCCATATTTTGATGTAACCAATGTCTGCAATTTACCTTATTTGTACAAAATAAGGGCTTTGAACCATGGCGCGAAGCGCCAATTTTTTTGGTGGGTTGGGGCAGTTGTAGATATTAGCTCTTCCAAAAATAATGAGAATAAATTAATTAATTAGGGTGGGTAAAATCTAATATTTTTCTTATATGGTTTTTTGTTGCAAATAAAAAAGATTTTGGAAGTAAAAATCAAATAAAAATTTGATTAATGTTTGAGAATTTCCATATTTTACATGTTTTACAAATATGAAATAAATTATGTAAAACAGTTTTGTGTATTATTCCAAAATATTTGTATAAATAAATCATATTGTATATTCAAATTTGGTTACAGGAACACAACAATTTTTAGATTTTTTCTATCTTAGTTGTGGGTTTACTCTTTTAAAAGGGTCTGTTTGTATATCCGACAGATCAATGTAAATTGAGTGTGTCTATTGATAGATTTAAAAATTAAAAACATTATGGCATAAAAAAGAAAACCTGTAGCGATTTATTTTCAGTACCTGTCTAAAAACTGATAATTTAGTCTATCTGATCTATTTTCTTTTGCTTTGTAATAATAGTCCTTTGTTATTCCTATTTATAAAATGAGTCGATACAGACTTATGTAAATTATGCAGAATCCACGCAATTACGCAAAAGTTAACTAATTCTACATTGGTCAGGGCAAAAAAAGGAACTTTCACTAATATTCAAAGTCTTTATTTATAAACTTTTTCGATTTTACTAAATCTTGATTAGTATGGAATACGTGGATATTTTGTGGTCAATTTAAGTTGCTACGATGTTGTTGTTGTTGTAGCCCTGATTCTCTGAAGTTAGGACTCAGATGCTCACGGAGACTGGAAGTAAGAATCCTTTGGCCAATCTTAGATTGGTAAGCTTCGCGCACAGCTGATTGTATTCTATGTTACATTACAAGCTGACCCGCAATTCTTGTGGAAACTACTCAATTATTACATCACCCTGGCCTAGAGTTTTGGCAGGTGTTCCATTTTAAGCCACTCTAATTAATGGCACTCTCATACGAGGAGCATGGACGAGGGAAAGCATGATTTTAGCTGCTTGATTGGTAGAATCCTAACTTCCTACAAATCTCCCTCCTTACAACCTAAGGGGATCTCAGGGAAGGTTGCGTGATCATAATCTGACAAATTGCGACAGCATTTGTCAACCAAGTGCAAAGTATTTGTGGGGACTTGAACTCGGTTTCTCCCAACCACAGCGTAGTGCGCTAACCACTACGCTATGGGACACCCCAAGTTGCTACAATGATTCCTATCTATTAGTCATTTCGTTCTTCCAGTAGGAATTATTGTAATATACAGAAGGAATAGTTTTGTTTATCATGATTAAGGGTGTAAATAAATTTTCTGCTAATTTTTATAATATATACTTGTGGCTACACCCCTAGAGGCCTTTAGGTGCACTTGATAAGGGGAGAATTAAATCTAATTTTTTATTTTAGATTTTAAAAGATAAATAAAAAAAATTTCGGGTGGTTACAGTCACCCGGCCCTGTATAGGAGAACCACATCGGTTCAGCGGTTAGCGAGATCCTTCTTTACAAACAAACAGATAGACCTCCTGTTACTTATTACTTCAAGCTTAGAACAATTATATTGGCTCTATTTTCAGCTGTAATTAAAAGATTGATTTCACACAAGTTCACAAATGTCCGTGCGCTTACTGGATTAATTAGACTAATTCTTCGGATCCTTGAATCCTTATATAATGCTAGCGGCTACGCCCCAAGAAAATAGTTATAAACCTTCCCGGGACCTATGAGAAGCTACACTCTTAAGGAGAACCCGATCGGTTCAGCGGTTAGCGAGATCCTTCGGTGCAAACAAACAAACAAACACACAAACACACAAACATACAAACACACAGACACACATCCTGTTACTTTAGTATAAGGATACAAATTCCATTCCTGATGGATATTGGAATCTATAAAAAGAAAAAAAAGAAAACGGTTTAACCAAAAGTTTCTAGTCTAACATAGAACCCCACACCTTTTTATCGAAAAAAAAAGATAACGGGGGGGGGGGATTCGTAGTTTTTTGTTTGTTTGTTGATTACTTTAGGTGAGGTGAGGTTATGCTATATTGAGTAATATGCATTTTGAGGAAATCACTTTTAGATTCTATCCATTTCTATTCAAAGATTCTTGTGAGATTGAAGGTTTTAATTTATACACCATTGTATACACCAATTATGACTAACAATATTACTCATTCTGTAGATTTAAATTTTTTGTAGTAAATTATTTAAGATTTTGAATTAGAGAACGTGTTTTTAATACTTTTGGTGCTAGTATAATTTACATTCCAATGACCTTTCCCTTCCTGCCTGTAAAAAAATGTAAACTAACGAGAAATCAATTAATCTTACTAATTGTTTTAATTTATAAAATAATCCTTCCACGCAAATTCTATACAAACTAATATTAGAATTTGTTACCTAATTAACATGTAATTGTAATAAGCTTTATATTGACAAAAGAAAAGCTTTTACATAATTAGGGTCGAAACCGATTAATATCCGCTGGTTTAAACCCGATTTTCTACTATACTGAAAAATCATTTATCGCATCGTATTATAGTAAATTTTCTACGAATAGTAACATGAAAATTCATACTATTAATACCAGTTTTGTTAGCCAGGGCCTTTGGCACCTCGGGGCTAACAAAACCAGGATTAAAATTATAATTAATTGTTTTACTATCCGCGGATAGTTGTTTATAATAAACGATGCAATAAGTAACTATTTTTCAATATACATACAAATTTAAAGCCATCTAGGGGCGCCTCCGCTAATTTCCATACAATAACTAAATGGTAGGTTATTAAACACAAAGGTACTTATTATATCATTACTAATCCTTCACTATTTGTCAGGAATTAGATAAAAATTTTGATCGATAAATTGTAGAAATATTTTTACAGGGATATTATTTCCATAACAAGAATAACAACATCCATAAGTAGTGAAGCAATAAAGATCATGGATTAGAATACGGACAAGGAGATTAAAAGAGCATTTGTTAAAATAAAAAATTACGAAACCTTGCACACGTATTTTTTATTTTTCATAAATGATATTAATAATTTGTAGTATGACTTACAGACAAAGTAATTTACATACTCAATGTTCATTGGTATAAGAAAACTTCACAATGTATTATGAATAACAGCTGATAAAATCCCATTTCCCCCATAGAGTTACTGATTGACTGATGGTCAGAAATAGTGGATTGTAGAGTAGCTTCGCTAGTAAAAAAAAAACATTATTAAATGAAAAACAATTGTTAAAAAAAAACACGAGAAATAATATTATTAATTAATTTATTATTATTATTTTTGAGACATACATAAGCGTTATATTAACTTAGCTGTGTAAAAAAATAATTTGTACAGACAGACAGTCGGTAGTTATAAAGTTGCTTCGCTACTAAAATATTAAATTGAAAAACTGTCCACGTCCTTATTTCCATAAATTTTTACACATAATATATTTGTATAAATAACCCATTAATATTTCATTTCATATGTTTACGAAAAGTTTATTTATCGCATCTTATTATGTAAACTGCTTTTAGCGGATAGTAAAATTCCAGTTTTGTGGAGATTTGGGGGGGGGGGGGGGAGATAGACGGCCCGGTGCGACAAAACTGGGATTTGGAGAATTGTCTATAATAGGATACGATACATGAGATTTCAGCATGGCTAATAACTGGTTCTAATCAATCAGTTTCAAAGCCATCTAGATAAAAGTTTAAAATAATAATATAAGAGTAGCAAAGTTTGGCATTAAATTATCTAGTCTAACTTATCATAATTTTTAATTTATTTTTTTTTTAAATATTTTAAACTAAGAATTTTGGGTTTATTGACGTATGTAGAATGAAAATTTTGTATCAAATATCCTTTTGAATTACTTTTACTCATTTTAAACCTTCAATAAAATTTAGATATCTATAATACAAAGTAGAATTCAGGACTTTTTAGTAGTGAATCTACTCTAGTTTTCACTTTTGTCCGTTCGTCCGTCTGTAAATGAGATTTTCTCGGCTGTTATTTAAAAATATGGTTATTGGACTGTTTTTTACACTAGTACCCAAAATTTTATAATTACGTTTTCTTATTCGTTGGCTTGACAACTTTGGGGACTTCAATTGAATTTGATTTTTTGGTTGATTAATTTTAGTGTTCAAACGTTTCATTCAACCATTAATTTTTAACTACAAAAGGGGAGCTTTTGTGTATCATCATTTGGGATGTATCAATTTATAGTCTTATCCCGTTAAATCCCTGCCCTAAATCTATACACATCTAGTTTATTATAGTTTACCTGTTCCGTCAGTCTGTCGGTCATTATTCAAAGGTTATAAATATATATTTTGTATTGTGTTATTTTGAATGATTTTTTTTGCATTTACTCTATTTTTTATGATAACTGAACAATTAACATATGCTTTGTAACTCACTTTTTCGTCCGTACTAATTTTTTTGTGCTTCGCTACTTATGGATGCTGTGATCCTTGTTGCTTAATGTCGTGTCTACACACAAATCAGGCACTGAAGATAAGTATGTGGGTCTAAAAAATGCTGAATGTTTGATACATTGATTTATTAAGTGATCTAAAGGGATAAGACAATGGCCATTAAATTGATGTAAATCCCTAATGATTATACACAAAATTACTTCCTCTGTAGATTACAATTAATAGTTGAAACGTTTGGACACTCAACCTAATGAACCAACCAATCATAATTTAATAAAAGTCCCAAAAGTTATTAAGCCATCGAATAAGTAAACATAATTACACTACTTTGGGGATTTTTGGTTTGGCTAATTTTACTAACTGACAACGGGCAGCTGCGCTACTGCATAAAGTCTTAGAGACAGGGGACAATGCTTTTTTTTATTATTTTAAAATATAGTTATCTTATTCGTTGGCTTATCAACTTTGGGGACACTAGTGATTTTTTATTGGTTTATTCTTTAAGTCGACTGTTTAAATGTTTTAACCACCAGTTTTAATTTACAGTATTGTAATTTTGTGTATTAACATTGGGGATGTACATCAATTTAATGTCTTATCCCTTTAGATCCCTGACCTATTCCCTTATCTTTTGAAAGAGAGATAGACACACGTAAGGATTATGATTACGTGTTTTAATTTTAAAAGTGGAAGGATTAAGAATTTTAATTTTCTTCGGATAAAAAATACATTAAAGAAATTAAAATAAAATATGTAAATTTTTATTTTAAAGCTATATAACGTAAACATTAACGAAAAACAATTTATGTGAAAAAATACAAAATTCTATAAAAAGCCATTATTAGTGGAAAGTGCACATTCTAAACATTTTCGTAATCGTTTATCAATATCTTATAACGTTTGTTGCATTAAAAAGCCACACAAACACACTAGAATTGTTGCAGAAAACCCAACACTTTTAATCAATCTGAATCATGCACTGTTTGTGTGAAATAAATTTAGAAAATGTCTTTCTGAGATTTTACCCAACAAAGAAAGTTAAATAATCCTTATTTAAAAGTAACAGGATATATGTCTGTCTGTTTGTCTGTGTGTACCGAAGGATCACGCTAACCATTGAACCGATAAGGTTCTCCTTTACAGGGTATCTTTTTATAGGTCCTGGGAAGGATTATAACTATTTAAGGGGAGGGTATCAAAAAGAGAGATTACATTTTGTTTTCCTTTTCTTAACCCGTTTCCTATTTACAAATAGTGATTCCACACGAACATTACACGATTGAAATCACTGACTATCCAAAGATCTAAAGGGATAGGACACTGGACGATAAATTGTTGTACATTCCCCATGATAATACACAAAATTCCCCCTTCTTTTGATAAAAATTAGTTGTTGAAACGTTTGAACACTCAACTTAATGAGCCAGTCAATTAAAATTCAAGTCCCCAAAGTTGATACGTTAACGAAGAAGAAAACGTTATTTCAAAACGTTGGAGACTAGTGTAATAAGCAGCCCATTGTTCCCTTTCTCTGGTTGAATATCTCACCTCTCAAGCCCTTCTTTCCCCTTTTTATTTTATGAGACTTTCATTGAAAAATCTATTGAAATGTTTGTTCAACAAATTTACATTTTTAAACGTATCTTATCCAACAATTTTAAATTTAAGTCTGTCCGTCTATACATGCATGCAACCATTAGTACGATCTCAAGATCTCTCTAACTGCTTTGATTTGTAGGTGATATAATCGAATCTCGGTCGATTACCGCGTCATAACTAAGACATTAAAAATGTTTCTTATAGCTGTTATGTCACGTGCGCGACATTAATGTAAGGGGGAATGCCTTGGCCAAAACCAGGCGCAACTCATCACTATGCACACTCACATAGGTCGTGCAATCAAAGTGGTTATTTGTCTGCGTAAGTCTCAAAATTGGCCTCATGCTCTTTCTACTCGAAATATGGCCATATTTAAAGAATATTATCATCCTTGTTATAGATATTCTAATTCTGAACGTTTATCTAAAAACAATATATTTATGCATTGATGGAAAACCTGAATATTTTTCAAAATTTAAATTCATTAAATCTAATGAAAAGAGCAAATATTAGAGAAAATAGCGTAAATGAAGATAAATTTTAAACAAGAAAAGAAAGTTGAAAAAGATTTACAGAAATAAAATGTTATAAAGACAGTTTAGAAAATAATAAAACAAGGATGACAACATCCATAAAAGCGAAGCACTGAAACGGTAGGACAAACGGACATTAACACTTGTATAGTGTCAGAACTGAATAATTAGAATAAGAGTCGAAGCAAAATTGTAAGTAAATTTGTTGAAAAACTGCTTGATACAGAACAATGTTTATGGACATACTTACAGTTGCTTCGCTTATAATATTGTACTTTGTTGTCCCAGGAATCTGTATACCAAAATTCACATCAATCGGATAATTAGATCAAATAAAAATTTGTTGTTAAAAAAGTAAAAATATCATCACATTTAAATAGACGTACGGACATTCTGGTAATGATTATAGAGTTGCTACGCTTTCTAAATCGTACCTAACTACTACAGGAATCACCATGCAAAGTTTGAAATCGATAGAACAATTCTAACATGCCTTAATTAACGCAAAAGACTATCCGTTACGGACGGACGTACGGACGGACCGACACTAATTATAGAAAAGCTTCACTTTTAAAAAGGTGGAATATAAAACTAAGATTGATAGACAGGGCAAGAAAAATAGTTAGATAGAGAGAATAGACATATGGAGAATCTTGCATGAATAATTCAATCTTCAGTCACAATGCATATGCACGAATATGAGAGAGAATCATGAAGAAAGCGTAGAAAGAGAGAAAGAGAGCAAGAGGGAGATAGATAGATAAATAATGGAGTGAAAGAGAGAGAGGCATGCAGTAATGCATGAAACCTGCAGTTTTGTTTTGGTAGTAAGGAGGCGAAGCTACTCCTCATTCATGAAGTATCCTTACATAAAAGTAACAGGATGTGTGTTTTTCTCTCTGTTTGTGAGAATTTTATCTTGAAATCTCATTAAAACTCTTATTGGTCTTATTTGGAAAATTTATAGCCTAGTTTACAAAAGACATAGGTCGACCTCTGGAAATTTTAGGTCGACCTAAAGAGGCTTTAGGTTGACCGATTTTATAAGGGATTTGTTAGTTGTACTTGTTTAGGTTGACCTACAGAATAAATCGGTCGACCTCTACCCGTTGTTTGTGAACTGGGCATATAACTATTTTAGAGGAGGATATCTTCAACCTCCCAAGAAAAAAATATCCAGTCCCCCAAAAATAAAAGTTTTACTTATGGGTAATTTTAAACTCCCTCCCCCTTTTCAAGGGCCCCTAGAGGCCTCAAGTACAAGAATATCAGTAGAATGACAAAATCGAAGGAAAATTACTTTAAGATACAATGTCATCTATTTTCTATTAGAGCTATTAATAACAGTCAGTTAATTTGGGTATAATAACAGTCAATTTACAACCCGTACTTCCACTCCAAATAAAACCACGTTTTAATATTTGCAGTTTGGGAAACTTTTATTCTTGTTGCATACTTGAGTCATAACAAGTTGCGAAATTGCCCTTTCCTGACATAAAAAAAAGAGTTAGAAATATCTAAATTCATGAATCACAAAAATAGATAATGAATAAAAGTTTTTTTTTTAAGATTTAAAAAAGATTCAAGTACACTAACTTTAAATACAGTCCTTAAATTATAAGGAAATTGAAAAATCATAATAATTTGGAAAAAATTGCCCTATTATTTTCCTATATTATTTCAAGAAATTAGGTGCATTTCTTCTTTTACAGATTTGCTATCGCACGAAATTTCATTTTTTCACACTTTTTATTGAAGAAAGAATGTCAACCAAATGTTTTTACAGGGGATGCATAAATGTATTTTTAATATATTCATATTGCATAATTCAAATTTTCATTGTATTTTTTCCAATAAAATAATAGGAAAGAATTTTGTTACATAAATAATTAAAAGGTCTTGGGCTTGTTGGGGATCCTAGCCCTGAGGAGCTACCAAGTACCAAATATAACCTACCCTAGAGTTTTCAATAATCAACGAACACCCCCCCCCCCCCGCTTCTCTTTACTTTTTATTTGTTTCGAAAATAATGAGAGGGAGGTGGGGGGGTTGGCAGTGCTCAACAAGGTGTTTTGTGTGGAAGAAAAAGGTCTAATTTATCTCTTTTAAAGCATCATAATAACTAAACTTAAATAAACTCTCTTATAAGGTCTATAAACGCATTATCTAAT
Source organism: Acartia tonsa (assembly GCF_053477335.1). Lineage (NCBI taxonomy): Eukaryota > Metazoa > Arthropoda > Copepoda > Calanoida > Acartiidae > Acartia > Acartia tonsa. The sequence continues at coordinate 26,914,318 of NC_137261.1, forward strand.
GTTTCCTTGATTAATATTCAGTTTAGATTAAGTTTAATGAATTTCTCTTTGGCTGACCTTAAACTCTGTTTAAATGGATTTTTGTGCATAAAAATGTAAAAAATGTATGTTGAGGTTCTACACATAACTCAGACAATAATAAATCAGGATTTAAGATATTTCACTTTGCTAACAGTTAGGGGTTTTAACGTGGTATTGTAGATTCCAGTGAATTTTAATACTAGAGGCCGTGACCGAGGGGGTGACCGAAAAGTTGAACCTTCACTCCAAATTTTGGCTTTGAAAGAAAAAGTAAAAAAAATCTTTGGATGATTTTCTCCAAAATAGTTATAAACCTTTCCTTCACCTGTAGGCACTTCACAGTAATGGAGAACCTTATTGGTTTAATGGTGAATAAATCTGAATTATGGTACAATAGTTCAAAGGGGCATATTAAAATGAAAGTGAATATTTTACAATTTAAAATTACCTAAAAGGTTTACCCCCTTTTATCTTTTCTTTTTGGCCATATTATACCCCAATTTACCATTTTTAAACCTCCCACTTAAAGAAAAAAGCAAGGCTTTCAGAAATAAATGTTGATGAAATTTAAAAATTCCTATCATTTTTAAAAGTTTTGATTGCCTCAACTGTGGAAGGAAATATACTTGTGCAAGGAAATTGATAGGAAATCAGAAAATGGAATACATTTAAACTGGATAAGATATGTCTATCCAAATGGTATTCATACATATTTAAATTGAATGATACTCAAATTTATTTTCTGCATTTATAGATAATTGGAAAAGGTAATTTTAACAATTTGTTACTAGAGATAAAAATAATTAGGAGTTTGAAGAGTTCCTCATACAAATTATCATAAAGATGTAAGGATATCTGCCATGCAATCAAATGATATTAGTCTGCCATGTATTTCTTTAACTATTTGAAATCTTAGAAGTATTGGCAAAAATTATAGTATATGAAAAACATGATTAGGCAGATCATTTTCACTAAAGGTTGTGATTTAGTTAAAATACATAAAGTGATAAAAGACATAATGGTTATTTATCACATTGTATTATAAACAGCTTTCCATGAATATAAATATATGTACATAAGAAAACCAGTTTTGTTAACCCAGGGATGCCAAAGGCAGAGGCTAAAAATATTTTAGTGGAATACAAGATAAAATATGATGCTATACATATTTTTTTTCTTTTGGCTGAGAACCAGCTCTAATCCACTGGATATTAATTGGTTTCAAATGAATATGAGAATAGTTATTTCTTTCATCATATTATAAACGCTTTCCGCTGATATAGAATGTACAATTATAAGATTAAAACTAGTTTTAATCTTATGATTGTACATTTCTATATTCGTAGAAAACTTGATATAATACGATGCTAGACATAGTTTTTTCATAAGGATGAGAACCAGTTCCTATTCACCGGATTCGAATGAATACGAGAAAATAAATTGGAAATTTAATTGAAGTTTCACAGTAACCATGTATATGGTTATGTATGCACACCTCTGAAATGTCTGGACTTGGCTGCCCACACCAGTTTTACATTTTAATGCCATTTACAATTTAAATAGTATTTTCTCAATGAATACTTCAATGAATATTTCAATGCAGGAAAACTACTGGATTTAAGTTTAAATTTAGGTAATTGAACATGATTCTAATGGGGGGGGGGGGGTGCCCAATTTTAGACCTTTAAATGTCCCTAAAGTTAGGAACAATAAAAATTCATGGCTGTGTGTCTACCATTGTATTACCCAATATCATTTGAACAATAAGTGAGACTAGTTTACCATATTTTAAAGGATTTTTAAACTTTTCATTGTAAAATAGACAATTAACATAAGTTTGGCTGCTAGGACTTTTATAAAAAGATATCAAAGAATAAATTTGATATATTTTTATTGAATATGTGAATATAAAATGCAATCTGTAAGAGTGACAGTACATCAAATATCTTCAAAGACATCTGTTCATGCTTTTATATTCACCAAGGATGGTTGCAATCCATTATGTTCACTACACCTTGCATTTTACCATCCTTGCGGCCATGTTTCAGTTGGAAGGTTGGAAAATTTCTACCTTGCTACCCTGTATAAATTTAGGTAAACCAACAATTACATTTTGAGGTGGAAATAATTCCATTTAATTTGAAGGCATCTACTTCTAAAATTATATACTTAAGTAATAAGATGTCTGCCTATCTGTCTCTATGTAGGAATGCATGTGTGCATATCCATAACGATCTTAGAAAGGGCTGGACTGATTGTTCTAAAAGGGTCAATTGTTAAATTTCATATCTTCCCCTCTTACACTAACTATATCATGCATCTAACACAGCAGCAGTACATTTAATCATACATATAACCATCATAAAAACCTATGAGTAGCAAAAACACTTTAAAGATTATACGTATTGCTGTTGACTTAACTTAACAGAAAATATTTTATGTGCTTTCATTTTAAATCATAAATACAGTTAAAACGATAATAATTATTTTCATGTTCCTCACTGTTTATTTAAAGATTCATACTATTGCAATTTCATCTCCTTCAAACCATAAATGTTTAGAGAGAGAAAGATATAAAACGAGGATTATTGATTAATTGTGACCTTTTTTTGGATAGGACGGAAAATTATAATAAAGATTAGTTTTTGTAGAAGAGAAATGTAAAGTGTATTTGTGCACTTAAAATATTTAAAAAACTTGAATTGAACTAGATTTATAACTTTAATGTAAATATTGTTTAGATTTGAGAAATGTCCAAATATACTATAAATATCCTGTATTTAAAATTATGATTAAAATATACTGTTGAAGGAGGGAGGGAGGATGGTTTTTCAGTTTGAAGCAAAATATTATTAGAGGTTTCTGGCCTACTAGGGGCACTTTGGGGTGGAGGTGGATTTTTAATACAAGCAATTCTACTTGGGAGGATTATGGTACCCTTTTAAAATTAGTTATAAACCTTCCTATGACCTATGAGAAGCTACCCTGTAAAGAAGAACCATATCGGTTCAGCAAAATCCTTTGGTACTGACAGACAGATAGAGATCCTGTTACTTTTTTTTTAAAAGGTTCTTCTTAAATGTTTAGTATGCTTTAGGTTATTTTTAAATAATAAAATTTAGTATAAAAACTTAAGAAGTTGGGGAAAAATATATTTTATCAACGCTACACCACATTTTCTTGTTCTTGTTTGTAAAGACATACAATAAAGCATAAAAAATGTTGGTTTATGTCGAGGTGCATTTACAGAAATGGAAATAATCCCCATAAAGAAAAGTGATGAGAAAAGTGGGCCAACACGGCAAGGCTTGACCTATAAAAAGTATTTTCACCAGGAAAAGAGGGATTAGGCACAGGCTACTTTAGTGAGTGTTCTATTTTGTAAATTAGATAGGTTAAAAATAGTAGAAGATGACTTATTTGAGGCTTCTCACAAAAAAATTTACATAATTGTAAGGACGGACAAAAAAATAAAAGCTTTCTATCTCTTTAAGCAAGTCATTAATATATTTTAAAATTTTATTTTTGATCCCTCTCTTTTCCCACTGATTAATGATTAAAGTGTTTAATAGAGTATTTTTTTAAATTTTAGAATATATCTTACATTACATAGCATTATCATCTTATTTTAAATCATTAATTTAATGTTTTGCTTGGTTGTATTCTTTAAGATTCTAAGTATAATTTCTATAATATAAAGATCTAATTTTGATTGATCAAGTATTAATTTGTCTATTGAATGAAAAGATGAAGGCCAGAGGTGTCATAACCATTAGAAAATGCACTCACTATTGTTCACATCAAACCTTTCACATTTTAATTTGTCATTTTCATATTGTAGGATTTCACTGCTCCGCGTTTGAATTTAAAAATTTAAATTTGGAAAATGAAGAAATAATATTCGCTGTAGGTTATCAAAATCATTTAAGTGGCCAACTCTTTTTAATTGTTTTATCTAACCTTTCCAAAAACATACGAAGACCTTAGTAAAGTTAAGGAATCTTAAGTGATAAAACAATAGACGATAAATTAATGTATTAATGAGAAACATAATAATCTCTTGAAGATTTATTATTGAAATTACCCAATGTTTTCATTTGACCAATAAGAAAACATGATTATAAAATTTGGCTACCAGTTTAATATAACCCTCATTCAAGCACACTTATTGAATTTAACCAACCAAAGAATTTTTTATCCAATCTTAACCAGATAAATGCCATCTAGCTAAAAAAGATGCGTAGATTTCATTTCTGGCAACCAGAAAATCCGCAGAAATCGAATTCACAAGATCCAAAAAAGTTTCATTAAAAAAAACCTTACACCAAAAATAACAAACAATAATTATAACGACGACTTAGTTTCTTTTTCCTGTTTAATACGAATATTGAAACTAATTTTCAGGCATGCATGTTTGTTGGTATAGTACTTTTTTTAGAAACCAAAATACAGACATATATAAAACTACCAAATTGTATATTAGTTACTAGAAAGATTATATTTTTTTCTTGCTTTAAAACAACTTTTTGTACATAAAAACCCGTAATGTCTTCATTATTGACACAAACATGCATGCTGTATAGTTTTAAAAAATTTAGTCAAATAAAATACCTGATTAGAATACAAAGCAAGAAATAAAGGTTATTAACTCCCTATGAGCTTTTTGTGTTAAATAGAATTATTAATAAGAATACAAGAGTTTCAAAAAAAAGTAAAATAACAAAATGTTAGGTGAATTGTTAATATTAAATCAATCAAAAAATGTTTTACATTCTTATAATTAATTTCAATAAAACATATATATGCTCAAGAAAGGTTATTTATAATTATGAATTCTACCAGACTAAAATATAAAAGAGGAAATAGTTTATGAAGACGACACAAAATGATTTTAAAAATTACTTATTTTTATCTTTTTTTTTAATCTTTAACAATTTCAATGTTTTTATTATGTAAATATATAAAGTATTATTCAAACTTAAAGGATTTAATCTTTTTCTTTGTAATTTATATGTCAAAATAGTGTAAAAATTAAGTTCTTAATTACGAATTTTCAAATCATTAGATTTTAATACAATTTATTATAGAAATAAAGAATAATTTCAACAAAAAAAATTGCTACAAAAAGGCTTACTGTATTATTAAACTGACTTAATTGTATAATTGCATTTATTTTGTTTATTTACCTTGAAAAATAAGTGTTTAAGTGCTGCATTGGTTAAAATCAAACCTAAAAGTGCTCTTTATTCAGTGACAGATTGAAAAAAATATATACCTTGTTTAATAGTTTTTGATCTCTTTTTTTATATATTTTTATCTGATATGTATATCAAAATTTAAAAGTATCTATTTCATTAGATATTCATACTTTGCTAAAATGTCTTGGTTACTTTTTGCACTATATTTGCTCTAAAAAGGATTCTTTATCTGACTTTTACATTTAAAATGAAAGATTTTATGCCAATTTTTGTGTTGACTGTAGAAAAAAATAATTATTTTGTTTATATGCAATTTTCTATAATAAAATGTGAGAAATGCCTTTTTTCACATGTAGGGCGAAAAAAGTAACACTGAAAATATTTTTTACGTCTTAAGCATGTCCTAAACTCAAAGATAATAAACTTTCATAAAAGATTTATTTCAGAATATGTCATTTAGGGCATAAAATTAATTTTGCAAATTAACATTGCAAATGTTTGCCAATAACTTTTAAAAATGATTTCTGCGGATTTTCTAATTTACATGGGTGTTTTCTACACATTTTCCCCTTTCTAAAAATACCTTCCTCATAAAGATTGGCTTCCGGAAAGTATATACTTTCCGAAAATGATATGTGCAAGGTAAAAATAAATATTCTATTGGTCTATTGCGGACAAAAAGACATACCATACATACAACCTTACTTATAATATAGTAACAGGATGTCTTTTTGTTTGTCTGTCTGTATGTTTGTACCGAAGGATCTCGCTAACCGCTAAACCGATCGGGTTCTCCTTAATAGGGTAGCTTCTCATAGATCCCGGGAAGGTTTTTAAATATGTTGGGGGAGGGTACCACCAACCCCCCAAGAGAAATCACAAAAAATCAAAAAATTTTAAAATTTGAAATAAACGACAAACATTTAAAGTGCCACTAGAGGCCTCTAGTTTTGTATAAAAGGATAATTTGATGAAAAGGTTTAAAATGGATAATACCAACTTACAATTTAAATTATAAATATTTTGAAATTGAAAACAAGAACAATGACGTCCAATAATATCAAAACCCCATTGACAAATAATTTATACAGGCATTTAAACCAGGGATCAAAAGGGATAAGACAATGGCCGATGAATTGATGTACATCCCAAATGATGATATACAAAATTACACCTTCTGTAGATTACAATTACTGGTTGAATCGTTTAGACACTTAGCTTAATGAATCAACCATTCAAAATGTAATAATAGTCCCCGAAGTTGATAAGCCAACGATTAAGAAAACATCATAATAAAACTTTAGGTACTAATGTATTAAACAGCCCAATGTCCCCTCCCTCCCTGCATTTCAACACAAAAAAGTAAGATTGTTGAACGATAAATGTATAAAAGGGGGATGTCTTGACTTCAAAAGCAAGATTGAGATAAGGGAACTCTATAATCACACAATAATTGTATTACAAACAAACTGACACGTAAGACTTGTAAAGCACAATAGCTCCAAAAATATCAAACTACTTAAACATTTCCTTTAATTCAACTAAAATTTCTAGGAAAAGAGTAATAATATTTGTTAGAAATTTTCAAAGAAATGTTTTGTTGAGTTTACCAATAATTCAATTATCATATTTTATTTCAAATAAACTTTAATGTAACTTTTAAAACTTTTTGATATCTATCTGTATATCTGTACCGAAGGATCTCGCGAACAGCTGAACCGATTTAGTTTCCCTTTAAAATGTAGGTTCGTATAGGTCCCGGAAAATTTTAAAACTATTTTGGGTAAGGGTATCACCATCCTATCGTTTTAAAGACAATTTTTTCGAATAATAAAGTAAAAATCATGCGATATAAAAACTATACTTGTTGCTTCACCCCTAACATCTAGGGGGGGGGGGGTAAGTTGTGTCGAAAAGCCTAAAACCAACCCTAGACATTTATAAAGCTTCCTTGAAAAGTATAACCCATTTGGATAAACAAGTTTCGATATCTTTAAAATTGTTCCATGACAATTTGATAAATTTTAAATTTCTTTTGACAAGCCTTTTCCTTAGGTATACAATATACATGGTTAAAGATTCGCTTTTTTAAATATTAAAGGGGCCATCGAGGGGTTTAAGCCGGGGGGCAGTTGGGGTTAAGCATACCCCCCGGCTAGCATTTAACGTGGTGCATAAACAATAAATTTTCTCTGTGAATGGTCGCCCATGATGACCTCCGAATTAGTTGCCGAATGTGTACGCAGTTTCCTGAGTGTTTCCTCATCCTAGCTCAATATTTACTACTAGCTAAAAATCTTCAAACTTCCCTCAAAAATCTAAATTTGAATGTATAAACGATTTATACATTATAAATTTGAATTTTTCAAATTTTGATATTTTTTTTTAAAGTTTGAAGCTTTTTTAGCTAGTAGTAAATATTGAGCTAGGATGGGGAAACACTCAGGAAACTGCGTACACATTCGGCAACTAATTCGGAGGTCATCTCGCCCATGGTTTAAAAAAACCCAGAATAATCATATACATAGATGGCTGCTAAGAGGGAATCAAAATGTTTTTAAATAAAGTACAACTTTGCTTGATGATTCTAATTTTTAAGCATCCCTTGACCATTTTTTGTTACCTCTTTTTGGGTGGTCATTAGGTAAGTGTACTGTACACTCTTGTAAATGGGGGTTTAGACGGGTGTAGGGCGGTGAAAACTTGGAACACCCCCTTTAATTTTGCTGAATCTTTAGTACCCTATGTAGCATGGATTTAGTTTAACTGAAAGACGTCTGACACTCTACGTAACTCCACTCAAGAATACTTTTTATGTATACCTACCACTATAAATCCTATCACGATGTAGTACAATATAGGCCATGCATAAAAACATGTCCTCTATTCATATATTATTTGATAATTTGATATTTCAATGTAGAATTCTTAAAGTATTTATGTTTATTCTTATTGAAAGAATCATATCATTTAAGTAAAACAATTAAATTTAGGTTGTCTAATTTACATTATTATAAAAGTGAATAAATGAAAGAAAAAATAGGTTAGCTTTTATTTGAGTGTCATAATTATGTCAGTTATGTTTTTCCATATATGTAATTCGAATAATAAAAATTTTCCATCGCAAATTTGATTATAAAGAAACTTAAGAAAATGAAATTCAAGAGAATGGTTGCTTCAAATTTTCAAAGATCCAGGGATAGGTAAGTGGCTTGTTAGATTATTTTTTTTTTAAATCTAGGTTTTCCTAATTTATTTCAGCAGAAAATAATATATTTCCAGAATGGCTTAGTTTAAGTATTGTTAGCCAGGGCCTTCGACTCCTCAGTGCCAACAATAATGGTTTTAATCATGTAATTTTTTTCATTTTTATATCCACAGAAAGCTGTCTATAATAAAATGCGATAAATAACTTTTCCATTTACCTATCACTACACACCTGAGGATGATTGAAGGCATATGAAATATCTAACTATGTGTAGAACAAACTTGAACCTCAAGTTCACATGTGTGTTTGTGTGTGTGTGTGTGAGTGTTGGAAGATTTTGGCTTCAAAATGAATTTCTCATCTTATATGTTCCTATTAATTGCAGAGGAGAAAATCATTCTATATTAACCAACTAGCGGATTCGCCCCTAGCCTCTAGGGGCTTTGCCCAAGAGGTTTGATCAAACCAATTTTTCGTATTTTAGATTTAAAGGAAAATTGGTTTGATCAAACCTCTTGGGCAAAGCCCCTAGAGGCTAGGGGCGAATCCGCTAGTTTGTTAATATAGAATGATTTTCTCCTCTGCAATTAATAGGAACATATAAGATGAGAAATTCATTTTGAAGCCAAAATCTTCCAACACTCACACACACACACACACACACAGGGAGGGGGGTAGTCGACCCCACTATTTTAATTTTAGTTTAAAATTTTTTTTTTTTTGGGGGGGGGGCGGGTTAGGGATGTCCCATCCCCCAAGAAAATAATTATAAACCTTCCCGGGACCTATGAGAAGCTACCCTGTAAAGGAGAACCCGATCAGTTAAGCGGTTAGCGAGATCCTTCGCTACAAACAAACAGATAGACATCGTTCTACTTTGTATTATAGATAAATAGTTCCTATGTATTTTCACTTATTTTAATCTACAGTAGGGTCAATTCTTGTTAAACGTAATTGGAGTACATTGTCTTATCCCTTTATATCCCTGGCATGTAAATCGCAATGTAAACAAGAGGGAAAACGATTTTTCATGCGTGTTCTCTTAAGTGGCGCTTTAGTAAAAGTATTTCACTAAATTGTTAAGTTTTAATGATGTGCAGCTATTAAAGTAAAACAATAGAGGGGAAGGGGTTATATAACTATATGTCCCTACCCAGTAGACCCTAAGCCGACTTTCAATTGGGTCTTTGAATATCAGCCAATAGCATGGGAAATATTAACACAGCCAAGTCACTACAAAAGAGCAGAAAGCAATTTGCTAGCAGACGAAAAGGTCCCAAAGGTCCAGGTAGTTGTTAGGGTTATACATCTATACTTAATACATTTATTGTGCAGCCAGACTTTTATATTCACTAAATCAAAATTACATTTTATTTTCAAAAATTACAATTATAAACTAAAAAATAAAAGAATAAAAGAATTTATAACAAGGTCAAAAACTAATAAATATAGTAACTCTAGATCTCCAATCCAACAATTTGACCAATAGGAAAGCAGTGAAGGAAGAATCTCTCCATATTATTGGTACACATCTTCGTACATTTTATCCATATAATAAGATAGCTATAAATAGTTGAATTTCTTGGAGAAATTAAATCGTCCAAAAATTTCGCCTTCCGTATTATTTGATAAGTCAGTTACGCGTTCCTGTTTATTTTGACGGCTTATGTGCCTTACTGATAATCTAGGGTAATAACTCTATTATAAAACTATTGTAAAAATGACAATATGCTCAATGGAAAGGTAAACTTTTAACAATAGATCTTGCTTCTATTGTAATCCTTTTTTATATTACTCGGGTCTAACTGAAAAAGATAAAAAACAAAACATTGTTATTTTATCTTTTTTGATATTATTTTTATAAATTAATTCTATTATTTATGCGAAATTTTTTAGAGGGTTTAAAACTAGTGATAAACCAATGCCGTTATGGTCTTCTAGTATAGCACATTTTGAAGGAAAGCTTTTCTATAATTAGAGCCAGTCCGTATGTCCGTAACTGTTAGCGCTTTTCTTTAATTTAGACATGTTAAAAGTTTTCTTTCGATTTCAAATTTTGCATGATGATTCCTATAACAGTTTGGTACAATTTAGAAAGCGTAGCAACTCTGTAATTGTTACCAGAAAGTCCTGACTGCCATTTAATCTTGCTGTTTTACTTTTTTGACAACAATTTTTCATGTGATATAACTATCCAAACGTTCCCATAATTTATGCATTGTAGATTTGATGTTTGAAACCTTTTATCTTTAAGCTCTAAAATGTATGGTTAGGTTTAAATGTAAAATTATTTATTTGTGTAAAAGAATCATTTTGCTGTATTTCTAGTTTGCAAAGTTTCTAAAGTTATAAAAAACATCTAGTCACATCATTATCTATGACATAATCTAGTCTATGACTGAGCTGTTATGCAATATATATATATAACTTTAGGAATTATAGTTGCTGTTTGCTTGGATTGGCAAAATCTCATTATCGACTAAATGAAACAGTAGCCTTACTAAAGGAATATTTTTGTTATAATTTTGGTAGCAGGACAAAGTGTCAGCCATGTGACGTCATAAAAATGAGGAAGATGAGAGGAGAAGTGGGAATGAAAACCCCCCAAAAAGAAATGGATAAGCAATCATTTTTCTGACGTCACATGGCTGATTTTTGAGACACTTTGTCCCGCTTCTAATTTTGGTTATAACTGAATAGATTAATATGAGTAAGGACTGATTTTGTTAGGTATAATAATCTAATATTTTTGGGAGATCACAAAAATCATTTGCCCTTGTCTGTTCCTTTTTTCAGCACGTTTAAAAATCACAAAATTCCCTACAAAAAAGGAGAAGGGGTGCTTTTTGAGTGGCCCAACTTTACAATACAAGATTCTGCTTTTGGATTTGCCTGTTCCGAGTTCCTTTTCCTCATATCAAATGTGGAATGAAGAAGTATATACTATATATTCTTCACATTGGTTTAGGCGAGGGACTAAAAATAATTAAAAAAACATTAAGAAAACATTAAGAATACAAAATTGAAATAGTGCACTATAATAAAGAAACAAATAAAGAACAAGAACGATTGCGTCTTAGGGCATCGAAGCTTTTTGTATTAATCCAAAATTAAATATATCTTTTGGGGTATTTATTAGGACATTTTTAAATTTATGTCTAATTGTGTTTTTTTTTGTTTAGAATTGCTATATTATCAGAAGGTAGAAAAATAAGAAATAATCTCACAAGTTTATTGCAGACATAAGGACTGACAGAAACAAAAACTTATGTAGTAGCTTCGCCACAAAAAGTTACAGTTTAGGTTTTTGTTTCCGGTAAACTGACAGCTTTATTCAAAATCTATTAGGACGGACAAGCCATTAAATATGTCAGCTAATACCAACAACGAAATTGATAAGAAAAAAAATCATGAAATCTATACGTGATTCAGCTGTCGTTGGAGGGCAACACTTAGTAGAATTTACGACCTGTTTATCTGTCCCCAAAATATCATTTTAGATTTATTTCTCTTGTTGGGTTTTCCTTATTCCTGCATTTATGTTACCCAAAATTACAAAAAAATATATGATCAATTGTAATTTGTGCCTAGGTATTGAAATAATTGTAAGAATGTTTGGATTGAATATTGAGGTAAGCCCTTGAAATCTAACAAATACTTATCATTCAACTTCCTACCTTTACATTAACACAAAACACATGGATCTAAAGGATAAAATAATCGCTGAATTGATGTGAATCTCCAATGTATGCACAAAATTAATGCTTCTGTAGATTACAATTAGTGGTAGAAACGTTTGAACACTCAACTTATGCCAACGAATAAAGTTTTTATCATTCAACTTCCTACCTATACATTAGCACACTCTCAAAACACAGGGATCTAAAGGATAAGACAATGGCCGATAAATTGATGTGTGTTCAATATATACACAAGATTAACGCTTCTGTAGATTACAGTTAGTGGTAGAAACGTTTTAATACTCAACTTATGCCAAAGAATAGGAAAACGTTATTATAATACTTTTGGGACTATTGTTATAAAAAAACCATTGTCCTCCTACTTCAAAATATCATCATCATCGCCATTTATCTCTTCTTTTCAGAGCATAGGCCACGCACAATGGTTCTCCATTTATCTTTGAATTGGGCCTCAGTAGAGGCTTCACTGAAAGATGAAAAATTCTTTTTACTCAGTTCTTCAAGGAATTCCCTCCTCCAGGTTGTTATTGGTCTACCTGGTTTCCTTTTTCCTGTGAAGGGGTCTCAAGTCAAGGCTTGATAGGTTAAATCATCATGCCCTTTCCTTAGAGTGTGCCCCAACCATCTCCATTTTCTCTGTTTTATTGTCAGTTTGATGTCTGACATATCACTGCGCTCTAAAAGCTCAGCATTTGTGATCTTGTTTGGCCAAAAGATCTTGTGGATTCTCCTAAGACATTTGTTGACATATGTCTGAAGCTTGGAGACCACTGCTGTGTTTAGGAACCAAGTTTCGGCCCCATACAGCAAAACAGACAGAACATTTGACTTGAAAAGTCTTAACTTGGTCTTTATGAAGATGTTGTTGGAATTCCAAATTTTGTTCAAGCTGGCAAAGGCTGTTCTAGATTTGTTAATTCTAGCTTTAACATCTGTCAAAGTGCCTCCAGCTTCATCAGTTTTACTTCCAAGATACTCAAAGCAGTTAACATCCTCAAGAATTTGGTTTCCAATAGTTATTGGTTCTTGGGAGTTTGCATTTAATCTGAGTATTTTAGTTTTTGGAACATTTATTTCAAGTCCAACTTTCTTGGAAGTTTCAGCTATCATGTTAGTCCTTCTTTGCATTTGACTTCTATTGCTTGTTAACAAAGCAATATCATCAGCAAAGTCCAGATGTCCCAAATATTTGGGATTGCCAAATAACTGCCAGCGAATGCCATCATTGCTTTCACAGTTCTTCATGATCCAGTCAATGGCAAGGAGGAAAAGGAAGGGAGAGAGAAGGCATCCTTGTCTGACACCTGTTACAATCTCAAAAAAGGTTGATAGTTTACCTTTATACATAACATTTCCACCTCCTTTATGATAGATAGCTTTAATGATATTGATTATCTTTTCTGGAATGCCAAAGTGTCGGCAGATTTTCCAGAGTGATTTCCTGTCTAAAGAATCAAATGCTTTTTTGTAGTCAATAAAGTTTACAAAAAGCTCAGAGTTCCATTCCTTGGATTGCTCTATGATGATTCTTAGAGAGGTTATCTGATCAATAGTGGAACGGTTTGGTCTAAATCCAGCCTGATTAGGTCTTAGCTTTTCATTAACCTTCTTCTTTATTCTATTAAGAAGAATCTTACTAAGGATACGGCCAGGTACTGAGAGAAGCATTATCCCTCTGTAGTTTCCACATTAGGTCAAGTCTCCTTTTTTGGCCAGTATTGAGATATGTCCATTTTTCCAGTCCTCTGGGCATAACTTATCATTCCATATCTTAGTGATCAAAGGTAGGAATGCCTCAGCAGATGTGTCTAGGTCTGCTTTCATGACCTCAGCTGGGATTTTATCAGGTCCTGCGGCCTTGTTATTTTTCAAACTTTTAATGGCCTCTTTGATTTCCAATAGATTTGGCGCTCGACAGTCAATGTCAAGTGCATCTGAGGGTGGAATCTCAGTTTCTTCCTCTGGAACTGGAAGATTCAGCAGTTCAGTGAAATGTTCTGCCCATCTATTTAGAATATCCTCATCAGTTTTAAGGAGTGAACCATCCTTGTCCCTGATGTGCGATCCTGATTTGTGTACTTTGCCTGCAATGCTCTTAGTAATCTCATAGACATCTTTCATTCTATTTTGATTAGCAGCATTTTCTGCTTGCAAGGCAAGGTTTTCCAATTGTTCTTTTTTGTCAATTCTGACACTTTTTTGGATTTCCCTGCTGAGCCTCTTATACAGGTCTTTATCTTCTGGATAGTTTCTAGAGAGTGTCTTTTGTCTTACCTCTCTTCTTTGATCCATGAGATCAATGGATCTTTGAGTGATCCACGGCTTTTGGTTAGCCTTTTTGAAACCTAATTTTTCTTGGCTGGTATCATTATAAACTTTTTTGATACCTTGCCAAATATCTTCCACTCCATCTTCCTCTTGAAGAGTCAGCAACTCAAATCTATTCTTTAGAGTGAGCTTAAACTCTTGCAACTTTTCAGAGTTTTGGAGCATTGTTAAATTATATTTCTTCCTGGGGTTAGGCTTTGTGTCCTGCTTTTTAAATCTAAGCCTAACTTTAGAAGATAGAAGATAATGGTCTGAATTAACATCAGGTCCTCTTTCAACCCTGACATCAAGGAGAGAACCTTTAAAGCGTCTAGATATACATATGTGGTCTATCTGGTTAAAGGCTCTTTGATCTGGTGATCTCCAGGTGGCAGTATGAATCTTTTTGTGTTTAAAGATGGATCTAAAGGATAAGACAATGGCCAATAAATTGATGTGTGTTCAATATATACACAAGATTAACGCTTCTGTAGATTACAGTTAGTGGTAGAAACGTTTTAATACTCAACTTATGCCAAAGAATAGGAAAACGTTATTATAATACTTTTGGGACTATTGTTATAAAAAAAACATTGTCCTCCTACTTCAAAATATATTCCTGCATATTTAATTAAACTTTATTCCATATTTATAGAATATTAAAGTTAAAAAAATAAGCGTGCAAAATTAGGATGTAGATGGTGTCAACACCCCTCTTAGAATTAAATTGGAAAAGCCTGGTAAAGAATTAAAACAAAATCCCCAATACAAAGATAAAACTGTACAATGCAGTGTGCTAAATTGTTTTAGACTAAATTTTAATGTTAAACAAATTGACGGACAACTGTGGCTTCATAACAAAAACTGTTTTTTAACGACTTATGAAGAAAATTAAATCAATTATAGTTATCTTTCGCATCATATTATAGACATCCTTCCTCTGATAATAAAAAAAAGATATAGAATTACCAAACCTGGTTTTAATTTTATGATTTTCATTTTATTATTCGGTGATATAACATGATTTTTTAGTGTGGTTAAGAACCGGTTCTAATCCAGCGTATATTAATCGATTTCAAAACCATACTGGAAATAAAATTATTATTCCTCTGTATTTTGATGCAAACTTTTTAGACCATTGTTTGTTGTGCCTAGGAAAAGATGCCTAGGTTATGGTAAACAAAAAATGGAAGGAAGAATAGAGAGTCCAACCAGGAATCTAAAGGCATAAGACAATGGCCGACTTAGTGATGTAAATCCCCAATGTTATAACACAAAATTACCCCTTCTATAGATTGCAATTAGTGGTTTAAACGTATGTAAACTGAATTTAATAAACCAACCAATCAGAATTCATTAAAAGTCCCCAAAGTTGTTAAGCCAACGAATAAGAAAACGTGTTGTAAAATTTTGGGGACTTGTGTAATAAACAGCCCATTGTCCCCCCTCTCTCTCTCTGTGGCGTCTAACAGAAGGATTACAGAAAATTAGAACTTGCCCACGGATTATAATATATATATATATATGTGAATATACTACTAAAAATATAAAATGCATTTCATTTTTCTATAACCTTTTAAAAACTAACAATAAACCTTTTGCGTTTCAGTTGTTTCCTAATAGTTGAAGTAGTAAGTTTTTTTTGTCTGTAGCTTTAGATTTTGATAACTACTAAACCGATTGAGTTCTCCATTTAAGGGAAGCTTCACATTGGTCCCGGTATGTTTTGAGGCTATTTTATTTTTTAGGAAGCGTAGCATTTCTACAGTCGTTACCATAAAGTCCGTAATCATGCTGATTTTTTTAAACTTTATTGACAATAAATTTTAATATGTTATCGTTATTTTATTCATCTGATTTTTGTAATAATGATTCTCTGACAACAAGGTACAATATAAGGCATCTCTATAATTAAATCCAAATAATGTCTTTTTTCTGTATACTGTACCTACGCAATTTTGTAACAAATTTATGTACAATTTTGTTTAAACGTGCAAAATATGTTCTGCTTATTAAGTTCTGACAAGAGCATTGTTCGTATGTCCTTCCTTCTATCTAGAGCTTTATGTCATGGATGTTGTTATCCTTGCTGTATTTATGACCACATGTACTTGTAAGATGTGTACCATGTTTGCCAAGCTAATGTGCCAGCTTATTTATTCTGGAAACATGATCACGAAGGATACAACCAAAGCTTCCAATCCCAGAAATTCAGGTATAGGTCAAAAGATGATAAATTAATATATCCTCCTCATGAAAAAAAACTTTTGCAAAACCAATAGCCTGAAACTTTAAGTTAAAGATAAATAAGACTAAAGGAAAAAAATCATTGAAATTAAACAAAGAATTTTGAATTTACCTTCCCCATTTTCCTGACCCACACTAAGATTTATAAAATAAGAAAAACAAGGATGACAACTTCCATAAAAATGAAGCTCTAAAATCAGAAGGAAGGACGAACGAACAATAACTCTTGTAGAATGTTATAAGAACGAACATTAATTTGTAAGTCTAAACTTAGTTGTTGCAAAATATAAATGTTATATGAATCATCATGCAAAGTTTGAAATTGATAAGACAATTCTAACATGTATAAATTAACTAATAGAGCTAACAGTTATGGACGGACCAACCATAACTAAAATATCTTTTAAAGCACGGCCATTTCATAATTATCTAAAGTTCATAATATTTTGCAAAAGTAATAATTTAACTAAATCAACCAATAGGAGAACAGTAGACAAACAATCCGGTCAAACTATTGGTTAGAAATTGTACAGATTTTGGTACGAAAAATCAATAACTCTTTAATTTCATTCACACAATGAGTCAGCTATAAATAGTCATATTTCAAAGGATAAAGCTGTG
The DNA here is from genome assembly GCF_053477335.1 of Acartia tonsa. Lineage (NCBI taxonomy): Eukaryota > Metazoa > Arthropoda > Copepoda > Calanoida > Acartiidae > Acartia > Acartia tonsa. Next base: position 26,931,621 of record NC_137261.1, read on the forward strand.
CCAGGGTAAATTATTTCATGGAAAAATTTCTTTCAAGTTTGCTTTGAATAGTTTAATTGAACTTATGATAAAGCTTTGCTTGGGTCGTTGAAAATTTTCACTGCTCGTTTTATTGGATCGAATGAATCGTGTATTAATAAACAAGTTGCTTTGCCCTGGCCTCTAGGGGAGGGGGATGAAGGTAAGGAAAATGGCATAAACCCACCTAAGCTTGGGGTATGGTCGGACCTCCACGTGGTCCAAGCGGGAACATCCATCCGGATGGCTAAACGACCAGGAGGCCAGAGGAGACAAAACTGTAATGTACTGGGCAACCTGGAACCTGCAGCCGTCTTTTTTGGCAACGGAGGGGGAGATCAGTAGCCGAGTTCTCTCTCTCCTTAAAAACATGTAGGCCAGACACTGTTAGTGCAAACGCACGAGCAGTAGGCAGTGTACTATCGGTACAGAACGCCCTAGAAGAAGAAGAACCCACCTAAAGACATTTTTAAAGCTTCCCTGGAAAGAACAATCAATTCGGTCCTGCAGTTCCCGAGATATTTAGCTACAGACAAGAAACTTTTTCATATTATAGGCTTGACTGTTTAGATCTATTGTAAAAATAATACAAGCTATAATGTTTTCCCAAGAATATTAAAGTCCATGTTAAAATCTTTCACTAAAGTCTGTCAAGTAATTCTTTTTCCAAGAAAAAAGAAGACGTAGAAAGTCTCTTAAAAAATCAGCATGTGACGTCATAAAAATGAGGGATTATCCATCTCTTTTTTAGGGTTTTTTTCCCACTCCTCCTCTCCTCATCCCTCATTTTTATTACGTCAGACTTTTTATTGAGAGACTTTCTTCGTCTTCAGAAAAAAAATCTTTGATGTTTCCAGGATCTTGAGTGTTAACACCACTCAAAATTTAATAGCAGTACTCAAAGTTTGTAAGTCAACAAATTAAAAGATTAATTTTCTTTTTCTTTTCAATGGCATTCTTGTATTTTTACATTGTTCTAAATATGTGCAAACAATAAGAATAGTTACCTATGCCTCGTATTACAAACAGCTTTCCGCGGATATAAAGATGTACAAGTATGGCTTAAAACCGGTTCTAATCCACCGGATATTAATTGGTTTTGAAGCGATACTGGATACTTTGTTATGGCCACACAATATCAAGATACAAAGCACAAAGCAGACAATTTGTTTATAAACCATACATACATAAAATAGAGATTTATAGAGTGCTCAACAACCTTCATTTTATTTCTAGCCCTGACTCTACTAGATACAATGTCTGCGGGGCTCCCAGAAACTTCACTCAATTTAATCTAACATTATCTTTTTATCAAACAAATAGTTTTTTTTTGTCAGAAGCAATACGCGGGGAAAACGACTTTTTATTTTTGTTAAAAGTCTATCTTTTTGTTTATTGAATTGTCCTAAGATTTTAAATCCAGGTAAGTTCTAACCTTCCTTCAACTGTAGCCTACCAAAAAATTTTTCAGTATGGTCTTGAAATCGATTAATATCTCTCTCTAAGAACCGGTTCCGAACTGAAAAATCAAGTATCTTATCGTAAATTAGACAACTACTACTAATAAAAAATACCAGTTTTGTTAGCAGGGCCATTGGCTCCTCGGGGCTAAAAATGCTGGTTTTAATCTTACAATTTTTCATTTTAATGTCTCCGGAAAGCTGTCTGTAATACGATGCAGAAAATAATTATTCAGATATTAGCTTGAAATTGTTTTTAGTTGAATTCTCTAAGAGCTGATATTTCACAAATTACAAACTGTTCTTATCCGTAGATTTTTTTAATGTTATGTAGGATAAATCAACAATAAAATTTTTTTTTAATCACTCTAATAATACAGAAAATATAATTATTGTGTATGCAAAGAACCAAATATCCACCCATGCAGTCTCAGTGTAATAGTCTCAATAGCACCAGGGAGGGAGGGAACATTGGATTGTAAATTATACTGGTACCCAAAGTTTTTAACATGTTCTCTCATTCCTAAAACCCAGGGACAAGGGAATGATATTCTGACAAACAATTATAGAGGAAAATCCCCTTCTTCTTTTCCTCCCCTTCTTACTCACCCCCCTTCATTTACATGAGAAAACAAAATATACTTCCAAATACTCTAAAAGGTTTCGTGATTTTTTTTTGTAAAATTGATTGTTACAATAGCTACCCCTGCCTAAAACCAAAAGCTTGAGATGCTTATATAAAAATCTTAAATAATTGGTTTAAAATAGAAGTGTCTTAATTTTTCAACCAATTAATCTGTCTACAGAAGTATTAATTTATTTATTTACATAATTTTATCATCCATTGTCTTATCCCTTATATCCCTGGTATAATACAAAGAGTAGTCTATGTACTAATTGGTCGAGCTTATTCAACCAACAAAAACATAAATATTTGGTAGTTTCTCTCTTATCACATATGTACCACTAAAGAATTTTTAAGTATTTTTTATGCTTATTTTAGTCAGGTTGGGTTAAGTAAAGGTTAGAAGAGCCCCGTATGGATAGGAACCCGAAGGATTAGACCCCACAGGTGCTAGAAATATGTAAAGTACAATAGTGTGGGGGTTGGTTGTCCAAAAAAGGTTTGAACTAAAAATTTTTTTCTATCAAGAGTAAGACTTCTTTATAATAATTTCAGTCTGTTACTAAAATTTTCAATTGATCTTGGTTTTCAGATGTGAAACAAATAAAGAAATGATGTGTTGTTATTAAACTTGTGTAATCGTGTTGTTAAGCTAGTATAGTGTAATTGCAATCTAGTTGTTGTGTAAACCTGGGTCTTATTATACGGTTTGTGTACAATTGTGTGTACATTTACACACAAGTGTGTGCACACATAATGTTTGTGCACGTTTGTGTGAATGTGGTTGATCTGTGGGTTTATTTCTGTGTTGGTAAGCAGGTATAAGACAATGGTCAATAAATCCCTTATGATGATACATAAAATTACCCCTTCCTTATATTAAAATTAGGGGTTGAGATGTTTGACCACTCAACTTAATGAACTAATCAAAATTCAATACAAGTCCCCAAAGATGTTAAGCCAACTAACATGAAAGGGATATTATAACACTTTGGAAACTAGTGTAAACAAACAGCCCCCCTCCCTCCCTGGTTGGTAAGTGTGTAAATCAAAGCAAAGAATCAGTAAATCCTTATAATAAAGTAACAGGATGTTTGTTTGATTGTCTGTGTTTCTGTTTGTACCAAAGGATCTCGCTAACTGCTGAACCGATATGGCTTTCCTTTACAGAGTAGCTTCTCAGAGGTCCTGGGAAGGTTTAAAGCTATTTTTGGGAAGGTAACACCACCCTACCAAGAGAAATCGCAAAAAATATAGAAAAATAAAAAAAACGCCGCCCTGCGGAAATTTTTGCTACCAGCGGAGAAAAAAATATTTTTGGTAAATAGCTTATTTAAAAAAAAATTGAAAGAAACAATTTTACGTGTCTCTTGAGGCCTCTAGGGGCGTAGCTGCTAGTAAATAAATAATTCATAGTGATTTATAAAGCATATGTCACGAAAAAAGGATATTTTAAGCGATACAACATAGCAAATCACGAAACCTTTGTAAATAAGTACATTAATCATACCAATTTTATACAACAAAATAATCATATTAGAGATTTTTACTTGTTCCTTTATTTGTTGTGGTAGTATAATTTGTATGTTTTGTGTGGAACCTGTAAAAGCTTTAATGGCCAATACCCAGGGAGGAAGGGAGGGGACATTGGACTGTAAATTACACTGGCACCAAAAGTTATATAATCTTTTTTGTTGGCTTAAAATCTTTAGATTTTAATTGAATTTTGGTTGGTTGATTTCTGCTAGTAGTGTCCAAACTTTTCAGTCAATAATTTAAATCTTTAGAAAGAGTAATTTAGTTTACCATAATAGGGTAATAACATCAATTTATCATCAATTGTCTTATCCCTTAAGATCCCTGCCAATACCTCATTTTACATCAATCATGAAAACCTTGAAAAGAGAAAATAACATAAAAGGGGGAGGTCATTTTCTAGTAAATTCCGTAAAGGTGTGTGTGTTATAAGGCCTAAAAATAGTAGTAGAACGATAAGGTGCTCTATATATTTGTATTCCCTATTGAATAGAACAATAGAGAGCACCTTATCGTTCTACTACTATTTTTAGGCCTTATAACACACACACCTTTACACACCTTTACGGAATTTACTAGAAAATGACCTCCCCCTTAATGAATGTATGTATGGAAATAGAAATAAATTAAATTAGAAGTGGAAAATTACTAATATATTAATACAAAGTAATCAAAATATTTGTTATTTAAATCATGGAAAAATCAATTATGTAATAAAATATCAAATAAAGATTTTTATTAAAATTATTTTTTAGATGAAAAATGTTAAAAAATAAAACTAACCCAAAAAAACTTCCCAATATATTTATTACAGACACTTGGTTATTGTTCTTATCAGAATATCTTAGATCTATCTATTATGATGGATCTAAAGAGATAAGACAATAGCCGTTAAATTGATGTACAATTTACATTCATAATGATGATACACAAAGTTATCCCTTCTGTATATTACAATTAGAGGCTGAAACGGTTGGATACTCAACCCATCAAAATACAATAACAAAACATTATTATATGATTTGGGACTAGCGTAATAAACAGCCCAATGTCCCCTCCCTATCTGACCTATTATAGAAAGTTTTTTGATTTGCATTAGGGCTAAAAGCAAAAGTAAATCTAAAAGCAAAAATAAATAATTCATGTAAAAATTGTAGAAAAAGGAAGAGAAAAATAAGGAAAAGGTGAAAAGAGGAATTGCAATTTATGTTGTTTAGGCACTTAATCCATCTCTATGTACAAATGTCAGGTGAAAAAATGTGTGGTGTTCCTTCAAATCTGGTTATTCATAATTAGGGTCGGTCCGTTTTTCCGGGTCGGATTGCTTTTTTCCTTAATTTAGCCTTGTCAGAGTCGTCCTATCGATTTTAAACTTTTCATAGTGATTCCTGTAGTAGTAAGGTACGATTTAGAAAACGTAGCAACTCTCTAATCGTTACAAGAATGTCCATACGTCCATTTTAAACATGTCGATTTTTAACTTTTTAACAACAAATCTTTATATAGTATTATTATCCGATTCAGATTGATAGGATTTTTGGATCCTGTATTTAATCAGTTTTTCAAAAGGTTTACTTACAATTTTGTTTCGACTTGTAAATATTTATATTCTGGTAATGTTCGTTTGTCCAACCGTTTCAGAGCTTAGCCGTTTAATGGATGTTGTCATCCTTGTTTATTTAAATTTAAAAACGTTACAATTGCAGAAATTTAAGCTAATTCACCACTTAGTTTCATGCTGTTTAATAAATTTACTGTTCTGATATCAGTGACCAAATCCTTTTTCAAGTTTTTTTTTTAATATTGTAAAAATTAATTGCATAAATTTTTGCGGATTGGATTAAACACCAAAACTATGTCACTTTACTCAAGCTGTCAAGAAATTATGCCTGGTTCTACCAGGGAGGGAAAGAACATTGGACTGGTGCCCAAAGTTAAACAATCACATTTTCTTATTTGTTGTCTCAAAAACTTTGTGTACTTTTATTGGTTTTAATTGTATTGCCCTTATTTTTCAACCAATAACTGTAACTAAAGAAGGAGAAATTTTGTTTATTATCATTGGGTAAGTAGATTCATTTAACGCCAATTGTCTTATCACAAACCTAAAATGGCATTGTGTTGATATTTTCTTATTCAAATTAATGATGAAGCCAGAAAACAAGTAGGATAACATCTATAAAAAGCGAAGCACGGGATTAAATACTTATTTTATATCAAGAAAGACGGAAGATTTTATTTCATCCTGAAGGCTTTTTAGTCCTAGACGGTCAATATGGCGGACAAATTGACTTATAGAGTAGATACTCATTAAACGAGAAAATCCAGTAAATAATCATATGAGAAAAAGAAAGACAGACGGACGGATCATCAAAGATGGATACAGAGTAGCTTCGCTACTAAAAGTCCTAAAAAACTAAAGTAGGCTAGACATCTTTAATTATATTTTGATAAATTTAAACAGCACAAAAATGTTTTAAATGTTAAACCAATACAGGTTTAAAGTCTAACTCCGATCATTAGTAGCAAAGCTGCTAATCTATAATTCACATTATGTGTCCGTTCGTCCGAAGATTGATTTTCTAGCCTGCTACATATTTAAGATTTTTTGTCAAAATATTCTTCACCAATGAGATTGGGCATCCAGTATACAACTTACTTTTTCAGTCGGGTATGCTACAAAAACATAAATATTTATTTAAATTTAATATTAATCCTTATCTCTCTTTTTTATGACCACTGAGCAACTGATATATAACACCCATGATTTTTTTGTGACTGGATACTTATCGATGTTATCATCCTTGTTTACGAAGGTTTCCGATCTAATTTACATGATTATTTAGGATACTTTTAAATTGCATTATATTTTTTAAAGCAAAGCTTTTCTATAATTTGGGTTGGTCCTTACATCCGTCCGAACGTCCGTCCGGAACGGATAGCTTTTTTTTTTGTTAATTTAGGCATGTTTTTTGCATGGTTATTCCTATAGTAATTAGGTGCGATTTAGAAAGCGTAGCAACTCTGTAATCATTACCAGAATGTCCGTACGTCCATTTTAAATATGATAATTTTTAAGTATTTTTAACAACAAGTTTTAATATGATATGATTATCCTATTGACCTGCTTTTTGGAATACTGATTCCCAGGACAACAAAGCACAATGTTATAATAGAAGCATCTCTATAATCAAGTCCTATAAATGTAAGTAAGTCCTTAACCATTATCTTGTATTTATTCAGTTTTTCAACAAATTTACTTACAATTTCTTTTAACTTTTATTAATTTATGTTCTGATTATTTAGTTCTGACACTCTACAAGTGTTAATGTTGTTTGTCCTACTGTTTCAGAGCTTCGCTTTTACAGATGTTGTCATCCTTGTTTTTTAAAATTTATATGCAAATATTTATATAGAAATTTAATATACATAATTAAAGAGTTTAAAAAAGGAGAAAAGTTAAAATATGATTAATTTAAAAATTTCAAGGGGAAAGACATGGGGCGCCATATTTGAATTTAATTTTGTTACAAACTTTAACAAATTTTCTGCTAAAACGCTTCAAAATGAAAATTGTTGAAAAAGATAATTTTTAATTGAACCTTCTTTCTAAAACTTGAGAGATGACAAATCTTGAGTTTCAAAAGAAATATTTTTACTTTTCCCGTCTGAAATTTTAGATATTGACTTTTAATTGCCCGGGATCTTCTTAAACAAGGATGACACAAAGGAAAAGGATTGCAGTGGTTTTTTAACACAACTTTTAGAAAAATGCATTTTTTATCTAAACGAAAAAATACTATTAGAATATTCCAAGAAATAAAAATAATATTTAAAATTGTTCAAAATATGAAGGAAAAGTTTAGTTACATACATGAAAAGGTAAAGTTGATTTTTATCTTGTAGATAAGAACTTTTTGTTAAAGTTTGTAAACCCTCATACAGATATGTGTCACCACACATTAAAGTTAACAAAATGGCATGCACAAAAATTCTTATTCTTTGCAAAACAATTGCATATTTAAATCGTTTCTTAACCTAAAGGCTCTATTTCTTTTTAATAAAAGAATTAAAAGATAATTCATAAAAATTTCACAAATTGAGTATGCTAACTTTTCAAAAATGTATACCTAATAAGCAAGCATTCGATTTTAGCCTAATATTAAAATTCGAAAAATAAAATAGCGTTAACCATCCTGGCACCTGTGTAAAGATTTCCTCAAAAGAAGAACTCAGTCAAGTCCAAAACAAGATAACCAAAACCATTTATCGAGGCATTTTCTTGAATATTTAAATTTATTTGTGTGAAAAGTATCTGGAGTTTTTTGAATTTTTGTTATAATCAGTTTTAATTTTAGGATAAAAATTAAATTCGGCTTTTATTACAGGATGATTTATCACTTCTTGTTTAATTAATAGGAGTAAAATTAAGATTTATTCAATTTTAAGAAAAATATATTAAAAAGCTTTAATTGAAGGGTCAGGTGACCAGTGATTTGGAGCCGGAACCGGAAGAGAAGCGGATCGACATCGCTGAGAAAATCAGGACTTGACAGCCGCTCGTCAGCCGCTACTAAGCCTTAAATATAAACCCGTTTGGATGATTTGAAAATTGTTTTCAGCTGATTTTCAAAATTATAAAAGGCTTAAACGCGGATTACGCTCGGCTGCCGAGCCCTGGAGAAAACCTATAGTTTATTCATAATTATTGGCTACAATGATTTTTAGAATAAAATCATGATTTTATCACAAATATTTTCAGAAGTATATGTACATTTTTCCGCCTTATATCATAATCTCACTAAATAATTATATTATAAAGAAAAATTGCTTCATCAGACCACTAAGATCAGCAATTAATGTTAATACAGAAAATTACTAAATTACATTTCTTTACACAATTAGACATAAAGAATAAAAATATAATGTTTTTTCTTTCTTTTTTTTTGGGGTATTCTGCTATATATTTATAATTATTAGATATTGAGAATATTTGTTTTAATAATATTTAATTCGTTATGAAACATTTTCCAGATTTTTTTTAGTAATGCCTTTATCTTTTATGGACAAAAAGTCAGATAACTTTTTTTTTATAAATATATTTATAGATAAATATCTTAATGTTTTAAATTTAACAAAAATAATACCTGGAAAAGGTTTAGAATTTTTGTTTAAAAATATCCGAAACCATTTTATTCTATTAAATTTGTTTTAAATTTAACTCACCCAGAAGAATATTCCAAGATAGTTGATTAAATTAATCATATTCTGTTCCATTTCAAAACAGAACCACAATCAACATTCATTTTCTAATTTTTGGCACTGACTCTCTCTGACACCACACAGACAACCCACTGTGCAACCTGGTTGTCCTTGTGTTCAGTGTAAGGTTTAGATAGAAACTAAGGTGGTGAAAATATTGGTCTCCGCTTTTCTCTGTCTTGTTGTGTTTACTACTACACTGTTCAATTCAGAAATAGTTTCGGGAGGTTTTTATAACAGAGGTGTTCGCATAGATAATACAGGGAGAAATCAGCGTGAGAGAGAGAGAGAGAGATGGGGGAGGGAGGGAGATGGAGAGAGGGTGATGATGTATAATTCCCCATCTTTATTCTCGCCTCTCTCTATTCTATTTGTCATAACACAACACGACGGTCATTTGTATGGTGCATAATAAAAGTAATAATAATCTTTTTTAAAGCGAAGCTTTTCTATAATTAGGGTCGTTCCGTCCGTCAGTAAATATAGGCATGTTAGAATTGCCCTATCGATTTAAAATCTTGCATGATGTTTCTGTAGTAGATAGATACGATTTAGAAAGCGTAGCAACTCTATGATCGTTACCAGAATTTTGTTTTTTAACTTTTTAATAACATTTTTTTATGTAATATGATCATCCGATTGATCTATTTTTTTGAGTACTGATTCCTATTACAATAAGGTTCAACATTATAAGCGAAGCATCACTATAATCAAGCCCTAAAAATGTCAGTATGTCCTTGAACAGTATTCTGTATTTAAGCAGTTTTGCGACAAATTTACATTCAATTTAGCCAAAACTTATATATTTATATTTAGTATATTAATTCTGACACTCTACAAGAGTTAATGTTCGTTTGTCACACCGTTTTAGAGCTTCGCTTTTATGGATGTTGACATCCTTTTTTTTCTCTCCAGAGCAGCAGAAAATCATTTTGTTGTCTGTCTTGGAAATAATTCTTTTTTTATTATTATATACAAGGTTACATGTTCTGGAAAACAAATAGACAACAAAGTAGACAAAGATTAATAAAAATGTTGAAGACTAAAATATATGACAATGTTAGTTGGACAAAGTAAATTATGAAGGTAACCCGCGGCATAAATAATAAATGTAATAAGTATGACGCAGGCAAGTATCTAGCCCCTTGTCTTGTGGACCTTTTACGTCTGGTGGCAAGCTGCTTTCTGCTCTTACTTAATACTTATGACACTATTGGCTGAAATTCAAAGTCCCAATTGAAAGTCGACAAAAGGTCCACAGGGTGGGGACATACAGTTATAAAACCCCTTCTTCCTCTATTGGAAATTCTAAAAGATGTCTTTAAATCGAAGGAGAAACCCGCCCCAGCGAGGTAATTAATTAGTTATTTTAAGTTTAGGATGTTTTGAAAAAATCCTTGTAAATGAACTTATTATTAAAAAAACTTTATCTACTTTATAACTGAATACATATGTAATATATATTATATATGTAGTTAACAAATTGTTAGCTTGTTAATGCTTCGCTACGTCTGGGCGGAATAATTCTTGTTTTATCAGAATCATATATTTCAGGATTTACTCGAATAGAATGTAAAGATTGATTGTTTCTGCCTACTTTTTTTTTGGCAAGAATTATAGTTTTTTTTGGAAATATATAAACTACATGTAGTTCACAGTGGGATCCAGTGGGACATCCAAAAAATTTAAAATTGACTTTTATCTATCCTAGGAAGTAATAATGGCTGTAAGTAGACAGCTAGAAAAGAAATTTTTAAAAAATATTCATTTTTGGCGGATTTATGCCATTTTTAAAATAGGTAGTGAAAAATTTCTTTTCAGTTTTTATGATTTTTTAGATTTTTTTACACAATTTTTTCAAAGCAACAAAAAATACAGTTATGTTCAGCTTATGCAAATAATTTTTGATTGAGGTACTTTTCAGATACCTGTACCAATGTCTAATTAAAGAAAAATTTTTAAAAAATATTTTTTTGATGGTGTAAAATGACATTTTGTGAGAAAATTTCACCAAAAATATTAAGATTTTTAACCACAAAAAATCAGTTTTCTCCATTTTACCCAAAAACGGCCAGGATGCCCCGGGTTTTGCAATAATAATATTAATATGCAACATGTATTGTGTTTAAAACAGTTTTCATAACCTGGGGCCGTTTTTGAGTAATTGAGCATTTTACATTGCATGGTTTGAACAATTTCGTTCTTGTTAATTTGAAATTTTCCCTCGTTAGAGGGGGAAGGAGTCATTTTAGAGCCCAAAGTCATCTCTGCAATGTTTTCTAACTTTTTGAGGCGGAACTTTCTTTACTTATGCATTATTTGCCTCCGGCCAACCGTTTCGCCGTTATTTGCCGCCGTATGTGTGATTTTTAACGATTTTTGCCGTTCTCGCGGTTTTAATGGACATTTAAGGAAACAAGGAGTCCTTAAAAAAAGATGACTTATAAATACTTTTATTTTAGCAATTAAATTTGCTAAATTTCATGTGTTCTGAAAAAAATTGTATTTCTAACTGGTTTTGGTTCAGCAGAAATTCAAATTCGGGGATTAATAATAATATTGCAAAAACATTATATATGCGTCTGAGAGAGAGAGAGAGAAAAATACGTTTAAGAGAGAATATAATATAAGCAAATATGTTTATATTCTTATACAAACTTTAAATGAAGATAGCTAGACTTAGAATAAAGGTATTAACACAAAATCAAAAGTGTTTTGAAAATTATGTTATTGTTGTTTATATCTGTAAAAAAAACATTAGAAAACATGCCTTATTAGTGTCCTATTTTACTTATACTGGACCTACCTAAAAATGCCGGGACTCGAACTGGGTGCACCTGACGCTATATTCATGTTCACAAACATTGTTTGCATTGAAGAAATATTTACATAGACGTTTATTTTGTTAAAATATTCCTATCCTAACTAAAGTTATGAAGGTTTATAGATTTTTTAAAAATAGGGTAGCTTCGCTCCTCCAAAACCGCCAGACGTACTTACCAAATGCACATTAGAAGTTAACAGGAGCAAAATTTATGTTATTCTTGAGTTAAAGCAAAAGAAATTACATCATTTCGTCAAATACAAGCTTTTTTATTGATGTTTACTTTTGTCTACCCTTAATGTCCCGTTTTTTGGCAAAAGATCCCACTGTGTAGTTTACTCACAGGAACGCAAAGACATAATAGTTATATATCGCATGGTATAGACAACTTTCTGCGGATATTAAAATATAAAATTTGTATTAATTTTATGGTTTTTATTTTAAAATTCGTGGAAAATAGAATGTAATACGATGCTATACATAAATTTTCAGTATTGCGGAGAACCGGTCCATTCTTTTCGAAGCCTTACTGAAAATAAGAAAATAAATTAAACTATTTTTTAACCATCAGTTAAATTTAATATAATATACTTTTAATATATGTAAATTGCGCTTTCCATATCTGACCTAATATTTAAAGCTACACTTTTAAAATTGGGTGTTTAATATAAATGGACAATTATAGATTAACCACGCAACCTTACTTAATACTAATAATATAAAAATAGAAATAGAAAAGACTAAAAATATATAAAAATGTTATGAGAATTCATGGGAAAAATTGTGCAAGAACAGATTTCTGATTTGCATTAATATAGGAGAACATACAATTCTTACATCACTTATAATAGAAACAAGGAATATTATGTCAAAAGGGAGCAAAGCTGTTTGAAATTATTAGTTAAACATTAGAGTTAGAGAGAAACAGGAAAAAAGAAGAAAATAAGTAAAAACAAAATAAGTGAGAGATGGAAAGAGAGAGAGAGAGAGAGGAAAAAGAAGGAAGAGGAAAAATAAAAATGGAACAGGGAACAGAAATTTAATCGAAGTAGAGAAGGGATTAGCTGCATGGGATGGGGGGTAGGCTGGGTAAAAATAAAAGAAATTAATTAATGTTATCTGCACTTCTAATACAAAATCATGCCAGGCTATCAGACAGAGAGATAAAGTACAGACAAAATTTTTTTTGCTTTAATCTAAATAGAATCATATCATTAAACCAATTATCTTATTCTTTAAAACATAATTAACAAACTAATAGGAGTTTGTGGATGTTGAAATGTTCCAATATAATTCAAGGGGATATTAACAACACTTCATAACTATTGAATGATTGTCCAATATAATTCAAGGGGATATTGCCAACACTTCATAACTATTGAATGATGGTCCAATATAATATAAGGGGATATTACCAACACTTCATATAACTATTGAATGATGTTCCAATATAATTCAAGGGGATATTACCAACACTTCATAACTATTGAATGATTGTCCAATATAATTCAAGGGGATATTACCAACACTTCATAACTATTGAATGATTGTCCAATATAATTCAAGGGGATATTGCCAACACTTCATAACTATTGAATGAAGGTCCAATATAATTCAAGGGGATATTGCCAACACTACATAACTATTGAATGATAGATAATATGGAGTTTTCTTTCATCTCTTCATAAACAGGGTGCATAAAGTTTCTTTCATTAAGAGCCCCTCTGGGATAGCAAACTATAGGAATAAGACCACGCAGGGTTAAGGCCACCCCCATTAGTACCATTGAATATTGAATTTTGATTGGTTATTCCAAACTAGTACATAGTGTCCAAACTGTTCAACCAATAATTTAAATATTTATATGTTTAATTTTGTTATTTTCATTTTGTTCATCTCAAGGAGCTGAAAACCCTGTAGACTATGACTAAAGCTATATTTAAATAATGCTATCCCCAAAAGTGTCTTCTAAGCACAGAACCCACTTTCCTTTCTTTTAAGATTATATTTGGGGTTATCTTTATTCTTTATGCCTAACCCCTGCAGCTACTGTACTTGCAGTGCTTAATACTTGTACCCAATATAACCTAACCTAACCTATGTAAAGTAAAAAACAAACACTTGAAAACTGAACTCCCCTCTTATTTCCAATATATATTAAAACTAAATGGATGGGGAGGGGGGTTGTGCTCGTTAAGTACTTTGAGGGAAACCCCCTGAAAATATGACGATTGTATTGATACACCCAGTATGTCCATAAATACATATTCTCTTGTTCATTACATATAAAAGAATCCAGGGAATGAGGGGACATTGGGCTGTTTATTACACTAGTTCCCAAGGTATAAAAACGTTTTCTTATTCGTTGGGTTAACAACTTCGGGGACTTTAGTAAATTTTGATTGGTTGTGTGTTCATACGTTTCAACCACTAATTCTAATCTACAGAAGAAGTAATTTTGTGTGTCATCATTAGGGATAAACATCAATTTATTGGCTTTTGTCTTATCCCTTTATATCCCTGAAAAGAATGTATAGATGTAATAATGTGCATACTTATTAAATAATTATTCCATTACATTCCATTCTAGGGATATCTAACTTAAAGATAATTCACAATTTTTACTATTAATATTGGAGTAGCTCCTGTAGGAGAGTTTTTGGTTAGGTAATTATGGTCATTGGTATAACATAATTTCAATATTTTGTCTGCCATGACTACTTTAATCTTATGCCATTTAGTCGACGAAAATATTTTTGTATGGTTTTCATTTACAGGGTATCTTCTTATAGGTCCTGGGAAGGATTATAACTATTTTGGGAGAAGGTACCGACACCCTCCAGAACGAAAAAGGCTCTGGAAAAAAAAACATTACTTCCTCCCCCCCCCCCCAGAAAAAAACCCTGAAATTAAAAATGAAATAAAAATTGGGTTATCGAATACAATTCATCCCTTCTCAATTGTCCCTAGATGCCTCTAGGGGCGTAGCCGCTATAATTTTGATAAATTCATAATAGCTCTGCTTGTTTTATCGACAATGAAATATGTTTTAATACATATAAATATATAGATAAAGTAGTGACGTGCACAAATATTGATATTCTTTACATCAATACATACTTACAAGAAAAGTTTACACTGTAAAATATCTACATTCCTATAATGAAGTTTATTGCCCATGCAAATATATCATAAATGGTCCTAGCGGTAATATAGAGTTGGTAAGCTTTATCACTATGACTCTATGAATAGGAATCTCAATTCTAAAATATAATAAGATCAAAAATGAAAATACTGACCTTCTCATGGAAATAAAATGTTACCATTTCAATGTTGTATCTTATTGTTGAAGGAATCCTTAGACAAGATTTAACATCGATAGGACAATTCTCAATCTTTCTAAATTGATGACAAGAGCTATTAATTACATATGTTTATTTGGAATATTGACATGCGGTCTTTTCTCTCCGGTCCTAAATTGCTTTAAAAGTTATTGAGTTTGGGGTCTGTATCTTAAGTAGACTAAAATGAGAGCAAAAAACAAGAGAAGGCCCCCCCCCATACTATGTACATCATCGTTTTAGATACGATAATAACTATTTCTCGCATCATATTATGAACAACATTCCGCAGATATGAAAATGTACAATCAAAAGATTAACATTTTTATATTTGTAGAAAACTGGATATAATACAATGCTAGACATATTTTTTCGTATGGCTGAGAACCGATTCTAATCCTCTGGATATTAATCAGTTTTGAAGCGATATGAGAAAACATTTTCTTCTTTTGGATGCCTTTAATGGGTTTCAAATATTTTAGAAAATTTCGAAACCCCGATGCTATGGACATGGACAGACAGACAGACAAGCGTCGAAAGTAAAAACCTTTTAAAACTGAAATAAAAATGCCATTGCCAAAGATTATTTTTTTACAGTGCACTCAAGAAATTGATGTTTTATCAATAAAAAGAACATGTAAGCCAAATATTTTAACCTTTTCAACAGAAAATCTTTCAGACTAAACGTGTGACCAAATTATATCACCAAAAACAAGGATGACATCATAAATTAAAGCCAAGATATTTTTGACTAAACAATTTAAATTATTTTACGTAATGTGGTAAAGTAAATGCAAAAATATTGTTATTTTAACGAAAAATAACATCAATAGAAAAGTAGAAAGTATAAAAGATAGAATTTTATTTATATAGGGAAAAGTGTCCTATGTCTACACTCTAGATACCTCCTTACATATAAATTAATGTTTAAAATTCTAGATGTAATACAGAACTCAAGACTAGCAATATAAGAACAAGGATAATGACATCCATAAAAGCATTGCTCACTTGGAATATTTAAGAATTCAAACAGAGTTTTATACAATTTTAATTAATTATGTCGAGTATGGTATGAAAAGTGGTCATGGTTGACATCATTTTACGTCGACTTTATAACCAACATAAGGAATTACTGCAAGAATTTCATAATAGCACCACATAACTTTTTTTAGACACTTTTTACAGTTATAAATCTATCTCAAACATTTAAAAGTTATTTACTATTGCTGCTTCATAACGAAATATATTTAAAAGAAAAAATCTTTATTTTCAACCGCATCTCTTGTAGAAGTTAATCAAGCAATATTAGCTTGGTCGTTTTATTCTTTAAAAAAATCAGGATGTTATGTTGATATGTTTTTTTTCTTTTTTTTTTGCGGGGGGGGGGTTGACAGATACCCTTCTTGAAAATCATGAGAACGCCTGCCTCATGTCTGGATATTGTTTGGAAAATGTATTTTAGTGCTTTCCCTAAAGATACCTAGTGTGCACAAAAATCCCCACTCATTTTAAAATTAATTTAAGATTTTATACCTGCATTCAACCTTTGCGGCATGGGTGGGATGGGGGGGGGGGGTGCTTCTCCCTCCGTTGGCACCATAAGCCCAACATAATCTAACCTATGATAAGCATGAGAAAACCACCCTCTTATTTTCAATTTATTTCAAAATGGTAAAAAGGCGGGGGAGGGGGGGGGGGGGCTTGTGTTACTGTGCTTGTTAGCCACTTTGATAGAAACTGTCTGGTTTTCTTGTATAAGTTTACCTTTTTATCCATATAAAAATGTTAGAACAAGTCTGGAACATGGAATACGAAATATGAAATGTCAGGTAGCTTATTTAGCCATGTTAATTATGATGAAGTATAAATTTGTTTTTATCATTTCATTTTATTATTAACTGGTTATTCAATTCCTGAGGGGGTAAAATTAAGCTCTAACCAGCTACTAAATTTGAACAAATATTTGGTAATTTCAGCAGATTTTTTCGTGATTTTTTTTTCGCTTCGTAAAAAAGACGACCTTTGTATCGACATTTTAGATTTGTTGGCTATACCTTATTCCTTGGTAAAATGATTGGAGGAAAAATTTTACACCGGGGGCAAAATCAAAATCAGTGTGAGGGTGAGTCGAATCAAATATTGTTAATAAAATTTGGTTGGGTTAGGGGGAGGGGGAGGTTATAGCCCCCTTTACATAAATTGTTTCACAATGAAACCTTCTAAATTGTTCTTTGTCTGAAACTCACACTGTTTAATGGTTCCACACAAAATTGATTTTCCAGCTTTCAGATTATACACATTCAGTTTAGAAATACAAAATATATCTATTTTGGAAAATAATAGGATAACAATAAAATACAGGATTCTGTTTTAGAATAAACCTACCTTTTAGGACTTGCTTATATAGATGCTTTGCTTATAACATTGTACCTAGTTGTCCAAGGAATCAGATGAATAGTATAATTAAATCATACAAATTTGTTTGTCAAAGTTGAAAAACAGCCTGTTTTAAATGGATGTACAGACTTTCTGGTGATGATTATAGAGTTGCTACGCTTTAAAGTCGTTCCTTTTTTGTTACAGGAATCATAGCATAAAAGTTTTTAATCAATAGGGCAATTCTAACATGCACAAAGTAACGGAAAGAGATAACGTCGAACTTACAGGCTATATATAGAAAAGCTTCGCTTTTTAACAAGGGGTATTACTCTTTTAGGTTATACTTTTAACAGTTATAAATCTATCTCAGCCATAACATTTAAAAATTAGTTACTACTGATGCTTCATAAAGAAAAAAGTCCTCATTATCCATCGCATCTGTAATAGAAAACAATAATATAAATAAATAAAAAAAGCATTAAGAATTATACAGAAGTAGTTACATTGTTAAAATATATCATTAGGAAAAAAATTCACAGCTAATTCTATTAGGTAAGTTCTTAAAAGAATTAACGTTCAGTGATGATAATGCAAAGACGCATATTGTTAAACGTGTTGAACGTGTTAAACCCTCATGGACCTATAGGAAGCTTAATTGTAAAGGAGAACCATATTGGTCCAACTACGTCCAATTGGGGGGGGGGGGGGCGGATTAACCCCCACCCTCTAAAAAAAAATTAAAAGCTTGGACATCATTGCCTATATGATATAAAGATTACCCATCCCCCCCCCCCAAAAAAAAATGAATTGAAATTTGACTTTTTACCCACCTTTCCCCCTCCCCCCAATGAAAAAGCTTAGACGCCCTCCTTGTATCGGTCCATCATTTTTAAAGAACTATATGCGTACGTACTAAATCAATTGTAAAGTAGCAAGGTCACCTGTGGCATTAGCGTAATCGTAATGTGTCAGCATGCTATCGGAATGGAGTCGGGTTAGAGTCTGGACCACATCGAGGCATAATAGATAAATGCATTGCACAGTTAGGACTTCCAAACAAAGGTTGTGCAATTAAAGGGTTGGATGTTACTTTACCTAGGACCCCAGATGTTTGGACAGAAAAATAATAGTTATTCATGGTTGTCGGGCCTATAATTACAGAGTCATTAACAGCAGCATCGCCCTAACGAGATAATTAACAATTTATAAAGTTTTAAAAAATTGATCCCAAAAAACTTTAGTTGCATTGAGTATGTATTAATGACATGTAATTAGATAAAAATTAATCTTTCAATTAACAGAAAAAAATATTATATATCCTTTTTTGTGCGTGACAAAAGAAATAAAATTGGAATTGAAACGCCAATACGCGGAAATAAAGTTGCAATAAACTGTAAGAAACCAATATATTGGTTCCTAGGATTATATTAAGAATTTTGCATATTTGTACAGTTGAAAAAATGCGCATGAATTGCAGACTTTAATAACTCATCCTTTTTTTGATTTCTAATCAAAAAGTGTCAAATCCTATTTTATAAAGTAGTAAGATTTATTGTCTGTATCATAAGATTTCACGAACTAATAAACTCAATGAGTTCTTGATTTCAGGGGAGCTTCAAATATAGGCACCATGATGATTTTAGGGTATTTTGTGTATTTGATTTAAGTATTGGGAAGGTTTTAGGATATATTTTTATCCATATCTATCCCTTGGTTTAATGAGACCCTAGAGGCTAGGGGCGCATCCGCTATAGTTTTATTAGAAGTATAAAGAATTATATTATCAAATGCTTTGCTAAGATCACAAAACTACCCCAAAACTAATAATTGGGATTTTTGAAATATAAATTAATCAATTCTTACAAGGAGAAACAGTTTTGACTTCCATTCAAGTTTTAGTTTTATTTGGCTTACTTCACTTTTAGGATATAGTTTTCATAGATTTTTGAAAAAAAAAATTTTATACCTTTCAACGTTATTAAAATGAATTTATTATTTCTTAGATCTTACGCCAGATTATCATGTACTTTAATAAAATATAACTTCTAACGATCCCCCGGCACCATCCATTCCCTTTAACCAATCCCTTCCCATCCAACTGGATGAACTAACTGACCAATAAGTGATGTCCATGGCAGCAACCTGTCATAATATCCACTTCTATATCTAACCATTGTTATTTCATGGATCATTCGGTACAAATTTTGTAATTACATTTAGAGATACATTCTTTGGCTCTGATTCTAAAACACACACACACACCCATACACACACACGCACACACAACCACACACACACATACATACACACCCACACACCAATCTTTTCTCATCTTATGAAGAAATCTATTTTAACTGTTCTCAGAAGGATTCTTTCACTCTTCTTTAAACGATTACAGAGTGTCCCTACAAAAGCAATCAACAAATTTTAAAAACAAAGCTTTTCTACAATTATGGTCGTCCCGTCCGTAACTGTTCTCTTTTATTAATGAAGGCATGTTAGAATTGTCGTATCGATTTCAAAATTTGCATGATGATTCCAATGACAGTTAGGTACAATTTAGAAAACGTTCTCACACTCTACTAGAGTTATTATTCGTTTGTCCTTGCTTCTGATTTTAAAGCTTCGCTTTTTATGGATGTTTTCATCCTTGTTATTGATCCTTCCTTTCTTGATTTTGGTTTAGTATAGTATTTGTTAATTCCATAAACTTAAATCAATATTGAATAATATCTTTTTAAAAGCGAAGCTTTTCTATAATTAGGGTCGGTCCGTACGTCCGTCCGAGATAGATAGCTTTTATTCGTTAATTTAGGCATGTTAGAATTGTCCTATCGATTTCAAACTTTGCATGATGATTCCTGTAGTAGTTAGGTGCGATTTAGAAAGCGTATCAACTCTATAATCATTACCCAGAATGTCCGTATGTCCATTTTAAACATGTTGATTTTTCTACTTTTTTAACAACAAATTTTTATGTGATCTAATTATCCGTTTGATCTGATTTTTGGTATATTGATTCCTGGGACAACAAAGAACAATAGTATAAGCAAAGCAACTCTATAATCAAGTCCTAAAAATGTAAGTATGTCCAAAACATTATCCAGTATCAAGCAGTTTTTCAACAAATTTACTTACAATTTTGATTCGACTCTTTCAATACTTTTATATTCTGATTATTCAGTTCAGACACTATACAAGTGTTAATGTCCGTTTGTCCTACCGTTTCAGTGCTTCGCTTTTATGGATGTTGTCATCCTTGTTTTATCTTCATTTTGATTTTAAAATACTGTTGATTTGAAATCCAAAAAAGTTCAAAACTGGTAAAGAAGGTAAAAACTACCGAATTAGATTTTTCTTGGAATTTTTTTGGAGGGAGGGGAATACTTTTCCCTACATAATTTTTTCATACATTGTTAAGAAAATGTTTATGTAACGATAACAATGACATAGGAAAAAGTAAGTAGAAGATAAAATGATATCCATCTTTTGAATCTAAAACAAAACAAGCTCTTACAAAGACAGAAATTCAGGGGGAAGGAGGAGAGTTGTGAAAAGGAAGTAGTTATCTTACACATAGTGGCTATATGGGCTTTGTATTCGAAAGTGAAGGGAAGGGCAGAAAAAATTGCAAAAACCATCACAAGACTTCAATCTAAAAATAAGATAGCCTAAAACCATCCTGAGATATATGTGAAGCTTCAATAAATTTTTTAAAAAACGCAATTGGTTCTGTTGTGATAGTAATCTAAAGAAAAATACCTTACTGCTTTATGTAATAACTAGCGGCTTCGCCCCTAGCCTCTAGAGGCTTTGCCCCAAGAGGTTTGATCAACCTAATTTTTCGTAAATTAGATTTAAAAAGAAAAAGTAAAAAAAAAATTTTTTTTTTGGGGGGGGTATTTTTCATTTTTTGGGGGGGTTGGGGGTGTCCCACCCCCCAAGAAAATAGCTTAAAACCATCACAGGACCAGTAGGTATATTCCATGAAGAGTAGAACCCAATCGGTTCAGTGGTTACTGAGATCTTAAGCTTCAGACGGACAGACAGACGGACAGACGGACAGACAGACATCGGTCTACTTTGTATTATAGACAACGGTTTTGCCCCTAGCAATCTAGGGGATCTGTCTTCGACTGTAATAGCAGAAGAAATTGCATAAAAACATCCCAAGACTTAAATCTAAAAATAAAATAGCCTTAAACTTTTCTGAGACCTATGTGAAGCTTTAAAAAAATGGAAAACTCAATCGATTTAGGAGTAATATCAATCTGAAACTACAGGCAAAAAAAAACCTTACTACTTTATTTAATAACTAGCTGTTGCGCCCCTTGCAATCTAGGGGGTTTGTATTCGAAGGAATAAGATAAGGGTAGAAAAATAGCCTAAAATCCTCCCAAGACTCAAATCTATAAATAAAATAGCCCAAAACCATCGTGGACCTATGTAATGCTTCTATATTTTTTTTAAAAATTCAGTCGGTTAAGGAGTGATAGTAATCTGAAGCTACAGACGCAAAAAGCCTTACTACTTAATATTATAGGATAACATATCCTTGTATCCTTGAGAGGATGGAAAGCAAGTACACATATTATTTAGCAACCAACTGTTGAGCCTCTGACGAGATGATCAGCTGTTTTGGTTCCTTTACTCCACTGTATAGTAGAAGTAGTTTTATTTTTCTTTAGTACTGTGATAAACAATTAGATTTTTCTTAATCCTACAATATAAAGTAGTAAGGTTTTTTGCCTGAAGCCTTAGACCTCGATAATGCTAGTCCGTATAGGGAAGCTTTATAAAGGTCTTGCGGTGGGTTTAAGCTATTTTGCTGACCCCCCACACCCTTCCCTAGAGGCTAGGGGCGAAGCAACCTTAGAAGTTTGTTATTCTGTAGTATTGGGATAAACAATCATATGATGTATTATAGTAAACTAGTGGTTGCGCTTTGTACTAAAATATTTTTAAAAAATAACCTAAAACCATCCCAAGACTTAAATCTTGAAATAAAATAGACTACAAACTATCCTGTGATTTATAAGAAGCTTCCATAAAATGGAGAACATTTTTGGTTCCGTAGTTCTTTGGGATCTTCAGTAAAAAACGACAAATTACAAACTTTCCCGATTTTGTATTACTTTTGAGGAACATGATTCCAGTTACGTCATATTTTTCTTTCTCGAAAAAGGGAAGGGGGAAAGAAAAAAAAGGAAAGGGGGGGAAGAAAAAAGAAATGGGAGAAAAGGGATTTTCCCCATCTCTTTTGAAGAGATTTTCTTCCCCCCTTCCCTTTTTCGGGAAAGAAAAATATGACGTAACTGGATTCATGTTCCTCAAAAGTAATACAAAATCGGGAAAGTTTGTAATGTGTCGTAAAAAACCTTACTGCTTTATATAACAGAAAATAATGCAATAATACTAAGAACATTTAACACTTTTGCACATTTAACACATGGATTGATTTTTTTAAGAATGACTATTGCAACATTGTATTCAAATTTAATATTTTTTGCTTTGTTCAAGGACTAGTATTTCCAATATTACCATATTTGTTTTTACTTGAAATTTGTTTAACAAGAAGAAAATAGAAGAAATTTAAAATATGTAAAAATTTTCTAGCCAACCAAACACTTCTGGGGGTAAATTTCAAGGGAAATTTAATGATTAGAGTTATCCGCAACGAACGTTTAGATAAACCTATCCTAAATGTAGAATAGCTTCGCTTTTAAAAATACTAGAAACTAAACAATTAGCATATGTGGAAAAATCTTGTATAACTATATTACACCAAAGAGACCATTTTTAAAAAATTTTAGATTAGGTTAGGCTAAGGAAAGCCGTGAAGACTTAGGGTCCCACAGGAATATAGCTGTACAATCATGATATTTGCAAGCTTTATTAGTGGAGGTTTTTTTTGGATACACTACTCTTATTAAGAGATTATATCCAATATTTAACACATAAGTTAGTTATTGTCTAATAGGTTTAATATGTGTTTAATATGTGTGGCTCCGAATCCGATTTATTTCCACTGGATTATAACCGGTTCTGAACATCACTAAAAAGATATGTGTCCTATAATATTATAGAAATTGTTAATGAAAAGGTCATGTAATAATACTTTTTTGTGGTGTCAACAATCTTTAGCACCCAGGAGAATGGATTTATTATTACTTGGATCTTATTAAAGTTAAACTTGTACCTGGCTAAAATAACGAGCCCCTACATCCACCCCCATTACCCCATCCCCTACCTTCCTACTGGGTTAACGAACTGGCCAATAAATGATGTCAAAGTTAGAAACATAAATAACGACAATTTTTTCCAAGTCATAATATTCTTTATCCATTCCTTGGGGCCAACTAAGCATGAATTAATCCTAAAAGATTTTGTTTTTCTGTCCGCGGACAACTATTTATACTTCAATACAACAAATTAAATAAAATTGTAAATCAAGACATGTATAATTGTTTATTTACATAAACAATAGTTATAAATAATTTAAAATAATTAAGTTGAAAGAAATGTTTTTTCTTTACATAAAATTGCAATGCAGCATGTGGACTAAATTAAGTTGAAAAAGATCAGGGATCAGCAGTTGCATTTTCTCTAGGTCAAATTCCTTTTTATCATCATTTTGGTTAGGTTGAATTATTAGAGTCTCATGACCCTGTATAGGGGTTCTCAATAGGAACTAAAAGAATATTGTTTAAAAGAATTTCAAATAAGTGAAAAAAAAGGAAATAAAGAGGGTGCCAAAGTATACTAGTCTTTTTGAAGAAAAAAACCAGTGCTTTCACACAGAGTGCATGTTGACCATTAAACCCCCCCCCCCCCCCTACAGGGTTGGCAATTTAACCTAACCTAAATTGACCAACAGAAATTAAGAAACGAACGAAAAACAACCCTTCTTTATTTAAATTTACCTTAAAAATAAAAGGAGGTAGGGTTTTTTAGAGTTTGACAAGGTAATTTGTATAAAATACCTTTTACTGGTAATTAATAAGCGGCTGCAGCTGCTGAGCCTTGTATCAAATCACGTAGTTTTCTCTTTAACATTAACATATAGACTTAAAAATAATACAAATACAAAATACATATAGCTAGTCACTTAATTCTTTTAGTTATGTAAAACAATAGTGTTTAGAATCAGCTTACATAATTAGTTTTTGTTTTTAGGGCTTGGCACATTTTTAGTTAAATGATTTGTTATGATGTGCAGTTAAACACTGGATTTCATTTTAGATACATCCATCCTGTCTATAAATTATTACAAATTTTTGCTATTGTGTCTGATGCTTAAAGTCATAAGGACGGCTTTTATGTCAATATACAGTAACTTAAACATATTTTCTATATAATTTGTTACAGATCTCAAATTATTATAAACGATAATAGTCATTTATCCCATCGAATCATACACAGCTTTCTGCTGATATTGAAAAAAAAATTTTAAGATTAAAGACAGTTTTGTTATCCCGAGTGGCCGATGGACCAAGCTCACATGATTTTTATAAATTTCATGATTTTAGATTTATTATTCATTGAAAATTGTCTGTAATACGAAGCTTTAATTAATTTTCAGTATGGCTGAGAACCGGTTTGCAATCAATTTTGAAGCTATAATGGAATAGTTATTTCTCTCATCGTATTATAAACAACTTTCCGCGGATATAGAATGTACAATTATAAGATTAAAACCAGTTTTTTTAGCCCCGTGGTGCCAAAGACATAGTTTTTTCGTATGGATGAGAACCGGTTTCTATCCACCGGATTCGAATGAATACGAGAAATAAGTTTTTAATATCGCTACTGAAATTACATTTTTAGATTATCAAAAATGCCATTTGTAAAATTGATCCGAAGGGAGACTTTCAGTGCAGCTCACAGGTAAAAAGGGTATGTCCGTATGTCCGACCGTCCGTCAGTCACTAAAAGATAATTTATATAACTTTCATGTTATTGATTGTTCTCAAAAATTAAGGATCATAATGATTAAATGATTAATTTTAAAAATTTAAATTATTTTTAAAAACTAAGTGTTTACAAAAGGGTTTATTATTCACTTATAAGTCAGTTTGTTCATCCAGTAGGAGGGGAGGGGGGAGGTAAAGGGAGGTGGACGGGGTGATTCTTTTAGCCATCTACAAGTTTCACTTTGTTAAAAGTATATGATAATGTTGTGTAAGATCCAAGTAATAATAAGTCCATATTATGAAAAATGTCTCAATGTAGAAAATAAATATAAAAAAAACCAGAATGTTGTATCTTTTCTATGTTATGAATTAAAGATGAGAAGATGATGAAATATAAACAAACAAAATCTGTTAAAATCTTGGAATCCAAAGAAACATTTACCATATTAAAAGATTTTTGATTTTTAGTTCTGTGTGACTTTTTTAGTATCGAAGCTAACCTATAATTACAATTTTTTTCTAAGCTGATATGAAATCCTCTGTGAAGATTTCTATGACGATGGAGCATTTGCTCTATAACTTTGTTCGTTAGTTTTCTATATGCTTCATTACTTTGAATGATGTTTTCCAATTGTCATCAGCATAACTGCTCTACAACAAAACTGAGGTGGATTCTTAAAAAAAATTTGCCCCACTAATCGCTTAAAGTGGGGCAAAATTGTTTTCGTGAAAAATCCACCAAAATCACATTAAAAATCTACAAAAATTACACAAAATCATAGAAGGGTTATGAACATAAGATGTTATTTAATTTTTGTAGATTTTTTATGTGATTTTGGAGGATTTTTCACAAAAACAATTTTGCCCCACTAAGCGATTAGTGGGGCATTTTTTTAAGAATTCACATATGGAATTAATCCTATGAACACTCATTTTACTATCCATGGAAAACTGTCTTTAATATCCTAATTACAGATCTATAGCATAGATGTATATACAGATAACTACCCCGCCCTTTTTCCAATTACCTTTTTTGTCTGCTAGCATCTTCTTGGCTGTTTTAATAATCCCGACACCATTAGTTGATTTTCAAAGACCGAATTGAGAGTAGGCACAAGGTCATCGGGATAGGGAAATATAGTTATCTAACCTCTTCCCCCTCTAGTGTTTTACTCTAATATCCTAATAAAGACTTAATTTATTGATATAACAACAGTACAAACCCTAAAAAGTATTTTATGTTTTTTTTTATTTCAGTGCTTACGTTGAATAAAATGTATTTCTAAAATACAAATAATTTGTTATAAAATAACAACAATGACGTTTAATTTGAAATCTAATGGCCTACTTTGCAAAACTGGAAAATAAAATATTAAAATGTCAGAGCCATTTTGTGAAAGTGGCAAAAGCTATTAGACATGTCTAATGTTTGCTAAATTGAGTGTTGTCATAATTCTATAGGGGTGGCCAGTTTTGTAGAAATGTCGCAATCAAACATTTTTCTGCCTAATGTTAAAAAATATATGTTGCAGAGAATTAAATTAAATATAGTTTTATTTATCGTATTCAACGAAATTTTATCTACAGTTATATTTTTTTTGCAATTTTACGAAAAATTTATCTAAATGACTTATGTCAACAAACATGTAATAGGTATGACTTAGGAAACCCTTTAGATGGCTTAGAAAATTGTATAGGATTTGGCATAACAATTTTAGAATGTACAAATGCAAATCTTTAAGTAACTTAAAATCAATATATAACTTCTTGGGTGTTGAAGCAGATTCCCCATACTCTAATAAAGTGATACTCATAGCTGACTAAAATAACGATAGCTCCTATCCACCTTCTTTACCCTATCCCCTCCCCTCATGCTGTATGAACAAACTTACTAATAAATAAGGTCCATATTAGCAACCTAATTTAGCAACAAATTTTCCCATGTTTAATATTTACACGTATACTACATTTGATTTGAATCTGTTGTTACGCCAAATTTACAAAGGTTGTCCATCTCCTGTTCGTAAATGGAGTTCTAACTTGAGTTTGAATGGGTATATCCTTTCTCAATTAAATAAATTCTGACCAGATAGGGATGTGCAGAAATTTTTAAAATTCATATAGACATTTGCATGTCTTTACTAGTTTGAAGTTTTGTTTAATGTATTTATTTTCTTAATTACTCAAACAATTATTATTTGCTTAAAGATTTCTTATTTTTTGTTTTATTAAAGAAACAAAAAATTTACTCTGTAAGGGATGATCTGAAACTGAATTAATCTTATTCTATTACGAAATGATCATCGAAAATGCATAAATAATCGATAAAAAATAAAAATAATTTAAAACGATAGTTGGAAGCAGTGGCGTGCGAAGCACTTTGTCTAGGGGGGGGCATTTTGAAGATTTTGTAAAATTATGCCCCCCCTTTTGCCCCCGGGGCACTTTGCTTTAGGGGGGGGCATTTTGATTATATATACTAATTTTAAATAAGGGCGTTTTAAGGGGTGGGATTATTTGATTATGGGCCTTCTAGTCCTTATCCCTTCTTCTCAATCCCTTCCCCCATCCCTATTTCCCATTTATATCCCCCATCTCTTCCCCCCCATCTCTTCTCCCCCATCCCTTTTCCCCACCCTGCAATGACCGAAGGGAAGGGAGCTAGAAAGCATCTTCGAAAAAAAATAATTTAACCTTACCCCCCCCCCCCCCACCACAAAACATTTTTTATGGGTTGAAGGGGATGTTATAAAATCTCAGCAGGAAGGATGAATAACCCCATTAAAAAAAAATTTTTGTGGGGGGGGGATAAAAACACTCATTTTGGAAATAATTTATCAAAAATTAACCTAATATGTAAAACTGATTTTAAACATTTCTTTATTGTATGACAACAAGGATGACAACATCTTTAAGTAGCAAAGGACAAAAAATCATTAATAAGAATACAGACAAGTAGATTTAAAGAGCATCTGTTGAAATAAATATATATTTTAGGTAGAAAAAGTCACAAATCCTTTTTCCTGTATGTTGTGTGATGACAGCCAAAGTAAATTACATACTGGGTGCTCGAAACATCGAGAATTTTTTTTTTTTTAATATTATAATCCACAAAAAAATATATTTTAAAGAACTATGTAAAAAAAAATTACTTGTCCTTTCATCTACAGATACAGTATACGTTACAAAAAATGACCGGTCTTTAAAATGCTATTGCCTCCCTTCTAATAAAGTTTTAACCATATTTTTTGTGTGTGTGCTCTTTATACATATGTATGCTTGTGTTTGTTGCGGTCAATGAGATTAAAGAACATTGACCCACATTTGACAGGCTATAAAAGAAAATATTCAAAATGTCAAAAATCAACCAATTATGTATTTTGAGTGAATTTTTTCCTTCCTCTACTGAAGCGGTCTCACTAAAAGTTGTCTCAGCTCTTTGATAGTTGAGATATCAAGCTACCAAGCTAGGATAGTACACTGAGATACCACAGTGAGAGGTAATCGAAGACAAAACTAGCTCCACTTATAGGGAGCTAAAGTCAAACCAAAGACTCATACCTGGAGTCCTGAAAATCGAAAATGGAAAATGTCTCGATTCTAGCCTATGAGGGGCCCTAAGGGTACTTTAAAGTCATTTTAGACTATGGGTTCAAATGGTAACTGCTTTTTATTCCTTCTGCCATCACCAAAAAGCTAAAGAACTTTTTTCTATCCCTTCTGTGGGCTGAGATCTAAAAATTAGGCACCCTGGGCACAAAGCCCAAATTTCATTGATTTTGAGTTCTTGGTGCATGCTTTTTGTGCTCAAATGACTTGTATGAGAGCTAGGAAGCTGAGTAAGGTGTCTATAGAAGCAGAATTTTATGCTTGAGATAAAACTCTGAATAACCCCTAGGCTAAAATTAATTTTACTATGTGATTTTTGGGCTTAAGTAAAATTCACTAAAAATAATAATAGGTTGAATTTTGGCATTTTGAATTTTTTCTTTTATGGACTGCCGGATGTCGGTAAAAGTTCTTTAATTTAACTGACCACAACACACACAATTAAACATATATATAAAATAGGGTGGGTCGATTTTGGACATTTTTTTTCTGAGGCCAAAGCGGGGATCTGCACTCAATTTATATAGATATAATACACCTCTGGATGATTTTAAATTTATCCTAAGTCTTAAAACCGCTGACGACCAGACATTCAATTGTATAGCTATTTGTAAATGGGAGTCAAAAATTTATTGAATCAGAACTATTGCTTCATGGTGCTCCCTGGAGATGCCTTGAGGAGCTGAGTCAGGAACTTTTGTCCGTTTCAAAAAATCTCGTTCCTAGCCTGAGAAAATCTAAAAAAACCTCTACAAATTGGACAATTCTCAATAAACCTTAAATTTTTTTGGTTTTTTAGTGATTTCTAAGGCTAGGAACGAGATATTTTGAAACGGACAAAAGTTCCTGATTCAGCTCCTCAAGGTCTTTCCAGGGAGCACCATGAATCCATAGTTCTGATTCAAATTTTTTTTTGAATGTCGTCTTTGCATACTAATAGGTAATGAATTATATTTTTAAGTGGTCGTGTTCTAAAACTCAATTTTTTAAAATTCTTTTTCGGTCAGAAATGTTTTTAAGGTTAATTTTATCTGTTGCATATCCCCGCTTTGTCTAATTCCGATATGAACCCACCCTAATATAAAAAGCACACATACAAAAAATAGGGTTACAACTTTATTTGATGGGAGGCAGGAACATTTTAAAGAGCGGTCATTTTTTGTAACGTATACTGTATATAAATCTCTTAGAAATATTGAAAACTTTGGGGTATAGTCTCATTTGTGGCAACGCCTCTTAAGGGGCATTTCGTCGTATTTTCATAGTAGCTTTTAATAGGTTATTCTAGGTTAAGTTAGGTCAGGTGATTTCCCCGCAGGGTTAGGCAATTGGCCCCGCAGGAGCTATAATTAGGTGAAAAGCTACTGTGAAAATACGACAAAATGCACCTTAAGAGGCAATGTCACAAAAGGGACTATACCCAAAATTTAAAAAATACAAAAATAGCCAAAAACGTCCTGAAAAGCAGTCCGACCTCCATGAATTTTTAATAGTTAATTATACTCCATAATGATGGGAATGTTAACATTAAGTTTTAGCCTTCTATCTTTAATTGCAGTTGAAAAAATCACACTTCCCCCTTAGCATTACGTACTGACAGCCATAGTGAATTATAGAAAGGCTAAAAAGTTATATCAACATATCCTACCCTCTTTAAATCGCACTTTAAAACTCTGTTGATTTTTTATTAAGTGGTGTTTCCAAGGATTTATAAGCGCGGTGCCTGAAGCGCACCTAAAAATATTTACTCCCCCTTTGAACTAAAATCAATTAAAGACAACAAGAGTGGCGTATTTTATCAAGTTAAGAATATAGAGTGTAATTGGTTTTAAGGGTTTTTAATGAAAATTGCCATAAAAAAAACATGTCTTTTTGTAAGGGTATGTACACAAAAAAATGATAAACTTATCCTGAAAATAATATGACATTATATATAGTTATTCATTTAGACAGACATACAGTGTTTCGGAACGCAATGCCTAGCCGTTCTCGAAATCTTATCTCCAAGCCCTCCGAATGACCAACATAGTGAAGTTTACGAATGTGTATTTATTACCATGAAAACAGTAAGTCTAAAACAAAAATATAAGAATTAATTACATAAAATTAATGGTTATTATTTTTGTAAGATCGAGGTTGCGTGATTTCAATTTAATTAAAAATATAAAATTTCTAAAAAACTTTAAATTGGCACGAAACATATTAAATCGCATCAGAAATTGATAATTTTAGATTCAAATGATCAATAAAATAAAGGAAAATATTCGTATGATAAAACTTAGCAGTTAAATGGTCTATTTGTTGAAAAATTAATGATTTAAATTTCTTCATAAAATTGTACCATTCTACGCTTATTTTCAAGAATTAAAAGATAAATTCTTACCACATATGATGTCAAACTAAGCAGGAAGGCTTATTTGAGACATTCCACACATCAGAGCACATGTATATTCAAGCAATACATTATTTTCATTCACGTAGCTCCTCACGTGGGACTAATCAAAGGAAAAGTGCGCGTCTCTTTTGTTCGTTTACAAGCCACGCGCCGCGCGGAGATAGTTAGGAATGCCGCGTAACACACTCATTCTCTGGGGAAATTTGGTGTAAGGACAAAGGGATTAATGGGTTCGAACTTGCCAGGGAATACAAGAAATACATACCGAAACACACCCGTCTATTCACTGGGAATCGAACACAATACCTCATCTTTGCAATATGCGTGCAGACAGTGTCCACGAAATCACAATCTCACAACACATAAACCACAAGAGTTTAAAATGTCATGGCCATAAGGCCTAAAATTGGTTATGGTAACTTACGAATACCACAATAACTCAAACCGACTCCACTACCACATAAGGATAGGAATAAGGAATGGGAAAAGCATTCAACATTCATGAATTGCACATTTACCACTCACACATCTCATTATATCATGGCCTCATAATCTCAGATAAAATTAGAATTACAGACCATGTAATTGCGAATACATGAATTAATAATCAATAGTACCTAAACTTCAATTAGGTACCTACATAATAAAATAGGTAAATGATTTTTAAACTAAAAATCGCATCAATAATTAAATAATCAACTCAAACTTTTTTCATCAAAAGAAAGAAAGATTAAATAATGACATTTTTTCTACTAAATCTTTTTGCTAGAAAAGAAAAGTAAAATTGCATAAAAAACTTCTCAATAATTAGAATTTTTCTCCGACGGAAAAATACTTGCTTACATCTAAACATTTTTCAGATAAGATAAGTAAGATCCTTAAATCTAAACATGTTTTAATAAAATAGATACTTAAATCTAAATAAAATATGACTGTAAAAAATCATCAAACTTCGGAAAATTAAAATTTCATAATTTTAAATCTTCGTGAATCAAAATTGCGTAAAATTAAAATTGCAATTGAAATATGCAAATTAAATTTACCAAATAAAACAAAAGCTCAATATAAGAAAAGAACTTCTCTAAATGCTGAATTTGCAATTTCTCTCTGTTTTAAGAAGAAAGCAACTTATACATATTCAAACAGTCATAATTAAGGCAATTTGGGGCCTCAGTCAGAATGAATCCCTCAAGATACAAACTAACAAATCCATCAATATTAAAAATGCCATGTTCCAGCTATCCTGTCGGACGTTATGTCTTTCCATCACAACTTTTGATACTGCATAATTTCCAACAGGATTTCTGGCGCAGGGCTGCATCAACTGAAAATAAACATAATTAGTGATGTTTAAATCAAATTAAAATAAAAGAATCATGAAATAATTCAAAGACACTTTTAAATCATCACTCAAAGCAATCGAAATTAAACAAATTATCTTATGCTTTAGTTTTGCCGTTTTGCGGCATGCCTGGCCGAGGAAACAGAGCTAAGGTACGCCGTAAAGCGGTCTTATTAAGCTTAATTCTGCAAATATCAAAGAATCTACTTATTTCATTGGCGAAAAAAATCTGCATTTTTTCTTTAGGTGCATCAGTTCAAAGGTAAATAGTAATAATTTTAATATGCATGTAATATTAAATTATTTATGTGATTGTAATAAATCATAAAGAAATATTTAAATGATGTAAAAAATCTCATTTGTTAATTTCTTATCATATCAAATTTCAACCCAACAAGGATAAAAATGTTTATATCTGCGTAGGTACCTAGGAAAATTTCCGCGAAAAAAATCCCTGGTCCCGGAAAGACTTAAATCATTGAAAAAACTTGCGTAAACGTATAAAAAACTTAAGTTTGCATTTCAAATGAAAAAAATCTTGCATCGATTTAAAAGTTTAAACGAAATTGTATCAAAAATTGCGTTACTTATAAATCTCAAGAAATGATGAAATTAC
This sequence comes from Acartia tonsa, assembly GCF_053477335.1. Taxonomy (NCBI): domain Eukaryota; kingdom Metazoa; phylum Arthropoda; class Copepoda; order Calanoida; family Acartiidae; genus Acartia; species Acartia tonsa. The sequence goes on from NC_137261.1 coordinate 26,964,941, forward strand.
CCATTTCTTTTTAAAAAAAATACTATTGAAGCAGTATTTTAATATATGCGATAAAAATGAAGTTAGAGTTAATTTAAAATATGCATAGTTTATCTTAAATTAATTCTGTGATATTAATATAAAATAATAATCAATATTTTAATAATATCATACATCGTGTTCATTATTATAAATGCTTAAACATGAACGAAAAATATATGTACCTAGGAAAATAATTGCCAAAAGTATTTTCTCAAGGTTTAAAATTGTCCGAAATCGCTAGGTACGTATATTACTACGAATCTCTGCTCTCGGAATGAAAAAAAATCTTTACGCGTGGATTAATAGGAATCCCAGCTCCCGGAGTGAAAGAAAACTTTTGTACATGAATTGTTAAGAATCTCTGCCTCCGGAATGAAAGAAAATCTTTGATTTGCTTACAAATTTAAACAAATATCTTGATTTTTGCGATAATCTTTTAAAATAATAACGAGGAATATCTTAAACATTATCATAATAATATTACATGTTGTGTTCTTTACTTTAATGCATTATTTCATATGAGAATCTGAGAAATAACATTTTTTAAGTAAACGTGAACCATGAAAAAATACATTTTTCGAGGTATTTTAATTCTGCAAAAATCATTTGGTAGTTAATACATACAAACTTTTGCTTTTCAAAATCATACTTAAAGAAACAAAATCTTTTAAATTCTGCTTTAAAAGTCTAAACAGTTTTGTAGAAATTTTGTGCTTAGGTATGAACAATAAAATTAGTTGAATAATGAATACTTATTCTTTACAGAACCGATTTAGGTTCTTTTCACAAGCTCAACATATAACTTGTAATATTTTTTCTTTAAAGATCATTTTCATACATAAATAGTTTATGTTGTAGATTAGATATGTGTGGTTTGAAAATTCTCAATGACTTTCTGGCGGCAACACCCGCCATATTTCCACCCGCCATTTGCAGGCCTCTTACCCTGTGTCGGGCGGCAAGCTTGGCAGCAACCAAGTCGATTCTTGATTCATAACACCACCAGGGCACGTAATAAAAGTGTGGCTGTTATAAAACTTAGAATCATCTACCGGCTTTTGTCCGGCCGGAACCGAAACTCCCGTCGGCTCTTGTCCGGCCAGGACCGAATTTCTCATCGGCTCTTGCCCAGCTGGAACCGAAACTCCCGTCGGCTCTTGTCCAGCTGGAACCAAAACTCTGATCGGCTCTTGTCCAGCCGGAACCGAAACTCCCGTCGGCTCTTGTCCGGCTGGAACCGAATCATTCAGCGGCTCAACACCCGCCGTAACAATATTATCAACGGCTACAGTATCGTTACCAATATCATCAGGAATAACTGCAGCACAACTAACATCATTATCAATATTAGCCACGGCAACACCCGCCGTAGCCATGTTGTCAACGGCTGCGGCACTAGCAGAACCAAAAGGTTCATCAGCAGCGTTACAAGCAGAACCAACAGGTTCAATAATAGCATCACAAGCAGCACCAACAGTCGGCTGCGGCTGAACATCTGAGCTTTCTGGTTTTAAAAACCCTATAGCTTCACTTTCCAACTCGAAATTTGAGCAGACAACATACCTACTCTTTGCTAATCCATTAGCACTAACAGCAAAATATCCAGATCCAAACAGGCTGGAGTAAAGCATGGTTTCTCCTACTGAACGTTCAGAGTAGGGAAACATCGACGGGCAGAGGTGCCCAATGAGCAAATCAACCTGCCCATTAACCAAAGTAAAATCTTCAGGTTTCATATTAAACAAAACAGCTGCCTCCACAGGATTCATGGAGCAGATCGCCTCTTTTGGACCAATGAGAGGCACTACCACAGGCTCTAACATGTGATATTTCTTGTGTCGATCAACTAAACATAGCTTGACCGTCGGGAGACATTTAACTTCACCGTCAGCTAGAGAAATTCTTGCTGAACGTCCAGTAAAAGGTAACTGAAGTTTATTAACAAGTGACTGGGTTACCATTGAGGTAGTTAAACCAGTATCCCACATGGCGGTCACTGGGACCTCCTGGCGATTAATATTAACGACGTCTAATTGTTGTAACATTAACATTAGGTTCGCCTCAGGGGAAGTATGTGCTTCATAGACGGCGGCAGCCATATCAACACTCTCATGGAGAAGGTTGTTATGGGTCATACCACAATTATCCACTTTGCATCCGCCTATTACATCTGCCTTCGGGCAATCCACAGATTTATGCCCTTTCTGCAAACAAAGCCAACAGCATCCAGCACTCTCCACAATACTCTTCCTGTCTGGCACTGACAGGTCATGAAATTTTGGGCACTTATAAAGTAAGTGCATATCATCACAGCCATTAACAAAACATGACTGCTTCATCTTAGATTTACCAGGTTTACCTACGGCGGCAGCTGCTGTCGCAGGATTACCCTTCTTCTTAGAGGGGGTGTCCATATCAGTTGAACACCTCATTAAAATAGCGCCCCTCTGCTCCTCGATAATCTGCATCAACTTTGGCAGATTTGGGACATCCATCGAGCCCAATGCTAAATTAAGCTTATCTTGAAAATCTCGGGGCAACTTCTTGGATAACATCTCCAGAAGTATCACGGTCAACCACTGGCTTGTGGTAACCTCATCATCTTCATCATCTTTAGTCAGCTGCTCCAGCTGGCTAACTGCACCACCAAACTCTGCTAACACAGTCACAATCTGGTTGGAGTCAGACGGTTTAGACTTCTTCTCCCATTGGTTGAAAAGGCAGAGCATCTGACGTGTCTTGGATTTGAAACGCGCGTCAAGGTAAGCCCACTGAGATTCATGCGATTGAATCTGAATTAACTGGAGTCTCAGCTCTTTATTTTTACAGACCTTTTCACTGCTCAACAATAACTGTAAATACGACGGGTCCTGTCCTACAGTAAGCTTTTTAAAATTGTCTTTGAAACTTACGTAGGCTGCTTCCTGGCCGTCGAAGGAGGGAAGTAAACGTTCGTCAACACGATTCATATATCCTGGCGTGAACATAGAACCGGTGACGAACTGTGGTGTGCCAAACGGTGACACAAATGGCGATGCTGTCGAGGCACCCGCCGTCGTTGTGGGTGGCTTCACAGGTTCAAGCTTAACCTCAGCCAATCGTTTCATCAAAGCAGACAAAGTGTTTATAATTGAATCAGGCAAGGGAAAATATGGCCCTTTAGTAACTTTCACAATCTTCAAACATCGATCATAAAGTTCAGCCTGATGGTTAGGCAAATTATCACCAACAACATCAACAACACTTTGAATGTCACTAAGCTCTTCTATAGCATCAAGAGCATCTTTCAAGGCACTATAGTCTTTTTGCACAGTAACTATATCAGAATAAATGTCACTAAACTCATCAAGCTCTTGGATTCTCAAACCAAGCTTGCTAAAACCGCCCATGATGCTGTCGAACGTTTCGAACTTGTCGTGGACAAGGATTGACTCCTTAGTGAGATGTCTAACATCAAGTTCTGAAGTATCACTGACCAACTTCATCACTCTACTTAGCTCACTGGTTAGGGCATCAACGGCTGGACACAGCCGCTTACTCAATTGTTCACCTTTATTCTTTTTAGGACCCATGATTGTCACTAAAGTTAACTGTACTGATTACGACTATAATATGTGTTAAGGTATCACAACCAACACATTCACAAAACTTCACAGATTCTTCTTAGCTGCATCTGTTCTGTCTTGTTTTCATTGTTTCGGAACGCAATGCCTAGCCGTTCTCGAAATCTTATCTCCAAGCCCTCCGAATGACCAACATAGTGAAGTTTACGAATGTGTATTTATTACCATGAAAACAGTAAGTCTAAAACAAAAATATAAGAATTAATTACATAAAATTAATGGTTATTATTTTTGTAAGATCGAGGTTGCGTGATTTCAATTTAATTAAAAATATAAAATTTCTAAAAAACTTTAAATTGGCACGAAACATATTAAATCGCATCAGAAATTGATAATTTTAGATTCAAATGATCAATAAAATAAAGGAAAATATTCGTATGATAAAACTTAGCAGTTAAATGGTCTATTTGTTGAAAAATTAATGATTTAAATTTCTTCATAAAATTGTACCATTCTACGCTTATTTTCAAGAATTAAAAGATAAATTCTTACCACATATGATGTCAAACTAAGCAGGAAGGCTTATTTGAGACATTCCACACATCAGAGCACATGTATATTCAAGCAATACATTATTTTCATTCACGTAGCTCCTCACGTGGGACTAATCAAAGGAAAAGTGCGCGTCTCTTTTGTTCGTTTACAAGCCACGCGCCGCGCGGAGATAGTTAGGAATGCCGCGTAACACACTCATTCTCTGGGGAAATTTGGTGTAAGGACAAAGGGATTGATGGGTTCGAACTTGCCAGGGAATACAAGAAATACATACCGAAACATACAGTGTTGAGAAAAATGCTTAGATAAATATCAACGCTGTTTCTTTTTTATATAAAATAACTTTTTGATTAAATATTTGTTGTTTACACATATTTTTATAGAAATAAAAACAAAATAAAAAGCAGATAAAAAGCATAAACCATTTGGAAGGGCGCGAAGCGCAAATCTTTTTCTTCAAATTTTCCGGGAGTGAGGGGTTTTTGGGCTATTTATTACACTAGTCCCCAATATTTCATAAAAAATTTTCTTATTCGTTGGTTCAACAACTTTGGGGACTTCAATGGAATTTTGATTGGTTGGTTAATTAAGTCAAGTTTCCACACATTAAATCCACTAATTGTAATCTATATAAGGGGTAATTTTGTGTTTCATCATTGGGGATGTACAAAATTTCTTCGGTAAAAAGTTTATATTATCCTTATACTAAAGTAACAGGATGTCTGTGTGTTTGTCTGTGTGTTTATCTGTGTGTTTGTACCAAAGGATCTCGCTTACCGCTGAACTGATTGGGTTCTCCTTAACAGGGTAGCTTCTCATAAGTCCCGGGAAGGTTTATAACTATTTTGGGGGAGGGTACCACCATCTCTTAGGAGAAATCGCCCCTAGAAAAAAATTACCCCTCCTGAAAAAGAGACTTGAACGAAACATAAACCAATTATTTCTGTAATTAGATATTTTAAATAAAAAAAACATTCAAAATGCCACTAGAGGCCTCTAGGGGCGTAGCCGCTAGTACAAAATAAAATACTTCCTATTACCTGGTTTTTTATGTTCAGTGAAAAAATATTATAACCTAATTTCTACACTAATTAAAAAATTTTGTAAGGCTAAATGAATAGTATCTGTCTGGATGGCGCGAAGCGCCAAAAATTTTTTTTTGAGTATTTCTTGATCTTTTTTTGGGAAACTGGGATAGTTTTGCTTTTTGTAGGGTAGGGGGCAAAAAGGGGCATTTTTGTTGACCAGGGGGGGGGCAAAATGGGGCATTTTTCAACATTTAGGGGGGGGCGGTGGCTAGGGGGGGGCAGGGGGGGGCGTTTTAGTCGCTAGGGGGGGGGCGATTGCCCCAAATGCCCCCTTCGGTTCGCACGCCACTGGTTGGAAGCGTTACCCCACTTACAAAATTAGTGAAATGGCAACAATTTTAACCATTTACAAATTGTCTTCAAATTTTAATAATCGAATATCCATCATATCAAATTATAGGACAATTTTATTGCAAATATGACCTTTACTTTAAAAATTTAAAATGTTAACCCTCTTAAGTTTTGCCATAGTTCACTTTATATAAACTTGAAAATCAAAAAGGACAGACATTGATCTGGGACATTTTTTTCTAGGGAGGGATATAATAGTTTTTCTCGTATTCATTTGAATCCGGTGGATAGGAACCGGTTCTCATGAATACAAAAAAACTATGTCTAGCATCGTATTATATCCAGCTTTCTACGAATATAAAAATGTACAATCATAAGATTAAAACCAGTTTTTTTAGCCGGTGCCTCCGGCACCTCGGGGCTAAAAAAACTAGTTTTAATCTCATATTTGTATTTTCTATATCCGCGGAAAGCCGTTTATAATACGATGCAAGAAATAACTATTCTCGTATTCATTCGAATCCGGTGGATAGGAACCGGTTCTCATCCATACGAAAAAACTATTTCTAGCATCGTATTATATCCAGTTTTCTACGAATATAGAAATGTACAATCACAAGATTAAAACTAGTTTTTTTAGCCGGTGCCTTCGGCACCACGGGGCTAAAAAAACTAGTTTTAATCTTATAATTGTACATTCTATATCCGCGGAAAGCCGTTTATAATACGATACGAGAAATAACTATTCTCGTATCCATTCGGATCCGGTGGATAGGAACCGGTTCTCATCCATACGAAAAAACTATGTCTATCATCGTATTATATCCAACTTTCTACGAATATAAAAATGTACAATCATAATATTAAAACCAGTTTTTTAGCCGGTGCCTTCGGCACCTCGGGTCTAAAAAAACTGGTTTTAATCTTATAATTGTACATTCTAAATCCCCGGAAAGTTGTTTATGATAAGATGCGAGAAATAACTATTATCATGTTTAATTTATTAAGGATACATTTTTTGAGAACTTACTATAACAGGTGTGCTTTCACCCATATTGCCTATTGACCACCGAAAACCCTTCAATCATTGAAATGAGGAAAGGGAAGGTGCCCAAACCCTGCGGGGCTACCGAGTACCCAATATAGCCTAACCTAACCATTACACTGCCTCAACATTATTTTTTATTTTTAGTTAATTTCACAATGAGGGGGTGGGGAAGGATTTACTTGCTCAAACGGCATTTTGAGGGAAACCACAAATATAAACTGTCCAAGCTAAATGTCTTGATGTATTCAAAATTTATTTCTAGTTGGAAACAGAGTTTACTGAAAATAAATGTTTAAATTACTTTAATGTACTGGATGTACTATTTCATTTCAAAACAAAAACAAAATAATCAAGAAAGAAAACTTTTTTCATCAATGATATTAAATTTTCGAGGTTACCCTCAAAGTTCCTGGTCAATCATAAACCCCCCTCCCCCTTACTTCGAAATAAATTGAAATAATTTTACTAGGCTGCACAGTCCCGAATTATCAGATGCTGAAAATTTGGAGATTTTTGGGAAGTGTAACAATCCGAATGGTCACGGTCACAACTATGTTCTAGAGGTCATGGTTGGTGGTCAACCGGACAGGTAAAGTATTTACTTGTTAGGATTCAAGAGCTTATAATTTAAGGTAATGAATGTCATAGCTTTAGAAGCTCTTTATAGTGCCGAATTACGTCATATTAGAATAATGGACTGTTTTAATATGACACCATTTGGGATACTTCACTAAAAGTTTTCAAATTTATTCCCTTTTTATAGGCACCATAAAAAGTTTCTAGCTTATAATTTTTGAGGTACAACATGGCGTAGGCATAGTTTAAGAGATCAAGTACCTAATAGATTTTAATTTTGCAAGTTCCCAATAATATGAAAACAATCTTAATTAACCAAAAGACGATAATGAAATTATCTTATTTGATGCTTTTGTTTAAGATTTAGTGGCAATGGTTAAGCTCAGTTTTTAGTAGCCGAAACAATTTAAATAGATAATGTTTAAAAAATATTTTTGTAATATATATTTTTTATGAAGATTCCCCTTCCTTCATTGAAAATTTAATCATTCTTCTTTTTGTTATTGATAATGTAGAGTGGTTGCATGACACAATTTATTAGATCATATTCTAACTTACAAATTACAACAAATAAATCTTCCTTTCATTTTTTATCCTGTGTGTCGTCCATGATATTTGAGTAGATAAATACATTTTTACTTTCTTGAATTTGTAATCCTATAATATTATTTTCACCATCACAAACTAAGAGAAAAAGTTTACTAAAAATTTTATGAAATAAGAGGATAAAAATTGTATAAAAAGTATCTGTGTAGTAAAAGTTGTCGCAAATATAGGTATTAAAAGATTATATTGTAAAGTTGTATTACCTTTTAAGAGATTAAAATTATATTCATCTTACTAACTGTACGAGGAGTATTTCTTACATGCAATATTACTTTTATTTTTAGAAGGTTCCTTAATAGAGATTCTAGAGTGCAAGACAACTCATATCATAATCCTTTTATAAAATAGCAGAAGGTTTGTCTGTTTGTCTTACATATTAATACGATATGATGTTCTAAAATACAATCTACTTTTTTCAAAATGCTATGAATAATATGCCTTTCTACAATTATTTGTTCTTGTTTATGATGCAAGTTTAATATAATATCTTTGTGACTAAAAAAATGAACATGTGAATTATAGAGCAGATAATAGGCTTTTCTGTTTTATCTGCGCTTTTCTACTCATGGATGTTGCCATCCTTGCTAAAATATGATAATTTTTAAAAGAAAATATAGAATTGTTTAAAGATTTAAAGAAAAACTTCAAAATCTAATTTTAACCATTGGTATCAGATTTTCCGATATTGCACATTTTGTACATTTTCTTTACATAAATACATTATAGCAATATATTTTTAAAAACGAAGGTTTTCTACAGTTAGGGTCAGCCCTTCCGTTCGTAGCGTTTAGGTCTTTTAATTCATTTAGACATGTTAGAATTGTCCTATCGATTTCCAACTTTGTATGATGATTCCTACAACAATTAGGTACGGTTTAGAAGCGAATGTCATTTTACAGTAAACTGAAGTTTTAAAGTTTTGCAACAGATTTACTAACAATTTTGTTTAGACATGTACACTAATATTCTGCTTATTCAGTTCTTACACTCTACACGTCCTAATGTTCGTTTATCCTATCGTTTCAGACCTTCGCTTTTATGGATGTTGTTATTCTTTTTTTATTGAAATTTTCCGTTAAATCCTATTTGTGTATATAAATTTTTAATAATTTATTAGTAGCGAAGCTACTCTATAATTCACAATGTCCGTCCGTCCGTCCGTCTGTCCGTCCGTCTGTCCGTCCGTAATTAATGAATTGGGGGAAACGTGATTTTCTCGGCTCCTATAAAAGATAGAGAGCTGAAATTTTTTGACAGCATTCCCATCATTAAGTAGCAAAATTAACTATAAAACATCAACGGCGATCGGACTGCTTTTTAGCAGGTTTTAGGCTATTTTTTATATTTTCCAAATTTTCCCCATATCTTTGGTGTTTATGGTCCGATTTTCAAAAAATTTTCAGTTGAAGATATCAAAATTAAATTTCCCGTCATTTGAAGAAAACAACAATGACGGTCAGACTGCCTTTTTGCAGGTTTTTGGCTATTTTAATATTTTTCACATTTTCCCCATATCTTTGGTGTTTATGGTCCGATTTTCAAAATTTTTTCAGTTAAAGATATCAAAATTAAGTTTCCTGTCGTTTGAAGAAAACAACAATGACAGTCAGACTGCCTTTTTGCAGGTTTTGGGCTATTTTTCACATTTTTCACATTTTTACCCATTTTACTTATAATTTATTTTACTTATATACCTAATTAAGCATCCTAAATACATTAACTTTTTTTTTGTTGTGGATTTTTGTTGAATATTAGATGCGTTGTTACTCTAAATGTGTTAATATTAGTTCGTCTGGCCGTCGGATTTTGAGCTTCACATAGATGATATTGTCATCCTTGTAGTAAGGGTAGCCTTGCAGGTAAATGGCCCCGCAGGAAAATGCCAACTCTTTCTATATTTAGAAGAACTGGAATGGTTATGAACATAGCTGATCTTAAAGTTGTTCTCAAAGAAAATGTTCTCGATATTCTTGATCATAAAAATATTGATAAGTAAGTAATTAAAAGCGAAGCTTTTCCATAATTAGGGTCGGCCCGTACATCTGTCCGTTATTTGTTAATTTAGGCATGTCAGAATTGTCATATCGATTTCAAACTTTGCATGGTGATTCCTGTAGAAGTTAGGTACGATTTAGAAAGCGTAGCAACTCTATAATCAATACCAGAAAGATTTTTGACTTTTTTAACAACAAATTTGTATGTGTTCTAATCATCCGAGTGTTAATGTCCGTTGTCCTACAGTTTCAGAGCTTCGCTTTAAAGATGTTGTCATCCTTGTTTAGTAAATAGTTAAGTAGTGATGCTAGTCTTTAATTAATTTGTCTGTAAGTCAGTAACGCTATGGTGGAAAAGTGAATTTTTTATTCCCGATGCCAATGATCAATTTAGCCGGTCCGTCGGTCTATCAGTAATGGTACAAAAATATTATTGTTGAAAATATAATTTACCTAACCAAACCTAAAATATCAAATAATCAACTATAAATAAATTAATAACAAATAACTAATTTCTTCTTGCAGCGATGTTGAGTATTTTAAGAATGGTGTAGTAAGCACAACAGAAAATGTTGCTATTTATATTTGGAACCAGCTCGTTAATAACCTTCCTGACTCTGCTAAACTCGTACAGGTATTATTCAGGTATCTAAAGGGATAAGACAATGGTCGATAAATTGATGTATATCCCCATTGAAGAAACACAAAATTACCCCTTCTGTAGATTACAGTAAGTGGTTAAAACATTTGGACATAGAAATAATTGAACAATCAATCAAAAGTCCCCAAAGTTGATTAGCAAACAAATAAGAAAACGCTGGTATAAAGCTTTGGGGACTAGTGTAATGAACAGCATGATGTCACCTACTTCCCTTGGTATTATTGTTTTTCTGTTATGCTATATGGCTCAATCCGCAGATTCAAGTTGTCCAAGGAAAAATAAAAATCATTGATTATTTCCTTTAGATGAAAATGTCTATAATACCATACAATAAATTCACTCATCACTGTACAAAAACCTCTAAGGGTAAGGGAAAAAAAGGAATACCCCCCCCCCCCGTCCGTAAACCAAATTTGAGGCACGCTTAAAATAATCGAAAGTACATTATATTACCCACCAAACCTTTGAAAACCTTCATTTCCCACCTGAAATAAAAAGCTTGGACGTCCTTGCACCGTATATCTAAAAAAATATGTACATTTTTTTTAAGGTTAAAATCTGGGAAACAGAGAAAAATATTGTTGTTTACTCCGGAGAAGAATAATCATACTGAAAAATCTTTTCTAGCATATTACAGACAAATTTCCACAAATATTAAAATAAAAATCATAAAATAAATACTAGTTTTGTTAGCCCGGGCATTTGGGCTACAATCTTGTATTTTTTTTTATTTTCGTATCCGCGGAAATTTGTCTATGATACGATGCGATAAATAAATATTATAACAATATATGTGTTACTAAATAATTGATGAACTATTTTGTAAATATTAATACATAAATTTGATAAATGATAGACAATCTTAATTTATTGATATAATTACTGAACAATGGATACATGATATTATGACAGGGGGAAAATTGTCGTCAATCTAGGTTGCTAACATGGACATCATTTATCGGTCAGTTCGTTTAGTAGAAGGAAATTAAATGGGTAAATGGGGTGGATCTGAGGAATCGATATTTTAGCAAGTTGGAAATTTCACTCTATTAGAGTACACGATAATCTGGTTTAGAACCAAAATAAATCCATTAAAAAATTTAACACTAAAAATAAATAAATATAGTACACTTTTTACTTTTAAACTATCAATAGCTCAGAATAAGTTTTATCTACAAAGCTACTCTTTAATTCACAATTTTCTTTGTCCGTATGGCTTTTGGCTAAATGTGATTTTCTCGGCTGCTATTTAAGATAGATTTTATTTCTTAATATAGATGGAAAGAAAATTCAAATGATTTATGAGCATTTATCAAATGACATTCTTTGTTAGTCTGTTTGTTGATCTTTTATTGGAGACTCGACAAAGTGTCCGACAAAATGAGCCGTGTGACGTCATAAAAATGAAGAGATTAGAGGAAAAGTAGGAAAGGAAACCCTTTAAAAAAGAGATGGATCTATTGACGTCACACGGCTCATTTTGACGGACACTTTGTCGGATCTCCTTTTATTGGTATTTTTCTAAATGGTTTATATATCTGTGATTAGAAATGTTGTCATTCTTGTTTCGTTTTAAGTTTTTATTTGTTCATTTAGATTTTAAAAACATGTCTATACAGCTTTATGTATAATCTTAAATAGATATAATGAAACATATTTTATATATGTAGTAAAACAACGTTTTTTTTGCTTCAATTTTATTTAAGATCTTTCATATACCAAATATATATAACATATTCTTTCTTTTTTAAGGTTTCTTTCCTTATCCCATTATCCGTGTAAGATACAAATATAATTTAGCCTTACCATATGTGCAGCATTAGGAATGGATGGAGCTAGATTTTAATTTGAGAACAAGGTGAAGGGGAAAATTGAATTTGAAGAAATTTGTCGCCTCGAAAGTTTCCAAGTTAATTAGATCTAATTAAGAAAATTTTGCTAGATGGATAGAATTCTAAAATTTTCACATCAAATTCTAAAATTGTAAAAATGTCAAATGTGCATGAAAGAAGACAGGGTGAAAATAGTATAAATAATACAAAGCAGCTTGATGTCTGTCTTTCCGTCTGTCCGTCCGTCTGAAGCTTAAGATCTCGGCAACCACTATACCGATAGGATTTGACTCTTCAGGGAATATATCTAGTGGTTTTAAGCTATTTTCTTGGGATTTGCAACATCCCCCCCCTCTCAAAATCCAAATAAAATCCTCAACAAATTTTTGGTAAATATTACCTCTTGGGGCAAAGTCCTAGAGACTAGGAGCGAAGCCGCTAGTCCTATATAAAGTAGTAACGTTTATTTTTGTCTGTAGCTTAAGATTTCAATAACTACTGAACCGATAGAGTTCTTCATTTTAGGGAAGCTTCACATGAGTCCGATGATGGTTTTAGCCTTTTTGATTTTTTATATTTAAGTCTTTGGATGGTTTATGCTATTTTCGTTCCGGTCACTTCCCCTTTATGCTAGGGGCGCAACCACTAGTAAAATTAATTGTAGTATAATCTTAAATTTGTAAACCAAAAATTGCGTTTATCAGCAGCCACAGCCGCAGCCGCTAGTTTGTCAACAAACTGCAGCCTCTTCCGACCTTTTTTTTATAAAAAATGTTCCCCTTTATACTTATGTGAATCGAACCTATGGGGGTCTTAAGAATCATCAGTGAACGGACCTAACTTAAAAATAAAACTAATAACCTTTCACTTTGTAACTCTTTTTCCAGCACGGCTTCGAAACTGATTGATATCCACTGAATTAGAACTTAGACATACTGAAAAATAATGTATCGTATTATAGCCATTTTTCTACGAATTAAAATATTATGATATTAATAGCAGTTTTGTTAGCCAAGCCTTCGGTCCCTCGGGGCTAACAAAACTTGTTTTATCTTATAATTGTTCATTTTAAAATCCGTTGTAAGCTGTCTATAATACGATGCGATAAATAACTATTCCAAATTTAAGCAAATATTAATGTTTAAATTTATAGGTTGTTTTCTCTGTGTCAATGATTTACTACTAAACCTAGGGAACTGCAACAATCAGTATTTAAACAGAATCGGCGGTTGAATTCAATTTTGGAATAGTTATTTATCGTTTTGTATTATTAACAGCTCTCCACCCGAAGACTGGTATTCATTTTTAATTTTGATTTTCGTGGAAAATTGTCTGTAATACGATACAAAACATGATTTTTCAGTATGGCTGTGAACAAGTTCTAATCTAGCGGATATCAATCAATTTCGATGCCATCAATAAATAGTTATTCTTAGGACGATTAAGAACAATAATAAAAACGAAGCCTTTCTATAATCAAGTCTTAAATAAAACTATATTCTTAACAGTTATCCTGTAGATTTAATACTTAAGAATTTTAAATTATATCTGCCGCGGGTGGCACCCTCTGTAGTAAAACCTTGGACAAAGTTTTCACATTAATTTTGAAATAACAAATTTAAAAGAATAGTTTGAAATTTATAGTTTTCTAATTGTCACAGATTATTACCTTCAAAATATAATTGGAGAATTAAAACTTTGAACAATTGTTGGAAATATCTGAAGTTATGAATCTAATAAATCTTGATTTTCGAAATATTTTATAACTGCAAACGTTAATTATTAAAAAAACATTTAGTTAGAAATCTTTCTGAACTCAAATTTAAAGGAAAAAGTCTACTTTATCATTCTGAAATATATTTCAAGTAAAAAATATTCATTAACAATCGCATCTGGAAAAAAAATAGTATATAATAAAACATTCTTTAAAGGTAAAACATTTTAACTTTGATAACAATAATTATGATAAAAAGCATTAAATTGAAAAAAAAGAAAAAAAATATGTACAAAAAATGAAGGGAAAGCGGTCAAAATGATGTGAATTGGAAAGGGAAGGGATAAGGTTTGAATTTTTATGGAGTGTATATAGGAGCACAGCTGCTCTATGATTATTATTTTATTTTTTATTTCTAATTAAAGATATTAATTCTGAAGTATATTACTAAACATATTTTAATGAATTAGACAGTTATATCGAAATGAAAATTTATACATACATGGTTCATTTTGGAGTGTAAAACAGATAGGGAGGAGACATTCTTATTCCTTAACTTACCAACCTCGGGGACTTTTATTAAATTTAGATTGGTTGATTCATTAAGTTGAATGTCCGAATTTTTCAACCACTAATTCTTATTTACATAATTGGTAATTTTGTTTAAAATCACTGGAGATGTGCAACAATTTATCGACCATTGTCTTATTTCTTAAACCATTTTTTGAGTTTTGAAAAATGCTAAAAATCTAGCACTGTTTACAGGTTGTACAATCACAACACTGGCACACATCCTGTCCGGATCTATTCTTGAAACAATTCTTCTTGGCACAGGTGTCGGTCATGACCGGCCAGGTAGAGCCGTACAGACTATCATCACATACACACACATGCTCACCATACCAGTTCTAGTTTTCATAAGGATTAGAATAACAGCAAAACAATTTGAAGTCAATAGAAAACTTTTTTAAAAATACAGAAAGGTTAGAAGATCTTTTAATATTTTTTTTTAGCATTAATCATACTACCAAACAAATAATAAAAAAAATTTAGTTATTGATAGCATTAGAAATATCTAGCTAATGCCAATTTTGACAGTAAAATTTTGGTTAATGAGGTTTAATAACCTTCATCCATAGTGAACCCGATCATTACAGTTTTTTTAGAGTATTGTTTCAATCATTTTGCTATTAACTAATCCTTCCCTGGTAACAGTACTGTATGCACTCCCCCCTCTCATAGTTGGGTACGTTGATCAAGGTATCAATCAGGGTGCCCAAGAATTCAGATCTTGATACGCGGGAATTTTCCCTAGAAAAAAGAAGTTAAATGTGGTAACAAAACAGCAGCTGTACGAAATTGTACTTAGGTTCTATATGAAATATCCTCAAAGAAATAAATTTCTGCTGTTTGGTTGCTTAATCTATTATACAAAGTAGAGCAATGACTGTCCGCTGAAACGTTCGGCCTCTACTGGTCCAGCAATAATTTTAAGCTATTTTTTGGTGGGGGAGTAGGTAGAACAACCAAACTAAAAAAATGGTGATTAGGAGCACCCTCACCACACAATTGGGCGAAGCCCCAATGAAAAGCATTTTACCCCCCGAATTTTTTTTAATTCGAGGCTCGGGGCGTAGTCGCTTTTAATATTTTTCTCTGTTCCTTAAGATCTCGACAATGACAAAATCGATTAAGAACATCTATTTTAATGATACTTTATATAAGTCTAGAGAAGGATTTAAGCTATGTTTCTCTAAAACTAAGATGTAAGAGCGCAACCGCTATAGATATATAAAACGTCGATATTATTTCTTTTTACCGGCGCGCTAATAAGCTAACCTATCTTTGTAATAATAATTTTTTTTCTCATAACATACATACAAAAATTCCAAAATAGAGGAGAAAAAAGTTTTCTACCTTTAATGAAATCTTAACTATTCAATTTTTAAACAATAACAGATAGATAGATATGAGAGTTATAAAATTTATTAATCAATATGTGTAAGAAATATTATTATCATTTTGTATGCCTATGTTGAAATACATCTATCTAATAATTAGCAATAACTACAAGAATAACAATCACAACATTCACAAACAAATTCACCCAGCGAGTTCTGATAACAATCCTTCTTAGCACAGTTGTCCGTAACCAGGGTAGGGTAGCCTGCTGTAGCCACAGGAGCGTAGGACACCGTAGGCACTGAAGGCAGGAGTAAGCTGGAGGATGGTTGGTTAATGACAGGATCAAGCAGGGCTCCAAAAATGGCGCCAAGGATTAGGTCATCAGTTGATCTAGCTTCCCGGATTATTTCCCTACAAAATGTATGGAAATAAAATTTGAGTACTTTAACTCAAAGTGCCCGTCGAACTCTTATCCCCCCTCCCTCTATTTTTTAAATAAATTAGATTTTTTCTCTGACTTACCCCTGCGGGCCCATACCCGTGATGCCCTAACCCTGCGGGTCTACCAGGTACCTGATATAATCTAACTAAAACTGACCTAAAGTAATAAAAAACTAACGTAAACTATTTCCTCCCTCGTTTCTAGTTAATTTTAAAAAAGGAGGGAGGGGTCTGCACTTAACATGGCACATTTTCAGCCATACATGTTTGAGAAAAATTCAAATTGCAGAATAAGGCACAATAGTAAAAAGTTACCTGTTTTCTAACTCAATGTTCTCATTTGTAATTTCCTCTTTCTTTTCTTGTGGACTGAAAAATAAAAGGAATCCTTATAATAAAGTAACAGGATGTTTGTGTGTGTGTCTGTGTGTTTGTGTGTTTGTACCGAAGGATCTCGCCAACCGCTGAACCGATCGGGTTCTCCTTAACAGGGTAGATTCTCATATGTCCCGGGAAGGTTTATAACTATTTTGGGGGAGGGTACCACCACCCTCCCAAGAGAAATGACAAAAAAATCAAAATTTTAAAAAACGTTTAGGAGACTTCAACGTCAAATGAAGAGGTATCGTACGTAAAAAATTATTAGGGGCGTAGCCGCTAGTTAAATATAAATTAACATTACGACACCAATTTGTTTTAGTTTATTTCAATACAATGCGAGATTTCATAAATGATTTTATTGAAATAAGTGTTAACAATGGATATATTATTCATTGGATGATACATCAGATTTTCGTGTTCTCCAAATAAGTGAAACTCGCAGCGGGCTAAAATAACGATACCACCATCACCTTCCCCTTCACTCCTTCCTACTTAATGAACGAACTGACCAATGATATAAATTAGCTACCAAAATTGACAGCAATTTTCCCCATGACATATTATTCACGTATATCCATTGTGTTAACGTTTCAAGAACCAAATAATAGGTATTTCTCGCAGCGTATTATAAACCGCTTTCCGCGGATATAGAATGTACAATTATAAGATTAAAACTAGTTTTTTAGCCCCGAGATGCCGAAGGCACGGGCTAAAAAACTGGTTTTAATCTTATGATTGTACATTTCTATATTCGTAGAAAGCTGGATATAATACGATGATAGACATAGTTTTTTCGTATGGATGAGAACCGGTTCCTATCCACCGGATTCGAATGAATACGAGAAAAAAAAATTACCTGCTGTGATCAATACCATTGTGGGTCAAAACAAAATTTATCAACAACAATAAAACTAGATTTTTCAACATTTTTGGTTTTTAATTGTATTTGTTCCTTATGATGAAAAGGTTCTACAGAAACTGAATAAATTTAATTATTATTTCTTTTTATATAATGTTGACTGAAATCTATTTTTAACATAATAATCGCTTTATAAAGGTTTATTTTTAGAATGGCTATTTGACCGTTGGTTGGTAGTGGTTAAATTGCGCGTAATTTATCGTTCAACTCAAACTGTTGCAGTTTTGAAAGGGGAAGGGAGCGTGAGAAATATGGAGGGGTAGGGGAGTTAGAGGTTGTTCTTATATTTAACCAAAAAGTCTTCTGTATGAATTAATACAACTAAAATAAAACAGTTTAATTTAAGAATCGAAAAAAAATTTCTTGAGAAAGTAAGAATAAAAGTAAAACTTTTATTGTAATTAGTTATAAAAATTAGTAATTTATTTTTTCTCTAAATATTTTAAAACCCGTAAAAAACTAATTCAAAAATAGTAAATTAGTGGCTATTTTTATCTAAACAACGTTTGTAGCTTTGTTTAACATCCTATAATTGCATTAAGAGAGCGAATTTATAATCTATATAAATCCAAAACTTAATCTAATTGTAAGACATTAAAAGTTTTCACAACCCCTCCCCCCCATAAAATATCTGTCATAATTTATATGAATATAATTGCATATATAATTTTTTTCATAATTAAATGACAAATGTTTTATAATATGCTTTTAATCGCCATTTTGTCTACTATTCTTTTTTCGTTGCTTAAGAAATATGAAACGGCTAGACCTCATTATTTTGATTATTAGGAAATATTTGTCCGTTTTGGGCAATAAACTTTTGTGTATATTAGGTCGACTAATGGTATATTGCTGCTATTTTAGATAATAGTTACATTGAATAAAGTCCTGCAGGATAAAGGTAGGTTGGACGAAAGGGGTAATGGATAAGAAGGGTTATAATATTTACGTGATTCTTTCTTAAGATTTACTAAGGTGATATTTATTTATAGATATAATCTTTTTTTTAAGGTTATTCTTTTATTAAAATTTAATTCTATTATATTCAAAAGAAGTTATGAGAAAGAAATCTGTATCGATTTTTTAAAGATAGATTTAAACACAATAAACATATGTATGTACATCTATCTTGGAAGAAAAGGATTTTTCATTTAGTACCTAGAATGAAATAGGGGAAAGAAAGGGTTGTAATATCGTTTTTTCGCTAATGACCACTCCCTCCTTGATAGTTATGTAATCCCTTCTAAAAGAAATGAAATGGGAATCCCACTAGCCCCTCCTAAAGACAGATGGTAGCATTGTTTTATTTAACACTAAGAGCTTCGCTCTTCGACTCAAGGAGATAATAAAATATGACGGTATTAACGTAGCCTAAAATTATTACCAGACATTTATAAAACTTCCTTGAAAGAAAAGGAAACACTGAGACCAATCATTTCAAAAATTAATTTCAAAATTTCCCTCCATCCCCCTTATTTTCAAAATGGTTAGTTGTTTTAGCCCCAAATACTGCGGGGCTAGCCTGGGGGGGGGGGGGTCAGTGCTCAACAAGAAGCTTTAAGGGAAATCACCACAAAATATGATTCATTCAAGTGTTTTACTCTCAAAAGATACATAAAAATTATTTCCCCCTTTTTATTTAAAACATTGAAAAAAGTTTTTAAACACTTGTCAAAACATTTCTATTTTACAAAAATCATTTTACACTTTCTCATTTTTGTACATATCTTCAATTTGAATTATAATCCTTGAATGTAAAAGGATGTCTGTCTTTAGCAAAGAATCTCGCAAACATTTTCTTTTATAAACTCAAATTAAAAGAAGGGGTTCTTCCAACTCCCCTCAAATGCGCTAGAGGCGTATAGGCACTAATATATTAATAATTTTAATTTTTTAAAAAGGACGGAATAACTAACGAACTACAAAATATACGTATAGACGAACATATAACGCTTACATATTAGCTTCGTTTCTTAGGTTTCCTATTTTAATTTAGGTAATAAATGTAAAAGTATGGATGTAAAACCCAGACAACTACCTGGTTCTTATAGTGGAGACATTTTTCATCTGCTAGCATATTGCTTGTTACTCTTTTATAGCAATTTGGGTGTGTAAATATTTCCTGATATTTTAAGTCCTAATTGAAAGTTGGTACTAGGTTCCAACCCCGTGAACATATGCTTCTTTAAAACTTGTCCCCTCTATTCTTTTACTTTAATATTTAGGTGTTGATTACAATTTTTCCCTTTTCATAATTTTGTTTATCTTATTTTTATCATTTTCATTAGGGGTTAGTTTTTATATGATTTTACTTTTATATTTCTTATGTAAACAAGGATGACAACATCCATAAAAAGCGAAGCCCTGAAACGGTAGGACAAACGAACATGAACTCTTGAAGAGTGTCAGAACTCATTAATGAGAATATAAAAGTCAAAAAAATTTTAAGTAAATTTGTTAAAAATTGCTGAAATACAGGATAATGTTTAAGGACATACTTAGACTTTTAGGACTTGATTATATAGATGCCTTGCTTATAACATTGAACTTTGTTGTCGTAGGAATCAGTTTTCTAAAAATCAGATCAATTGGATAATAATATCAGATACAAATTTGTTTAAAATGGACGTGCGAACATTCTGGTTTTGATTATAGAGTTGCTACTCTTTCTAAATTGTACCTAACTACTATAGGAATCACCATACAAAGTTTAAGATCGATAGTACAACTCTAACATGCCTAAATTAACGAAAAGAGCTATCCGTTCTGTTCCAGACGGACGGACGGACGAACCTACTTATAGAAAAGCTTCGCTTTTTAAAAAGTACTGTAAAGGCAAGAAGAAAGCTTCCATAAAAAGAAGAAACCAGTTCTTTAGCATCAGACGATCAGACAAGCATTCAGACAGACATTGAACTACTTTGAATACAATAGGCATAAATTGAATAATATTCTATCTATTACAAAATATTTAAATTATACCAATATTCATATTTTATTACAAAATTCAATACGTCAGGAATTGCTAGCAATAAGGAGTTACCTAGAAAATAATTATCAGTTTACCTTTAAGTGTCTAGTTGACCACAAAAGCCCTCATTCCCTCTTATTTGAATTAAATTGTCAATAAGAGAGGTGCGTTATTTATTACTTTAGGTTAGGTTATGTTTGGTTTTATTGGGTACTAGGTAGCACCTCAGGGTTAGGGCACCTTGATATTTTTTTCCGAAATATAAAAAAATGGTTAAAAATCACCGCAACTTTATTTCCTAGGAATTATTATTATTATTTTTGCAAATTTTTTCACGTGTTACACTCGCCGCCGAAATCACGAAACCTTTCGCATACGTTCTTTATATGTTTGTGTTGCATTACAGACAGACCGACGGATCAAGTAAATCATATAATGGATGCTTATTGGCTTAGGGAATTTTCACACAAAAATTCAGCCGACTATCTTGAATAATATCCGAGAAAATCACATTTTTCCGATAGCTATACGGATTGAAATGGAGAATCTTAGGGTAGCTTCGCTAATGTTATATAACTTGTTTTTTTTTGCAGTTTAATTGAACTTCAATTTTTGAAAAGGACTCGTCACATCACGATAATCAAAATTCAAATATTTCGGCGATCCACACAAAGGACCTTATTGAGCGTTGATAACCCACCTCCCCGTTTTAAAATTAATGGAGGAAGGGGGATAGGTTTTTGTTCGTTTGCTTATTACTTTAGATCAGGTTAGGTTATGTTTTATTGGGAACTGTGTAGCCCCGCAAGGGGTTGACACAGAAAACAAACTTTCCCCCATATTAAATTCATTTTTTAAATAAGGACATAGTTTTTACCTTTCAATTACCTCATACGGGCAAGGCTGCTGTCCATGACACTCTTGTCCAACAACCTGGGATACTTAAGAAAGCCAAATCTCTCCTTTTCTGTCTAAACACCCGAGGTATTAGGTTAAGTAACACCTATCAGACAACCAACTCCTTGAAGTCCTTTCTGTGTATGGCAATGAGTTACGCCTGTCTTGGGCCAAGGTATTTCCCCTACTCTAACTTGCGCACCTGACATAGCAGCAGTAGGAACCATTTTAACGTATTTAGTTATGACGCAGTGTAAAGACGAGATTTGAACCAGAGAGAGAGAGAGAAAGAGGGAACAATGGGCTGTCCCCAACTAGTTCCCAAAGTTTTATAAAAACGTTTTCTTATTCTTTTGATTAACAACTTTGGGGATTTTAGTGAATTTTGTTTGGTTGGCCTATTAAGTTGAGTGTTCAAACGTTCAAACCATTAATTTCAATCTACAGAAGTTGTATATTGTGTATAATCATTGGGGATATACATCAATTTATCGGCCATTGTCTTATCCCTTATATCCCTGGAATTGAACCTGTCACCTCCCCGGACGACGAATGCGCTACGCGTTGAGGCACAGTTGCGGGTAAGGGGAGGGTTTTAGTGCCCAAAAGAAACTTTGTGTGAAAGCGACGATATTTCAAATTTCATTTTCTAAATTGGATTCATCTTGAAATTAAATCTCTCTAAAATTTCCATCAGAAATCAGAAGCATGGAAACTAGACATTATACATTGGAAATTTCATGCATTTAAGGATTGGTAATTGAGGGGAAAAAGACTAAAAACAAATAAAATAATTCAAAAATTAAATAAAATAATAAAAAGAAACTCAAAATTACCTGTTTTTGGTTTTGGTACCTTGTTAGGATAATATTTTTTTCTCCAACAGTTTTATATTTTCAAATTTCTTTAATAGTTATTTCCGCGGATAGCAAAGTGAAAATTTTATTATCATGTTTCCTTATTCGTGGTAAATTGTCAATAATACGATACATGATTTTGCAGAAGGGTATTCGATTAATTCGAAGGTCCTGTCTTATTGGTATTAATTTTTTGATTTTTATTTTAATATTCATGGTAAATTGTCTGTAATACGATGCTATACATTATTTTCCAGTATGGATGAAAACCGGATTTAATCCAGCGGATATCAAGCTGTTTTGAAGCCATAAATTTTCTTCTAAAATTTGGTTTATATAAAATTCCACCTGGTCTTCAGGTGTAGAATTGTGACAGTTTAATATTAACCAGGTTAACAATCCCTTTAGCTTAAATTAGAATATGTAGTATTTGCCTTTTCATTTTAAATTGATTTAATTTTCAAAAGTTTAAATGCTCCTTTGATTTTTCAAACATTATTCATTTCCAACATAAAAACCAATGAATAGAAATTATTAAATTTGTTTAAATATATAAGAATATACCATTCACCAAAATAAAAAAAAAAGTATCCTCTGACCTATACAAAGCTTCACTGCATTATGGTGAAAGATTGAGAGCTATCTGTACAGATACAAAGACAGACAAACATCCAGACTTAAAAACAGACATTTTTTTATTTTTTGTGTTATCTTTTTCTTGCTGCAATAGTTGTGAACATTATTATTCTTGTATTTGTAAAGACTTATCTATATGTTCAATCATATATTGTAAACAATAAATTAACGGCGTTGCTACAAAAGACCAAAATTACAAAAGGCATTAAGCTACTACAGGCAAAAATTACAAAAGACCTACAAAGATCTTTATTACAAAAGACCTAACCCTACAAAACACCACAATTACAAAAAATCAAACCTTACAAAAGACCTAATCCTATGCCTTTTGTAATTTAGTTCTTTTGTAGCATCGCCAAGGTGACAGCCACAAGGACTTGAAAATGAAAATTTGGTTTAGACGACTGGGAATTCATAACTTACCTGCAAATAAATATAACAGAGCAATGTAAAAGGACCAAACCCGCGACCGTGCGCGGTGCGCGACAAAAATAGTTAGAGTTTGGGGGAATGTCTTGGCCCACAGGCGCAACTAATCAACATGCTCACTCAGTTAGGACTTCTCAGATAAAGGTCGTGCCTGTTGGAATATCGCATATAATTACGAGTGGATGATTCTCTAGATGATCACTTGAAAATTGAAGGAGAATCCCGCCCTTACGAGGTAAGGTAATGGAAAAGAATCAATATAATATTCCTATCTAAACTAAACAGTGAGAAAAATGAACATCTACTAATTATACCAAGCTTTGAAATTTCTTTTGGTAATTTCCCTCAAAGTGCCTTAAAAACATTGAAACCCTCCACCCTCATTTAAAAAATTTGAAATAATGGTAGACGTCGTTTTTTATCTCCTGCGGTACCGTAACCCTGCAGGGCTACCCCGTACCCAATTTAACCTACCCTAAAACACAAATACACTAAAAAAATACCCCACCCTTGATTTTGATTCATTTAAAGTAAAGGAAAGGGAGGGGGGGGGATTATGTGCTTGACTCGGTACTTTGAGGAAATTATCTTTAACCTGTTTTTTAAATGTGTTTGCGATAAATATGGAATTCATCCGGAGTATTGCTGAAATTTCACAAGAAATATTTAGATTGGTTAGGTTAGGATAGGTTAAATTAAGCTTGTTTTCGTTAAACCATCATAACAGCAGCTTTGCACCTAGCAACTGTTTTTGAAGATTTAGGGAGGGCTAAAAATAGCATAAAACTATTCTAAGACTTCAAATTATAAATGAAATAGTCTAAAATCATCTTGGAATCTATGCAAAGCTTTCATAAAATTGAGAACATATTTGGTTCATAGTTTAGCAGATCCTAACTAACAGACACAAATAAATATTACAACTTAGGATAAGGGTTAATTATCTACTCTTGAATTCAATTATTTTTCATTTTCAGAAAAACGTTCTATAATGGATATGTAATATACGTGGATATTAAGAAAAAATATCTCAAATTTCGGCTGCTGTAATGGACATCATTTATTGGTAAGTTCGTTTTTTTCCTGTAAGAGGGGATGGGATAAAGGGGTTGGATCGATATTTTAGCCAGCTACAAGCTTCACTTTATTAGAGTACATGATAATCTGGTGTATAATCCAAGTAATTAATAAATCCATTGTTCTATACCAACATGGTCTAGATTGTAAATAATCATAGACAACAAGGACAAATATATCAACAACAATACAATTCCATATCCCAATACCAAGGACACCACAGATAATACATAATCTTGGAAATGTTGAATTATTAGATTATGTAACTAATAGACATAACATATCTAGATAATCCATCTGACCTCATTTTTCGGCAAACTTAAAACGGGATATTTAGCAGAAAAAAACCTTTGTTTACTTTTTGTTATTTACGGGATATATCTCTAATAGTGCGATGAATTTTTTTTTGACAATATAATTTTTAGAAAGATAACTATATCCTCAGAAATGCCCCTATGTACTTAAATCTGTTAAATGTTTAAACCAATGACAGGTAAGGGATGTACCTTTACTATTCTCCTATTGGCTGATTTAGACATTATGTCTCTTAGTTATATCTATTATGTAACTTTAATTTTCATGTAGACATAAACTTTGATATATATCCAGGCTAAATAGATAGATAGATGATCCAGCTTATTTAATAGATAAATTACTTGTTCATAATGTATTCAAACATTTGTAGGTAAATATTAGAAGTTAACTTAAACATTTTAGCCATCTTTGAACCACTAAATTGTTGGTAAAATAGAAAATTTTTTAATTAAGTTTTAATTAGAATTACTACACAAAACCTAAATCTACCATTTAATTTCAATATTATTACTATAGAACAAATGTTACCTCAAAGTTTTCGGTTAACCAATGAGATAATGGGTTTATAAAAACTTTGGGTAACAATTTAATTTACAGTGGAAAAAATATTTTTTTTTAATTTCCCTATGTTCTTCAAATCTGTTTAAAAAATTGTATTATCATAAAATAAATAAACGAATGTAATTTAAATTACCTAAACACTTGTTTAAACTAAAAAGAAATAGTTAAAACAATTCATTTTACTTGCAAACAGTTATTGAGAATACTCTGTGAAGAATTACATTTTTCTGCAGAACTTTTTTTCGGATCATGCTTATTTTGTGAAGTTAGAAAAGCAACATTTTAAATATATTTGATTAATGATTAATTTTTAATGAAGAGCATTTTTAGCCCTTGCAAGTTTAGGGAAGTTATTTTTTTAGGGCGCTTGTAAACTTAGCTTAACCTAACCTGAAATAAGCATCATAAAAACGTTTTTATAATGATAAGAGGGTTATTTAACCTTAATTATATATGGTACAAAGTTAGACAAAAAACTATCCTCTTCTTATTTTAAATACATTACTAAAATATTGGGGGAGGGGGGGAGGAAGGTTGTGCTCGCTAGGTGCTTTTGGTAACAGAACTAGTGTGTGAATGAAAGAAATAGAAATAAAGAGAGGGAATAAATGGGGGTGGGAAATTAAAAGTTATGGGTAGTACAGAGATGGATAGGCATTACCGACAGAAGGACAGACACAAAAAAATATGTTATAGCTTCGCTAATAAAAGCCTTCATACGAATTTCATGTAATGTACCAGATTCAAATTCTTAAAGTAACAAATTTTCTTTTTGTAAAGAATGAAGAATTTTAAATATTTCAGTTAAAATAATTTTCTACATTATCTTAGTTGGTTCAGAGTGTTTAAAAACATTCATCCTTCTAATTTTTTTTGTTATTATCCCCTCTCTATAGCTTTAGAGTTTTTCTTCTGCTATCATTTCTGTGTTTAATAGAAGGCATTTTTAATTACTCTATGGAAGTTGATATAATTGCTTAATGCTTTACATTATTTTTATTTATTTTCATAATTTTTTTCTTAAAGTGGCGCCTTAGATTAAAATTCAGCCTTATTTTAGAAAAGGGCTCTTTATCTTATGATTATAACAAACTTTTGAATGTTTTCATCCTTGTAAAATTGTATATTAACCATTTATTTGCTTTAAAAATTATTTAATTACCTTTATTTGTCCCGGATGGTAACTCATCTTTTTTTGCAAACAGTTGGAAGGATGGAATGCTAATGCTCTTTTAAAATCCTTTTCTATCACAACATTATTAGAATTGCTGAAGAATTTGCTTAAGGTGTTTAGTCGAGTACAGAAACCACCCCTTATTTTGGAAAAAAAAATAAAAAGGGGGAGTTTTTGTTTGTTTGATTGTTTAATTCTTTAGGTAGCCCCGAAGGGTTAAGACATAATAGTTATAATTAGGCTCTTCTATATTGTCATTAGAACGCACTTGTTTTCAAATTAGTTATAAAAAAGGGGGAGGGGCGAGGTTTCAATGCATGAAAGTCACTTGGAGGGAAAGCAACGATATCATAAAACATCAATCATCGACGCAATAGCCTCTATTATAAGTATATAATCTAAATCTATACACAAAGAAAGACAGTTATTTTATACGTAACCTCCCCACCATGCAATTTTGTTTGTTTTTCTGCACTTTTTATTTAAGTTTGTAGAAAGTAAATACTTAATTTACAATTAAATGTTACATAATACAAGATAAATAATTACAAGCGAGTTTTAATGTACAGTTAAATAAATCATTAAAATATATATAGACCTAATACACAAAGTAGTAAGTTTTTTTGTCTGTAGCTTAAGATTTCTATAACTAGTGAACTGATTAATTTCTCCATTTTATGCAAGCTTTACACGGATTCCAGGATGGTTTTGGCTGTTTTATTTTTACAGTCTTCGAAGGGTTAAAGACTACTTATTTTTAGCTTTAATCCTTTCATGCATGGCACCTGGTTGCTAGGGGCGCAGACTATATTTCAAATGTTGTTTTAATTGACAACAACTTATGTACATTGATTTTAGAAAAATATTAAAAATGAAAAAACTTCTAGTATTGGTAACAGTTATTTGTTCTTCGACTGCAGATATAATGGGAGGACATGGTATAGGTAAAACATTTAATAATAATGTAATAAAAAATGGCTTGAATGATAATTCTTATTGATTTATCAAAATAACTTTTTATGTTTTTTGATCTGATTTTTAAGCTAACAAAAATATCTATACTACTTAACTACCCATGTAACATGTATAACACAGCTGCTAAACAATATGGGTACGCCCTTCCCTCCTTTCTGTAACTAGTCGTCGGAGTGGTAATAGGTTCCAATCTCGGCTTAACACCGTGTAATAATTAAAGACGTTAAAACAGGCGCAACTCATAACCATGCAATCAAAGAGTTGGTTGTCTGTTTGGGCAAAAAGGGAGAGATTGGGATCCGCTTAGTTATACTGGGTTGTTGGACCTGACGTTAGAGTTTCATTGACAGCAGCCTCGCCCGTATAAGTTGCAGAGCTTCTCTATAATTGTCATTGATTAACTCTACATTAATTGTATCATTTTGATTGTTAAGGTAATGTTGATTGGTTTGTTTCTGAAAGTTTGCCACACACCACACAAAGCTGTTTAATAGAGGTAGTATCTTTAATTCAAGTTATTAAAATGTTTGTCTGTCTGTCTGTACCGAATGATTTTCCTTTACAGGGTAGCTTCTCATAAGTCCTGAGAAATACCACCCTCCCATGAGAAATCGCCCCAGAAAATTTTAATCTAAAATAAAAAATTGGTTTATCAAAGTCAACTAAGTACTCCTCAAGTGCCCCTAGATGCTAGGGGCATATTCACTAGTCTATAATACAAAATAATTATATGTTTGTTTGACCGTTGTTTCAGACCGAAAGCTGGCAACCTATTAGGTTGTGCTTCTTCTGTAATAAACCTATTGTTCATACCATGGTTTTAAGCTATTTTCTTGTTGGCTAGAACACCCCTGTCAAAGCTTCAATTACCAAAATTCAAGTCGACAATAAAGTTTCCTTTATTAAAAATTAAGGAAAGACCTGAAATAATTAAAATTATTTTGTTTTATTGGCAAGTTGAGTCAAATAAATTAATATTACATGTAAATTCTTAACTTGCATGAATATTCTAATATAACTAAAAAGAATCATTTTCAGTAGAATAAATGACAGGTAATAACAAAATCCTTTATTTTTGAAAATGCATAGAATCTTATTGTGTATTTGCTGGATTTAATCTATTTTAGCAGAGATGCTTCTCTATAATCGAGGCATGACCCTACACTAAACACTCCAAACATGAAATATTAACAAACACTTTTCTTTCTAAATGCACATTTAAAAATCAATGTTCGCATTTCTTTTTGATATTTTGTTTGTTGGTTTATGCTACTTTTTATATTCTGTACGAAAACTCTGATCATCGAAAGAAAACGAAGTAACGGGTATTCGTCGTATTTTCACAGTAGCTTTTCTCCTATTTCTAGCGCCTGTTGGCCAATAATTAACATTTACCTAACCTAAAATAACCTATCAAAAGCTACTGTGAAAATATGATAAAACCTGCTACTTCGTTTTCTTTCTATGATCCAAATATTCTTTTAAATTATTGTTGTTAGTTGCATATGTTACCTTCTTCCT
This sequence comes from Acartia tonsa, assembly GCF_053477335.1. Taxonomy (NCBI): domain Eukaryota; kingdom Metazoa; phylum Arthropoda; class Copepoda; order Calanoida; family Acartiidae; genus Acartia; species Acartia tonsa. Next base: position 26,993,949 of record NC_137261.1, read on the forward strand.
TTTTCCTGCCAGGGATAAGGGAGATATCAATAACATGTAAACAATTGCTAGAAGTTATATAATAGGTAGTGGGAACGTACTTACACCCCCCCCCCCTCCCAAAAGAGCCTCAATATCTTTAAACTTAAATGTATTTCTTTGTACCTAACTATTAAAGGAATCACCATGACAAGTTTGAAATCGATGGGACAATTTCCACATGACTAAATTAACGTAAAGCGATAACCGTAATTAAAGAAAAATGTAAAAACCATTGACACATATTTGATCTTAAATTAACTATCCCTAAATCTCTGGCTAACTTTATGTTTAAATATTTTCCATGCTGAACAACAATAACATGCAAAAAATCAAAGCAATTGCGTAAGTTTTTCTGCTTTAAACTTTACTGGTAAATTAGGTTAGGGAATAGCTAACTATTCTTTTTTAAAAACGATAAAAATTAAAATCATCATTTTATTTTATTTGGAATAATTTTATGGAAGCATTTGGTATTTTTTTAATGTGCCTTGTCTAGCATAGAAAACCTCCTTTGCTCAATTCTTGAAATAAATTGGAATTAACGGGGGAGGGGGTTCATTTCCCAATCGTCACTTTGAGAGAAAGCACCTCTTTAAAAATGGCTAAAATTCAACCATAATTAGAAAAAAAACAGCAATATGATTTTCTTGCAAAAATATCTTGGTAAAATATGGAGTCATGTCCACATGCACAATGCAGTTTTTGGGGTTGCATCAAAATTAAAAACACATGAGTAGAGAAGAAACTAGCACAAATCAATTATGACGTCGATAAATCTATGGGAGACAGTAACCAAGACTAGTCAGTCGCACATTAGCCATTAATAAGAATAGCTGAATTTAGACCAAAACAATTTTAAAGCTTCCCTAAAACGTACAACTATTTCCAATCAGCATTTTGCTAGGTCTTTAGTTTTAGACTTCCTAGTATGAAAATCCGTCTTTTCTTTTTTTTGTCTAAGAAACGGGCTTGCGCGCGGCTGCTGACCCCTGACAATAACACATGTATCGTATAAAATAATTCTGGTTTTTACAAGTTTGGTTAAGAAAAACCAAGAAATTGAGAGCAATAGCTATAATAAACAAAAGAACTTCCAATAGCCCATATTTCAAAACATTCATATAAACCTGTTTCCTTATAAAATTATTTAAATGAATCTTGTACGAAGACCATCCTTGTTTAAATCTAAAAATAAAGAAAGGAAAAAATTTCCCTAAATTGCACATGCATTGTGCATGATTTATATTTTTAATATTTGGTGTTACTACGCATTTTATTTACATGCACATATGAGTTTCCATGGATACTAAGGATATTAAGGAATAAGACAATGGATGATAAACTTGTACACATCCCCAATGATAATAAACCTTGTGTATGTTAATGCATACAAAATTTGGACACTGCTTGTTTGAAACAACAATACAAGTTTTAGAGAAATTGTAGAAAACTTTGAGTACTAGCATAATTTAAGATTCAATATCCTCTACCTCCCTGGAAATAACTTATCAGGAATAAAGGAAAAGTAATTATTAAAAATGCAGCCTTAGCAAAATGTAACACGTCCGCTATTTGTAAGAGAATTTCAGTATTTCCTACATCTTGTTAAGCTTGCTTTATCTCCTATTCTAAGGAAGGCTTTTTAATTAAATAGCTTTTATTGTTGGAATATTTCGACCAATGAACAGGCGCGGTAAATCCTTATACTAAAGTAACAGGATGTCTGTGTGTGTATCTGTCTGTCTGTACCGAAGGATCTCGCTAACTGCTGAACCGATCGGGTTCTCCTTAACAGGGTAGCTTCTCATAAGTCCCGGGAAGGTTTATAACTATTTTGGGGGAGGGTACCACCACCCTCCCAAGAGAAATGACAAAAAAATCGAAATTTAGGGGAGACTTCAACGTCAAATAAGGTGGTATCGTACATAAAAAATAAACTTTAACAAACAAAAACATTTAAAGTGCCACTAGAGGCCTCTAGGGGCGTAGCCGCTAGTAACAATATACAGTTGTATAAAAGTCACTTGAACTGAGACCTGGTTATTAGTAAAATAAGAATAACATCTTTTTATAAATAGCAATCCTTCCTGACCATTCTATTACATAAAGTAGTAGAAAAGGATTTAGTAAACTCATATGGTTTTCTTTACAGCGAAGCTTTTTATAGGTCAAGACTATAAAGTAATAATCATTGATTAGTAAACAACACCAACCCTCCGGACTTTAAAAGTGTATTTACATGCTTTGAAATTTGGTTTACAAGATCACTGGTCAAACCTTTACCCCTAAACTCATCAATAAAGATTAGGGTAATATTAAATTTACAAAAAGACCTACTTAAATTTACACTTCATCTAAATCATAGAAAATCTAACAACCTTCTAAACCCTGAAATTTACTTACTGCACAGAAAATGTAAAAAAAATGCACTTTGGGGAATTCATAAATATCAAGAAACTAAATTTTATTTTGCTGCATTTCAAGATTAAAACTTCTTGTTTTAAAAGCAATTTTGTGATCAAGTAGAAATGCATTCAATAAAAAAAAAACATGTACAGTAAATTAAATTTATCTACTTACTCAGGAAAAAATATCAATAAACTGAAATGGATACAAAATTTAATTACCCTTTTTTAAATTACTGTAAAGAAATTTCGGTATTAATTAGATTTTGTCAAATAAGTTCCTTTCTTTGCTCGGCAGCAACCTTTCAAGTATTTACAAATATAGAACTAACATTCAAACAACAGATTTAGATATCCAGCTGGTTTTTAAAAGTTATAAAACGTTGTTTTCCTTTATGCTTACATGCGGCTGACATATTTCGGTCAAGCCCTTGATCATATTTAACCAATATAATAATAACATCAAGATGCACTAAAAAAACAAAATTTTCAACATTTGAGGAAAGGTTGATTAACTCCAACCTAACTACATATTAATTTTATAGTTTTGCCAGTATTATTAGTAGATCTTTCCTAATCAAATATTGGCTGCGTCACTAGCATCCAGGGGAGAGCGGGCCTAAACCGAACCCAAGACCCATTCAAAGTTTCTCTTAAATTAAGTACTCAATCAGTTCAGTGGTTAGCCGATCAAAAACCCTTAGTATAGAAGCATAAAATTATATATTTATTTTTTTGTAGTCCCAGAAGAAGGACACAGAAATGTATACAACAGAAGTTAATGAGAGGCCAGGCATGAAGCTGGCTGGTGATCCAAGGTAGGATTGGTAGTTGCTACTCTATACTTCACCATGTCCGTCAGTCAGTCCGTTCATCAGTCCTTACATCAGTCCTTAAGGCTATGGGAAATGTCTATTTCTCGGCTGCTATTTAAGATATAAGGCTGAAACTTTTTGTCAAAATTCCCATTGTTATAGACCATAATTAACTTTAATACACAAATGACAGTACAACTGCTTTTTAGCAGGTTTTTTGGGCTATCTTTATTTTCACATTTTCTCCCATATCTTTGTTGATTAGGACCGATTCTTAAAATATTTGTAAATGAGGGTATCAAAATTAAATTTCCCGTCGATCTAAGGGATTTAAATATCCAGGTATAAATATGGAAGTCGGGTTAACCTTTGTATTCTGAGAGCTGGAGGCTGGGTAGCAAGATCTGGAACTATGCAGAACATATGGATACCTGACAGGTAAATATTTAAATTCTGGGTGGCTGGGTAGCAAGATCAGGAACTATACAGAACATATGGATACCAGACAGGTAAATATTAATATTCTGGGTGGCTGGGTAGCAAGATCAGGAACTATGCAGAACATATGGATACCTGACAGGTAAATATTTATATTCTGAGTGGCTGGGTAGCAAGATCAGGAACTATACAGAACATATGGATACCAGACAGGTAAATATTTATATTCTGAGTGGCTGGGTAGCAAGATCAGGAACTATACAGAACATATGGATACCAGACAGGTAAATATTTATATTCTGAGTAGCTGGGTAGCAAGATCAGGAACTATACAGAACATATGGATACCAGACAGGTAAATATTTATATTCTGAGTGGCTGGGTAGCAAGATCAGGAACTATACAGAACATATGGATACCTGACAGGTAAATATTTATATTCTGAGTGGCTGGGTAGCAAGATCAGGAACTATACAGAACATATGGATACCAGACAGGTAAATATTTATATTCTGAGTAGCTGGGTAGCAAGATCAGGAACTATACAGAACATATGGATACCAGACAGGTAAATATTTATATTCTGAGTGGCTGGGTAGCAAGATCAGGAACTATACAGAACATATGGATACCAGACAGGTAAATATTTATATTCTGAGTAGCTGGGTAGCAAGATCAGGAACTATACAGAACATATGGATACCAGACAGGTAAATATTTATATTCTGAGTGGCTGGGTAGCAAGATCAGGAACTATACAGAACATTTGGATACCTGACAAGTAGATATTTATATTCTGGGTGGCTGGGTAGCAAGATCAGGAACTATGCAGAACATATGGATACTTGACAGGTAAATTTTGATTATAGATAATGATATGCTTCACGATTAAATATACCTATTGGTCATTAGAATCCATATTTCGAAACTCAGTATTATTTTAAGAGAGACAATGATTAAAATAGACATATGGATTTTCTTATATCAATTATAGGTGCATACGCTTTCTAAATTGTTACAGGAATCAATCTGTAGTTTAAAATCAATATGGAATGTTTAAAATCAATATGACAAGTCTGACGTGCCTAAAATGATATCCTTTACGAGCGGAAGGAGCTATCCTAAATGTATAAAAGGTTCTTATTTAAGTTTATAATTATCAGATCTGGAATGCAACAGATGACAATGCCAGAATATTCAGCAAAATTTCCCAATAACATCCCACCACTTGATAATACAGAGAATAAAGAAGAAGTAGATGATGATGAAGAAGCTTTTGTTGAAACATATGATGATGATTATCATGTTAAAACTGAATTATAAAAAAATATTAACAAAAATATCTACAATTTTAGAATGTGTTTCATTGTGTCTTCCATATTTAATTTCATAAAGATTACCATCCACCTGGCAAAATCCTCTAAATGCCATTGAACACTAGACAGACTGTAATCATTAGGTTATATGAAAATTATCGCTATATATTTATAATTGTTTCTTACAAAGAAAAGAAATTCCTTATACTTCCCTATACCTTGACTCGGAGATGCTTGTTTTTCTTAGGACAGGTGCTTTCTCCCAAAGCTCATAGTCGTGCAAAGTTTTGGCAAATTGTTTTTTAAGAAAATTCAAAATTGAACATCGAACAATACTAAACAAAACTAAAAGCTATAAAACTAAAAATCATTTCTTTAGATTATATTTGAATAAATAACAATAAAATATAACAAGTTATCAATAACAAAATCATACAGTAACAAACAATTATGAGATTTTTTTTATATTTTTCATTTATATACCACAGTAAGTTTTTAAGAAATAATACAAAATACAGTTTAATGAGATTAAATATGGGTTTCAAATATTACTTGAGATTATCTATTTCATATAAAGACTAGATTTTGATTTGTACAAAGTTGAGTTATAATAAATTAACTAAAAATGTAAAATTCTATTGAATCTTTTTTTTTCTCTTTTTCACCGGCCTCTTAAACCTGAATAAAAAGATAAGTATGATATATTCGACATAAGAAAAAAAAGTAAACCCCTCGACTTATTTTCAATTTTTTAAATAAATATAAGGTTTTGGGGAGGTCTATTGCTTGAAAGGAACTTTAAGGAAAGCAAAAGAGTCCATAAGAAATTCATGGCAATTGTCTTAATTTATCAAATTAATATAAAACCTTTTAGTCACTCAATATTTACCAAACCAAGACTTTGAGGAAGATCAATTTATTATCCTTTCTCCAATTGCTTTATGAAAAACTAGTGGATACGCCCCTAGAAGACTCTCGTGACATTTAGGGTAGGGAGGTGGAGGGACAAGTCGAACCCCCCCCCCCTCCATTTTCAATTTTAAGAAAATGGAAAAGAAAATTGGGGGGATTCTTCTTTTATTGGAAGGGGGAGATACCCTCCTCTCATATCATATCTTAAAATCCTCCCCATGATCTATAAGAAGCTCCACTGTAACGGAAAACCATATCAGTTCAGCAGTTTTTAAAATTCTTTCCTACAGACAAAAAAGCTTACTTCTTTATATAATAGGATATAAAAATATAATGATTTGATTATTCAATAAATTTTTTGAATGCTATATACCACATACCACCTGTCCTATTTTTGCACAATGACCCCAGGTATAGCAAAACACCAAAGCAAACCAATTTTTTAATGACAATACCTGGCATTAATTATTATTGGTAGTGTATCTAAAGAGAGTATCTGCCACCAGGAAGTAATCCAGGAGTCCTGTAGCAGACTGGATGTGCCAGAGTGAGTGGGGCTGGCTTCTCTGAAAATAAAATATCATTCTTAACATCCGTGTAGCAAATTTTTAATGAGTAGCTACACAAATAATATTCTACAAGGCAGTGATATTTCATATTATTAATAACAATTTTGTCTCCAAATTTCAAACTATAGAAAGATCAATTTTTAAACAATTTATGCAACGTTTACATGGTATTTATTTATTCAATTGATTCACAATAAGAAGTAATTAACTAAAACAGTTCGAAATAATTTTTTAAGAGTGCAAATACTGATTTCTTAAATCTAAAATGTAATGGAAGGAAAAAATTAGACTGACAATACTAAGTTATAAATTGCTTTACTCTTTGAAAAAAACTTTTTACCCTATTATATGTATAAAGTGGTAAAGATTTTTTGTCTGTATCTTAAGATCTCGATAACTACTTAACCTATTGAGTTTTCTATTTTAGATAAGCTTTAAATAGGTCCTGTCATGGGTTTAGGCTATTTAAGTTTCATATTTAATTTAAGTCTTGGGATGGTTTTAATCTATTTTTAGATCCATTCTCTGTCCATTCATTAATAATGCTAGAGGAGTATCCGCTAGTGAAATAACAACCAATACTTTTGCTGTGCATAAATATGAAAATTATGTTTTGAAGTGGAAAATGTTTATGTTTTTCAATAATGAAAATTATTGAATATTTGATTGAACTCGAGCCAGACTTACACATTCTAGGATGAATAATCTTAAAAATAAATAGTCAAACCTACTCATTTATTATTCACTAGCGGCTACGCCCCTAGAGGACTATAGGGGCACGGGAGGGGGAGTTGAATCTCAAAACCCATTTTGTTATTTTAGATTTTTAAAGAAAATCTTTAAAAAATTTAAGAGAGGGTAATTTTGTCTAGGGGCGATTTTTCTTGGTGGTGGTACCCTCCCCCAAAATAGTTATAAACCTTCCCGGGACCTATACAAAGCTACCCTGTTAAGAAGAAGAACCCAATCAGTTCAGAGGTTAGCGAGATCTTTTGGTACAGATAGTTATCCCGTTACTTTATTATGAGGATTTTTCAGCTAGCCCAAAGAGGGAGAGGACATTGGGCTATAAATTATATGTACTAATACCCAAAGTTTAATGAACTCTTATTTGTTGGCATAAAAACCTTGGGTACTTTTATTTACTTGGTTAGTTCAAACTATCAGTGTCCAAAATAATTACATTTGTTTATCTTCATTGGGGTTGGAGATTTACATATTTCATATCTTAGTTTCTGAATCCTGTAATTTAAGGAAAATTTTCCAATCCATCTATTTTTTCACAGGGAATACAGAATAATTAAAAAATTGCAATTAAAAAGAAAAAAAAGTTAAACATGGAAGCATTGTATGTATAAATTGGGAGTGCTTTTAAAAATGTATCATTCCTAGGTACGTAAAAAAAATCTTTCCTCATTCTTAAATAAAAGTACCAGTATGCTGAACCGATATGGTTTTCCTTAACAGTAAAGCTTTTTATAGGTCAAGATAATGTTATTAATTATTTTTTTTCACTTTAAGCCTTGGGATGGTTTAAGTTGAAGCAGAAAATAGGGCCTAATAAAAAATGACGTCATACAATAAAATATACATTGTAATTGACCAATGTTAAAATGGGTACTGGCCTATCATTGGTCATTTGTATTGCATGACGTCATTTTTTATTAGGCCCTATTTGCTGCTTCGTTTTAGTCTTTTTTCTGTCTTTCAACATCCCTTCGAATACAGAGCCTCTAAAAGAGTGCATCCGCCAGTAATCTTTAAAAAATTAACTACTTTTTTACTTACACTTTACCTATGATTTTTTAGCAGACAGAGGAGATTGTATCCTTATTTTTAATTTTAGAGTAATCAAGTGGAAACTCTTTTCACAAATCTTTACATTAACCTACTCAATAGACATTAGTGTGGCCCAAATGAAGGTCTAAATCGCTTTTCAATGTGCGTTATGTAAAAATAGGTTATGTATTGTTTGTAGATTTTAGCCATATAATTGATTTTAAGAAAAAATCTATCGCTATCTCGTCAAATGCATATTTATTTTCACCTTTAATTCACCAAATTATGAAAGCCTTACACCAGGTATAAAGCAAAACATCAAATTTTCTGTCTGTTTGTTTACAAACATTGAAATAAAATATTAAAATCACCAGGAATAAACATATGAAGAAAGAAAGTATAAAAATTTATTTATGTACAATTACAATAATTTGGGAAAGCTAATTCATACTGCAAAATTATTGAAGAAAAATAATTAAAGATAAGCCTTACTCTTTATTCCTGGTTTAATAAAAAACAATCAAATTATTTTTTGCAATATTAATTTTTTTATTAGTATGCTTTTTTTAAAAGTTGAATATGAGAATAAGTATATTACATATTTTTTTACCTTAATTAATTTTTTTATTTAAGTAAATTGTCTCTTTATTGGCGACAATGTCTGTTGAGCCATGAAATTTATTAAAAACACTTTTTCCTATTTTATGTCTTTAAAATGTATATTTTTAGAGTTTTTCATCATTTCTCTTCTCATAAGACTAATAGCTACTGTTTTAGTTCAATTTCTTACACAATTTATCAATTTAAATAAAACAATGTTTTTAGACATTTTTCGGAATTATTCGTCAGGAATGGCGGTTCTGCCTACTTTTTATGATTGCTTTATATTTGAACTCTTGTTACATAATTTTAGGTTGGCAGTTCTTTAATTATTTCTTGTTAAAATCATGAAAATATGAAGTTTTTGATAAAAAGCTTAAGATTGAAATTTCGAGATCAATTTTCATTGTAGAGAAACTAGTTTTCACTAAAAGGTCTACATTTGAGCCGGTAACAACTTCAAGGTATCCGCAAATTGATATGGTAAAGATTTAAAAATTCATGTTTTTTTGGGCCAGTCTAATAGACATATATAGGATGTATCACAATTTTTAGAGTTTTCCCTCAAAGTAAATTGTTTAACAAAACCCCCCTCCCCCATTCTTTTTTTTATGATTGAATTGAAATAAAGAGAAGGATGATTATTTCGTTTTGTTGTTTATTATTTCTGGTTAGGATAGGTTAGGATAAGTGTTATTGGGTAGTGATAGCCCCGCAGGGCTAGCAGCTATGAGCCCCACAGAGTTAGGACCCCACGCAAGAATAATGCATATGATTAAAAACTTATCAAACCTATTATTTTTAATTAAGGGAAGGTATTTAAGTGCTCCACAGAAACTTTGAGAGAAAGTATAGAATTTTTATAACTAACTTAGTATGATTATGTAAATAAATGTTTTCATCTATTAATTGTAACATTTTGAAAAGTTTTTTTTAAGAAAGCAAGTAAATGAAACTTATATGTGCTAATGGCAGTGCAACTTACTACCTATGACTTACATTTGCACCTCTCTAAGGGATAGGTAAGAAGGGGGGAGGGTTAGGTTGAAAGTCGTTAGTCGACATTTTATTTTTATTTTTAGTTTAAAAAGATTTGATTTTAAAAGAAGTATACTAGTGACTATCCACTCGAGTTTATACTCTGTTTTATAATCTTGTTATACAAAAGAAGGATTTAAAGCTTTGAAAAAGATTTACTAGAGTATAATACCTATCCTTTCAATATTATACACAATAATGCTATTCTAATAGCAAAGCTTTTCTATAGATTAATTTGTCTAAGATTAGAGCTTGAATAAAAAAATATAGCAAAAGTTAACTGATTCCCAATTTAAAAAAATCAAATTCAATAGCTTTGTCATAAGCAACTTTAAGAACAGATATGGCTTTACTAGCATGCTTCAACCTAGAATCTAGGGGCTCTTAATGTCAAGGGGGACAGAGGTGGGGAAAATAGTCTAAAACTAACCCAACACTTTCATTTAGAAATAGCCTAAAACTATCTTAGAAGCTATGTAAATCTTCTCTACAATGACATACTCAAACATATGTATCATTGTATAGCGATTTCTTAACGGAAAAATAAACAAAACTTTGGATCAAGGAAGGAAAACAAAGTAGCTGATTTCGTCGTATTTTCACACTAGGTTATGTTAGGTTAGGTTAGGGAGAGGTTAATGAATGTCCTGCAGGGTTAGGCAATTGGCCCCGCAAGGTTAGAGCCCCTCGCAGGTGCTAGAAATAGGAGAAAAGCTACTGTAAAAATACGACGAAACCCGCTAATTCGTTTTTTTAGGTGAATATGTCATATAATGTTTCGCTTTGCTGCATGTTGTCATTCTTGTGGTTGATAGCAGTGTGCAAAATTTTACAATATGTAAAGTAGTTGACTGCAATAAGATTATAATAAAAACATAAAAAAGAACAATGGAAAAAATCAAGAAAAAGTAAAAATATTAAGTTTAATATGCGGATAAAGATCTCGGAAAATTCTCTATTAGAATATTAGATATCTTAGGGAATCTTAGATTATGTCCTTTGAAGGTTGTAAAATCTATTTTAATAGTGCAAGGATCTAAAGGGATAAGACGATGGCCGATAAATTGATGAACAATGTGCATCCCCAATGATGAGACACATAATTACCCCTTCTGTAAATTAAAATTAGTGGTTGAAACGTTTGAACGCTCAATTTAATGAACCAACTAATCTAAATTCACTAAAGTCCCCAAAGTTGTGAGTTAACGAATAAAAACGTTATTGTAAAACTTTGGGACCAGTGTAATAAACAGCCCCTTGTCCCCTCTCTATCTGCTAATAGTGTCTGTATATATGTTTTATAAATCTCATTTTCATCAAATATTATGAAATTTAATAGTCAAATATTTCAAATTTAAATATGTTATTTTAACTTTACAAATGTTTAAAATATGCTCCGTAAATTTGAAATAATTTTAATTAAAATAATTCAACAAAGTCTTTAATATATGAATTTTGTTATAACTTTTATATTTTAAAATTTTTTGATTTACTAATTACTGGTAAAATTAGTAACGATCCAATACATAATTTTCAGTTTGGCTTAGAACCGGTTCTAATCCAGCGGATATTGAGCGGTTTCGAAGCCAAAATGTTTACCTTACACCACTGTTCACCAGGATAGAGTCCCTCCCCTCCGGCCAGAGGTCCGGACAGGACAGGCAGCCACCCAACCACGCTGGATAAACTGTTCACATACGGCTGCAGGAAGGTTCCAACCTAAAATTTATTGACAGTTATTCTCAAAGTTCCTTCCAATACAGAACTCCCACAGGGTTAGAGCACTACAGGTATAAGAATCCATCACCCCCCCCCCCCCTTGCAAATAGTGAGACTTAGGACAAAAATATATGTTTGTAGTAGGTTTCATCTTGATATTAGGTACATTAAAGGGAAAGCCCTACTCATCTGTAAATATAATACAATTCAAGATAACAATTAACATTGTTATCAGAGTTTCATACACACTTGGATGGATGGGACATTAGACTTTAAATTATACTTATGCCCAAAGCTTTTGACAAAACATTTTATCTATTCGTTGACCTAAAAATTTGAGTACTTAAATTAAATTTTGATTGGCTGGTTTAAAATAGCAGTATCCAATCTTTTCAACCACTGATAATAATCTATACAAAATTTCACTGTTGAATCATTTGGAGGCTAGAAGATTTTCTTTCAATTCCATAGATATGCCACCAATTTAAATTACAATCATTGACAATGCTCACGTCTGTGTGCAGAATAAATGAATATGCAAGAATAATAGTTGCAATGCAAACTGTATTTAATAAGCATAATAAATTAATACGAAACTTTCCATAATTCTTTATTAAGGATCTTATCTCACACCCCCTAAGAAGAAAACTTGGATCATGGAAAGTAGCGGTTTTTTTTCTTCATATTTTCACAGTACCTTTTTTCCTATTTTTAGCCTCTCCGGGGCAATCATTAACATTTATCTAACCTAAAATACCCTATTAAAAGCTAGTGTGAAAATACTACGAATATGCTACTTCGTTTTCTTTCCAAAATCAAACTTTCGAAAAGGTGTTGATGTACCTCAATGTTTTTTGGTGGTTTAGGTTATATTAAGGAGTTGTACCCGCAAGGTTCATGCTCAAAAATGACAGGTTAATTTCTGTCTTTAGATCTGTCAGACATTTTTTATGATTTAAAAGATGTTTAAATTGGAATAATATAAATCTAATTGTGATTAAGTGAGAGAGTAGGGTTGGGAGTCTACTAACTATTATAGGATTGAGTAATTAATAGAATATAAACAGAGAATTTCCTTATCAAAGGCCATTTATCTCTGCATAGCTGTTGAACTATCATTAAAGCAAGGCTTTTATTAAATTATTGCCATAATTTCATTGTGTTGTTCTATCTTTTATTTGAAAATTCCTACTTATTTGCTGGCTTATAAATATAACAGAATAATAAGAAATAAATTATTCGAAAAGAGAAAGAAAAGGTTTAAGTAAAGAATATAAATAGAAAATATTTTTGAAAAGAAACATCATTTGTCATTTATTACATAATGTATACTTTAAATTCATTAATATTCCCATCTTAGATTTGATTTATCATTCTACCTTAGGTTTCAAATATACATAAGAGGGATTGTTACCCGCTTTATAAAGTAAAACTACTGATAATACTACATTATAAGTAAATTGTATTTGTAATATGTAAGAAAGTGTTTTTAATTCTTTTAGTTACAGTTGCGGCAAGATGCCCTTTAAATCAGTATACAAACAATACAAAGTAGGGTTAAAACAATTTCATTTAGATATACTAAACTTATTTATTAATAAATTATGAATATCCATACTTAGCAGTAGGAGTTGACAACTTCTCTAAGTTGAAATTTTAAATATCCATACTTACCCTAGCCCCAGTAGGAGTTGATAACTTCTCTATGTTGAAATTATAAATATCCTTACTTACCCTAACCCCAGTAGGAGTTGACAAGTTCTGTACGTTTAAATTATAAATATCCATACTTACCCTAGCCCCAGTAGGAGTTGACAACTTCGGTATGTTTAAATTATAAATATCCATACTTACCCTAGCCTCAGTAGGAGTTGACAACTTCTCTATGTTTAAATTATAAATATCCATACTTACCCTGGCCCCATTAGGAGATGACAACTTCGGTATGTTTAAATTATAAATATCCATACTTACCCTAGCCTCAGTAGGAGTTGACAAGTTCTGTATGTTTAAATTATAAATATCCATACTTACCCTAGCCCCAGTAGGAGTTGACAACTTCGGTATGTTTAAATTATAAATATCCATACTTACCCTAGCCTCAGTAAGAGTTGACAACTTCTCTATGTTTAAATTATAAACATCCATACTTACCCTAGCCTCAGTAGGAGTTGAAAACTTCTGTATGTTTAAATTATAAATATCCATACTTACCCTAGCCCCAGTAGGAGTTGACAACTTCTCTATGTTGAAAGTCTGTTCTTGCCAAAGGAATGCAAACACAAGCTTCTTAATTGCACTAAAACAAGAGCCAAGTCATAAGTCAAGTCAAACACAAGTTCCAATACCTTCACCAATAAATGTTAGATAACATTCTTAGAATTATAGCTCATAAAAATATTACATAATACCTATTCAAACACTTAAGCTTTCATTAGATAGTTATTCAAAAAGTTCAAAATTAAGACAGCAAAATGTAAAGTCATATTTTTATCCTTATATAAAAGTAATAGGTTCTCTGTATGTCTGTCAGTACAAAAGGATCTCGTTAACCGCTGAACCGATATGGTTCCTCTTTACAGTGTAGGTTTTTATAGGTTTTGGGAAGGTTTATAGCTATAATGGGGAAGGGTTTCACTGAAAGAGGACTCACTTCAAATTCTATATTATAAAGTATTGTGGTTTTTTTGTCTGAAGCTAAAGATAATGAATTTAATTGGTTGTAATTTTAGGGAACCTTTATCAATGTTTTGTGGTGGTTTTATGCTATTTTCCTTACCTCCCCCGCCCAGCCACTTGTAAATAGATAGAGTTATATCAATTTTACATTTATCTTTTAATTCATTGGGTATCTATTGATTATATGAATTGAAAAGAGAGAGGTAAGAATTTAAATTAAGTGAGAATGTGTTTATTTAAGTTTAATTTCTAAGGTGTTGGGTAATTAAACTGAATAGGGAAAACTTTTAAGTTGAGCACAAAACTTTATTCTGAAGTGCATAAATGAAGACTTTAAATAAGACTGACACAAAAATGTTCAATTTTCAGATTTGAGTATTTTCTTAAATTTTTTAGATGGTCAGAAATTGCTAGGCTGTTGAACAAGTAGATTTAAAATTTTTTTCCTCTTTTTTATAATCACAAAATCACCTGCTTTAAATTAGGCTACTTATGGTATTGATTAAGTAATCAGATTATTTTTTAGCCTGGGTTGCTTTAATCTTGAATCTTTGTGCTTTTTGGTCCAGTCTACTTCATATATTGTGTATAAAGCTTTGTAAGAGGCAACAATAAAAGTTATTGCAGCTCTGGGCCAACAAAACATAAAAGGAACTTAAACAAAATGTTCAATGCATGCAAAAGTAATTCAAACCTTTTTTATGGGGTTTATACTAAGTCTTTTAAATGTTATTTTCTGTGCAGTTTGGATAATTTTATGTACTACCAAATGTTTCCTGTCGCAATTTTTTTACTTCTTCCATTTTATTTCAAATTGGATTGTGCAAAAGCATGGTCATTTAAAATATGAAAATTTGTTTATTTATTTATGGGGAAAGTGTTTAGACAGCTTATTAAGAGGTTTATCCTACACAATAGTTATATAATTTAAATAGCATGAAATGTAAGGAGGAAGTTAACAATTTTCTCCATATAAGGAGAAATTGGGTAATTTGTCTTATCCCTTAAGATCCCTTATAATATGTGTCAATTTAGAAACTTTTTACAGTGCCTATAAAAAAATGTCGTCATACTGGCTTATCATTTGTCAATTGAAATGTATACTGGCCTGTCATTGGTAAAATAGTCTGTGTATCAGCTTAATATTAGTAATTTGTATTGTATGACGTCATATTTTTATAGGCATTATAAATATCTTCGTCAAAGTCTTAATACCTGAGAGTCTGTAGTGCCAGCTTTATCCTCTGGAAGAATGTAAGCTGGATGTTGACTATTGCCTTCTTCATGGCAGGTAGGAAACTGTGCACCACAAAATCTTTTTCTCTCTTCTCCACGTTGAATACGTCTATCAGGTTGCTAACTGAAATAATAGATGGTTGGTTAAATGGATGTGAATATACGTGGATATTATGACAGCAGAAAATTGCCGTCAATTTCGTCCTTTCAGTAGAAGGGGAGAGGATGGATTAAAGGGGGTATCGTTATTGTAGCCCACTGCAAGTTTCACTTCATTAGAGAACATGAAAATCTGGTGTTAGATCTAATTAATAATTTAAAAATATGTTCAAGGTTTCGTGATTTTCCATCCTAAATAATTATTTTTGGTTTTACCCTCCCTTAAAATATCTATTTATAAACCTTCCCAAAGCCTATGAGCTGCTACCCTGTAAAGGAGAACCATGTAGGTTCAGCGGTTAGCAAGATACTACGGTACAAACAGACATCCAGATAGATATCATGTTACTTTATTATAAGGATTTACAACCATAGACAATATACTCTTTAATTATATCAATATTTCCCTATTCCTTGTCTTTGCTTGGATCTTGTCATCCTTGTTTAAGAGAAGAATTAATATTGCTATTATATTGAATTTATTCCTTGACTTTGTAAGTTTTTGTGAATGCATTGCTTTCCAGGGAGAGAGGGGAAAATAGGCTGTTTATTACACTAGTCCCCAAAGTTTTAACAACTTTAGGGACTTTTAATGAATTTTGATAAGTTGGTTTATCAAGCTGGGCGTTCAAACGTTTCAACCACTAATTCTAATCTTCAGGGGGGGTAATTTTGTGTGTCATCATTGGGGATGTATATCAATTTATCGGTCATTGTCTTATCCCTTTAGAACCCTGATTGCAACCTCTACTTCTTTTAACATCCTATTTCAAAACAGAGAGGATGTAAAATGTAATAAAGTCAACAAGGACGATTACGTATTACTTCGAAAAACATAGTTTTTGAGAAAAAAATTGTTTTAAACAAATAACATAAAATTAAAAATATAATGAAGTGATAAAAGTGGAAAAACGTTTTCTTAAGAATATTAGGAAATATTGAAAAAGAGACTTCAGGGAGCAAGGGTTCATTGAAATGACAGTAAGTTATGATATGTAGTACCCAAAGTTTTATAAATACATATAATTGTACCCAAAGTTTTATAAATACTTATAATTGTACCCAAAGTTTTATAAATGCTTATAATAGTACCCAAAGTTTTATAAATACTTATAATAGTACCCAAAGTTTTATAAATACTTATAATAGTACTCAAAGTTTTATAAATACTATCTCTCATTCGTTGGCTAAAAAACATAAGGTTTTTTCATTAAATCTTAATTAGTAGGTTCAAACTATAAATACCCATACTTTTCCACCAATTATAGTTTTATTTATCATTGGGGAGCTACATCAATTGTCCTACCGACCTTCACATATGTAGAGTATCTTTGCTTCGCCTGGTGTGAAAACTATTGACCTTGGTTGAGTGACAGATATGCATTCTAAACATACCAGAGCACACATTATATATATAGGTATGCTAATACTAATCCCAATCCCATGCCATTATAGAATTTGGAGCAAAGCTACCTAACATTTTACACTTGCCGTTTGGTAATTGATTGGATTGACGTTAGTAATGGTTGTAGAATATACGTGGATATTATGACAGTAGAAAAATTACAGTCAATTTAGCTTGCTAACATGGAACTGGAAAGCTTTAAAAACAGGTCTTTTTATCTCACGTCTCCCAAATAATTGAGAAAAAGAGCATATGATCAACCATTCCAATATTTTACTGTGCACTAATAAACAAACAGCTACTTTTTAAATGTTTTAAACAACAAACTTCCTCTACTTTTTTCTACCCTAATTATATCTTTAGTTGCAAAATCAAAGGCTTTAATTAAGTTAAAACAACTAATATTTTCAAATTTGTACATATTTATATTTAATTAGACATTTAGACAAGAACGATTGATTGCATGTCTGTTAAAAATCATGATAACTAATTATCGCATCATATTATAAAAAGCCTTCCGCGAACATAAAAATTCTAAGATTGAAACCAATTTTCTTAGCATTGAGATACGGACCTTTTTCACCTTATTTTATACAAAAAAACACATGTTTTAAAGATTTTGAAAAATAATTTACACAAAAATACAAGATTCAAATCGAATATTCTGTATACCAAATGAAAATGTGGTTAAGAAGACGGGTTCAAACCAAAATGAAATTAATCATTTTCCTTCCCCTTTCACACACTAATAATATCATGAAAACGCTGACAGGACAATTTAAGATAAATTGTTGATTTAATTATTACTTGGAAAATTCTGTCTTTGCTAGTTTTCTAAATTTTAAACGTACAGGAATATTTATTTATCACATCGTATTAAGGACACAAAATGCAGACACAAAAATGAATAAGTATAAGAAAAAACAGTTAGCCCTGAGGGGCCGAAGGCCAGGCTAACAAAATGACACAACCCAATCTGTCCCGATTTTGTATCACTTTTGAAAAGTGCGATTCCTGTGACGTCATATAATAAGGGAAGGGGGTAGAAAATCTCTTCCCTTTTCTCCCATCTCTTTTGAAAAGATTTTCTTTCCCCCTTCCCTTTTTTTCCCCAAAACGTATATGACGTAACTGGAATCGCACTTTTCAAAGTGATACAAAATCGGGACAGATTGGGTTGTGTCTAACAAAATTCGCATTTATGTTATGATTATTTATCTTAATATTTTTGGAAAATTGGCTGTAAGCCTGTAATACTGTGCTAAAAATGATTTTTCAACCGGTTCTAATTCAACGGATATTAATTGGTTTCGAAGCCTTGCTTGAAAGAGTGTTAAATTATTTTCTTCATAATTTTCCTATCCCTCACTAATAACTGTATAAACAAATTGTATAAGTACATATTTTGATTAGGTAATTCATTTATACAAGATTAAATCAATATATTAAGATTTCCAATCATTAAATTTGATATAAGTGAATAGACTCAAAAGGAATATACTAAACAAGTAAATAGACTAAAAATGAATTATATAAAAATGTAAATGTTTTTATTATTTAATTTTTTAATTAGAATTTTTTTTTGCTATGTGTTTAAAATGGGATGGGATAAAATCAGCTTTTAATAAGTAATTACTAATTATAGTTTTATTTTAATTGTACAACATCTATACAGCAGGCTGATAGGAATTCATTCTTTTATTTACATAAAAAGTATTTTGAAGCAATAGAAGGTTTTTTGAAGTAAGATTTTATACAATTTTTAGGTTTTATTTATAGCCTAGTCTCCGATTTATTCAAGAACTAATTTTTTACTATAAGCTTAAAATCCTACCAAGACTTCAATCTAAAAATACAATGGCCTAAAACCATCTCAGGACCTATACAAAGCTTTACCGAAAGGAATACCATATCGGTCTAAACTAGATTTATCGGTACAACAGACAGACAAGCATCCTGTTACTTTTGATAGTTATTACCTAGAGGATCTACAACAGATTCTGGTAGAACCAGGTAGAAAATTAGATTACCTAGAGGATCTACAACAGATTCTGATAGAACCAGGTAGAAAATTAGATTACCTAGAGGATCTACAACAGATTCTGATAGAACCAGGTAGAAAATTAGATTACCTAGAGGATCTACAACAGATTCTGGTAGAACCAGGTAGAAAATTAGATTACCTAGAGGATCTACAACAGATTCTGGTAGAACCAGGTAGAAAATTAGATTACCTAGAGGATCTACAACAGATTCTGATAGAACCAGGTAGAAAATTAGATTACCTAGAGGATCTACAACAGATTCTGATAGAACCAGGTAGAAAATTAGATTACCTAGAGGATCTACAACAGATTCTGATAGAACCAGGTAGAAAATTAGATTACCTAGAGGATCTACAACAGATTCTGGTAGAACCAGGTAGAAAATTAGATTACCTAGAGGATCTACAACAGATTCTGATAGAACCAGGTAGAAAATTAGATTACCTAGAGGATCTACAACAGATTCTGATAGAACCAGGTAGAAAATTAGATTACCTAGAGGATCTACAACAGATTCTGGTAGAACCAGGTAGAAAATTAGATTACCTAGAGGATCTACAACAGATTCTGGTAGAACCAGGTAGAAAATTAGATTACCTAGAGGATCTACAACAGATTCTGATAGAACCAGGTAGAAAATTAGATTACCTAGAGGATCTACAACAGATTCTGATAGAACCAGGTAGAAAATTAGATTACCTAGAGGATCTACAACAGATTCTGATAGAACCAGGTAGAAAATTAGATTACCTAGAGGATCTACAACAGATTCTGGTAGAACCAGGTAGAAAATTAGATTACCTAGAGGATCTACAACAGATTCTGATAGAACCAGGTAGAAAATTAGATTACCTAGAGGATCTACAACAGATTCTGGTAGAACCAGGTAGAAAATTGTAGAAAATGTTGCAGAGAAGGAGATGGTATAGTCAGGGATACTCACTAAAAATACATTAATTTAACTTTTTTAATTAATCTCACTAAATTTTTTTTATAGCGAAGCTACTCTATAATTCCCTTTGTTTGTCAGTCATTAAGTCGTGTTTTATTTCATCCTTGTTGTATGTATTTGATTTAATTAAAAACAAATTTACTGAAATTTTACAAAGGTTTAGTGAATAATCTAAACAAAATTTGAAATTTATGATAGTTGGGTCTTTTAATCTGAGTTAAGACTTGATAAGAACAAATTGTAAAATTTAAGTAATTTATTTATTAATAAATAGTTAAAAACCTAAAGCTGAACTAACCTTCATGAATTCTGGTTCCCCATTTTTCTACAGGTTCGTCCTTGTACACATACACCATTTTCTAACAATTAAGTCAATTTTATACGGCTATTTTAAACTTATTAGGGTGCTTTTTTACTTCGATGGATATATACGTGGATATTATGACAGGGGAAAAGTTGTCGTCAATTTAAGTTGCTATTTCCCCTGTCATTTATTAGTCAGTTCGTTTATTCCGTAGGAGGAGAGGATATGGAGTAATTTATAATAATTATTTATATATAACTAGCGGCTTCGCCCCTTGCCTCTAGGGGCTTTGGCACAAGAGGTAATTTTAAAAAATGTGCATCTTCATCATCTGTATCATCAAAAAAAAATATTGAGGGAGATTTTTTCTATTTTGGAGGGGTTAAGGGTGTCCCACGCCCCAAGAAAATAGCCTAAAACCGCCACAGGACCAGTAGGTATATTCCCTGAAGAGTAGAATCCGATCGGGACAAACGGACGGACAGATGGACGGACAGACAGACATCAAGCTACTTTGTATTATAGACTAGCGGCTTCGCCCTTAGCCTCTAGGGGCTTTGCCACAAAAGGTGACAAAAAAAATTTGGGCGAAATACGTAAAAGAACCAAGGAAATCCCCTACAAAAAAAAATGGGGGGAAGATTTATTGTTTTTGGGGGGTTGGGGGTGTCCCACTCCCCAAGAAAATAGCCTAAAACCACCACAGGACCAGTAGGTATATTCACTGAATAGTAGAATCCGATCGGTTCAGTGGTTACCGAGATCTTAAGGGACGGAAGGACGGACAGACAGACAGACAGCCAGACAGACGAACGGACAGACATCTTTCTACTTTGTATTATAGATAATAATTTATGATAATCTCGTGTAAGATCTAAAAAATGCTAATTCTATATTACAATACAGAAGCTGTTCTATAATTTCGAATGTTCACATGTCTGTCCGTCTGAATCGTATTTTGGTAAAAGAGATTTTCGAAGATAGACTCCTGATTTGCAAAATCCCCATAGGCTTCCAGCTGTAACTGTTTTGTCCGTCGATATTTTAGAAATGCAATGAAGAAAATAAGATATGATTTTCTCGGCTGTTATGTTACATAGATGGCTGATTTTTGTGATGTACCTGTTTATACACAAAAAGTAAAAGATGATAAATTCTTAATTAACTAAAAAGGCGTTTTACATAGCTAAACTAAAAAAATTAGCTTTTTGTGTTATAAAATATGACTAAAGAAAATAAAAACGAATATAAGATTGTACTTTTAATCCAATTCTCCTAATTTAATATTTGTTTAATTTGATAAGAACCTTGCTAGCTTGCTTTTAAGTAATATTTTATACAAATATTAGAGCTAATACTTTTTAGACCGATGCCTCTAGCCTATTTATTTCTAGTTGTTCAAAAAATAGGAGTGGTAGGTTGAAAAGTTTTTCTCATAGTTGATCACCAAAGGTAAGGGGTTTTAGCTCTGTCCAAAAACCCCGAAACTTTGCGCTGGGTATTTTTTTTAATTGTGGAACTTTTTGTTCAATCGTGTAATAGATCTTAGCATTCATACATTATCAATCACTATCGGCTACGCCCCTGTAGGCCTAGAGCAATTGAGGGGGGAGAAAGATTGAATTCGACAACCCAATATTTCATTTTAGTTTTAAAGTTAAGAGGTTGAAAAAACGCGTATCTATTGCGTTTCTATAGACACACAACCATTCATAAACATATTTAAGACATTAAAACCTGTATTAATGTGAAAACATTCCTTTTTTCGTATTTTTTTAAAATATTGTTTTTAAAAACTTGAATATAAACACATCTTCACCAGAAAGCCACAAAACAATCTATTATATTTTTAAGTATTGGTTTTAGAACTTTAATACAAACACTTCTTTATCAGAAAGCCAAACAAATTATGAAAAGTTAAAATACTGAAAGAGAATTTTCGCTTTTAAAAGCTAGAATGAAAAACAAACATTTGAGATGAAAGGGAGGACTGAAATGATTACAGGAATAAGAAAATATGGGCTGGAAAAACAAATGGAATTGGGTTAAGGTTAAAAAGAAAATATGTTTATTTTTTAATTTTCAATTTCATTATTTTGTCTTTTGTCGGTGTTTACACCAAAGCAGAGTACATATTCTTAACCTTTTTTCCACCAAAACATAATTTTAACACAAGGATGACAACATCCATAAAAGCAAAGCTCTACGATCAGAAGGAAGGACAAACTAAGAATAACACTTGTAGAGTGTCAAACTTAATAAGCAGAAGATAACGATTATGGAGTTGCTACGCTTCATAAATCGTACATAACTGTAGGATAATTCTAACGAAAACAGTAAACCGTTACGGACTGACAGAGGGACCCTTATTATAGAAAAGCTTTGCTTTTAATAATATTATCATGGCGATGGTAAACTTTTATTCATGACAGAAATTCAACATGGTTCTTTCACACAAACTACAAATTGAACACTGAATCCACCACCCATTAATTTTAGATGAATAGAAAATTAGAGGGTGGGGTAGTTTTTCCCTATAACCAACCACTGCACTGCGGGGCAACCCATTATCAAATATGACCTAACCTAACGGAAAAGGTATATGCCATTCAAATTTGACTTGCCCTAGAGATTTCGACTGCGGTCAGAGGTCTTTTAGTGAGACTGAGGTCAGTTATAACTGCTGGCAGGTTCGGTAGCCCAGCTAAGCTCGCCTACAAATGAAAATAAATAATAATAATATAATCTTCTCAATGAACTATTATATAACTCGAGTAAATTACCAAAATATATGTTCTTGTATAAATTAATTTTATCAAAAAGAACTCTCAGTTTAAATTTATTCCAGCATGGCATTAAAACTGACTGATATCCGCTGAATTAACATCAGTGCTCAGTCGTACTGAAAAGTCATGTATCGCATTGTATTACAGAAATGTTGGCGAAAAGCTGTAACTAATATGATGCGGTAGAAGACCTAGTTGAGGAAAGAAATTAGGTTGCGCCTGTTTTTTTTTATATTTCCATTATACGGGAAGCTCTTCTATGTATATGTAAGCTTTCCATTAAAATTCTTAAAAAATGTTTGTTTTTTATAAAATTAGGTTTCTCACTTAAATTTTTTAAAAGTTGAGTTAAAATCCACTGGGTAAAGCGGAAAGTGTCATGTGTGACGTCATAAAATACGTCTTTATACATCCTTTCCCACTTCTCCTCTCATGCTTTATTTTTTGACGTATTTTCATGACGTCACACATAACACTTTCCGCTATCCCATCTCCTAACCTGGTGTACAGTGTAGGCAATCACATGAATCATAAAGTTAGGATACACTGACCTGATGTACAGTGTAGGCAATCACAGAAATCATAAAGTTAGGATACACTGACCTGATGTACAGTGTAGGCAATCACAGAAATCATAAAGTTAGGATACACTGACCTGATGTACAGTGTAGGCAATCACATAAATCATAAAGTTAGGATACACTGACCTGATGTACAGTGTAGGCAATCACAGAAATCATAAAGTTAGGATACACTGACCTGGTGTACAGTGTAGGCAATCACATAAATCATAAAGTTAGGATACACTGACCTGATGTACAGTGTAGGCAATCACAGAAATCATAAAGTTATCCATCTTATGGCCCAGCTTTGTGTGACTTCCATGGAAAAATGAAGATCCTGAATGTAAAGATATTGGAATTAATTTGCAAAGCATTTCTATCTTTCTAAAAATGAATTTAAAATTCAAACAAAGGTTGCGTAATTATGATTTTTAGAATTACATTTCTGTCTTCTGACATTATTTTCTAGAGACAACTGTCTATGCACCTCATGCTTCCAAGGGATGTTTACCCCCCTAAAACTTTTAAACCCCTCATTTTATCATTTATTTTTTTTTTAAAGTACAGCAGATTACCCGCTTATATTTTGATACCCCTAATTTTACCCCTTCTAAAAAAACTTAAACGTCCTTGATCGATTTATATTATAAAAATATGCGTTACATACATACAGATAGACAGAATGAGGAAAACACACCTCTTTAAAACACACTATGCGTGTGTTGATAAATAGGCTGACCTGCAGCTAGCCCGGCAGAACCTTCTACCAGGGCATTGACAAATGGAGCAGGTAGAAACCAGTATCTGTACTCACACACTCCGGAGGCCATGAAGTAGTACGCCATGTTTGAGGCAAAATTACAAGGCTCAAAAACAACCATATTCTCAAATCTAAAAAGATTAATTATTTGCAATACATTGACTTTTTAAAATCCTCTATTAAACCCAGCTGTAACCAACAACTAAATTAATTCAAAAAAATATTTGGTATTTTCAGCTGATTTTTTCAAGATTTGTAAGGCCATCACATCTTTGTAAAGACGACCTTTTTATCTGCCCCCAAAATATTATTTTATATTTATTTCACTTGTTGTATATACTTTATTTCTGTATTAAACCCCAGAAGAAGAATGGTAGAACAGAACAATAGTATACTTTAAAGTCCATTTAGAATTTAGCAATATTGGACACGAAATTACAGGCATCAAAAACTACAAACTTATCAAATCTAAAAAAGTCAGAATTTTAATAATTATCAATGAGACTATATTTTGTATAAAAGTAATAATTAATAAAGTTAACATTTTTATTCTCAAAAGTAACTCCCTTATAAATTTAAGTATTATTAATGTCACTCTATTGATAAAATATATGCCAAATAGTAATGGGAATCCTCACAGGAAAGTTATTTGTGGAGTAGCTTGGCTGATTAAAAAATGAGTTGACTTTAAGGTGAGGTGGAATCTTTAAAAAAAAAGATTAGGATCGCTAAATCGGCGAGGGTCGCCAGATCACCAAAATTGTTCATGTAAAACATCCTCCAAAAGCATATAAAAAATCTACAAAAATTAAATAAAATCTTATGTTTATAACCCTTCTATGATTTTAAACAATTTTCTTTGATTTTATGAATAATTTTGAACAAATAAAATTTTGTGATCAGGCGACCTTTGCCGAGTTTGCGATCCTATTTTTTAAGAATCCCCCTCTGAACTTTACAAAGTTGAACCAATTTATGAAATGAGGAAAATATTGAAGTGATCAAATCAAAATTAAATCATCCATATCATTAGAAATTTTTATGAAAATTAGGGAAAATGAATCTGAGTAAATCCTTAAAAATGCACTCAATGCAATATGCTCGAGATAATATTCGATATTTTGGATATTTATAGGTCATAACATTTGAGTTTACCCAGGTTCTAATTAATACCATAAAAACACCTAGGTTTTACCACTTTTATGGTAAAATTTTACCAGCCTATACGATTTAAAAGGTGGTAAAATTTTACCGTAACCGTGGTAAAAACACTTTTTGTGGTACTCCGAGACGCTTTTTACCAGCGATTTTTACCACAATTATCAGTAAAATTTTACCAGATTTCCGGTAAAATATTACCATTTTAGGACGCAAATTTATACCAGATTTTGACCAATTTTTACCACTTTTTTGGTAAAATTTACCGCAAATTTCTGTAAGATTTTACCGAAAAAGTGGTAAAACTGTTCAACACCTGGTAATATTTTTGCCCTAAATTGGTAAAATTTTACCAGAAATAGGGTAAATATGGTAAAAATTTACCAAAAATTGTGGTAAAAACGGGTGGTAAAAATCACGAGAAAGTGGTAAAAAACGACCTTAATTATAGAAAAACATCGCTTGTAGGTATAAATCGCAAAAATAAAAAAAAATTGTTTTCATTTTTATCTTTATTGATTGAAACAACACTTAAACATATTTTTCTTGATTCTACTGCTCTGGCCGCGAAAACTGTTGCGCAACCTCCTGGATTTGCTGGGCACCGGCCCCATTCGACCTCGTATCACTGATATTCAACCTGGAATAAAATTGCTCATTAGTTAATTAGATAATTACAGGGATATAAAGGGATAAGACAATGGCTGATAAATTGATGTTCATCTCTAATGATGATACACATCGTTACCCCTTCTGTAGATTACAATAAGTGATTGAAATGTTAGGACACTCAACTTAATGAACCAACCAATAAAAAATCAATAAAAGTACCCAAGGTTGTTAGGCCAAAGAATAAGAAAATGTTATTTGAAAACTTTGGGGGCTAGTGTAATTTACAGCCCAATGTCCCATCCCTCCCTACTAAATATCTAATCTATAATACAAAGTAGAACGATGTCTGTCCGTCCGTCCGTCCGTCCCAAAGATAAAGCCTATACTTGCTGTTTACGCAAATGTGTCAGAACTTCCCCCCCCCCCTTACTCTCACACCTAAATTTTTTCTTTTGAAAGCAAAAATAAAAGTGTGTAGGTTCGACTCCCCCTCTCCCCCCTCATTCATTTCCTACAGGCATCTTGACACGTGGCAAAAAAATCAGCAAACTTATCTAACTAAACATCTTTGAAAACGCAGAACGAGAAAAAATAAAGGGAAAGCTTACCTGGAAAACATAAGCAGTAACAACATCCCTGGCTAACAAGAACATGCTGTGTCCATACTACTCGGCATTACTGATTATATGCTTCACGTGGCGTATGGAGTCGTGGAACGCGGGGTCCTAAGTTATGGAGGATTAAATGAAGGAAGGAAGTGGACTGTTTATTACACTAGTCCCCAAAGCTTTATTTTCTTCTTCGTTGCTTTAACAACTCTAGGGACTTTTATTGAATTTTGAATGGTTGATTAATCAAGTTAAGTGTCTAAAGCTTTCAACAACTAATTATACTCCACAGAAGGGGTAATTTTGTGTATCATCATTGCTGATGTACATCAATTTATCCGCCATTGTCTTGTCCCTTTAGATCCCTGTCCCAAACAAGTACTAATATTAGATAAATTTAGACCTAAACCCCAGGCAGGGAGGGTAAAATATGGTGTAAATATCATAATGGTATCCAAAGTTTCAGAAACAAGTTTACTTATTCGTCAACTCAAAAACTTTGAGTACCTAATTTTTATTAGGTAAATCTTGATTTAATTTCAATACTTCGTCTTTTGTCCTATCCCATAAGAACCATGTTTCCCGTTGTGTCTACAGAAACGTAAATTATTTTAGTACAATCTTTTTTTAAACTTAAACAATATTTTACTTCGTCTTAAATCATTTAATAACCCATTCCTGAATAGCCTTGGTCCCTGGTCCACGTCTACCCGGGGAGGGTGGAGGTCCCCTGCGTCCTGGAGAATAGTCACCTGGTGGCCCTTTGGATGGGGGTGGTGACATGTACCTTGAATATTCAGATTAGTTTATAATAAGTAAATGTTATGTCGTTATCTATTAAAAATAACATATATCATCAAAATTCTAAAAAATACCTATTAAAAATCAAATTAGGTAAAAAAACTAGGTACTTTATGTCATTATTGAGAGGAGACAATGAACTGTTAATTTCATCAGTCCCAAAAGTTTTATTATAACGTTTTCTTATTCATTGGCTTAGGTAACTACTTTGGGGAGTTAATTAAATTTTGATTTATTGTTTCAATAAGTTGAGTGTTCAAACGTTTTTTAACCACTAATTTTATGTATCATCGATGTTGATGTTCATCAGTTTATCGGCCATTGACTTATCCCTTTACATCCCTGATATAAATTTGATTTTACCTTGGGGGTGGCCGACCTCTTGGTTCAGGTGAGTAATCCCTGGGTGGTGGGCCCCTACCGGGAGGTCCCCTCCTGGGTGACGGGGAATATTCTCTGTGGTGGGGGGGAGGAGGTCCGCGGGGGGGTCCTCGTGGCGACATATCCCTCATTGGCGGTGGGGGGCCTCTGTAACGTTGTTGTGGAGGGGAGTAGTCGCCCCTGGGGTGTGCCTCCCTTGTGAAGTAATGTGAGGGGGGTCCGTAGCCATCTCTCCTCTCATACCTGAAAAAATAAAAATAATTTACTTAAAAAGTTAAAATTCATTAAAAAAAAGGTTTTTAAAATTTTTTGATTGGTAGAAAAGGGAAGAACTAAAAAAGAGCATATCTAGGTAGGAAAGTTATTGTAATTTTAGAAAATCTTTAATAAAGCAATAAAAGAGATGGTAGGCATTTAAAGTTAGCAAATTTGGAAATTACACTAATATATTTTGTTTATATACTAAATTGTTTAAAGTAAAAAGGTTCTTTGTCTTTAGCTTAAGATTTCGATAACTACTAAACCGATTGAGTTCTCCTTTATAGGTAGGAAAGCTTCTCATATGACACGGAATGGTTTTAGACTATATTTCTGTCCCCTATCTATCCTTTTTAATACAGAGCCCCTAAATGCTAGGGCCGCAGCCGCTAGCAATATCTAAACTAATCTTAAAATTTAAAATTTTACCTTGGTGGAGGGGATCTACCACCCCCTCTGCCACCACGTCCTCTGAAACCACCCCTGTCCCCTCCACGGCCTCTGCCTCTAAAGCCACCCTTATCACCTCCCCTTCCTCTAGAGCCACCTCTGTTATTTTTAAATGTTTTCATTTTGAAAAAAAAAATTCGATGATTTTTAGTAAGTATTTTGGAAGATTAATTTTAAATTTTTTTATCTTAGGAACTGCTGTTTTATTAGCGCAGCAACTTTATAACAAAACTGTACGTCAGTCCATGGCGAAATTACAAAAAATGCATTGCTTTTAAACGTTACATTTAATAAATAAGCCTACCTAAAGATTTTCTAACTTTTACTTTTTAAAACAAAAACTTTCCTAGAGTAATGTGGGGGGCTGCGTCTTTCATACCTATCCCCGCCCCCACCCCGGCCTCTACCTCTGTAAGAACTGCGCCCCCTATCACCTCCGCGTCCTCTATCACCGCCTCCACGTCCCCTGCCTCGTCCCCGGGATATTTCCACTCTCAGCCGTTCACCGGCATATAATGTACCGTTCATTTCCTTAAAAAATAAAGTGAAGTAAAAATAACTTCAAGACCTGAAGTTTGTTTAATAACAATAAGGTAAAAATAAATCAAAACAATTCCCTATAACTTAAAAATACCTCCTACCCTTGTGGAATATTCTAAACCCTTCTTGATCTCCCTAAACCTAACTAAAAGCAGTAGTGAAAGTTTCAAACAAAAAATTCAAGTAATGAAAAGGTGAAGGCAAGCCTTGACTTTTAAGGGGGTGGCAACACCCAGCCATTTTGTTGTAAAGAAACCAAAATATTGTTTGTATTATTATACAGATCTACAAAGATAAATATAAGCTGCGAAACTTTTCTGTAACTTACTTCTTCAACTGCCCCCTATGTTTCAAATGCTGATCTGAGGTCTTGTTTCTTTACAATCTAAATAAAAGAATTTGTTATAATCAAAAACTATAGGTATGAAACTAAAAAAATACGACAAAAGTAGAAACCTTATACTTTTTAGCTAGACCAAAATAATCAGTAGGTAACAAGTTTGAAATAGATAGGACAATTCCTACATGCTTGAATTAATGATAATAGCTATGAGTTTCGTCCATACAGACCGGCCATCCAACACTAATTATAGAAAAGCTTCGCGTTTACAAAAAACATAATTCCCTTCCACAAAATAACAATGATAACGTTTATGAGAGTAAAGCTCTCAAATAAGACAGTGGGACAAACGGAATTTTGTTGGTAAAACTTCAAGGATTTAAAGGGATAAGGCAATCCCCGATAAATTGATCCACATCATTAATGATTATTAACAAAATTACATCTTTATAATTATAATTTTTTTTTCAATTTTTTTCAATTTTGTACCCCCCCCCCCCCCCCCGACTACCGACGAACAACTATTTTAGGTTAGGTTAGGTTTTAGGCTAGGGAGCCGAGCGCTGCGGCTAGGCAGGCAAGTGGGCCGAGCGCTGCGGCTAGGCAGGCAAGGGGGCCGAGCGCTGCGGCTAGGCAGGCTAGGGAGCCGAGCGCTACATTTCTAAAAGGATAATACCACCTACTCTAATGAATGTAGAATATACGTGGATATTACGACAGGGGGAAAAAATTGTCGTTATTTTAGCTTGCTAACATGAAATTCGTTTATTGGTCAGTTTGTTCAACCAGTAGTAGGGTAAGGATTGGGTTTAAAGAAGGGGGGTATCTTTATTTTAGCCAGCTGTGAGCATCTCCTTATCAGAGTAAATGAAAATGTGGTACAACATCCCAGTAATAATATATCGATTATTTTTATAAACTTTAATGGAAAAAACATTAAAAAAATAATATACCTGTCTAGCTAACACTCTGGTAAGGGTTTCCATAGTCTTAAACCACTCCCGGATAAATTCTTCCCATAAAGTTAGTCCACTCAAAACCTAAAACAAACGAACTTATTTTGACAAGTAGAAAAGTTGGTGGAAAAATAATTCATCTAAATTAATGAAGCAAAAATTCGTCCCCAAACTTCATTTTTAATTCTTGATACAGATTTTAAAGGGTGGGGCTTAAAGGGTGTTAACTCCACTCAACCCGTAAAACCCCTTATTTGTTTCCCTTCAAAATTAAAAAAAAAATATATTAGATTACCAACCTCAAACCTTTGAAATCCCTCATTTTATCCCTCTTAAAATTAAAAGCTTGACGTACAATCAACCATTGGTTGTCTTTAGGACGATTGGCAAATAGATCTGATTCCTGTACTGTAGAACAAATAAAACATTATGGAATGGATATAGAATATACGTGGATATTGATGACAGTGGAAAAATTGAAGTCAATTTAGGTTGCTAACATGAAACTCATTCAATGGTCAGTTTGTTTATCCAGTAGGACGGGACGGAATGGAGTAAAGGGGGCGAATTAGGGTTATCGTCATTTTAGCCCACTGGGAGTTTTACTTTATTAGAGAAAATAAAAATCTAGTGTAACATCCAAGTAATAAAATATCTATTTCTGCAGGTTATCTTAATTATAGTATAGCTAACATTACCTCTAGAAACTGATCCCAAAGTTCACAGGACACAACAACATAGAGATTAGCCTTGATCCATGTGACAATGAGGGTCTGGAAGATGGCCTGGGTCAACCTTCCTCCAAGGGTGTCCTCCCTGATAAGCATAGATAACTATTAACTAAAGATCCAAGAACAAATTAAATATAAATAGGCTATTTTTATTTAAGTGTGTAGGTAGGTATAAAGTATACTTTTTATCTAAAAATGGTATTTTTGTCTCTGATTTTATTTATCGCGTCGTATTATAGACAGCTTTCCGCGACTGGTAAAATGAGAAATTTTCAGATCAATAGCAATTTTGTTAGCCCCGAGGGGCCAAAGGACTGGCCTAACAAAGCTGGTATTGATAATATAATTTCTAGACTATTGTTCATAGAAAATTGTCTGTAATACGTAATTTTTCAGTATGGCCCAGAACCATTTTTAATCCAGGGGATATTTATCGGTTTCAAAGCCATACTGGAAACTCTTTGTTTAGGTCAAAACTACATTAATATCAATTTTTCTTTATTTTAGATTTAGTGTGCTGACTAAACAAACTAATTTCATTACTTCTTCTTTACAAGCAAAATGCTAGTGAATTTGTTCTTAAATACTTAAAGAAAATCGTAACTTCTCTATAATAATTATCTATGTGCCTGCGTCTTGGTGGTGTTTCTGTGAGGGTGAGTTGAGTTATCTGCAGCAAGATAAAGAGTAACTGCTCCCATGTTCGCCCGTCCATCTTTACATTCATTACCATAAACCTGACCAAAATAAAATTATTGTTAGATTAGGAATATCTATTTCTTAAATAAAATTAACAGGATGTCTTTCTGTACCATGTGAAAAAGTTTAATTTTAGCTATAATGGGAGAAAAAATCGGCGTTATCCTCTTAGAAATTTTTTTTTCAATTTTTTTCAATTTTGTACCCCCCCCCCCCCCCCCCCCCCCCCCCGACTACCGACGAACAACTATTTTAGGTTAGGTTAGGTTTTAGGCTAGGGAGCCGAGCGCTGCGGCTAGGCAGGCAAGTGGGCTGAGCGCTGCGGCTAGGCAGGCAAGGGGGCAGAGCGCTGCGGCTAGGCAGGCTAGGGAGCCGAGCGCTGCGGCCAGAGTTCATAGTTCGCTGTCGGGGGGGGGGGGGGGGGGGGGGATGGTACTCAAATTTTCAATATTGAAAAAAAAATTTCTAAGAGGATAATACCAAAAAATCAATTTAATGGACATTTTATATAATACGGAAAATTTCTTCCTTTCCCTGTACCTTATAAAAATCGTCGGAAAAAGCCGTTTTTTAAGCAAACAAAAGCGCGTTTTGCTCTATCTGTGAGATATTATGAATAAGATAATGTTAAGATTTGATATTAAGATGAGAAAAATTTACGTTCACAGTCCCTTTAAAGACACAATACCTGTAATAATAATGTACAAACTTTTCAACCACTAATAATACCCTGGCCTTTCTAATTATAAGCCTAGGCAGAGCCATGCTGGTGATGCTAGCTCAAGCGTGTACCGTGGTTTCTGTAGAACTGTACTTCTGAAGCCAATACAGGGTTACGAAAGTTTAAATTGATGTTTTTTTTTTAATGTTAATATTAAATGTAATATAGTTTTGTAATGACATATAAAATATATATTCGATAGAATATAAAAAAATATAGTGCATTCAATATTAAAAAAAAATATTTAAATATATATATAGTTGTTAACCATATATGAACATATAATGAATCTATTTCCGGCCGGGTTCTTAAAAGATATTGCCGCGTTTTTTCGACATTTTTTACGCTATGAATAACAAGCGCGACATTCGCGAAATCTAAAAGAGTATACAATGATTTATTTAATTATTTCGCTTTTGATGGTACGGCCTTCATAGAAAAAAAAAAAGATTATCTTCAATCCATTTTTGCTGCATATTAATTAATGCATCTTTTTAGAGCTGTGTTAGACATTAGAAAAATTGCTAAAAAAATAATTTAAAATTCAGTATTTTTATGTTATATACTCTGTTTGAAATTCTATCGTCAACGTTCAATCAATCAATGTCTAAAAAACGCCGAAAAAATGTGGCATTCATCTTTTAAAAACCCATCTCGGTGGTATTTCCGGTTGGCAAAGACAACATAAATATAGAAATCATGAAACATTGTTGTTCCACAATTTTGCCACATTTTTAAACATCTTGCTTAAAAAAAATCTTCCTTGTAAATTCTACAAATTTAAATATTTAGAGAAAATTGAGTAGTAATTTACTTCTTGATTCAAAATATTTGATTAAATTGAATCAAAACTAATAATTATTTTTGGCACTCTATATTCAAATAATCATAAGCTTATCAATAGTGCGCATGCGCGCACAGAGGTGCCATAAATTTCAAAACTTAAAAATATAAGTTTTGTAGCGAAATTACTCTATAATTCGAAATCTCTGTCTTTCTTTTAGAAACATTCAGGGGAATATACGAAAGCTTATATTTATATTAAAGATGAAAAATCGATAAATTCAAATGCACACGGCACATCTGCGTAAACACACCCTGGATTTTTTTTCTTTTAATTTTAATTCGTATGAAGCTAGCTCAAATAAGTAAATATTAAATTTGATATATTTTTGACGATGCGGGAGGATGTTTTAAAAGAAATGATGAAATAATTTTCAAGGTTTTAAAAAAAAGTTAGCTTCTTTTATGCGAAAAAATTCAATAAAAAGTAAAAATTTTTACCAAAAAGTTGGTCAAATTTTACCAAGTTTTTTTTTTTGTTAAAGTCCAAAACTCTGGACTTAGCCTAAAAATTTACCTTGTCAATTTTTACCAAAAAGTTGGTCAAATTTTACCAAGTTTTTTTTTTTGGCAAAGTCCAAAAATCTGGACTTAGCCTAAAAATTTACCTTGTCAATTTTTACCAAAAAGTTGGTCAAATTTTACCAAGTTTTTTTTTTGGCAAAGTCCAAAAATCTGGACTTAGCCTAAAAATTTACCTTGTCAATTTTTACCAAAAAGTTGGTCAAATTTTACCAAGTTTTTTTTTTGGCAAAGTCCAAAAATCTGGACTTAGCCTAAAAATTTACCTTGTCAATTTTTACCAAAAAGTTGGTCAAATTTTACCAAGTTCATTTTTTTTGTCAGAGTCCAAAAATCTGGACTTAGCCTAAAAAAATACCTTGTCAAATTTTACTAACTTTTTGGTAAAAATTGACCAAATTGCGTTTTTTTGTCTAAGTCCGAAAATTCGGACTTAACCTGAAAAATAGAGTTGTAAAATTGACCACATTTTTGGTAAAACTTCCAAAAGTGGTAAAATTAAAAAAAAAAAAAAAAAATTTAAATTTAGGCTTCATTGTATAGAAGTCATTATTTTAAAGTACTACAACTGATTATGAAGAGCTGTTTTTAATTTAAAACACAAAAAACGGGTTTTTTTGTTTCGTCAAATTTTACAAAAAAAATGGTAAAATTTGACTAATTTTTTGGCTAAAATTTTTGCTGGTAAAATTTACCACGAAACTGGTATATTTTACCAGGTTGACCAGCTTTACCACTTTTCTGGTAAAACGATTTTTTTTTCTGGTATTTCGTAGAACCTGGGTATTGCGTGGTTCAAGTTTAATAAGGAAGCAGTTGATATTGCCTAATAAAAAATAATGTCATACAATACAAATGACCAATGAGAAACTAGAATACATTTTACCATTGGTCAATTACGATGTATTCTGGCCTATCATTGGTCATTTGTATTATATGACGTCATTTTTATTAGGCCCTATCAACTGCTTCTTTAATAAGGACACATTTTGCTTAATATTTCTTATTAATGCAGGATATGAGAAGTTAGAATAAAATATCCAAACAATTTTTGTGATAACTTTTTTTATTGACGTAAGTACCTGTGAATAATGACTTGAGTAGGACCAATGTCTAGCTTCATTAAAAAGAAGAACTTATCAGTTAGCTGTTATTGAAATGATTACTTTCTACCAAAGCAACAGCATGTCTGTCTGTCTGTATAATTGCATATCTGCTAAGTTCTTAACAAAAAGTTATGTAATCTTTAAATACTCAGTTTTTAAGTAAGTTTTAAATTGGCCCTAGGAAGGTTTTAGGCTATTGTGCTGAGGAGTGCGACACTAGTTGAACAAAAAGCAAATTACGTAATTAAATAAGTTTCAAACTAAGCTAACCAATGATAAGCTACAATCCTTTTTTTATTTGTGTTTACTTCTAAAGAGAGACTAGAATAAATCCATCCTTGTTTTCTTGAGAAATGGATTATTATAACTTGGATCTTACACCAAATTATCATAGTGGTCTAAAATAACGATTTTCAATTACCCAATCTCTTCCTACTGGATGAAAGAACTTAAAAATAAATGACAAGGGAAGTAGCAACCTAAATTTAAGATAAATTTTTCCCTGTCATGATATCCACGTATATTGTACATCCATTTATTGAGATAGGTTTGAATCCAATGATTTGAACCATTGAGCTTTATTGCATTTATAAACCTCTCATTGTTAACATACATACATTCCAGGGACCTAAAGGGATAAGACAATTGCCGATAAGTTGATGTACATCCCCAATAATAAAACACAATACTACCCATTCTCTAGTTTACAATTAGTGGTTGAACGTTTGGACATATAACATAATAAACCAATTAATCAAAATTCAATAAAAGTTCCCAAAGTTGTTAAACCAACCAAGAAAAAACGTTATTATAAAACTTTTGGGACTATTGTAATAAACAGCCCATTGTCCTCTCCCTCCCTGCATATTTTCGGCTAATATACTTTTAAAACAAGAATGACAACATCTGTAAAAGCAAAGGTCGACAAATCATATGGTTTATGAGATACATTGCTGAATCTTCTACGGAATCATCATTCTAACCACTAAATTAATAGGTTATCTATACCAATAAAAGATAAAAAAAAGTTTAAAATAGGCGTACGGACTTTCGGATACCAATTAAGGAGTTGCTACGCTTATGCACCTTAATGCTAAAAGAATCGATCATCATCCAAAGTTTGAAATCGTTGGGACTATTCTAACATGCCTAAATTAATAATCAGACGAACCGACAAATAAAAAAAAGAACATAACCTAGACATAGATATTTTAGAAGTGAAGCTACTCAATCATTCATTTTGTCATTTTGTCTGTTCGTTAATCCGTCAGTCAGCCAGTTACACTTTGGAGGAATTGTGATTTATTTCATTGGGCTTATTCTTTCACTAAATTGTTTTCTCGTATTCATTCGGCACCTCGGGACTAAAAAACTGGTTTAAATCATATAATTGTACATTTTATATCCGCGGAAAGCTGTTTATAATACGATGCGAGAAATAAATTTTAATGATCTTTAATGTCTTATTTGAATTTTTTTTTAAATTTAAAATGACTTTAATCAAACTTTGTTGCGGGCCACTCGTATGTAAGAATATAATGAAGTAATTTGATGCAGGGATTAAAAGGGATAAGACAATGGCCGATGAATTGATGTACAATGGAGATACACAAAATTACCTCGTCTGTAGAATACAAATAGTGGTTAAAAATTTTGACTCTTAAGTTAATTATTCAACCAATCAAAATTCAGTTAAAATCCCAAATGTTGTTGAAAAAACTTTGGTGGCTATTTTAATAAACTGCCCAATGTCCCCTCCCTCCCTGAATTTAATAAGAAATTAGGAAGACCAGTGAACCAGATAATTAACCAATATAAGACTTCAACTCATTTAACCTTTTAACTTTAACCTTTTTGCCACAGTAAAATTTCTTAAGTTTCTTCATCTTGCCATGGAACAAAACCTTTACTATTATCAAATCAGAAGCTCTTTATGGTGCCTAGAAAAAATACGTCATATTTGATATTTTATTATTTTAATATGACGTAATTCGGTGTTTTCGGCCAAAAGTTTTAAAATTTAGTGCCTATTAAAAAGGGGATAAATTTAAAAACTTTTGTCTGTAAAATCCAGAAATACTTCATAATAGAATAATGGACTATTCTAATATGACGTCATTTTTATAGGCATTATAAAGTGTAGAGCTTCTCAAATCAACATAGAACTTAACTGTGACCATAATGTCGATCATAGGTCACCTATAACCACCATTTAGTCAATACAGACAGTTCAAATTGTCGACGCATTTCTTTTGGGTTTTGACTACAACCAAAAATTAATATTTTCTTTGTCAAGCAAAATTTAGGTAAAAAATAAATAACTTTACCGTAGTATTGTTGTATTTCTTTCACCGAAGACACTGGGGCTTCGCCCCCATGCATCTGCTACGTTCGTCCCCATACTAAATAAAAATAAGATTATAAATATATTTATTATTTATCTATCTATCATTCTATATCTATTATTTGTCTATTCATCTATTTCTTATGCAAAATACAATTATAATAGGAAGTAATTTTTTATATTTCTTATTAATAATTATAAATTATCAAAGGGAAGGAAGGTGTAAGTGGGGTAGGTTAAAAAAAACCGCTCTTAGTGATCCCCTAAGGCACCCAACCCCTTTAGAAAATCCCTAGGTACGCCACATTTAGTTATACCTTACTTTTTAAGACAATACAAGCAAAGGGCAAATGCATTAAAAGTGTCATTAACCTTAAACAATTATCTTATTTAGACATAAACAAGGATGGCAACATCCATAAAAGCGAAGCTATGAAACGGTAGGACAAACGGTCATTAACACTTGTATAGTGTCAGAACTAATATAAATGTATAAGAGTCGAAGCAAAATTGTAAGTAAATTTGTTGAAAAACTGCTTGATACAGGTTAAAGTTTATGGAACTTTTTTGGATTAGATTATAGACTCAGAGTTGCTTTGCTTATAATATCGTACTTTGTTGTCCCAGGAATCAATATACCAAAAATTAGAACAATCGGATAATTAGATCACATAAAAATGTGTTGTTAAAAAATCAAAAAATTAACATGTTTAAAATGGACTTACGGACATTCTGGTAATAATAATAGATTTGCTACGCTCTCTAAATCGTACCTAACTACTTCAGGAATCACCATGCAAAGTTTGAAATCGATAGGTCAATTCTAATTTGCCTAAATTAACGAAAAAAGCTATCCGTCTCGGACAGACGGACTTACGTACCGACCCTAATTATAGAAAAGCTTCGCTTTTCACAATTGCCCTAACTTAAATACTTGCAATTATGTTTATGACATCTTTGAGAAAATTTAAAATTTCTCAATAGTTGTAAATGGTAATGGGGGTTATTAAAATGTATAATTTCAGTAATAAGAATAGCAATGTGCCAAGTGAAAATTGAATCCTATTTAATAAAGTAGTAAGATATTTTTTGTCTGTAGCGAAGGACCTCGCTAACCGCTGAACAGAAAGCTACTTAAATGTCCAAAGAGAATGAAATGAAAAATAAAGAATTATTTTTAGTTTAATTGGCCCCTAGGGACTACAACCGGTGTTTTTCTATTGGACAATAATATTTTCAAAGTCATACTAGAAAATAATTAACATTAGTTATAAGAACAAAACTTAATAATTTTATATCTATAATACAAAGTAGCTTGATGTATGTATGTCCGTCTCTTAAGATCTCGGTATCCACTGAGCCGATCGGATTCTACTCTTCAGGGAATATACCTACTGGTCCTGTGGTGATTTTAGGCTATTTCTTGGGGGGTTGGGACAGCCCCAACCCCCCAAAAATTATAAAATCTCCAATCATTTTTTTATTTGAAATTAGTGGTGGCAGCTCCAGTAGTACTTAATTTTCTTATTAATTACCTCATGAAGCAAAGCCCCTAGAGGCTAGGGGCGAAACCGCTAGTTACATTTTAAACCATAAAATTTGATTTGATCAATTTATATTGTAGGTTGTAAATTAAGCATGTTATTATCAAGTACACTTCATACATTCATTAAATCATATGCGAAGATTTAGGGATTTTTCGGCATGGCTGAAAATCGGTTTTAATCCAACTGATACAAAACGGGTTTCGAAGCCATACTGGAAAATTATTAAGAGATAAAAGAAATAAATCCAAAAGGTTTGGTACTGTTATCTTTATTGACATGACAAAAAAATTAGCATTAAGTTAAGGTAAAACAGTTTTGGAAGATTTTTTTCTTTCACTGACTTGTCCCTGAATTTACATTGTGATTGTGTTGAAATTATTTATTATTGATTGTACTATTTAAAACATTAACATTGGGAAAGGACAAAATTTTAAACATAATTCAAAAATAGTGGCGTGCAGAAGGGGGTGTATTCACCCCCCTATCCATCATCCCCTCTACATATTCCTTGTAAGGGCTGCACCCTCGCCCCTTAAACAGCCATTGGAGTGTCAAAGTAAAAAAGTCAAATCCCTATAAAATTGTAATGTTAAAAGACCTTATATAAATTCCAATTATAGAGAAGTACTGATAGTCCAACGGACCTGTGAATGAGTTTTGTATTATATTCTAGATGCTTTTCAATTTAGGGAATCTTCACGCAAAAATAGCCATGCAATATTAGATAGATGCCGAGAAAAACCTGTTTCCTCTTCAGCCGGACAGACATAATTATTATAGAGTAGCTTCGCTTCTAGAAAACAAACTACCTTGAATATTGAAGAATTCCCCTCCACATATTTTCATTGGCTTGTAGCAGAGGTGGGTGTTGGTGGAGACAATATTGTAATCTTCTATATTTTCTTCTATCATATACTCCTCCCCCCTCCATAGCTTCCTGATATATTTACATTTAATCAGTTTAGTTTAGAACGGAGGGACATAAGGACGGACCACTGCGCTTTTAAAAAATATTGTAATCTTCTATATTTTCTGCTTTCATATACTCCTCCTCCCTCCTCCATAGCTTCCTAATATATATCAATGTCTATACATTAAATTAGTTTAATTTAGAACGGAGGGACATATGGACGGACCACTGCGTTTTTTTTTATATATTGTAATCTTCTATGTTTTCTTCTATTATATACTCCTCCACCCCCATAGTTTCCTAATATACATATATCACTGCCTTTAGATTTAAAGATATTGTTATCTTGTATATTTTCTTCTATCATAACTCCTCCACCCTCCATAGCTTCCTAATATATTTACATTTAATCAGTTTATTTTAGAACGGACGGACGGACGGACGAACAAAGAAACGGACCAATTTGCTTTTTTTTTTTAAAGTTTTGGATCATCGAGAAAAAAATCAAAGTAGCGGGTTTCGTCGTATTTTTACACTAGCTTTTCTCCTATTTCTAGCCAATGCGGCGGGCCTTAACCCTGCGGGGCAATCATTCATATTTACCTAACCTAACCTAAAATAACCTATCAAAAGCTACTGTAAAAATTCGACGAAACCTGCTACTTCTTTTTCTTTCCATGATCTAAAGTTTTTTTTTAAATAAAACTTTGACCATTACAAATTTTGTTATCCTATACTTTATTGCACCCCATACTTTTTAAAAGCGAAGCTTTTCTATAATTAGGGTCGGTCCGTCCGTACGTCCGTCCGTCCGAGATAGATAGCTTTTATTTGTTAATTTAGGCATGTTAGAATTGTCCTATCGATTTTAAACATTGCATGATGATTTCTGTAGGAGTTAAGTACGATTTAGAAAGCGTAGCAACTCTATAATCATTACCAGAATGTTCGTACGTCAATTTTAAACATGTTGATTTTTTTTACTTTTTTAACAACAAATTTGTATGTGATCTAATCATCCGATTGATCTAGTATATTGCTTCCTGGAACAACAAAGTATAATGTTATAAGCGATGCAACTCTATAATCAAGTCCTAAAAATATAAGTATGTCCATAAACATTATCCTGTATAAAGCAGTTTTTCAAAAAATTTACTTACAATTTTGCTTCTACTCTTATACATTTATATTCTGATTATTTAGTTCTGACACTATATAAGTATTAATGTCCGTTTGTCTTACCGTTTGAGTGCTTCGCTTTTATGGATGTTGTCATCCTTGTTATATATCTAACCTAGTTAAAAATAAATCGTGACCAAATTTTGTGTAAATGTCCACGAACGGGTTTTTTTTCATGGTCTCAACTTTTGCATTGTATATGTATGTGTATTTTCACTTAATTTTAAATTTTCAGGCATAACAGTTTATGTGCTTTGGCATAAATTCTAAATACGTATGTGAAGGATTCCGAGAACAATAGAAGAAAAATAGCATTTTTGATATATTTATTATGACAAATAAGGAATTATTTTTGATTAGAAAAAAATGTACGAGAGTAGTTATATATTTATTGCAACGTATTATTTTCGTGGATATTAATATGAAAAAGCTTAAAACAGTTTTGTTAACCCGAGGGGTCGACGGTCCGAGCTAACAAAACTATAATCAATTCTATGATATTTAATTATATTAATATTCGTGTAAATTATCTATGATACAAGGCTATACAAGATTTTTCTGTATGGCTGAGAAACGGTTTTATTCAGCGGATATTAATAAGTTTCGAAGCCATACTGGAATATCTATTACACGTATAGAAAACAATTATAGAAAAAATACTCCAAAAAAATCACCTGCAAAGAATCCAAAATGGCCAGTTGAGTATCAAAAACATCTGTCCTATCCTCAACAGAGTTGGGATAAACAATATTAATCAAATCCTCAGCAGTACTGTTATCAATCCTCATATGAATATCATCTTCAAGAGTACCATTGGAGGATTTATTGGCCTGTACACCAAAATCTTTATCCCACATTTCTTCAGCAGTTTTATTATCAAACATCATTTCTTCCTCAAAATTTTGGATCTTAAATTCTTTTTCAAAATAATCTTTACGCATGGCTTGAAGGATAGAACCGGTTAGGTTTTTGATTTTTGACACCATTTCTGGTTCTTCGGGTGAGGTGAGGGTGTCCAGTGACTGGATAATGTCGTCGTCTTCTTGTCTGGAAATGCCGGGTGAGGTCAAATTTTTAACCTCGTTTTCGTCAAGTACTTCAATCAACGGAGAATCTGTCCCATAAAACCAGTTTCTAAATTTTATCAATATATAAGCGTTTTCTCTTAAAGTGAATATCGAACACTATACTTATCCCCTCCCCATAAAAATTAAAAATTATAGACTCATAGAGTGGGTATTTTTTCTATGCCTAGCCCCTGCGGAAGGTCAGGACTATACCTGCATTTCCAAAACCTTGCAAGACTACCCAGGACCATAACCTAATTTGACCAAAAGTAATAAACAACCAAAAAAGTACCCTCTATCTCCCCTTTTTTAAATTCATTTTAAAAATGAGGTGAGTGCTCATCTTCTGTCTTTTTGCTTATCTAACTGAAGTAATGGAATATTAACAATCAGTGGAGATGAAGATCAAAAGCAAATGAACTCTGCATTTATAAACCTGTGCAAATATTCAAAATCGATTGCAAATAATTGTCAATTTGAATTAAAATGAATAAAAACACAACTAACCTGATATGCTGCATTGGCCTAAACATGAAAAAAGTAGTTTCTGTTGTTGTTGTTGTCTCGGGTGCCGGGGTTGTTGTTGGACTTACAACAGATGTTGCCAAAGGGGGTTGTTGCTGGCCGGCGGCAGGATCGTTAGCAAGTGGAACAGGATCATTTCTCGGAGGTGGAATTGGGGGAGGGACAGGCCCACTACTCGTATGCGGAGTTGGTGGCAGGGGAAGATTTTTTGGAGGGCCAAGTAGGGGTTGACCGATGGCTGGCCTCTGTGGATTTGGAGAAGATGGAATGTGATTAGGTGGGGGCAAAATTGGAGGATTTTTTGGATGGATAATAGTATTTTGCAGTAAGTTAGGTTTGTGATGGTTATTGTGTGAATTTTTATTATCAATATATTGATGTGAATGTTGATTAGGATTATGTTGTTGATGATCTAAAAGATGGGGTGGTTGATTATAATGATTGGTCAATGGTGGATGATTTTTGTAAATTGCTTGTGTTCTACGAGAAGCTGGCAATTTGGCAATGTTTGGTGGCGCAGGAGCATGATAGGAGCCTGTTGATGTAAGTTCAGGTATGATAGTCTCATTAGGAATGCCTTCAGCTGTTTTGGCTGATGTATCTTCTGTGTAGTAATTAAACCAGTCACTAGCAGTGTTGATAATCTTTTCTATGACTCCAGGTTCTGCTATTGGTGGTTGATTTGGGTCATCTTTCATAATTTCACCTTCAGCTACTTTAATATTATCAATTAGTTGGTGTTCTGGCGGATGTTTGACATATATTTTCTCCAGATTATCAGCATAATTATTCAAATCTGGGTTGTAATGATCCAATTTTCTATCCCTTCTTAAGGTTCTGTGTGCTTGGTAGGGAGGGCCATAGTACTGATTATCATGCAGAGTATGTAGTGGTCTATATTCTGGA
Organism: Acartia tonsa; assembly: GCF_053477335.1. NCBI lineage: Eukaryota > Metazoa > Arthropoda > Copepoda > Calanoida > Acartiidae > Acartia > Acartia tonsa. The sequence continues at coordinate 27,037,654 of NC_137261.1, forward strand.
ATTCTATGATAAATCGACCTTTGTTTGAATCCAAATTGACGTGGCTCTATCCTCGGATAATGACCAGTTTTAATTGTTCCTCTTCCCCTGTTGCTGCTTAAGCGTATTTTTTTAGAAAGGGAATCATCGGCCGTAAAAAAATTAATTTGAACTAATGTATCATTAAATCTATTTTTTTCATTTGTATCATTTAATTCTGCAGTGACTTCTGTTTCATTATTAAATATATCAATTTGTTGTGTTGTATAATTCGAGTCAGCTGTGTGCACAATTGTAATATTGCCCAAATCTTTATTTTCACTTTCAGTTGCATCATAATTTTTAATTGGGGCATTATGAAGGTCAGAAGAGTTGGTAACAAGACTGTAAACCAGAGTGAGATTAGCCACATGGTCAATTATTTTATTATTGTGTATTTCTTCATCTTTCTTACTTGAGTTATTTATGGTTTCAACTACTTCTAAATTAGTCACATTTTGTGCTACAATTTCAACTCTTTCATTCAAATCCTATTTTTAAATTTCCATATTGGAAGTATTGATAAAATATTTTAATACTATGCTGTATAATATAATTTAATTTTCTAAAATTTTGCTAGGTTTATAAATAGAAAAATTGCAAAAAATATATTTAAAAATACTTACAAAAAAAAGGTCCTTAAAAATTTATAAGTTAAACATAAACTTCTTTATCTAAACTAATGTTATTTATGCTTGTTATTGCTGCGCTACTTTTGGACATAATTATTGTCCTTGTTTCATATTTATATTGTGTATCAATTTTGGAAAACCTACAAAAATTCAGTGATGCATGGAAATTTTTCCTGGTTAGCTGTAGTTGTTGTAATATCAGTTGCAGACAAATTCATGCAGTCTACTTTGTCATTGTCATCAGTAGATAGTACGTCATCAGTAGGCTTAGTTAGGATAGTTGGGGTGTTTTCTGTAGGGTTAGTTTGGATATCTGTATCATCAGTAAAAGATTGGTTTAACTTTACTATGCTTACATTAAAATTTACAGAATCTGAACTAGGGTTGAGTTGGATTTTTGTGTTGTCATGACTCATTTTTACATTTTTATCATTATGGATGTGAGTGGTATTTGAATTTGTATTAATTTGGTTTGATGAATGAAAACTAGGGTTGATTTCACTTGAATTTGAGGATTTTTCTTGATTAATAGGGTTGTGCTGAGTACCATTATATATTTGAGTTGTAGGGTTATCATGAATATTTGATAAATTTTTGTTTGTTGAGAGTACATTGATACTATGTTGTCCAACACTAATTATTAAGGAAGTCATTAAAACAAAACAATTTATTTTTTATTGTCAACTCTGTTTCTCTCTCCTCTCATTACTCTCTCTGTCTCTCTCTGTCTCTCTCTCTGTCTCTCTCTCTCTCTCTGTCTCTCTCTTTGTCTCTCTCTCTCTATATATCTCTCTATCTCTCTCTCTCTCTCTCTCTCTCTCTCTCTCTCTCTCTCTCTCTCTCTCTCTCTCTCTTTCTCTCCCTCTGTTTGTCCAAATGAAGGTAATTAATTGTAAAGTTCACATGTACAGTTTTTTTGGTTCTGAATGCACTTTAAAACAAGATTTAACAAAACGCACTTTCAATCTTACCAGTGACACAGAGATTTGGCTTAAATTCTAAAGAAATATTTATGTACATATATACTAGCGTCGGCAAAGTAGTAAGAAAGGACATAAAGATAGCCTAAAACCATCCTAGGACCTGTGTGAAGGTTCCCTCAAAAAGATAACTTGATCATTTCAGTAGTATTGAAGTCTTCAAACAGAAAATACTTTATATAATAGGAAATTTATATCTTATTACAAACTTACAAGTCTCATAAATCAATCGGTTATTTGGTCGGTAGGTCAGTCGTGCTGATGTAATATTGTGATTTTACCTTTCCTTATTTTAAAAATGGAGAAAAACTACTAGAAAATACAGAAATGTTTCATTGCAAATAAGGGTAACACAGAGGGTGTTTTAGAACTTTAAAAAAAAAGACTCAAAATTTTTTACCTAATTAGTTTGAAAGTCTATAGCATACCAATTTGGAAACTAGCGTCCTTGTTAAAAGCTTAAATTATGCTTAAATGAAAAATAGTATTTTCTCCTTTTTCATATTATAAATATTTTGAATATGCTTGTGTGTAGTGTGTACCATATTCCTAAAGACTACAATATCAATATCAATAACCATAGAAGGGATCATTCTAGAATTTTATTCACTGTGCCACAAGAATTAAAAGATTTACTCAAAGATTTTGTAATAGGCTTACATTTTTACCTCCTTTTTTAAGAACATATAAATACTTTTTAGGATTGCTTCAAATATGTCCCGGGAGGGTTTAGGCTATTTTATATTTAGATTTAAGTCTTGAAATGGTCTTAGGCTTAATTTTTGCCCATCCTATACACTTCGAATATGGTGCTCCTAGATATTAGGTGCGCAGCCGCCAGTTAACAGAGGAGAGTTTTTTTCTCCTTTCAAATTGTTAAGAGCATTATAGTTTGGAAATGACTTCCCTCCTAGTAGATTCTATTTCTCTTGGAGTCTGATATTGGAGAGATTTATCCTTGTTCAGGGTTGGAGGGAGTGTAGGGGGTGTGGAATAATAGAAATATTGGACGCCACCTACAAATATTTTAATGTATTAAATCATTTAGATAAATAATTATAACTTTCCAGTATGGCCTCGAATCCGATTGATATCTGCTGGATTAGAACCGGCTGTCATCCATTCTAATCATGTCTAGCATCGTATTACAGAAAGTTTTACACAAATTTTAAATTGAAAATTATAAAATTAAAATCAGTTTTTAATTTTTCAAAATCCGCTGAAATCTTTTTCGATGCTATAAATAACTATTCCCCACCTCACCCTCCATCCCCAACCCACCTTTTATCAGAGTGTACAGATCCTAAAAATTTATCAAGTTTACAGATCCTAAAATCTATCAGATTGCACAGTTCTTAAAATCCTTGAAAATCGCAGAGATATTCGAGAAGAAAAGTTTAAAACACAGTAATACTGACGAATAAAGAGTGAGAGTAGGTAATACTTAATAGAACACATAACAGAGTAGGTGCTTAGTCGACCATAAATTTTCATTTTAGTTTTCAAAAAAGAAGTTAAACAATTGGAGAGGGGGTTTCTATAGGAGCTATATTTATTAGGATTTGGAGGTGCTCCACCTTCTAGACATCCTGTTACTTTAATATAAATAAGGATAAATCTTACTTGGCGGATATAGAGCATCTCTCATAAGATTATTGACAGGTATGGATGGAGGATGTTGTTTACCATCAGCTACCACTCCCCCTGGATCAATACTGCGCCTGCCTGCAGCGGTCAGCTTCACCCAGTTATCCAGATTCAAATAGCGCGGGGCAACAAACTAAAATAAAATCATTGTAACCGAATAAAGTGTCTCAAAAATCCGCCATGTAACGTCATAAAAATGAGGGATTATCTATCTCTTTTTGGGGGGTTCCTCTCCCACTTCTCCTCTTATCTCCCTCATTTTTATGACGTCATTTGGCTGATTTCTTTAGATTTCAAAACATGAAACATTAAAGTAAAACAATAGAGGGGGGAAGGGGATAAATAACTGTATGTCCCCTGTGCCGATTCTCAATTAGGTATTTGAATATCAGCCAATATCTTAGAAAAAATCAACCCAGCAAAGTCGCTACAAAAAAGAAGAAAGCAATTTGCGAGCAGACGAAAAAGGTCCTTATCTCTAGAATATACATTCTTACTTATACATTTATTTATGAGACTTAATAAAATATGAAATATCAAAGACAATAAGGCCCAAAATTAGTGCAACAATAAGAAGTGTTTTATAAAACACTAGCGTCTACGCCCCCTAGAAGCTTCTAGGGGCACTTAAGGGTACAAAAAAATAGTTTAAAACCTTCCCAGGACCTATAAGAAGCTTCACTGTAAAGGATGTTATCTTAAAACTTTGGGGACTAGTGTAGTAAACATCCCCATGTCCCCTCCCTTCCTGAGTTCAAATACACAACATTTTTCTAAATGAATCAATTTTACAAAATGATTGCCCCTATTAGGCTAATGTAGGGAAAAGTATTCGAAAAACAAGTTAACAGAACAGACAGTTTTTTCATTATTAGAGTAAAACACGAGAGGGAGAAAGGGTTAAATAACTATATCTCCCCAATGTTCTTGTGCCGACTCTCAATTGGGTCATTAAAAATCAACCAATAGTAACGGGGATGTTAACACAGCCAAGTAACAGAAAACAATTTGGTAGCAGACGAAAAAAGGCATTAAAAAAGGGAGGGAGGTAGTTATCTGTATATACATCTATATTATATTCTGTTATTTCAATAATAACAAGTAAAAGATTAATATAGTGTTCTTAAAAATATATAAAAATAAGCTTGTGTTAAAAGCTTAATTTTTAGGAATTTTCTTTAAACCTTACAAATCGGGCCCCTATTCCCTTCTTAATAGATCGGGGGTTGGGGGCTCCCAGAGCCCCCCCCCCCCCCCCCCTCTATCTCGGCTCCTGTTACTGATAAAGACGTGGTGGTTTTCTGGTGGTTCATGTGTATTTTTAGAGAAAATTACTTTTTCTAGTCATAGCAGTCAGACCGCTCATTAGCCGCTTTTTAAAGCCGCTAAATTTTAAAACAGCTGTAGAGCGGCCAATTTTACAGCTAGGATGACCAAATTTTAGGACGAACTTTTATTTTTTTTAACAAAAAAATTAATATTTTTATCTGTTTATTGTTGCTCAAGGACTTACCAAAAAAAAATAATAGGTCTCTAGCTGTAATAGAAGCCACGATATTCATGATATATGTCTGTAGTAAAAGCCGGACAAAAATCGGTCATAAAGTCGGTCAGGGAGCGGTCAAACGGTCATAACAACACTTTTCTGAGAGGGTCATTGATATCTAAGTATTCCCAAAAAAAAATTTAGGTTTCTACCTTTTACACAAAAGTCATAATGTAGAAATTAAGATTTATTTAGAATTTTTTCTGACGTATAATTACTAAACTAAAAGTCATGAAGTTACAGCTCTTTATCTTACCTGCAAAAAAATGAGATTGAAAAAACTAGAAGGGAGGGGCTCTTGGAGCCCCCCCCCCCCCCCCGATCTGTAAGAGTTAAAACTATAGATCTAAAGATAATCAACTTTTATCTTTTAAATGAATGTACTCTTCAAAACTTAAATGAATGAAAAAATGACCATATTTGTAAAAAATAAATTTTAAGTTTGGAGAAAATCCAATAATGTTTCACTAGAACCAAGACAAACCCATCCCCTTCCGGCTAAATTAAAAAAAATCCCCATCAGTCTTCAAATAACACCCAGAATAGGTAAAAAAAAAAAAACATTTTAAATTCCTACTACCTAGAATTACTTTCGATTGATACAATATTTTTCAGTTTGGCTTCGAATCGGATTAAAATCCCATGGATTAAAACCGGTTCTCAGCCATACTTGAAATGTATTGCATCGTATTTTTTCACTAATATTAAAATAAAAATCGGTCCTAACAAAACTGGTTAAATCTTAAAACTTTTCATTTTAATATCCGCAGAAAGCTGTCTATAAAACTATGCAATAAATAACTATTATTTTTATTAGCCCAATTGGGCTTTATACCAAACTAGGCTTATAAATATACTTTTCGATCTCATATGATACTTAGTCGATACTTCTATGCCTTAAAATTATTTTCAAAGGCTAAATTGAGTGGGAGGGGAAGGGGGGGGATGCGCGTTTGATTAGCGTTAACTGGGACATTGCTGAAGGTTTCTCAAAAAAAAACTCCTTAATCTTTTCGTTGTCGGCTAAATCTTAAAACCTAGATCTTATCTTAACATTTAGACCTAGATACCAGGGATAAGACACTGGGCGAAAAATCGATGTAATTCCCAATAATAATACACAAAATTACCACTTCTGTAGATTACTCTTAGTGGTTGCAACGTTTAAACACTAAACTTATTAAACCGTCCAATTAAATTTTAAAAATAGTCCTCTAAGTTGTTAATCTAGTCATTTTGAAAACGTTATTATAAAACTTTGGGGACTAGCAAAATAAACAGTCCAATGTCCCCTCCCTCCTGCTTAGATACACAACAGACTTACTAAACATGCTATTTAAGTAAAGCAGTTTTTTTACAATTAGTATGTCCAGCTTTTTTTTATTAAATTTCTCTGTAATTTTCTAATTCAAATAAATAAATTTATTGATAAAAACACAATTTACTTACAAAACCTTAAGCAATAGACTTTTATATTTTGAAAATTAAAAAGCTTTTGGATTTTGTATGTTTTCTGAACTATAGCGGCGTAACTTTGCTTACATGACAAATCCAATAAATTTGAGATTGGTAGGCCAATAGACGTAAGGACATATCTTAGTTATAGATATACTTCGCAATATACAATGAAAGGTAAACATATGTGATATGTCTGTTATGAACTAAATTTAATAAAAATGTGCTAAATAAGTTTTACAAGGTATCTAAAGGGATAAGAAAATGACCGATAAGTTGATGTACATCCCCAATGATGATACCCAAAATTACCTCTTCTGTAGATTAAGATTAGTGGTTGAAACGTTTGAACACTCAACTTGATTAACCATCCAATCAATATTAACTAAAGTCATCAAAGTTGTGAAGCTAAATAATAATAAAATGCTATTATAAAACTTTGGGGACTAGTATAATAAACAGTGCATTGTCCCCTCTCTATCTGGAATCATGCACAATAGGTTTTCCTTATCTTTGTCTGTGCGAAAGAAGTTTAAATTTCAAAGAATGATTTCACATGGTATACATAAGCTTAAATATCAGTTCCTAAGCAGTAATTTGTGTAATTTTTACAAAGGCAAATTAAATTGTCTTATTGATTTAAAACTTATTTATAAGCCTAACTATTATCATAATGGTATTGTTATTTGTAAAGAATAATCTCTCTGTATATATGAATCATAGTTTATAAGCCTAACTATAATAATAATGGCATTATTATTTGTAAAGAATAATCTCTCTGTATATATGAATCATTGTTTATAAGCCTAACTATAATAATAATGGTATTATTATTTGTAAAGAATAATCTCTCTGTATATATGAATCATTTACTAAGTATATTTGCGAATACTTTTATTTAATGAAATCTTCCAATTTTTAACATGTACAAAACGGCCTGCTTATTTGCTTCAAGATCCATGTCAGATCTATATAGGAAATAAATGTCTATAAACGAGCTCAAGTTTTCCAAGGAATATATGATTAAAACTCATAGTGCTCCAATAATCCATAATAAACTCTCATTGCCCAGAACGATAAGACCCATTATTTTACTTTACTAAAAACAAATTCATTTTTTTCATTTCATGTTGCTATTTACCTTATATTGATGTATTTAATTTCTAATCATAAAAAAGAAAATTTAAATTTATAATATGATAAATTTAAGAAAACTACGTTTTAAAAGAATTCGATTGTGGCGACATTTTGTGTGTTCAAATATTAAACTAAAATTGTAATCATCATCATTAACCCTTTGGTGATGGTAATGTAAAGAAAAAAATATAATTTAAAAAAATCTTTTAAAAATCATTTAAATTATTAAATATTTACTTTCTTTTAGATAGTAATGCCGGGTGAGGAAAATAGATTTATTGAGAAATAGATATGCATATAGAAAACTAGCCAATAGGGAGATAATTATATCGAGCCAACTCTAGTAGTTTATAAGCCTAACTATAATAATAATGGCATTATTATTTGTAAAGAATAATCTCTCTGTATATATGAATCATAGTTTATAAGCCTAACTATAATGATAAAGGCATTGTTATTTGTAAAGAATAATCTCTCTGTATATATGAATCATAGTTTATAAGCCTAACTATAATAATAATGGCATTATTATTTGTAAAGAATAATCTCTCTGTATATATGAATCATAGTTTATAAGCCTAACTATAATGATAAAGGCATTGTTATTTGTAAAGAATAATCTCTCTGTATATATGAATCATAGTTTATAAGCCTAACTATAATAATAATGGCATTATTATTTGTAAAGAATAATCTCTCTGTATATATGAATCATTGTTTATAAGCCTAACTATAATAATAATGGTATTATTATTTGTAAAGCATAATCTCTCTGTATACATATATGAATCATAGTTCATAAGCCTAACTATAATGATAATGGTATTATCATTTGTAAAGAATAATCTCTCTGTCTATATGAATCATAGTTTTTAAGCCTAACTATAATGATAATGGTATTGTTATTTGTAAAGAATAATCTCTCTGTATATATGAATTATAGTTTATAAGCCTTACTATAATGATAATGGTAATATTATTTGTAATCTCTCTGTATATATGAATCATAGTTTATAACCCTAACTATAATGATAATGACATTATTATTCGTAAAGAATAATCTCTCTGTATATAGGAATTATAGTTTATAAGCCTAACTATAATGATAATGGCATTGTTATTTGCAAAGAATGATTGACCTTCTGGCTCATTCTTGCAATTTCAGTTTTTTGTTTATTGCTTGTTTAATGTTTTTTTTTCCAGTAGTAAGGGCGGAGCTACTCTACATTATACTTTGTCCGTCCTTCAAACTACGAGGTGGTCTGCACGTAACGGATAGCCCTTATGATTAATTTATTCAAATTTGGAAAATCGACTTCAAACTTAGCATGGTGATTTCTGAAAAAGTTATACATATTTTAGAAACCGTAGCAAATTCCAATGATCATTTCTAGGGCGATGAAGTACAATTTTTTAAGTTAAGCATCTCTAAAGTAAAGTCTTGAAATGTAAGGTGTCTGTATATAAGTAATTTTGGAATGGATTTACACAAATTTTTGAATTGTAATTTTAAATGCGCTGTTACTTTACATTTGAAGTGTGAATGTCCGTCTGTTTTGTTTAACTTAACGTTCAAGAATGTTATCATCCTTGTTTTATAAATAATTACACTGCTTGGGGCGGTTACACATTTAAATATAGATATTTCTAAAACATAAAAATACTGAATTTCTTTTTGCGTAAAGAAGTTGTATCAACTTTTTTGCTTTTTATTTAAGATAGCTAGCCGGTTCTTTTAGTATGTAGTAGATGTAAAATTTTTCATAGAATTCAGATATGCAATCGGTTTTTTTTGTAGACCTCTTATTTTTTAAGTAATTTAAGTTTTTAAAAAAAATAATTAAGTCGGTTTTAAGGTACTAAAACGCAACAAAATAAAAGAAGAAAATGGCCAGTATGAACAAAAATAGTAAGATCTTTAATTTGACACCTTACTTTTAAAATTCTGTTGAGTAATTGTTAAAAAAATCTATTTTTTTAACCTCGGTTTAATCAAAACATTAAACCTAAATATTTTCTCATACAGACATAAAAAATATGGGTTCATATATACCATTAGAATGAGAAAAATAATATGAATCTATTCTAAGCAAAATTGAAAAAGTTTCTAAAAAATTGTAATAAAAAATAGAAAAAATAAAAAGTTTATTTTAAGAATTGTAACTACTAAACTAGCCAATCACAAATCGCAAAAATTGACAAATCGGGAAGCTCAACCTATAAAATTAACCTATAGAATTGCCAGTTAAAAAGGAGAACGTTCATACAATATATACAATAGATACTACAATAAATATAGTGATGTTAAAGAACATGTAAAGAATGAAAAATTATGAACAAATATGCATCAGTCTGTTTATAAACTTCAAAACAATGCAGTTAAAAATACATTATTGTTTCTTGTGTTTAAAAAATATCTGCTACATTGCATTGTCTTTTGTTTAGGTTTGGTTCAGGTTTGGTTCAAGCTAACCCTTTAAAGCCGAAAATTATGATTCTTAAAATAAACTTATTTTTTTATTATAGTTTTATAAAACTTTTTCAATTTTGCTTAGAATAGATTTGTAATATTTTTCTGATTCTAAAGGTATATATGAACCCATGTTTTTTATGTCTGTTTGAGAAAATATTTAGGTCTAAAGTTTTTATTAAACCGAGGTTAAAAAAATAGATTTTTTCAATAATTACTCAACAGAATTTTAAAAGTAAGGTGTCAAATTAAAGATCTTACTATTTTTGTTCATACTGGCCATTTTCTTCTTTTATTTTGTTGCGTTTTAGTACCTTAAAACCGACTTAATTATTTTTTTAAAAAACTTAAATTACTTAAAAAATAAGAGGTCTACAAAAAAACCGATTGCATATCTGAATTCTATGAAAAATTTTACATCTACTACTTACTAAAAGAACCGGCTAGCTATCTTAAATAAAAAGCAAAAAAGTTGATACAACTTCTTTATGAATTGCATGAAAATGTCCCTGAAATGTTTCTAAACAAGGATGACAATATCCATAAGTAGCGAAGCACAAAAAATTGTGGATGGTAATACGTAGAAGTAGATTTAAAGTGTATTTATTTAAATCAAGAATAGATTTATTGGAGAAAATAAACACAAAACCTTGTTTTATTTTGTATGATGAAGACGGTTAAAGTAAATTACATACTAGATGCACATAACAATGGGAAAAAATATTTTGAAACTGTTAATGCAAAAAGTTTTAAAATAAGACCAAAAATACCAAAGATATGGGGAAATATGTCAAACATTTAAAAATAGCCCAAAACCTGCTAAAAGGCAGTTTGGCCGCCATTGTTTCTTTTCTTAAAACGCCAGAAATTTAATTTTAATATCTTTAACTGAAATTTTTTTGAAAATTTGACCATAAACACCAAAGATATGTGTAAAAATGTAAAAAATATAAAAGTAGCCAAAAACCTGCAAAAAGGCAGTCTGACTGTCATTGTTGTTTTCTTCAAACTACAAGAAATTTAATTTTGATATCTTTAACTGAAAAAATTTTGAAAATCGGACCATAAACACCAAAAATATGGAGAAAAGTGTGAACAATATAAAAATAGCCAAAAACCTGCAAAAAGGCAGTCTGACTGTCATTGTTGTTTTCTTCAAATGACAGGAAATTTAGTTTTGATATCTATAACTTAAAAAATTTCGAAAATCGGACCATAAACACCAAAGATATGGGGAAAAATGTAAAAAATATAAAAATAGCCAAAAACCTGCAAAAAGGTAGTCCGACCGTCATTGTTGTTTCTTCAAATGACGGGAAATTTAATTTTGATATCTTTAACTACAAAAATTTTGAAAATCGGACCATAAACACCAAAGATATGGGGAAAATTTGGAAAATATAAAAAATAGCCTAAAACCTGCTAAAAAGCAGTCCGACCGCCATTGATGTTTTATAGTCAATTGTGCTCCTTAATGATGGAAATGTTGTCAAAAAATTTCAGCTCTCTAACTTTTATAGGAGCTGCGAAAATCACGTTTCCCCCAATTCATTAATTACGGACGGACAGACGGACGGACGGACAGACGGACAGACGGACAGACGGACGGACAGACGGACGGACGGACATTGTGAATTATAGAGTAGCTTCGCTACTAAAAATATATATTTAAAGATTACTTAATAAACAATTTACTTACAAACGGACAGCTTTGGTCGTTATTTTTGGGATGTTATAATTGTCCAATAAAGTTCAAACTTTGTATGACGATTCATACAACAGAAGGGTACAATTTAGAAGGTGTAGCAAATCTTGTAATAACAGAAAGTACGTAGATATATTTTCAACGTGATGATTTTTAATCATATTATTTTTATTTTGTCACAATAACACTCTATACTGTTTCTGCCCACTGGGCGGGAACCCTGTTCCGATTTCGTATTTGGTCTTTGAAAAAAGCTAACAACGTCGGACAAAGCCCAAAATATGTTAAAATTGTGTCAAAAATGACCCATGTGACGCAATAAAATGAGGGAGATGAGAGAAGAAGTGGGAAAGAAACCCCCTAAAAAGAAATGAATAATCCCTCATTTTTACAACGTCACATGGATCATTTTTGACACAATTTTAAAACAATTTGGGCTTTGTCACAACGTCGGAAATATAAACACAGCCGTATTCCTTCTAAAAAAATCAGAAGGCAATTTTCTAGCAGGCAAAAGGGTCTCCACTACTGGGGCCATTTATCTAGATTATACTTCTATACTTATAAGTCTTTACTTTTCATTTGCTGAGATTAGCTTTAATGGATTTTTATCCTTATTCTTAACAAATTTCATTTACATTTACATTTAATTCTCTTATATGCTATCATTTTCGACTGAGGGTCACCACTATAAATAACAAGGATGACAACATCCATAAGTAGCGAAGCACAAAAAATTGTGGATTGGAATACGTAGAAGTAGATTTAAAGTGTATTTATTAAAATCAAGAATAGATTTATTGGAGAAAATAAAATGAAACCTTGTTTTATTTTGTATGATGAAGACTGTTAAAGTAAATTACATACTAGATGCACATAACAATGGGGAAAAAAATTTGAAACTGTTAATGCAAAAAAGTTTATAAATTGGACCAAAAATACCAAAAATATGGGGAAATATGTCAAACATATAAAAATAGCCAAAAACCTGCTAAAAGGCAGTTTGGCCGCCATCGTTTCTTTTCTTAAAACGCCAGAAATTTAATTTTAATATCTTTAATTGAAAAATTTTTGAAAATTGGACCATAAACACCAAAAATATGGGTAAAAATGTGAAAAATATAAAAATAGCCTAAAACCTGCAAAAAGGCAGTCTGACTGTCATTGTTGTTTTCTTCAAACGACAGGAAATTTAATTTTGATATCTTTAACTGAAAAAATTTCGAAAATCGGACCATAAACACCAAAGATATGGGGAAAAATGTGAAAAATATAAAAATAGCCAAAAACCTGCAAAAAGGCAGTCTGACCGTCATTATTGTTTTCTTTAAATGACGGGAAATTAAATTTTGATATCTTTAACTCAAAAAATTTTGAAAATCGGACCATGAACACCAAAGATATGGAGAAAATTTGGAAAATATAAAAAATAGCCTAAAACCTGCTAAAAAAGCAGTCCGACCGCCATCGATGTTTGTTACTTAATTGTGCATCTCAATGATGGGAATGTTGTCAAAAAATTTCAGCTCTCTGTCTTTTTTAGGAGCCGAGAAAATCACGTTTCCCCCAATTCATTAATTACGGACGGACGGACGGACGGACGGACAGACGGACGGACAGACGGACGGACAGACGGACAGACGGACGGACGGACATTGTGAATTATAGAGTAGCTTCGCTACTAAAAATAGGACGAAAGTAAAATTTGCAGAAAAGTTTTTTAATTTTGGTGTCATAAAAACGCGTCTAAATCTATCTCTTTTTAGGGGTTTCCTCTCTTCCTTCCTTTAAAGACATATAGGTACAGTGGTAAGCGAGATACTTCGCTATAGACAAAACAGATAATATTTTTATGACGTCACAAAAGACACTTTACGTTTCTACAAATTTGCAAATATTGCAAAAAATCAGACGTAATAAAAATGGAGTGGGGACAAAACACCTAATTTAAAAATACCTAATTTAAAAATGCCTAATTTTAAAAATGTCTAATGTGACAAAACACCTAATTTATAAATACCTAATTTAAAAATGTCTAATTTAAAAATACCTAATTTTAGAAATGCCTAATGTGACAAAACACCTAATTTTAAAAATGCCTAATTTTATAAACACCTAACTATAAATACCTAAGTTTAAAAATACCTAATTTTAAAATACCTAATTTAAAAAAAACCTAATTTTAAGCATATCTTAAAACTGTTGTTGAATATATTAAACCAGCGGCTATGCCCCCTAGAGTTCTCTCGGGGCGATTGCAGTGTGGAGGGGAATTTAATTAGTCTAGGGGGGAAGGGGGGGTTACGACCCCCTCCGAAATTTCAAAATATAGTTTGAAATAGAAAACTGGACAGACGTACGAACGGACCGACCCTAATTATAGAAAAGCTTCGCTTTTAAAAATAAAATTTTATGATTAGTTTGTAGCACCTCACATGAGAAAAAAATTATTTAGTAAAATCAAAGGTTGAAGGACAAAGAAAATGAATTTTAATTTTTATTGGTTTCTTCCCTAACCTAAGTAGCCGTAGCGTTGCTTTCTTGGGGGTTGATAGTTGACCATCCCCCATTTTAGTTCTAGTTTTATAAAGAAAGATTGAAGAAATATAAAAAACGGGAGGAGGAGGGGGGGAGATTTTTTCAAAGGGCGATTTCTCATTGGAAGGTGTTGGTAACCTCAACAAAAGCTTTATAAACCTTCCCATGACCTACGGGAAGCTTCATTGTAAAGATGAACCATATTGGATCTTTCAGCAAGAACAATCAGCCAATTGGATTAATGTTATCAAAATTTTAAGTATTTTAGTGAAAAAAATAGATATTTTAGAATTAAGCATTGTTAAATTAGGCGTTTTGATAGTTTATAATTAGGTATTTTTAAATTAGGCGTTTTTAAAATTAGACATTTATAAAATTAGGTATTTTTAGTTAGGCATTTTTAGTTAGGCGTTTTTAAATTAGGCATTTATAAATTAGGCATTTTTAAATTAGGTGTTTTTAACGTAGGTGTTTTTAACATTAGGTATTTTTAAACTTAGGTGTTTTTAGTTAGGCATTTTTAGTTAGGCATTTTTAAATTAGGTGTTTTGTCCCCACTCCATAAAAATGAATGTAAATGATGCAAAAATCAATTTATCCTAATTCATATTCTTTATTGATATATTATTGTGCAATTTTTATGTATCCAACAATTTTTTACATCATTATAAATTTGCAATTTTCCTATTGGCTCTTGTTGTAAACAAAAATGTTGACATTCATAGGACCCTTTTTAGTAATTAGGTTGTATAAAAACGTATAATAATCGACGAACAAACATTTTAACAATAAAGTATCAATTATGATTGATATCATAGAGAGAGGAGACAATTGGCTGTTTATTACAACCACTTTGTGGACTTTGGTGAATTTTGAGTGGTTGGTTAATTAAGTTATGTGTTCACAATAATTTAAATTTACAGAAGGAATAATTTTGTGTATCATCATTGGTCGTGTACATCAATTTATCAGACATTGTCTTATTCCTTTAGATCCCTGGCTTGACTGTAAAAATCTGTATTATCTAAAAACAAACCACAAAAAAATTTATTTTTATGTCTAATGAACAGAAGCTATGTAGCAAAGAATTCAACCCTCGTGGTAGTCCCTTCCACGAGGGCAGGACTACCAATTCTGACAAACTCAAATATGACAAGAATCAGAAAGAGAGGGGCGATAATGAGCTGTTTTTTTTTCATTAGTCTCCAAAGTTTTATAATTACGTTTTCTTATTCGTTGGCTTTGCAACTTTGGGGGACTTTAGTGAATTTTGATTGGTTGATTCATAAAATTGAGTGTTCAAACTTTTTAGTCACTAATCTTAATCTACAGAAGGGATAATTTTGTGTATCGTCATCAATTTTATCGGCCATTGTCTTATCCCTTTAGATACCTGGAGAAGAACAATATTTGAGATGTACTGAATTTTAGTTTCCGAAAGTGTACCTAGCGTCCGCGTTCTATCTCAAAAATTAATACTAGCTAAAAAAGCTTTTCCCTTTGACCGGGGTAGCTGAAAATAGCGTTTGTAATAAATGGGTTATCTGCTGTTCGACTTTGGAAATTATTGAAGAAATAGGCAATCCATTTTCAGCACATCATATTTGATGATCCATGAACTTGTAATATAAGTGCTTTTCAAATACAACTATACAAACATTATTTTTGTCGAAATTTCAAAAATAAATTTTTTTGTTGAGTTTGTTTGTCTGTCTTTAATTATAAAAAGGTTCAGGGGCGTCCAAGCCTTTATTTTGGGGGTGGTAAAAATTTTTTAGGGCGGGGGGTAATTCGTGTTTGGGGGGGGTAAAATGGCGCGCGAAGCGCGCCGCAAATTTTTTTTACCCCCCCAAAAATTTTTACCCCGGGGGTAAAATTTGCTTGGGGGGGTAATTACCCCCCCTGAAATCTGTTGGCAGGGGTAAATTTAGTTTACCCCCCCCAAAATTTACCCCCGGGGTAAAATTTTTGGGAGGGGAAATTTAAATTGTATTAAATATATAGTATTAAAAATGCGCGCGAAGCGCGCAAAAATTTTTTTTATTAGAGATTTTTTATTTTGGGGGGGTATTTACCTCCCCAAAATTGTTTGGGGGGGGTAAATACCCCCTCCTAAATGGTTGGGGGTGCCTACGGCACCCCCAGGGTAGGGGTAAATTTAGAATGTGGGGTGTAAAATGAAAAAAATTTAGGGGGGGTAATCGCCCCATTACCCCCCCCCCCCTTGGACGCCTATGAAAAGGTTGTTGATTCTTTTAAAAATATCAATGTAAAAATAAGATTATATGGTTTATTTAATTTTTAGTAAATGCATAAATTTGGCTATATTTATTTTATTCGTTGATTTATGTGTATGTATATACAACAAAACACAACATTTATTCGGATTTGAAAAGTTAAAAAACACAATTTTTCCTTCCAGGGTATTTGTGATCAGTAAATAAGCCATAAGGCATATTCAATCTTAAAATATTAAGGTTTTCTAGGGATAAGAATAGAAAATAAATTTAAATCTAAATGTAATCCAAATTATCATAAACAAACTTACCAAGGTGAAGATAAAAATCCATGGTGGTTAAGTTTGTTACCAACCAATCAAAAATAGGTAAGTACCCAAAGTTTTTGAGCCAACGAATATGTTAACATTATCATAAAACATTGGGTACCATTGTAATTTATAGTCCATTATCCCCTCCCTAAAGTTTTGATGAAGAATGATGTCTCTTAGTACGTACATCTGTCTGTCCGTCAGGGTTAAGTTTAATACCAATTTGGTTCTGCTTTTCAGGGAATATTTCCTTTCCTTTATGGCTTTATCTGAGACTATTTTCATGGATGGTTGGGACACTTCCCTAGAAAATCAACCATACTCAAAACAATGAAGAAAATATCTTAACAAGATTTTTGTTTTGTTTATTTGACTATCAATTTTTCTCTGATTGAACTAAACATCCGTTATATGATCATGAACCAACACTTTTTTATTGACCTTAAACTTTTTTTGTTTTTGTTTTGTGAAGTGATTAGATACATAAATTCAAAAAGGATCTCTGTCTGTTTGTACCATAGGATCTCGCTGACCGCTTCATTGTATGGTTCGTTTATAATATAGATTCTCATTGGTCCTGGGAAGGTTTCTAAATAATTTGGGGAGTGTTAACCCCAATAAGAATCACTCTTAGAAAAAATGCCCTATTCAAAAATTTTGTGTTACTTTTTCTTTTTAAAAATAAAATTAAAAAGGGGGGGGGGGAGAGTTCAACTAGTATTATCCCTAGTTCATCATTAAATGATTGATTTTTGGGCCGTGGAAGATTTGCTACACTTCGATATAAGGGATTCTTTCAATAATAGTCCTTTAAAGTTTCTTAGGCTAGCCTGGGAGTTAAGGTTTCCAAAAATTTTTCTTTATATCTATGTAAGGCTAAAGTAACCCTAACACCTAGGCTAGCCAAGCAAATTTTATAAGTTTTGGCCTAATAACTCTAAAACTATAGAAAAGAAACAAATTAGCCAATTTAAATTTTCTGTTAATTTTAATTTCTTTTACTTTTTTAGTTTTAATAGAAGCACAGCTATTCTATACTTGGGATTTTTTTGGCAGAAGTTTTGTTTAGAATCATATCATTATTAAATCAGTTCACTAAGCTAAAATGTCAATTTCATGGATTTTTTGTTATCCATTAATTTGAAAAACATATATTTCCAACAACAAAAAATAGGTATTCTTCTTTAAAACCTCTCAAGCTTATTCTTGCTCCGCAACTTATGATCCCAACTGTCCTTGTATTATATCCCTGTTGTAAAAATCGATATATTATTACTTGGATGTTGCACCAGATTTTCATATATTTTGATAAAGTGATGCTTGCAGCTGGCTAAAATAACAATACCACCCATCCATCCCCTTCCCTCTAGATGAACGAAGTAAACATAAATAAGGTCCACATTAGCAAGCTAAATTGACGACAAGTATATCCTATAAAAATTGTGAAAGATCAACAAGTATGATAATATACAAGAATTGCTGAGATCTATACATTTTACATATATTTTATAATGGGAAAAAAAAGCCTAAGAATTTGTTTGTAACTTGGTAACAATTTTTCTGTTGTTTTCTTATATTTAATTTTATCTAAAATTAATGTCATGACAGTCCAAGAAAATTGTCGAGAAGCGAGGCTACTGCCAAGAAAGCGTGAACGGTGTTTATCCAAGTAAAAGTTGATAAAAACCAATACCGTTAATTTGCCAGGAGGTGGCTGGATATTAGGATTTGTCTGACGAGAGCCTGTATAATCATTTGGCAAGTTTCGAACTTGTGCCACCGGAGGCGCCACAGTCACTTTGTCACCATTAACTTGGGTACTGCAGTACAAGCTGCCGTACATGAGCATGTACAACAGCTGTACCCGCGAGCCCGGCATATTCATTTTTTTCACGTCTTTTGTAGAAATTGGGAATTTGTCACTTTATGCATTAGTGTGCGCATCCCTTATATAGAGACACACAAATATAAACAACCATTACTATGGTTTAATCATATAAGTATATACAATGATAATCACAAAAAAAAATTGTTAAAACATTGACACACAGTGTATTGAATGTACGCGCTTGAAGTCACTACTTTAGTACTTCAAATCCAAACACACACACGCAACGTATTTTTTATGTGTGTGTGTGTGAGTAGGAGTGAAAGAGTGGGAGGAGGGATGGTTGTGTGTCTGTAGGAGGTAAGGGCAAGTCTTCCGAACGCTCCTGAAATCCATGTAGAGAAATTTGTTTCATATTAGAATGGACATGAATCAAACTTTTTATTAAATAGTTTTTGTTGGAATGGTTAACTAATCTAAAAAGTCAAAAAAATGTGTCGTTATTATGTCAATTTGTCGATATATTCTGTTATCCGCGACCACTTTCTTTTGAAGACATATAGTATTCTCTACAATTAACTTTCTTTGTCCGTCCGTAACGCTATGGGGAAAATGCTGTAAGGAAGGGGACAGTTTATTACACTTGTCCCCAAAGTTTTGTTAAAGCATTCAACCTTCTAATTGTAATCAACAGAAGGGGCAATTTTGTGTATCATATTCATCATTGGGGATGTACACCAATTTAAAGACCATTGTCTTATCCCTTATCTTTAGATCCCTGAGAAAATGAGATTTTTTCTAGCTTCTTTGTAAAGATTATTACCCTTACCAAAAAAGCTTCCAGTTTACAATATACTTGGTCAATCGGACATGCAACATAAATATACATCATTTAAAAATTTGATTTTTATTTACTTCTCGCTTTTTCTGTTTTCCTAACTTACTTTGTCAGTTTGTCGGCATAAATTATTTTGTGCTTTGCTACTTATGGATGTTATCATTCTTGTTCTAATAAATATTCCATAATAGCTGATTGTGGCTTCGGCTGCCAAGGCCTGAGTTGTTTATTTCATGCAGTTCCCACTCTACAACAAGTGAGTGTATGTTTATAAAAAGCTTTATATGAAAACGAAGGTGTTCACAAAACTTCCGCGCTATGTCCAATGCACTTACACCCCCCTCCCTTCAGACCCCTCCACGACAATTTGATTTATAGCAGGGATTTAGAGATAGGACAATGGGAATAAATAAACCCCCTCCCCCCCACAACATTATCAATAGACAAAATTTAATTATATCTTTTTGGGGATTTAATTTTAGGGATTGTAGGTTAATTTGATTTTATTGTCCCTTCCTTTTCTCCCTGGTGAATGGTCTACATGAAAAAAGGGTATTTTTTACATATCATCCCCCCTCCCCCCCCAAGTAATATTTTTTAATCAAGTCTTTAAACTAAACTAAAAAGCTGTAATCTAATATTTTATGGTTATTGTCTTTAAATATTATTTTTGAATAAAAAAACAAATTTCTATTATAAGCAAGTTTTAGAAGTTTTTTTGAACAATTAAAATTTGAAAGAGACAGATATGGATATTCTAAAAAAATAAAAGTGAAGGAAAAAAAAATAATTCAAGACTGATTCATGTCAGATATAAGGTATAACCAACAAGCGAAATAAATCTAAAATAATATTTTGGGGGCAGATGGAGAACTCGTCAGTTTTACTATGTGTTGCCCCCCAACGAGAGCTGAAGATACGTTTAGGTTTCGTGATTTATTCGAATTAATTTCGTTGTTGGTATAAGCTGGATTCATGTATCGCTGAAATGAAAAGTTCTATCTTAACCAAGGAAGGAAGGGGACATTAAAATACTACTACTCTGGTAGTACCCTAAGTTAAAAAAATTTGGGTACTTTTAATGAATTCTGTCTCATTAGAATTGTTACGGTCTAACCTCTGCTAGGCCATATCGCTACGGGAATCTTTAATTCTGACCTAAATAAGAACATATGAAATTTTTTTTTAAAAAAAATAATGTACTTTGATTTGTTTATTAGTATAAAAATCCATGTGCCACTAAGCAGCGTCGTGTCGTCAAGGTGTTGCATGGCAAGTCAGGGAGGGAGGGGACATTGGGCTGTTTATTGCCCTTGTCCCCAAAGTTTTATGATAACGTTTTCTAATACGTATGCCTAACACCTTTGGGAGGCTTTTATTGAAGTTGGATTTGTTGGTTTATTCAGTTGAGTGTACAAAAGTTTAACCCCTAATTGTAATATTTAGAAGGGGTAATTTTGTGTATCATCACTGCTAATGTCCATCAATTAATGGTCATTGTCTTATCCCTTTAGATCCCTGATAGCGCGGACTTTTTTAGGTAGAGCGCCCAACTTTCATAATGGTCAGGTGTGGTTTCTTTATTTTTTTATTATCTGCATTACAGTGTAATCCAGACTTTTATTAACCTTATTATTTGGTGTGAAATTTATGTCCAAAAAGTTGAAGAAACCATCCCCAAGCGCGCGAGACTAACACCATGATAAACAAAATTTCAAATGAAATCTAAAAAGTGTAACATTTCAAGATTTTTTGGTTAAGGCAACTTTAAATATTTTTAAAAATCACGCTAACTTGGTAAAGTGGTAGGTTCATGTGTTGTGCATGTCCTTTAATATCTCGTAAACGGCTAAACAGCTCTTCCCACATTTTCAAGGGAGTTTTATTTTATTCCAGGGGTGTTTATAAGCTAATTGGTGGAGAAGGGAGTACTGTACGACACCACTTTTAGAAACATGTCCATAGACGTCCAAGCTTTTTATTTTTTTTTTTTTGGGGGGGGGGGGTAAATACCCCCTCCTAAATGGTTGGGGGTGCCAACGGCACCCCTAGGGTAGGGGTAAATTTTAAATGGGGAGGGGGGTAATCGCCCCATTAACCCCCCCCCTTGGACGTCTATGAACATGTCCCCGAGATAAGTATCCCCCACACCCCAAATAAAATTCTTTCTTTTTAAGAACAAAATTATCAATTATTCATAACACTACATTGGGCTATGGGCGCAACCACTCATTATTAGGTTCTATTGAGAGGGGTGGGGCAATTTTCTAGAGTGTCACATCTCAAGTGCTAGCAAAGATTTCTGCAGGGGAGGAGGGACCTTGAGTAGGTATGAGAAGACTTTAATTTCTCTTCTCGAGGAGGTGTTGACACTCAACTTCCCCCAGAATGAAATAGCAAAAATCCATGTTAAATGTATGCTGAGATTTTAAGCTTGTGATGGACAAATATAGTAATAGTTATTTATGGCATTATAAACAGCATTCCGCGGATATAAAAATTTACAATCATAAGATTAAAACGAGTTTTGTTATCCCCGAGATGTCGAAGGCACGCTAAAAAAACTGGTTTTAATATTATTATTGAACATTTCTTATATTCGTAGAAAACTGGATATTAATACGATAGGATGTATGATATTTAAGTGTGGCTGAGAACCGGTTCTTATCCACCGGAAAAAAATTTGTTTCGAAGCCATAATAGAAAATTATTGACTTGGTATAATCTATAAATGTTATATGATCAAACACTTTTTTAAAGAAATAATATTTATTTTTGTTTAGTTTCAATAAAGAATCATTAAAACATACATATTATAAAAATATAAATAAAACCTATTATCTCATTACAAAATTATTTCTATTACAATCTTTTTGATAACATCAAAAATATATCTTTTAAACTGCAATAGTTTTCCATAAAATAAATACATAATTTAAAAGTAAATGCGCTTTCCCCGAATGTGCCTTGTTGAGCAAAGAACCCCCCCCCCCCCCACCATACTTTCAAAATAAAATGAAAATAAGTGGAGAAGGTCTTTTATTTATTATATTATATTAGCCCCTCAGTTAAAGGCCCTGCAGGGTAAGGATTCCTGGAGGGGTTAGGAATAGAAGAAAAAAAACTATTTAATCTATTTAAAAAATAAGGGAGGGAGGTTCAGAGCTCGGCACGCACTTTGAGGGAAAGCATCAAAAATGCTCATACGCTTAAATTACAAAATATTTTTTACATACTTTCTCAAAATGCATTTGTTATCACTCTGACATTAAATATACATTAAAAACTTTAACATTTTGATCTTTTTTATCCAACTGTTAAAAACATTTATACTTGTTAAAAGTACAAATATTTAAATGCAATTTACAAGCTAATTTAACTACCCTGATAAAAAATAACATGTTTAATAAAATGCACAATCTTTCTGTATGACCGGTTTTGTTGAAAAATTAGTGGTAAATAAAGTTTATCAAATAATAAAAATATATCTTAAAGATAGCTGTATTTGATAAATAATAATAAAATTTTAATTAAAAAAAGGTTTAATTCCGCTTTTTAAACTTAAAAGAAAAATGTGAAAAAATCAACCAATTCATTGAATAATGAAATGAACGTGAATTATAAAACATTTTAAAATTCCTATAAGGTACCAGAAATTTCAAGATTTAAACTTAATAAATATCTGTTTAATGTACCTAAAGACGAAATATAAAAGGCAAGACAAGTTAATATTTATCTTTGTGATTATTTCTAAAACCCCTTTTGATCCACTGGTTTTAGAAAAAAAGGCAAAAGCATTTAAAAAATATATAATTAATAATACCTAGGTACTAACTTAATAATTTTTCTGGTTTTAAAATAAATTTTTGCTTGTATTTTTTTAATATAATATACCTTGCCCTATAATCTGAAGAAGCCTAAATTTGATGTAGTACAGCATGGTTTAAAATATATCTTGCTTCATGTTCAAGAACTTAATTTGGATCAAGTGCAGTTCACAGCAAAATGTTGCTGGTAACGATTATCTAAAAAAATCTCCAAAAAGACTGCTAACTGCCAAACGGCTGGACGTACATTTCATGCCTCACACAGTTTTAGCAGTAAAACAAGGCCTACAAATAATCTGGAATAGTCAAGATCCAATGATGCACAGGGAAAGCTTCACTGAAGAAAAAACGCGTAATATAAGCATTTTCTTGCGCATTTATGCGCACTGTGGGATGTGCATTAATGACTACTCTAGATAATTTGTAAGCCATCTCTTGACAGTTAAAATTTTGTTCGAACATAATATATTCATTCCACCGTTTGGCCGCTAGAAGCCTTTAAAGTTCATATATTTTGTGGAGATAATCCCTACTATGAATATTTTACCGTGAACTGTACTAGATCCCTTAATTTAATATGAATCATAGTTGAAATGCACAAGGAAAATGAAAACCTGCAACTCAATGTTCAAGACAAGGATAAGGATTCAACGATTTTTTTCGATTAAAATCATATAATATATGTATGTACTTTTTATGTTCACAGCATTTAACTTATTTTCTGTCGATAAAACCCTTTTTTTCATTTCATTAGTTTCTTTTCTAATATTTTTTAATATTTATTAATTTGTCCTTTATCACTGATTCGAACATATTACTTGCAGTAACCGAAATTCAAAGTAAATACTAAATAGAATTACACGATGTTCAGATACATAATATTTCAATATTCATCTTTATAAATATTCAAACTATAATATCAAAAATATTTGTTTCAGTATCAAACACCAATTTCTTTGATTGTCACATTTTCATAATATAAATAATCACTTGAAAATCAAGACTTGTTTCTTTCATTAATTACTATCTAAATCAATGTTTGCTTAGACAACATCTTCAGCAGACATAAGCAATGGGTTGACGTACTCGAATCCCTCGAATTCTGTCTGGTCAATGCGACCAATGATGCTTGGATCATCCGGTGTCAGCTGGACAGGTTCGTCTGTGAACTCTGGAGGGAAGTTTGTCAGGTCTTTATCGTTCTCTAGCCTGAAATTATTATTATATTAAGCTAATAATAGATTTATAACCAGAGATGGACTGTCAGACACAAAAATCCGTCAACTTAAAAAAAAAAACGAGGGAGCTACGAAATATTTGGACCATTTATTGTCCCCAAAACTATCTTTATGCTAGTAAATTTTTACTATTTATATATGCAAGAAATTATTGAACCAAAATGTGTTCTGACCAATAATATGGCTAGATTGTTCCTAAACTGTTTTCTTATTGGTCCAATTTAAGGATTTAGATCTCCGATATTATTAAAATATCTGATAATGTTTGGAAAGAAAAGGAAGTTGCGGGTTTCATCGTATTTTCACAGTAGCTTTAGAAAGGTTATTTTAGGTTTATTAGAAAAAGGAGAAAAGCTACTGCGAAAATACGACGAAATCCGCAACTTCGTTTTCTTTCCATGATCCTAATGTTTTTGTAAAAAATTATCTTAGTTTTATTGCAAACTATATTATTGACTTTCTTAAGAAGCACAAAGCAACAACTAAAAGACAAGCTTGATGATAATTTTAGGTTAAGCTAAAGTAAAGTAAGCCCCACATGGATAGTCCCCTGTAGGGCTAGAAGCATGATTTCTTCTTCAAAAATTTGATCATAGTTATAATAGCGATTAGTGTTAACAATTACAGCATGCAGCCTACCACTTTTTCTAGAAACAATAAATAAAGCAAATTTACCTAGGTCTATATGGGGGAGGAATTTGTTTCTGTTCTAATAGCTCCCACTCAATAGTTTTAAAGAAGGGGTGGGCCATGATCTCCATGAAGCCACCCTCCCTGTTGCAGCCCAATCTGTCTGCGGGGTTCTTGTTCAGGAAACCCTTGAGGATGCTGGCAGCTTTCACGGATAAGGATCTCGGGATACGGATGGTTTTCTCAAGAATCACCTGAAATCAATTAGGATAAGTGCATCATGAAAGATAAAGTCATTAACTTATATTCCAGTATGGCTGCAAAACTGATTAGGATCCCCTGGATTAGAACCGGTTCTCAGCCATACTGAGAAATCATGTATAGCATCGTATTACAGACGATTTTCCATTGCCGTTGACTTCAGCCCCTCGAGGCTAACAAAACTGGTATTAATCTTTTAATTTTTCACTTTTATATCCGCGGAAAGCAGTCTATCATAAAATGTGTAAAATAACTATAAACATTTTTACCCTAATTATTGAATAGCTGCACCACTTACAATTATGTAACTCTAGAACTTGTGATATGGGGAGGATTAAGATAATTGGCGATAAATTGATGTTCACTGAAATCCTCATTACGATAAATAAATTACACTTTCTTAGTTATTGATGAAAACGTTGATGGGACCAAAGCAAGGTTTCATAAAAGTCCCAAAAGTTTTTAGCCAACGAATTGGATAATGGTGTTTATAAAACTTTGGAGAAAAGTATAATATACAGTTCAATATCCATTCCCTCTCAACTCCCTCTCATTGATGACATAACTGTACAATGTACATTAATTTACCGTCCATTGTACTATCCCAGAAATCTATGGGTTATACCTACATCTGGTAAATTGTAAATAGTTAGCGTATAGATTCCGAATAGTATGTAAAGAAAACTTTTAATTGAAAACATTATTAACAAATAAAAGTTTCCATCAAGAAAAGATCAAATCAATCTTATATATAACTTTTTCTTAATACTTTTTTTTCTTGGCTTCTTAACTTGTTATAAGTTTTGGATGACTAGGTAGTTATTTTTTTTATTGCATTAATTCTTTCATATTAAAAATCTGAAAGTTTAAAAACTAGGTATTTGGTAAGTATAAATTTTTTTTTTGGTAATTTTAGAAACTTTTTTCCCCTTATTTTTTTTGTGTTTTTAAATTAACTTCTAGCGACTGCGCCCCTAGCATATGGCACATGGAAGGACACAAAAATAGCCTAAAACCATACATACCCACCCTTTTTATAAAAATAAAATAGCCTAAAACCATCCCGAGACCTATAAGTAGCTTCACTGTAAAGGAGGACCATATCGGTTTAGCGGTTAGAGATCCTTCGCTACAGACAAAAAAAAGCTTACTACTTTATACATTAGTATATAATTAAAGTAAAACAATAGAGGGGGGAAGGGGTTAAATAACTGTATTTCCCCCTCCCCGTGGACCCTGTGCCACATTAAATTGGATGTTAGTATATCAGCCTATAGCGTCGGAAATATTAACACAGCTCTTTCGCTACATAAGAGTAGAAAGCAATTTGCTAAAAAAGGTCCCCAACATAGGATCCAGATAGTTGTCTGGGTTATACATTTATACCTTATGTATACATTAATATGTGGTATTTCAAAATGTATTTTTAAATCTTGAAAAATATGGGTAGTTTTGAATTATTACATATACGATCGAAATAAATTCTTCTAAAAAACCATCATAATTTATGATCAAAACTTAAAACTCATTTTCAAATTTTATTTGTCTCTGAAGTCTTAAACATGTGTAGACAGCGCAAGGCATAAATTCTAAAGTTATAATAAGTTATCAGGCTTGAGCAATATAAGGGAATGGTATTCAACAATCAAATAATATTTAAGTTGTTTGTAATTGTACTTTAACTTTTTTCAGGGAGGGAGGGGAAATTGGACTGTAAAACTTAACAATGCTGGTCCTCAAAGTTCTATGAAATTGCTCTCCTATTCGTTGGCCTAAAAACTTTGGGTACTTTTATTAAATCCTGATTGGTTGGGTTATAAAAGCTGTGTCCAAACTTTTCAAGCAATAATTTTGATTTATAGCAGTGGTAATATTGTTTATCATCATTGGAGACATAAACACTGCAAATACGCACAAACAGTCCATAATTAAAACTGAGTAAAATCTGGAAATATATGTCCCTGTTCTCGGCTTGGAGAGGGGGAAATAGGAATTATAAATCTTAAGTTTGTGAAAATTTCTCTGTTTTTCTCCTTAAATAAGATAAATGTATTGTTTGTGTCTTGCAGGGATCTAAAGGGATAAGACAATGGCCGCTGAATTGATGTACATCCCCAATGATGATGCCAAAAATTACCCCTTCTGCAGATTACAATTAGTGGTTGAAGCGTTTAGATGCTCATCTAATTAAAACAACTAATCATAATTCAAAAAAGTCCCCAAATTTGTTAAGCCAACAAATAAGAAAACGTTTTTGGGGACTATTATAATAAACAGCCCAATGTCCCCTCCCACCCTGGTGTCTTTGGTGTTTTACAAGACCAAAAAAAAAATAATTGAAAAAAATAGCGATTCTATTAATAATCTATATAATAAGTTAAGTAAAATTATTTATATCTGTCTGTACCGAAGGATCTCTCTAACCGCCGAACCGATATGGTTCTCCTTTAGTGTATCTTCTCATAGATCCTGAAAATTTTGTGGGACAGAAATCACCAAAAAAAATAAAATAGCGCCGCCTAGCAAATATTTTTTTTGTAAACAGCTGATCTTAACATAGATTAAAAGAAAAATATTTTAAGAGCATCTTGAGACCTCTAGGGTGTAGCCTCTAGCCCTGTGTTATAAAGCAGTTGGTTTTTTGCATGTACTTTAATATATTGCTTATCGGTGAACCAACGAATGAAAAAAACGTTTTTTTAAGATCAAGTAAGACAGTATTGTCGGTTAGAAAATTTTGTTATACTAAACTATTATTTTAATTCATTCTTTTATGTGTACTACAGACTGGCCAGCCAATTTTGAAAATAAAAAACGTACAAAACGTACACACAAAAAATACGTTACGTACATAAAAAAACGTACAAAAAACGTACAAAACGTACATTCCTAATAAAAATGATGTTTATATTTTCCTAGTTACCTATTATCAAAACATTTAAGTCTACTAGCGGAGAAACACCATAACGGACCATAGCGGACTGACAGACACAAGATATCCTATTACTTTATTAAAGAGAACTAGCGCCTACTCTCCTAAAGACCTCTAGGGGCACTTGAGAAGGGGAGGGTTGAATTCAATAACCCAATTTTTTTTATTTTAGATTTAAAAAGAATAAGTAAAAAACATGGATAACAACATACATAAGTAGCGAAGCTCTAAAGTTTTATATAGACATCTGGAAAAATTTAACTATAAAAAATCAGTGAGCAATTAAAGTTCTTTTTTGGGGGGAGGAGGTAATTTTTTCTAAAGTCGATTTCTCTTGGAAGGGTGGATGGTGATACTCTTCCCCAAAATAGTTATAAAACTTCCAAGAACCTATGAGAAGCTATCCTGTTAAGGAGAACCATATCGGTTCAGCGGTTAGCGAGATCCTTTGGTACAAATAAACAGACATCCTGTTATCTATAATACAAAGTAGAAAGATGTCTGTCCGTCTGTCCCTTAAGATCTCGGTAACCACTGAACCGATTGGATTCTACTCTTCAGGGTATATACCTATTGGTCCTGTGGAGGTTTTAAGCTATTTTTTGGGGGGGTGGGACACCCCCACCCCCCCAAAAAACAAAAAAAAACAACCCCCCATTTTGTAGGAGATATCCTTAGTCCTTTGTAGAAGATATCCTTTGTGGAAGATTTCCTTTGTAGAAGATTTCCTTGGTCTTTATTTTTTTTTTTTACAAATTTCACCTTACTCTTTTTTGATCACCTCTTGGGGCAAAGCCCCTAGAGGCTAGGGGCGAAGCCGCTAGTTATCTAGAAAGTATATCCTATTATAAGGACCAGCGACTACGCCCTTAGAGGCCTCTAGAGAAACTTGATTAAGGGGGAGTTGAATTCAAACACCCAATTTTATATTTTCTATTTAAAAATAAAAAGTAAAACACAAGGATGACAACATCCTTAAGTAGCTAAGCTCAAAAGTTATGGATGGAAATCTGGGAAAATAAATAAACTAGGCATAGAGTAGTGTCATAAAAAAAAACATTTAGCTTATTCAAATAAATCACAAAACCTTTTTAAAAAGCGCAGCCGCTAGTAATAGGATATAGGGTTATTTTGCCTAATGCTAAAGATCTCAGAAAATACTAGTCTTTAAAACAATGTCTGTCTGTCTGAAGCTTAAGATCTTGGTAATAGCTGAACAGATTCGGTTCTACTCTTCAGGGAATATATCTACTGGTCCTGTGGTGGCTTTAGGCTATTTTCTTGGAGTGTGGAAAACCCAACCCCCCAAGAAAACCACCACCCCTTAATTTATTTTTGTAAACTAATGCAAATAAGCTGGGTGGGGCCTAAATGAAAAAAAATCATCACAATATCTTTTTTTCGTTTTTTTTTACTAATTACGAACAAACGATCCTATAAAGGAGGGAACGAATCCTCTAGAGGCTAGGGGCGAAGCCGCTAATCCTAGTAGTAAGTAAAAAGCTTTAAGTGTCCCACCCCCCAAGAAAATAGCTTAAAAATATTCCCTGAAGAGTAGAACCTAATAGGTTCAGTGGTTACTGAGATCTTAAGCTTCTAAAAGACAGACGGACAAACAGACAGACAGACATCATTCTACTTTGTATTATAGATAATATACTATTTTCGTAATACTTTTTATACAAATACAAATACATATACAAATACTTTTATACTTATATTTGATTCTTATTCTTTAAAAACTGAAGATACCAAAAAGTAAGACTTCTTAATCCTAAACTGAACACCATATGATATCTCGGAAAATTTACCTAAGTAGATAGGTATATAAAAAATTTGAAAAAAAATATTGTTAAATCTATTACAGGTTAGTTGCACAAAGTGCATTTAGACTTGAAAATAGTCAACTGCATATCATTTTCTGTTCAATTCTTTAAACTATATCTATAAAACATATATTTCAAATCCATAAATTTAAACTATAAGTTCTAAAAACATACATATATCACATATTTTACCAACATATTTTTGTTCTATGAAAATTTAAGATATTATTGAATTTATTTTTTATAATACACCTATAGTTATTGTTAAAATTTTCGTACAAAACATACAAATTACTTTTCTGCTAATATTTGATTCTTATTATTTTTAAAAAAACGTAAAACGTACAAAAATACAAATTTCAAAATACGTTACGTACACATATCAAAATAACGTCCAGAACGTACACAGATTCGATGCGTAACGTACAAAACGTACAAAACGTACACTCTGGCCAGTCTGGTACTAGCTGCTTCGCCCCTAGCCTCTAGGGGCTTGGGCCCCAAGAGGTTTAATCAAACCACATTTTCGTATTTTAGATTTAAAATAAGAATTTAAAAAAAACTTTTCTTTGGGGGGGAATTTTTCATTTTTTAGGGGGGTTGGGGGACGGGGTGTCCCACCCCCCAAGAAAATAGTTATAAACCTTCCCGGGACCTATGAGAAGCTACCCTGTAAAGGAGAACCCGATCGGTTCAGCGGTTAGCGAGATCCCTCGCTACAAACAAACAGACAGACAAACAAACAGGCAAACAAACAGACAGACAGACATCGTTCTACTTTGTATTATAGATTGCGAAAACTCTCTTAATGTCTAGGCAGTGTTTGTTTGTGTGGGAGGGGGAGGGGGGAGGATTGTTTGTGTGATCTTAGATTATTTCTATTTTCGTTTTATTCCTAAAATTGTAAATAATCTATTTTCTATAGGTACAAAGAAAATAAAAAGTAAAGGGTTACGTAAATGTTTTATACAAAAAAAAATTATTATTAAAATTGTATTCAGTGAATAGTCTTTCATCTGTTTGAAATTCAGTTTTCTTTTTAAGTTTTAAATACAAAACTTTTCTACAAATGATATTTTAGTCTTTTATAATTAATGCAATTATCAAAATATATTTGAACATTTTTATTTTATGGACACTTAATATTGGTGTTGGTCAGGATAGAAGATAGTTAAACCCAAGAAAGGGTTAAAACTACCCCCCTCCGACAAAAAATATCTTTGAAGTTTTTTTTCTTCTAAAACTAAAACCAATTCTCTGGGAAACCATACCACTCCTTCCTTTTTATAATGCGAAGCAACTATTATAACAGACTTAACTATTGAAAAGCTTTCGAGCCAAAAAAAACATTGAATGATTGAATAGGTTTGCTTAAAAATTAAAGTATGCACATTCATAAACTTCATAATGGCGAATCATGAAAATTGAGAATTTTTCCTTCTTTTTTCTTAAATTTGTTTTGTGATTTTAAACTTTATGGTTTTTCAGAAAATCAGAGATCTTTAGGGATAAGACAATAAATGATATAAAGATTTACATCTCCCTATGATGATAAACAAAATACCCTTTCTGTAGATAAAAAAATTTTAGTTGAAAAGTTTGGACCATCATTTTAATAAAAGTAACACTAGTTTTTAGGCCAACGACTAGGATACCGTGGTTATAAAACTTTGGGTACCAGTATAATTTACAGACCGAATGTTTTAGCGAACCTTCTCTACAAATCAGGACAACCCACCTGGAACAAATAGTCCTCAGTATTTTGATCAGGATTGTCGGATGCGCCTACAATATCGAACGGGGATCTTCCCGCCAACATCTCGTACAGCAGAACTCCCAGCGCCCACCAATCTACAGAGAAGCTGTAATCCTCAGCCCTACACAAAATAAAAAAGTTAAAAGTCGTCTTTAATTGAGTACAAGTAAAAAAGAGTACCTAATTACTCATGTGTATCTTGGAATCTAACCAAAATCATGACACTTTATGGTTAAATAAAAAAAAACGTTTTTAAAAAAAGCTTGATCCTAATGTTAATGATATGCAGGGCCCTAGAGAAAACGAAAAAGAAAACGTTTTTATAAGACTTAGGGGACTAGTGTAATAAATAGCCCAATGTCCCATCCCTTCCTGATGTTATGCGTCTTTTTTTAAAAAAAAAAGTTTTAATTAATAATATAAATACGTCAACATAGCAAGAATTAGTACTTAACTTATCTATCTATCTACTGACTGATCTAAAAGCATAGATATTTTACCCTAGAAGGTCAGTTAAACACAAAAAATTTCAACTTAAAAAGAACACCAGACATTAGAGTAAAACACTAAAGGGAAAAAGGGTTAAATAACTGTATCTCCCAATCGCAACCGTCTTGTGCGACCTTTCTATTGGGTCATTGAATATCAACCAATGGTATCGCTTATATTACACAGCCGAGTAGCAGAAAATAATTTAGAAGCAGACGAAAAAGGTCTTTGAAAAATGAAGGGAGGTAGTTGTCTGTATATACATCTATACTATAGATACCTATAGATACCTATAGATACTATGTTCACCAGACACTTACTGGTGGTTGAATCATTTCCGTGGTGAACAAATAAAAGCAATATTTTAGTCCCAAGTATCAAAAAATTGTTTTTCCTCCCATATAGTCAATTACCTTAAAATTTCCGGAGCGATGTAATTAGGAGTTCCACAGAATGTTGAGGTTGTGTCGCCAGTTCGAATACCCTCTTTACACATACCTAAACAGCAAGATAAATCATAAGATAGCGCAGCTACGTCATAATTTCCTTCATATATTTGTATTTTATGTTTGGATGTATACTAAAACTTCTTGTAGATCTTGTCTTTTTATATCTTTAAAAGGACAACAAAAGTAATTTTTTTCAGGGTATGCTTTTTTATAGAGTCAGGTGTGATTTTACTTGAAAGGTTGGTTAAAAACCTTCACGGGACCTACAATAAGCTTAACTGTAAAGGAGAGCCATAGCGGAACAGTAGTTACCGAAAGACACTCAAACAGATACACATCCTGTTACTTAATAAAACCGATGAAGTTCTCCTTTTCAGGGTGCTTAGTATAGGTTTTAGGCGATGAACATATTTAGGGAAAGTATATCCCCCCCTTAAATAGCCCTAGATGGAAGGGACGGAAACCCTACAAAGCAATTTAATTTTTTTCAAGACGTACTTAACCATGAAAAGCAATAAAGATATATTTATGATGAAAAAAACTTGATATCACGGTGACGCTAACGTTGCAAATTTTTTTTTGCAATGTCATTGAAGTAACCTATTCTTATAAGTATACTCAGAAACCCCACAAACATTCATATTGGGTTAAAAGCATGGGCGTGCGTATGGGGGGGGGGTAGGGGACAAAACTGTATCAAGTCAGTGCACTGGTTGAATGTGTAAATAATGTAAAGATTTGTAGTCATATGGAAATAATTAAGCAATTTGAATAGGTGGAAATTCAACTTTGAGGATTTTTTGAGGAAGACAATGGCCGATACATTGATGATACACAAAATTACAACTTCTTCAGATTACAATTAGTGGTTGAAATGTCTGGACACCTTAGTTAATTAACGAATAAAAATTCCCAAAGTCCCCAGTTTTTAAAGCAACGAATAAGAAAACGTTAATATAAAGCTTTAGGGACTAGTGTAATAAACAGCCAAATGTCCCCTCCAACCCTGGGGACTGGGGAGAAGCTGAGATAAAAACTTACCATAATCAGTAAGTTTGATATGTCCCTCATGATCCAGAAGTACATTATCCAGCTTCAAATCTCTGTAGATAATTCCCCGCTGGTGAAGATAGTTCAGCGCCAGACAGATTTCAGCAGAATAAAACCTGAAAAATAATAATACAAGGAAAAATCTCAAGATAATATGAAATTAAAAGCCTTCCTGGCCTCTCAAATAGAAGCTTGATAGGGTTCAAGGTTGACTATTTAATATTGTAATTTGAACATCTCCTAATGAATCAAAACCCTGTACTACAAGACAAACTCGTCTAAAAAATTAATAGTAGACCATAAATAATGAATGAAAGCTATTACCAATATGAAATGTTCATGTTATGTCTTCATATGCCTTGGTTTTATTAAATACATAGTATAAAATGATTAAATCATAAAATATATTAACTTTTAAAAATTATGCTAAGAACATAAATAAACATTAGTAATTTTCTAGTTAGTGCAGCTATTCTACAATTATGTTAGTTTACCTGGCGTGTTCTTCAGGTAGCCTGCGCTGTCTCTGCATGTGGAACATCAAGTCTCCACCTTGTACAATTATTTCTATTTACCTGGCGTGTTCTTCAGGTAGCCTGCGCTGTCTCTGCATGTGGAACATCAAGTCTCCACCCCGTACAATTATGTTTGTTTACCTGGCGTGTTCTTCAGGTAGCCTGCGCTGTCTCTGCATGTGGAACATCAAGTCTCCACCCCGTACTATTATGTTTGTTTACCTGGCGTGTTCTTCAGGTAGCCTGCGCTGTCTCTGCATGTGGAACATCAAGTCTCCACCCCGTACAATTATGTTTGTTTACCTGGCGTGTTCTTCAGGTAGCCTGCGCTGTCTCTGCATGTGGAACATCAAGTCTCCACCCCGTACTATTATGTTTGTTTACCTGGCGTGTTCTTCAGGTAGCCTGCGCTGTCTCTGCATGTGGAACATCAAGTCTCCACCCCGTACAATTATGTTAGTTTACCTGGCGTGTTCTTCGGGTAGCCTGCACTGTCTCTGCATGTGGAACATCAAGTCTCCACCCCGTACAATTATTTTTGTTTACCTGGCGTGTTTTTCAGGTAGCCTGCGCTGACTCTACATGTGGAACATCAAGTCTCCACCCCGTACAATTATTTTTGTTTACCTGGCGTGTTCTTCAGGTAGCCTGCGCTGTCTCTGCATGTGGAACATCAAGTCTCCACCACGTACAAACTCTATCACAAAGAATAACCGGGAAGAGGTCTGAAATAATTTTAAATTACTTGATTATAATCTTCCATTTTTATTAAATATTAGGAAACAATCTTCCTAGATGGTGTAAATATTTTACATTTCTTAAGTATTAATGTAAAAAAATAAAGTAGGAAGGGGTTAAATAAATGTATGTTCCAACCCCGTTGACCATGTGCCGAATTAGGTCTTTGAATATCAGCCAATACCGTAGCAAATATTAACACAGTCAAGTCGCTACAAAGGAGCAGAAAGCAATTTGCTAGCAGAAGAAATCTATACTTATACATTTATTCTTTAAGTAAAATACAAGTCACATTAAGATAAAGCTTTTCTTGATTTTTTTTTTATATGTATATTCTGTGTAGTTTTAATTATACATGATATAATATGTACTAAAATCAGCTATAAATTCTACCTGGAAGCATGAATGTAACCCAACCATGGATAATTACTGGCAGTTTCAAATACATGTTTTTCTGTTTGTACCCAGTCTATATACTATACACTACAAACAGCTATAAATCCTACCTGGAAGCATGAATGTAATCCAACCAGGAAGGGATGATTACTGGCAGTTTCGAATACATGTTTTTCTGTCTGTACCCAGTCTATATCTTCGTCATCTGTTACCAACTCTTTCTTTATCACCTACAACGAAAAATAAAAATTAATAGATTTAGAATAACAGATTGAAAATTGTATGTAATTCGATGCTATACATAACTTTTTAACTTTACTGAGAACTGGTTCTAATCCACAGAATATTAATCGGTTTCGACCCTATACTGGAATATGTTTCTACTGTGCTTTATAAATGTGGAACATTAAATTAAGTTTTCCTATTTGTAGCCCAAATACTTCTGTTCGTCCATTACATCCCGTGGGATTTTCCGGAAAGTTAAAACAGGTGGTTAGTTGTATGAACAGCAGGAAAGTTAAGGCAAGTGACATCAATTGGGTTGTCTTCTTGCTCTATAGCTGATAAGAAAGCTACTATATCTTATTATCCGGAATAAAATCCGATCATACCAGTCTTGAACTTTCCACAGTTACGACTTATATACAAGGGTCGTATATTAAGACAGTTTATTGTCTGGGGGTGTTGGTCCCTAAAGTTGTTTAGGTTCCTCTCTCACTGACACTTAACACATGACATGACAATTCTAATCCGAAATATTACCTTCATTGCATATATTCTCTTTGTTGATTTCAATTCAACCATTAAAACTTTAGCATAGGAGCCTCTGCCGATAACCTAGAAAATAACATGATTCAATTATGTTGTTACATTATTCTTTTTATCTTAGTGCAAAAGTTTCCAAAACAGTTACTGCAAAAAGTTCTTTGGATAAAAAAGTTAACAGGTAATAAAATATGGAGAAATTTCTTGTTTGAAAATTTTCAAAGGTTTTTTTTTTAATGCAACCATCTCGTAATCTATGATTAAATGGCACTTAGAATTCGAATTTCGATCTGAAATTTTTCATGAGTAATCCTTGGTAGGTCTATTTTCCCTAAATCGAACAAAAAGTTGGAAAAGTAACGGCTGGCGGCTCAGCCGTTTAGCCGTTTTTTGCCTATTTTCAGGGCAAATTCATCATTAATTACGTAGGAATCAACTTTTAAAAACATATTTTTGATTTAATTCATGTTAAATGATAGCAATGACCATTTTTAAAATTTCTAGTACCAACAGCTACCGGCTAGAACCGTTTGATAAGGTTTTTAAGCGAAAAAAATATTATATGGAGATAGGTTTCGTGACTAATGCTCTTAAGATTGGCAAAAGTTGGCAAAATAGCTGAGCCGCCAGCTGTTAACCGTTACTTTTCCAACTTTTTGTTCGATTTAGGGAAAATAGACCTACCAAGGATTATTCATGCAAAATTTCAGATCGAAATTCGAATTCTAAGTGCCATTTAATCACTGATTACGAGATGGTTGCATTAACCCCCCCCCCCCCCTTAAATTAGATTTGTTATTCTAGGTTTGATTTTTTGTATTTTATTGAAAACCTCTTTAACGAGTTAATTAATATTTATTTTTATAAATTGTAAAACAAACCTTAATAAGATCAAAGTCTGCCAGACTGACCATGTTGGACTTGGG
This sequence comes from Acartia tonsa, assembly GCF_053477335.1. Lineage (NCBI taxonomy): Eukaryota > Metazoa > Arthropoda > Copepoda > Calanoida > Acartiidae > Acartia > Acartia tonsa. Next base: position 27,074,794 of record NC_137261.1, read on the forward strand.
TTGATTAGTTCCCTCTGCCCCAGCATCTTCACCTTTACAATAGATATATTAATTAGAGTAATAATAATAATAATGTTGGACTTGGGTTGATTAGTGTCCTCTGCCCCAGCATCTTCACCTTTACAATAGATATATTAATTAGAGTAATAATAATAATAATGTTGGACTTGGGTTGATTAGTTCCCTCTGCCCCAGCATCTTCACCTTTACAATAGATATATTAATTAGAGTAATAATAATAATAATGTTGGACTTGGGTTGATTAGTGTCCTCTGCCCCAGCATCTTCACCTTTACAATAGATATATTAATTAGAGTAATAATAATAATAATGTTGGACTTGGGTTGATTAGTTCCCTCTGCCCCTGCATCTTCACCTTTGTTGTTGTTGTTCACCTTTACAATAGATATATTATTTAGAGTAATAATAATAATGTTGGACTTTGGGTTGATTTGTTCCCTCTGCCCCAGCATCTTCAGCTTTACAAAAGATATATTAATTAGAGTAATAATAATAATAATGTTGGACTTGGGTTAATTAGTTCCCTCTGCCACAGCATCTTCACCTTTACAATAGACAGGTATATTATTGATTGTTTGAACATTACTAATTTGAAACTATACAGTATAAAATTAATATTCAACAAGTTACTCGTTTATTTTGGGTACCACTACCGGTATAATTTACAGTCCAATGTCCCAACACTCTGTGATTTAAGAAGGTATTATTGTTTACCTGCGCCAGCCTCGGCCTCTGTTACATTGTTGAGGTTGTTGAATGACTGTTCTGGTGTTTCGACCTCTGAGTGGTTGTGATGGTCGCTGGGCGGAGGGAGAGTGCTCACAGGCTGAACAAAAATTATGGAATAAGAGATTTTTAATGCCATTTTTATAGGCTTTCTTATGGTTCAACAAACTGGAATTTTTCCTATAACTTATTATTTAACTAATTGCGGAAAAGTGTCTTAAAACTGACAGGTTAATGCTCTCTAAAAGATTATCCTTATGACATAATAAGTGATATTTTCAAAGCCAAAAATTATCCAAACCCGACTTTTTTAATGACTTCCTTCATTGATGTGGGACATTTTGTATGAGAAAAATATATTTGGCGATTTTCAACAAATTCTGCCTTAAAAACCGGTTTTACCAAATTCATTTTTGGATCTTGACTAATTTAAAGAGTGTGCAAAAATGAGTACATTTTAAAAATCAAATTGCGCTGCTTGTTTTTATAGTAGTAAAATGTCACGCATACCGTTAGAATTACATACCGTTAGAACACATACAGGCTATTTGTAGTATAGAAGCTACATTGAAAAAAAAGAGAAATGTTGAAAATTTAAAGTAAGTTGGAACATTTTACCACGTAGCTCCTAAACTATACGTAGCACATGAATAGTTCTTAAACACCTAAAAACTAGAGTTTATGACGATTCTAACGATATGCATAACATTTTTCTACTATTAGCACAAGCCGTGCTATTTGATTTTTAAAAATGTACGCATTTTTGTAAACCCTTTAAATTAGTCATGATCCAAAAATCTTCCAAAAATAGGTTTGTGGAAAAACCGGTTTTTAAGGCAGAATTTGTTGAAAATCGCCAAATAATTTTTTCTCATACAAAATGTCCCACACCAATGAAGAAATTAAGATATAGATTATTAATTTCTGTCAATGGCAAGTGGGTTAAATTAAGCAATAATTTTAACTTATTAAAAAAAACACCCTGTATAATATACGTGGATTTATGAGAGGGGTAAATTGACGTCAATTAAGCTTGCTAGCATAGAACTCATTTACTAGTCAGTTTGTTCATCCAGTTGGAAAAGGAGGGGATGAGGTAAAGGGGGTGTAAGTGGGTAATCGGTATGTAAGCTATCTGCAAGTTCCACTTTATTAGAGAACATGAAAACCTCGTGTAAGATCCAAGTAATATTATATCCAGTCATTGTTTATTTTAATTATTAACATTTTTATGCAAAATAAAAATAACATGATTAATCTTATTTACCAAAAATAGATTTTGCAATTTTAATAATTAATTTAAGCTGTCAAACTGGATATCAAGATAGGGCGCCAGGTTTTTGTGTCTAGCTCTAGAAGAAAGAACATAAGATAGAAGAATAAAGCAAGGATAAAATTTTTTATAAAAGCAGAGTTTTGAACTCAGGATAAGAATTCATTTATCTTCTTGGTTTCTCAGGTATTAAAATTACTTTTTCAAAAGTATGGCTATAACACCGATTAATATCCACTGGATTAGAGCCGGTTATCAGCTATACTGAAAATCATGTAAAGCATTGTATTACAGACAATTTTTTTTTTTACAAATTTTGAAAAAAAATCATAAAATTAAAACCCCTGAGGTTTCAATCTTTTAATTTTAATATCAGTGGAAAGCTGTCTATAACACGATGCGATAAATAAAAATGATGTAAAAATTCAGTCTAAATGTAGAAATGACCTGAACATAACATTCAAATTCACTAGAGAAATGTAACTGGGTGTTTGATAAATAAAGAATTTAATCATTTCTAAATTGGGTATTCTTGATCTTTATTGATTTTTCAGACATAAAAATAAATATAGAAACACTTTGCTTCTAGAGCAAAAGAAAAATCTTACCCTCTGGGCACCACAGACCACCTTACTGAGTTTGTGACATTTCTTGTGGATAAGAAGTTTGCACTGAATACATTTAAATCCTTGTCTGCCCAGGCCCCAGATACGGTCTCCACAGTATTCACAGTTTGCCTTGCGGTTGAATCTTTTAGCCTGAAACATTGACTTGATAAATAAGAGATAGGCAAACCATATCATACATATGGTTCGGATCATGAAAAGAAAACGAAGTAGCGGGTTTCGTCGTATTTTACAGTAGCTTTTCTCTTATTTCTAGCAATTGTGGGGTCAATTTCCTAAACCTGCGGTGCAATAATTAACATTTACCTAACCTAACCTAAAATAACCTATCAAAAGCTACTGTGAAAATAGGACGAAACCAGCTCCTTCGTTTTCTTTCTATGATCAAATTCTTTTTAAAAATAATTATCATTTGTTCTGAAAGAAAATAGAATCACGTGTAAGCAGTCAGAGAAACCCTTTATAACTAATTTTTCATTCTCCAGAAGTTTACTAAGTAGGTTGTATAAGATAACTAGAAATATTTTCATAACACTAGATGTAGGTAACAAATATGTGACAAAATGTAAATGATATTTTGCCTAGGTATGTACATAAAAAAGCAGGGCTCGTCAGCCGCGCACCAGCCGCGTGTAAGCCTAAGTGAGATAGTCATATTACAACTACAGAATTCGGCAGGATGTCTGAACCTGTTACTTAACCAGACAAAACATCTTTTCAGAATTTATTTTTGGCCAACAAGCGGGCTTAAATTTGATGCTTATGCGCGGCTGAGTCGCGGCTGCCGAGCCCTGAATAAAAGGAAATACAAACAAATATTTTAGTAACTACATTAAAAAACCTAAGTATAGGTACCCTAAAATATTTATGATATTTTGTTAATGCTTAGTAAATAAAATAGAGGGATCATACTTTACCATGAGCATAGAAATCCTACAGACAACCAACCTTTTGATTGCACAAAGGGGTAGTTTCACGACTAGTGAACTTAATTTAGTGAACTACATATTTTTTTCTGTTCAATAGTTCGAACTTTACAATTTTCTACCAGGAAGTTTAAAAAAAATTAAAACTTGAAAATAATTTCTTTTTATTTATGCAACATAAATTGCTGTCCTGTTTTCATAAAAACAACATGATGACTATTTACGTGCTGCCTGAAGGATTGCTATATATTGTAATACAAAATTAAATATGTTAGATGGTATTCTTGTTACTTATGCTTGCAATCAAAATTTTTAAATGCAATTCATGTAATAAATATGACTAACTATTGATTTTAATTTTTAGTAATACAATAAAATGTCCAAAATGTATGTATAGTTTTAAATCAATAGAACCATCCCATCAATTCAACTTTAACCAAACATAAAACAACCTTATTTAAAATCATGCACAAAGCACATACTTTTAAAAATACACAAATAACTTTAAGCACGTAATTCATATCAACTAGGTATCAGTCTGAATTCTGATATGAAACTCCTCATCATTATCAAAAAGTCAGCCTTTTCACTATCTTGCTCATTTTAATACTCATATATGTATAACATAAAAACCAGGGATATAAAGGGCTAAGACAATGGCCGCTAAAATGATGTTCATCAGCAATGCTGATACACAAATTATCCCATCTGTTGATTATAATCAGTTGTTGAAACGTTTGGATACACAATTCAATGAAACAAGATTAAAAATTCAATAAAAGTCCCCAAAGTTATTAAGCCAAAGATAAGAATATGATAAAACTTTGGGGACTAGAGTAATAAACAGCCCAATGTCCCCCCTCCCTCCCTGCATGATAACACATATATATATCATGTAAATAAAAAATATAACACAAGCCTAACAGTCATCCAGAAAGGGAAAGAATAATGATAAAATCAATCTACAGTTCTTGTCCCCCATTACAATCATAAGCTAGCAAAGGCAAGATTTCATTTTGAGGCAGATTCAAATTCCTCGTCAATTGTCCCTTCCCTGATTCTTACACAAACAAAAACAAACATAAGCATAAAGGATGATGTATCATAATGTTTAACATTTGCAAAAATTTTGGCAACATCCCACCAAATTAAAATGTAACACATACTAAAAACAAATTACAATAAGCATACAAATTTTAGAATAGACTGTATTTTGAAGTAAAACGACGATATTTCAGAAACTTTGAATATTTATGCCTGCAAACTAATATTATTTTCAGTGTTCCCTCCCTCCCTACTTTATTCTTACTTATATAAATATTTGGGTATAGTCCCTTTCGTAACATCGCACCTTATGGGGCGATTCTTCGTATTTTTCACAGTAGCTTTTCTCCTATTTCTAGCCCCTGCGGGGCCAATTACCTAACCCTGTGGGGCAATCACCTAACCCAATATAACCTAACCTAACCTAAAATAACCCATAAAAAGCCATTTTAAAAATACGACGAATCGCCCCTTATGGGGCGATGTTACGAAAAAGACTATTCCCGAATATTTTTTCGCTCATATATGGGATATGTGTTTTTTTGTGCGATTTCTCTTAGGAGGGTGGTGGTACCCTCTTCAAAATAGTTATGAACCTTCCCAGGTTTTTTAAGACACTAGGTACCCTGTAAAAGAAAACCATATCGGTTCATCGAGATCCTTCGGTACAAGTACAGACAGACAGACAAACAGACAACCGTCCTCTTACTTTATTATAATCTAAGCGCGTATTAGCCCTCACATTCCTTTTGAAATAAAAGTGGGGTTAAAGAGAGTCTGTTCGAAGTTTGAAAGAAACTGAACATTAAATTAACGATATCAAGTTTTGACAGACAAGACATAAAAAAAGAGAGGAAAAAAAGAGTTACTAGATAAAATCCTACTAGAATCATAAAGTGAAATGAATCATTGTAAAAAAAATAAAGAAACTCCAATACCCAAGACATACTACTAATCTTATTGATACTTATTTTCCTTAAAAACCTTGCTGATTTTAAAAAGTTGCGCTTTTGACCCCCTTCGATCCCCTCCCCTCCCCCTTACTTAAAAGAAATACAAATTTTTAACTATTATATGATCCAAATAAAGTATACCTAGTCGTAAAAATGTGCAAAATAGCAAGATAAAAAAAACATAACATGCGCTAAAAATAATGTCTTTTCACACGCAAACAATTCATTTTATTATAACATAACATGTTCAAAGTAAAAAAAAATACCTACAGAAAATATGTTTTCTAAACATGATCTAACAAGGATGACAACATCCATAAAAGCGAAGCACTGAAACTGTAGGACAAACGGACATTAACACTTGTATAGTGTCTGAACTGAATAATCAGAATATAAAAGTATAAGATTCGAAGCAAAATTGTAAGTAAATTTGTTGAAAAACTGCTTGATACAGGATAATGTTTATGGACATACTTACATCTTTAGGACTTGATTATAGAGTTGCTTCGCTTAAAATATTGTTCTTTGTTATACCAGGAATCAACATACCAAAAATCAGATCAAACGGATAATTAGATCACATAAAAATTTGTTGTTAAAAAAGTAGAAAAATCAACATGTTTAAAATGGACGTACGGACATTCTGGTAATGATTATAGAGTTGCTACGCTTTCTAAATCGTACCTAACTACTACAGTAATCACCATGCAAAGTTTGAAATCGATAGGACAATTCTAACATGCCTAAATTAACGAACAAAAGCTAACTATCTCGGACGGACGGACCGACCCTAATTATAGAAAAGCTTCGCTTTTAAAAAAGGTGTATGTAAATATGAATCTTACCTGAAAAATATGACCATTAACCTTGTACATTTTTCGCCACCTTCTTGCCCCTCGACGATATATTGACCTAAAAAATAAAAGTATAATAGGTATAAATTGGAAGTTTTTTACCTTCAGAAACAACTTGCATTTTTTGAGGTGGGGGGGGGGGTATTGGCAGGGAAGGGAAAAACCCAAGTTTTTTTTTAAAAAGCCAAGAACAACCCAACCCGTAAAACCCCCCAAAAAACCCTTAAAAACCCAGGGTTTTAAGGTTTTTTGGGGTTTTATTGGGTTTTTAAAAAAAACCCTGGGTGGGTTTTTTGTATGCCCACCCTGGGTATTGGGGATAAGTTGGGTTGGGTAATGTAACTAAAAATTCGAATTCAAAAATAAGGAAGTTGGTGGATTTTAATGCTCGACCTAGCACTTTGAGGGAAACCGTTCAAATATTTCTATGAAAAAGGTATTAAGGATATCTCAGAAATGAATATATTATTAATTGAATATTACACCAGATTTTCATGTTCTCTAATAAAGTGAAACTCGCAGCGGGCTAAAATAACGATGACCTCCATCATCAACCCTCTTTACACCATTCCCTCTTCTCCTACTGGATGAACAAACTGACCAATAAGTGAGTTCCATTTTAGCAAACTAAATTGACGACAATTTTTCCCTTGTCATAATATCCACGTATATTCTTAGTCCATTAACTTAAAAATTGTATTTATTTTGCCTGAATTGCAGACTTGATGATAGCAATACTTATTGACTTAACATCCATACAGGGATGAATATTCTGCATAATTGACCCTGCAAAAGGAGGGGGGGGGGGGGGGGGGGGTTAAAAAATAAAAGATATGTGGTTGAGGGGAAAAATGTAAAAACTAAGAGAACTGAAAACATTTTTTTTCCATTTTTCTCCCCTCCTTGGTGTAAAGAACTAATAGAATATGCAAGAGGGCGGATAATATGAATAAAATTAAATGATCTGTAAACATTTTTCCATTTTTTCTCCTTCCTTGCTGAAAAAATATAGGAAAGAAAAAATAAATAAAATTGGAGCAGGGGGAAAAAATTAATCTTGTGCAGATGTACTGTACACCCTTGCCATAATATTTGCAAATTTACCTATCCTCTCCATGGCAAGGTTGGCCAGGTGCAGGGGGGAGTCCAGGGAACACGTGCACAGACAACTCAGCCTCTTTGTTGACCTCATATAACCTAGATGAGAGTACAATATTGGATATATTAAATCTATAATCTTATTAGAAATATTTTGAAGATTTAGTAGGTTATAAGTAGGTATACAATTTAGAATTAGTTAAATGTAGTATTAATATATTAAACGGAAAACTCATTAAGAGTATTGAAATTCAGTGAATCAAAATAAGTTCTAATGGTTAAGATTTCTGTGAAATAGTGGGACACCTGTAGTGCTCAAATCAAGGTTATTAAGGGAAGGAGGGGTCATAGGACGGTAATAAAAACAAAATCTTAGTAGTTGTCTCTTAAACTTTGGGTACTTTCATTAAATTTTGATAGATTGATTCTAAACTAATAGTGTCCAAACTTTTAAACCAATGTTTATAATCTACAGAAGGGATAATTTTGTTTATTGGGATTTTTAACATTTATGTATGAATCATTAAAATGGAAATGAGTACCTAGGTAAAAAAGGAATTTTTTTAAAATTCCATGATTGATTAGGTACACATAAATTTTAGACATAAAAACACATAAAAACAATAATTTAACACAAAAAAGAACAATGAAAGCTAAAGAATTAACCTGATAGCCTCGTCTAGCTCTGTCTGTGACTGGACTATGCAAGGATCACCCTCCTCATCAACCCATTTCACTGTCAGGTCCTAAAACAAATTATTTATTAAGCAAGAAAAATAATACAAGCTAAATATTAAACAGGAGAAAATATATAACAAAGTTAGGTAGAGGAAATTAAATTATGTTCAATCGTCAATGCAAAGACAGACTTGAATATATACATTATATTACATTGTTATATACCTATACAATGCTATGGTACATATACAGTAATTGAGTAGCTTATTTCAATTATTTTTAATGCTTTAATTGAACAATGCAAGATATAGGTTAGGTAGGTATTGTAACTATAATAAATAGTAATGTTTACTAACTTTGTAGGGAAAAAAAAAACATTTAAAGGGGGAGAGGGGTAGGTGCGAAAATGACACTTTTTGAAACCAAACCTAAAAGTCAAAGTAACACTTTAAAAAAAGGTACAGCACTGAAATTTGGCAGTTGCTCTCGAGGCCACTTTCCGCAGAAATAGGCCATTTTCGCCGAAAGTTCGTATCAGATAACTCAAAATTGTCTAATTTGTCGAAAAAAGGCAAACGAAGGCGTAACTCTTTTTAAAGCTGACTTATTTTGATTTTAGTTTAGGTTTGAAAAATGTCACATCCACCCCCCCCCCCCATTAAAAAAGTTTAATCACCTGATCTGGCATAAATCCACAGAGCTCCTTCATCTCTCTCATTAGGTTGGTGTAGGTCATCCCATGGTCGATATACGTTATGTATACCTAAATTAAGTGGTAAAATTAAACAAAAAAGGTTATATATGCCTAAATTAAGTTAAACAATGTAATGTGAGGTCTTCATATCATTAAGCTTAGGAAGGAAAGACATACTTAGTCAATATAGTAAGAAATTAGGATCATGGAAAGTAGCAGGTTTCGTCGTATTTTCAACGTATCTTTCTCCTATTTCTAGCCCCTGCTGAGGCTGTAACAATGCAGGGTCAATTTCCTAACTCTGCGGGGCAATCATTAACATTTTCCTAACATAAAATAACCTTTCAAAAGCTACTGTGAAAATATGAGGAAATCATCCCAAAAATTCAGATAGTTGAACTAACCTGTCCATTATAAGCAGTCTTAACCCTGATCTCCGGAATATCACTCTCATTGTGGGCTGTGTTACCTCCCCCCCTCATCACTTCGTGGGGCATCTTCACTGTCACTTTTACAACTACTACTGCCACTACGTTGATTAATTACGGTTGATTACTTTGCCAGTCATCAGCTGTCTTTTATTATTATTTACCTGAAAAAAATCTTTAAAAGCAACAGATTTAGCAGATTTTTGTTTGAAAGCAGAGCTTTCTCACAATTAGGGTCGGTCAATCCTTACCTTTAGTTTTAAGATATTTTGGAATTTTTCCTCTTCATTTAAAAAAAATATGATGATTCCTGTACCGGCTAGGTATAATTTAGAAACCATAATAATGTGTAATACGTTGCAATATAATTTTAAGCTTTGCGCGTACGTCTGTCTTTCTATTTGTTAAGCTTACTTTCATGGATGTTGTCATTCTTGTTTAATTGATATGTATCTAGAAAAAAAATTTGGAGCATAAACCAGATTAAATAAAATAAGAATATTATCTAGATGTACTTTATTGATATTTGCAATCTTCAATTCAATTTATTAAAGTACAACAAAAATATAATAAAAAGAAAATTGGAAAAAATTACATTTTATGCTTAAAGATTTCTATTTCAGTTGTAAATATAAAATATTTTGAACTATATTTTTATAAAACACATACATATATCATATTTGATATTTATTATGATTTCACTTTGTTTCAAATAAATCTGTATTTAGGAAGAACTATGGTATTTAATAGGTTTTAATTTGAGCATGAATAATTCTTATTTTACAAAGTTTCAGAGAGTAAAGGAAGGAAGAGGAGAGAAAGAGCTACAAGTACAGACAAGACGTGTATATGATGTAGTAAAAATTAAATATCCCAAGAATAGCAAAACAAATATGTCCAATTTAGGAATTCGTTAAAATATACATAGTTATATTATCCAGAATGATTCATTTTGCTTTAACAAGAACAAGTGACAAAAACTATAAATACCCCCCTATCATTTCTTAAAGTTGTGCAAAATTTTGTCTATGGTAGCCTGTAATTCATCACTGAAAATTATTTGACTACATTTCTAACAAAATGGAAAGATTGAGTTTGGTCAATTGAATTTATGAAATATTTAATTCAAAAACTCTCTTGGAAATTTAATTCGTATTTACCCTAAAAACTTGACAATCAAGATAAGCTAAGTAATTAAACACAAATATTACATGTTTCAAACCGAACAAAATCTCTGAATTTTAGTATCATCAAGAAAATACAGGTGTTTTTTTAGCTATTTGTTTATTTCTGCCGTAACGCAAACACATTAACTGACGAGGGGAAAGAGACATGTTGCGCCTGGGTTATGGAAAAGGAAGGGTCACGCGCCGCATAGGTGAGAAGGGGGAGTGGGAGATGAAAGGGCTGGGGGTGGGTAAAAGGTGAGTCAAAACTCCCCGACTACTAAACTACCTGACTACACCATATTTACTGCCTAGGCGGATATTTTGATACAAATGCGATCATGGATTATTTTTAATATTATCCTGGATCTAAAAAGAGCCAAATGATACCTAATCTTAAAACATCAACTCAAAAGTTAAATGCAAGTAAAATTAAATTGTAAAATTAATTAATTCGTAAAGAAACCAAGGACAATAAAGTCCAAAAGTAAAATTTATTAATAAAAGCAATTAAATAACCATAAACAAAACTTTTATTAGTAGGTTTAAACGTATTTTCCCCTTTAAATCCTTTTTTGTACTTCTTTCATTTTCAATTATCATTCAGAACATGCTAGCAAAAAGTGTAAGATAAAAAAAAGACAATTAAACAAGCCTATAAAATAGCTTCGCTCCTCATTAATGTTCGTGTTTTGGCATAAAGTTAAATCTATGTTATTCTTATTTAATGAATAATTTTATAAAACAAGCACAGGCATGTGCATAAATAGCGTCGTTTCTTAACTGTAATATAGAAAAATATAGATAGAACTAATATTTCAGGATATTTATAAATTAAATATTATGTAAAATGATACAAAATCACGGTAAACAAATATATCAAATATCACATTTACCATTATTTTTTTTCTATAAAACACTTATTTATAGAGCTGCTTCGCTTCTAATAAGCGTTTAGCCTTTACAAGTGTGGGTGATAAGAATTAGTAACCTAATATACTTTAGAGTTATGTATAACTATCAAATGGATTTTTATTCATATTACTAAAATTATTGCTTCAAGAATATAGGGATAAACAAATTGAGTCCTTGAAGTCGATTAAGAAATCAACATATATTCTTAAGAATTATTGTAGGTATAGAAAGCAGCGTGTCGGAGCCGTTTAATTTTGATGCGGCTCCGGCTACGTGGAGCCGTATCTGGAAATACGGCTCCGGCACCTACCTTAAAATTGATATATCAATTTTTGTTCATTATTGAATTTGATAAAATAAAATAAATAATATAAAATATTTTGCTTTTATTTGATTAAAGCTATATAAAAGTAGAAGGATGTGTGTCTATTTGTTAAGTAACAATAGTTTTTCAGTTTATTATATGGAAATAGACCGATGCCAAATTATAATATTACTTTCAAAAAATCATTTTTAGCTAATCTGGAGCCGGAGCCGTTTTTAACGAAAAATACGGCTCCGGCTCCACCAAAAATGTTGCTGCTCCCAGCTCTAAAACGCTGGAAAGAAGTTTAAAAGATATTTAACACACTTTTCTCTAGATGGTTAATCTTTTAAAAGCGAAGCTTTTCTATAGTTAGGCACGGCCGGTCCGTCCGTAACGGTTAGCTTCACTCGTTAATTTATACATGTTGGAATTGTCCTACTGATTTCAAACTTTTCATGATGTTTCCAATAACATTTAGGTACGAATTAGAAAACAACTTAGCAACTCTATAATCGTTACCAGAAAGTCCATTGAAAAGTCTTTCTTTCTAAACGAAATAACACCAATTTTATAACAATCCTATTTAACTGTTTTTTGGATTGTTTCCTACTACAACACGGTACAATGTACAACAAGCACTTTTGCAACAAATTTACTCACAATTTTGTTCAGACTTGTATCTTTATATTCTTCTTTTTTAGTTCTGACACATGTGTTAATGTTTATTTGTCCTACCTTTTCAGAGCTTCGCTTTTATGGATGTTGTAATCCTTGTTTAACATATATAATTCTATAGCGATTAAAGGATAAGCTAATATTTTGATGAAAAAAATGTGAATAATTTAAGCTAGAAAAAAAAATTTAAACATAAACCAATCTTTAAACTTTATCAATTTTTAAATGAATTAAATGATCTATTCGAGTACCACTTACAAGAATACTAATATCCTACTGACATAAAGGTGTTCTCATTTGCACATGAAGCCATACAAATTATCCTACACCTTTTTATATTCAAAAGAAATATTGTTTGTATTCTTTGATTTTATCCACTTTTTGCTAGTAATAATGATCAGATTTATGTGTTTTATTAATTTTTTTAACATACATACTATTTATGATAAAAGCAGCTTATTACAACTGATAGTTCCTTCCAGCGTTTCGGAGCCGGAGCAGCAACATTTTTGGTGGAGCCGGAGCCGTATTTTTCGTGAAACACGGCTCCGGCTCCAGATTAGCTAAAAATGATTTTTTAAGTAATATAATTTGGCAACGGTCTATTTCCAAATAATAAACTGAAAAACTATTGTTACTTAACAAATAGACACACATCCTTCTACTTTTATATAGCTTTAATAAAAAAAAAAGCAAAATATCTTATATTATTTATTTTATTTTATCAAATTCAATAATGAACAAAAATTTATATATTAATTTTAAGGTAGGAGCCGGAGCTGGAGCCGGAGCCGCTTTAAAATTAAACGGCTCCGAAACGCTGGTTCCTTCGCCACTAGATTAACTAAATAATCTAAGATATTTATAAATACTCCCCGAAAAGTAAATTTTGGATTAGCAATTTCTGATATCTTCAGCTCCAGACAAAAAACTTACTACTTTACTTTTTAGGAGGATAACTTCAAATCTTTTAAAAGCCAACAAAAATATTTCCATGAAGGGCTACAAAACCTCAACAAAACAAAAATGACAATCTCCACAAAACCATAGATCAACAAATCAGACATTAAAACGAGCATCATAAATAAATATAGAATGACAGCGCTATTAATATTGAGGAAACAAACAAATATTTCGGAGTATGAACAACATAAAGTTTATCATAAGAAATTGCTCTAAATGTAGCATTCTTTCTTAGTCATACTTATTATCATTATTATGTTTAAGGTTAGATTCTTAATGCAAGAACTATAAATTATCATTTTAAAATACACGCACCACATACGTTCTTATTTTAATTACAGAATTGCTTCGCTTTCACAGTAGTACCTCATTGTTACAGAAATCCTTATTCAATATTTGAAATTAATGATCAGAGCTAAAGACAGACCAAATGGCCAAAATGTTCTTTTCAGACAAACAAACATTACTTAGGACTAATATAGTAAAGTTACAGTAGCTTCATTAAAGCATCTTACCTTTTCAGCAAGCAAATTTAGATATTTTGATCAACACATATTATCTGAAATTTTTCAAAGTACAAGACTAAAATGCACAAAACAATAATTAAAAATTAAAATTTGAATTTATATAATTTCAATTAAAAACATTAATAATTAATTTAATTTAATCACACCTAGACATCTAAAAATGGGTGAAGTATTTTTGTGCACTATAGAGTAGGTACTATAAACTTTATATAGACTAGAATAAATATCAATGAATAACAATAAGATTTCTAAAAGAATGAATACAATAGAAAATAACAAGGACAAGACAATAATAAAAAGACGTGGCGTAGGAAGCCTAATTTATGACTGACAAAATTTTGTATTTTTGTGTTATAAAATTGTAAAGAAGCATTATTGGAAGCTTGTAATGAATGCCTATCATTTGTGTCTAGTTTATTTTTTTTACTAAGAAGCTCTTTTTTGATTTGTTATATGAAAAATGTATTTCAAGCATATTGATTTGTTTTTGTTACATTTGCTTTACTATCGTCTACTCTAAAATTTGTTTTCCAGTATCGCTTCGCACTATATACAGTTTTCTACGAATATAAAAAATTAAAACCAGTTTTGTTAGACCATACCTTCGGCATCTCGTGAATAACAATCTAATAATTGTACATTTTTATATCCGCGGAAAGCTGATTATGATACGATGCGATAAATAACCATTCTAAAACTGATCTAATAATGAAAAAATAGTGGCATAGAAATAAGCTGCATAAAAATAGAACAACAATGTGATAAGGATATTTTTATGTTGTGTAGAGTCTCCGCCTCTTTTGATTATTCAGTTTTCTTGACTCCGCCCATAATGGCTGGTCTACAGTCAGCTGCACACTTAGCTAGAGAGCTAAATACACGGCTGATTCCAATTTCTTTGGGTTTTTCTAGGCCTCGCTTGGCGCGTTGCTTCATAACACTCACAAATTCCCTAAAACAAAAAATAATCAAACATTGTATTTATTAGTCAGGGGTGTGTTATTGAAGTATCTATCATGTTAATTTATATTTATTTTTAAAATAAGAAAGAGTGACTTTTGAAGGTTTAATATTTAATATCAACAGTTTATTTGCGAAACAAAACCAGTGATTGAGAGCTTTGTTTACATTTACGATTTACCAAGTCAGCTGATTCTAGTACGACGAAATCCCTATTTAAAGTATTATCTCGTATTCATTGGAATCCAGTGGACAGAAACCGGTTCTCATCAATACGAAAAAAAACTATGTCTAGCCTTCGGCACCTCGGGGCAAAAACTGGTTTTAATCTAATAATTGTTCATTCTATATCCGCGGAAAGCGGTTTATAATACGATGAAAGAAATAACTAATCCATATTTGCAAAAAAAATCATGTAAGGCGTTGAAAACGATTAATATCCACTGGATTGGAACCGGTCTTCGGCCATACTAAAAATCAAGAATCGTAGCATAGAAAATTTTCTACAAATAGTAAATTAAATGAAAAATCTTGGGTGTCTTTGGGGCTAGCAAAAACCAGAATTAATATCAACAGATCTTTTTTAATATCCGCGGAAAGCTGTCTAAAATATAATTAGAATTTTACTTACTTGTTAGAGAGCATACCATCTCCATTATCATCAAACAAAGTAAATACAACATCAACTAAATGTTCAGACAAGTCGACATGGGCAACAGTCCTAAAAAATAATAATACGAATGAATCTTTTGTGTCAAATTAAAGCAACTAACCAACCTAATCTTTTATTGACCGAGTTTCGTTATTTTTAAGGCAATTTTTAAAAAGTGTCACTTGCATTTCCCCCCCCCCCCCTCACCATACTTAATTTTTTTGTATTCAAATCTAGCCATGTTTATTGTTTAATCAGAGAGAGGAAAATTGTTTATTACACTAGTCCCCAAAGTTTTTTAAAAACGTTTTATCATTCGATGTCTTAACAACTTTGGGGGCTTTTGTGAATAAGAGTTAAAATGTTTCAACCACTAATTTTAATCAACAGAAGGGGTAATTATATATATTATCATTATAGATTGACATCAATTTATGGCCCAGTGTCTTATCCCTTTAGATCCCTGTGTTTTATGCCTCTAGTTTAATAGTAACAATAATTTAGCTTGAATTACCTTGAAACATGTTTCATAGTTGACCGTTCAATAGGCGCGCCAGCAATTGTGTGAAAGGTCAACGCTGTATCAATGTCGTTTATACAGTAAAGCACCTTAAAAATAATATTATTTTATTTGCAAAATTATATTTGTCGGATAGTAACACTAGCGCCCAAAGTTTTATTATTCGTTCACTTAAAAACTAAAAGTACCTACTTATATTAAATTTTGATAGGATGGTTCGTAAAGTTGAGTGTTCTAACATATCAACCAAAAGTTTTAATCTTAAGAAGGGGAAATTTGGTCTATCATCATTGAGTTCGTACATCAATTTATCGTCTATTGTCTTATCCCTAGCGATCTCTACGTATTTTGAATATTTATAAAACTACCTGGTAGAAATTAAGATAATCCTTGAGTGATATTCCCTGGCTGGTCTCCGGATCATACGACTTTTTCACTCTACGCAGCATTTTCTGCTTTTTCTTGGGAGAAAATCCGGCGTAGGCAATCAGTAAATCCGCGAAATCCCGTTCAGTTATGCGTCCCTTGTCGCTGGGATCCTTGCGTTTGAATTCCAGCGCTAGCATCTCTTCTTGGAGTCTCAGTTGGAAGTCGAGAAACCTGTAGCAACATTAGTTTTCATATAAACTTCTGCATTTTAAACATGACAGAGAGACAAAAATTTTGGAGATCATTGTTTAGGAGGATAGAAAACTTGAATTAAACTGAATGCATTTATGGGAGTGGGGTTGATGTTTTAGCAACTTCATTGATTTTTGCATTTTTTCCGCTATAAAAGGGGGGGGGGGGGGGTAGGGAATGAAATATTTTTTCTAGTCGGCGAAAAAATTTAATCTTGTGCAGAATAGGTATACACTAGGATATATAAGTTAGAAGGAATTAATGTTAGGGGGAGATTTGAAATCTGCATCAAATTTTAAGGATTTTTTTTATAAAATTCGTTTTTGTATAATTCTTTATCTAAAAGCGGATATACAATTTAAGTTAATTAATTTTGACCAATAGGATAGGTGGATTAGAAACTACCTGGGCTCTAATTGGGTAAATGATGTACGACACTTTAGCTTCTCCAATCAGAGCGCAGATAGTTTTCAATCCACCATTCACAGATGTCAAAATTAAAAAACTTAAATTGTATTTCCGCTTTTAGATAAAGAATTACCTATACAAAAAACGAATTTTATAAAAAAAATCCTTAAAATTTGATGCAGTTTTCAAATCTACCCCTAACATTAAAATTCCTTCCAACTTATATATCCTAATATACACCCCTGTAATTTATAAAACTCATCCGTATGCAGAAGGTTACACATAAAATCAACTTTACTAACACACTTTAAATTTATAATTTAATTGGTAAAAACTGCAGCCCTAAATTACCTGTCAACAGTTAGTGTGCCAGTTTTTTCTTCACCAAAGAAATAGGAAATAAGTCCAGAGTTGATTCCCTTCAGTCAATAGTTAATAACTATAGATAAGGAATTATGTGGTTTATCACCAGTTAACCTTATGAATTAAACTTAAATTAAAGTTGGAGGGGGGGGGGGGCAGGGAAGACGACCCCCCCAATTTTTTTCCCTTTTCTTAAACATCTTTATAATAATAAATTAGGTCATCGAATTCAACTCCCCCTCCTCAAGTGCCCATAGCTGTAGCCACTAGTTAATTCTATAGTATTCTGTGCCTTGAATGTAGATCCAGTATTACCATGATCCCTGTGCCTGGCACCTGTACTGGAGCTAGACCGCAGCAACGTGTTTACCTGGCCAGGTAAAGAACAGTTCTTTAGTAATATACAAAATTCATCATCACACAAACATAACTTGGTGTCGCATAATCAAATGTCTGAATGATTGATTATGCTTGTAAACTCACAGAAAATTAAATCATTTTATTCAGAACATGTTATTTTTTATTTATGTAATTGTAAAGATCTGTTTCCTTTTCAAATTCTTCAGCATCTACGGTACCATCTCCATTTAGGTCAAACATCTTGAATGCTATCTCAAAGTGTCTAAAAACAGAAATTTAAAAAAAATACATTAATTTAGATTGGCGGATTTTGTTTTAGCTTTGTTATACTGATATGAAAGTTAAGGATGTTTGTGTCTGTTTTTCACGATCTCTAAAAGATATGGTCCAAAAGCTCCCCCCTCCCTTAACAATAGTGATTCCTTAAAAATAAAAGCAACTTCACTATCCTATAAGCTTAAAAATAAATGCATGTCTGCATGTACACTAGAATCTCGTGTACAGCCAAACCGACTTTTCCTCAATTTTCAGAGAAGTTTTATATTGTTCCCTAAAAGGTTTAAGGCTATTTAGAGAAGAATATAATAACCTTACCTGCGAGATGTAGAAAGAACAGTGAGTAGAAATATATAATCTGAGAATGAGATGAGTCCTCCGGCTCCCAGCTGGTAGAAAATACTTGATTCATCTAGATTCTTTAGTGGAGTCATGTTGTTGACAGCATCAGAGCTTATCTAAAACAAAATATTTTTTCTCTCCAATATAGGTAATTGGTTCATATTTTGGCTTAAAAACCTTTTTCTCTCATATACCTTTTTTGGATAAGTTTTTGTAATATTTATATTCTATACCTATACCTATAAAGGTAGGATAATATTATCATTTTAAATATACCAACATTAAAGATTATTTTTTTTATACATTTTTCTAAAATTGGCTAATTTATACTCAAGGATTCTAGTTCCGGCACAAACATACAACACATTTTGGATTCAGATAAATACAACATGCAAATAAATCGGTTTGACATAAATTACATTAGAATGAACAATTATGACGGGTTCAAGGAGACTTTAATGCGCACAACACCCCAAAATGTGACGGGCAGACTGACAGAACTTTTTGGAGACCTATGTTTTAGAGGTCCCAACGGGTATATGTACAAACAACGAGAATAGTTATTTCTCGCATCGTATTATAGACGGCTTTCCGCGGATATAGAATGTACAATTATAAGATTAAAACTATTTTTTTAGCCCCGAGGTGCCAAAGGCACCAGCTAAAAAAAACTTGTTTTAATCTTATGATTGTACATTTTTATAATCGTAGAAAGCTGGATATAATACGATGCTATACATAGTTTTTTCGTATGGATGAGAACCGGTGCCTATCCACCGGATTCGAATGAATACGAGAAATTATTTTAAAATTTTTGATGGCGTGTTGTGATAGAAGGCGTAAAAATTAGCTGAATAATCCCAAGCTGATTTGGATATTCCTCACTGACACAAATTAAACAGATTTTTTTATTACCTGGTGGTATTGATCTAGTCCAAGATGTTCTGGCTGTTTCTCTCCAGGTGATATTGACCTAAAATAAATTTTGTAAGAATGAATGTATGCGCCAAAAAACTACCTCACCGATATTTTATTGACATTTTAATTTAAGTTTGCAAAATTTTTTGTCTTCTATAGAAATAAAGCTGTATGTTGTATAGGTTACTGAAAAATTTAAATCATTGAAAGAAAACGAACTAGTGGATTTCATCGTAATTTCAGAGTAGCTTTTAACATTTTTGCTATTTTGGGTTAGGTAAATGTTAATAATTGCCCCGCAGGGTTATAGCCCCCGCAAGAGCTAGAAATAGAAGAAAACGTACTGTGAAAATACGACAAAACCCGCCACTTCGTTTTCTTTCTATGATTCAAAACTTTTTCAGCCCTGATGTTATAAAATTTTTCTAAATAATCTTTTGTTACCTAAGAAAGTCTTCAGGTGTCATCATGACCTCACCAATGCCCTTGTCATCTGTCAGTTTGTACGTGGCAAAGTAACGGAATACCTTAAAAGATGAACTCATATTTTCTTAGTTTTTCAAAACATGATTTGCAACAGGAAAATAGGACAGGTAAATATAACTTGTAAGGGTGCTTTCCAACCTATTTTTAATCACCAAATCCTTCCATCCTACTTATTATTATCATTTTATGAAAATCTTTTTTCTAGCCCCTACTCACTCAATCTAGCCCGCCGGATCTTCTTTTTAGTTAAACCTAACCTTACCTTAAAAACAAGGATGAAAATTTTCGTTGGTGGCCTAAATGCAATAAGAAGAAATCAGCCAAAGTTTCAACTTCTTAAAAGCTTCTGCATACTTTTTGTTAGTAAGATTAGGAAGGATACAAAGCAAATAACCTTTACTAATCCATAAAAAGTAAACTGTTTAAGGGCGATTTCTGGTGAATGTTTTAGGTTATCTTAAAATGTGTTATCGAAGTCAACATACCCCAACAATATTAATTAGCTTGTTACCTTATCAGGTGTTGAATATTGTCTAATTCTATTTTCATATTCAATAATCTTGCGATCTCTGAATCCTAGTTTATCCACCTTCTCTCCTTCCTCCAGACTCTAGAAATATATAATAAAAGTGGTTTAAAATAGAAGTATATAGGTAGGTAAAGACGTAAACCAGCTAAATTGAGTTGGAAAAGCAAAATAAATGTATCCCCCCCTCCAACCCTCCTCTGTCTCAAAAGTTCACATCTTTCATAATTATTCCACTTTTTTCTAATAGCTGCTGCGCCCCCAAAGCATCTAGGGGAAGGGAGGCAGTAAAATAGTATATTATAACAACTTAACCCTAAAAAATAATTTAAAAACATACAGAGATCAATGTAAAGCTTCTCTAAAATTGAAAACTTTATCGGTTCAGTGATTAATTACATCTAAACGGACAAACCATACTACTTTGTATAATACTAGTGGCAATGCCCTTAAAGGCATCTAAGGACACTTGAGGGGGGGGGGGGGTCGATTCTCAACTAGTTTTCTAGTTTTACAAACCCACAAGCAGACATCCTGTTCAAATAAGGATAGGATAAAACGTATACCAAGGATTTTACATAATTTATCGGTTTACCTCATTCAAAATTTCCACAGCTTCTTCGGCTTTAACAACAAAGGGATTTCCCTTGCCTGTCTCACTTTCTAAATAAAGGAAAAGAAATATTCAAGGATATGACATTTGAAGAATTTTTAAATTTTGTCCCAAATCTATTATACGGTGTCATGGTAATACTTGCAATTATTCTTATGAAAAAGGGGCAAAGTAGTATTCCTGGTAAACCTAAGTTTCTCTTTAAATAATAAAATTGAAGTATGATGTCTGTACAGTGTTCAAACCAACTAGGAGGGAGAATGAAAAGGAGGGGACATTGTACTGTTAGTTATACTGGAACCCCAAGCTTTATAATTAAATTATAATCTCTCAATTGTTTGAACTTTTATAAAATCTTAATTGGTTGGCAGAAAAACGCAGTCCTCAAACTTTTCCACCAATTACATTAGGTAATATACAGAAGGGATATTTTATTAATTATAATTGTGTTTGTAAATAAAGGACCAACCTTGTTTTTGATCAGGTTGTATTAGTTGTTTAACTTCTGGTTCCTCCGCAATGCCCAATGCAGTAGCCACCTCAGCTACTTCTTGCTTATACCTGGCAAATTTATCATCAGCTTAAATATTGATTGACATAAGTGACTATCAGGGTTGTCATATTGGGCATTTTTTTCGATAACGGGCCGCCCAATTGCCCAAAAGGGTTTTGGGCAAATGTCGTAAAAAGCATATAAAAAGGATAAAAAATTCCCTAAAACCATACCAAGACTTATTATTAGAAATAAAATAGCCTAAAACCATCTTAGGACCTATAAAAGCTCCAATGGAAAGGAGAACCATATTGGTTCAACGGTTTGCGAAATCCTTCTCTAGATACAAAAAAAGCTTACTAGTTTATATAATAATTAATAAAACCCAAAAAATAGGCCCCCCCCCAAAAAAAAAAAAAACGGTGTGTGCCCAAATCTGCCCATAAGGACCGATAAAGGGCAGCCCAAAACCGCCCGCCCGATTTGACAACCCTGGTGACTATTCAGCTAGGGTTTCTATCTAAAAACGTCAGTGTTTATGTGTGGCTGTAACCATAGTTTTAAAGAGTTTGGACCTTAGTGGTCCTGGATTAGGACTTTTGTTTACCAGGGCAAGCACATTATGAATTAACACTCTGTCTCGTGGGAGATTCTTTTTCATTACTTTACCCTTTCACCGAGTATGGCAGGAAGAAAAAATACTGTAGCTTCATTTTCAAGCCTCATCATTATTTTACCATATGGCTTGTACCATAATTCTAGATGAACTTTCTTTATCATTCATTCATTTATTTCTATCATATAACTAGTCACCAACTTAAAACTTTTACTAATGCAATTCTTTTTTGTTGTTGTAAATCTTACAAATAAATAGTAATTATTCGTTAATATTATTATTGATCTTGTTTTATCTATTAACATAAAAGGTTCAACTTGTAGAACTTTCTACCAACAGAAGTGAAAATGTTAAACAATTTAAAGAAAAATAAAAACACTTAGGTACACTTGATGCATGAATCCAGTGAAGATGTCATCTTTGAAAGTTAAAAAGTTTGTTAATAGACACTTTTTAGTTCCAGAGATAAAATGATATTCCTTTAAAGAACCTCTAGGTCCACATTATTTTATAACAATCAAATCAGTTACCTCATCTTGGCATCCGCCAGCATCATCATGTGGAAAAACTTCTCCTTATCAGAGATATCCTGTCCTTTCACCTGCAATTTTACATTTTTCTATGTAGATACATGCAATAATTCAGGTTCTGGAACCAAATGTAAATAAAGCCCCCCCCCCCCCTTAAAAAAGACTAATACCTAAATAACCTAAGCTTTGAACTTGAATCTTAGGCCTAAAAATACCATAAAGAAAAAACATCGTATAATGGAAAGAAAACAAATTAGCGGATTTCGTCGTATTTTCACAGTTGCTTTTCTCCTATTTCTAGCCCCTACAGGGTAATCATTAACATTTACCTAACCTAACATAAAATAACCCATCAAAAGCTACTGTGAAAATACGACGAAACCCGCTACGTCGTTTTGTTTCCGTAGTCCAAAATATCAATATCAGGTTATAAAAGGTTATTATTATAAACCTATAGGTGTGCCAGACATGATATTTTTAAATAGCTAATTTATAATACCTCCTCCCAGGCCTCCTTAAGAGCATCAATACCGGCCTCTCCATACTTGTCATACATAGTAGCAGCATAACTTGATGGAGTTTTTTGTAATGCGTCAGCGTGTTCCTTTATATTGTGATCAACAGAGCTATTGAAAATATTCTTCATCAGTAGCTAAAACAAAAAATAAATATTAGTTTCCATGGAAATTTATACATATATTTTAAAAAATAGGTATGTCATATTAAAAAAAAGATCACTGGCCATTATTATTAAAACATATAAGACCCATATAACAGTTTCAGTTTTCAGTTTAGTTAGAACGATAAAAATAATTCTTGATCAGGGGCTGGGATTCAGCAATTTAATTCCATTTGAAATTACTAAAAATTTGAATATTTTAGGGTGCGCCACTTGGCGTAAAATTTGTTTTGTGCTTTAACTAAAGAGAAGTGAGTAAGAAGTGTGGAGGGGGGGGGGGGGGCACAGCGGTCTAAGGCCGGACATTTCGCCAAAAATCAACATTGGAATTCCTCAAAATTAATAATTTATTTTGAAAATATATACCCTATCTCATATGAAAACGATGAGTTTTTGTCTTTTCAACTACTGGTTGATGAATTATGAACTTTGAAACATGAAGGTTCAGGATTATTTTCACGTCATGAATTTTGCCTTTTGAATTTTCACCATCTTTAGAAAAAATATTTTTTTTCAGTGTTACATTGATACAATGAAGTTTCTTAACCTATTTATATTCATAATATTACATGATATATTAGGAAACTGGGGTTTTAGATTTTTTAAAAACTTATTTCATCCATTTTATAGTTGCTTTTAAAAAAAAATTATGTCATTTCCTAAAAATTTTTGCAAAAATTTTTGGCAATATTTTTCAGTTTTTTGAGATTTTCACCAAAAACCGGGCCCCGCAACATACCAAACCATATATTATTCTTAATATACAGGTATAATGCCATAGTTTCATGTTTAGTTTAGGTTGTTGCAGGGCACGGTTTCTTTCAAAATTTTAACTTTAATTTTAGGGGCCAGACTCTAAAATTCCAATATAAGAAAAACATTTTTTTACAATTTTTTTATTTCCTCTGTTAATTTTAATTTCTGGTACATTGAAACTGCCCACAAAGAGCCTATGCTAGATTAAGAGACTTTCAGAGATTTAAAATGAATGTTTTAATTTTTTTAAGGGGGGGGGGGAGGTTTAATGCATCCTTTTCGTAATCCATGTGCAAATGGCACTTAAAATCGGAATTTCGTTATCAAACTTGGCATGAGTATTCCTTGGTAGGCCTATTTTCCATAAATCAAACAAAAAGGTGGAAAAGTGATGGCTAACAGCTGGTGGCTCAGCCGTATAGCCTTTTTTTGGCCAATTTCAGGGCAAATCCATTAGTTATTACGTAGGAAACAACTTCTTGAAACATAATTTTGCTTTTATTCATGTTAAATGTTACCAATAACCATTTTTAAAATTTCTTGTACCAGCCACTTAACGGCTAGAGAACCAGTTGAAAACGGCTGAGAGTGTCCAAGAGTATAATGTGTAGATAGGGCTTGTGTCGAGTCAAGGGGTAGATTTTCATGGGTGCTGAGCTTAAAAATTCTCTCAAAAATAGTAGGGGCTAATTCATATGGCAGCTGGGTAACGGCTGCTTCTCAGCTGTTAGCCATTTTACAAGACTTTTTAAAGATATTTTAACATCAAATGTTTAGGTATAGTCCCTATCCTAACCTAAAATAACCTAACAAAAGCCATCTTAAAAATATGACGAATAGCCCCTTAAGGTGCGTTGCCACGAAATGGACTATTCCCAAATATTTCAGTAGAATTAAACTTCTTCAATTAATTTTCGTATTCTAATTAATTTTATTGGATATATTAATAACAAAATTTTACAATTTCTAGATTTAGCTATTAAACAGCTGAAAACATTAGGTACTAGATTAAGTATTATTACTTATCTAAGAGAAAATAACTTCGTAAAAAAGGTGAAGAAACTTCAATTAGTTGTATCAAATGTATGTTGCACAAAGTTTGGTGATTGGGCATTTACCTTTATATAATCATTTCTACAGTAATGTTTATTAATGCTGCAAGGTTTTTAAACGTTTTATTGCTTAGAAACATCGAATTTAGGCTATCTGCCACTTAAGAAAATAGTATGAAATATGAAATTTTAGCTAAGTTTCAAAGTATTTTCTAGACCAGTTGGCTTTTGTTTTTCTTTTCTAAATGAATATACAAGTTGTATTGAGTAATAATAAGGCGCAGGCTTTTTATTTTGAACGATTCTATCAACTACAAGCTGAGAAAATTGACTTTGAGTAGAGGTAGGTGAAATGTCCACCAAAATGCCAAAATAGACCACTGTGGGGGGGGGGGGGGGAAGAAGAAAGAAGTGGAATGTAGGAAAATTTTCACTTAAAATTGTTTGTCACAATCATTGTCTCTTGTCCCTGGAAGTGATAAATATGTCGATGCAACTTAGACGCAGGGACAAGGATATGATATTCTGACAAACAATTCTAAAGGAAAATTTTCCCACAACCCTCTTTCTCTTTTCCTCCCCTTCTTACCCACCCCTCTTCAATTACATAAAAAACAAAATATACTTCCAAATTACTCAAAAAGGTTTCGTGATTTTTTTTGTAGAATTGATTGTTATAATAACTACCTACCCCTGACTTAGACGAACCTCATACAACAAAACATTGGTAAGTAATATATTTTTACCTGTAACACATAAGGCATCCAAGTTTCTTCTGGGTCCTCCGGTATAACATAGGACCAGTCAATAAACACTCCCAGTAAACAAAGCATCAAAAACAATTGGAAAAAATTGATAGGAGCGCGTAGTCCAATCTTCCTTCCGTGTGCAAACACATTGTCTGGCCTCGCATCCCATCTTTTAAAATAACAATACAAATGTATATATATATATGTGTGAGTATAGGATTTCTCTAACCACTGAACAGATATCAATGGTTCTCCTCTACAGGGTAGCTTCGCATAGGTCCTGGGAAGGTTTAAAGCTATTTTTATTTGTTTTTTTCCTACAATTTCTCTTGGGAGGATGGTGGTGCCCTCCCCAAAAATAGCTATAAAGCTTCCCATGAACTATGTAAAAAAAATTTTGTCTATAGTTCTTTTCAATAAGAAATACACATATTTCGTGAATATTATCGTTCTACTACTACTAAGCCTTAAAACCAGGGTGTCGGAGCCGTATAATTTTGATGCGGCTCCAGCTCCGGCTTCTACCTTAAAATTAATATATCAATTTTTGTTCATTATTGAATTTGATAAATAAAATAAATAATATAAAATATTTTGCTTTTATTTGATTAAAGCTATATAAAAGTAGAAGGATGTGTGTCTATTTGTTAAGTAACAATAGTTTTTCAGTTTATTATATGGAAATAGACCGTTGCCAAATTATAATATTACTTTAAAAAATCATTTTAGCTAATCTGGAGCCGGGGCCGTTTTTAACGAAAAATACGGCTCCGGCTCCACCAAAAATGTTGCTGCTCCCGGCTCCGGCTCCGAAACACTGCTTAAAACACACACCTTTACGGATTCTACCAAAAACCTACCCCTCTCTTTGTTGCTTCGCCCTTAGCCTCTAGAGAAGGGTGAGGGAGGTCAGGAAAATAGCCTAAAATCATCCCACGACAACTATAAAGCTTTTAAAAAAGTACAAATAATTTGGAGCATTATTTTCCAAGATCTTTGTTTTCAGACAACAAAATCTTACTGCTTTATATTAAAGGATACAATTCAATACTTATAAGAGAAAAAAAAACTTTATAGAATAGTTATTTATTTTAACGTATTATAACCAGCTTTCCGCGGATATGAAAGTGTACAATTATAATAAAAAAATTGTTTTTTTATCCCCGAGAGTCAACAACACTGGATTTAATATTCGTAAAAAACTTGATATAATGCGATACAATACATGATTTTTCAGTATGACATACAACCGGTTCCAATCAAGCGGATATCAATCGGTTTCGAAGCCATACTGGAAGACAAATTCTTACCTGAAATATCTGACATTCTGTCCAGAAAGTTTGCATCCCAGGAACTTGACACCTGGTCCAAGTTTAGGATATCCTCTCTGCACAACCAAACAGGTAGAAATTGTTCGCGGAAGGTTTACCAGCAGAAACTGGCGTCTTAAGAGTGCACCAGATGTAAAGTATTTAGAATATATTGTCATCTTGGCAATATTATTTCATCTGAAATCATATAAATCAAACATCTGAATTAATTTTTAAATGCACGATACGTCACGTGTATGGAATAGTTATTTATCGAATAATATAATAAACAGATTTCCGCTGATATTAAAATGTACAATTATAGGATTAATACCAGTTATGTTAGCTACGATACTGGAAACTAGATATAACAAGATACGATTCTTGATTATTCAGTATTGCTGGCTTAGAACCGGTTCTAATCCAGCGGATATTAATCTGTTTCGTAGCCAAACTGGAAAATCTTTTATAACCTGTTACACTAATAAACATAGGAATTATTTTCAAATAATCAATATCTTTCTTCATCTATATAATCCTTAAAAATCAAAGTTTATCACAAATTATCACAGAAATCGTTATTCAAACAAAGTAAGATCACATCTAATCATTTTCAAGATACTACATGCTATGTAAAAAGTATAAATCTAAAATAAAATAATCTCATGCAAAGGCAAAATTTTTAATGTATTCTTAATTTGTGTCAGTTGTTGTTTTTGAACATATTGACATAGTTTCTATAAATTTCCAGTGTTTCCTCGCTTGGTTCATTCGGTCCTTGTTCTCCAACCTTAAAATAGAAAAAAATTATCAGCTGTTATTGGTACACCATTCTACATTTCTAGAGAATGGAGAGATGGGACAAAACAGTGTTACCTTATTTGTTCACAAAACTTGGGTATTTTTGTCAAAATTTGAATGGTTGAATCAAAACTATTAGTTCCAAACTTTTTAATCATCCCCGATCTTTAGGTAGACAAAGTAGTGCTTCAGAAAAAAAACAAGATATAAATTGTTTACTGCATAGATGCTTGTGATGCGTAACTTTTGAAGAAAAACCTAAATCTAGACAGTAAACAACAAAAAGAAAGAAAGAATAAAGGTTGAAAGTCCAGACATAAAACAGTTACAGAGTAACTAGGTATAATACAATCTCTTGGCTCCAAAAAAAAACCAAGATAGATACCTTAATATAATTTTCATAAATTTTCAAGCTTTCATCAGAGATAGGTGGCAGGAGGCAATGGTCGTAGTCATGTACAGGTATAGGACAGGCACGGGGTCGCAGTATGGGTCGGGCCAAGGGATGAGGCACTGCGTTGGCTGACACTGTGCGAGAACCTTTAACATGAAAATCAATCATTTTGTGCCTTAATTTCTAATAGATAAGGAGTTTGTTATTTCGATAATCAAATATTATCGACAAATTTTCACTATAAATCCTTTATCCTCCATAGCTCTATTAAATAACCCAAAAAAGTCATACAGTTAGAAAATTCAGCCTTTTTTCTTTAAATGACCCGAGAAAATAACATTTGAACGGATCCTTTTACTAAAATCATACAGTAGGAGTAGATTTAGTAGTGAAAAATAAACATTTTAATTAAAATACTTTTTAGAAAGACAGTTTATACCAACAACGAAATTAATTTGATCGCAATAATCTGTATCTTTCACTTTGTTTATTCTACAGATATTGTCCCACTGTGAAATGGTGTCCATACAAACTGGCAAATATTGGAGCAAAATAGCAGCTAAGAAATTAATTCAAAATGAACACAAAATATTGTAAAAGAGTTTTATAAAAATAATGTATACTGTGTACTATATAAATATATATTTAATCATTGGAGCCTCTGTTAATCTTACACTATGACTGTACCCAGCCATCCTGTAATGCATTAACAGAGACTCCTGTTTATTGCAGGTTATTTAGATAGATATGGCTAGCGGCTTCTTAAGCGCTTAGATATAAGTTACATTCCAACAACATCCTTGTGTGTCATCAGTAAATCTTCATTCAACAGCATAGAGGCGTACACAGTGGGGGCTGACGTCAAACCAGCTCGCACCACAAACAAAACTTAGCTGTTGGAGAATATCTGCTGAACTGTAACAACACACAATACTTTGAAAGGTGTGTATACTTACGGATAAAAACCTATACGATATTATCAGCTATCGTTAAAGGCAACACTAAGACATTTTTTCTGCCCTCAATATATTATTTGAGAAATTGAGATTTATTTCGCTTGTTGGCTATACTTTATTCCTGAAAGAAAGAAAATAAAGATGTACCTGGCAATGGCCCTGAATCTCTGGAAAGCGCGGCATTCCTTCTGTACAACTGCATATCCTCCTTGTTAGGTGCTACCAGAGCTGATCCATATACACTCTCAAAACTTGGGAATACTGATTCAAAACTTATATATCCTAAAATATAAAAATAAGACAGTGTTAGAATATATAAGTTGCCTTTGACAAAGAAAACTATTGTGTCAATGTTGGGTAAGGTAATAATAAGTAACATTAATATATATCAATATGTAGGGATGTAATTTGTGATTAAGGGGGGGGGGGGAAGTTCTGACACATTTGCGTAAACGGTGATTATTGGCTTTATTTTTGGACTGAGAGGATAGGTTATTAGGGATAAAATCATTCTTATATGATGAATTTCCCCCAGATTTAAGATTTTTTCGATAGGCCTCCAGGTTCCGGAGCTCCAGGCCTCCAGGTGGTCTCTGTACAGGTAAAAATTAAAAATAATTTTTTTTTTTTGAAGAGTTAGAGGTTAACTTATAAAACAAAATATGCTTCTTTTTGATTGTTATTCACATATTTGAAGAAAAAACATACATATTTTGTCTCATAAGCTGACTTCTAACTCTTAAAAAAAAAAAAAATTTCCATTTTTACCTGTACAGAGACCACCTGGAGGCCTGGAGCTCCGGAACCTGGAGGCCTATCCAAAAAATCTTAAATCTGGGGGAAATTCATCATATAAGAATGATTTTATCCCTAATAACCTATCCTCTCAGTCCAAAGATAAAGCCAATAATCACCGTTTACGCAAATGTGTCAAAACTTCCTCCCCCCCCCCCTTCTTATTCCAAACTTCTACAATGGCAGTTGACAGGACTCAGTTGTTTATCACGTCAGTATTATGAGAATTAAATCGAAAACTAATTAAGGGGGGGAAACTTACATGGGGATGAAAATAAGTATTTATGTTTGGTCTTTGTTAAAATAAAAAAAAAGTAGGTAATAAATGTTCCTCTCCTATGAAACTGCTGATTCTATGATTTAATTCAAATGAAAAATAAATTTTGCTTTAAGTTATTCCTCAAAATAGTTACTACAACATTGCAAAACCTTTTGTTAAGTAAAAAATTAATCCAGAAAGTTAATGGATCAAAAAGTAACACTAATGGTAAAAACAGAATAGGCAATAACCTGACGTAGTTTCTCCTTCCAGACTGTCCAGCTCCGACTCGCTCCTCTCAGAGTCAGAACTGTCAGAACCAGATTGGTCGGAGTCATCCTCTGTGCTTGTGTTAGAACTCGTTGATTTTCCCGCCAGATTTGGGTTTTTCAACAGCAGGTTTGCCTTGGCGCTTGACATCTCTTCCCGCTTTTTTCCTAGCCTCACCCGCACACTAAAAATTATCTTGATGTTATTAGAGTAAAACACTAGAGGGAGAAAGGGTTAAATAACTGTATCTCCCCATCGCAACTTCTTGTGCAACCTTCCTATTGGGTCATTGACAATCGACAAGTGGTGTTGCTTATTTTAACACAGCCAAGTAGCAGAAGATAATTTAGAAGCAGACGAAAGAGGTCTTTGGAAAATGAAGGGAGATAGTTGTCTGTATATACATCTATACTATAGATCTGTTTTGATGTTAACATATTTATATAACAATACTAATCAATTATGCACAAACGGATAAATGACGACTGACAATATACTATTTCAAACACAAATATAAATATCTAAAACTAAGACTTATTCATTTTACCCATAATTCTAAGAGATTTTTAAATTAGGAAAATCAGCATGAAACCATTAAAAAGCTTCACACTCTGTGACAAGATCTTTAAATGATGAAGAAAGAGACAAGAAAAGAATAATATGGAAATTTCGAGTTGACTATTTCCTTTTTAGTAAGATGATTATTGAAAATATAACCTGAAGGGACTAAAATCAGTAGTACAGTTTGGCATATAGTCTCGTACAGAATGGTTTATCTCGGCAAATGCAAATAGATCCTGAAAACAGAGGTAAAAGTTATCTTTTATAAAAAAAAAACAAGATTAGTTTTCATGAAAACTGATGACTTAAAAAAAAATAAAAAAAGATCAGATATACAAATCTCATAGAAAGTATGGCACTAGAATTTATTGTGCAAACTTTTGGATAAACAGACATCCAATTACTGTATAGAACAATAAATATCGGCACTTTTAAAAGACCACTGTTTTTGAGGTCCATAGGACCATACAAGTGAAAAGAAGTCATTAAAAAGAAAGTGATGGAAAAAGAAAAAAAATATTTTTTTTCTTTTACAAAAAGGATTAAATTAGAGATTTTTTACTAACCTGTAGTACTGTTAATTCAAAAGGATGATAATAATCGTCTGTTATGTCGTTTATACTCTGTGCTCTTTAAAAAGGTTTCTTTCTTTAATAGGTAATAGGTAAAAATTTTCTGTAATTTTTCTTCATTTTTATTCATTAGGTAAAAACTTGCGGCTAGAGGCCTCTAGCGGATCGTCAAATGTTTTTTTTAAAATTAAGTTAAGATCACTTGTTAATCAAAAATATTTTTTTGCCGCTAGATGGGGTTGGTTGTGTTGTTTTCTTCAACTTCTCCCCCAAAGTTGCTATAAACCGTACCAGGGCATATGAGAACCTTCACTGTAAAGGAGAACATTATCGGTTCGGCGTTAGCGATATCCTTCGGTACAGACAAATAAACATCCAGTTACTTTACTAAAAGTATTTATTGCAAAAATTTACTGCTCTATAATGCTTAGAGTTCAGTAAAGTAGTAATTTGTGGATTTGGATGAAAAACTTTTAAAAACAAATATATCAATTTATTTTACCTACACAATTTAAACCAATTAAAATAGTTTGATATCGATCGCAGTTTTTGTAAAAGAATCTTAAAGGAGTAGTTTCACGAAATGCATTTGAACTTAATTTAGTGAACCGCATATTTTTTCCTAGTTAATGGGTTAAGCTACATTTTTTTATATAGCATATATTTGAAATAAATTAAATTTTCTACCGCGTAGTTTTTAAAATATCAAGACTTGAAAATTGTCTTTTTGTGATATATGCAATTTAAAAAGACGATTTTCAAGTCTTGATTTTTTAAAAACTATGTGGTAGAAAATTGAAATTCTTTCAAATATATGCCATATAAATGTAGTTTAAACATTTAACCAGGATAAAATATGCGGTTCACTAAATTAGGTTCAAATGCATTTCGTGAACCTACCCCTTTAATTCTTTCAGCTAATTTATCATAATTCAAATTAAATATGAAACCTTCCTGGAAAGCTCAGTACAAGTTTTGCGACCAATATCCAATGAGAAGGGAAGAAATTCTAACAGCTCTGGGTTCCACCATTGGGTCAGGGGTTTATATTCTCGTAATGCTTTCTAGAACATAAAATAATTATTCATTTTGGTACTAAAGGCGAATAATGTGTTACTGTTAAGAAACATTCCAAGAATATTTGAATTTATAACTAAGGTTTCCATAAACATATACCCCCTAGTGAATCACTGTGCACGCCACTAATTTTAAATTAATGTTAGTAATACCTAATAATCAAATTCCCCGTTGTTCTAAGCGTCCATTTTGTAATATACTTTTACCGTCGGTCTGTCAGTCATTATACAAAATATATGTAGTAAAAAATTAATAAATATATTAGAAAAGTTTCGTGATTTTTTTTCAATAGCCCATTCTTGATTTTAACAAATGCTTTTTAAATCTCCTTGACCGTATTCCTATCCATGATTTTTTTGTGCTTCGCTACTTATGGATGTTGTCATCGTTGTTTACAGTACAAAGTCTTACTTGATGATGTAGATAGTAATCAAAGTTGAAATCTTTCTCCCATATGGGAGGCTTGCCATGCTCGGGTACAAAGATTCCAAGAAATACATTCATTGTATTCTGCTTCTCTGCATCACTAGAATATACATAAGAATATATACAGACTGGCCAGCCAATTTTGAAAATAAAAAACGTACATAACGTACACAAAAAAAATACGTTACGTACATAAAAAAAGTAAAAAAACGTACAAAAACGTACATTCCTAATAAAAATAAGTTAAATAATTTCCTAGTTACCTATTATTAATACATTTAAGTCTACTAGCAGCTACCTGTAAAGGAGAACCATAGCGAACTGACAGACACAAGGACACAAGATATCCTCTT
This sequence comes from Acartia tonsa, assembly GCF_053477335.1. NCBI lineage: Eukaryota > Metazoa > Arthropoda > Copepoda > Calanoida > Acartiidae > Acartia > Acartia tonsa. The sequence goes on from NC_137261.1 coordinate 27,108,362, forward strand.
ACTCTATTTAAAAGAACTAGCATCTACGCTCCTAAAGGCCTCTAGGGGCACTTGAGGAGGGGAGAGTTGAATTCAATAAAAAAAAACATGGATGACAACATACATAAGTAGCGAAGCTCAAAAGTTATTTATAGACATCTGGAAAAAAATTAACTTAAAATCAGTGAGCAATTAAAATTCATTTTTGGGGGGAGGAGGTATTTTTTTTTCTAAAGTCAATTTCTCTTGGGAGGGTGGATGGTGACACTCTTCCCCAAAATAGTTATAAAACTTTCAAAAACCTATGAGAAGCTATCCTGTTAAGGAGAACCATATCGGTTCCGTGGTTAGCGAAATTCTTTGGTACAAACAAACAGACATCCTGTTATTATGTACAAAGTATATCCTATTATAAGGACCAGCGACTACGCCCTTAGAGGCCTCTAGAGGAACTTGATTAGGGGGGGGGGGGGAGGAGTTGAATTAAAAACCCATTTTTTTATTTAAAAATAAAAAGTAAAAAACAAGGATGACAACATCCTTAAGTAGCGAAGCTCAAAAGTTATGAATGGAAATCTGGGAACTATATAAACTATAGAGTAGTGTCGTAAAAAATAAGCATTTAACTTATTTAAATAAATCACAAAACCTTTTAAAAATATATAATAACGTGAAAATCTAGAAATAAATTCAGCCCCCCCAACCAATAAGCAAATCTCAATGAAATTTAGTGGAAGTATTGAGAATGAAAACTAATACAATCACTGAAAATTACAACCGTCTATCAGGAATATGAGTAGAGAAAATCACAAAAACCTATACATCTAGGAATCGATCTAGCACTGCAACAAATAGACAAACCTTAAAGAAACTTTTTGAAAATATGTAAAATGTGAATTTATTTATTCCCTGAAAATTTCAGCCGTCTATCTTGAATAGAAGTAGAGAAAACCATGAAAAAAAGAAAATCTAGGAATAGATCTTCTAGCACCCCAACCAAAAGGCAAATCTCAATGAAAATATGTAGAATGTGAACTTATTCAATCAAAAAAAAGGAGCCGAGAAAATCACGTTTCTCCGATAGCATAACGGACTGACAAAGTGATAATAGAGTAGCTTCGCTAATAAATTTTTTAGTGAGGGAGGTGGGAGTAGACCACCCCCATTTCTGATTTCAATTTTAAAAAGAAAGAGAAAATAGGGGAAGGGTGGTGATTTTTTTCTAAGAGTAATTTCTCTTGGGAGGGTGGTTGTACCCTCTCCCAGGACCTATGAGAAGCTACCCTGTAAAGGAGAACCATATCGGTTTAGCGGTTAGCGAGAACCTTCGGTACAAATAAACTGACAGAGAGACATACATCCTGTTATTACGTACTAAGTATATTCTATTAAATAAAGTAGTAAGTTTTTTGTCTGATGCTTAAGATTTTCATAACTACTTCATACAGTTACCGAGATGGTTTTAGGCTATTTTTCTACTATTTTGAATACAGGTTCTTGAAGGGATATGGAAGGACAGAGAAAATAGCCTACAACCTTACAATGATCATGTCGGTTCAGCAGTTAGCGAGATTCTTCGTTACAGAAAAAAAGGATTTATAGGATAAATATATAATAGGATATAGGGTTATTTTGTCTATTGCTAAAGATCTCAGAAAATACTAGTCTTTGATACAAAGTAAATCAGTGCCTGTCTGTCTAAAGCTTAAAATCTTGGTAACCACTGAACAGATTGGGTTCTAATCATCAGGGAATATATCTACTGGTCCTGTGGTAGTTTTAGGCTATTTTCTTAGAGTGTGGGAAACCCACCCTCCAAAAAAATCAACCACCCCTCAATTTATTTTTATAAACTAATGCAAATCAGCGGGGTTGGGGAACCCCCACCGCACCCTGGGGCGAAGCCTAAATGAAAAAAATAATCACAATCTTTTTTTTATATTTTTTTTGGACAAATTTCCAACAAACGATTCTATAAAAGAGTGGACGAAGCCTCTAGAGGCTAGGGGCGAAGCCTCTAATCCTAGTAGAAAGTAAAAAGCTGTAAGTGTCCCTCCCCCAAAGAAAAACAAGGATGACAACATCCATAAAAGCGAAGCTCTGAAACGGTAGGACAAAAGGACATTAACACTTGTATAATGTCATAACTTAATAATCAGAATGTAAATGTATAAAAGTCAAAGCAAAATTGTAAGTAAATTTGTTGTAAGGATAATGTTTACGGACATACTTACATTTTTAGGACTTGATTATAGAGTTGCTTCGCTTATAATATTGTACTTTGTTGTTCCAGGAATCAGTATGCCAAAAATCCGACCAATCGGATAATTAGGTCATATACAAATTTGTTGTTAAAAATGTAAAAAAATCAACATGTTTAAAATGGACGTACGGACATTCTGGTAATGATTATAGAGTTGCTACGCTTTCTAACTCGAACCCAACTTCTATAGGAATCACCATGCAAAGTTTGAAATCTATAGGACAATTCTAACATGCCTAAATTAACGAAAAGAGCTATCCGTTACGGACGGACGGACGTACGGACCGACCCTAATTATAGAAAAGCTTCGCTTTTAAAAAGCAAAAAACCATCACAGGACTATTAGGTATATTCCATGAAGAGTAGAGCCCAATAGGTTCAGTGGTTACTGAGATATTAAGCTTCTGATATACAGACGGACAAGCAGACGGACAGACATCATTCTACTTTGTATTATAGATAATATACTATTTTTGTAATACTTTTTGTACAAATACAAATAAATATACAAATACTTTTATACTTATATTTGATTCTTATTCTTTAAAAACTGAAGATACCAAAAAATAAGACTTCTTAATCCTAAACTGAGCACCATTTGATATCTCGGAAAATTTACCCAAGTATATAAAGAATTTGAAAAAAAATTTCGTAAAATCTATTAAAGGGGTAGTTGCATGAAATGCATTTAAACTTGAATTTAGTCAACTGCATATCTCTTTCTGTTCAATAGTTTGAACTAAATCTATAGGACATATATTTCAAATCCATAAATTTAAACTGTAAGTTTTAATAACATATATGCATAATTTACCTACATATTTTTGTTCTATGAAAATTTAAGATAATATTGAATTTATTTAATACAATACACCTATAGTTTTTGTTGAAATTTTCGTACAAAACATACAAATTACTTTTCTGCTAATATTTGATTCTTATTATTTTTAAAAAAAACGTAAAACGTACAAAAATACAAATTTCAAAATACGTTACGTACACATATCAAAATAACGTCCAGAACGTACACAGATTCGATGCGTAACGTACAAAACGTACACTCTGGCCAGTCTGTATATAATTCTTTATCCTAAAAGCGGAATTACAATTTAAGTTAATTAATTTTGACATCTGTGATTGGTGAATTGAAAACTATCTGCGCTCTAAAAAGAGAAGATTGTGTGTCGTACATCATTCACCCAATTAGAGCGCAGGTAGTTTCTAATCCACCTATCCTATTGGTCAAAATTAATTAACTTAAATTGTACTTCCGCTTTTATATAAAGAATTATACAAAAAACGAATTTTATAAAAAAAATCCTTAAAATTTGATGCAGATTAAACATTAAAACATTAAAATTCCTTCCAACTTATATATCCTAATATACATCACAATATCAAAGACTTATAATGCCAATCTTACCGTCTTTTTGTACCAAAAAAGCATCAAAGCAGGAAAAGTTAAGTAAAGTCCTGGCAAAATTTAAATCAGAAGCTTTATTGGCTTAATTAATGAAACTTAATCTTGGCAAAAAATCACATCAATAATAAAGACTTTGAGTAATATTTACTTCCACTGCGCGACAAAAATGTTTACTTAGAGGTAATGCCTTGGTCAATTGCCAGGTGCAGCCCAAGCTCAGTTAGGACTCCCAGAAAAAGACGTACAATAAAAGAGTCGGTAGTTTGTAAGACGTTAGATCTCGTAATGATGCACTTCATTAGCAAGATTTAGTCCATATTATCCTACCATCAATCAATAGACTTGCAAGGTTAAATTACAAGTAAAAGAATAGATTTTCTCGCTTTTATTCGATTATTCTGATTAATATCCGGTAGATTACAAACGGATCTCAGATATACTAAAAAGTCATGTATAGCATCGAATTAGACAATTTTTCACGAATATTAAAATAAAAATAAAATTTTTGGGCATGCTCTTTATTACATTTAGCAACTTTTACCTTTAGGGCAGTTTTTGAGATAAATTTTGACAAACTTCCCAAAGTCCTAGGTTTACGTCCTTTTATGGCCTGATCGACTTTTCTGAGATCTTTCTAATGGTCTTGGTCCCATTTAAAACTGATAATTTTTTTTACCATCTATTTTTTTCAAAAAAGGACAGAGTTCGCCCCGCTTTACCCTATTTCTTATAGAAAAGAACTGCCTAAAAAATTTTTAAAAAAAGTTAACATAAATTGTTATCGTTCTACTACTGTTTATAACTTTACGGATTTTACCCGCATCATACTTTTCCTTTTATTCCCAGTTTTGATAGCCTGGGCCTTCGGTCCCGTATGGCAAACAAAACTGGTTTAATCTTAAAATTTTTGATTTTAATATCCACGGAAAGCTGTCTTTCTATAATACGTTACGATAAATAACTATTATCGAATATACTACTTAAAGAATACCTGAGTGTGTTACTATAGTATCTTCTCATTGTCTGCATTATGTCATTTCCTTTGCTTGTCCAGGGAGCCAATTTTCTATACACAAAAATTATTATTTTAGATTAGTTAGATATGTTCTATTGCATTATGTTAGTTTATCATCTAAAAGACTGTGGCACTTACAGCTCTTTTTTATCATCTTTTAGTGGGTTCCGCAGTACGCACATAGTCTCTATGGACTTAGTCCCTACAGGAGAATAAGGGAAACCAGCAGCTTTTTTGGAGGGGGGAAGTTTTGTCTAAAATCAAAATTGCAGTGTGGCCACAACCAAAAAATGCTGATACTGAAGAAAAAAAGGGAAATACTGAAAATACTGAATCCTAAAATAAGAAAAAATACTGAAATACTGAACAAAATAATACAAATACTGAATACCTAAGTATTTTTTTATATGATTTCTCATTTCAAAATTTCATATATCATAGCTTTATTATTAGGGGGATATTTTAAAGATCTTTTAATTTTGCCTCTTAAATTTTCTTGCACCAATTAAGCAGAAAATGACTGATAAATATTTTAAATGATAAAAAAACTTAAATACTTTTTAGTTGAGTTAAGAGCATAGACGTCCAACCTTTTTTTGGGGGGGGTGGGTAAAATTTTTGTAAGGGGAGGGTAAAATGATGCGCGAAGCACGCCGCAAATTTTTTTTACCCCCCCAAAATTTTGGGGGGGGGGGGGGTAATTAGCCCCCAGGAAATCTGTTGGCAGGGGTAAATTTTGTTTGCCCCCCCAAAATTTACCCCCGGGGTAAAATTTTTTTGGGAGGGGGTAATTTAAATTTATTAAATATTTCATATTAAAAATGCAAAAATTTTTTTTTGTTAGAGATTTTTTATTGTTTGGGGGGGTAAATACCCCATCCTAAATGGTTGGAGGTGCCTTCAATAATCATGCAAAGTACTTACCTTAGATTATTCATTCTATTAATAGACAAAAAAAATATCTGAAAAAAATACCTACCTACTGTATAAAAGCATCTCAAATATCTAAAAAATTTATATTTGAGATGAAATTGAAAAAAAAATGTATATTACCATAAAAAAGCATAATTAATGTACAAAGTTATAGGGTAATTTAAAGGAAAGTAAAGTGAGGCGCGAAAAGCCGAAAAAAAATCTGACATCAACTACTTGAAAAAACATCTTATTTATGCAAAATGTTTTGGAATTTAAGAAATAGGGTAAGGGGGGGGAAATTTCGGTATTTTTTCGGTTTTTTAAAAAAAAAAGTGGGGTAAATATTAATATTTTCAAATGAAACCAAGACCAGTAGAAAGCTTATGGAAAGGACTATCAGGTCCTAAAAGGACGTTATCCTAGGACTTTTAGAAGTTTGCGGAAATTGACCGCAAAAAAGTTACCGAAAATTCCCCACCAGCGGGAGAATTTTCGGTAATTTTTTTCAACCTAAAAAAATCGATGAAAAACGGCCAAACGGCCAGTCGAACATAAATAATCATAATTAGTATAGGTTATAGGGATTATCCACAAAATTTCATAATGATTGGACTATTCCTTCTATGTTAAAAATGAATTTTTTTGAAAGACGCGAATTTTCGATTTTTTTTTTTGAAAATTTTTTTTTTAAAAACTTAAAATTAATATAAGAAAAAAACGTATTTTATTACTTTTTAGGCCTGATCCTAAAAAAGCTCACATTGAACTATAGATTTAGACCAAAAAAACATGAAAATTGATTAAAAATTGACCACGATAATCGAATTTGAAGCAAAAGTGTCATCTTTGCAAAAAATCTTGACTACATTTTAACCTTAAAAAAATCGATGAAAAAAGGCCAAACGACCAAACAAGCGTAATAAATCATAATTAGTATAGGTTATTGGGATTAACCACAAAAAAATTCATAAAGATCGGACTATTCCTCCTATGTCAAAAATATTTTTTTTCAAAGGACCAGAAATTTTGATTTTTTCCTCGCAAAAATTTGCTTCAAAAAATAAAATTAATTTTTGTTTTGTTTTTTATCTGTTCTATTCATTTTTAGGCCTAATTCTTAAAAAATCCATATGGAATAATAGATTTGACAAAAGAAAACATGAAAACATGACCTTAAAAGTTGAATTTTAATTTCTTTTGAAATTACCGAAATTTCCCCCGGCGCCAATTTTGGTCATTTATGAAAAAAATATTACCCCGATTTTAAAGCTCTCAACAGATTTGGAAAGAGCGGGCAATTCTTAGTTCAAAAGGTTTTTACGGATCAGCTCTAGGTCTTACCAATTTTTGTGTACGTCGATCTTTACACACCTACTAAAAAATTTTTAGAAAAAAAAAATTTTCGTCCGACTTTGAGACCCTATAAGTACCCTTAATATTCATCTCACAAAAAATTCATTTTATACTTTTTGGTAGGCAATTTAATAAGGAACAAATTTGCTTTTATGTTTTTTTTTCTGTCATTTGAAAGGAACATGGAGAAAAGGGTCATTTAATGAAGGTAGGTCGAAATTACCGAAAATAGCCCCTTACCGAAACTTCCCCCGCCTTACCCTAATGAAAATACTGAATCATGAAAATTTTCAAAAACTGAAAAATACTGAATAAAATTTTCAAATACTGAATATTCAGTATTTACTGAAAATACTGAACCCCCAATTTCCAAATACTGAAGAATACTGAATATTTTCAGTATACTGAAAAATGTGGCCACGCTGATTAATTGTTTTAGTACTACCCCTCCAAGTAGCCAAAAACCTGAAAAGATGGGTCAAGATGTTTATAAGATGATCTTAGCGGACATACAGACAAACCAACAACCTGTTACTTCAGCATATAGTTTTTCTAACCTGTATGTTTTGATTCTATGAACTAAAGCAGAACCGCCATATTGAAGTGCAAGGGTATCTCCTTTAATGGTGATAAACTTTCATTTTCAAGTTTTGTACAGAATGTGCGGTTGAAAAAATTTAAAAGAACGATTGGGATAATTCTAAAATGCAAACAAAAAAATTACAACGGATTCCTTTATATGCCTAAAATAAGTTATAACAATTCAGTGATAAATGGTTGAATTTTGTTGAATTATCATGTAGTCCTGCCCTGCAAACCCTACCCTTGAAACCGTCCATCACCTCTTTTCATGCCCAAATAATCCCAACAATTTTAATCCTATGGACCAATTGCAAAATCCAACCCATGTACCTGCCTACCTAGTTTCACTAGCCTTAACCCAGCGAAACTTTTAAAAAAAGGTAGCAAGGTAGCATGCTACGTTGTTCGATATCGTTGGCGATAAACGTTGGAAAATCGGCCTTTCAAGAAAAGGTAGCATGAGAGTTCGCCATCGATATCTAGCAGAGTAGCATAAAGTAATGCTGCTTTTATTCGGTTCTTTCTAAAGTATAAAAGCCTCTCAGCTCTTTTTTCTCACTTCTTCTATTTTTATCCTCTCTCTCTCTTTTAATTTATGCTACTATTGTGTGACTTCGCCCAATACTCTGCCACGATATCGATGGCGAACTCGCATGCTACATTTTGCTTCAAAGGAAGATTTTCCAACGTTTATCGCCAAAAAATTAGGTGGTAATTCATGGCGAAGGGGATTGGAGGAAGCATGAGACTCGGTACATATATTGCACGAGCTCGATGGCGATTCCATGGCGAAATATCTTGCTGGGAATGGACAACAAAGAGCCACCATCACAACAATAATCATGTAGTACAAAACTTGAAAATACATAAGCTGGTCATTCCTTGATCTTCGTACATTTCTTCCAGCATTCGTACACAATCTGTGTCAAATTCTAATTGGGGCTCCTTCAAAACTCCTAAATACTATAGAATTTAAATACTTGCCATTTCAGGTAATTAGCTGGGGAAACTTTTTTGTAAACTTTATGTACTAATATAAAACATTACTAATTTACCTTTACTAAATTCAAGAAATATAAATAAAATAAAATGCTACCTAGGGCATGAAGTTGGAATGCTAGGGCACACTTTCCAATGGCAAACTGTGCCGTGTTTGTTCTATCCAGACAGTCCACACAATTGGTCCGGATTATACCTGTCTGTCTCATCTGATAAGCCAAACTTTCATCCTAAAACCATAGATATTACTATACTTAGTCTTAGTTTAAATAAAACCTGTATGTAGCATTGAAAACATCATTCAACATTTTAAAATGCTGTCTCAATTTTTTTTGTTGAATTTTGATTGGTTGGTTAAAACCAGGGTTTCGGATCTGCATTGATTTTTTGCGGATCCGGATCCTCAAAATTTGGTCAGTGCGGGTCCGGATCCGGATCCTTGACAATAAAAATAAAATCACCAAACCTTTCAAAAATATTTATTCTTTAATTCGAAGTCAAAAATACTTTTAATTTTCAAGTCTGACCCTAAACCTTAAAGATTGGCTCTCATCAAGAGAATGTCTGAGATTGTATATAAATTTAGGTAGATTTTTCCCCTTTTTCTGCATTTTTTTGAGTCTAAGGATCCGAATCCGGATCCGCATTTTTTGCGGATCCGGATCCTTGGACTCGAAAATATGCGGATCCTTGCATAAACTGGTTAAAACTAGTAGTGTCCAAACTTTTAAACCAATATAAAGGATTTTTTATTAGCATCACTATAATTTATATCATGTTAACGTCCATAGTCTTCTCCCCTAAGATCCCTGTCAAAATCTGACACTTATCTCTAATTTAGCTTCTGTAGTAATATTAACATCAAGACTAAATCCTGCTATATAGATTGTAGAATCAGAGATACATGTTAACTTTTAAAGTAGTAAGGTTTTTTTCTGAAGATTTTTTAGGATCTTAATAACTACTGAACCAATTGAGTTCCCTTTTTTAGGTAATGGTTTTAGGTGATTCTATTTTCAGATTTAAGTATTTACTAACCCCTTACTGTCTCTTCGATTATAGAGCCTCTAGAGGCTAGGGCATAACCGCTAGTTAAAATATATATAGAACTTAAAAACTACGTATACTGCATTAGTCTTACCTTCTCTTTGCTAGCTTTAATGAGGTCAACTTTGTGTTTTGACTGCCAAGATTTTTGTAGATGGACGAAAGGAGTTGGTTTACTGTGAAATATTCCAGTCTGTTTTACACATCTAAAAAGTAATAAATCAGATACAAAACAAAATTAAAGGCCTAATTGCATTTAAACTTGAATTAAGTGAACTGCATATTTTATCCTGTTCAATGGTTTAAACTAAATTTTTCTGTCATGTAGTTTTAAAAATATCAAAACTTGAAAATTGCATTCTTATGATTAGCGTGGCGGAGCCGCTTGATTTTGGTGCGGCTCCGGCATAAAATCAAGAAAAACTCGACATATTTTTTCCCCATAAAAAATATTAGGTAGTTATTTTTTACTTTTGAAGGTTTTAAAAGTTCAATTTTTGATATAAATGAACTTGAAAAACTTAAAAAGGGCATTTGCACATGACAAAACAGAGTTTCCAAATTATAATGTAGAAAAACCTCTTTGTTTATCTAGTCTGGAGCCGGAGCCGTTTTTTAACGAAAATTACGGCTCCGGCTCCACGGCTCCCGGCTCCACAACGCTGCTTATGATATACTATGTGATACACCATATATAAAGCTGGCTTATTTTCACAAAAACAGCATGACGACTTATTTAGTGATGTCAAATTGTTTGTTTTTTATTGCAATACAAAATCATATATGTTTGATGTAATACTTGTAACTTGAAATCAGTTTTCTGAATTACACTTCATGCAACTATCCCTTTCATTTAAAAATAAAAAATAAATAAGTTATTTCAAAAAAAAATAAAAGGATTTTATCTAATAATCTTTTACAGAATATCTAAATAATGATCCATAATGACTCCTCATACTTACTGGTAAGCAATGTTGCTAAGCCTTCCCATGACATTGGCCTCCTTGGCCTTGTTACACCTCGCCATGTCGAAATGGATATACTGGATCTTGTCCTTGCCAGGTAGAAACTAAATATTAACAAAATTATAACACTTGTCACGTGATATGTGTAGTAAAACAAAATTCATCTTATTATTTTTATATACAAAGAGTGCAAGGGGGGGGGGGGGAGAATTATTTGAAATCTAAACACTCAGAAATGTCTGTAGGTCCATCAGGAAAAGTGATTTTCTCGTATGCTATTCGGGCTATTCCAGATAAATAAATAGTTTTTATGTAAAGATTCCCTATACCAATGTACATCCAGTATCTAATTTACTTCATCCGTTGGTTTGCCAGTAATACCACAAAAGTACAAATATCAAAACAAATAAAGAACTTATGCCAAAGGCAGGGTTTCGGATCCGGATCTGGATCCGGATCCGGATCCGCAAGGATCCGCATATTTTTGAGTCCAAGGATCCGGATCCGGATCCGCAAAAAAATGCGGATCCGGATCCGGATCCTTAGACTCCAAAAAATGCGGAAAAAATGGAAAAATCTACCTAAATCTATAAAAATCTCAGACATTCTCTTGATGAGAGCCAATCTTTAAGGTTTAGGTTCAGACTTGAAAATTAAAAGTATTTTTGACTTCGAATTAAAGAATAAAATTTTTTTGAAAAATTTGGTGATTTTATTTTTATTGTCAAAGATCCGGATCCGGATCCAGTAGGATCCGGATCCGCATCCGGATCCGGATCCGGATCCGCACTGACCAAATTTTGAGGATCCGGATCCGGATCCGGATCCGCATAAAATCAATGCGGATCCGAAACCCTGGCCAAAGGCTTAGTGATTTGTTTTCTATCTTATTCTTGATTAATGACCTCTGACCACCTGCCCTTCACATCTTTCTGTTTGGATTTTCATCCATGACGTTTTGTGCTGTTCTACTTATGAATGTTGTCATCCTTTTTTAATCTTAAAACTCAAACCTGATTCAAATAGCTGATCTGTTTGACAAACTCTTCACTCAGCAAAGACTCATGCTTCCTACTTTCTCTCTTCTTCACAAGGTTAATAACAATTATGGGGGAGCCATGCCTCTCTAGAAGTTGGTTAAAGTGACGCCCAGCTGTCGAGGCAAATGGCTCAGTTGTTTCTATGATAATTGGAGGTTTCGGCTGGATCTTGCTAATATCCTAAAAAAAAAATATGATCAGATTATGTTTTTGTTACTTCTGGTAAGGTGTCAGAAAAAAAATTGATTTAAAAAAATAAAATGTCCTTTTTTGTTGCTGTTTGTATATCTGATATCAATATTAGAGTAATACAATAGTGGTGTAAGGGGCTAAATAACTGTATGCCCCTACCCCGTTGACCCTGTGCCGACTTTCAATTGAGTCTTTAATAAAATATCAGCCAATATTAATGTGTAAATATTAACACAACCAAGTTGCTAAAAAGAGCAGAAAGCCATTTGCTATCAGACGAAAGAGGTCTCCATCACTGGATCAGTTAGTATCTGTAGTATATATCTATATTTATACATTTATCAATGAGATAGTATAAATTGTGTTACCTGGGCCCACTGTGTAGGAACACTGCCCCGCATATGTACAAAGCTAGTACAGTTGGATAGACTATCACTGCCAATACTTGCATCAGAGGCTATCTGCTCAGTTTCCACCTGCAATTTGAAATTTTAATTAAAACTGCAAGTTGCCTTCCAACGAAAAGATAACACAAAATATTGAATTGCAACTATAGACAATACTTTAATGTAACGTAGTAAGGTTTTTTGCTTAAGATTTCAACAACTACTGAACTGATAGAGTTCTCCATTTTGAGGAAGCTTTAGTGCTAAGATGGGTCAACAAAACCAGGGATTGGTTATTTACCAGGGATTTTAAGGGATAAGACAATGAACGATAAGTTGATCTAAATTCTGAATAATAACAAAATTATCATATCATAGCTTTAAAATTTTTTATATCTGCTAGTTTGATAATTATAAAAGTTATAACAGAAATGAATATAGTAAACTAGTAAGCCTTATCAATCAGACAATGTAATTGTAGAATGTTTACCTCATTGCCTGTGTCACCATCATAATTAGCCCCTCTCTTGAGGAACCTAGTGCCAGCAAACAGGCGTGATCGACGGGCTATCAGGGTCACATACACAGGTTTTCCATAGATACTAACATTAGCCTGAAAATAAAATTTGTTAGGTACACCTAAAAGTTGAAAGGTGTAGACAAAACTGTAACTAGGGAATCAATTTATCGTTATTTTAGCCAGCTACAAGTTTCACTTTATTAGAGTACATGATAATCTAGTGTAAGATCCAAGTAATAATAAATCCATTACAACAATGTTTACCTGATCTACAAAGCCATGGATAATTGGAAGTTTCCACTCTGAATCAATATCGTGCAAATCTAGGTTTAAAAGCTATTATTTTATATTGTACAAGTGGCTTCGCCCCTGAAGCCTCTAGGGGCATTTGAGGTAGTAGGAAGAAGGGATTCAATGATTCCCATGATTTTTTATTTTCTAGTTTTGATGTCAGTCTTATTTTCTAGGGGCGATTTGTCTTGGAAGGGTTAAGGTAACAAACCCAAAAATATTTTTAAATCTTTTCTGAACCAATGAAACCCTACATTGTTAAGGAAAACCATATTGGTTAAGTTGTTAGCAAGATCCTTCTTCGGTACAGACAGACAACCTATTACTTAGTTTTATATAAGAATTTTAAACAAAACTATGGAATAAAACAAATCCAAAAAGTAAAGATACCCTTTAATAGATGATGATTCCAAACAAATTTGTCTTGATATCTGGAAATATAACAGAAATTTCCACTAGTGGCTCCATCTACATCACTCAACCTAGATATTTACACAAGTTAATTAAGATCTTAAGAACGGCTGGTCCAATAAAAAGCTATATTTTATCAAGGCATATAATAATAAATGGGAGTCTTCTTTCTAAGTTTTTGTGTACAAAATTTATCAAATAAAGTCTGTTCTCAGTAGCGTAGCTACTTTATAACTTGGAAATGTTTTTTCATATATGAATGGATCTACCTATTCAATAAACAATAAAATAATTATGTATACATATTGTTACCTAACAGGCTCAGGCATGTCATTTTGCTGGAGAAAAACAGGATTGCTCATGTTGTACTGTAAGGTGTGAGTCAGATCATAGCTGTATGAGAAATAAAAATTCGAGGATAAATCAGTTGCCTGAAATAAATATTATTATTATCTTAAAATTAACATAAATATCAAAACATGATATCAAAATTCTTATACGGTAAGCGGAATATTGAAATATTTTATGGTACTTTATTTCTATGGGCGATTTCTCTTGAGATGGTTGTGGTACCCTCTCCCAAACTAGCTATAAACCTTCCCAGGACATATCATATGAGAAACACATTGTAAGGGTGAAACATATCGGTTCAGCGCTTGAAGAGATCCTTTGATACAAACAGACAGAGATTCTGTTACTTTAATATAAGGATATTAGATCCTAAGATTCATTCTTTACCTGGAACATTTTTAAATATCTTTGTTCGTCTGGATGTTGCTCCTAAAATTTTAAAACTAACTTATTAGGTATAAATAAACAAACTTTTAATAATAAAAATCAAATTAATAAAACTTTAAAACATAATATTCAAACTGTGCATATAAATCGTGCCGCAATAAGTCTAAGAAATATAAAATTAATCCGATAAGTGCATTTCATATTATTACTCAGAGGGAGGGGACATTGGTCTGTTTTTTACACCTAAAAGTTTAAAAGTTTCTAAGGGGACTTCTATTCAATTTTGATTAATTGGTTCATTTTGTTGAGTGTCCAAACGTTTCTACCACTATTTGTAATCTACAGAAGGGGTAAATTAGTGTATCGTCCTTATTGGGAATATTGCTATTAAGGGACTAATGTTCTAACAAATAATTATTTTATCTTTATTCTATGGCTTCCATCCCACTTCCCTTTGGTTACATTCTAAAACCAGTTTTACCCAGAATTTATCCCGACAAAAAAGTCAATATTACAAGTTGAATCAAATAGCTAAGTCGGGGTACTTGGTTTTGTTAAGAAAAACCAATATTTTACCTTGTATTCATTAGGTATGTAAATCATTGAGGTATCTTCAACTTTGTAAATTGTATGTTGGCCTATCAAGCCAACTTTTCGTCGCTTTGTAATAAGGATTATGTAAAATCCATCCAAAAATCTAAACATTAAATAATCTAAATGGGTTTAATATCACACAACAATTCATAGGTATATTAAACATATGTAAAGGAAGATTGTGCTTCCTATTTATAGAACAATAATGGTGCTTCCCTACGAAGTGCCTCTCCCTTCACTTCTTATATTTTTCAAATAAATTTAAAAAAAGGGGGGGTGGGTGCCTTACCCTGCAGCGTTTACCAGTTCCCAATATAAACCAACATTACCTGACCAAACGTAAAAATCAAAAATATCCTCCTCTTTTTTTTTTAAATTTTCAAAATTAAAGGAAGGGGGAGGGGGTAATTTGTTTTGTACTCAACATGGCACTATGAGGGATAATGCCTAATAGTTATGTAATGGCTTTATATTAGGACAAGCGGCTTTGCACCTAGCCTCTAGGGGCTTTGCCCCAAGAGGTTTAATCAACTTATTTTTGTGTTCCATCCCCTAAGAAAATAGCTTAAAACCATTCCAGGGCCAGTAGGTATATTTCCTGAAGAGTAGAGCCCAATCGGTTCAGTGGTTACTGAGATCTTAAGCTTCAGACAGACAGACATCGTACTACTTTGTATTATTGATGAATGATGATAGATATTCTAACTGACCTGACAAATCCAACTAGACCAAAAGCCGACACACTCTTGGTCAAGCCAGACCCCATCTTTTGACCGATTTTTGACCGGTTGCCCACATCTATCATGGTCAACAGGTCACGGATCTCCCGGGCATTATATAGTGTCCGGTCATCTGATATGTCCAGCGTCTTCGATTCGGAACGGTCAATTTTTAATACTCTAAATAAAAAAAAACATTTTCATATAGGTATGCATTTGTTATAAATGCTGAATAGATTAAAGTTTGAGTTGTAATAGTTATTAATCGTTGCTAAGAAAACTGGAATTCATCTTTACTTTTTATTTTAATTCGATGCATTTTTTTTCAGTATAACTCAGAACCTGTTCTAGTCCAGCGGATATTAATTAATTTATAGGCCATACTGGAAAAAACTTTACACCTGAACGAGGTTTGAGTGTTGTTTGATCCAACAAGATAAAATTTAGATTTGGTTTGGTAAAGAGCCATTCTTTGAGTGGCTTTTACTTTCATTGCATATTGACCTGAAAAAAATAACAATTTTTATAAATTCAATGCAGACAAGATTTGAAGTATAAAATGTGCTTTAATGGAAGGGAAAGTAAAAAATACTTGAAAACTGTAAATATTGCAGGGATGGAACCATTTCTAAAAACATCAAAAATCTAAATTCCAGTAATAATATACCGTAATCTGCTGTAGTTCCAAAAAATAAAAAAGTGTAAAAATGAGTAAAGTTTTAGAACGTTTGTTCAACAAAAGCACATTTTCATTTGATCCGACATTACAATAAAAATATTGTGTATCGTCCCTCTAGTGACAACGCCTCTTAAGGGGCATTTTATAGTATTTTCACAGTAGCTTTTGATAGGTCATTTTAGGTCAGGTTATGTTAGGTTTAGTGATAGCCCCAGAGGGTTAGCCCCCCGCAGCGGCTAGAAATAGGAGAAAAGCTTCTGTGAAAATAAGACGAAACGCCTCTTAAGCGGCGTTGTCACTATACCCAAAATATTTAGTTAGACACAAAATGAAAATAATACCTGTATCACTAGGCATCTTTTTGTTAGCATCATGAGGTTTTTCCATCCTATCTTCATCATGTACTATTTGTTCAGCCATTAAATCAATATCTGCACTTTCTACAACATTCCCTTCCATAAACAATGAACTAGATGTAGATACATCCATTTTTTTGTCTGAAAGTGAATCCATTTTTTTTTGTTATAGACTAGATTAATGTAATAATTCTGAATGTAAAAAAAAACAATAAAAAAAATACATTTTTATCCTGTCGAAGAAAAAAATGCGCTAAATATAAAAAGTAACAAACAATTATTGAGCAGTTTCTTCCTTAGGTTGATCTGTAGGTTTTTTACTGACAGGTACAGCCTCAAGTTCCAGAGTTACAGGGCCATCATTTACCAGTGCAACCTATTGTGAAAAAGATAATTTTAATGAAAACTAAAGCCTTTCTAAAATGATAATAAGGGGGGGGGGGAAGTTTTGACACTTTCGCTTACTCCGTGATTATTGGGCTAGGTATTAAAGTTAGACTATAGGTTATTTGGGATAAAAGTTTACTTTTGGTTAGTACTTCACGGATTTTTAATTATTTTTTGGAAAACCCCACCCCCTAGCCCCCCGGGGCTCAAAATCCCCCTAAAAATGAACCTAACCTTAATTTTCTCAGGAACCATTTGACCAAAAGTGATGATTTCTTAAACTTAAGCTTTTATGCTTATAAACTAACTTCTAGTTTAGAAGTCACCCCCCTGCCGCCAACCCCTAGCCCTCCGGGGCTAAAAAAAACCCTAAAAATGAACCTAACCTTAATTTTCTCAGGAACCATTTGACCAACAGAGATGATTTCTTAAACTTTAGCTTTTATGCTTATAAACTAAGTTCTTGTTTAGAAGTCACCCCCCTGCCGCCAACCCCTTGCCCTCCGGGGCTCAAAAAAAACCTAAAAATGAACCTAACCTTAATTTTCTCAGGAACCATTTGACCAACAGAGATGATTTCTTAAACTTAAGCTTTTATGCTTATAAACTAACTTCTGATTTAGAAGTCACCCCCCTGCCACCAACCCCTAGCCCTCCGGGGCTCAAAAAAACCCTAAAAATGAACCTAACCTTAATTTTCTCAGGAACCATTTGACCAACAGAGATGATTTCTTAAACTTAAGCTTTTATGCTTATAAACTAACTTCTAGTTTAGAAGTCACACCCCTGCCGCCAACCCCTAGCCCTCCGGGGCTCAAAAAAACCATAAAAATGAACCTAACCTAAATTTTCTCAGGAACCATTTGACCAATAGAGATGATTTCTTAACTTAAGCTTTTATGCTTTTAAACTAACTTCTGATTTAGAAGTCACCCCCCTGCCACCAACCCCTAGCCCTCCGGGGCTCAAAAAACCCCTAAAAATGAACCTAACCTTAATTTTCTCAGGAACCATTAGACCAACAGAGATGATTTCTTAAACTTAAGCTTTTATGCTTATAAACTAACTTCTAGTTTACAAGTCAGCCCCCTGCCACCAACCCCTAGCCCTCCGGGGCTCAAAAAAACTCTAAAAATGAACCTAACCTTAATTTTCTCAGGAACCATTTTACCAATAGAGATGATTTCTTAAACTTAAGCTTTTATGCTTTTAAACAAAGTTTAAGTTTAGAAGTCGCCCCCCTGCCGCCAACCCCTAGCCCTCCGGGGCTCAAAAAAACCCTAAAAATGAACCTAACCTTAATTTTCTCAGGAACCATTTGACCAACAGAGATGATTTCTTAAACTTAAGCTTTTATGCTTATTAACTAACTTCTTGTTTAGAAGTCACCCCCCTGCCGCCAACCCCTTGCCCTCCAGGGCTCAAAAAAAACCTAAAAATGAACCTAACCTTAATTTTCTCAGGAACCATTTGACCAACAGAGATGATTTCTTAAACTTATGCTTTTATGCTTATAAATTGAGTTTAAGTTAAGAAGTCACCCCCTTGCCGCCAACCCCTAGCCCCCCGGGGCTCAAAAAACCCTAAAAATGAACCTAACCTTAATTTTCTCAGGAACTATTTGTCCAATAGAGATGATTTCTTAAACTTAAGCTTTTATGCTTATGAACTAAGTTTAAGTTTAGAAATAGCCCCCCTGCTGCCAACCCCTTGCCCCCTGGGGCTAAAAAAAACCCCAAAAATGAACCTAACTTTAATTTAAATTTCTTATTTGAAGAGTTAGAGGTACACTTATTGAACCAAATATGCTTCTATTTGGATGTTATTGACATATCTGCTGAACAAAAATATAATCGGCCTCCAGGTTCAGGTGCTGGAGACAGGAAAAAATTTAAATTTCTTATTTGAAGGTTTACTAATATGAAATTCCGAAATCGACCCACCCTAAGTAAGTTGTATTTTTTGTATTTTTTAACAAATAATTTAATCTGCAAGGTATTTTTTTCAGAGTTCTAAAATGGCGACAATATTGCTCACTGGAGATAAGTAGCTATCATATAGGATAACTTTAGATTTTTTATACCTTGATTAAGTTTCTTGTTGTACATATTTTTCATTTCTATTTAGTAACCTTTCATCTTAATTCAAACATTACACATAAGGATTTGTACCTGTTGAGAAGGCTCCTGGAGCCTGTCGGGAACACATATTGAAGCCGTAAACAATAAATTTGACTATATTATTTACTTTAACCTTATTCTATTTAAATACCTTTCCTCTAAATTTCAAACTAACCATTTTAGATATTCACCTGAACCTGGAGGCCGATTCTAATTTTTTCAGCAGATATGTCAATAACATCCAAAAAGAAGCATATTTGGTTTAATAAGTGTACCTCTAACTCTTTAAATAAGAAATTTTAATTTTCACCTGTCGAGAGTGGACCTGGAGGCCTGCAGCACCTGAACCTGGAGGCCGATTCTAATTTTTTTCAGGAGATATGTCAATAACATCCAAAAAGATGCATATTTGGTTTAATAAGTGTACCTCTAAACCTTCAAATAAGAAATTTAAATTTTTACCTGTCTCCTGAGTGGACCTGGAGGCCTGCAGCACCTGAACCTGTAGGCTGATTATATTTTTGTTCAGCAGATATGTCAATAACATCCAAAAAGAAGCATATTTGGTTCAATAAGTGTACCTCTAACTCTTCAAATAAGAAATTTTAATTAAAGTTAGGTTCATTTTTGGGTTTTTTTTGAGCCCCGGGGGGCAAGGGGTTGGCGGCAGGGGGGCTATTTCTAAACTTAAACTTAGTTCATAAGCATAAAAGCTTAAGTTTAAGAAATCATCTCTATTGGACAAATAGTTCCTGAGAAAATTAAGGTTAGGTTCATTTTTAGGGTTTTTTGAGCCCCGGGGGGCTAGGGGTTGGCGGCGACTTCTTAACTTAAACTCAATTTATAAGCATAAAAGTATATTTTTAAGAAATCATCTCTGTTGGTCAAATGGTTCCTGAGAAAATTAAGGTTAGGTTCATTTTTAGGTTTTTTTGAGCCCCGGAGGGCAAGGGGTTGGCGGCAGGGGGTTGACTTCTAAACAAGAAGTTAGTTTATAAGCATAAAAGCTTAAGTTTAAGAAATCATCTCTGCTGGTCAAATGGTTCCTGAGAAAATTAAGGTTAGGTTCATTTTTAGGGTTTTTTGAGCCCCGGGGGGCTAGTGGTTGGCGGCAGGGGGCGACTTCTAAACTTAAACTTAGTTTATAAGCATAAAAGCTTAAGTTTAAGAAATCATCTCTATTGGTAAAATTGTTCCTGAGAAAATTAAGGTTAGGTTCATTTTTAGAGTTTTTTTGAGTCCCGGAGGGCTAGGGGTTGGTGGCAGGGGGCTGACTTGTAAACTAGAAGTTAGTTTATAAGCATAAAAGCTTAAGTTTAAGAAATCATCTCTGTTGGTCAAATGGTTCCTGAGAAAATTAAGGTTAGGTTCATTTTGAGGGTTTTTTTGAGCCCCGGAGGGCTAGGGGTTGGTGGCAGGGGGGTGACTTCTAAATCAGAAGTTAGTTTATAAGCATAAAAGCTTAAGTTTAAGAAATCATCTCTGTTGGTCAAATGGTTCCTGAGAAAATTAAGGTTAGGTTCATTTTTAGGTTTTTTTTCAGCCCCGGAGGGCAAGGGGTTGGCGGCAGGGGGGTGACTTCTAACCAAGAAGTTAGTTTATAAGCATACAAGCTTAAGTTTAAGAAATCATCTCTGTTGGTCAAATGGTTCCTGAGAAAATTAAGTTTAGGTTCATTTTTAGGGTTTTTTTGAGCCCCGGAGGGCTAGGGGTTGGCGGCAGGGGGGTGACTTCTAAACTAGAAGTTAGTTTATAACCATAAAAGCTTAAGTTTAAGAAATCATCTCTGTTGGTCAAATGGTTCCTGAGAAAATTAAGGTTAGGTTCATTTTTAGGGTTTTTTTGAGCCCCGGAGGGCTAGGGGTTGGTGGCAGGGGGGTGACTTCTAAATCAGAAGTTAGTTTATAAGCATAAAAGCTTAAGTTTAAGAAATCATCACTTTTGGTCAAATGGTTCCTGAGAAAATTAAGGTTAGGTTCATTTTTAGGGGGATTTTGAGCCCCGGGGGGCTAGGGGGTAGGGCTATCCAAAAAATGATTAAAAATCCGTGAAGTACTAACCAAAAGTAAACTTTTATCCCAAATAACCTATAGTCTAACTTTAATACCTAGCCCAATAATCACGGAGTAAGCGAAAGTGTCAAAACTTCCCCCCCCCTTAAATTAGATCAGTTAGACGATTTAACGCTAAGAGAACCAATGAAATGACAGAAAGCAGACGCCGAAGTGGGCCAGATTAATTAGGCTCTGTTAAACGATTTTAAAACCACTAGAACTATTCTTCTAGTCCTATTTTTTACATGATTAAAGTGGTAAAACCCTGCCTGACTAACAAGAAATATACAATAAAACATAAAATTGATAAATAGAAAAGAGAGAAAATAAGTTCATAAAGAGAGTTTAAAAGGTGTCCTAAAGCTTAGAAATTCTTAAATATACAAACGGAATTTGTATTTTTTTACATTAAAATAACTTACGTCCATCATAGCTCCAAAAACTCCATTCTTAATTTTATCCTCTTTATGGGCTTTCTTCATTTCAGTAAGAAATTGGTTATAAAACTGACTGGATTGTTCTCCTGCCATTGCTGATCTAAAGTCAGGTTTATTTCCCTGATTATTTAAACAAATTGATGACTTTATAATGAAAATAATTGTAAGAAGACCCGAAAAACATACAAAAAGTTATTTTTTACATGTGCATGCTGCAGTGTTGTGGATCCGGATCCGCATTTTTTTAAGTCCAAGAATCCGAATCCTGGGGCATAAATTTATGGAAAAATCTACCTAAATTTATATAAAATAGTCACTTACAAATTTTGAAAATCAGACATTCTCGTGATGAGAGTCAATCTTTAAGGTTTAGGCTCAGACTTGAAAATTAAAAGTATTTTTGACTTCGAGATTAAATAATAAATATTTTTTGAAAAATTTGGTTATTTTATTTTTATTGTCCGCACTGACCAAATTTGGAGGATCCGGATCCGCAACACTGGCATGCAGCATGGTAAAATATGATTAACTTTGATTTAATTAGGTAAATGTTAGGGTTGGGCCGGATATCCGGCTGATTTTTAATGCCAAATATCCGGTAATCTGGCTGGATATACCGTAATTTGCCGGATATCGAACGTTGGCCAGGATATCCGTTATTCTGTATCCGGCCCAACCCTAGTATGTTATCAATAAGTTTTCCTTTCCTTCATAGTATGATATAATGTAAATTGACTGACACACAAGATTTCTGAAACATACAAGATCATTAAGTTATAGTAAACAAAAAAAATATATTCTAAAAATATAATTTTAGATATATACAGTATGACCCTCGAAAAAGTATCTTTAAGGGTATACAGCCCTTATTTCTTAATGTATCGTAATAAATAGCATATGTCCTTGTTCTCTGTACATTTCTACACAAGCATATATAAAAAAATTAATTTTACCTCCATTAACACTGGAGATTTTTAGAGCTAAAGTTTTGAAAAAGTGACTGAGCAAAAAGTAACTTTTAACATAAATTGACTTTTTTGGCAAAATTAAGATAGAAATCCTATTATTTTTGTTACTAGCAGAAACTTTATACAAAAATGAAACAAAAAATTTAGGTTTTAAGTTAAAAGTCTTTTTTTACACATATTTTTGAGTCTTTCTTGTGTAATGATATTTTGAAAAACTTACTTATGAGGCAAAATTGTTTTAGATTAAAAAACCAAATAAATCTTTATGAATATAGCAGGAATATTGTTTTTGTTTCATAATCATAACTTTAATAACAAAAAAGTTATAAGGAAAATAAAATTACATTAAAATGATTTTTTAGTCTAAAAAGATTAATTAACCCCCTATTAAGTGATTGAGATGTCAAAAAAGGGGGCGGAGCAACTGTCATAATTAATCCTTTTCTTAAATAAGGGTAAGTAAATAGGCTGAAATTTGCAAATAATCAATTCATTCAGTAGTATTTTTTGCCTTTAAAAATTTATATTTTTTGGTGGAATAAAAAGAAATAATTAGTTACCATGTTTTTCTTTGTTTATCATTCTTCAGTTACCAGAAAGACATAATGTAACCATCCAAAAATAGTGGAAAACAAAAAAAAATTATTTTTCTCAGTCACTTTTTCAAAACTTTAGCTCTAAAAATCTCCGGTGTTAATGGAGGTAAAATAAAAAATTTTATATATGTTTGTGTGGAAATGTACAGAGAACAAGGACATATGCTATTTTTTGTGATACATTAAGAAATAAGGACTGTATACCCTTAAAGATACTTTTTCGAGGGTCATACTGTATAAGTACATTAAACAATAAACTAAATTGCTCATTCTTTTACTAAAATTATTAGTGGAGAAGTTTAGTCTCTACTAGTTTGTACTACATCTTTCAGTCAACGAATAATAGAACGCAGGGACAAGGGAATGATATTCTGACAAACAATTTAAAGGAAAATTTTCCCACCCTTCCCGTTTTCCTCCCCTTCTTACCCACACCTCTTCAGTTAAATGAAATACAATCGCCTAGGGTAACATCCATCAGACAACCAACCCTTTGATTGCACTACATTTGTCTGAGAAGTCCTAACTTTGCATGCATGGTATGAGTTGCGCCTGTTTTGGGCCAAGGCATTCCCCCTAATCTAACTATTTAAGTCGTGCACCTAACATAGCAACAGTAAGAACCATTTTTAACGTCTTTAGTTTCGATTCAATATTTAAATATACAAATTATTGTTCCTGGAAGTGGGTACCTACCTAAATCTAAATCTTTAGCAGATTTAGCCCACCTCCTTCCCTGGTCATCATCCCATAATCTGAGGGTCACAAGTTTCCTCACAATATATTCCATTTCTTTAACTGTGTCATCTCTGTACAACATAGGCTAGTATTTTTTCGTTAAAACTTTTTATATTTAAGTTATTTTATTTATTTTTATGATATTCTAAATTCTAATACCTAAAGTTTAAGCTATAGGTAAAGAAAGCTTCTACAATTATCTAGTTAACTGAGTAGGTACCTGGGTAATTTGCAAATGAAAAAAAAAATACTTTAGTCCAACTTTTTGCAGTAAAGCAACAAAATGTATTAGATTACTGCATTAAAGTTTAGGTACAATGACAAGATGCAATTAGTATTAAATAAAAAAATATTTTTTAGACCTAAAGAAACATCAAAATCATTAACATATTGTTCAAAATATATTTTTTTAAACAAACCATCTGGTTGAAATTTGTTCAATGTTATTTATTATTCTAAAATTGCTGGCCTGTGTATTCCTATTAGAGCTACGATGCCTTTTCCAATAGAAGAAACTAAAATTATTTAAAACAATTTTCAGTGTTGGTTATTTCTTTTTTAAGAGTGTAATTAAATCAGGGTTGGAATATTAAACCCAACCCCCCCAAAAGCTGGTTTTGTAATATGTAATAATTAACGATATTTAAGACGATTTTTCCACTTAATTGCACTTTAAATCGAGATATAAATGGATCTTTAGGCATTCAGTCTGTAATAATAAAAAAATATTGAAAAAGGTGTCAGTGTAATTTTATACATACTTAATTCTCCATCAACAGTTACACTGCCACTCTTAACCCTTTGTACAACAGCCTTCATTTTTATTCTGAAAAAAAATTAAAAAATAAATTTTAGGTACATATAAAAAAAACAACAATTTTATTTATTCATAAAAAATATAAAAATTACATTCTCTTCTTAAATTTGTTGGATTTCTTGCTGCCTTTTCCTTTAGATTTAGTGGATGATTTTCTTTTCTTTCCTTTGCCTTCGCCGCCGTCGTTTTCATCATAAACATTGCGGCCAAAATTAACAACTTCATTTCCGATTGTTGTTGAGGTTTCATAAATATCTCTCTTTCTGCCCCTTAAAGAAAAGAGGTTGATTAATTTTTAAAAATACTATGGGAAGGGGGGGGGGTACTCGACCCCACTATTTTAATTCTAGTTTATAGTTCCACCCCCTAAGAAATTAGTTATAAACCTTCCCGGGACCTGTGAGAAGCTACCCTGTAAAGGAGAACCCGATCGATTCAATTAGCGAGATCCTTCGGTACAAACAAACAGACAGACAGACACCGTTCTAATTTGTATTATAGATTATTATCTAATAAAAAATATCTAATTCGAACATTCCATCCCGTGGTAAAGTTAAAGTCGTTACCTAGTGGAAAAAACTAGTCACTGAAGGTTTGCACAACCCAGTTAAGGTTCAATAAAAGTTAATAGTTTTTAATGAGATGAAATTGTAAAAATTTGGGGGCCAGTACAGGAATAAGATATAGCCAACAAGCGAAATCAATCTGAAATAATATTTGGGGAGCAGATAAAAAGGTCGGCAATTCTACTATACGTTGCCCCCGGCCCCCAATTATAGTTGAAAATCACGTTTGGTTCCGTGATTTTTTTCTCGAATTGATTTCGTTGTTGGTATAAGCTAGGACCAATATAATTCACAATTCAATGCCTTACCACCTTATATTTATTAAGAGGTAAACAAGGATGACAACATCCAAAAGTAGCGAAGCTAAAAAATTACGGATTGATGTCCGGAAATTTTAATGAATCTTAGTAAAAATATATGAAGAATGTCAACATAATTAATCCCTGAAAATTTCAGCTCTCTATCTTTTATAGGAGCCGAGAAAATCAAGTTTACCCCTTTCTGTCTCTGACAGACTGACAAACAGAACGGATTTTTCGAATTTTAGAGTAGCTTCGCTAATAACAATGAAATAGAAATAGCTAGCTTACTTTTCTTTTTTCGTTGTTCTAAATCTGATGAAATTATCTTCTTCAAAGCGAGTTCTTTCTTGATCTTCATCAATCTTCCTCTTTTTCATTGTACCAGCCTGAAACCATTATAGGTAATTTTTGTTGGAATTCATATATCTTTTCTCTCAGATGATTCTAATTTGGCGGAGACAGAAAAACATCCTTTACGGGGGAGGGGGGGGGGGTTGTGAATAGGCAATATTATAAAAAATACATTTTAGTAAGGGTAATTCACACCCACCCATCCAAATAAGATTTATCACCCGTCCCTATACCCCTACTAAAAAAAACTGGGACATCCTCTAGATTGAGATTGAGATATATCTGTTCTACATTTAAAGCGTGTCTGTACGTCCGTAAAAGATAGATAGAATTTTTGTTTATTATTTTATTTTAATTGTAATTGTTTGTGTTCGTTAGTTCTCATCTGTTGAACTTCGCTTTATCATCGTTTTTAAATAGTATTATCAAAAAAGGGAATTTTTGTGAGAAAAAAATATAAATAGGTAATATGTAATTTATTTACCCTGTTAGAAACTTCTTCAGGGATATCCAGGTACTGTTCTTTGATACTGTCCATAATAGATCTTGATAGCATGTGCTTCTTTTTCTTCTCACCCAGCTTCTCCTAAAACATTCGTAAACAATTTATTACATTGATAATAAACAAGTACCTGTCCTTTATAATTTGGCTTTTAGTTGCTGGGTATTTCTTAAGAGATAAACGGAGATGACAACTTAATCTTTTAACAACTAGGTAGTAAGTTAAGTAAAATACTGAAAAATGAATAATTTCTATGATTTTAGGCTGCCATAAATTTTATCAACATGGGATATGTCTAGAGCTGTAGCACTCTGGAGAGGAAAGTAGATTCAAAATTCAATATTGCTTTCTCATTGTCATTGCTTGAGCATGAATTGTTTTTTTGTGTGTTTATGACCAAAACTGTAGGGTTTATATTGAAAAAAAGTAAAGCGATTATTTTATTAACACCCTTTAACACCGCTAACGCCGACCACCGCCATTTCACTTACCGGATCTGCCGTCTTGTCATCCTGGAAGAATTGTGGAACATTGCGAGTAGGTTTATACACGCCATCCCTCTTCCTTCCAGCAGTGCCCGCCTTCTCTTCTTCATCATCACCCTCCTCCTCCTCCAGCTTCGACATCAGGCCAGAAGGATTAGGCTTGAACCTGGAAATTTTAAAATTTAATTTAGTTCAGAAAAGAATCCTACATTAACTATTCACGAGTGAATTAAAGCTGAGTAGCTTCGCTAATAAAAAATAAAGAGAAAATGTACATCCCCAATAATGATAAACAACATAACCCCTTCCTTAGATTAATAGTTAAAAAGTTTGAACACTACTAGTTAGGAACCGACAAATGAAAATTCAATGAAAGTACCCTTAGTTTTGGAGCATTTAAGTTTACACCATGAAACTTTCGGTACAAGTCTAATTAATAGTTGAATGTCCCTTTCTCCCCCCTGGGAGTTTCCTCACTTCTAATATAAGGACCAACCTTAAAGGATCATTTTTGTCTATAGTACCACTCTCTGCAATGTTGACAAGTTTGTCAATTTGGTAGCGCAGCTTCTGGTCAATTGGACGCACCTTCTCCAGCACGGTTCTATAAATAAAGATAATGTTTAAAATGTTTTATTATTCATTTATTAAGAGGTGGGATATACTTAGAGATCACGACGCGATAAAATACTTCAATTTATGGCTATTGTCTATCATTTTTATTGACTTATCATTACTTATATCAAACACAATGGATAGTAAAAAAGGTACTCAAAATAGAAAAAATTTACAACAGCAAAAGAATATTTAAAACTGTTTCAAGAATGCCATATAAGAATTTTACCTTCCCAGAATTTTTCTAAATTTTTTACGTGATCTCTGAATAGTTCTCTTTACTTTTTGTTTTGTTTTGTACCTGATTTCTACTAATCTATCAATTGCCTTTTCTCCTTCTAATTCTTGTCCATGACATTTTCTTAGCATCAGTAGACCAAGATTTGATGAATAACTAAAAAAAATTATCAAATGATTTATTATATATATTATCAGGGTGGTTGGAGATATTGGGCTGTTTATTACACTAGTCCCCAAAGTTTTACATTAACGTTTTCTTATTTGTTGGTTTAACATATAGGGGACTGTATTAAAGGGAGTGGACGGTTGTGACTGTTTATGAATCCAAAACCATTAAAGCAACTGCCATACCAAATTTGAATTTCAGTGCTGTAACTCTTTTTTTTAGTTGAGTTCCTTTGACTTTTAGTTTTGGTTTCAAGAAGTGTCACAACCGCCTCTCCCTTTGGATTGGTTGGTTCATTGAGTTAAGATTCCAAATGTTTTAACCACTAACTGCAATCAATCTGAGGTGCAATTTTGTTAGGTATCATTATTGGGCATGTAATTGTACAATGTACATCAATTTATCGGCCATTGTCTTGTCCCTTTAGATCCATGATATAGGTATTATTCTTTTAAAAATATTATACTTATTATCTACAGGGAGTAAGGGAGAGGACAATGGGCAATTAATTCAATTTAAGAGGGTTCGCTGAAAAGCAATGAAAACCAGATTTTTCAAGAAAATTTTACCAAAATTGTAAAGGGATCATGGTAACCTAATTTAGAACAAAATTAGTTCTAAGAAAAAAATCATTTACTTGAAAATTAAATTATTAACACATCACAATGTAGTAAACATTCTGTAATTAATCACTAGAAAAATCTTGTTTAGAACTACCTCAACCCTTCTGATATATTTATAACTGACCCCTAAACTCAAGCGGTTCTTAGATTATTGTTGTTGTTTTGGCTGTTCAAAGTCAGTTTCTGGTCCGGGTTGTCATCAGTAGGGTGAGGGGGGGGGGGGGCGTGGGCTTATGGTGGGGGCTCTGGAGGGGGGCGTTGGAGGGGAGGAAGGCTGGTGAAACTTGGATGAGAGGAGAGGAAGGCAGCTACATGGGTGGGATTTTGCCAGAGGTCCATAGGAGTAAGATTTGTAGGATTATTTGGGCATGAAAAGAGGTGCTGGACTGTTTCTGGGGTAGGATTAGCAGGACAGAATGGGCAGTTGGGGGTAAGAGAAGCGTTGATGGAATGGAGGTAGCTTTGGAGTTTAGGACAATAGTTGGATCTTAATTGGGAGAGGATGGTTCTGTAGTGCCTTGGGAGTTGGATTTCGGATTTCTCTCTCTCTCTCTTAGATTATTTAATACATAAATATTATAGTAGAGTTTCTATACATGAAAAGACATTTTCTTGGGAAAAAATATTTGTTAAAACCAGCGATAAATAACAAACTTTTCTGTCTGCATATTCAAAACTAGCTCAGCTAGTTAGCAGGGCATTGATGCGCAAGTCCCCAAAATCAGTAAGAATCTGCTGTATTCGTGCACATTCCCTTTAAGCCAGTCCCCAAAGTCTGAGACTTCTTAAAAATTGAATATTCGATCCATTGTCCCCTCCCTTACTCCCTGTATTATCTACCTATTTATTTTATACAGAAACCAAAAAAAAATTTCCTTGTAACTCATTTAAATTAAAATGTTAGGTATTTGGAAAATGTGCTGTGCATATCAGAACTATAAAGCTATTATTTTCAAGCTTAGCGTCCTTCACTCAGCAACTCAATATTTAGGCGTAAAATAAATCAATCCTTAAGTACATAAAAATAATAGGAGGAAAGGTTTGGATACTGTCCATAAAAACCAATGAATTCAGATTGATTACCAACCAAAAAATTTGAAATTGATGAATTGCCTATCCCTGGAGCTGAATTGTTAATTATTTTCTAATCTTTGTGTGTTATGAGAATACTGGATTATAATGCTGGGTCTTGGATGATAAAAAATCTGCAAAGTACACAACAACAACACATAAAATACATCTTTAGCTTACGATACCTTGCAAGAAGTCTGTTCTTTATGTCCAGAAAACTTATTCCTTCTGTAGGTGGTTTCGCTTTCACAAAATCTATAATATCTTCAACACAGAATCTAAACAATTAAAATTATTTTGCGGAAAACTTGTCAACTTTTCTTATTTTTGGTGTAAATTCCTAATACTGGGCAAGCAGTCTGAGATGTTTTTAGGGAGTATTGGCTTTTTTGTTTTGATAAACTGGACATACATGAATAATTCAAGCATAAAAATTCAATGTTATGATGATAGTTATTTCTAACATCGTATTATAGACATTTTTCCGCGGATAGTAAATATATTATCATACCAGTTTTCTTAGTTCAAGGCCGAAGGCCTGGGCCAAAAAAACAGGAATTAATTTTATGAATTTTTATTAATTTTTCTTGGAAAATTATCTTGTATAATACGATACAATGTATGATCGTTCAGTGTGGCTCGGAACCGGTTCTAATCCAGTGGATATTAATTGGATTTCCAGAGCCACAATGAAAAATATCTACCTGGCAGATCTGGCACCCTGTGATATTTCTCTCAACAGTTTCTCCATCTCCTTCGCATCATTTTCTATTTTGGCGGATTCACTTTCGTTTAACATTGTCATGATGTTTTTTATCTGAAATTACATACCTAGGTATTTTTGTTTGTTTTAAATTTTGATGTAAAAATAGGGTCGCTTGTATTGAAAAGTAAGTAGCATAGCTCATTGGAAGAAAGTCATTTATTACATTTTATATTTTGATGTTTACTGTACTAACATAAAAGATAATTAAAATTTTCAGGACAACCAGAATGATGTGAAAGAAAGGAAATACAAACCTATCCTATTGTAATATAAAGTAAAAAGGATTTATTGTCTGAACCTAAAGATCTAAAAAAAATTATAAGTAAAAATGGGTTGTACTTCATAGGAGAGCTTTGTATTTATCTACGAGACAGACCAACAGTATTGACTTATGAAGCAGCAATGCTTTTACTATATAATGTAATTCTTCAATTCTTCTCTTCATTGTAGTCTTGTTTTCAATTCTTGGACTTCGTAGGTTCGTTGACATATGAGGTATTCTGATACTAAATGATGTAATACTTCTCTTGATTTTGAAGTGGTCTTTAATTCTTAGATTTGTTGATGTTGATGTTTTTTACTTCTTCAGAATTTATCCACAAAGGCCTCTGCAAGCTGACTCCTATATCTACGCTAATATCTCTTTTTTAAAAGCGAAGCTTTTCTATAAAGGGGGAGGGGTTAATGCAACCATCTCGTAATCAAGGATTAAATCAGAAGTTAGTTGCGAAACTTGACATGAGTAATCCTTGGTAGGTCTATTTTCCTTAAATTGAACAAAAAGTTGAAAAAGTAACGGCTAACAGCTCGGCCGTTAAGCCGTTTTTTGCTATTTTTTGGACAAATCTGTCATAAATTACGTAGGAATCAACTTTTTAAAACATATTTTTGCTTTAAATCATGGGAAAACTACCCAAAACTATCTTTTAAATTTCTAGTATTAGCAAATACTGGCTAGAAACTTTTGAAAACATTTTTGAGCGGCAAAGAGTATTATGTGGAGATAGGTTTCGTGACATTTGCCCTGAATAGAGCCAAAAAATGGATAAACGACTGAGCCGCCAGCCGTTACTTTTACAACTTTTTGTTCAATTTAGGGAAAATAAACCTATCAAGGATTACTCATGCCAAGTTTTGTAACGAAATTCGGATTATAAGTGCCATTTAGTCATTGATTACTAGATGGTTGCATTAACCCCCCCCCCCCTAGGGTCGGCCCTCCGTACATCCTTCCGTAACAGATAGCTTGTTTTGTAAATTTAGGCATCTTAGAATTCTCCTATCGATTTCAAACTTTGCATGAAGATTTCTGTGGTATTTAGGTACGATTTAGAAAGCGTAGCAACTTATAATCGTTACCAGAATGTCCGTATGTCCTTTTTTATCTTGTTTATTTTTAACTTAATGTAAGTAATTCTTAAATAGTATTCAATTGTATTTAAGAAGTTTTGCAACAAATTTACTTATGATTTTCAAAAAAAACACTTTTCAGTTCTGACACTCTACAAGGGTTAATGTTCGTTTGTCCTACCTTTTCAGAGCTTCGCTTCTATGGATGTTGTTTAAAAGGTTTTAAATCTTATGCCAAACATCTCAGTATTAATCGTATTTAGGGTTAACAAAGAAGTAAATAAAACTACAAAATATTTGAAGAGTTTGACTTAATTAATATGCCTTAGGGTTATTAAGAGAAAGCTGTTTTACTACATTATGAATTAACAAGGGATAGGTAAATGAAAGATATATAACAATCAATATTAGTATAAAAAAATGTCTAAAATATATTTATTTGTCATTTGCGTATCCCTGTATCCTAGAAATTACCGCTAACCATCAACTTTATTATTTATCCAAAATATTTGCTAACAAAAATACTAATTGGGCAACGGAAAAAAAACTTTTAAATCCAAAATTTCTATATGAAAACAATATATGTTTCTCATACACTGATACTAAGCAATTTTAATATCATGAAATATTTCTTTACATATTTTGTTGATAGCGGCTAAACCTCTAGCATGTTGGAGAGAAAGCAGTAAAATTGACTTAAACTAAAATAGCCTAAAACCATCGACGGACCTATTTGAATCTTCCCACAAATGAAAAACTCTTAAACAGGATACCTAAGCCTAAATCCTTTAGTTTTAATTCATTAACATATTTTTCAGCTAATTTTAACTAACTTGCACGTTTAAATTTGCTTGTTTCAATTTAAGCAATATAAAGTTATAGGTTGTTAAAACCCGGATTTTAGTTTAATGCAACCTGCCACAAAATATAGAAGGAAGCAAATACATACATTCAAAAGTTGGGAAGCTGAAACTAAATCTATTCACTTACAAAATTTCATCTGTTACAAATGAATAGGATAAGTAGACGTACTTACATAAACTTAGCGAATGAGCCACTAGAATCTAGGGAGTATGTATTTAAAGGAGGAGGGGGTGGGAAGAAAATAGCTTAAACCAACCATCCCATAACCTATTTAAAGCTTTCCTGAAATTAACAATTCAAAGAGATTATGGCTAGGGAGAATTTCATATAAAACTATTTTTAAAAGCAAAGCTTTTTTATAATTAGGGTCGGTCCATCCGAACGTCCGTCCGTCATTAATTCAACATGTTAAAATTGTTTTATTTATTTCAAACTTTGCACGATAACTCATATAACAATTCGATAGTTTTAGTGTTCGTGTTTTCTTTCTGATTTTAGAGCTTCTCTTTTATGGATGTTGCCATCATTGTTCTTTTTGAGAGTTTAAAAAAGAATGAAAACCTAAAACAGTATTTCCTCAACAAGGTGACATATGGTTTCATCCTCCCAACTGAACAAATAGATAAACACGCATATGAAGCAACATGGACCCGGATGAGTTTTTAAGTTGCTAAAATTCAAACATAATTACTTTTATGCCAAGAAAAGGGGAGTGAGGTTTATGCAGGTACTAAGGGATAAGTAAACGGACCTAAAACTATGATGATCAGGAATTTGCGTAGACACAACATTAACGCATTTAAATGGCTTAGATGATTTATGTCCTTCCATTTTAACCCTAATAACCTTACTTGAAATAATAAAAATTAAACCAATTTGCTAAATCGAAGTCCCCAATGCAAAGCAAATTGAAAAGCAAATAAATATTTGCTTGAACTTAAATTTTCAAGGTTTGGTAAAAAAAATCAGCCGTTTAAATCAACATGTATCATAGTTTAACTCCTTTACCATAAGAAAGTAAAAAAAAAATTTTAAGAACAAAGAATAGTTATTTCTATCAAAGTATTATAAACAGCTTACCGCGGATACTAAATGTAATTATAGGATAAAAACCAGTTTTTTAGCCCTGAGATGCCGAAGGCATGGGCCATTATTTTTCACATATTTACCTATTTCTTTATTACGGGGTAAATCAGGTCTTATAATAAAGATAGGAAGATATAAAGGGGAGGAGGGGGTGGTTTGTAATAATAATCTGTACTGCCAATTAACATTTACGTCAAAGTCGCATAGTAACACGTACTATTTCTTAAACTAGTAGCTCTGTTTCTAGCCTCTCGGGATTTCGTAACCCCCCCCCCCCCCCTCAGGGGGTTCCCTCCTAATTAAAGATTGTCAAAATATCCTGGTTTGTAATGATTTGGGGAATTCCAAATTATTTAAAATAAAATTTACTGTTATTCAAAGAACGTATTATGCTTAACCTAGAGTAATACCATAAATAATAAGCGATGTAAAGAAAAATGCCTCGACAATTAATAGGCCAACTTTGTTGTTTAATCCCCTAAAACATATAACTCATTACTTCTTTTTATTTTAATGCTACTTTTATAATATATTATATAGATCTTCCCAAATAAAAATTAAATTTCTTACAACAAAACATGGATGTTATAGGGCCTTTTAAGATCTTATTTCACCAAAAGAGACCCTATATTAATTATAATGTAATATCAAATTGAGTAAACTTGAAGACAATCCAAAATAAATTAAACTTTTGTACACCTATCTTCATAAGAATAATTTTTGTATAAAAGCATCATTTGTGTTACAATATACTCCAATTGCGTTAAGACTGTCAAAGAATGAACATCTCAAGCTAATATGTAAACATAACTTTAAAGCATTCCTTATAAAAACAAATAATAAATTAATTAAACTGAAATTAAGTTTTGTTATGCATGGAAAAGTGAAATTTTTTGGGGTTAAGTGAACTTTGAACATCACCTATATTCCCCCCTTTCCCCTTTTAAATACTCCCTTAAAAACAACCATTTTCTTGTAAACAACTTTCCCTTTTACCTTTTGAAACATGGCTAACCTTGCCTACCCCGCGACGAGCCCTCATTCCCACCTATTCCTTATTTTATTTGATATAGACACTGACAGCCTGATTCTTTCCCAAATTTCTTTGGGCTACTTTCGCCTGCCCTAATTTCTCTCTATATATCATCTTTTATTGCCTAACTATGGTCCATAAGAAAATATTACAAAACTAAGTTTAATATAGTTAACCAATTTTATAAAATAGTTAACTTAAAAGTGGTTTGCTCCCAAAATTGCAAAAGGTTAGCAAAGACTTTTTTTTCAGAATTGTGGTTGTGAAAATTTACATATAAGTTTGTGCCCAGGCGCACGCACAGTAGTAGTAACCACTCAACATTCATTCAGATCAGACGTGTGTGTTTGATTCCGTGTGCATATGTGTTAGTGTGTCTTAAAGCCATAACACACACACACACACACCCATACGGCCCGCGCACGCACGCAACTAATATTATACTATTTTCTTTTTGTGCTTTCTCAGTGGACAGAAGTTATTAAAGAAGGTGGAAGCATAAATACAAGAATATGCGGACAGTCTGGCTTTTAAGTTTGTCTGCAGCATCATTCATCAGGCAATTATTATTTTATAACATGTAGTTTTTATAAAAGTAAAAGTTTAATTGAAGAGTATACCCTATAGTGTGTCTGAATGTGAAAGGAGAAAGTTGTATCCACTTGAATCTTACACAAGTTATATCTTGACTTTATATGTACTTCTCAATAACAATACAAGTAATAATTTTGTTATTTACATACAAAATAACCTGATATTCTAATGTGTTTATAATAAAAGGTATGAAGTAAAATAAGAAGCAATAATTTTAATGTATGAAAAATTAAGTCAACTTATCTAAAACCTTTGCTGATTTTAAAGCAAAGTACACTTAAAAAAAAATAGATTGACCAAAAGTTTATGCCTAAATTGTTTGACTTTTTGTTTTAAAGTATTGCCAATAAGTCATACTCCAAATAAGTTTAGTAATATGCCGCTAAAAAGATAAAATTTTAAGTTTTTGATTAACTAAATATGCACAGACAAATACTAAACTTCCCTGAAATTCCACACAACTTAATACTTTATAGCATAGGATAAGAATTGAGATATTATTTTGTAGAGGGATAAAGTGACTCAAAAATCAGCATGTGACGCCATAAAAAATGAGGGAGATGAGAGAAGTGGGAAAGAAAACCCATAAAAAAAGATGAAAAATCCCTCATTTTTATGACGTCACATGGCTGATTTTGAGTCACTTTGTCTCTTAACTATTATTTTGTAAATATCCTAAAATTTATATAATGTCTGACAACAACTTAGATATTTTTGTTATTATTTCTTGTTAGGAGATTATTGGGTTAAAATAAGTTTTAAATTAAGCTAATGAGGTTTTTTGATAAAATATTAAACAAAATTTTTACTTTAGTGTTACCAACGGCCAAGATGATTCAGCTGCCTGGCTGGCAGTTATCAACGGTGAACAAGAACAGCCTATTGTCCCCCAACAACCTATAGCACCTCAACAGCCAATTGTGCCTCGGCCACCTCCACCTGTAGGTGGCAGACGAAGTCAGCTGTCGGCCCCTCCCCCTCTTCGCAACCAGCCTCCCCTACAGCCTGCAGTGAGGCCACAAAGACCACGCCCCTTGCCTGGCAGAAGGCCGCCCCCTCCTCAAAAGAGTCCGCCCCCTCCTCAAAAGAGTGGAGGCATCATAGATGGCATTAGGGATACTATTACAGTAAGTTATTTACTACCAGCGAGAGAGGGGACAATGGGCTATTTATTTTACTAGTCCCAAAGTTTTATTACAGCTCTCTCCCATTCGTTGGCTTAACAACTTTGGGGACTAAAGTGAATTTTGATTGATTGTTTTATTAAATTGATTCAACGATTCAACCACTAATCTTAATCTATGGAAGGGATAGTTTTGTGTATTATCATTGGGGATGTACATCAATTTAGCTATTGTCTTAGATCCCTGAGTAGAAATATTTAGATTTAACCATTTAAGGGTGGGGGGGGAGGGGGAGACTCAAAACCATTAATCTATATTGTCATTGTAATCTCCATTTTCTTAATCAACTTAACAAATAATGTATTGAAGTAACATTTCTTTTTATTTAAAATAAACAGGAGAAAGAATTCAATTAGACACTGAATTTGTCCTCTTTCCCACACCCCCTCAAAAAAATCTAAATTCAACAATTTTTAAGGGTGCTGTAGGAGATTTGAACTGCGCAGCCCAGAACTTATATGCTGAGGACAAACTGGAGGATCCAGCTTTCATCAATTATCAGATGCAATGTCTCCTGGACAGAGGGGAGTGTGATGACATTGGAAACCTTGTCAAACGTAAGTTCATATTCAAAAATATCAAAAAATTAAGCAGCTAAGAGGACATATTAATATTAGTTAGAGGGATAATGATTTATATTCCTTTTTTCCCCAATCCCTGTCTTTAAGTTCACTAATAAATTGGGGGCGAAAGGGACATTGGATGCTTTATCAAATCTTGATTGGTTAGTTCAAACTAGCAGAGTACAAATAATTCAATCAATAATTATAATCTAAAAAGTTTTTTTGACCTCTCCCAATAATAGTTGAGGATCAGACCAATTAAAGTAAAACGAAAGGATATTTATCTGATTGGAACTCTTGCTATAAATAACAGCAAAAATTCATTTGTCAATCTTAATATAATTTTTTAGGCATGGCTCCCGATATTATTCGTGGAGGTTGTCCTCCCCCTTGTGACGAATGCAAGAAGAAACAAATCCAAAAAGTGATGGCCACCCTTTCCAGAAAATATCCAAAGCAATTCCATGACATGCTCAAAAAGTTTGGAAACAAAAGATTCTAATAAGCTCTCAGTCAAAATTCTCTAATTTATGTGTGTGTTATTTTAATTAAATAATGTTCTATGGATAAATTGTAAAAATCAAATGATTTTCATCAAAATTATTCTATGGAATAATTTTTCATTAGAAGTATAAATGTATTTAGTTTAAACTCCAAAGATAAGGGAAAGTTGGTGCACAAAAAATACAGCAAAATTTTACCAATATTTGTTAAACAAATATTCATTCTAACATTCCTTTATCTCTGGAGTATTTTCACGTCTTGCCATATTTATATATTTTATAGTTATTGTAACATTCTTCCAAAATAAAAACAATAAAATTTGAAAAGAAGTAGTTTTTTGAAGAATATTTTTAAATGAAGGTAAATATCAAAGTAAGGTTATGTTATATTGGAAACTGGATAGCCCGCAGGTTTATGGCACAGCAGGTATAGGCCCCGAAGAATCAGGGCTCCTGGCAGGGGTTGGGGAAGGACTTTAAAAAAAATACCTTATCTTGTGATAAAAATATTATGAGTGTAACATATGATATTTATATGAATAGAATTTCCCTTACATTTTCACTGGACAAAAATTGATAGAAATTATTTCCAACATGTTTCAAGTGTTAAGTACACAACATATTATTATAAGTGATTCTATTGTAATTTTTTAATCCCAAATAATTTCTGATTGAATCTCATACAAAATTTCAGTGCTCAAACTCTTTTTTGGTTAAGTTTCTTTGTGATTTAGGTTTGATTTTAAAAAGTGTCTTATCCTCCTACCCTCTTCATTTCAAACATAAGGGGGAGGGAGGAGGGTTATTGCTCAATAGACACTTTGTTAGTAAATACTACAAGTATACTGTTTTTTGCATTATAATACATACATAGAAATCTAAAAAGATAAAAACAAAATCAACACTACTAAACTAACGCAATCCTTTCTACATCTTTCTCATACCTAAGAATATTCAAGAAAATATATGAAATGTATGTTTATTTTAATCTACAACATTCAAGTACAAAACGGGATAGAATTTCTCATTGCGTTTTATTCTTTTTTTTGAGCCATTCAAAGGAGTAACGTCCACACGGGTGAGAAAAAAAGTAATAAATAAAAAAATACAGGTATACAGTAACTAACTTAACAATTACAAAAAGTTTTTTAAAAAAAATAATGCCTTACTCGTAACCGTTTCTTAGCAATTTTTAAGCTAAGGGAAAAATGTAAAGTATAGAAAACAAATAGAAAATTATGAAATGAGAAGTTTATGATTTTTTAGAAGTTTTTATATTATGAAAGTAATACTTAAAACTTGATATAAACAAAAAAAATATTATTGTACAAAAAAATAACAGCCTGTGATATGAACCAAAGTAATTTTTAGATATTTGATATCCGGGTTAAAAAGACATAAATACTTGTGTAATTAAACATTTATAATTGCTTTAAGTAAGCTTTTTTCTTCATTCAATCATTTAATATTTGATGGGAAAAAAACCGTTTCTGTATTTATGTTCAATATTAGACGTACAATTGTGATAGAAATAATAACAAAAATGGTTAAACATCCATCATACAATCTGATATACAATTACTGGATTAGTTTAGAAACAGATATTAATCGATTTTATCAATTAAACTTTTTTATGTTCCCTTTCTATAACCCCTTTCTCATTGCTTTTCTCTCTTTTTTACAAACAAAATCGGTTAATATCTGTCCCCTACCAACCGCATGGGTATTATATTTGGAATTAAAGTAATTTGGTGTCTTTTAATAAAGAAAAATAACATGAAACTAATAATAACTAAAGTTGCACCTACTTTACCGCATTTGGTAGACCAGAAAGTGCTAAAAAGCGCCAAAAGTGATGTTACTTTTTGGTTTAGCAGGCGACCATTTTGAAGTTTATTTGTTGGGAAAATTGTTGATGGATGATACTAACAGAACTTCCAGCGGTTACCGCACTCGTTACAGAGGACAAAGGTGGTCATAGGTTCATCAGCTGATCTGGTCTGGATCTGGTTGTAGGTACAGTTGTTCTTTCTACACTTGCCACACTTCAACATGTCAGTCTTGGTGCCCTGGACATAAAATGGTGGTTATTAAATGTGGCAATGGGAGATGATTATAAGAACAATAAAAAACAAGTGTCAAGTGCAAATATAAGGTCGACTTTATTAAAAAATTATAAGTTTGGTTTAAATAATTCAAAATTGTTTAATTTAGCGGGAAAAAGAAAAAAATGGCGGGATTTATTATTATATAGCGGTTTTAAGCGCCAGCCGTTTCTTAACAGCTACATATTGTACCCCATTAAAGCAACTGCCATTCCAAATATTAAAAACATATTAACGGAAAATAAGCATAAATAATAATTTTCAATGGTGATATACACTAAAACCTATTTTGTAGATTTGTGTGTTTGATTAGCCATAGTTTCTTTAGAGTTTAGAGCTAAGACTCCTAGAGAGTATATTGAGACACTTTTGCATTTTGCTTTAGTTTAGAACCAACTAATCAAATTCCAATAAAAGTATCCAACGTTTTTTCAATCCATGTATAAGATAACTTGGTTAAAAAACTTTGGGTACCGTGCAATTGATAGTCAAATGTCCCCATCATTCCTGTACAAAAGTAAAACTATCTGACCTGTACAACTGCCAGCTGAGATTCATTGATACCCTCCTTGACGAAGGCCTCTCTCTGCTTCTTGATCTCGTCATTGGCCATCTCCTCACTGGTCATCTTGGACAACCTCTCAGCTGATAGGATACCACACAACAGGTTCATACGTAACATGGGGTTCTTCTTGTCCTATAGTAATATTTCTTATTTAGTGTTTGAGTATTCATTCAGAAGGAACATTTTCTATAATCCAATGAATCAAATACATTTAACTTTAATAAAGCTTGTAAAGTTTAATGAATTTAATTAAAATAGGAACTCGTAAAACTTTTTTATTAGGTATTAATTGTCAGTGTCACTTAAGAAAGGGGTGGGAGTTTGCATATTTGTAGGAAACGAAATCAGGGGTAAATCTTTGGACTGAGATAACGGGCTAATTTTTAAAGATATTGAACCAAAACTTTTTGTAAAATTTCTCAAATGAATGAGTCTACCTGTAAAACTTGAAAAATTATATTTTTGCCCTTTGATTCTAGAAGCTAGGGGAGTAAAACAACCAAAAACAAAATTAAATTGATTGCTTTATTTTTAAAGATATTGGCTATATTTTTTGAAACATACATTATTTCTAAAACAGAACTCAATGACATTTTTAAAATCTTTGGGCACTTTCCTCCTAGGGTTAGGGGTTTAAATACTCCCCCCCCCCACATAAAAAAAAACAAGTTAATTAAGTATATGCTTTAATCTTTAACTAGCGGTATCGCCCCCTAGAAGCCTCTAGAGGCTCTGAAGGTAGGTGGGGGAAAAGTCGACCTCATCCCATTTTAAATTTGAGTTTCAAAAAAGTAAAAAAAAATAATCTTTTGTGGGGAGGGGGGTATAGACACCCTCCCAAAAAATAGTGAAAACCTTCCCAGGACCTATAAGAAGCTTCACTGTAAAGGAGAACAATATCGGTTCAGCGGTTAGCGAGGTTCTTCGGGACAGACAAAAAAACGCTTACTACTTTATATAATAGGATGGCTAGATTATTTTAAACTTGCATTATTTCTAAAACAGAACTCAATGACATTTTGGAACTTTCCTTCTACGAGCTATGGGGGTAAATCACCCCTTAAACGTAAAATCGTAAGTATTAATTCAATACTTTTCTTTAATTCTATTACAAAAAAATTTTACCTTAAGGTTGAAAACTCTGGATCTCACTTGATTTTTGTATTTTGGGTTAGTTTGTTTATACTGGGCAAAGATTGCCTGTTCCAGATCCGTAGCTATGTCCTGACATTTCTCTTCACTGCATCCCTCTGGTAACTCACCCTCTCCCTGAATAAAAATCATATACTAGTGCACATGACTCTAGAGGTCTTTATTGCACTTTAAAGAAGGAGGAGGGTGGTAACATCTTAATTCCTACAACTTAGTATTAAAAATATTTTTTTTTGTGGGCGGGAGGGGCTATTTCTCTCAATAGGGTAGAACTACAACCTCTCCAAAATAGTAAAAAATCCTGTAAACAATAAGAAGCTTCATTATACAGTAGGGTAAAATCGCTCAAGTTATCTTAAAGGACAAACAAAAAAAATTAAAACTTTCCAAAAAAAAAAGGATTGAACCTTTGGAGTACAGTTTTGGCAGGGACAAGGGAATGATATTCTGGCAAACAACTCTAAAATAAATTTCTCCACAACCCCCTTCTCTTTTTCCTCCCCTTCTTTCCCACCCCTCTTCAGTTAAATGACAAAAACAAAGTATACCACCAGATACACGTGATTTTTTGTAGAATTGTCTGTTAGAATAGCTGCAACTGAGTTTTGCTTAAATTATTATTGAAACAAATAAATAGGCCAGGAAACTTAATGGTGGTAATATTCAAAACGCATAGACTAAATGACAATAATATGATATCTGTGCATTTGAAAACAAGGATGATGGGAAGGGGTTATGGGCGGAGGGAAGTATCCGTATAGCTAAAAGTATCATTGGAATCTCAATGTTAGCAGTTCTTGAAATCCTATAAAATAATTTGGTAAGGATTTATGTCTGAAGCGTAAGATCATTGACATCGCGGGGCCGATGTATTTTTTAAGGGAATGAAAACCCCCTTCCCCCTCAAAAAAATTTTTTTCAACAAAAGATAGGATTCCTATGACCAGTATCATTATCGAATTCAATCCGCTAGTAGTCCAAGAAACCTACCTTAATTGCATTTAAAAGCAGCTTCCTGCAGCTGGACCGAACCTCGTCCAGATTATAATTTCCTCCGCTAGGTGTCGAACTCGTCTTTACAGGTTTCTCCTCCCTTTTCTTTTCTTCTTTCTTTTCCTCCTTTTTCTCGGCGGATTCAGGTACAAGTTTTTTCCAGGCTTTGATCAAGCTTTTGGCGACAGTCTGGGTCTCTTCGTCTGTGCTGCTTTTCCTGTTAGAAAAGACGAATTTAAACAAAAAAAAAGTTCAGAACTTCTCAAGCGAAGAAAGCCTAGAAATGCTTAAAACTACTCCCAACACATTTTAAAGCTTTCCTGAAAAGTACAACCATTAATTTCAACAAAAGCTTTTTCGAGATATCTTTTTTCAGACAAAAATCCTTAGGTACCTAATACTTTTTACTTTAAGTTTCTAAACGAGGTAGTTCCACGATATACAAATGAGATAATTTGGTTATACCAACATTTTGTATATCTAAAAACACTTAAAAAGCTAAAAAACAAGGATGACAACATCCATAAAAGCGAAGCACTGAAAAGGTAGGACAACCGGACAGTATAGTATCTGAACTGAATAATCAGAATTTAAAAGTATTAGAGTCGTAGCAAAATTGTAAGTAAATTTGTTGAAAAAGCTGCTTGAAGCAGGATAATGTTTATGGACATACTTACATTTTTTGACTTGATAAAAGAGTTGCTTCGCTTATAATATTGTTCGTTGTTGTCCCAGGAATCAATGTACCAAAAATCAGATTAAACGGATAATTAGAACACTTGAAAATTTGTTGTTAAAAAAGTAGAAAAATCAACATTTTTAAAATGGACGTACGGACATTCTGGTAATGATTATAGAGTTGCTACGCTTTCTAAATCGTGCCAAACTACTACAGGAATCATCATGCAAAGTTTGAAATCGATAGGACAATTCTAACATGCCTAAATTAACGAATAAAAGCTATCTATCTCGGA
The DNA here is from genome assembly GCF_053477335.1 of Acartia tonsa. Lineage (NCBI taxonomy): Eukaryota > Metazoa > Arthropoda > Copepoda > Calanoida > Acartiidae > Acartia > Acartia tonsa. Next base: position 27,151,599 of record NC_137261.1, read on the forward strand.
CGGACGTACGGACGGACGGACGGACGGACCTACCCTAATTATAGAAAAGCTTCGCTTTTAAAAATCATATAAATTGTTATAAACAGGTATTAGAAACATCAATTTGAATAGATATTTATAAATCTTTAATCTTATCGTTAAATACTGCAAATTGTCGCAATTTCAGGGGTGTATATTCTGCAAATTTGACCCAACTGAGGGGGGGGGGGGAGGGGAGGTAAAAAAATAAAAAATATGTGTTTGGGGGGGGGGGGCATAATATAAATAAAATAAAGAGTTCTGAAAATATTTTTCCATTTTATCCCCGTCCGAGCTGGAAAAAAACTAGGAGGGAAAAAAAATATAAAAATTTGCAGCAGGGGAAAAAAATGAATCTTGTGCAGAATCCTACACCCCTATTTTCTAAAATTTTTCTTTGAATAGGTAGGTACAAAAATGTACAGAACACCTAGTTTTAAGTTATAAGAAAACTCCTATCTTTGACGTTAATTGATCTTTTATATAAAAACTAATGGATTCGCCTCAAACATAAAGAAGGGAAGGGTAAAAATATAGCCTTAAACCTTTCAAGACTAGAATCTGAAAAACAAACTAGCTGAAAACCATCCCAGGACCTATGTAAAGCTCCTCCAAATGAAAAAAAAATCGGTTCATTAGCTATAAAAATCTGAGGCTACAGACAAAAAAAATCTTACTACTTTATATTATAGGATTCATTCCTAGAGCAGACCTAAACTCCACCTACCTGAGAGCATTGACGGTCATACCAATCCTGGTGCTAGTGAGTATGTTCAGGGTGATGTCCAGCTTACCCAGGCTTTTCAACAGGTCCAGAGCCTGGGTGGTGTCCTTCGTCTCCGTCATCTTCTCCAGCTGTTTCCGGATGGAGAGTACCTCCTCCTCGCACGACATTATGGCAGTCTGTCTGTAATTTTATTACAAAATAAAAACAATCATTTTTGTATTCTGGCTCTGTATCGTATTTATTTGATTTTAAACATTTTTGGATGTTTTTTTTAATAGTAAATGACAATTTATAACGATGCAAGAAAACAAGATCTAAATGAACCATGTTGTTTTTACTTTTTTTAAAGCCAGAATTATAATAATATCATATAGAAAATAAAAATGCAATAACAAGAAAAATATATTTTGGTGTTTTTTTTCTGGTAAATTTTTTAGTACCTATATAATTTAATATATAAAGTGACAGTTCTATAAGAAGCTTATGATCAACAGTTACTAATCCCAACTTTCTAAGTATTTATTTAAAAAATTCACTCATAAAGTTAAGACAAAACAGAGAGAATTATTCTGTAGTTTTAAAAACTGAAGAAGAAAAAATTACTTAACTTGATATCTGAAGGTTTAAAAATATAAGTAAAGTTTTGAAACTAGTAGATTGTAAAATACCTTTCATAGAACTATACCTTTAATGGAATAAACAAACAATAACTATGTGATCACATAAATAAACTAAATAATTAAATTAATAGGCCAAGACAAACGCAAAACTATCTTGAAAACTGTTGTGTAAAGTTATTTAAAAATTCATATGTAATTTACATTAATAAAAACGAAAATGCTAAAACTATTAATACATTTTACTGTTCCATTTACCCGGGTTACATTGATTTTACTATTACTGTAGAATATCATATTTATTACTGGTTATATTCAAAATATTAGTAAAAAGTTTGAACAAGTAATATTGAATTTTTAATAAACTAGGTATTATTTAAGTACCTATAGGATTGTATTTTGAGTAAAATAAAAAAGTTTACAACATGTATTTTATGTAAATTAATCATTTATTAAATTTTTTTAGTTGGTAACCTTTTTCAGTTTTATGCATTTTGATGAAATATTTTGGTATGATTTTACGATTGCATTTATGAGCAGATATACCAACTGTTGTGTACGTGGTAATCATAAATATGCTAACAGTATTTATATGAATTATGTGCAAAAAAGTTATTATTTTAAAAAGTATCAAATCATAAATTCATAAAGTGCTATATCCATTATAACTAAATCATATCAAACCATCCTCCACAATCTAGAGAGATTTAAGAACAGCTTCAACGTCAGAATAAACCTCTTCAGGAGTCTTGGTAGCGTCTATCTGAGCCACAAAACCTTTCTCCTCGTAATATTTGATAATGGGCATTGTAGCATTTTCGTAAGTGACGAAGCGTTTCCGTAAACTTTCCTCGTTGTCGTCAGTTCTTCCTGAGCCAGCAGCGCCACGAGCCAGACAACGCTCTGTGCACACCTCTTGCGAGCAGTGGAAGAATAGAACTTTCTTCAGATTCACCTACAGTAAAATATAAAATTTACAGTGTGATTAAGCCCTTAAAATTAAAGAATAAGTATACAGAATTTTGGTAGGTAAACAATCAAAGGCTAAGTTTGCTGTAAGTAAGTAGGCAAAACAGAAATTTAAATTTTTTAAACTTAAAAAGGGGCAATATTTCTTTTTGTGGGGTTTAGGGTGTCCCAACTCTCAAAAAAATAACTTAAAATCTAAAGAGTCGAGCCCATTCGGTTCAGCAGTTACCGAGATCTTAAGCTACAGAGGAAGGAACGAACAAACAGACCAACATCCTTCTACATTTTAGTCAAATAACAAGCTTAACAGGGTAGGTAAGTAAGTTTTAACATATTAAAAAGTTACTTACTTGTATTTCAATACCTATTGCATGTGTATTATTTTTTTCATTTTTAAAAGCGAAGCTTTTCTATAATTAGGGTAGGTCCGTACGTCCGTCCGAACGTCCGTCCGAGATAGATAGCTTTTATTCGTTAATTTAGGCATGTTAGAATTGTCCTATCGATTTCAAACTTTGCATGATGATTCCTGTAGTAGTTAGGTACGATTTAGAAAGCGTAGCAACTCTATAATCATTACCAGAATGTCCGTACGTCCATTTTAAACATGTTGATTTTTCAAATTTTTAACAACAGATTTTTATGTGATCTAATTATCCGTTTGATCTGATTTTTGGTCTATTAATTCCTGGGACAACAAAGAACAATATTATAAGCGAAGCAACTCTATAATCAAGTACGAAAAATGTAAGTATGTCCATAAACATTATCCTGTATCAAGCAGTTTTTCAACAAATTTACTTACAATTTTGCTTCGACTCTTTCGATACTTTTATATTCTGATTATTCAGTTCAGACACTATACAAGTGTCAATGTCCGTTTGCCCTACCGTTTCAGTGCTTCGCTTTTATGGATGTTGTCATCCTTGTTTTCTAAGTAGGTATACTTAGAGAATAAAGTTGTGAATTCAAGTTGAACTTTTGATTAGGGTTATAACTTACTTTTTCTCCCATAACCCTATTCCATCCAGAGAGATTATCCTCATTCCTTGGGAATCCATCTATCAAGAAATCATTCTTCTCAGATTTATTCATAGCTCTCTCCAGCAGTGAGCAGGTGATCTCCACAGGAACTATGGTTCCGTTGGTGATATGATGCTCAATCAGCTCACCAAACTGTGACCCGGGCGCTTTTCTTTCCTCCCGCAAGAGGTCGCCAGCAGAAAGGTGGACATAACCGAAATTTTCTACTATTTTAGCACACTGGGTGCCCTTGCCGGCTCCGGGACCTCCAAGAACAAAGAGTATGTTTGGCTTGCTCATCTGGATTAAATCATAAAATAAAGTCTCCACTCAATGTTAAGAATTATATGCAATGTACGGCAAACAGACAACAATGAATATCCTAATCATCTATTATATAGAGATAAGCTTTAAAAAGGACACTTTGTCTACAAAGTGTGCACAAAACAAATAAAAGTTTTATCCAATATCCAGACATGGCAATCTGGACTTAAACTCAGAAACCGCATCCGTGTTAGGTTCCATATGATAATGATTAAAAATTAACAGACTTGTCCAAAATAATATGACAATAGATTTTATGATTTCCTTGTGTGTTGATATTAGTCTAGCTGTTAATTTGTATTGGCTAGGGCTGTTTGGTTTTCTGTATTAAAAACATTGTTTAGTTTGGACGTTCATGCATAAATATTTCTATAGCAACTAATTTAACTTCTTTTTATGCGTTATAATCTAGCTATATATACTTCCTACGTAGAGAAACCATCCTTTTGAAATTTTCAAACAGCTGCTCCAGGCCTGTTTAAGGCCAAGGCATTGCATTGTTAAAAGGTCTATCTTTTGACGAAGCAGCTCTTAGGAAATTTTTGAATAATTTAAGAGGTCAATACCTACTAAAAGGCTTTAACAAGCAAATCAATGTTATTTCCTAAATGTAAATTTGCAGACAGAAACAAAATTTCTAATAAACATAAAAATTGAACAACTGTTAAAAACGCATAAGCACACGTACAAGAAACAGGTGTTATTCTGAAATTATTTGTTATTATCAACCAATTAATTAGGTATCACATAGATTAATATTTTCACTACTAATACACAAAAATTAAGCGCGTCACTGTAGAGAATAATTCAAAGAGATCTATTAGACCATCATTCTCGACCGAAAAGCATCAAATCAAAGTACTCACTTACGTACTTTATGACGATACTAAAATACCTTCAATTACTATTTTTTTCTTCAAATTATCACTAATGTGTTATTTTCTTTATGCCGCGCTACTTTAAAACTTAGTTCAATTATTTTTGTAAAGCTAACAATAAAATTATCGCGGCTAAAATTTCTCCGTTATTATACTTCACTAAATAAAACTTTTAAGTTTTTATTACTATAAATTTCACATTTACCATTTATTTTAAGCACAAAATTTTCACTTTTATTTTTTCCGATATATAACTGATATTAGTATAAGTAAATATAATTTGAATAATTAAAATGTACAAGTGTGTTGTTTTGATGAAGTGAAGCCATATGAATTAATAATAGATGATTGATTGATTGCTTTTGCGAGATGCGCAAATGCCCCGTCTAATTGTGCGGCTAATCTTTGGAAGGTCGTCTTTTGAATAAGTTTTATTTGGCCAAAACATTAAATAATGATAGTTTATGAATTAGGTAACTTTTTGGAATAGAAATAGTACCTTTATTCTTTTTGGTTTGTCAGTCAAGATCCTTTCTAAGGATCCTAGGGGCGAAATCACAAGTAGATACATAAATTAGAAAATGAGATTACTTTAAAATATTTCTAAACAAATCTTTTATATATATTTTAATTTTATGGCTATAAAAGATAAATAAATATGATATGTTTTTAAAACTATTTATTCATCAAAAACAACGATAAAAATGCATAATAAGCTGATTTTTTATTTAAGAATAAATTTAATGGAAAAAGGACCCAGTAAGTTATATATTGGATGCTCAATCTCATTAGTACATAGATCGAATCTTCGCCAAAAATAGCTGTATATCTTAAATAGCAGCTGACAAACATAGTGAAATAAAGAGTAGCTGCGCTACTAAGAACAATGTGTCAATCATATAGTATTTTTATTGTAAATCAGCATTTTACATAATTTTTCCATAAACCAAAGGAAAGAAGTCTTCTTTGAAAAATTTGTCTCCAAGATTCAAACCTCCAGTATATGGTGGAGATATCTAAAATATCATTTAACAATCTAAATTTTAAGTTGATATCTTTATTGTATTTATAATTAATATCAGAGAGTAAAAGACCAAAAAGTTAGAATTGTTTGGTCCTTTTTGAAAAGGTTGAATGATAATAAAAAATGAATACATTTTACCTCCCATCTTCTAGTGGCAAAAACGGCATTTTCACCAACCCACCGAGTAGATAAGACACGCCTAAATATGATGATAGCTTTTTAATGGCATTTACAGCTGCGAGCTCCTAATAATTTTAGTAAGGCAGCTATTTGTAATAAAAGAGACCGAAAAAAGCTGAGGATTTAGAAAGAAAAAAAAACAGTTTCTTTCCATGTTGATTTTATACCTGTGAGTATCTGAAGAAAAGTTTCCTCTGGCACCATGCAAAGTCAATCCATTGAATATAACTATGTCCCCTGGCTCACAGGCCCACTCTATAATCTAAATGAAAAACAATTAAATTTATCTCATAACTAGCACTTGAGGTGGTTGAATTCGACCCTCAAAATTTTTTATTATAGTTTTTAAAAGAAAAAGAAGTATTTATATATTTTAGGAGGTAATTTTTCTCGGGCAATTTCTATTGGGAGAATGATGGTCCCCACCCCCTAAAATGGATTGAAACTTCCTAGAAACTATGAAAAGTATATTGTAAAGGAGAACCATATCGGTACACACAGATACAGATCCTGTTCCTTTATTAAAAGGATATTCAGAATAATGAATACTTATTACTCAAGATCACTAAAATCTTATGTTTGGCTTTTCTAAAGTATGACCTTGAAAGAAAAAAAAACAGATTTCGCGGCATTGTAGATTAAGTTCTTTAGGTAGAGTTGGCGAAGATAGTCATCATACCTTTTCATTTTCCAGCTGTTCATCAGAAGGAACATTTGTGTAAGTATTTTTATCTCCATTTTCTCCATCTTTCATAGGATAATTCTTTAAAGTAGCAAATTTTCTAGGATAGAACCAGCCCCATTTATGGGATCCTGCTACAAACCTTAACTGCGGTTAAAAATTTTAGTCTATTTGATAAGAGATAAAAATATTTTCTAGACTAAAACTGCTTTTTAAAGTTTTTTTTATGTTATTGTATTATACTGATTACTTTATAAATATTAAAAAATGAAACATAAATCAAAAAAGTAATTTAAAGAAATTGTCCTGCATATTTTAGCTCTTAAATTTTTCCTGGATAAATTCATTCGCCTTGAAGATTTTTCTTTTAAAACAATAGTATTTAGGAATTTTGTATGCAAAGGGATAAAAAGGAGGCAAAAAAGTATGCTAAAAACATTCTAAGGCTTAAACCTAAAAAATAACCTAAAACCATTACAAGACCTAGGCGAAGCTTTAACAGCTTAATCCATTCAGTGCTTAGTGAAATCATAAGCTTCAAACAAAAAACCTTACTACTTTATATAATAGGCTAAAACCTACAGTTGATTGAAGTGGAACTGTATCCACAGGCATCCAGATACTGCACATTTGATCTCCATCTATTGGATAATAGGCCTAAAATACAAAAGTAAAAAAATATTTCATGTATCAATAAATAAAGTAACCTTCGCAAACTTTCTATAAAGCCCTAGCAAATCTTGAATTACCATAAAAATACCTATTAAAAAAAAGACTAAGCTCCTTTTAACCTAACCTGATTAGTTCAAAAGCAATTTTTTAATTTTTTATATTTTTAATTGTAGCTATATATCCCTATAAGAAAACTTAATACAAAGCATATGAATTGCAGAAAAAAAGTCGAAAAATATTTTTGATCTACATATTTATATTGAAAAAATAGCCCAAGACTTGAATATTGAAATAAAATAGCATAAAACCACTCTGGGACCTATGTGAAGCCTTCCTAAATTAGAGAACTTTATCTGTCCAGTGATCATCGAGTTCTTAATCTTTAGACAAATTGGCTTGGCTCATGTTTCCAATAGACTAAGTGTTTACCACATGGTACTTATAGACTAAGCATTTATCTGTAAATTGAGTTTAATGAATTATTGTTTTACCTGATCCTGGTGCCATGGGGTTGGATGTTCAGCCCCTAAAAATGTCAAAATTAGTAACAACAAAAATGTATTTTTTTAAATGTTAGTATTTTATTTTTTTCCATGAATTTACTCCATAACCTATTATGTAAAGTAGTAGGATTTTTTTGTTAAGATAGCGAGAACTGCTGAACCGAGTGATTATTCCATTTCAAAGAAGCTTCAAATAAGTGCTCGGATGGTATTTGGTTGTTATGTTTTCAGATTTAAGTATTGTTATGGTTTTACGCCATTTTCTGCCTATACATACCCTTCGAATACGTAGCCCCAAGATGCTAGGAGCGCAGACACTAGTAACTTAAAAAGTACTATATAGTAAAACTTTAATTAGCAAAAACTCTAGCATATAACAAAATCATTTCTTATACCTGAAAAACACAAATGAAAATATTTTCTATATTTTAGGTTAAGTGGTATTATATTTCGTGATCTGTAAAATTTGGTGTCCATATAAAACAAATTATACATTTTTATATTTTTTGCCAAATATCTTCTAAAAATTTGGTTGACGTATTTCTTATCTTCCAGTTCTTTTAAAATTTTCTTTGCCTCATATTGCACACTTCTTTATCTGTATTATCTTGTCCCTCCCTAACATTTAAGTTTTGTTTAAAAATGAATATTCAAGAAGAAAAAAAACTTTGTTAAAAGAAAACGAAGTAGAAGGTTTCGTCGTATTTTCAAAGTAACTTTTCTCCTATTTCTAGCCCCTGCTAGGGGCTTTAACCATGCGGGGAATCATTAACAATTATCATCGTTTACCTAATCGGGGAATCATTTACCTAACCTAACCTAGAATAACCTAAATAATCAAATGCTGCTGTGAAAATACAACGAAACCCGCTACTTCATTTTCTTTCCATGATTCAAAACTTTTTGAGTGGCTGGTAAAATTTTTGGAAATAATTCATTGGTGTATTAGCTATTTACCCTAAAAACCTTTCCATGACTGCATAAAGAGGAGTAAAAACAGTTTTTTTGCATCAGACAGAAAGACATCCTATTATTTTCATAACAGGATATACACACAAAAGAATTGTTGAAGTGTATAAATACCAGAACAAAGTAATCAAATATTTGACGGGTAATTGTTCACAAAGATGTATTATCTATCGCAACCAATATACAAATACACACATAATAAATACACACACACACACACATTATCACACACAATTTCTATGCCATTTGAATTTATTGAGTCACGCCTTTGAATTTTAATTTTGTGTAGATTTTTCTTCTATTCATATTAAAATCAGAGAGTTTTTCAAAAATTTTATAATATTTAGATGTATAAGTTAAATAATTAATGTTTTATTATCTATAATACAAAGTAGAACGGTCTGTCTATTTGTTTGTCTGTTTGTTTGTAATGAAGGATCTCGCTAACCGCTAAACCGATCGGGTTCTCCTTAACAGGGTAGCTTCTCATAGATCCCGGGAAGGTTTACAACTATTTTGGGCTGTGTTACAACCACCCTCCCAAGATAAATCGCCCCTAGAAAAAAAATTACCCTCTCCCTCCCCAAGGCCTCTTCTAGTTCTTTAAAGTAAGAGGATGTCCCTCTGTCTGTGTGTAGCAAGACGAGATTCAACCCCTTTCAATAGAAGCCTCTAGGGGCATGGCTGCCAGTGTCAAATAAAGCAATAAATTATTTATTTATTTTCAAAAGATTTAAAACGATGTTTATCCCTCTGAAAAAGATTTAAATATTTTTATCATCATTAGAAATAATCTTTAATCATTTAAAGGTATTTTTTTACCTGAATTATACCAAATTGTTCAATTAAGTCAATTTTACTAGAACAAAACTTAGATCAAACAGACAACCAACTCTTTAGTAAGTATGGCTTATACTATACCTGGCTCTTTATTAAGAACATGTTCATGATAGAAGACAGAGTAGCTGCTCCCCATGATGGCTGCAGCTATCTCACCAATTCCAGAGCAAAACACAAAATCCCTTCGGTTGAAAGATGTCGTCAGTATTAGTATAAGAAATATCTTAGGTTGACTCGGGAATGTGGTACAACCAATAAGCGAAATAAATATAAATGTTATATGGGGGGCAGATAAAAAGGTCGTCAATTCTATTATGTGTTGCCCCCCAACGACAGTTGAAAATCAAGTATAGTTTCGTGATTTATTCCCGAATTAATTTTGTTGTTGGTATATGCTTCGGTAGACTATTAGATGTAATCTCGTAGGTGATAGAAGGTAAATAAAAGAAAGTTTTACTGAAGAAAAGAGCTAGTTGTTGTTTTACATTTAAAAGCGAAACTTTTCTATAATGAGGATAGTTCCGTCTATAACTGTTAGCTCTTTTCGTTAATTTAGACTTGTTAGAAAAACTGCATTGATTTCAAACTTTGCATGTAGTTTCCTATAACAATTAGGTACGATTTAGAAAGCGTAGCAACTCTATAATCGATACCAGAAAGTCCGTACGTTCATTAAAAACATGCTGATTTTTAAACTTTTTGACAATTTTTTATGTGATATAATTATGCTATTTATGTTCATAATTAAGTCCTAAAAATGTAAGTATGTCCTTAAACAGTATTCTGTATTTATGCGGTTTTGCAAAAAAATTACTTACAATTTTGTTTCGACTTTATATTCTGCTTAACTATTCATTTCTTTCACTCCACAAGAGTTAATGTTTGTTTGTCCTACCGTTTCAGAGCTTAGTTTTTATGAATGTTGTCATCCTTATTTTTGAAATAAGAATACAGTTTAATTTGGTAAAACTCCAAATACTAACATCCCTGAATTCAGGTATTTTCTGCCAGTTACAATAATCATTGAAATATGCTCCCTAAAAATACATATCCAATGGGAGTATTATCTTTTACCTAATTGGGGTGGGATTCTCCTTTGCTTTCAAGTGATCATTTAATGGCAATACTCTAACGCCTACTGGTGGTTATTAGGTTAATCAACATTCAACAGCCAACCCTCTGATTGTACGACCTTTGTCTGAGAGGTCCTAACTGTGCATGATAATGATTTGCGCCTGTTAATGGGCCAAGGCATTCTTCCTACTCCTAATATTTATGTCGCGCACCGGACATAGCATCAGTAGGGACCATTTTAAAGTCTTTTGTTATGATGCGGTGTCGGGCCGAATTAAGAACCACTGACCTCCCCGACGACGAGCAGATGCGCTATGTGTTGAGCAGATGTTAATGATGATCGAGGATGAGAAGACGATGGGCTACACAAACAAACAAACAATGTGTTGAGCAACGGTCGCTGGTTTAGCTAATAGTAAAAAGTATTGCAATAAAAACCTTAATTTTACTTTCACCAATGTTCAAAACATAAAATATTAATGTATGATAAAAATAAGTTTAAGGAAAAATGTTGTAATATTGTATTTATTACCTTTCCAGAGCTTAGATTTTCCGAATATTGACTAGGATCTTCAATATTTTTCTAAAATATTATTTAATATTATGATACATTTTTTGGGTTTGGTTAAGTTTGGGAGATGTAAATAATTTCCCTTTTGCTTTTAGGATATAATAAAGAATTAATAAATCCCACATTCATGTAATTCAAAGAAATCACATGAGTTGAGAAATATTACTGAGCTGGATCTTTAAATGTGTAGCCGTTGGCGTGGCTGTAGCCGTGGCCGTAGTCATGGCTGTAGTTGTAGCCACACTAACGGACTGTGGTCACTTTTAGCGTGGTTAACCACGCTACGACTACGACCACGCGTTGCCAATATGATTTAAAGATCGCATTTTTTTTTGTGGCCACGGCAACGCATGGTTAATATGATTTAAAGATCGCTATTAGGTTGGTGGCTGTAACTCTGACCACGACTACGGCAACGGCTACGCTTTTAAAGATCCAGCTCTGGTAAATCTTCCTGGAAAAGAGGACTCAGCTCTTTGATTTCTGAGATTTTTAACTGATAAGCAAACTCCCTAAGAGGCGTGTATCAAACCCCCTGGGAAAATTAAAGGTGGTGGTGGAAACTCCCCCTACACCCTATTTGACAGAGATCTCTACTTTCCTAAAAGAGTCAATAAGGGTGTAAAGTTTAAAAAGTTCTACACCTCTATAAATTAAGGGAGGTTTAAAAAGACATTTTATATTGGCTATTTTGGTTTACACCACTCTGAATGTATGTTTTAAACAGTACCTAAGCCTCACATCCCCTTGCGATAATATAAAACCCCACTCTCTCGATTTTGGTTGAAAAAAGGTTTAAAATATCGTTTAAAGGAGAGTGTCAATATTTTCATACCCGCCAAGCAAAATCGTGTGTACGCCAACAGAAAGGAAGGGGACAATGGGCTGTTTATTACAGTAGTCCCCAAAGTTTTTAATAATATTTTCTTAATCGTTAGCATAACAACTTTGGGGACTTCTAATAAATTTTGGCTGGATCCTAAAGTTAAGTGTCTAAACGTTTCAACCATTTATTACAATTATCAGATGTGGTATTTGTGAATATCATTAATGAAGATGTACGTTAATTTATCGTCCATTGTCTTATCCCTTAAGATCCCTGGTACGCCATTTACCCTATAATTTTTAGAAATACCTGTATTCCAATTTGAATCTTCTTAATCCAATGTTCATCAAACACTTTTGGGATATACACAGCTCCATCTCTTTCATATGCAGCTTTGAGATTATCTTTTATCTCATCTAATATGTCATCCATTTTTATGGGTAAATCTAAAAATGATTCAAACTAACAACATTCATCATCATCGCCTATATTCTCTTGTTTCCAGAGCATAGGCCACGCACAATGGTTCTCGATTTTTCTATGGATTTAGCATCAGAAGAGGCATCGCTGAAAAAGGATATTTTCTCATCTTCCAGTTCACTTAGGTCTTTGGTCTACCTGGTTTCCTAAGAGTGTGCCCCAACCATCTCTATTTTCTCTATTTTATTGCCAGTTTGATGTCCGACATATCACTGCGATCTAAAGCTCAGCATTTGTGATCTTATTTGGCCAAAGGATCTTCTGGATTCTCCTGAGACATTTATTTATGTTTCTGTAGCTCTGAGACCACTGCTGTGTTTAGGAACCAAATTTCGGCCCCATACAGCAAAACAGAGAGAACATTTGACTTGAACAGTCTTAACTTGGTTTTTATGGAGATTTTTCCAAATTTTGAAGATAAAAACTATGGTATAATGTTATTTATCTTTATTTACGTTTCATAATAGTAACGGATAGCATTTAGGATGTAAAAAAACCAATCGCTTACAATTTTCCTTTTAAACCCTACAGTAATGGTCCAAACATTACACAAATTCTTGTGTAATTGCAAAATCAAAAAAAACATTAAACAACGAATTTACTTACCACCACTGGGCACCAAAACTTGAGTCGTAGCCCTACAGAAGAAATTTTCTTTATCCGGCACTTATGTATAAATATTCAATTATTATAGATACAACTTTGCTTTAAAGATGTGGTTATCCTTGTTTAGCAATTGTAACCTTCTAATGGTGCGATACTTATGATGTAATTATCAGGGATCTAAAGGGATAAGACAATGGCCGTTAAATTGATGTAATCCCTATGATGATACACAAAATTACCCCTTTTGTAGATTAAAACTAGTGGTTTAAACGTTTGAACACTAAACTTATGAATCAACCAATCAAAATTCACTAAAGTCCCCAAGTTGTTAAGCCAACGAATAAGAAAACGTTATTATAAAACTTTGGGGACTACTATAATAAACAGTCCATTGTTTCCTCTCTCTGCATAATTACGTTTTTATAACACAGTAAATTTAGATAACTTCACTTAATCAATGATTATTCAAGAATGATAGAAACAAAACATCAATAAAAGTGATAAAAATGGATTAACTATTAATTGGATCTTAAACCAGATTATAATGTACTCTTATAAAGTTAAAGGCGTAGCTGGCTAAAATAAATATCTTCCTCTTCTACCCCCTTAACCCATTCCCTTCCTTCCCACTAAATGAACGAACTGACCAATAAATGATGTCTATTTTAGGAACTTAAATTTTCTCCGTTTTTTTTTCAAAATATCCACGCATATTGTATATCCATTGTTATAAACTGTTCATTGACACATATGTTTCAAGGATAAAATCTAGTTTAGTTTAGAATCAAATAAAAATGTACTAATTTTGTGATAACAAATTTTTTGATGCACAAAATAGATGATTTCTAAAAACATTAGTCTATACAAAAAAGTAGTGAAACCGAAACAATCAAAGAAGCAGAAAGATGATTTTACAATTAACTTTTGTGTTATGTAAGTCTTCTCAGCTTCACTCTTTTGGAATTGTGGTCCTTGTTTGATTATGTCATGTCATTAACAAGGATGACAACATCCATAAAAGCGAAGCTCTGAAACTGTAGGACAGACGAACATTAAATCTTGTAGTGTGTCGGAACTGAAAATACAAAATAATAATACATAAGTTTTGACAAATATATACGCAAGTTTGTAGCAAAATTTCTTAAATACAGAATTCAGTTTAAGGACATACTGACATTTTTAGGAAATGATTATAGAGATGCTTCGCTCATAATATTGTTCCTTATTGTAATTGGAATCAGTTATCCAAAAATCAGATCAATCGGATGATTTTATTATTACATAAAAAATTGTTGTTAAAAGAGTAAAAAAACAACATGTTTAAAATACGGACGTACGGACATTCTAGTAACGATTATAGAGTTGCTACGTTTTCTAAATCGTACCTAACTACTACAGGAGTCATCATGCAAAGTTTGAAATTAATAGGACAATTCTAACATGTTTAGATTAACGAAAAAAGCTATCCGTTACGGACGAACTGACCGACCCCAACTATAGAAAAGCTTCGCTTTTAAAAGAATAATAATATCATATAATACAAATAAAGTAAGAAAATGCTAAAAAATCAAGTTCTCTAAAAATTAATTCTGTTCCTAATTTTTCTCATTCATATTAAAAGACGAAACTTTTTGTTTTTCCCAGCCAAAAAAAAACAGAAGAAATATAAATCTAAGGCAAAATTTTTCTTCCTTGCTTTATTTTGACAAAAAACTTTCTTGACAAATTTTAATTCCCCTGCGATATAAGTTGATAATCTACTTCTGGAAAAGTTTTTAAAGGGCATCTCTGAATAATGCAAACATTATCAAAACTTTTACAACAAATTCAGTTTTTGTGTTTCCATTGTTGTAAGTAATGAAATGAAATGTCACAGCTGGTCGCCAGTTTTTGTGACATTTATAAGTTTGGTAAAGTTTCTATATAAATAGCACTGGAGTTTTATAATATTTTTGCTATAAGTTTATTTTATCATATGAAGTAATCAGAGAGAGAGAGGGGACAATAGGATGTTTATGAAACTAGTCCCCAAAGTTTTATAATAACGTTTTTTTATTCGTTGACTTAACTTTGGGACTTTTACTTAATTTTGATTGGTTGGTTTATTAAGTTGAGTGTCACTGTCCAAACGTTTCAACCACTAATTGTAATCTACAGCATGGGTATTTTTTTGTTTTAACATTGGGGATGTACATCAATTTATCGGCCATTGTCTCATCATATGAAGTAATGCTATTATAAATTATGTGCACAATATGTATCAAGGAAAAAGCTAAATTAAACTTGATAAATAAAGTGTGTTTTAACATTTTTAAAATCACAAAACCTTTCCTGGAAAATCTAAAGCTTAAACTAAAGCTAAGACTTTCGAGTTAAACTTTCAGAGAAGCTCCCCCAAGGTTCTGATTTATTTTATAAAATGTTCATATATGATTTTTAAAAAAAGAATCGTAGAATCGGTAATTGGACAGTCTAACAAAAAATTTTTTTTACAATACTGTTCAAATAAAAATTTTAAAAAGTTATCTAATTATTGCATATTGTCTTTTAGTTATTGTACTTTATAATCTTCTATATATTCTATTTGTATGAAGAAAAACATATGAAGAATGAAAAAAGCATTATTATTATCTTTTGTTCAAGTTCAAGTCAGGAATTAAGTAACAGGTTTAAAAACTCCACAACAACACAAATGGTATTTTTGATAGAATAATTGTTATGTAAAGAATTTAGTTTTGTTATAGTTCTTTATAAAAAAAAACCTTTCAAGATAGTAGATTTTCTAAAAGACTGCAAAAGAATGGACATTTAAAAACTTTTTGTCGTGGGAAATTGTTTCCCTTCAATTACTTAATCCTTTATCCTAAAGTTCAAGTATGTATAAAGATAGAATCAAGGAGGACAATAACATTAGATGACATAGCTATGGAAAAACTATTGTAAGTAAAGGTTAGACTCAAATTTTATAAAATAGGATTTTTTTCTATACATTAAGATTTAAACCGCTGAACCGATGGTGTTTTTCAATTTAAGGAAGCTTTACATAGGTCCCAGCAGGGGCGTCCAAGATTTTTTATTTGGGTTGGGTAACATTTTTTAAGGGGGGGGGGGGGTAATTTGTGTTTAGGGGGGGAGGGGGAAGGCACGTAAAGCGCGCCGCAAATTTTTTTTAACCCCATTATAGCCATTTTATTAGTCACTAGATGTCTTTAGACCACCTTTGTATTCCTTTCCACTTCCTGAAAATACAGTGCTCTTATTTATTTGAAGCAAGGCCGTATCTAAAATAGAAGCCTACGGTTTAAAGTTTACGGCAGATTTGCTTTAGATTCTGTTGCAAAGATATATTTATTGTATTTTAATATAAAAAAGGGACGAAAAAAGAAATAGCGTTAGAGACAGAAAAAGAGACATACAGGATTTTTTTAACAGTAGCTTTGCTACTAAAAAGTGGGGTATATGATGGGGTGAATAAAAGTACTGAAGGATACATACTCCTACTACACAAACTCTACAAAAACACCAAAACTTCCCTCCAAGATAAATAGATAATATTATTCTTAGGGAAAAATTTAGTTAAATATTCATGTCTGAGAAAAGTTTGGGTCTTTATCTAGTGTAAGCTCTCTCTCTCTTCATGGGTTATAAAGAAATCAGAAAAGTATTGCATTATGGTTTTTAAACTATTATATTAAAAACCAGCGGCTACGCCCCTAGAGGCCTTCCCGGGACTTGTGAGAAGCTACCCTGTTAAGGAGAACCCGATCGGTTCAGCGGTTAGCGAGCTCCTTCGGTACAGACACACAGATACACAGACAAACAAACAGACAAACATCCTGTTACTTTAGTATAAGGATATTGGTGAATTATAAATATTAATTTATTGTGTTATTATAATAAAAACACAAGCATTTAGCATTATTAGAATAGAGTTATACAGTTGATAAAAGATTCTACTGGAAATATTTCATAATGTTCATAAAATACCGGTATTAATCTCATGATTGTACATTTTTTAATATTCGTAGAAAACTGGATATAATACGATGCTATATAAAATTTGTCAGTCTGGCTGAGAACTGGTTCTTATCCACCGGATATTAATCGGTTTCGAAGCGATACTGGAAAGCATTTTTTGTTGTTATTTGTTAGTTATCATTAAATTGGAAACACATATTTGAAAATTATTACTGTTTTTCTGTTAAATCCATATCTATGGATTTTATCATTATTGTTAAATTAAGATGTAGTTATATAGATATCTTACATACATACATTTACATCAGGGTTCTAAAGGGATAAGACAATGGCCGATAAATTGATATACATATCCAAAAATGAGTCACTAACTTACCCCTTATGTAGCGTAAAAAAAGTGGTTGAAACGTTAGAATACTTAATAAACCAACCAATCACAATTTACTAAAGTCCCCAAAGTTTTTAAGCCAACAAATAAGAAATCGTTATTATAACTTTGGGGACTAGTGTAATAAACAGTCGATAGCCCCCTCTCTCTCTCTGCATTTACATATGTGTTCTAAGATTAATGGAATTTATAGACAGATAATGGATAATGGTATACCAATTTAGATAGATGGATAAACAGTATTACCATGGGTTTACCAGGTGTTTACCAGGTGTACTGCATGTACGGGGTGTACTGCATGTACAGTGTGTGTATTAACAAGGATGACAACATCCACAAAGTAGAAGATACGAAGATAAGAATATATCATGCAGACAAAAGAACTTTGAAAAGCATAGTGTTACTGAAATTTAATATAAAAATAAAAGAATATTATTTGAATAGGTCTTTATATAGCTTAAATCTGGATATTTCATATCGAAATAGTAACGTTAAGAGTCAAGACTTGATAATAGAGATACTTGCACCATTGCATGGTGTATATTTCTCCATAATTTTAAAATATGGTTACAGGAATCACGTAAAAATTTGATCTCAAAATAATCAACTTGTTTCAAATGGACATTTAAAAAAAAGAATTGGTACGCTTTCTAAAATGTACCTAACTTTTCAGGAATGATCATGCCAAGTTGAATCGATAGGACAATTCCTTCATGTAAAAAATAACTATTAGATCTAGCTGTTACAAACATATCACATTCTATAATCGTTTGCAGAAAGTCTGTATGACTTTAATATAGTGCTTATTAAGTTTTGACACTCTACAAGTGTTCATGTCCGTTCGTCGGTTTCAGAGCTTCGCTTTTATGGATGTTGTCAGTCATCCTTGTTCTTAAAAAATTTTATAGGGAAGATAAAAATGATATTGAAATAAAGATTTTGAGAGCTAGTACTAGATAGATAATGATACGAAGATAAAGAATAATGAGGACAGGGAAAAATAATAGTAAAATTAATAAAAGAATATATCATTATTTTCTATCATAATTATCTTGATTATTTTAATTTTTAGTTTTTCTTATTTTCATGGAATTATTTGAAATAGATAATTAAAAAAAATATTTGTGAACTTTGAACGAGCTTTTTGCTTATTTTAGTTAATATACATTTTCAAATTTTTTACATTAATAGAATATTTTCTGCACTATTATAGTATTTATCAGAATATGCCTCCCTTGCCCCTAGTAGAGGGTGTTAAAGGGGGCACATGGTAAAAATCTCGCAACACCAAAACTAATCTATTTAATCTCCTTTATATAACTTTTTACATTAGCATGTAACGAGAGGCACAACAAACTTGGATGTATAGAGGAGTAATTTTCCCTACTACAGCTGGGCTGGGTATAACACAAAAGGGGGAGAGTCTTAAAAGTTCCCAAATTTGCTGCCCCGAAAAAAAAGGGAAGAAAAAGAGAAGCTGGTTACAATAAATTAATTATAAACAAAATGTGCCATTCTTATGTTGTATACTGCACATATTATTGGATATTTTTCTAATTCTAATAAATTGATTATTTCAAAATATTTTTTTCACAATTAATGATCATAGATTAGATTTTTTGTACTTCCTATTAATTTGTTTAGGTATGATACAAATGTTTTGCTAAAGTCAGAGTAACACTATTTTTTTCTAGGGACAATTTCTTCTGAAAGGCATAAGGTACCCTCACCCGAAATAGTTAAAACATGCCCTGGACATACGAGAAGCATCACTATTTAGAAATTCCATATCGGTTAGGCTGTTAGCGATATATTAAGCTATGCATAGTTAGACAGACAAACTCCCTGTTATTTTTAAAGATATTTTTTTAATGCAAGGATTAAAAAAATGTGCTTTTTTTGTAGGAAGCTGCATGCCATGAAAGTTGTGTTAAAATGTGACATCATGAGAGAAAGTGTTGTCCTTAATGTTTATTGAAATGGCACTGCAGTCCTATACAGTTGGAAGAATCAAAAATTTCCTTTTCTTAAAAAGTGATATAGTCATTGAAGTAAGGAAACATTGCACTGTAATAACAATAGCAAAATAGTTTATAGCCACGTTATCTTATTCGTTTGATAAAAAACTTTGGGTACTTTTTATTGAATCTGGATTGGTTAGTTTAAAACTAGTAGTTTAAAACTTTGCAATCAATAGTTTTAATCTACAAAAGGGGTAATTTATTTTATCACAATTGGGGATGTATATCAAAACATCGTTCGGTTTTTGTCTCATCCTGTTTACTTTTGGGACAAAGGATGTGAAATATTTTTTTATGAAAAAAAAATTTCAATATTAAATACACAAAAACAAATAGACAGATTAACCGACGGACCAAGGACGTTATAGAGTTGCTCAATGGCTAGTAAAAAAAGCTACCTATGTGTGCTAACAGCCGAGTAAATTTCAATTTCTCTTTTAAATTTAGTTGTCTCTTAAAGCATTTTCATTTCGGCGAAAAAAGTTTATCCTTTAAATCTTAGTTTTAACAAGGATGACAACATCGAAGCTCGGAAACGGTAAAACAAACAAATATTAACACTTGTAGAGTGTCATAATTGAATAACAAGAATATAAATGTATAAAAGTCGTAACAAAATTTTAAGTAAATTTGTTAAAAAACTGCTTTAATGCAGGATAATGTTTAAGGACATACTTTAAAGAGAAGACACATGTATTCATCTTTCTCTGTGTAATATCATATGTATTTTCTTACATTTCTTACACATAATAAAATCAAATAGTAAATATCGGGTATCTTTCTAGAACTATTTGAAAGGTTAAAATTGAATGTTCTATATATATACTAGCGGCTACGCCCCTAGAGCTCTAGGGGCACTTAAGGTAGGAGGGGGAAAAGTGGACCTCATCCCATTTTCAATTTGAGTTTCAAAAGAGTAAACAAAAATATTTTTTTGAGGGGGAGGGGGTAAAGACACGCTCCTCAAAAATAGTTTAAAACCTTCCCAGGACCTATAAGAAGCTTCACTGTAAAGGAGAACAATATCGGTTCAGCGGTTAGCAAGATCCTTCGGGACAAACAAAAACCGCTTACTACTTTATATAATAGGATTGCTCGAGATATTATGAGATAAGGTAAATCTAATTACCCTTTTTAACTTGAAATATTTTTATTGCTTTGAGATTTATTTTGTTTAATTTTGATAGAACTTAAGCTGAATTACATTGATTCTTAAAATGTAAACCCCGATCTTTAGATTGATATTTTACTTTTGTTCGAAAACATCGTCGTATATATTAAGTTTAACATGCAAATAAACTAATCAAAGGAAATTTACATAAGAAAATGTCTTTCTCCAATATGGACTTTCAGACGAACAGGTTGAGGTATTATATAGGGCAGCAGATGTTTGGAATTATAGAGTAGCAATCCTATTTAAAGATATCCTATGAAGTAATAAGGCTTTTATTGTCTGAAGCTCGAGATTTCGATAACTTCTCTTTTAGAAAGGCTTCTCTTATGTCCCAGATTGGTTTTAGGTTATACTATTTTTAGATTGAAGACTTATATGCTTTCAGGCTATTTTTCTGTTCTTCCCTACTATTTACAATACAGAGCCCCTATATGATGAGGGCGTAGCTGCTAGTGATATAATATACTAACATTACCTCTATGAAGTTATAAGATACAAAAATTTTCTGATTCATAATTTAAACAAGCGATGATTTGATCCAAACAGAACAATTATAGAGTCTTGAGTTATTCATAAACAATTGAAAAGAAGAAAATTTCTAAAAGTGTATGCATGTGAATGTGATATAAAGGTAAACATAGTTTTGTAGTTATAGTAAATTCTTGATAACAGCTAGGAGTGGAATATACATTCTGAAAAAAATAGGATAGTAATATACACTTTCAATTTCATAGAATAACAATCTCAAAATCAAGCCATATCCTTTTTTTTATGTAATAGCAAGGTTTTTTTTTCGTTTGAAGCATAAGATCTAGGAGATTACTTATCCAAATTGAAGCATAATATATGCCTTAGGGTGATTTAAAGCTATTTTCATAAACTCCTTATCCCTCCCTTAGAGGCTAGGGGCGAAGCAACTAGAGCAAAATAACGTGACGCTATAAAATATTTTTAAAAAACCCAATTTTTCTTTTTTCTTTTAATAAATATAAAACTCTAAATAATCAAATAAACAATAAGATCTCAGTGTAAGAACAATCTGATCGCATTTTTGGTTAGAAAATGTACGCATTTTAGTAGAAAGGGCAATGATTTTTCGTTTTCGTATACATACATTAAATCAGCTATAAAGATTAACGGAAATCATATTGTCCAAAAATATCGTCTCTCGTATTTTTGGCTTGAATCGTATGAGACTAGAACCAAACTAAATTCTTCGTATTCTATTTTAAGTTGGACTAATTATTGACCTTTAAGATATATAATTCGATTAATAATTTTGGGCGTACATTCAGAAGCCAATAATCTTGCATGGTCTATACCTTAGGTTCCCTTACCCTGCGGGTCTACCCTGTACCTAATATGACCTGACCTATACTAGCCTACAACACGAAAAACTACCCCCATTTTAAAATTTATATTAGGAGAGGGGTTGTGGGTTCTCTGCTCGAATATTCACTTCAAGGGAAACAGGCCTTAAATTTGTTTATCAGCACAAGTGTCCCTGCCTGAATAACAGTTAAATCCATCTGCTACCAATGCAGGAATTGGCAAAGATGTTCTATTATATAGAGCAGGAAAACACAGTACAATATAAACAAGTATGAAAACATCCATTAAAGTCATTTGTTTATAATCGATTATTGATTTTTTGTAAGATTATTTTAGGTTAATTGAAGATTATAAGTTCAAATAAAAATCTGTATGAAAGCAACAAAAAATCTTTGATGTCTCAACATTGGAATGTGTATCAAACTTGTAAAGTTTTCCATACTTTTAGACATTCAAAGCTGATAAATATCTTTCTATTGTCTATTAGTGTATTCAACAATTCCTTTCCACCATAAAAAAATTTGGTACTTCTTTTTGTGAATTTTTTGTAATACGACGATTTATTTAAAAATCTATTACATGAGTTTTATAGATATAATTATCGTTAATTGTTTATTTATCTATTTGTATTTATCTTTGAAAGAATTTCAGACGTAGTAAAAGTTGTAAAAAAAGCTAGGGATAAATACTGCATCAGGATAATCACGAAACCTCGGGCAGTACTTTTGTTATGGGTCGGGTCAGGTACATAGAAAGGGTTTCTAAAAAAAACTGAACATTATTAAATAGAATTTCTCGTATTTATTCGAATCCGGTGGATAGGAACCGGCTCTCATCCATTAGAAAAAAAACTATGTCTAGCATCGTATTATATCCAGCTTTCTACGAATATAAAAATGTACAATCATAAGATTAAAACCAGTTTTTTAGCCCGTGCCTAAAGTTAAATTTGTAAGTTAAATAGTTTTATTTATAAGTAATATGAATGTGGTTTTTAAAAATGCACAGATTAATTTGCACTCTTATTTTTCTCTCTTTCATGCAGTGTCTTATGGTATAAGTTATATATGGATAATATAGATAAATATTTTATGTAAAATTTATAATAATACTTAACTTTAGGTTTAGAAACAAGTTCATATTTATTGCTTCCTTGCCATTTTTCATCGCCTCAAGGTTTAAACCCTACCCTGGTCCCCCTTCCCGGCAAAAACCTGTGCACGCCACTAAAAAAAACTTACTTTTTTTTATAGATTAAAGCAACTTGATATTGAATTTGAATAATACATTAAAATTGTCTCTAATTTTCTAGTATGTGCTTCAAAACCGATTAATATCCGCTGGATTAAAACTGGTTTTCAGCCATACTGAAATAATCATGTATAGCATCGTATTACAAACAATGAACCACGAATAATAAAATAAAAATCATATAATTAATACCAGTTTTGTAAGACCAGGCCTTTGCACTTTCGGTATTAATGAAAACCGGAATTAATCTTATAATTTGTCGTTTTACTATTCGCGGAAAGCTGTCTATTATAGGATGCAATTAATAACTATAATAACTATTCCTGCCTGAGAAAGGCTTCTACTGTGCGACAATATTAAATACAATCAATCAAAAGAAGCTAGATCTGGGGTAAAGGATCTGTAATCTGAAAACAAGCATTCAGAAGTAAATTACAAATTTTTATCTCTTCTTACCTAAGTCTTTTCGAAGCTTTTTATAGTGCCTGTAAAAAATGACGTCATACTGGCCTACCATTAGTCAATTAAAATGTATACAGGACTGCCATTGGTAATGTAGTCAGTGTAATGGCCTATCATTTTATTTGTATTGTATGATATAATTTTTTTTATAAAGATATATAAAGAGCTTCAATCTTATTAACTTTTAAGTTGAGAGTTCTCTTTACTTGTTAGTGTAACTGGACAAAGAGTTAAAAAAATCAGTCATGTGACGTCATAAAAATGAGGGATTATCCATTAGGGGTTTTCTATCCCATTTCTCCTCCCATCTCTCTCATTTTTATTACGTCACATGGCTGATTTTTGAGACACTTTGTCCATTTACCTTGTTAGTCTCAAAATAAATTATGAGTATCCTTTTTTCCTGCCTACTATTTCTCTTTTTTATCCGAGCCATAAGGAAAAAGGATAAGAGGATGAATACTCACCCCTTTTTCATGGTAAAATACTACTTCCCCATCCCTAAATTTAGAAGCAGACGAAAATCAAAAACCGCCCAGGGCTTTTTGTAAGTCAATCATAAATAATAATGTGAATAAAAAGAAAAGGGATATTTAGCAAACAGCCGTGGGCGGTCAGAATCAGCTGAATGTTTATTATGAAAAAAATTTCCCCCTTTTTAGAAATAGAAGGATTCATCTTTCATGAACAAATTTTTTAAAATAAAAATAAAATTCTATGTAATTTTTAATTAAAACATTAAAACGAAAATATCTAATCTAATATTCTTGCCCTAAATATGGAAATAGTAAAAAGTAAAAAAATATTTTTTAAAATAATTTTTAATCCTCCCATTTGAAAAGTAGTGGAATAGCAATAAATTTTAGCGCGGCAACATCGCTAAGTAGGCCTCTAGGCCCACTGCCTATTTTCGTCTTCTAGTTGCTTCGATTCCTCTCTTTTATTTTTTTCTCTATGATCCGAGCCCTATTTTATTCCTTGTTGAAGTGATTTGAATTGAACTGTGTGTTGAAAAATTGTTTGCCTAACAATGGGACCAATTATTCTTTAATTTTCTCAACTTTAGCTGGCTTCTCTTGCCTTACACTAGTGCTATACATATTGCATTACAATTTATCAAACTAAAAACTTTATATTTTAGAATATTTTTTGTTTTTTAAATAGTAACAATGCAAAAGTATCTAATGTTATTCTATTAATTGGTTTCAACGATGGTTTCCAAGGAAAATAGTTATCGCATCGAATTTTAAACAGCTTTCCGCGGATATAAAATTGTACAATTATAAAATCAAAACCAGTTTTCTTAGCCCCGAGGTGCCAAAGGCGCGGGCTAAAAAAATGGTTTTATTATTATGATTGTATATTTTTATATTCGAAGAAAACTGAACATAATATGATACGATACATGATTTTTCAGTGTGGATGAGAACTGGTTCTAATCCAGCGGATAACAATCATTTTCGAAGCCATACTGGAAAATACTTTATTGCTAGTCGCTCTTTGCTTACTAAAAAGCTATGAATGAGCTGTTGTAAAATATCTATTTCGAATTACAAAATTGGTAGAAAAGAATTATTTGTAAATTGTATTGTCTGTAGTAGGTATATCACAAAAAAAGATAAAGTAAAGAATAGAATCCAGGTAGAAGATTCTACCTGAAATAAAATTTAAACTTTTGATCAAACCAATAAGCATTATGGCTTATAGTAAACTCACATGTTTTAAGAATTCAGTTAAATGTAATATTCAAAATAAATGCCTTTTAAAAAAGATTTACTAAAAGCCATACTACTTACTTTATCTTCTTTGGTATATCATTGATGTTATGTAAGTATGTAGAGACAAGTATAGGCTTACACAGGGTTGTGCGATACTAATTTTTGGCAAGAATTTTTTTTCGTGCAATTTCTTCAGTATCTTAACTCAATAATTCTAAGTGTCTGCCTGTCTCTTAGAAACCTACGTTTATAGAGAAATATGCTTATTTGGTTGCTAATGCTATTTTAGAAGATTTTTTGTGAAGATTTTGCTTACTGTTGAGCATCTACTATAAAACTAATTTAGTCCGTAACAGAGGACATCTCTTTGTCTGTCGGTAAATCGATACTGAAGAAACCAAGTTTTTCCTTCTTGGTAAATGATAATAGTGTATAGAATTACATATAATATTGTACAAATATAGGAAACCAAGTTTCTGCTCCCTGGAAAATAATAATATTGTATAGAATTACATATAATATTGTACAAATATAGGAAAACAAGTCTCTGCTCCATGGAAAATAATAATTTTGTATAGAATTACATATAATATTGTACAAATATAGGAAACCAAGTCCTTGCTCCCTTAAAAATAATAATATTGTATAGAATTACATATAATATTGTACAAATATAGGAAACCAAGTCCCTGCTCCCTGGAAAATAATAATATTGTATAGAATTACATATTATATTGTACAAATATGGGAAACCAAGTCCCTGCTCCCTGGAAAATAATAATATTGTATAGAATTACATATAATATTGTACAAATATAGGAAAACAAGTCCCTGCTCCATGGAAAATAATAATATTGTATAGAATTACATATAATATTGCACAAATATAGGAAACCAAGTCCCTGCTCCCTGGAAAATAATAATATTGAATAGGATTACATATAATATTGTACAAATATAGGAAACCAATTCCCTGCTCTTGGAAAATAATAATATTGTATAGAATTACATATAATATTGTACAAATATAGGAAACCAAGATCTTCTCCCTGGAAAATAATAATATTGTACAAATATAGGAAACCAAGTCCCTGCTCCCTGGAAAATAATAATATTGTATAGAATTACATATAATATTGTACAAATATAGGAAACGGTATATTGATTATTCTATTACTGCAGTGCCTTTTCAAATTTTATCTTAACATATTTTATCATAAAATAGTCAGTCAGGGTTCTAAAGGGATAAGACAATGGCTGATACATTGATGTACATCCCCAATGATGATATACAAAATTACCCCTTATGTAGATTGAAACGTTTAAAACGTTTGAACACTGAACTTATGAATACTGAACAATATTAAAAAATCACCAAGGTCCCCAAAGTTGTAAGCTAACGAATAAAAAAACGTTATTATACTTAACTTTGGGGACTAGTGTAATAAACAGCCCATTGTCCCCTCTCTCTCTGTGTAAAGTAGTTGTGTTTTATATTTCTTTTTAGTCTTAGTCTCACACAATAGTTAGTTTTTCGTAAGGTATTGTCATTAACAAAATCAAAAGAAAAAATTTTAACTTCATTTAATCTTCATTACTAATAAATCAGGTAATTTTTTGTATACTCGTTGCGTGATTGAACAATCAAGCACACAAAAATAAAATAACACAATTAGATGTTTTTTGCATGTCTTTTTACCTTCAAAGAAAAATAATTTTCACCCATATGAAAAGAATAATAAGCATTAAATAAATTAATATTTCTTGATTTTTCCTTATTTATATACTTCTTGGTTTTATTTTTGACCTATATATTCAATTACATTTAAAATCTAAATTAAATCAATCACTAAATATGATATTGCCATAACATAATAATTCTAATTTTAAGCAATTTCTGTGTTTTGTTTGTGAAATTTTCTATTGAATAAAAAAACAGCAGAAAGTTGAAACGTAAATCTTTTAGTTTACTAGTAGCTGCTTTAGCAAAAATATATTCCTACATAGTATAACCTTAACTAATTTTTTTTATCTTTACCCAAATCATTATCTGTCTTTCATTTTGGCATAGTTATTTATCGCATCGTATTACAGACAGTTTTCAGTGGATATAGAAATGAAACATTGTATGATAAAAACCAGTTTTGTTAGACCTGTATGGCCGAAAGCCTGTGCTAACAAAACTTGTATTGATTTTATGATTTAAAAAATATATTCATTGAATCATTGTCTGAAATTCGTTGCCATACATGAGTTTTCATTATGGCTGAGAACTGGTTCTAAATCGGTTTCGAAGTTATCCTGGAAAATATTTTATGAGCATATTCCATGTCCTAGGTTGTAGAGAAGTGTAAATGTGCTCAAGTATCACTAAATGCCATGAAATATCAATTCAAATTTAAATTCCACCCATATATTTTATATTCCACACCCACTCACGCACACACTTTCACACACACACACATACATACACTCACACACACAATGCGACAAAGTTATCAAAGAGAAGTTTTCATAAAATGGTCCAAATTAAAAGTGATGCAAGTTAATTTTTAATGTTATAAATTTTTGAGATATTAGGCCGAAAATTGTAGAATTTCTTACATCTCAAAAGTTTCTATGACTACATACTAGCGGCTACGCTCCTAGAGGCCTCTAGGAGCACCTGAAAAGGGGGGAGTTGAATTCGATAACCCATTCTTTTTGTGGGTGGGTATGTAATTTTCACCTAATACCAATAATATAAATATTTGTAAAGAATGTTCTTCATTACAAACTTAAAGAGTACATTAATAAGGATCTAATGTCAATAATCACAATACATGAAACTTTCATTTATTAGAAGGTTTTAGCTTTTACTTTGTACACCCCCATTTTTAAATATTATTTACATTGCCATTTTGCATAATAAGGATGAAAATATCCTTAAAAGCGAAGCTTAATTAATCGGACAGTCGGACCAACTTATATTAAAAGTTATTTGTAGAGTATTCGCACCAGGGACGTGTGGAATGGAGGTGCCACCTTCTCCCACTAAAATAAAAATTTGGAAAGGACTAGCTTCCGCATTTTATTGCCCACTCACTCCTCACACCCCATGGCAAATCCTTAATCATGCTACTGGTCAGTATTTGGTAATTGTACCTTTTTGTTAGAAAAATCAAAATGTTAGGCTTAAAATCAATTTGATAATTCTATCATGTCTAAAATAACTCTCAAAACGTAGGCACGAAAGAACCGTGCTTGTAGAAAAGCTTCGCTTTTCACAATAGTGAAAAGAGTGCCTCGGACGGCCATTTATTCTGGCGTGGAATAATTTCAAGTTGCGAATATCAACAATTGGCCATTAATACCTGGAAACAGATGCTATTTATTTCCCTATTGTATGAAAATCTAATACCAAAAGTTCAACTTCTGAATAGAGTATTTACACGGAGGGGGACAGTGTTTAGCTAAAAGTTAATAGTACAAAGATTGGATTTAAAAGTAAAATTGTTTTTAATTAAATTTGATTATATATCATACCTACAATTTTACCATAAAACTATAAAACTTTTCTTAGATAAATTAGATTTTATAAAAGCCATGAAAGCGAGAAAGCTGAAAGTGTCATGTGCGAAGTCATACAAATACGTCTAAAATGGAAGGATGAGAGGAGAAGTGGGAAAGGAAACCTCCAAAATAGATATGGATAATAGACTATTTTTAGTGGTCGAATTTATTGAAACAGCAAGACGCGAAGAAGAAGAAGAAATAGACTATTTTTATGACGTCACACATGACACTTTCCGCTGTCACCAAGAAAACTTTCTATTTGGCTATTGTTATTTGTTTATTTTCAAACAAAATTTTTCTTTCCTTCAAGAAAAAAAAGAATGCAAAAGAAAGATAGATAGATAAAGACGTAGGGAAAGAGAGAGAGAGGGATAGAGAGAGAGAGAGAGAGAGAGAGATAGATAGATAGAGAGAGAGAGAGAGTGAGAGAGAGAGGGAGAGAGAGAGAGAGAGAGAAATTAGTTCCGGACATAAATATCTCTAAAAAGTCAAGGTTTGTAATATTAGATGTTCAAATATCTAAACAAATTTAGAATACACTTGTCCCATCATTTAAAGTAACAATTCATTTGTGTGTGTGTGTCAACAAAAATCTCAAAAACGGTTAGACCGATAGCTCCATAATTTACAAGGAAACATAGTATTGGTTTTGGGCGGTTTTAGAATTTTTTTTGTTGCAAAATATGGCCCCCTAAAAGAATTAAACCCAACCAAATTTTTTTTTTTTTTTTTTTTTAAACTAAACAAGATATAAATACTTCCCTGTTGGGCGACCTCAATGAAGGCTAGGGACAAAGCTTCCTTTGAATATGGATAAAATTAATTTAGAACAAAATGAATTGAAATTAATATCTAAATACCTATAAAATTCATTAAAATAGTTATACATTATATGTGGATATATTGACAGGGGAAAATTTGTGGTCAGTTTATTGATCAGTTCTTTCATCCAAGCAAGCATCTTTTTATCAGAGTACTTGAAAATCTGGTGCAACATACAAGTAATAATGTATTGATAATTATTATTAAACACAATGCTAAAGTCTAACAAACCAATAATAAAACATTTTGTAATACAATAAAAACTGTATTGATTCAATATGAACCTAAAAGCTGGAAAGCTTTTAATTTTACATTTAATAAATATTTAAGCAAGATGACAATGTTAACTTATAACAATTTAATTAACAAATTTACAATAATAATTAAGGGGTTCTCCATAAAAATACAATAAATACCCTAATTTATAATTTAAACAATAAAATATCAAAAGGATTTTCTCAAAAAGACAATATCATAAAGATAAAGTAATGAAATCACTAAAATTGGTCCTATTTCTAAAAGATAATTTTTTCTGATATGGGTTGGTTAAATTAAGATATGTTTTGACAATATGAAAAATTAAGAAGATATTTTACAATTTTGCAGATTTTCCGAAAAAAAGAAAATACACATATGATATAAAATTATTTTTATAATCTGATTAAAGAAAATGACCCCCTATAGGCATCATCATATTTTTAACATTCTCACATAAACACGATAGGGGGAAAACTTTTTCTTTTTTGGGGAGCGTAGCATTTATATAGTTATCCTGTTACCTCACACAATAAAATTTCTTTATTTAGGAAGCTAGTAAAAGTGGCTGACTCAGATTAGGACGTAAAAAAATAACCAATGAGAGGTCAGTATACACTGTAATTGACCAATGGAAAAATTTATAGTGGCCTCTAATTGGTTGATTTTTTAGACGTCAAAATCTGAGTCAGCCACTTTCACTAGCTTCTTATTTAGTTTATACACAAAAAACGGCACTGCGGTTGCTAAAATGGAACCTTTAGTAAAACTCTAATTAATCTAAAAGCAGGTATAAGCCAAAACGGCTGAATTTTATGTTTGCACTCCATTTTTTAAATAAAAAGAATACAAATAATCTATCAAAGCAAGAAAGAGTTATTTCTCAGTGCACACAAATGCACGAAAAAGACACTTTTAGGTCTTTTTATGCTAGCAATAACAATGTGCTAACATATCATTTACGTTTAGTCGTTTAGCCGTTATCTGTTTTTAGCACAGGTTCCATAACAGCACATATAAACCATGACTTAAAAGTCTTATTTCAAGTATATTGTCAAATATTGCCCTCTGATTTTCCTACATTAGTCTATTCTAATTTTAAATTTAGGATCTTAACAATTCATGGTAAAATAAAGCTCAAATCGAAAATCTTAGATAAAAATTTATAATTAGCCGTTCATTTTATTGATTAACTTTATTTTATTGTTTAATGTCTTTTTACGCATCTATGAACGTTTTAGTCCTTGTTTTATCATAATCCAAAACTTTTTCAGCAACTAATAGAAAAAGCAGATTACAGGAATGAGAGTGCAAGAACAAGGATGAACAAAGTTGCAGAGGTCATGTGGTCTGCACTGGAGGAGAAAGGAAAGGAAGAGTCTGGTCTGTGTTCCCTCCGCTGTTGGTCACCTCGGGGAAATTTCTCTGCAGTTCCTAAAGACATTTTATTTTAAGTAAAGGTTAAACAATCAAACAAATAAAAAAAAAAACAATAATGGGAGTTTTCCTCAAAGGGCCTGGTTGAGCAAAGAAACTTTCTGCTAGATAACCCTGCATGGTTAGGGCAGCGGAGGTACAGGCCTCGCAGGATTAAATCCCACCGGAGGAGTTAGGCATAGGGAAAAAATACCACCCCTCCCCACCTAATTTTCAGTGCTCGATATGCTTTTTGAAGGAAAACACCATGATATTGATATTTAAAAAAAACTTCACTGTATAATCGACTTGTTTCCAGTAAGAAAGCTGCTTTATAAGTAACTGTGTCTGTCCGTCTTTCCTTCATTTGGTCTGTAGTCTGTTTTTCTGCTGCACTATTCAGTTCTCTTTTAAATAAATTGTAACTCCTCTAACCATAAATATTTTCATTTAGTAGTTGAATTCTCCCTCTTTCTTTTTAATTGAATATACACTTTATTAGAAATAAAATTGGCTAAAATCTGGCACAATTATTGGTACCTGTTCCTGAAGACCTGCTACTTGTAACATCTATCTCTAATAATAATTGGTACCTGTTCCTGAAGACCTGCTACCTCTAACATCTATCTCCAAAAATAATTGTTACCTGTTCCTGAAGACCTGCTACTTGTAACATCTATCTCCAAAAAAAATTGTTACCTATTCCTGAAGTCCTGCTACTTGTAACATCTATCTCCAAAAATAATTGTTACCTGTTCCTGAAGACCTGCTACTTGTAACATCTATCTCTAATAATAATTGTTACATGTTCTTGAAGTCCTGCTACTTGTAACATCTATCTCCAAAAATAATTGTTACCTGTTCCTGAAGACCTGCTACTTGTAACATCAATCTCCAAAAATTCACCATCATTGTTCTCAATCATTTCTAAAAAAATTAAAAAATTTAAAAGCTCTTTTGGTTTATTTGGTCATGTTAGAATTGTCTGATCGATTTCAAACTTTGCATGATTAGGTTTGATTTAGGAAGAGAAGCAACTCTATAATTGTTAACAAAAAGTCCTTTTGTTCATTTAAAACATGTGCTTTTCCTACAGTTTCAGAGCTTCGCTTTAATGGATGTTGTCATCCTTGTTGTCTTGAATTTGGAAACTTCTCAAACCCGTCGCGATTGAAAGTTTTTATAAATATTAAATTCACACAAAAAAGTCTTTTAATTCATTTAATAATAACAAAACAATGATGATAACATTTTCTTTGTGTAACTATTGATTTGAAATTGTATATAAACGATTATGGCATACAGTTACTCTTAAATAGTGGGAAATGACAAACTATCAGTGTCAAAACTGTTCTACCAATAATTTTAATCAACGTAAAGGGTTAATATTCTTAATGTATTTTGTAATAAAAAATACTAATCAATCGTCCGTTGTCTTATCCCATAAGATCCCCGTATTTACATGAATTTACCAATTATAATTTCTGTATCTTGTATATAATTTTAACCAACGGAAGGGGTTATTTTGTTGATTATATTTTGTCTTATCCCTTAGATCCCTGTATTAAATGAATTTATTTACCAATTATGATTTCTGTATCTTGTGTCGTTGTCCTTTGTTGTTCCGTCATTTCATTTACTGGATATTCTAAAAATAAGAATTTGTGTCATATTCAACTAATATTCTATAAATAGATTCAATTAGACTCCTAATTGAGTATAATCTTTATTAATTAATATTTAAACCCTTTTTTCTATTCTTAAAATATCTTAAGAATAAAAGTATATGCTTTGAAAACAAATTAATAGCTGTTCTGTTTTATTTTTTTATTTTCCATTAAATGAAGATGTTCTTAATTAAGCTTGGGTAAATTGTTTTGAAAAAATAGCAAGGAGGACAACATTCATAAGTAGCAAAGCTCAAAAATTAATGGAAGGAAAAAGTGAATTAAAGACCAGATGTCTACTCTATATGTCATAAATCTGGAATACATTTCTATTAAAAATCACTAAATCTTTAACATGTGTCTTAAGATATGTTTTTATGTTTATATTTTTTAAGCAGACGGACAGACAAATGAAAATATAGAGTACCATCGCTATCTTAGACCTAACTTAAGTTTTGTTTAATATACAGGTAAGTGTTTTGGGTTTACAGACCTACAGAGCAGCCTCGCTGCGAATAATAAATGTATAAGTATAGAAATATAATCCAGACAACTACCTGGATCCACTGTTGGAAACCTTTTTCGTCTGCAGGCAAATTGCTTTCTGCTCTTTTGTAGCGAATTGGCCGTGCTAATATTTTAGACGCTATTGGCTTATATTCAAAGACCCAATTGAAAGTCGGCACAGTGTCCAATGAGTGGGCACATACAGCTATTTAACCTCTTCCCCCTCTATTGGTCTACTTTAATCTGCAAATAACTCACCATAAAGTCTGATAGAACCATC
This sequence comes from Acartia tonsa, assembly GCF_053477335.1. NCBI lineage: Eukaryota > Metazoa > Arthropoda > Copepoda > Calanoida > Acartiidae > Acartia > Acartia tonsa. The sequence goes on from NC_137261.1 coordinate 27,185,408, forward strand.
AGCCTTGCCGAGGGAGTTTGTTGAATTACAGAAATATATTCCAAGGTCTGATTTTGTGATGTTTCTTATAACTAGCTCCATCTCCACTGTATAGTCGGATTTCATCTCGTTTATGCTGTACTTCATACTAAAAATATAAATAAATTACACGGTTAGATCTGTTACAGTGCCCATAAAAGATGACGTCATACAATAGGAATGACCAAAGATAGTCTAGTACACAGACTAAATTACCAATGGCAGACCAGTATACATTTTAATTGACCAATGGTAGGCCAGTATACTGCATTTTTTATAAACACTACAAAAAGCTTCACGATTTCACAGGAATGTAGAGTTGGAGCCACTTTTATGATGGTTTAAAAAGTTAAATTTAAACAATAGCTTTTTATTTATGGCATATATGTATCTTATTTTGTCCGTTTATTTGTCTGGTCATTCGGGATTTCAGGATTTTAGAGGTGCAATCGAGATAAGTTAAACATTTACCTACTTCTTTACAAAAAAAAATCTGCCTAGTTCTAAAAGTATGTTAATTCTTATTGTCAACCTTATTTAAAAACATTTTTTCACTATCTATGTAATATTTTCTTCTTCATTAAAAAACTGATTTAATCCAAATTCTTATATCATTTTGATAAATACAAAAATAACGTTAATTTTGTAACCTTGACAAAAACAAAGTATTTGACTATATTCTTTCAATTCTATTATATAATTCTATTTCTGCTCTTGTGCACATTAAAATTCAAATCACATCCATTGATTCAACAGAAAATATTAAACTCATAGATTTATTTTGCATCCAATTTGGATTTTTTTGCCTATTAACATTTCTAAATTGAGATGCAGTGTCGCAAATTAAAAAGTCCACCAAAAAATTTAATTGAATTAGATTTCTTTTAAATGTTAGTCGTTGCATTGGTTGATATAATTAGATAGAAATGTTAGGGATAGAATGATTAATTAGATGGTTAGTTACATATATTTTTGTTAAAACAACTTTTGGAAAATTAAGATTAAAGGGTGAGGCTTTAGTTATTTTCAAGGCATAAAAACTTTTATGATATGATTTAGTATTCAATTTTATATAGTAGATGCCCAAGTTTACAGTTTTAAGAAATCGTTCTAAAAGATAAAGAAAGTTAAATATATACAGGTTTTATGTTATTTATCAGCAGCCTTTCACTTTAACTCCTATCCTTAAATTTATTGCCGAGTGTGTTTAAAAATTGTATTCTTTTTATATCTTAATAAGTAAATTACCGACTGAGCCTAAAATAGCCTAAAATCACCCTAAAATCACCTTAGAAATAGCCTAAAATCACCCTTAAAACTTAAATAATAAAATGAAATAGCCTAGAACTATCAGGGGACACTTGTGAAGCGTTCCTATATTGGAATAATCAATCGGTTCAGTAATTATCGAAATCTTACGCCACATACAAAAAAACCTTGCTACTTTATATAATAGGATAAAATTTGTTTTACATAAATATTAATTTATCTAAACTATCTCTCAATCTTCCTAAATCTATCTTTCTCTCTTATCCAGTGATTGGGAAAATTAATTTGATTTCTGATTAGTTTAGTTTAGGTTTCAGTTCATTTTAATTAGTTCCCCCCCCCAATCTTCCCAAGTTTCTTTCCCTTTTATTCACTATTTCATACTAGTTAAAACATCTACCCCAAAATGTACTCCCTTTTGTTACTATTTAAAGGTACAGTAGATTAAAAAATGAAGCAAAAAAACTTCAATCTTTTTTATTCAACAATCATTACAAAGCTATTTGTTTTTTTTTATGTTTTAAGACAAAGTTGATAAAATTATATATAAAAAAAATCCAGTATTATTAGTTAGGCTAAAATGTAATTTTAATTATCTTGAATATGATTGTTTAGGATAGAATAGCTCATGAAAAAAAAGTACAAAACTGTAACAAAGCGAATGTAAAATTGTATATGCAAAATACAGTAAAAGAAATCGCCTAAAAAGCTTGAAATGCTACTACTATCCTTTCATTAAAACATTAAATCTTAGGATCATGGAAAAAAAACAAAGTACCGGGTTTCGTAGTATTTCAACATTAGCTTTTCTTCTATTTCTGGCCCCTGCGTGGCAATCATTAACATTCAAGCATAACCTAAACTAAAATAACCTATCAAAAGCTACTGTGAAAATACGACGAAACAGGCTACATTGTTTTCTTTTCATGATCCAAATCTTATTGGTTACGTAAAGAAAGTCGCTCAAAAAATCATCATGGGACGTCATAAAAATGAGGGATTATCCATCTCTTATTAGGGGTTTTCTTTCCCACTCCTCCTCTCCTTTTCCATCATTTTTATGACATCAGAATTTTTTTCTGAGCGGCTTTCTTCACGTATCTTATTGGAGTGAATTATCTTTTTATTCAGCTTCTATTTTAACTCCACTGTGCTAGGCTAAACGCCAGCTTTGATGGACGGGAAGAAAAGTTGTGATTAGTTGTGTCACTTATACACAAACATTGCTATTTAGTTTTACTATTTACCCAATTCAAATTATATTCAGATCAATCAACTTTAATGAAGTAAAAAGGCTGTATAAGAACTAGTTTAAATAGTCTTTAGGCTGAAAATATTGAAAAGAAGAATTGAAATTGTTGTTTAAGGTATGCAAAAGGCAAAAGGAAATAGTTTTTTGTTTATGATTTAAGCTGAATCAACCTACTTAGTTATGTATTGTAATGTCAAAATTATGTACTTTTAGGACTAAGAATGATAGGTTTAAAACATATTTAAAAAAAATCATATTTAATATATAAATTGAATTGTATATAATTGGAAAATTTCTAATTAGGTGTACTTACTTTTCTAGTAGCATCTGATGTTGTTCTTTGCCCTCCTTCAACCAGTAATTTATTGTGTTTGGATATGCTTCAATTCTAAAATTTAAATTCAATAATAAATTTGTTTCAAATATAAAATCACCTTTACTGATAAGGATCTCTTTTACAAAAATGTTGTATTTAGGTTCAGGGAAGACTTTTACAAATCACCCATAGAAATAAACTACACATCCATTTTTAGTAGCGAAGCTACTCTATAATTCACTTTATCCGTCCGTCAGTCAGTCCGTAACGCTATGGGGGAAATGGGATTTACTCAGCTCCTATAAAAGATAGAATGCTGAAATTTTTTGACAACATTCCTATCATTAAGGAGCACAATTGACTATAAAACATCATTGGCGTTCGGACCGATTTTTAGCAGGTTTTAGGCTATTTTTATATTTTTCACATTTTTCTCCATATCTTCAGTGTTTATGGTAAGTTTTTCAAAATTTTTTCAGTTACAGATATCAAAATTAAATTTCCCGTCGTTTAAAGGAACAACCATGAAGGCCAGACTGCCTTTTTAGCAGGTTTTCGGCTATTTTTATTTTTTTCACATTTTTCTCCATATCTTCAGTGTTTATGGTCCGATTTTCAAAAAAATTTCAGTTACAGATATCAAAATTAAATTTCCCGTCTTTTAAAGAAAACAATCATGACGGCCAGACTGCCTTTTTAGCAGGTTTTAGGCTGTTTTTTTTATATATATTTAACATTTTTCTCCATATCTTCAGTGTTTATAGTCCGATTTTCAAAATTTTTCAGTTATAGATATCAAAATTAAATTTCCCGTCTTTTAAACAAAATAACCATGACGGCCAGACTGCCTTTTTGGCAGGTTTTAGGCTATTTTTATATATTTAACACTTTTTTCCATATCTTCAGTGTATATGGTCCGATTTTCCAAATTTTTAAGTTAAGGATTTAAAAATTAAATTTTTTGTCGTTTTAATAAAACAACCATGACGGCCAGACTGCCTTTTATCAGGTTTTTGGCTATTTTTATATGTTTTACATATTTCCCCATATCTTTGTTTATTTTGATGCAATTTTCAAACTTTTATGGGATATCAGTATCAAAATAATTTTTCCCATTCTTTAATATAATTTACTTTGACCATCGCCATCATGCAAAATAAAACAAGGTCTCATGTCTATTTTATCCAATAAATCTATTCTTCATTTTAGTAAAAACCTTTTAAATCTACCTGTACGTATTCCCATCGACGATTTTTTGTGCTTCGCTACTTATGGATGTTGTCATCCTTGTTTTACTTTAAAGTTCCCCTAGTGGCCAATAAGATCTTACTTGATTAGTTAAATTAAGGTGTTTCAATAAAAAATATCTAAAGCAACAAATCCTAGTTGTTTTACATAATAGTGGCGGTGACCATAGCATAAAGGGGCTCTGCATCCGACGGGTAGGTGAGGACAGAAAAATGGCCTAAAACCATAATAAAACTTAAATCTTAAGATAGAATAGCCTAAAACTATTTCGGGACCTATGTGAAGCTTTCCTGAAATGGAGAACTCAATCGGTTCAGTAGTTAATGAAATAAAGCAATAGACAAAAAAATATGATTACTTTAAAAAGTAGGATTAGTGTTAATTAGTTAATCTTTTTAGGTTTGCCGTCAACCCCTTGTAAATCAATTTTCTGTTGAGACATATAAATAGAATGTCACTGAAAATAAATATCTCTTTTATGAAAGGAAGATCAATTTATTGTCCATTGTCCTATCCCACTTGTCTCTCTGAAACAACTATTATTGATAGTGGTCAGTAAAGAGTAAAGAAAAAGGGATCCCTCAATTTCATATTTTCTTTCAAAGATTTTCAAGTGCAATTCAGTGATAGTGATATATTTTCAAAAATGAGAACAATTACATTCAAAAAAAAGCGTAGCAAAATTATACTAACAACATTTTGAAATAAAAACAAACAGTAACCAAGAAACCGAACTTGCCAATTTGTTATTGTTAGTTGTTGGTTAGAGTATAGAGTGGCAACGAAATAACATAGAAAAAAAACATATATCAAAACAGGAAATAAAGTAACATATAACCGTTTAAAAGAAAAAATGAAAGTGTCAGATTCAATATATTAAAAGTAAGTGATATTTAAATACAAAATTTTACATGCTTTACAATTTTATAAGATTATAATTTATTTTTAAATATGTTTTTCTTCCCCGTTGCAATAATGATAAATAATCTTTTCTCTCTTCCTGCAAAGAACTTAGATCAAACTTTAGTTTGAAACCCCTCTGTACAGTATATGTACAAGTTCCAGGAGAGAACCTGATATTCACTATTATAATTTGTTTAATCAAATCTATCAATATTGCTGAATTGAATATTTCCACAAAGTGCCTGTTGATCCCTGAACCCCTATCTTAATGAACTGAGTGGGTAGTTTTAGGTTAGGATGGTTTATATTGTGCCCTAGGGAGCCCCTTAGGGTTTGGGTAGGACTGAGGGCTCCCGCAGGGGTTGGAATAGGAAAAAATAACTTTCCTTACTTGCAATGCCTTTCAAAATGGAGGGGGGGGGGGTATTAGTGCTTAAGCAGGCAATTTAAGGGAACGAACAATTATAATATACAAACAACATACAAAAAAATACCTAAAATTACATTATTAGGACTGGAATTATAAATAAAAGTTATAAGATCTAGAAATCTTCTTAATTTAAATACACTCATGTAGACCAATTTAGGGTTTAAAGTTTGTAAAGATTAACAATTTTTTGAATAAATTAGAAACAGAGTAAATTAAATTACTCTTTAAACACAACACTTTGATATAATTTATTCTTATGATATATGTAGTTTATGAAAAAGAATAAAAAGATGAAATGTTTATTTGTGTAAACTAAATTAAGAAAATGATAAATTACAAGATGAGAGATGTTTGTGTTGTAATTATAAATTATAATGTATCTTTATTTTCTTTCTTTCCTTATATTAGCAGACAGGTTTTTATTAAAATATGATAATACAAAAATAATTTTTGCATTGTAGTCTATATTTGATTAACCATGAAAATTTCGAAAAATTTATGTATACTAAGGTGATAAGTTTCCTAAATTTGAAAGTTAATAAGCCAGACTGTATATTCTGTTATTATGTTATGGGATCATATGAAGGAAATTAAGTCATTCCTAAAAAGGACAGAAATTTCCTTCCAAAAAGGACACAAATCATCTTCCTTTTTCTCAGATAAGTGAAATATGGACAAAAATCTTTCTCCTTTTTCTCACATATCTGAAAAAGAGGATAAAAATCACCTTCCTAAATCTCACTTAATCTTCCTAATTCAAAGAAAATTTACCCAATTCCTCCAAGTTCTTCCTTATTCTCAGATAACCTACCTTATTCTAAAAAAATTCTTCCTTATTCTAAGAAAGTCTACCTTATTCTAAGAAATTCTTCCTTATTCTAAGAAAATCTACCTTGTTCCCCCAAATTCTTCCTTATTCTAAGAAATTCTACTTTATCCTAAGAAAATCTACCTTATTATAAGAAATTCTTCTTTGTTCTAAGAAAATCTACCTTATTTCCCCAAATTCTTCCTTAATCTAAAAAAATCTACCTTATTCCCCCAAATTCTTTCTTATTCTAAGAAAATCTACCATATTCTAAGAAATTCTTCCTTATTCTAGAAAAAATCTTCCTTATTCTAAGTGTAGGCTTATGAGTGTAGGCCTTATGAGTGTAGGTCTTATAAGTGTAGGTCTTATGAGTGTAGATCTTATGAGTATAGGCCTTATGAGTGAGGTCTTATGAGTGTAGGCCTTATGAGTGTAGGTCTTATGAGTGTAGGTCTTATGAGTGTAGGTCTTTTGAGTGTAGGTCTTATGAGTGTAGGTCTTATGAGTGTAGGCCTTATGAGTGTAGGTCTTATTAAGCAACACACATTTATAGCCATAAAGCTTCAGTGGTCATTTGGGATCTTATGGAATACTCTTTTAAAGCATATTTTCAAATTAAAAAAGATATAATAAATAATTGTTAAATTATTGTGTTAGACATTTAACAAAATTGCTATATATTTTAATGTACATTCACAATGATAATACACAAATTTACCCCTTCTGTAGATAACAATTAGCCACACAACTTTATCAACTAACTAATCAAAATTCAATAAAAGTCCCCAACGTTGTTAAGCCAACGAACAGGGAATCTTTGTTATGAAACATTAGGGACTAGTGTAATAAACAGCCTCCCTGAGAGTGCCACACCCTTATAATTTCAAATAATATGGATATATTATATAAATGGAAGACAATTAAATTGTTTACCTGCAACTTAGCTTCACTGTATTACCAAGTCTTACACCAATGAGTTGATTTGGTACATACACCTCGGGTGCAAAGTTTACACTAAAAAATAATGATAAATTAATAAAATAAATTAAAATATTTAGCTGTATATTATGTTTAATGATTTTTCATATATTTTAATTATATCCATAGGATTTTTCTTTGAAAAAACTGACATGAATCTGACATGAACAAAAAAACTGTTTACCCGGAATTATTTTTTATTTTTCCCTTTTACCTAATTGGGGCGAGATTCTACTTTGATTTTTACCTAATTGGGGCGAGATTCTACTTTGATTTTTACCTAATTGGGGCGAGATTCTACTTTGATTTTTACCTAATTGGGGCGAGATTCTACTTTGATTTTTACCTAATTGGGGCGAGATTCTACTTTGATTTCAAATGAACATCTAAAAAACCCAAGGCCATCATCCGATTGAATGGGATGCAATACTCTATCACTTACTGGTGGATATTTGGTTAAGTAACATCCAAACAGGCAACCAACTCTTTGATATCACGACCTTTGTCTGAGATGTCCTAATTGTGCATGGCAATGAGTTACTCCATTTTATGGGCCATGGCATTCACCCTACTCTAACTATTTATGTCAACATAGAAGCAATAGGAACAATTTTAACGTCTTTAGTTATGACACGAGATTCGAACCTATCACCTCCCCGTACCTTAACATAATTCTTTTGCTGACAGCTGGAGGGACATCATTGCCAGCTATGCAGAGGTATGATCCCATCTGTTTCCTGCTAACTCGCACCAGTGGCAACTCTCTCCCTTTATACTCGGTACTTGGTCTTAATATAGTACAAATTTAGAACATGCTTTAATGGAAAAAGCCAATGTTAAAGATAATATGAAATAACCAACCCTTTGATTGCATTACCCTTACCTATCTGAAAAGCCTGCCACAATGTGCTAATGAGTTGCACCTTCTTTGTACCAAAATATTTTTAAATGATAGGGATCTTAAGGGATAAGACAATGAACGATAAATTAATGTACATCCCTAATTGTGATAAACAATATTACACCTTCTGTAGATCCAAATTATTTCTTAGAAAATGAGCAAACCATTAACTATTCAATAGTACCCATTTTTTTTGAGCCTACGAAGAAGATTACAAAGTTGTATGACGTTGGGTAAAATTTAAAGGGCTTACAAACAAAACATGCTTCAAATAGAAAATTTAAAAGCCACCTGTCAGTAAAAAGCGGTCTTTTATCTTCTCTTCTCCATGTGATACTTGGTTTAGGGTGGCCGTTAGCTGTACATATCAGACTTGTGTTATAGTGTTCCTAAATAAAAGTTAATATAAATAATAATTTTTGTAGCTATTCAAAGTTTAAAGTAATATAATAATTATGTTCACGGGGTGGGGACCATGTGCCGACTTTCAATTGGGTCTTTGAATATCAGCCAATAACAGCGGTAATATTATCACAACTAAGTCGGTATAAAAGAGCAGACGAAAAGGTCTCCACCAATGGCACTAGATAGTTGTCTGGGTTATACATCTATGCTTATACATTTATTATTAAATGGTCTATGTTTTGGTTTATGTACTGTTACACAACAAGTACTTGGTTTAAAGTATACGATTTAAACCAAAGATATAGCTATTGAAAGCATTTATTTAATAGTTAGGTTTTATTAATAAGGATAATGATTGTTAATTGTCAGTCTTTTTAATAAGAATAATACCTTTTTAATTGCAAGAAAAAAAAATAATAAGAGTTTGGATGGGATTGGGGGTATTTATCTTTAGATAGTTAATACACAGTTTTTTTTAATTAGTTTTAAGAGTCTTGGGTATTACAAAAAATCTATAGTGATGTATAACGAGATAACTACCTGGATCCCTCTGTTGGGGACCTTATTTTTGTCTGCTAGCAAATTGCGTTCTGCTATTTTGAGCGATTTGGCTGTTTTAATATTTCAAACGGTATTGGCTGATTTTTAAAGACCCTATTGAAAGTCGGCACTGGGTCCTCGGGGTGGGGACATACAGTTATTAAACTCCTCCCCCATTATTGTTTTACTCTAATATTACAAATTGTAAAGATAGATAAAATCTATTTCTTATGTCATTTACAGGATCTTATTAAATACATTTAGGTACTTCTTACAAAGAATAGGTAAAACTTTTCATGTAAAGACATTTTTAATAAAAAAATAGAAATTACTTAGAATTCAAATAATTCAACTTTCCTTCCTTGCAAATGATAAATAATTAATCCTAATATAATATGCATCAACCTTAGAATACCAAGAATTATGTAAAATATTAGATAATATTAAAATTGCAATTATTCAAGAGTTTACGTTTAGATAAAGTATAATATCAAGGGGGTCATTTTTTTCGTGTATTTTCCGTAAAGTTTGGTGTTGAGTTTTTACTAATGCTCTTATTTAGTCAAAGTGTTCATAAGATGAAATGGTCCATAATTAAGAATAATTTGACTTAATAAGAGCATTTGACTATAGTACAAAATCCAACCGTACGGAAAATATGCGAAAAAATTACCCTTTTTCTTGAGATTTATCTCTTTATTATTTTAGCTATATATTTAAACCAAGATATTTATTCTAAAAGGGAGAAAAATATATAGAATATCTCCCCTCACCCAAACAGATTTTGAAATAAATATTGTGATATAATAATTCAACTATCTTGCATCATTTCAAAAATTTTAGACAGTATATTTCAAAATCTTTTTCATAAGTTTTGTAAACTTGAAAATTTTCTCCATTTGGTTGTTGAGGCTAATTTTCAATATTTGTTCAGCATGCCAATTTTGTATTAGACAGATCATATTTGATTGCCATTATGAAGCTTGTATTTAATGAAATCAAATTTACTGGAATTGTAGAATACTGTTATATTAAATTGTATCACGTAATTTTTAAATCAATTTGAAACCATTTTCTTTATATTTTTTTTATTATGTGTATTTTTAGATTTAGTAACCCAATTTTTTTTAACCATTTCCTTTAATGTCCAGAGGGGGGTTGTTTACTCTACTCTAACCTTTAAAACCCCTCTCTTATCCCCATAAAAAAAGTTTGTAATCTTTGAACCCTTCCTCCATCACTATTACCTATTTAAGGAAAAAATCCGGAATTTTAAATAAATTTTCAGCCCACTCTTGCTGATACTTTCATCTATCCCCAAGAATGTTAAACACTAACGATATTATTCTAGGCTTTATTGTCTAGTAATATCTACTAAATGTACATATTTTGGAAATGAGTATTGGTTGCATTTTGCTGGATAGGTGTGAGAGTTAAAAAGTTTATTTTAAGTCGACTACTCAAGTCTCTTAGACCTAGTTATATCACATAAAAATAAATGGTTTATAATGAACAGTAACTTACTGTTATTATTTAGTAAAAGATGACTTGAGAACCCAATTTATTTGTAAAATAAAACTTGACTGAATAAGTGTTTTCTTATTCTCACTTCTACAACTTTATTTATTAACATGGGATTTCCTTAATAATTTTATTTTCTAATCTTGATGCTGAATTTCATTTGATTTATTTGCAATATATTCAAAACTCTACAATGATAATGCGTTTAACTAATAATTAGAAAGTTAAGATTGATTTCTTAAAAAGTTAGATCAAGTAAATTATTTGACATTTTGCTTGAAGAAACTATTTAAAAACAAAAAAGGTTCCTACAGCTGCTATGTCTAATTAATAGTTAGAGTAGGGGGAATGCCTCGGCCCGAAACAGGCGCTACTCATTCTTATGCACTGTTAGGACTTCTAAGACAAAGGTCATACAATCAAAGTGTTGGTTGTCTGATGAGTGTTATTTAACCTAATACTCCGGTTGTTTGGACAGAAAAAGACAGATTTGGCTCCCCTTAATTATCCTGGGATGTTGGACAATAATGTATGAGTGTCATGGACAGCATCCTCGCCCGTATTAAGTAAGAGTATGTCTATTCACCTGAACAGCATTATCCGAGCTAGTCTTGGACATATCAATATCTGGAGGAACATTGACATCAATACATCCGATCTCTTGTCTCATATGTTCTGTGTTGATTTGGCACATGTAGCAGCCACGGTCTCCCTCCTCTATGTTCCGGATATGCAAATTCCAAACCTTAATAGTTTATTTTTTTATAAAGAAGTTTTTTAAGGAGGTAGTAGACATTGAGCTGTTTATTACGCTAGTCCCCAAAGTTTTATAAGAACGTTTATTTGTTAGCTTAACAACTTTGGGGACTTTATTGAATTTTGAATGGTTGGCACATTAAGTTGAGTGTCTAAACGTTTCAACCACTAATTATAATCTACACAAGAGGTAATTTTGTGTATTATAACTTAGGATATGCATCAATCCCTAAAAGTTTTCTTGTTTGTTAGTCAATATCCCGGTAACCACTAATTTCGTGATTGTTTTAAGCAACATGAATTTTGATTTTACGTCTAGGGATGGCCGGTTTTACAGAAAATCTGTTTTTATAAAAAACACTTATCATATCATGTGCATCAATATTAATGTATGAATAATATTATTTACCTGGTTTTCTTCATGACTGACTTGGATTCTTGTGTTCTGTGTAATAACTCTTTTATGTAGTGCCAAAATTGTTTGGTCCCGGGCTTTCAACCAACCAACCTAGGGATGGACAAAATGTAAAAAAGTGTTGCTTTTCAAATAAAGTCAATTTTAACTTTAGGCTTGAGGATTAAAGATTCATCTTTATTTATGCCTTTTCAAAAATATATGTATGAGGATTTTAGTAAATTAATAGATTTTATTTATTTCAAAAACATTGAGAAAAATATAAAAAAAACATTGAAAATAAATTCGAAGATTTTTAAAATTTTTGTTCGAAGATTTAAAACAAACATTAAAATATAAAAACAATAAAAAAATATTAAAAACCTAATCTTCATAGGAATCGCTAATACTTTCTAGTGCTTTAAAAATGATAATGTTTCTACTACTAACAAAAAACATTGATAATGTTAAATCCACGGGTAAAAACAAAACAAAATTACATTAACATTACCTCAACTAAGAACAGATAACCAACTCATATTAAAAGCAGTATTTCATTATGACTCAAATAAATAAATGTTTTATTCAATTGTTTAAAAGCAGTAGCTTATAGTGCCTATAAAAAATGACGTCATACAATACAAATGACCAATGATAGGCCAGTAAACATTTTACCATTGGTCAATGACAATATATACTGGCATATCATTGGTCGTTCTTATTAGGCACTAAAAGCTGATTTTTACCTTGTATTGTCCCAGATTTTCCACATGACAGGATAGAACTGCTTCCCTCCCAACATTTACTGTCACATTTTCTATCGTGTCCCTAAAAACAAGTATAGCAGGTTAAATTAACAGATACTGCTGTTAAACATGGAGGGATGGTACATTGGGCTGTTTATTACAATAGTCCCCAATGTTTTATAATACGTTTCCCAACTTTGGGTACTTTTATTGAATTTTGATTGTCTGGTTCATTATGTTCAGTGTCCAAACATTTTAACCAGAACCACTAACTGTAATCTACATAAGGGAAAATTTTGTGTATCAACATTGGGGATGTAGATCAATTTATCGGCTATTGCCTTATTCCTTTAGATACAAATAATTGGTCAATAAATAATAAGTAGGAGATAATTTTATCAACTAATAACTCACAGTCCTTTAACCCACAAAATATGTATACAAGTAATAAGTTACCAAGGAAATAAAAAAATCCCCCCCCCCCATTTTTTTACATATCCTAGAGACATCTAGGGGCGTAGCCGCTAGTAGATAAATTATAACACCAAAAATCATGTTTGCAATAATAAATATTGAACTATAATATTGAGACTAAAGTGAAAAAATTGGCTTTAATTTGGGGTAAAACAGGTTTTGTATAGATGATCCATCCCTAGTTTCTGATTTGACCAAACTTTACCTGAAGGTGGGACCCGCAAATGATCTGATATTGTTATCAACATCTTTGGAAAATGGAACTCGCGTGTTTTCTCTAAATCATAAAAGAATATTATTTGTATATTTAGTAGCGAAGCTACTCTATATTTTGAAATATCCGTCCGTCTGTTCTTTAGATACTGCAAGGGGTAAACATGAATCTTGCCTTCTATTTAAGATTGACGGCTTAAAATTTTTGTGCATATTTCCTATGCCAATGAGCAATTTTCGATGAAATTTGCAATTTTGGTTATTGGTAATGTAAAAATTTAAAAAGAAAGCCTATCACTTAAAGCAGCCGAGAAAATCACATTTAGATATTAAGATAAAATTGTTAACATAATATTTAGGATATATTGATCGATAAAGTTAAATAAGCAGTTCATAAAAGAAAAATCGTTTGAAAATTTTATTGATATAGCAATATTTCCCCGTAGTTTTATGGACTTACGTAGGTACATGCAACGTAAGTTAAAGAGTAGCTTTGATTATACATTGAAGATACTTTATTAATCCATGAAAAAAATAAAAATTCACGTATTTGTTATTGATATCTGATTCAACATACTACTTTAACCTCCCTTCATATTCTTTTTCCAGTGTTTGGATCTCAACCACAGCTTTAAAACACTTTTCGTGAGATCTTAATGGATAAGACTATGGACGATAAATTGATTGTACACCCTGCATGATCGCTTTTTGTGGATTAGAAATATTGGTGGTTTTTACACAACGAAAGAATGAAATAAAACTTTTATGGCAGAATTAGACAGGTTTAATTTCTAGGTTATAATTTTCAATTGCGGTAAAATAAAAGTAAATATTTATTCTTAAAGTCTAAGTAACTTCAACTATACAACTTAAAAAATTATCTCAATTTTTACAATAAGTCTATAAATATATTAGTTGTCTTTTGAATGGGAACAGTTGATTAGAAACCCCGCATCCTTGAAAGTAGTTGCTCATGTTTGTGTTGGAATATTCGAGTATGTTATGTCTTTCATTTACCATCAATATGATAGATTTTTTTTTATAAAGGTAAGGAATTTTTTTTTCTTAATAACTTGAAATATTTAGACCTTCCCCTTCCAAAAAAAACTAGGGGACTAATAACCCACAGTTGTATTAGAATTGGACTAAGGTAGCTGCTTTTTTCTTTTTTTCAACAGATCCCCAGTCATAAATGACACTTTATTAAAAATTGGGTATACTCCCTTTCGTGACAACGCACCTTAAGGGGCGATTCGTCGTATTTTTAAAATGGCATTTATTAGGTTATTTTAGTTATATTGGGTTAGGTGATTGCCCCGCAGGGTTAGAACAACCCCGCAGGGGCTAGAAATAGGAAAAAAGCAACTGTGAAAATATGAATAATCGCTCCTTAAGGGGCGTTGCCACGAAAGGGACTAAATCCTAAAAAAGAAGAACAAGGTAGATAATGCAGAGAGAGAAAGGATAATAAGCTGTTTATTACACTAGTCCCTAAAGTTTGTTGATAGCGTTTTCTTATTCGTTGGCTTAACAACTTTGGGGACTTTAGTGAACTTTGATTAATTAATTTATTTAGTTGTGTGTTCGTGTAATAGGGGTGAAGCGTTGCAAGCCCTATTTGGCGAAGTCCGGCGAAAGAGTCCCTAGCCTAGTGATTCTATCCAACAAGATACTTCAAATGGTTACAGATTGAAGATTTATTCAGAACTAATGTTATATTACAAAATCATGGTTTATATACACAAGATTATAGATATTGGGTAGGCAGTAAAAAAGGGATGGAGATGATGGGGAAGCATTGTCCAGGTGAGGAAAAGAAGGGTAGGTCCATTGAGGGGGTAAGGCTGGTGTCCCCTGAGAAAGGGTAGGTAGGTCTGCTGGAAAAGGGGAGGGGGAGGGGCAATCCCTTCCCTCTGCTATTTGCTGGCAGGGTGACCGCGTTCTCCGCCGGTCAAACAATGGATGGCTGGCTGAGGAATCGTTGTGAGGGGATTAGAACACCTGATATCTTATCTACAATTGGCTGGGAGCAAAGCTTCTCTAGGAAGCGACAGTCTGTTGGACTACCACATTCGAACGTTTCAATCACTAATTTCAATCTACAGAATCTGAGATAATGGAAAAATACCGGATATAAAAGTTCCATATTTTTTGTAACCGCAAAAAAGTAACATTAAAAGTTTATAGACTTAACATTAATGTATCGGAAAAATGAATCAAAAGTTTTCTTTTATTACAGGTAAAATATGAATTATAATGTATTCCACTCCATAAAATTATTTGTCTGTGTCTGAGAAATCTTTGCGTATAAATCAATTATGTTGGGGATTATATGGTTTATCTTATATGAAAACACAAAATATGTATTATATACAGTAACTTCATATCTTTTGATTCTATTTTTTAAGAATCTTTAGAAGATAACTTTTATGACTATTCTAGATGAAAAAAGTCTAATCATAATTTTATTAATCAAAGTAGCTAATTTTTAAAATAAAAATAAAGATTTTTAGAGGCAATAAGCTAATTTTTTTTTGAATATTAAAAGTATTTTTATCATATATCCTAATAATAAAGTAATAGAATATCTTAGTGTGTGTCTGTCTGTACTGATGGATCCCGCCTACAGTCGAACCTATATGTTTCTCCTTTTCAACGTAGCTTCTCAATGGTACTAGAAAGGTTTTTAGCTATATTGGGGGAGGTCCCACCACCCTCCCAAGAGAAATCTCCCCTAGAAAGAAAATTAAAGTCAAAGGACATAGCACTCTCATTAAAAAAAGAAGTAGTGTCCCCCCCCCCCTTTTAAAAACTCATTAAGACTCTTAACCTCTTGTAAATTGATGTCTATACATTTCCATTCACTATGCAATAGAGGTATTAATAAAGATCAGACACAATAATCCGTCTAACTTAAAAAGGAATTTCTAGTAACAAAAGATTTTTGTTTATATTTTGTCACATATTCTGAAATCCAATTATACAAGCAACAATTTATTTTGATGAGAATAATTTCCTCAAGCAAAGCTTTCACTGTATTTCTTTAGGCCAAATTTAGTGATTAGTTATCTAGACATTCTATATGTATTCACATGGCATTGGAATGAATAAGAAAAAACTAATTTGAGATCCTAATTGATTACTCTTTTTCCAATACTCACATGTCGATCTAACCTTGTCAATTTAATCTTTGACCACAGCAATAGATTGTAGATGTGAACATTTTCATCCTTTTTAAAGTAACAGGATCTCTGTGTGTGTCTGTACCGAGGAATCTCGCTAACCGGTGAACCGATATAGTTTTTCTTTACAATGTAGCTTCTCATTGGTTTTTGGAAGGTTTTCAACTATTTTAGGGGAGGGTATTACCACCCTCCCAAGAGAAATCGCACTTGGAAAAAGATAAATCCCCCAAAATTATCTTTTAAAACATTTTCTTTTTAAAGCTGAAATAAAAGATTGAGTCTTTGAATTCAACCCTCTCCCACATCTCAAGTGCCCCTTAGAGGCCTTTAGTAGGTGAAGTCGCTAGTCTTTTATAAGGGATTAAATTAAAAAAGGGCATATGGAAAAATAACACACCAAAACGGTCAAAGCACCCAAAAAAATATTGGAAATTAAAACAAATAATTATAACATGTTTTTTCAAGGATGATTACCCCCCAATAAAACAAATTTACAGACTATTAAACTATTAAATCGTTACTTTTACATCAGAAATATGATTTTAAAAATAAATAAATATTGGAAAGTATTCCCGAGTTTTTAATTCCAATATATTTATACATATTTACTAGTGCCTGCGCAACTACCTCCTATGGGAAAACAGGAAGGTAAGAAAAATAGCCTAAAACCACCCCAGGATATGCTTTGGTATCCCCGAAGAGTACAAGTAATTCTGACCAGTATTTGCCGAGACCTTTAGCTTCATACAAAAAAAACCTTACTACTGTATATAAAGGGATAATAGGATGTGGATGGTTTGAAAGTCCCAGGTCAAATGCTCGCCCTGCGGGAATATAACAACTTACCTAGCATCTGTCTCAGGATAGGGTTCAAATTCATGAATAGAATCCGTGTGTCGCACCCGACCTAAACGATCAATGTTAAGTGGGTATATATATTACCTTGTGTCCGTGTGTCCTGACTGGTAGGGCTCATATTCATATTTGTCTGCCGTGTTTTGCACAATACCTAAACGATCAATAAAAGTCTTATGATTATATGATTACAAATTTTTAATTTACAGCAATCCTAGCGCATTTGCCACTAACCTCTAGGGGTTCTTTATCCGAAGTCTAAAAAACAGTCTAAAACCATCCCAAGAATTTAATCTATATATGAAATAGCCTAATTCCATCCTATTATCTATCAAAAATGGAGAACTAAATCAGTTCAGTTGTTAGCGAGATCTTAACTGAAAGACAAAAAAACTTACTTCTTTATATAATACTAGCGGTTGGGCCCCAAAAATGTAGGGGCTCAGTTTTCTAATAGTAAGAATGTAAGAACATAGCCTAAAACCATCATACAACTTAAATATAAAATCAAAATAGCCTTAAGCTATGATTGGACCTATGGCAGGCTTCCTTTAAAAGGAGAACTTAATAGGTTCATTAATAATTGAAAACTTAAGATTCAGACAAAGGATGATTAAGATTTTTTATCTCGGGAATTGCTGGTCCGAATGTTTTTTTCAGGAAAGCTGTATAAATGTTTTGGGGAGGATTAGAACTCCCTCCACTAGGATAGGAGCGCATCAACTAGTATACTAGATTTGCGATCTTCAAAAAAAGGTTTTCTCCAAAATTCCAAATGTTTAATTTACTTGTATCAGATTGTATAATTTATGGAGTGCACAATGGTGCAAAAAGACTGTAAAAACTGGTAAAACATGATTAATCCAAACCGTTAGAAAAACATATAGAAATTTTTAGAGATTTTGGGGGAGGGGGAGGAATTTATCTATACCAGGGGTAACTTGGGGTATTTGGGAGAGCTTAGGTAAAGGGGACAAAACCACCCTCCCAAAGATATTTTTGTGTTGCCCGATTTTTTTAGAGTTCGGCCCACTGTGCATAGTTTAGTATCAGTGATCTAAAGGATTAAGACAATGGCCGATTAATCAATGTACACCCCCAAATATGATACACAAAATTACGACTTCTGAAGATTACAATTAGTTGTTGAAACGTTTGGACACTCAACTTAATGAAACAACCAATTAAATTTCAATAAAAAGTTCCTTGTAAAAACCAATAAGTTGTTCAGCCAATGAATAAGAAAACGTTATGTAAAACTTTGGGGACTGGTGTAATAAACAGCCCAATGTCAACTGCCTCCCTGATTATACTTGTGATGCATATAATTACATTGGGATATTGGATACTAAGGATTAAATACAACAGTTTTTAAACAAGTATTCTTACAGAAAAAAATCAAAGATGGAGGAAAAAAGAAACATTTATTCTTAATTTGAATCTTGTAATGTATGTAAAATATTTACATAAAAATCAACAATTGAATTTAAATTTCTGGCAAACAAAGAAAAGCTTATTGATGAAAATGTTTCCTGAATCATGCCTTTGGTAAAAAGTAACATTTTTATTGTTTTGTAAAATACTATTTGCCTAGTCCCTAACCTATATTTGAGGGCGTAGGGATCTAAGGAATTAGCTTAAAACAACCCTTAGACATTTTTAAGCTTTAATATAAAGTAAAACCAGCACTTTCTGAGATATCTTAATACAAAAACCTTATTACTTAATTCCCTATAAAGGAACAACAAATTCGAACCAGCATTCTATGAGATCTTTTGCTTCAGACAAAAAAACCTTTACACTTTATATAATAGGATAAAAATATAAGTTCTCTTTAACCATCAAAAGCCCTTATTTTACTAAAAACAAGGATGACAACATCCATAAGTAGCGAAGCACAAAAAATCGTAGATGGGAATACGTACAGGTAGATTTAAAAGGTTTTTACTAAAATCAAGAATAGATTTATTGGATAAAATAAATATGAAACCTTGTTTTATTTTGTATGATGACGATGGTCAAAGTAAATTATATTAAAGATGCTCATAACAATGGGAAAAATTATTTTGATACAGATATCCCATAAAAGTTTGAAAATTGGATCAAAATAAACAAAGATATTGGGAAATATGTAAAACATATAAAAATAGCCAAAAACCTGATAAAAGGCAGTTTGGCCGCCATGGTTGTTTTCTTAAAACGACAAAAAATTTAATTTTTAAATCCTTAATTTGGAAAATCGGACCATATACACTGAAGATATGGAAAAAAGTGTTAAATATATTTATAAATAGCCTAAAACCTGCCAAAAAGGCAGTCTGGCCGTCATGGTTATTTCCTTTAAAGACGGGAAATTTAATTTTGATATCTACAACTGAAAAAATTTTGAAAATCGGACTATAAACACTGAAGATATGGAGAAAAATGTTAAAAATATAAAAAAACAGCCAAAAACCTGCTGAAAAGGCAGTCTGACCGTCATGGTTGTCATCTTTAAAAGACGGGAAATTTAATTTTGATATCTATAACTGAAAAAATTTTGAAAATCGGACCATACACTGAAGATATGGAGAAAAATGTGAAAAATATAAAAATAGCCTAAAACCTGCTAAAAAGGCAGTCTGGCCTTCATGATTGTTTCTTTAAACGACAGGAAATTTAATTTTGATATCTGTAACTGAAAAGATTTTGAAAATCGGACCATAAACACTGAAGATATGGAGAAACATGTGAAAAATATAAAAATAGCCTAAAACCTGCTAAAAATCGGTCCGACCGCAAATGATGTTTTTTAGTCAATTGTGCTCCTTAATAATGGGAATGTTGTCAAAAAATTTCAGTATTCTATCTTTTATAGGAGCTGAGTAAATCCCATTTCCCCCATAGCGTTACGGACTGACTGACGGACGGACAAAGTGAATTATAGAGTAGCTTCGCTACTAAAAAAAAAAATAAGATCTCGTGTGAAAATTGGATCTTAGTTGTTTAAGTAGACAAACTCCCACGCTGAAACCACACAAACACCCACACCCACCCAACACCCACAAAACTCCTAAAAACTTATTTCACACCCTTATGGTGAAGGCATAATGAGAAAGCCCGGCTCAACTTTGAAAAACAATTTATTTCTAAATGCACTTTGGTCAACCCTAAATCTTTGCAGAAAACATAAAGCTCCCAGCATTCTAATATCTTATTAGAGAAATAAGATTTTAGGTGTATAATACAGGAGAGAGGGTGGCAGAGTAAAATAGAAAGATGGGGGATATGGGGGAGGGTGGGGGGGGGGGAGAGATGCCTTGATCTAGTTTAACCACTTTGCCGGAAACCCTGGGATTTATTGAGTATACAGCGCCCCATCTAATTGAATCTTATATGGTGATATGGGAACTCATACACCTGCTAAATACATACATATATTATACTCTTCAACAATATATCCTACATCAAAATATAAATGTAGGTATGTTGTTTGATTATTATTTGTTTGTTTTGCTTATTATTCTTTTTATTATATCTGTTCATAGACAAAATATGTTCAGATATGTATAGTATAAACAAACATAAATATAATTTGTTGAAAACCAAATTCAAATTAATTCTTTTTCTATAAGGAAGTAAAAAACCATTAATCCTATTTCAAAAAGTAATAAGATTTTTTGTCTAAAGCTTAAGATCTCATTTACTACTGAACCGATTGGGTTTTCTGATTTAGGTAAGCTTCACATAGATCATTTGATGGTTTGAGGCTTTTCTACCCCTTACAATTTTAAGCCCATAGATAAGATTAACTTTTTATTTGCAAACAAATAAAATATATTTAAGAGAAAAGAATTTGAATGCATATCATTAATATGAATAAAACTGTCCCATTTAACTTAACTTTTTAGATCAACAATGAGTTATGTTAAGACAATTACAGACGGGTGGAGTGACCAACACTTCACCAATGATTTGTAGAGTAGCTTCACTGATAGACAAACTTATAAAACTACATAACTTTTTAATAATACAGCAAAGATGAATTAGAGCAAGGATGAAAACATCCATAACTCGCGAACCAACGATAAATAAAAATATATTTGGAAAAATATCAAGGAAAGTTAAACAAAGGGACTGAAAAGGCAAGTGATATATCGTACAATGGACATACGCTAGTTATGTAGTAGTTGACCTACAAGAGAAATGGGATCATGGAAAGAAAACGAAGTAGCGGGTGTAGCGGGGTTCGTCGCATTTTCAAAAGAGCTTTTCTCCAATTTCCAAACCCTACGGGGCAATCATTAACATTTACCTAGCCTAACCTGAAATAAAATATAAAAAGCTATTGTGAAAATACGACGACACCCGCTACTTAGTTTTCTTTCCATGGTCCGAGAAATGTTTATATGCCTACCTCTTCTGCTTGTTTCATGATCATCTACACCCAGAACATTGAGACACTGTAGGCCCATCACCAATACGGATATATGAATCATCTAAAATATACAGTTTATCATGTATTTTATAATGTAAAACAACGTTTTTCACTTCCATTTATATCTTTAACTTAAAGTTTCATGCTTTCGCAATCTTCAGAAATATAATGATATTCTTTTTACAAGATGATTAGATATTTTTATCAAATTTTAGAAGATTTTTCATTTATAAGTGGCATTGCCACTAGCCTCTAGAGGGTAGCATGGGCTGCAATTT
This sequence comes from Acartia tonsa, assembly GCF_053477335.1. Taxonomy (NCBI): domain Eukaryota; kingdom Metazoa; phylum Arthropoda; class Copepoda; order Calanoida; family Acartiidae; genus Acartia; species Acartia tonsa. The sequence continues at coordinate 27,207,318 of NC_137261.1, forward strand.
TTTTGTTTGCGGGTTATTTTTTTCTATTCGGTAAAGGGGGAGGGGCGGTCTATTTCACCAAGGAAATATTCTTAAACCAGTGAAAAACCCAGCATTTATACTCCCAGGAAAACTAAGCCTGGCGTTAGTGAGATTCAGACGGACTGACAGACACATATTCTTAGATTTTAATTTAAAAAAATGAATAAAAAACTTTCTTGAGAATTGGTTCAATTAGCTCAAAAAAGTTCACCCTTTTTAAGTGTTAATGTATAAAAGGACCTTAAAACAAAGGTTGCCAAATAAAGAGATGTAGGAAGTCAAAAAAGGGTCAAAGCTATGTTTAAGACGAATATTTTATTCTGTCTGTATGCTAAGATGTTTCAAACGGCTAGTCCAACCATTCTACAATTTTTAGGATATTCAGAGAGGGGGGTAAGTCACCCCTTCCTCGACAATTGGGACTAGAAAAAATCAACCTCCCCCATATGAAACCAATAATATTACAAGAAAATCCACTAACTTTTAAAAAAACTATTTGTTATTACAATAATGAATTAAAAATTATCTGATTTTGAAATTATAAAACAACTGTAATCTATCATTTATCTATTCTGTATTTATTCTATCCAATCCTATTACATAAAGTAGTAAGGTTTTTTCAGCTGTAGCAAAGAATCCCGCTAACCGCTTAACCTATATGGTTCTACTTTACAGAGAAGCTTCTTATTGGTCTAAGGAAGGTTTATAATTTTTCCAAGGGAGGTTATTTAAACCCACCCAAGAGAAATTACCCCTAGAAAAAAATAACCAAGACCACTCACCAAAAAAAAAATTTACTCTTCCTTTTTAAAACTCAAGTTGAAAATTAGGGGAGTCACCTTCCTCCCCCTTACCTTGAGTGCCCCTAGAGTCTTATAAGGTTGTAGCCGCTAGTATATGACAAAGTGGGACATATAGGAGCTGCAGTTCAAGTGCATTAGCTTGCAGGTTGGAAATATTTTTAGTAACATTTATCCATTATTTATGACTGTCAAACATTCATACATACACAGCAAAAGTAATAAGTAATCTAAATTTTGAAAGCATGGGGGAAATGCGGAAAGATTGCCGTCATAAAAATACACCCAAAAAGGAAGGATTAGAAGTGGGAAAAAAACCCTAATAATGAGATGGATTTGGACATATTTTTATGACGTCACACATGACACTTTCCGTACCTACAACATGGTTCATAAGATTATAGATAATCTCAATCTGATGAATATAGAAAAAAATAATTTCGCACTTATTGAAAATTTCAAAATTATTGCCTTGTAAACAAAAAAACTAATTGAACTTTACATAAGCATACAATATCGAATTATATAAAGTAGTAAGTTTTTTTCGTCTGTTGCTTTATATTTCGATAACTGTTGGATATCATACCTACATAAAATAATTCAAAATATCTAAATTTCTATGTCTGTCCTTGCATACACGTATGTATTTTTCCTACTAATGTAATATCTAAAATATTCATAACTGAGAAACAGTGTGTGTATGCGTGTGTGTGCTAGTGTGTGTGTGTGTGTGTGGGTGTGTATATTTGTATGTGAGTCAAGACATAAAACTGTAAGGATTGTATTTCAAAATTGCTTTTAAAAGTTCACAAACAATTTTACTTTATGCCTAAATAGGTCTAAATTGTTCCTAATGTGGCTAGAATTAGATGTTTATAGTTTAAACTTTTAAATTAATTTTTACAAGTTTTCCATATTCTACTTTTATCATACAATAAATTTGACTTTAGTTTGAGTTTTGAAATATATGTCAAACGCCATATTGCAAATTGTTTTTGTTATCAAGGAAACAGGGGACTTTATTTTATATATCTCTTATATAAAGAGCTATTTTTTCATATATTTATATCTTTTAAATCGAATTATTTAGATATCGTTTTTAAAAGCGAAGCTTTTCTATAATTAGGGTCGGTCCGTCTGTCCGTACATCTGTAACGGATAGCTTTTTCTGTTAATTTAGGGATGTTAGAATTGTCCTATCAATTTCAAACTTTGCATTGTGATTCCTAAAGTAGTTAGGTACGATTTAGAAAGCATAGCAACTCTTTAAGCGTTACCAGAATGTCCGTATGTCCATTTTAAACATGTTGATTTTTAACTTTTTAAAAAACAAATTTGTATGTGAAAAAATTATCCGATTGTTTTGATTTTTGGAATACTGATTCCTAGGACAACAAAGTACAATGTTATTAGCAAAGCATTTCTATAATCAAGTCTTAAAAACTTAAGTATGTTCTTAAACATTATCCTGTATTTAAGCATTTTTTTCAACAAATTTAATTAAAATTTTGATTTGACATTTATACATTTATGTTCTGATTTTTCAGTTCTGACACACTACAAGTATAAATGTTCGTTTGTCCTACCGTTTCAGAGCTTCGCTTTTATGGATGTTGGTCATCCTTGTTTTCTATTTAAATAGTACCAAATATACAATAGACTTATAACCCTAGATAATTAATCAAACACAAAAATTCGTCTATGTTAGTAAAGAATTTCTGGCAGACAAAGATTTTTGCTTTTTTGTTTAGTTATCAATTTAAGTAAGATGAAACATAATTGGATTTATCTCACACCAGATTGTCATGTACTCTAATAAAGTAAAACTTGAGGCTGGCTAAAATAACGATTCTCTCCTTCCACCCGCTTTACCCGATCCCCTCCCCTCCTACTGGATAAACGAACTGACCAATAAGTGATGTCAATGTTAGCAACCTAAATTTATGACAATTTTCCCCTTGTCATAATATTTATGTATATTCTACATCTGCGATGAAATCTTTGGAAAGTAGAATTTCTTAAATAAAAGCTTTCTACTAAGAAATTCAACTGTTTATAGCTGACTTATTTTATTGATTAAATGCAAAGAAAAACAGCATTTTTATACCAAAATGTGTACACTTTCTTACCAATATACTGGTCGGATTGTCCATTCACTGACATTTTTGGTCCTAATAGGGGATCTGTCTCCTGGCCTTTCATGTGAAGTCATGTAGTTTGACTTTATAATAGCGTTTGATTTTTAACTATAATTTAGAAATAAATGAGAAACCAGTCATCTCATTAACTGCTTTTGTAGAATTTAAATTTGATTATAAGATCATTTTTAAATTTAAACTTTATTTGTAATTTCATTGTTTCTAATTTGTATTAATCAGTAATAGTTACTATCAAAATTTTTATTAATTATGATAATTTAAATTTTAAATTTTGAAATTCATATTTTACAATTAAATGTGAAAAAATTCAAAATTAATTTTATCCTTAAAAAGATTCTAAACATCTATGTTAAAAGACATCTTGATGTTTTTTTACTGTTCGTTAGTTTGCAACCATTTTTTCATAATTTTTTTACAGACGTCGGAGTGGACACTTAACCTAACCTAACATATTTTAAACTATCTTAAAGGTTTTTGAAAAATACCTAACCCCTGCAGGGAGCTTACTTGTATATTCATATCTTAACCTAACCTAACATGTATATAAATACTTAATTAACTTAATTTTTTAGACACTCCTGTGTTTGTCCTTCCTGCGTTTGTCCTGGAACCGTGTTAGGACTTTTACCTTAGTATGTCAATCAATTTTCAAATAATCGAACGAAAACTATCATTTAATACCGAGATTTATGTATACAAATGGCAAGTCCATGAACAGTATTATCCTTGTTTCTTCAGAAGTCAATAGGAATTATTTATAAATGAATATAAGTAACCAAAACTTTTGACGTTTCATCCAATAAATATGTAATTGTGTTTGTAAAACTTATTTTGGAATATCTATAATAAAAAGTAGAATGATGTCTGTCTGTCCGTCTGAAGCTTAAGATCTTGGTAACCGCTGAACCGAATGGGCTCTACTCTACTGGTCCTGTGTTGGTTTTAAGCTATTTTCTTGGGGGGTGGGACACCTAAAACTCCCCCCCCCAAAAAAAATTATTAAAAGATTAAAAAGAAAGCGTTATGGATAACCCATAAAACTATGGTTCGCATCAACAAAATAAATTTTTTTTTAATATGTTCGAAATAAGTGGTTACATCTGGCAAAGCCCCTAGAGGATAGGGGCGAAGCCGCTAGTAGTTACATATAGATATATTGTTACTTGGATGTTACTCCAGATTTTCATGTATTCTAATTGAGTGAAACTCGTAGCTGGCTAACATAACGATATACCTCATCCACTCTACCTCTCTATACCCTCCAAGTTTACTGGATGAACGAACTGCCCTTTTGGGGAGTGTATGAGTAAGCTTAACCTTCCCCAAAAAAATGATTTAAAAAAAAAGAGTATAAATAATAAAATATTTTTAGACAAAACAAACAATTTGCTCTAATTCTAAGAATATTTACTAAAAAAATATTCTTAATATATTAGTTTTTTTTTATTAGCGAAGCTTATAACTAAGTCCATCGATTGTTTTTTTTGTTTGTTCGTAAGATTTGCATTTCGTTCATTTGATTGTTCTCTGCCGCTGAATAAAGTCTGAATTTTATTGGGATCATGGAAAGAAAAAGTAGGTAGCGGGTTTCGTAGTATTTTCACAGTAGCTTTTTATAGGTTATTTTAGGTAAATGTTAATGATTTTCCCGTGGTGGTTGCTAAAAATAGGAGAAGAGCTACTGTGAAAAAAGCCGCTACTTCGTTTTCTTTTCATTATCCTTTTATTGTATAGATTCCCATTGCCTATGAAAATGTACTTTATAACTAATTTATCCTGTTAATTAGATGAATTTATCATACTGATGAGCTTTGCTGCTTATAAATGTTGTCATCCTTGTCTATGAGATAAAGTTAAGTTTTGCAAGTATAATTAAGTTAAATATTCTTGTACTGAACAAAATTAGATTACAGAATAAAAGTAAAGATATCATACAACACACACGCGTTCTAAACAAAAAAGTGGAAAAAAATTGCTTTTCCAGTTTGGCTTCAAATCCGAATAATATCCGCTGAATTAGAACTGGTTCTCAGCTATACTGAAAAATTGTGTATAGTGCCGTATTACAAACAATTTTCTACAAATATTATAATAAAACTCATAACAGTTTTGTTATCTCGGGCCTTAGGGGCTAACCAAATCTGTTTTAATCATATAATTTTTCATTTCAATATCCATGGAAAGCTGTCTATAATATGATGCAATAAATAACTATAAATGTTCTTTTTTTAAAATGCACAATGCCTTTTTGATTTCTAAACTGTTTAAATCACATCTAGTTAAATTTTTTTTTATCTTTTTGGTAATCAGTTGAAAAAACAAGCAAAAACGAAACAAAGATTGATTTGAAAAAATAGTCTATCATATGTCTATTTTGTTGAGATTAAGTACCAGATAATTTTAGAGTGTTTTTTGTTTGTTAATAACCTAAAATCTGTCTAAGCAGAGTGTGTTCGAATATAAAGTATGTACAAGTTTCTTATCCAAGAGATTATGAATGATTAATAAAGCTTTTGCTCATGGATGATTTTCTTACTCTGATTAGATGAATATCATTACATAATTAAGTAGATAACTATGTCTCAATGATGATCTAAAAAAACTAAGCACTTGAAATGTATGATTTGAGTTTTACAATGCAATAGACATAATATATAGATGTTCCATTTTTCTTCAAACTTTGAAATGGATTTATTATTTGCAGATAAAAACCCTTGTTTATTTTTTGTTACATACGAGATACGGGCGACGAAATTTTTAAACAGTACAGTTTTTAAAAAAATGGGATTTATATAAGTAAATAAGTTTTTGCCAAATAGAAGTAATTTTATTTTTAAATGGATGTCTAATTTGGTCCTAATCAGAAAGGGTGTAGACATTGCGCTGTTTATTACGCTAGTCCCAAAATTTTAATAACTTTGAAGACTTATATTGAATTTTGATTAGTTGGTTCATAAAGTTGAGTGTCTCAACGTTTCAAACACTAACTGTAATCTACAGAAAGTGTAATTTCGTTTACCTTTATTGGAGATGTACATCAAGGTATAGGCCATTGTCTTATCCCTTTAGATCCCTGGTTCCTAATACATTTAAAGCAATCCTCTGTTCGGAAAATTTTACAAAGCACCCCGAACGAGTTTAATTTGCAGATTTGTCGCAGGTGCCAAGCCTTCATAAAAATTAATCTTAACTAATGGTTTTTATCCCCTAGGTCATTAGAAAACGATAATTTGTTTTACATCTACTTAGTTTTCCTAAGGATCTCTATTCAATTAAAAATACTTTTATTTCTTTCATTTAAATCCGCTTATCCCTAATTATTTTTGTTTTTATAAGTTTAATTTAATAGGTGATTAAGTGTTTAGTCAGAGGATTTTTTATTTAAAAGCTGTTAATTTATAATTACTAGTTAATTATAAAATGTTATTTTTATGTATGAAGTATAAGTTTATTCATCACCTGTGCTTGTAGTTGACGTAATCTAATATAGAAATTTTTATCATGAGCACAGAATTTTCATCTACGAAAAATATTTAAAAAGCCAATAACTTTTTTTATATTGAAGCTGAAGGCTCCAAATTTTGGGTATTTGGTCTACTTGTGGTAGTTTTTCAGCAGTTAGAGCGGTTTCTTGCACGCTTCCTTTAAGAAAATAGTTTTTCTTCACTGCAAATGCTTAGCTACACATTTTTTTTTTTACATAATGACAATTTAAATTAGTACAAGCGACTGCGCTTCTAGCATCTAGGAGCTCTGTATTTGAAGTACACTAGGAAAAAAGCCTAAAACCAAACTTAGATATTAAAACTAAATTGTCAAAAACCATCAAGGAGCACATATGAAGCTTCGATAAAATGGAGAACTCAATCGGTTCAATAATCAATAGTTATCGAAATCTTAAGCTACAGACAAATAAAAACCACGCTACTTTTTATATTAGGATTTGGCTTTTCATGTGAAATAAATTTGAAAAATACTCTACCTTCAAATGATTGTTAGTAAGTTCTCTTGAAAATTTTTTTCAATCACAACATAACTTCACATTTAAAAGGTTCATTGATGATGCTTGAATTTTTATTATTGTTTTCATAAGATTAATTATAAATACAAGCAAGTCATTAGTTATTTTAAAACACACAATCTACAGAAGACAGATCAACTCTTGAACGGCAATTTTCTTGTAGAAATGTTTGAGACTGGATGCAATACTCTCTAGTCCCGTGAGCTAATCAAATATTATCACTCAAGACATCAAGACAAGCCTTCATGTAGTCCGAGGGTTCTGGTTATAACCTCTGACAAACTTCCCGGAGGCCGGTGGTTGCGCCTCGGAAGACTGGTGAATGTGTGGCGGCACTTTTGGCGGCCAACGGAGATGTCTCTGGAATGCTATGCCTATTTATTTGTAGAGATGGTGGTACAGTATTCTAAAAATAATTAAAAATAAAATAAATTTTGAAAAATTCATTTAATTATAGATTTAAAACCCATAGATACGACCAAGACCGATAAATTAAAGTAAATCACCAAAGATGATGCACTAAATTATCCCTACTGTAGATTACAATTAGTTGTTGAAACACTTGGACACTCAACTTCTTAAACCAAACAATAAAAATTAAATTAAAGTCCCCAAAATTGTTGTTTCGCCAAATAAGAAGACATTATTATTATAACTATGGGGACTAGTGTAATAAACATCCCAATGTCCTCTCCCTTTTTAAAATGAGAATAAGGTTTCCTGTTTTGATATTAAATACTTTAATTCCATCTAAATGATAATTTCTAAAATGATTAACCTTATTAAATATGTTTTTTAAGAACAAAAAACCTTTTTAATACATAATTGTCATATCTGAAAACAAAAGACACAAAGAAAACTTTCTTTCAAGTAACGTTAAATAGAATTAAAGAAATAGATTTTGCTTTTAGTTGCTGCGCCCCTATCATTAAATTCGATGATGGGGAAAAAGCTTAATACCATCCCCAGTCTAACATCTAAAAATAAAATATCCTGAAACTAATCCGGGACCTATATGAAGCTTCTCTTAAATGAAGATTAGGTTCAGTACAGTTATTAAATTCTTAAGCTATACCTTATTTTTTAATATTGTAGAACTGATAGGAAATTGATACTTTCTTTGAAAATATTACTATATATTTCTATTTTTCTGATAGATAACTTATTTTGTTAGAAATGTTGAATTTAATGCCATTTTCAACTTGAAAGTAAAGGTCGTGCAATAAAATAATAAAAACCCCATGAGAACAAAATCAAAACAAATAATATTCATATTATTTCAAGAATCTGCCTCCTTGTATTGTTGAGAAGAATTAAAGAGGGCAAAAGGAGTTGTGTTTTTTTAAACTGGGAAGAAAGAAACAGAAAGGGTGTGTAAAAAGGGTTGGGAAGGTTAAGAGGGGCGGGTTGGGCTTCTCCGACAAGTAAAAGTATCTTAATAAATAAATGGGTATTAAGATTTAATATTAATTTAGGTAAAACTCAGATATTTAAGAATAAGGCAATAGGAATAAATTGCTATATATCTTCTAAATGAAAATATTCATTCTGTATTCAAATTATTGGTTGAAAAGTGTGGACACTTCACGTTTGTAACAGCCAATCAAGTTTTAATGAAAGTACCCAAAAATATTTGACAGAACTTTAGGTACCAATAAAAATTATTTTCTTTTAATTAGATTGTATGTCCCTAAACCCTGAGGGGCACTCAACAAACACATTATGGATTTACATTGTACAGAATGATGAAACAATTCTAACACATTATTTTTCATTTAGACACAAAAAAGCTTTAAACTTCATAAAATTAAAAACTTAGATATCTTTATACCACGAAAAAAATATTTTTTAAAACGAAATTAGAAGTATGTATAATTTGATTAAAACTTACTGTTGAACTCAATTATGATAAAGACTTGAACCTGTGACTGTGGCTTAACACATAGCGCATCCGCTCGCCGTCGGGGAAGTGAGGAGTTTGAATCTTGTAAACACCCTGTAATAGCTAAAGATGTTAAAAATGGTTCATTCTGCTGCTATATTAGATAAGCGACATTAATATACTTAGTAGGTGAATGCCTTGGCCCAAAACAGGTGCAACTCGTTACCATGCAATTGCACAGTTGTTACTATGTTAGGACTTCAAGACGAAGAGCGTGCAATCAAAGAGTTGGTTGTCTGTTGGGTACTCCAGGTGATTGGACAGAAAATGGAGTGAATGGCTCCCCTAAGTTATCCTTGTCTGTCAGACATAAGTCATGGATAGCAGCCTCACCAGCATGAGGTAATTAAAGATAAAAGAGTTAATCTAGTAGAATTGAACTAAATATAATAGTATGAGAGCAAAATTTTAGGTATGTATTTAAAGAAATTTAGAGTGAAATACAAAGCTTTATATTTTAATTCTTAAATCGAAAAGTAAAAAAAGTTAGGTATTCCTTTTGCAAAAATAAAAAAAATGTTAAAGTTTAATATAGAATTGTTTTAAAATCAGAATTAGGAGGGGACATTGATACTGGCCCCCAATTCTATTTTTAGTAGCGAAGCTACTGTATAATACACAATGTCCGTCCGTCCGTTTGTCCGTAATTAATGAATTGGGGGAAACGTGATTTTCTCGGATCCTATTCAAGATACACAGCTTAAATTTTTAGTGAAGATTCCCACTATATATGCCCATCTAATATATACATTGTTTTGTCCGTCTGTTTGTTATTTGGGGTGCTAGATAGATTCCTAGATTTTTACGTTTTCGTGATTTTCTCAACTCCTTTTCAAGATAAAGGGCTGAAATTTTCAGAGATTAATTAATTTTATATTCTACATATTTTCACTAAGTTTTATTAATATTTTTAAATTAATTGGGGTGCTAGATCGATTCCTAGATATTTTAGGTTTTCATGGTTTTCTCAATTCCTATTCAGGATTGACGGATGAAATTATCAGAGATTGAGTGTGCTCATGTTCTACATATTTCCATCAAGTCTCATTAATATTTGTCTATTAATTGCAGTGCTAGATCGATTCCTAGATTTTTAAGTTTTCATGATTATAAGGTTGTGTGATTTTAAAGGTGTGATGATTTCCCTATTTTACCAATATTAATATTTATTATATGACACTGCTTTATAGTATTTTTTTTCTGATATACAATCATAATTTTTGAGCTTCGCTACTTATGGATGTTGTCATCCTTGTTAAATTCTACCCCAATGTCGGTCCCTAGCGTTAATTTAAGATATGTTTTTGTACTTCTTTTCTAGGGGCGATTTCTATTTGGAGGGTGGTGATACCCGCCCCCAAAATAGTTATAACTATATGAGAAGCTACGTTGTAAAGGAGAACCATATCGGTCCAGCGGTTCGGTACAGACACACACACACACACACACACATAACCTTTTACTTTTATATAAGGATATGTAATATGTAATCATAACATATAAATAAACAGAAGAAACAAGGATGTCAGTTGTCATAGACATAAAAGTCCATGGCAGAAAATTGAATGAACTTAACGGTAGATTTAACCATAAACAATAAAAAATACAACTTATTAAAACTTTTTTTTTAAATTGATGCTTTGTCAATATCTTGGTACATGTGCTAGGAATACCTGAATTTTTTGACAAAATATATAAAAATCAACATGTTTAAAATAGACATACAGACATTTTTGTATATATCATAGAGCTGTTATGCTTCGTCAATTTTAGAATCATTATTAAAAATTTGAAATTTCCTAATATAGAAAAGTCTCGCAGATAAGATATATATACGGTTGTAGATGTTGATTATAGAGATGCTTTGCAGGTAAAAATCTGGAAAGTGAAATGGTCTTTTGTTGTTTTGACTCGGATTACTAATTCCATCATATTACCCACACATTACCCATACCATACATGATTGGTTCCACCATTGTTTAATAACATTGTGTTACAGTAGTTTTCAAAACCTAATGAGAAGTATATCATAGTGTGATATTAATATTAAAAAACGTTTTTAGGAAGCACTTATGGCTACACGGCTTGGCTTTTATGCGCTAGGAAGGATACATAAATTATCCTATTCTGATTATGATAAGTTTGGTCCCTAGGGTAAATATTGATATATAAGCACTAGATGTCAGGGATATAAAGGGATAAGACAATAAATAAATAAATAATTGATGTACATTCTCAATGATGATACACAAAATTAAACATCCCAATGATGATATACAAAATTAAACCTGATGCAGATTTAAATTAGTGGTTAAAACGTTTGAAAGCTCAACTCTAATATTGATATACATCCAAAATGATGATACACAAAATTACCCCTTCAGTAGATTAGATATAGTTAGTGGTTTAAACGTTTGGACACTCAACTTAATTAACCAATTAATAAAAATTTGACAAAGGTCCCAAAAATTGTTAAGTCAACGAATAAGAAAACGTTATTATAAGACTTTGGGGACTAGTGTAATAAACAGCCCATTGTTCACTCTTTCTCTGAATAGATGTACATACACATATTTTAGAAAAAGAGAGGACAATTGTACAAAAAATGATCTTCTCCAAATTTGAAAAAAGACACTATGCATTTATATATTGCTAAGAATTTTTTGTGGGCTTTATGACGAATATATTTACCAGTATGGCCGATTAATATCCACTGGATCAGAACCAGTTCAAACTGAAAAATTATGTTTAGCCTTGCATAACAGCCAAATTTTAGCAAATATTGGAAAAAAAATCATACAATTAATACCAGTTTTGTTAGACTCGAGGTGCCGAAGGTTTAGGTCTTATATATTATTTTTTTTGATATCCACGAAATGCTGTCTATAATACGATATTCCCCATATTTGTTTACCAGCCAACAAGGTAAAATTTAAGACATAACTTTTAGAAGAAAGATTTATTTATCTTTCCTTATTTTATCCATGAATCCCAGCATACATTTATGTAATTTATCAAAAACATTCAGAACAAAAAAAAAGAAAAAATATCTTATTGCTTTGTTTTATTGAAAATATTACATAAGCTTTATGTTATTCTTTTTCATGTATTTTAAAATAATTAAACCCTCTACACGCCTTTTAACACAAAATCAAGGGGTATATATTTCATACATTAAGACGATAGTAATTTTAATGGCTTGAGGGGTGTAAAACTTACGCTTAGAAGATGTAGGGGGGTCTGAAACATAATTTTGTCTATGCTAACTAAGTATCTTTTATCAAAACTTTGAAAAACTCAAAGGCGCGGCGACTTTTTTACTTGTAGAGAGGTCGTAGAGGGGTGTAGGGGGTTGGACTCATTGTATCCGTCCCTCTTAATTTTGCCAGGGGTTGGATACACCTCCTTCTTCACGTCACTGCTTTACATTACAGTTATATTAATCCTTGATTCAAATAAAATCTTAGATATAAAAATCTTTATAAAAGTAAAAGAAATCTAGAGTTTTTTAATAGCCACTATATAATTATGGTCTCTAGATGGGTTCGTCTGTATGTCTAACTAAGACTCTGATATAAATTGACAACGATACATAAAATTAAAAAGAAACTGATATTGTATCTTTAATAACCATTTAAGAAAATTCCCCTTGAACATTCTTTATTTATCAAGCCATTGTATTTTCCAACAGCCATACACAATATACAGGTGTACAAACAAACTCAATTAGGAAAAACAAGAGTAATGCAGATTAAAATTATTGGTGCAAAGTTTAGACACTTCTAGTTTGAAACCAACCAATCAAGTTCAATAAAATTACCCTAACAAAAAATGAGGTGGATCTTAACAGGAAAGAAAACTTTCGGTATCAGTGTATTTTACAGTACAATGTCCACTTCCTCCCTAGTTATAAAGGACTTTTTGATCTCCTTGATGTTGCTGCTTACCTTTATTTTATGGGCAACGTAGAAACATAAACAATATAATACTTTCGATCTTTTCAATTTATCATTTAATATATTTGTTTTGTTTATCTGTTCACGATACTCCCTAATCATAGCAAAGTAGTAGAGGATGGGGGGGGGGGGGGAGGGGCATTTTTTCTATTCGATATACAGACCAAAAACTCAATGACATTTTATTTGGGCAATCTGTGAACGGGGAGAAACTTCCAACTACAGCAGTAATAAGGACCACTAAAGTTACCTTAGTTGACATAAAACTGTCTTTCTGTTGTAAGGCAGAAATATGATTTCCTGAGCCTATTTATCTTAAAGTAACAATGTAATAAAATATTAGCGGCTACGTCCCTAGAAGCCTCTAGGGGCACTGGTAGGAGGGGGAAAAGTTGACCTTATCCCATTTTAAATTTGAGTTTCAAAAGAGTTAAGAAAATATTTCTGGGGGGAGGGGGGTGTAGAACCCTCCCAAAAAATAGTTTAAAACCTTCCAAGGACCTATAACAAGCTTTACTGTAAAGGAGAACAATATCGCTTCAGCGGTCCTTTGGGACAGACAAAAAACGTTTACTACTTTATGTAATAGGATATCTTGAATAAATCAAATGGTAGCGTGGAGTATAAAGATAAGGAGTTGTGTATGTGTGTGTGTAGTGGCACATTTAACGACTATTTTGTTGCCCAAGGGACAAATCTACGGATCCTGGTCGCCAGCTAGGAAAAGCTCAGCCAAAACTATCTATTTTTTATACAAACCAGATACAAGATAAGTATTCTACAAATAGATTAGAATATAAGAACAGAATATGAAAGTCTTGAGTTACGGAAAGTGTCATGTGTGACGTCATAAAAGTAAGTCTAAATCCATCTCTTTTTATTTTCTCACTTCTCCTCTCATCCTTCCTTTTTAGACGTAGTTTTATGACGTCACACATGACACTTTCCGTATCTCCTGAAAGTCTTTAAACAGCAAACCTCTTCAAATGCTACAAAAACAAGGATGACAACATCCATAAGTAGCGAAGCACAAAATTTCGTGGATGGGAATGACCGTCATGGTTGTTTTCTTCAAACAACGGGAAATTTAATTTTGATATCTAAAACAGAAAAAATTTTGAAAATCGGATCATAAACACCAAAGATATGGGGAAAAATGTAAAAAATTTAAAAATAGCCAAAACCCTGCAAAAAGGCAGTCTGACCATTATTGTTGTTTTCTTCAAACGACGGGAAATTTAATTTTGACATCTTTAACTGAAAAAAATTTGAAAATTAGACTAAAAACGCCAAAGATAAGGGGGAAAATGTAAAAAAATATAAAATAGCCAAAAACCTGCAAAAAGGCAGTCTGACCTTCATAGTTGTTTTCTTCAAACGACGGGAAATTTGATTTTGATATCTATAACTGAAAAAATTTTGAAAATCCGTTAATAAACACCAAAGATATGGTGGAAAATGTAAAAAATGTAAAAATAGCTAAAAACCTGCAAAAAGGCAGTCTGACCGTTATTATTGTTTTCTCCAAACGACGGAAAATTTAATTTTGATATCTTTAACTGAAAAAATTTTGAAAATCGGACCATAAACACCAAAGATATGGGGGAAAATGTGGAAAATTTAAAAATAGCCTAAAACCTGCTAAAAAGCCGTCCGACCGCCAGTAATGTTTTGTACTTAATTGTGCTCCTTAATGTTGGGAATGTTGTCAAAAAATTTCAGAATTCTATCTTTTATAGGAGCTGAGTAAATCCCATTTCCCCCATAGCGTTACGGACTGACGGACTGACGGACGGACGGAAAAAGTGAATTATAGAGTAGCTTCGCTACTAATAAATATGATAATTCAAAAAGAATTAAATGTAAATAAATTTTGCTTCTATAATAGATAACAAGGATGACAACATCCATAAGTAGCGAAGCACAAAATTTCGTGGATGGGAATGACCGTCATGGTTGTTTTCTTCAAACAGGAAATTTAATTTTGATATCTATAACAGAAAAAATTTTGAAAATCGGATCATAAACACCAAAGATATGGGGAAAAATGTAAAAAATTTAAAAATAGCCAAAACCCTGCAAAAAGGCAGTCTGACCATTATTGTTGTTTTCTTCAAACGACGGGAAATTTAATTTTGACATCTTTAACTGAAAAAAATTTGAAAATTGGAATAAAAACACCAAAGATATGGGGGAAAATGTAAAAAAAATATAAAATAGCCAAAAACCTGCAAAAAGGCAGTCTGACCTTCACAGTTGTTTTCTTCAAACGACGGGAAATTTTATTTTGATATCTATAACTGAAAAAATTTTGAAAATCGGTTCATAAACACCAAAGATATGGTGTAAAACGTAAAAAATGTAAAAATAGCTAAAAACCTGCAAAAAGGCAGTCTGACCGTTATTGTTGTTTTCTCCAAACGACGGAAAATTTAATTTTGATATCTTTAACTGAAAATTTTTTGAAAATCGGACTATAAACACTGAAGATGGAGAAAAATGTGAAAAAAATAAAAATAGCCGAAAACCTGCTAAAAAGGTAGTCTGGCCTTCATGGTTGTTCCTTTAAACGACGGGAAATTTAATTTTGATATCTGTAACTGAAAAAATTTTGAAAATCGGACCATAAACACTGAAGATATGGAGAAAAATGTGAAAAATATAAAAATAGCCTAAAACCTGCTAAAAATCGGTCCGAACGCCAATGATGTTTTACAGTCAATTGTGCTCCTTAATGATGGGAATGTTGTCAAAAAATTTCAGCATTCTATCTTTTATAGGAGCTGAGTAAATCCCATTTCCCCCATAGCGTTACGGACTGACTGACGGACTGACGGACGGACATAGTGAATTATAGAGTAGCTTCGCTACTAAAAATAGCTTAAAATTATCAAAGAATCTAAGTTTAAATTTTATTTTGTATGTTATTTCTGCTTTTTTTATGATATGATAATTCTTTTTGGTAAAATTATCTTTTAAATTTACACATAAATTTTACTCACAAACAAACAAACAATTAATAACACAAACCTTCACACATACATACACCCTCACACACATACACACATTCAAAGATGCGGAGAAATATAAATGTTATCAGGGAGGTGTGAATTATCTAGATATACCAATACAAATAATCAATTATCTATAAGTATAAAGTACTATTTAAAGGAAGCCTGCTAGAAGTACCCCGCTCTAATTGCTGAAATACTGCTACAAGAAGACCCAATACCCAAAATTTTTGAAAATTTCATTTTAAAATACCTATACTTTTTTTGCTATTGAAGTTGGAGGCTTCAAATTCTGGGTATTTGTTCAACTTGTGACAGTCTTTCAGCAGTTAGAGTGGTGTATTTCTTGCAGGTTTCCTTTAAAATGATTCCCTCAAAGTGCCAGGTCGGGCATAGAAAACCTCCTATTATTTTAATTAAATTAAAAATCAGTAGGGGGGGGGGGGGTTAGTTTTTCTTGTGTTTGTTTTCTATTTAGGGTCAGGCTAGGTTAGGTTATATTGGGTTCATGATAGCCCTGCATGATTAGGGCACTTTGATTAATTCCCAGATTTCCTTGGCAACCCTAGCCAGATATAACCCAACTAATCATGTGCAGAAATGTGAAATGGATTGTGGTGAAATAAACCTGAATAGATTTTAATATACAACCAGAAGGAACATTACATATTTTGTTTATGTATGCGTGTGTGTTGTTTTATCATAATGTCTGATATAGGTAAATAAGGGTTTTAGATATCTTTTTGTATAAATTAAATATTTTATTGAAAAAATATAAAATTTGAATTTTTTCCTAATGTGGAATATTGCCCACATGTGAACTTTTTGAAAAATGTATTTTTGAGCTTATTTGAAGTTGGGTTAGTTTAAGTATAGGTAATGGGAGTCCCAAATGGTTAGTATCACTGAGAGATATAAGGGACCAGCAGGGTTAGAGCCCTCTCAGGGATGAGAAAAAAGGAACACAGTAAAATTGTCGGACTGATTATGACGTAAAAAAAAAATTTGCCAATGAGAGGCCACTATAAATTTTACCATGCATTGGTCAATAATGGCCTTTCATTGGCTAATTTTTTTTGTTATTTCATAATCAGTCCGACACTTTTACTGTGTTCGAAAAAAGTTAAAAGCATCTATCGGGAGCGGGCGAGTGTAGGGCCTATGGTGGGTTCTGTGTTTAAGAATTAGGTTTGAGTGAAAGCTCTGAAAATTCAATTTTTTTGTTTTAAATCTGTCACAAAAACAGTCTCATGTGATAAGGATTGTAAAGTTTTTTTTATGGTTTAGTAGATTTCAATATAAATTTTTGACGATATACCACTCTGCTTTGTTTTCAAATAATAACCATCCTTTTATTCTTATTCCTTATGCATAATATGTTGGTTTCAGCACGGGCCAATCCAATGAGAAATTTCTAAATAATTTCTTGGTAATTTGCAGTCTGTAATTGTTTGCAATATGATTGCTCTGTTTGAAAAATGCATTTAAAACAGATATTTAGTTTTTGTATTTTTTTTGTTACAAAAAACACACAAAAAACTCTATACGATTAAAACCTCTGTGGCTCATGTTGAGTAGAAAAGAAAGACAAATGTATTTGATGAGAATTCATGTAATAAACTAGCGAACAGTTCTAATAACATTCAGTCACAGGAGAATAACAGTAAATTTGTGATGATATATTTCAGGTTTTATTAATAACCAATGATATCTAAAAAAATGGTTGTTGGAACAGCCTGAATCGAGAGAGGCAAAGATCATTAGTCAGGAACCTGTCGATACACCAACACGTGTTTTCACACATACACACACACACACACAATCTATTTACATACATTTCTATCATTTACATATCATTATTAGGATGGGGAATTCACAATTAATTTAAAAAAAACAGTCATTTTAAGACCCAGAAAAAGTTAGAACCTAAAATGTTTCAATTGAACAAAAAACTTTGTCTAAATATTTGAAAGAGCCTACGAGTTAGGTCATAGTGAGTAATTCAGTAGATTATCACAAGGCAATGCATATTTAGACAGATGAACAGACAATAATAATAGACTGAATGTACTAGACTGATGGAAACTAGACCCCCCCCCCCCTCCTAAATGTAGTTTTAAAAAGAAAAAGCTTTCCCTTGTAGGAAGGGAAGTCAAGTAAGTAAAACTAGTGGAAATTTGAAAATATGTTTGGTATTTTTTGGCGATTTTTCTTGGAAGGCTGGTGGTGCTGTCCCCCAATAGCAATAAACCTTTTCAGGAACTATGAGAAGCTACACTGTAAAAGAGAACCACATAGGTTCAGCGGTTAGCGAGACCCTTCAGTACAGACAGACAGTCACACAGAGATCCTGTTACCTCTAATAAAAGGATAATTTGCCCTATATCTGTAATTATCTAAGGAAAATAAGGGTGGGTGATTGGGTTATTATTATTTGTTTGGCAGTAAAAAAATATACATATATGTATGTATATTCTTAAATTAATGAAACAATAATAGTAATGGACTCTTAACAGAAACAAAATTATGTATACACTTAAAACAAGCAAAATTCAGGTACTTTTACAGCTGCGCGGCTGAAAGTGCTGCTGCCGAGCACTGATTAATATATATTTTTTCTCCATTTATGAAATGTTAACATTCGCTACTAAGAGGTCTAATTTTGTAAGCGAAGCATCTCTATAATATTAATCAAGTCTTCTTAAAATATAGGCACGTTTGTATTATAATTACCCCTTCTGTAGATTAAATTTAAGATTTAAATTTAAGATCCGATGTTATACAGAAAGCAAAACTTTATAGAACATATTTTGCGAGTTAAAAAAAAGGAAGCTATAGTTTAATAATTATGAAGTATATATAATAATTCAAATTCCTAAAATCAATCAAATATTTCAAACCTTGAAAATAATTACATATAATTCTGTAAAAAAAACACGATAATACTAAAAAAGCATGGTTATTTATGAACTGTTTTTTTTTATACATATGACAAAACTGTGTTTAAAATAAACAAAATAAAAGAATGCTTAGTAGAACTATGTCTCTCAGTTCGGATAAGGTTTTAAACCTTGATCACCGCTGGACCATTTGGGCGTTGCTTTAAAATGAATAACCAAACTCCTTTACCTAGGTTTTAGAAGAACTGCAGAAAGTGTCACGTGTGACGTCATAAAATTACGTCTATAAAAAAGGATGAGATGGGAAGTGGAAAGTGTGAAAGTAAACTTCTAAATACATAACACTTTCCACTGTCCTGGTTTTAGACTGTTTCCTCTGAGCTTAGAAACCCCTTATTTAAAAAAATGTCCCTCCAACCCACCCCAAATTAGAATGCTTTTGTAGCATTTGTTTATTATATATTAAGATTGTGGATTTACCCCAACCCCCTCTTAGGGCAAAACCACTACAGTTATATGAAATTAAACGTCAAAAATATGACTTTTATCGATGTACAATTATCAAATAAAAAAGACATGTATGAGAACACCGCAATGTAATTCAAAATGTCATCGTAGTTGAACTTGAACTCGTGGAGAAATTCACGACAATTTCAATTTCAAATTTTATAATTGTTTTAATCAGTTGCGTGCACAGGGTTTAACCAAGTGATATCCCCCCCCCCCCCAAAAAAAAAAAACAAGTGGGGAGGGGAGCCTTCTTTGATTAATATGTTGATGCTTTAAGCATGCTATTTTTTAACCCCCCCCCCCCCCTTATATTTATCAAGGGTGTGACTTCTTAACTTAAAACCCCCCTTGGCTTTTTAGGGGGTGTATCATTGGGTTAGTACCTATGTCATAGGTGGTATAGATTTGAACACTAAGGGGGGTGTATCTACCCCCTTGAATTTTTTCAGTGGGTTGGATATCCACCCCTCACTCTTCTATATATATCATATATACTTATCTATAATAGGATTTAAAAATATAAAGCTTTTCACACTATAATTATTGTAAGATCTTTTTAAAAAGAATCTGTTTAGTTTGATTAAGAAGAACTACGGTTTATACTTTTTAGTAGCGAACTACTCTATAATTTACTTGTCTGTCCGTGCGTGTGTGATTGACTTTATTCCTGTTTTCAACATATTTTCATTAAAATTTGTCTATTAATTGCGGTGCTAGATCGATTACTTTTTTTTATGACTTAAAAACATTAATCTTTTGTAGCGCGACCAAGTGATTACAAAATCTTTATATATAGAAAAGGTGCGTTTACAGTCAGGGAGGAAGGGGACACTATTCCCCAAAGTTTTATAATAACACTTTCTTTTTCGTTTGCATAACAACTTTGGGGACTTAATGAAGTTTTGATTGGTAGATTCATTTAGTTGAATGTCAAACGTTTCAACCAGTAATTTTAATACACAAAAGAGGTAATTATGTGTATCGTCATTGGGGTTGTAAATAAATTTATCGACTATTGTCTTATCCCATTATTTCTCTGGTTTTTCCCACATGGTGTCAACAAATAAATATAAAATTATTACATAAGCACACACATACACACACACACAAACAAAGTGTTTTGTCATTTTAAAAATACTTGCCCTTGAAAAATAAAACCAGTTGGTCATATCAACAACAAATAAAAGTTTATTTTATCTAGATTTGGTCAGGGATCTAAAGGGATAAGACAATGGTCGTTAAATTGATGTACACCCCCATGATGATGCACAAAATTACCCCTTCTTTGGATGAAAATATTATGGTTGAAATGTTTGGAAACCGAACTTAATAAACCAACCAATCATAATTTAGTAAAAGTTCCGAAAGTCGTTAAACAAACGAATAAGAAAAAGCTATTATAAAACCTTGGGGACAAGTGTTCTTTCTCTTTGAGATTTGGTGCATTGATAAAAGGATTTTAGTTTTTAAAAGAAAAGACCCTTCTGAACCCCTGGCACCTTTTTTCCCCTCGGGGGTTGTCGCTTTCCCTTGACCAATAGCTAAATCCATCCCAGAAGGGAAGTAAAAGACAAATTATCTATCCAATCACAACCCTTTTTTTCTTATTTTACTTACCAGTAAATTTCTTATAAACAAAAATATTTGCCATTTTCCTATCCCTCTCAATTTCTAGAAAATAGTCTTAATTTTAATAATTTGTGAATCTATCAACATATTTACATTTTTCTATCTAAATAAGAAATTTGAATTATAAAATCTAAATTTTATTAGGATATTACTACCGTTTAAAGTACGTAAAAATACCTTTTAACCTAATAATGACACACAGAAAAAAGAGTATTACTTAACCAAAAAATGATTTCGCAGGTTTATTTTCTATTAAATCAGAAGCATGAAATCACTTGAGGAGATTTATCTTGTCAAATTTTAAAAGCATAGCTTCTACTTAATCTTCTATAATATAAAGAACGATGTCTGTCTGTCTGTTTGTTTGTAACAAAGGATCTCGCTAACCGCTGAATCGATCGGGTTCTCCTTAACAGGGTAGCTTCTCATAGGTCCTGGGAAACTATTTTGTGGGAGGGTACCTCCTCCCTACCCAGAGAAATGGACAAAAATATAAAAAAAAGCCGCCCTATCTATCGGCGAAAAAAATATTTTTGGAAATTAGCTGATTAAAATTGAATTTAAGATATCCTTACATAAAAGCAACAGGATGTGTGTGTCTATCTTTTCTTTACTTCTAAGAACAACAAATTGCAATAAAAGGAATTTTAGAAAAAATCTTAAAATACAAGACAATTTTTGCAAGCTACTTTATGTAAATACTAGCGGCTTCGCCCCTAGCCTCTAGGGGCTATGCCCCAAGAGGTTTGATCAACCTAATTCTTGTATTTTAGATTTAAAAGAAAAAGTAAAAAAAAAATTTTTTTTTTTTTTTTTGGGGGGGGGGGGGTATTTTTCATTTTTTTGGGGGGTTGGGGGTGTCCCACCTCCCAAGAAAATAGCTTAAAACCATCACAGGACCAGTAGGTATATTCCCTGAAGAGTAGAGCCCAATCGGTTCAGTGGTTACTGAGATCTTAAGCTTCAGACGGACAGACAGACGGACAGACGGACAGACAGACGGACAGACATCGTTTTTTTTTTTTGGGGGGGGGTGGCGGGTGGTAGTCGACCCTACTATTTTAACTTTAGTTTTAATAAGAATTTTTTTTTTTTTTGGGGGGGGGTATTTTCCATTTTTTTTGGTGGTGACCCACCCCACAAGTAAATAGTTATAAACCTTCCCGGGACCTATGTGAAACTACCCTGTTAAGGAGAACCCGATCGGTTCAGCGGTTAGCGAGATCCTTCGGTACAGACACACAGACAAACAAACATCCGGTTACTTTAGTATAATGACTAGTTACTTCGCCCCAAGTCTCTATACCAAGATATTTATAAATCTTCACTGAAAAGTACAACCCATTTGGACCAGTATTTTCTTAGATCTTAAGCTTTAGACAGAAAAGCCTTACTACTTTATATATTGGACTAGCGACTTTGCCCCTAGCCTCTGGGTGCTTTGTCCCAAGAGGTTTGATCAATTTTTTGTATTTTAGATTTAAAATAAAAATAAAAAAATATTTTTTTTTGAGGGGGGGGGGGTTAGTCGACCCCACTATTTTAATTTTTATTCTGTCCTTTTGCCTGTCCTTCTCTCAGTACTTCTGTCTGTCCTTATGTCTGTACTTCTTTTAATTCCACTGTATGTCCTTCTGCTTGTCTTTTCGTGTGTCCTTCTGTCTGTCCTTATGTCTTTCCTTCTGTCTGGTCAACTGTCTGTCATCTTGTATGTCCTTTGGTCTATCCTTTTGTATGCATTTCTATCAGTCCTTCTGTAGTGTAGTGGGACAAAGTGACTCAAAATCAGCCATGTGACATAAAAATTACGGAGATGAGAGGAGAAGTGGGAAAGATAACCTCTACAAAAGAGATTGACAATCCCTTATTTTTATGACGTCAAATGGCTGATTTTTGAGTCACTTTGTCCCACTTCTTCTGTAGTGCTCTGATGGAATTAGGCAGGACTGTTACTTTAGTATATTTTCTACTTAATAATTTATCCCTTTATCCTTATTATTTTGTGCAAAATAGTTTTGGTTGATTGACAGAGCCATAATCTATATTAACTTTCTAGTATGCTTTTTAAAGACAAATTTACCACAATCCGAAAATTTCCTTTTTTACTTACGAAACTTTTTTATAGATTGAGTTAATCTTATACCATGCTGTCTGTGACGGACTTTATTATTATTTGATTGACATAATACCTTTATGCAACTAGCTTCTAATAATTTAACTCTTAAAAATCGGTCCATACTCATAACTCATAACTTAAGGGGGACGTTGCTTTTTAGATCCTTTTATAGTTATAGATATAAAACTTTGTGATTGGTTTCCTTTTTAATAATTTCTGACCATTTTGTCGAAAGGTCCAAAGGTAAAAATACTTGCTTCCTTATTAAAACAATTCCGTTTCTGCCAATTTTTAAAGAGGATCTTTATTTTCTATGTAAAATTATTGAAATTATGATATAACCTAGTATTGGAGTAGATGCACTAATATGTATTTTTTAATTCAATGATAAACAAATTAAATATAATTATGTACAAAATATAAAACATTAAAGAAATGTCAAAATGTCATTTATGAAATGTTTGACGCATAATTTTAAATTGTTATTTATAACAACAATTATTATTGACCTTCACATTGCATGGGATTAGTTTTTAATGGCGAGGGAACGAAAAGAGAGAAAATTTAGAGAGAGAGAGAGAGAGCCTAACTAGAGTCATATCTATCAATGGTCATTTTCTCTCTCTCTCTCTCTCTCTCTCTCTCTCTCTCTCTCTCTCTCTCTCTCTTTCTCTCCATCTCTCCCAATCTGGCTGTATCAGCGTCGGACGCGTGTTGGTTATATAGCCATTGTTAAGATGCATCGATTCTTTACAAAATTAAAATACCAATAAAACATTAAAACTCCTAAGATTTTATTTATGTTACTAGTTCCTGCCCCCCTTGTTTATATGGGTAGGCTCTGTATACGAAGGGGTAGGGAGGAGGTATGAATTAGCCTAAAACCATCATAAGACACATATGAAGCTTCCTGGAGATAGAATAATGAGCTATGAATGAACAACAAAAAACTTACTTCTTGCTTCGCCTCTAGCCTCTAGGGGCTTTGCCCCAATAGGTGATCAAAAATTTTTTTTGTTGAAATTCGTAAAATGACCAAGGAAATCTTCAGCACAAAAAAATTGGGGGGATTTTTTTTGTTTTTGGGGGGGTTGGGGTTGTCCCACCCCCAAGAAAATAGCCTAAAACCACCACAGGACCAGAAGGTATATTCCCTGAAGAGTAGAATCCGATCGGTTTAGTGGTTACCGAGATCTTAAGGGACGGACAGACAGACGGACGGACAGACAGACAGACATTATTCTACTTTGTATTATAGATTATTTATCTCTATTACAATTAAAGCTACTCCAAATCAAGCAAGTTAATTCAATTTGAAATTTCCGAAATTTCGGATTAGTTTTTGATAAATTTTGCCAATGTATATTCTATTTTTAAAAAAACTTTTAATTTAGAACAGCTTAATCCGATTCTTAATAAATTAAGTAAGAAGTTAATATAATTTTTTTTTAAATTATAAAAATCGATGCCTCCAATTTAACATCCTGATGCAGTTTTTCATCCCTGAGAGCTCTAAGTCTAGGCTAATTTTTATCTACTTAAGTGAAAGTTACTTCAGGGTTCTCAAGTCAATTCATTCGCTAAATAACAGAAGAATTAGTTGAAATAGAAGGTTTGATGGGAATCCACCTTTGCGTAAAGTCATTATCATGGATAAAGGAAATATTTAAAGGGCTGAATTTTAAACTTGATGATTTACAGGAATGGAGAGGATATTGAATGTAAATTATGCTGGTACTCAAAGTTTTCAGCTAGTGATTAAAAAGGGTAATTTTGCATCATAAATTTTTATTTCATTGTCTTAGTTCTTAAGATCCCTTAAGGATTGATAAAGTAGATAAAAATCAATTAACGTGTAAGATATCATACAACTTCTTCTTTGTATTATTAATAAATTGTATGGTTTGTAAAAATATAAACCTAACCTCTTAAAACCTAACCTAGCTAAGCTGGTCTAAATAGTATAGGTGAATAAAAATGCTTTATTCCTGAAACTATACGCACTCTCTCTCCTTTTATTATTATTATCTGTTAAAAAAACCACCATCCCGATTTGCGTATCCTTCCTTCCCTTTATTAACACCTTACTTCCCCAATTGCGTATATTTTCTCAACAGCTCTATACGCTGTAACCATGCGTACATGTGTGTAAAAAGCGTATTTTCTCTATGTTCTTTTTAAAGGGATGCTGGTTATGTCATAGGAGTTCTTATCTGCCAGTTTAAGAGACAACACATATCTTTCAAGATGACTAAATTCAGCGTGGCTTTGTTGCTAGTTGTCTGTATGGCTGTTCTGCCGTCTATGTCACAACATACTAATGTTGCTAAGCGAGAAACTCAGGTTTGGGCTTTTTTTATATTATGATTTTTATATTTTATAAAATCTTATTGTAGTTATATTAACCTATTTTCTAAGATGAGATATTAAATAAACATACTTTACAGTTTTTGTGGTTATAGCTAGTAAAAAATAGTTCAAGAGCATTACAGATTTAGGGTGAAATAAGTCGATCTATTTAATAGTGAAACAATTGTCTTCCACAAATAAAATGTTAAAAAAATAACTTGTGTTTATTTATATAAATGAATATAATTTAGTCTACATTTTGTGTTTTATTGAACTTTTGGTTTTTTTTCTTCTCATAAATATTTTCTTTCTTCTTGTCGGTTTGATTGATATAAAATAATTTTGGAAAGTTTGTGCTTATTTTAATTTTAATTTATTTATTGTTTATTATTTGTCTCTGTCCCATTCCCATATGTAGTTTTATCTTAAATAATCTGTGTTGACCAAAACAAGAATGAGTTCTGACCTTGACAAAGATTTCTCCTAAAATTTCCTACGGCCAAGGTTCTTCAAGACACAGTTTAACCAGGGAAGGGAGGGGAAATTGGACTGTTTATTACACTAGTCCCCAAAAATGTAAATAATGTTTGATTATTAGTTGGCTCAACAATTTTGGGGACTTTAATTTTATGGTAATTGGTTGGTACTTGGTTCATTAAGTTGAGCGTCTAAACGTTTCAACCACAAATTGTCGTCTATACATAGGGTAATTTTGTGTAACATCATTGGGGACATACATCAATGCATCCGCAATTTCCTAATCCCTTTGGATCCCTTCAGTTTATCTGTAAAAATCCTAAATAGATTGTATATTTCAATTTTAAAATTAATTCTTAAACTTAATTCTCAAACTTGTCAAAACATATAAAAATTAAGTTTTTTTTTAGTTTTTCATTAATACATTTTTTAAAAAAAGCGATAGGCTTAACTATTTAGGGGTAAATGTATATGTCCATTTAAAAAAAAATTATGTTATGGATTATATCAATTTTTTAAAATTCTAATAAGAGCTTCTTTTAAGTTTAATTTATATAATTACAGATTTTAGGCTTGCGTGGGGGAATGTGGATCAACAAACAAAGCCCGACGAATAAATCCTTAATTATCAAAAAAACCCCACTTTTTTAGGGGGAGGGGGGGTGTTTTAAAAGTTTTTAGCAATCTTAAAGTAATTCTATTTTATTGCATCACAAAGAACATAAAATATTACATTTTCAAAAGCTTTATTATAAGTGTAAGATTTAATTTTTCAATGCATGATTAAATTACTTTAGGTTTGTAGCAAGAATAAGATAAATGTCATTGCAATTTTAATTTTAGAAACATTAGGTTAATAAATCAAAATACATAATTATCAACTTGATAAATTGCATCTGCATCATTAACTTTGAAAAAAAGTAATATGTCTTACGATTCTCTAGACTGATTTCTTAAAACAAGGATGACATCTTCCACAAGTTATTGAAAATTGTACTTATTAAATTTTCTAAAAATGTATTTTATATTGAAGTCATGTAAAATATTTAAATTCTTTTAAAAAGCTTTTTTCCTCGATTTTATGCAGTTTTAATGTGTTAATTGTATTCTATTTACCATTAGAATTTAAAAAAAGGGTAAAAATGTAAATATTTTTGCTTTTTGAAAAAAACACATCTCATTTACTGCAATAAAGTTGTTACTTCAACAACATCCATAAAAGGAAGCTTTAAAATCATAAGGATGGACAAATGAACAATAATTTCTTTAGTGTGTCAGAACTGAATAACCAAAATATAAATGTATAAAAGTCGAAACAAAATTGTAAGTAAATTTGTTGAAAATCTGAATAAATACAGGATAATGTGTAGGGACATACTTACATTTTTATGACTTGACTATAGAGATGCTTCGCTTATAATATTGTACCTTATTGTAATAGGAATTAGTGCTCCAAAAATCAGATTAATCGGATGATTATATAACATAAAAATTGTTGTTAAGAAGTTTAAAATCAACGTGTTTAAAATAAACGTACAGACATTCTGGTAACGATTATAAAGTTGCTACGCTTTCTAAATTTTACCTAACTACTACAGAAATCGATTCTAACATGCCTAAATTAACGAAAGAAGCCATCCGTTACGGACGGACGGACGGACGTACCGACACTAATTATTGAAAAGCTTCGCTTTAAAAATGATTCTTATTTTAGTTAACACAGAGACAGATTGAATTTGAAGAATTTTTCCAAACCCTTGATATGCTTTTGTGGAACTCTGACTCTAGCAGACAATACAGAAGAGGTAAGAAATTTTTACCTTGTATATTATTATCCAGTGTGTATTATTTTGCAGAGAGAGATAGAGGTGACAATGGGCTGTTTATTACACTAGTCCTCAAAGTTTTATAATAACGTTTTATTATTCCTTGGATTAACAACTTTAGGGACTTTGATTATTTAATTTTATTTGTTGGTTCATGAATTCATCGGTCATTGTCTAATCCCTATAGATCCCTGTGAAATTACAAAAAAAAACATTTTCTGAATATAAATTATATTTTTAGGATGGTTTGGAGTAAGACGACCTGTGATTCTGTCACGCAGAAACGGAGAACCTAGTGGAATGTACAGATCCTTTGTCGAGGGATGCTATGGCATACTATGTGAACTGGGTATCAATGGTCTCATCAACAGATTGGGAAGAATGCTCCTCTAATTTTATAGAACTTTAATGTGATACATTTATTATTGTAAAAGGACGTGGTTAAGAATCTCAATTTATCAAATTTGGGGCATTTCCCCACAACTATTTTCACGTCTTTAATTTTTTTCAAACAAATTAAGTAAAAAAAGACTTATTATAGCAAAGCTTTAAATACAAATTTTTGCCATAATTTTCATATAAGTAGCTGTTTCAGTTAATTAAATCTATTCATCCTGAATCAGATAAAAATATACTTTTAGGCTGACCTGCAAATAATGTAGCTTAGCCATTAGTATTCTATTTTATTTAATCAAAACAAGCATGTTTACTTTAAATAGAATAATCTGATAAAAAATTTTAGAAATGATCAAAATTTTTAATACTCTGTATAATTTAGAAATGTAGTGCAATAAATAATTCAAAATAAAAGTTTAATTATTTTTATTTTAAGGTTCTTTATTTACAAATTTATTAAAAATATAAAAGTCATAAGATTTACAGGTATAATAAATATTTATGCAATAAGTTAGAAGTAAAATTTTCACAAATATAGACTCAAATTTTAAAGATAAAAATTAGAAAATGATTCATTTTCATTGATTAATAGAATCCATAGTATCCATATATAATATGTACATTAAAATCAAAAGCATTAAAAAATATTAAGTTTTTAAGCAGATGGAATGTCAAAAAACTTTAATTTGGCACATAAAAAGCAAGTATAAATATTTTGTTATAAGAAGCAACAAAACGAAAAATAATTGTAAACAAATTAAAATTTAATTTTCCACAGAATCAAAGACTTGAACAATATTATGTACCAAGTGCTTGGCATTCTCCATGGAGAAGACCATCGGAGGCTTCAGCTTGATGACGTTGTTGCTGGGCCCGTCAGTCTGGATCAGGATGTGCTTCTCCTTCAGGGTGGTCAGGATTTTCTTGGCTAGCGCTGTATCGGGCTCACGTGTTGCTTTGTCCTAATATAGAAATAATATAATGTTTAAAAAGTAATTGTGCAAGAAAAATTATTAGAAATAGACGTTTTCTTTTCTAAATGCATAGACAGCTGGATGTATGCCCGGTTAAAACTTCTCAAAATGCATAATAATTTAAATAGTAAGGAATGTGATATAGTGGTTTTATTCTCACTATATTTTCTTAGATAATATAAATGCTTAAAATTGTGATATATTCATGATAATAAAATATATAATTATTAATCTATTGTATGCTAGAACATTGTGTTTTAAAAGTACAGATGTAGTAGGCATTTGCTAGTATAGGCGTTTTCTGAGACAAGCATTTTTAGACAGGCTTTTTTTGAGCATAGCCTTCTACATAATTATGTCAACTCATACTTTCAGTTCTATTTTTAGGTATATAACTAATTGGTGGTTTCTTTTAAATTGCAATTTTTTATCAGTACATAAAAAACATTTGGACAAAGGTTTGAAATTAATAGAATGTAACTTTCATAAGCTAAAATAATTACCTTGACCAAGTCGATACCGACAAACAGACCACGTCCTCTGACATCCCCAATACACTTATACCGTCCTGCCAGCTGCTTGAACTCTGTCAGCAAGTAGTTACCGACCTCGACAGCATTCTCCATCAACTTCTCCTTCTCGATGACGTCAAGAACAGCGTTGCCAATGGCACAGCTGACAGGGTTGCCTCCGTAAGTGTTGAAATATTCAACTCCTTAATAGAATTTAAATTTAAAATTAGTCCATATACAAAAAGATTGGATTTAAATATGATTAATTGGTTAATGCTCCACCCTTCTTCAATTCCACAAAAGTGGACTTTATAAGAAGCTCGGAGCACGCTCCAATGCGCGAAAAAGTTTTTCAAGGGGCGCTCTTTAATTTCTGTGTATTGAATTAAGTGTTTGTAGGATTTATTAGGATAGTTATAAATTCTCTAAAATCCTTCAGAGCTCACAAAATACTCTCTTTATATAATAACAAGCGGCCACACCCCCTATAAGGCTCTAGAGGCAATTAAGGCAGGAAAGGGAAAGTACGATCCTCATCCCATTTTTACTTTAGTTTGAGATTACAATAGAAAAAGAAAAATAGGGGGTCATCTGTTATTAGGAGGGTGAAGATGTCCTCCCCCATAATAATTGTAAACCTTACATGACCTATGAAAAACTACCCTATTAAGAAATACCATATTGGTTCAGCGGTTAGCGAGATCCTTCGGTACAAACAGACAGATAGACATCATGCTACTTTGTTAAAAGGATAAAAAGATTTGTCAATACCTGTGGCACTAAAACTTTGTGCAACTTCTGGCGTGGTAAATACCGCAGCAATAGGATGTCCGTTTCCCATGGGTTTACCCATTGTTACTATGTCAGGCACCAAACTAGAGTCGTAGCTCTGAAAGGCCCACATATGTTTTCCAACACGTCCAAATCCAACCTAAAACAATATTAGCCATATTTCAGAATAAAGAAATAGGCGCTGAATATGAAAACAATTTGAGTTTTCCCCAAAACCCTGCAGGTCTACCTAGTAGACAATATAACCTTACCAAAACTGACTTAAAAGTAATAAACAAACAATCTAAAACCAACCCTTATTTTAGTAATTTTAAAGGGGGCGGGGGTTTGCTCGACCTCTAATTTGAAGGAAACTACAGATTATTTTTGCAAAATCTAATGCTGACTTAAGGAAAAAAAAGAGAACAAAAATATATTCACTAAACCTATCTTGTGATAACTCAACAAAATTCTCAAGTCGATTCGTCATTTTTTCCTGTCAGCGTTGACGTTTAATTGTGATTTTATATACTTTTTTCCGTGTATATTTTATTTATTTCGATTATTATAAAGCCATAAATTACTTTTAGAATATTACTAGATGGTTTGGTCAGAAAATATTTTAAAACCACGCAAAAACATCCTGGACAAGTAAAGCTAATTCAGACAAGTATTTTCCGAGATCTCTAGCTTCAGACATAAAAACCTTACTACTTTATATTACACAAGTAATTTCACATTTGAGCAAAAATTAAAAAAATCACCTGAACTTCGTCAGCTATAACAATGCCGCCAGCAGCACGAACTATAATTTTTAATATACATTAAGCATTAAAAAAATGTTGCTTAAAAAATTGGGATTAAAATGTTGATTGATTAATTTTTTTCCCAATAACAATACTAGTAAATGGATTTCTGAAACACTACATTAAAGGTTTACAAAGAATAGATAATTGTCTACTTTAGGACATTTCTTCTTTTTTTTGTTGTTGATTTTTTTTATGTTTAGCACAAATTACAGACACGTCAAAACCAAAATCAGTCAGAAAAAAAGAATGAATTTATAATGTATAATACAATTCCTGATTTATAAACTTCCCCCAGGTAGTTGTCAGGAAATATGACTTGACCGCCACAGCTCTGAAGACTCTCCGCGATGAAAACAGCTGGCGCCCTTCCCTTATCAGCCATCTTCTCTATTATACTGTCCACCTCACTTGAAAAATATTTTTAATTACCAACTCACACAATCGTTGAAAATTGTCTGTAATACGATGTTATACATTTTGATTATAAATGAGAACCGGTTCTAATACAGCGGATATTAATCGGTTTTGAAGCCATACTGGACATGTAACTCTAAAAATCCAAAACAAAGTATAAATTACCAATCAATATATTTATGTAATTGCAAAAACTAAATCAAATGCATCCTATACATATTATCAGGGATCTAAAGGGATAAGACAATGACCGATTAATTGATATACATTCCCAATAATGATACACAAAATCACCTCTTCTAGGAATTACAATTTAATGGTTGAGACGTTCGGAAAATTCAACTAAATGAACCAACCAATCAAAATTCAATACAAGTCCCCAAAGTTTATAAACCAACTAATAAGAGAACGTTATTATAAAACTTTGGGGACTAGTGTAATAAACATCCCATTGTCCCCTCCCTCCCTATATATATTGTATGTAAATGAATTTTAATCAATATAAAAAATGCATTCTAGAAAAAAAATCATTGATTTATTGCATATTTTACAATAATTCATGACTTATGACAAATTATCAAAAAAATACTTTATGCCACATAAAAAAATCACAAAACCTACACAAAAACAAATATTTCTTATTCTGAATCTATATCATGAAGAAATTCGTAAGAGAATCTTATGAGATAATTCAGGTAAGGATTGTTATAAAATATTTTTAACCAATTTATTTTATTTAAATTTGTGTTTTTTACCTTTAACATACACTCCCTATAATATGTAATAAAGTAAAAGGATCTCTGTCTGTCTGTCTATACCGTAGATCTCGCTAACCGCTGAACCGAAATGGTTCTCCTTTACAGTGTAGCTTTTCATAGGTCCAGAAAAGGTTTATAACTATGTATTTTGGGGGAGTGTATCTCTATTCTCCACCATCCTAATAAAAATGATCCCCCGCTAAATTTACCCTTTTCTCTTTAAAACTGAAATTAAAATAAAAACCCTTAAATGCTCCAATAGACTTATAGGGGCGTAGCTGCTAGTTACAATTGCACAACCACATTTTCTAGCCTCTAACACCCCCCCCCCTTATTCACACACATTCACACACACACATACACACACACACACACATACAACCCCACACACACACACACATAAGGTTAAGGAATGCAGAATAGTGCAAATTATGCACAAACTTGACAAATTTTATATTTTTTTTGCAGAGAAAAAGTTAAAAATCAATCAGGAGGCCGAGGATAGCCAATTTAATTGATCTTTAAAAGTTTTGTAATTCTAGGTATGTTTTTAGAAATTATACAAAATTGAACTGCAAAAAATGTGTTATTTTGAAATATAAGAAGGTAAAACAATATTCTGATATATTAATCTGCTATTGTGTGAAGACATTTTGCTATTTCTCTTGGGATGGTAGTGGTACCCTTCCCTATAATAGCTATAAAACTTTCCAGGACCTATGAAAAGCTACCCTGTAAAGGAGAACAATTTCGATACAGACAGAAAGCAAACAGACAGACAGACAGAGATCCTGTTCCTTATAGGGGCACTTAGGTGAGAGGAGCTTAATCGACCCTTCCCCTATTTTCATTTTGAGTTTTGGAAAGAAAATTTTTAAAAATAATTTTGGTTTGGGGGGGGGGGTGATATTTTTTATTGGGGAGGAAGGGGTGGAGATACTCTCCTTCAAAATATTTTAAAACCTTCCCTGGAACTATCAGGAGCTTTACTATAAAGGAGAACCATATCGGTTCAGCGGTTATAGAAATCCTTCGGTACAGACAGACAGTCAAAGATCCTGCTAATATGGATATCTGGTTTTGAAATTCACAAAAAAGTTTTTTTCCGAAGCAGCTGACGATCCCTGGTAGAGATCTCTTTTGTGTGGAGAAAAGATGAAGGAAATAAATAGTTGTCAACTTTTCTGTATCTAAACTTAGGGATCCAAAGGGATAAGACAATGGCTGATGAATTGATGTACATCCCCAGTGATGATATTCAAAATTAACTCCCTGTAGATTAAAAGTAGTGGTTGAAATGTTTGAACACTCAACTTAATGAATCAACCAATCTAACAAAACAAAAATTAATCTTATAATTTAATGTTTTACTATCCACAGAAATTAAATAACTATTATAAATCATTATAAAAACAATTTGTTCAGTAATAATTATTGGAGCTTGATATAATTAAATTAAGAAAAGTCAACAGAACAAATTAGAAATAGCAGACACTCATTAGACCGAGAATGTACCGCCGACCGTGGCTCAACACTTAGCGCATCTGCTCGTCGTCGGGAGGTGATAGGTTCGAATCTCGACCAGACACCGCGTCATAACTAAAGACGTTAAAATGGTTCTTACTGCTGCTATGTCAGATGCGCGTTAGACAATGGTGGAATGCCTTGACCCACAAACAGGTGCAACTCATAACAATGCAAAGTTAGGACTTTTAAGAAAAGTTCGTGCATTCAAAGGGTTGGTTGTATGTTGGATGTTACTTTACATAATATCCTTAGGTGTTCGAGTATTGCATCCCATTACAAACGAATGATGCTCTGTATTTTCTAGATGATCACCAAAAAATCAAAAGAGAATCCCGCCCTTACGAGGTAAGGTAAGAAGACGGAGAAAGTAGGCAAAAATTAGGAGTAAAAGTAAATAACCACTAATGTGATGATTTTAAAAAGTTTTTGACTTTTGTTTTGAAAACTTTATTAAATAAATGTATTTAAAAATATTTGTAAATATCTAAGAAACCCCATGAAGACAAATATTGTACAAAATCAGACCCTAAGTTAACGGCCCCCCATCAAATTAATTAAGCATAACAAATGATTTTTTACAGGTCACCTCAATTCAAGTTCAGAGAGAGGAATATATGTATATATATATATAAGCAGCTGCGCCTCTAGCATCCAGAAGCAGCGTTGCGGAGCCGTTTGATTTTGGTGCGGCTCCGGCCCCGGATTTGGCTCCGGCTCCGACCTCAAATCAAGAAAAAATTTAACATATTTTTCCCCCACGTCTATATTTGACTTTTGAAGGTTTTAAAAGTTCAATTTTTGATAAAAATGGACTTGAAAAACTTAAAAGGGGCATTTGCACATGACAAAACAGAGTTACCAAATTATAATTTATAAAAAATCTTTTTATTTATCCAGTCCGGAGCCGGAGCCGTTTTTTAACGAAAATTACGGCTTCAGCTCCGGCTCCAGCAAAATATGGCGGCTTTTCGGCTCCCGGCTCCGCAACACTGTCTAGATGGGAAGGGTAGAAAAATAGCCTATAACTAATTCAAGACTCAAATCAGGAATACAAATTAGCCTAAAACCATACCAGGACCTATGTGAAGCTTCCCTAAAATAGAGAACCCATACAGTTTAAAGGTTACAAAATCTGAAATGAATTTATAAGGCGGTTTAATAAATTCAAAGTCTGTGAATAGTTGCAAGGGTAATAATTTTCTATCGCATCGTATTATAAACAGCTTTCCGCGGATATAAAATTGTACAATTAGAAAATTAAAACCATAAGAGGCCGAAGGCACGGGCTTGTTTTATTCTTATGGTTATACAACTTTTATTTTTAGAAAACTGGAAATAATACGATGCTATACATAATTTTTCAGTATGGCTGAGAACCGGTTCTCACCCACCAGATATTAATCGGTTTAGAAGTGATACTTTAAAAGTAAAAGTAAATCGCCAAGAATTTCGAAACATATTAAAGGAAAATTTACTTATTATAAAAAAAGAGTTGAACGTTTAAATTGTTGTTAATCTGATTTTGTATTTCATGGTTGGTTACATCATTTCATTATAAGTTTCATACATGTCAAAGTTTTTATACACATTCGTCATAAATCTATTTAGCCATTTTTTTGTCTTCAAAGCTTAAGATATAAATAACTACTAATCCGATTGGATTTTCTTTTGGAGGTAAGCTTCACATAATTCCTGTGATGGTTTTAGGCAATTTTATTTTCATATCTAAGTCTTGTAATGGATTTTAGCTATTTTCAAGCCACTCCCTACCTCTTCGATTACATATTCCCTAGATTCTAGGGGCGTATCAACTAGTAAAAATAATATAAGGATTACTTGCCCATTACATTTATGGTTTATACAAATTTAAATTTTAATATGTTTTGTAAAACCTAAAAAATAATTCGATCCTAATAAAAATAGTCTTTTAAACAGTCTTAGAGCCAAAATTTTGAAACAAAAAAACCTACACCGTTTATCTCAAACAATGTTTAAAAAATGTTGTTGACAGTCTTAAACGACAAAAAAATTGGGGAAAATCTAAAAAAAATAATACTTTGAAGAAACACTTTTGTTCAGTGAATCACTTATGATATGATGCCTTGTCAATCAATAATCAAGTCAAGGTTCAATCAATTAAGAAAAAAATATGTTAAAATCTGCTTTATTTGGTTGAAAATATTTTTTAAAATTGAGAGACAAGATTTTAAAAAATTAACTCATTATCAAAACATTTTTGTTAGAACCAATGTATTATTAGGCATTTTTATAGTATTGTATATTTTTATATTAAGTAATGATAATAATAATGTAATCTTTTGTAAATATCAAATTACAAAAAATATCATTTGTAAAATCTTTCTAGAAATTCTAGATGCAATTGATAATTAAGCAGTAACGATTACGTTCCTTAGAAACGAAGGGTTTGTGCAAATTAACATAATATGAAAATAGACTTATAAAATATAGATATGAGATTTTAAAAAAATCGGCCTTAAATGTGTTTTGTCTTAGGAAAGTGAATAATTTCTAAACCTACAAAGAAAGATTAGTTTGGATAGAAAATCAATATGCCGGAGAGAGAAGGGACAATTGGGTGTTTACTACACTAGTCCCCAAAGTTTTATAATAAAGTTTTCTTATTCGTTGGATTAACAACTTTGGGGACTCAAGTGAATTTTGATTGGTTGGTTTATTAAGTTGAGTTTCCGAGGGGTTATTTTTTGCATCATCATTGGACATGTATATCAATTTATCGGCCATTGAAAATGAATGAAACCTGGCATATTTGGAGCCCAGCTCATGCTCTGTTAATCCAGTGCCAGTCCTGTGCTTGCCTCTGTAGATATCTGGTACAGGGGCCACCCACGTGTGCTCAGGGCATCCTTTACCTCCTGAAAATTTGGGATAGTTTATGTTTTCTAACAGTAAAAAGTAATGACATAATCCAAAAGTAGCGGATCACAAAAAAATGGATGGATAAACCAACCAAAATAAGATGTTCAGTAGGGTGGGTCGATTTTGGACATTTTTTTTCTGAGGCCAAAGCGGGGATCTCTCAATTTATATAGATATAATACACCTCTGGATGATTTAAAATTTATCCTAAGTCTTAAAACCGCTGACGACCAGACATTCAATTGTATAGCTATTTGAAATGGGAGTCAAAAATTTATTGAATCAGAACTATGGCTTCATGGTGCTCCCTGGAAATGCCTTGAGGAGCTGAGTCAGGAACTTTTGTCCGTTTCAAAAAAACTCGTTCCTAGCCTGAGAAAATCTAAAAAACCTCTACAAATAGGACAATTCTCAATAAACCTTAAATTTTTTTGGTTTTTTAGAGATTTCTAAGGCTAGGAACGAGATATTTTGAAACGGACAAAAGTTCCTGATTCAGCTCCTCAAGGCCTTTCCAGGGAGCACCATGAAGCCATAGTTCTGATTCAAAAAAATTTTTGAATGTCGTCTTTGCATACTAATAAGTAATGAATTATATTTTTTAGTGGTCGTGTACTAAAACTCAATTATTTAAAATTCTTTTTCGGTCAGAAATGTTTTTAAGGTTAATTTTATCTGTTGCATATCCCCGCTTTGTCTAATTCCGATATGAACCCACCCTAATGTTCAGTTATTATTTAACAGAAAAAGAATATGCTATAAATCGCAAAAATTACAAAACCTTAAAGTTTACAGTCTTTTAAATTATGACCAACAGACTGAAGGGCCAAGTAAATTATTTACGTAATGCTAATTGGTACAGGAAATCTTCACAAAAAATTTCAGCTGTCTATCTTAATTTTTCAAATTTTAATTTGATAACTTTTTATTAGATGGACAATATTCAAGGATAATCAATTAACTTTGAAAATTGATTCAATATAGGAAATTTGTTAAAATAAATGTTTATGGTACCTGGTAGATTAAATTTGTATGGGGATATATCAATAAGACTGACTACATGTCCATGGTAAGCATGGTCTAGAGTGATCACATCTTTGTTTCCTAAATATAACAGAGATATTATTTAGAGTAATCAATAAGACTGACTATATGTCCATGGTAAGCATGGTCTAGAGTGATCACATCTTTGTTTCCTAAATATAATAGAGATATTATTTAGAGTAATCAATAAGACTGACTATATGTCCATGGTAAGCATGGTCTAGAGTGATCACATCTTTATTTTCTAAATATAATAGAGATATTATTTAGAGTAATCAATAAGACTGACTATATGTCCATGGTAAGCATGGTCTAGAGTGATCACATCTTTATTTTCTAAATATAATAGAGATATTATTTAGAGTAATCAATAAGACTGACTACATGCCCATGGTAAGCATTGTCTAGAGTGATCACATCTTTGTTACCTAAATATAATAGAGATATTATTTAGAGTAATCAATAAGACTGACTACATGTCCATGGTATGCATGGTCTAGAGTGATCACATCTTTTTTTCCTAAATATAATAGAGATATTATTTGGAGTAATCAACAAGACTTTTATTTTAATCTTTAATGATTTACTCGCATGTCATGTTTTAAGTCAGTTGGGACATTCTACCACGTAGCTCCTAAACTATAAGTAGCACAGTAATGCTTCTTAAATTTCCAATAAGTAAGAGTTTATAGCGGTTCTAACGGTATGCGTGACATTTTTCTACTATTAACACAAGCCGTGCATTTAGAATTTTAAAAATACACATACTTTTTTGTATACTTTAATCTTTAATGATTTACTCGCAAGTTAAGTTTTCAGCCGGTTCGGACATTTGATCACATAGCTCCTAAACTATACGTAGCACAGTAATGGTTCTTATATTTCCAAAAAAAGAGTTTATAGTGGTTCTAACGGTATGCATGAAATTTTTCTAGTAGTAATACAAGCCGAGTAACTTCAATTTTTAAAATGTCCGCATTTTTTCTTGCACACCCACCCTTTACCTGTATGTTGATAAGCCATTCTCAAGGCCAAATCATTGGCTTCAGAACCAGAATTTACTAGGAAGGCAACAGAAAGGTTTCCTGAAATAATTAGTGTTTTAATCTTTAGGAACTTATGGGATCTTAAGGGATAAGTAAGATAATGGAATGTTATTTATGTACAACCCAAAGATGGTAACAAAATAACCTTTTGAAGATAACCATTGTTGGTTGAAAAGTTTTTACAATTCTGGTTTGAACCAACCAATCCAGATTTTATTAAAGTACCAAAGTTTTATAGCCAATTAATGTAAAACGTGATTCTTCCAATGTCCCCTCCATTCTGCAAAAATTAGATGTCTGTCTCAACATTAACTTTTTATTTGATGCTTTTTAGGAAAGCTTCATATCGAGTGTTGATTTATGGACTTAATGGGAATTGATATTATATATTATGACAATATATATTATGGGGGAAGGATGTCTGACATGTATTTCTTTTACTATTTAAAATTCATATTTCATTGCTTATTCTAATGAGAAATCTCCCCTAAAAAAGAAACCTATTATCCCAATTTTAAAAAAGTCCCCTACCCCCTCCTTCTTATATCTAGGGGCAAATTATATAAAAATGAACCTGGAAGAGAAGTTGCAAGTCTCTCAGCATATAAAACCAAATTATCATGAAGAAACCTTAAAAATAAAACACGTAAAATAATAAGCAAATAATTCTAATAG
Organism: Acartia tonsa; assembly: GCF_053477335.1. Taxonomy (NCBI): domain Eukaryota; kingdom Metazoa; phylum Arthropoda; class Copepoda; order Calanoida; family Acartiidae; genus Acartia; species Acartia tonsa. The sequence continues at coordinate 27,246,859 of NC_137261.1, forward strand.
TATTTATTTCAGCAGTTCTAAACAACGTTAGCTTATTTGTTATTTCAAAAACTTTGGGTACTTTTATTTGATTTAAATGCTTGTTTCCATACTAGTAGTGTCCAAACTTTTTCAATCTACAGAAGAGGTAATTTTGTTTTTGGTCGCCTTAAAACTGAAATTTTTTTTACCTTGAATTTGTATTTAAAACCTGCATCTGTTTATAACCAGCCTCCACAACATCTCTGTTTAATAGTTTACTCAATAATATATTAATAACTTTTTTAAAGGGGACTCTGCACGAATGAGAGCAAGTTATTTTAAGCACCTTCCAGCAGTGGATCTCGAGTATTTTTTTCGTGGTAAATATACTAGGTTATGTGACATCGACTAAAAAAAGTTTCTACTTTGCCAACCAAATAAAAGAATGGACTACGCTATGACAAAAAAAAAGCGTAACTCATTTTACATCACTTACATACTTATTGAAAAACTTCCTTGTTTTGAAAATTTTTATAGAAATGTTAATCATTACACCTTTAAAGCTATTCTGAATTATCACTAAACCTTAACAATGAAAGAAGGTTGAATCTTATTCTTAAGAATTGAACAATTTACATTGAGTAAAATCCTTCCTATTACAATGTCCAACATGGGCAACGTTATTGATACAGTCTAATTACGGATACATCAAATTAGAGAATAAAAACATTATCCAAATATTATTAATTTGCTAATAATAATAATTTCACTGCTTTATGTAAGACTAGCGGGTTTTCTTTGGGCGATTTATCTTGGAAGGTTAACGGTACCCTCCCACAAAATAGTTATAAACCTTCCCAGGACCTATGGGAAGCTACCTATTTTAAAATAAGAGGAAAGGTTTCTCTGCTCGAATATACACTTTGATGGAAATTAACAATATTTCTTCAGATGCAAAATCTCCTTTAAGGTTTAAACAAAATTTGATGTATAAACCTAAATATGGTGTGTCGTTCTCATCATACAGAAAAGCTCCTTCTCCTCGCACTATCTTTAATGGGTCCTCCCTAGGGTAACAAGGATGTCAACATCAATAAGTAGCGAAACACAAATTAATAAATGTTGGACAACAGGAGAAGATTTTCACCTGTCATAAAAAAGAAAGAGAACATTTAATAAATAAATGGTAGAAAATTATGAAAAATTTATAAAAATATATTTGTATTTTTAGCATGACCGGCAGACCGACGGACCAAGTAAATTGTTTACTAAATGCACTTAGGTAAGGGGTAAAAAAATTACAATTCTATTTAAAATAAAAGCTGAGAAAAGCACATTTTTCCTAAAGCGTAACAGAAGGACTGACGGATGGAATGACATACAAAGGGAATTTTAGAGTAGCCTCGATATAAAAATCAACAATTTCACAACTATTAAAGATAATGCAATTAATTAGCAACCATCAACATCGAAATGCTACAATAGAAAGACAACTACTTTCACTCAAATCCAGGTCCTATAATGAAGGTCAACACATTAAAATATGGAAAAATATGTTTAGAATTATTTACTAACAGCTTACTTGAAAAATAATTTACACGATGGACCAATGTGCTTTTTTCTCAAACTTTTGGTTTCGTCTTTCTGTAAATTTCCCATTTTATCTGAAAAACAGCTTTAATCAAAATAACAAGTATTATCAATCTTTAATATATCTTCACAAAGCTTTCGAATTATGAGGATTCAATAGGTCTAGAACACCAGAAAGAAATAATTAGTTGGGATATTATTTATTATACATCTTGACCTTTTGTAGAGTAGTTACGCTGTTCGTAACTCTCAAAATAAACAACTCTACTAAGTTTTAAAAAACAGTTTAAGTAAGGCTTCGAAACCGATTAATATCCGCTGGATTAGAACCAGTTCTCAGCCATACTGAAAAATCATATGTAGCATCGGATTATAGGCAATTTTCTACGAATATTAAAATAACAAAATTAGTTTTGTTTTAATTTTTCGTAATATTATCCGCGGAAAGCTGGGAGTAATACGATGCGATAAAAAACAATTCATTTCTAGAATCCAAAAACCCCTAAATGTCCAGAGATTTCGCAGTGACGTTCAAATCCCAGTACAGAAAAGTATTGCTTTGAAAAATTTGGTTTCAAGAATACAAATTATAAAGAAATAGGTTAGGTTTTAACCTGATGTGGTAAATATCTTTCTACAATGTACAACTGAAAAAAAACTAGATTGTTTATAACTATGAGCAGAACATAGAAAGCTAGACTGTTGACTAAGCTTTCTTTTCAGAGTTCTGCTCTTTTATACATATATGTAATCAGTTAATATGTATATGTTAATAAAATATATAGAGATAATAGATATGTTATTTAGATACATGAAATCGAATAATAAAGTCTATATCTTTTATAGATAACCATTCGTTATATAAAAAAGGTTGAATGTCTAACTGAGCCACTAGAGCTCATAAAAAGTTTCTTAAAGGATAATTTTGGGAATGGTTAGCTAACCCTTCCACGAGCAAAGGCAATTTGGAAACAATCCAATATATTAACTCTGTAATAAGTTTTAAAGTTTTTTTTTCGTAGGGGGACAAAGTGTCACAAAAATCAGCCATGTGACATCATAAAAATTGGGAATTATCCATCTCTTTTCGTTCCAATTCTCCAATCATCTCCCTTATTTATATGACGACACATGGCTAATTTTTGAGACACTTTGTCCCCGTACAGGTTTTACCTTAAAATTTGTTATGTTAATAAAATTTAATTGATCTCTACTTTAATTTATCTATTAGGAATAATAACTTTTCTTCTTATCAGCAAACACATAAATATTAAATATATTGATGTGTGTTAACTATGGGAACTTGGACTCATGTTTCAGCGAATTAAATCTTGTAATATTTTTTTCTTCTATGTATAAAGATAGCAATATGGTTTAGAAAAATCAGAAAACTTTATAGATAATATTGGATGGAAAATTACAAATTACTCTTTCTGTTTTTAATTTGAAATCATTAGGTGAAACCATTTAAGTACCCAAAGAATTTAAACCACCTAATAAAAGAAACGGGGCTATAAAACTTTAGGTACCAGTGCAATTTAAAAATGGATAAAAATTACTGAATATTTATGCCTATCTCAGTTATGAACACAATCATAACATTCACACATTCTTAATCACAAGTAAACATTTATATCTAATTACAAGAAAGAGGATAAGTATTTCAATAGATATAAATATAGAAATAATTTAGGGAGGGAGGAAACATTGGACTTTTTATTACACTAGTCCCCAAAGTTTTATAATAACGTTATCTTATTCGTTGGCTCAACAACTTTGGGGACTTTCATTGAATTTTGATTAGTTGGTTCAATAATCTGAGTATCCAAATATTTAAACCACTAATTGTGATCTACAGAATAGATAATTTTGTTTATCATCATTGGCTGTGTACATTAATTTATCAGCCAATTTCTCATACCTTTAGATCCCTGAAAATAATTTGTATAATTTTATCAACGATATTAATGGATAGGACAATGGATGTCAAATTGGTGTTCATATTTCACCTTAAATTATGACTAAAACATAACCTTCTGTAATCAAATATGTTGGTTGAAAAGTTCGGACACTGAACGTTTGTCCAACCCTATCAAAAGTTAATAAAAGTTCCCAAAGCTGCTTTTGAACCAACGAATAAGAGATTGTAGAAATAACTTTGAGGACCCGTAAAATACTTTTCCTTTTAACAAACAAATTATCTTAATTTCTAATTCTTACACTATTACTGGATGATTAAAATTGATCAAATTTTCTTTAATATAGGACCTTTGCTTTATTTGTAGTACTCTTTCTTATCTCAAATACAAATCACTATCCTTGATCAACAGCAAATAATACTATATGTTATAACTAGCGGCTTCGCCCCTAGCCTCTAGGGGCTTCGCCCTATATAGTTTTGGGAAGTCAACCCTCCTTAATAGAAATATTCAAAAAATTATTCTTTGTTTAATTACTCTGTGGTAAAATTAAACCCAGGTTGTGCGTTTTATGCACAAAAATTTTAATTTGTACAAATTAAACCCAGGTTGTTTGCCGTATACACAAAAATTTCAATTCGTAAAAATTAGACCTAGGTTGTTCGCATACACAAAAATTAAAATAAAAAAAAAGATATTTAAATTTTTTTTCTAGGGGGGGGGATTCATGGGGGCTTCGCCCCATGTTGCAGTGGGGTTCCCCCAACCCAATTACTGGTTTTTGTTTTAAAAAAATTAAAAAAAAAAAATTTTGGAAGTGGGGATTTTTTTTATTTTTGGGGGGGTTGGGGTGTCCCACCCCTCAAGAAAATAGCTTAAAACCACCAGAGGACCAGTAGGTATATTGCCAGAAGGGTAGAGCCCAATTTGATCAGCAGTTACTGAGATTTTACAAAAAATGTAAAAAAAAAATTTGGGGGGTTGGATTTTTTTTATTTTTGGGGGGGTTGGGGGTGTCCCACCCCCCAAGAAAATAGCCTAAAACCACCACAGGACCAGTAGGTATATTCCCTGAAGAGTAGAATCCGATCGGTTCAGTGGTTACTGAGATCTTAAGGGACAGACAGACAGACGGACAGACAGACGGTCAGACGGACAGACGGACAGACGGACAGACATCAAGCTACTTTGTATTATAGATTACTAGTGATACCTAGTAACTACCAGAAATAACTTAAGCTTGCGTAGGGCGGTCATTTTGTTTAGCTGGGATGGGGGGGGGGGATCAAGGTAACATATCCTTAGTTTTAAATAATAAAAAGTTTGGGGACAGCTTAAAGTGTCATGTGTGACGTCATAAAATTACGTCTATTATCCATCTCTTTTTAAAGATTTTTCCCCACTTCTCCTTTAACCTTTCCTTTTTAGAAGTATTTTTATGACGTCAAACATGACACTTTCCGTTGTCCCAATGTTTGTACAAAATAAAAACTTAGAATCTGAGAGGAATAGAAAAATATTTTAATGAAGCAGCAGATGTTATAAATGGTTACTTTTACAAAATAAGCTAAATTCTAATCTATGCCAATCTTGGCTACTAATATAAATTATTTATTTCAGTATTGCTTCCAAACCGAATAATATACGCTGGATTTGAACCGGTTTTCAGCCAAACTGAAAAATCATGTACAGTATCGTATTACAGACAGTTTTTCACGAATATCAAATTAAAAATCATAAAATTTATACAATTTTTGTTAATCTTGACCCGTAGAGACTAACAAAGCTAGTTTGAATCTTATCCTTTTTCCTTTTAATATCCGCAGAAAGGTGTCTATAACACGATGCGATAAACAACTATTATTATCCAGCTCATACCAATAACGAAATTAATTCGGGAAAAAATCACGAAACCTTTACGTGTTTTTCAGCTGTCGTTGGGGGGCAACACATCGTAAAATTGACGACCTCTCCATTTGCCCCCCAAATATTATTTTAGATTTAATTCCTTTGTTGGTTATACCTTATTCCTGATTATTATCACTGTATTTTATCTATATAGGTTTGCTTGTTATTAATAACTAAAGCCTTTTTCTGTAAATCTAATAAAACGAATCTTTTATAAACAAAAATAGTTCTCAGAGATAAAGAAACAGGTGGAAAGACAAAAAAAAAATTATTTCGTAACATATGAGTTTATATTTTTCTGTCAAAACACCCTGGTTTTTAGACAAAGTAACACCCTAAAGACAACCAATATTTGATTGCACAACCTTTTTTTCTGGAAGTTCTAGCTGTGCTAATGCGTTCGCCTGTTTATAGGTCAAGGCACTCCCTAGCTATAGGTACTGCTTTCAAGTCTTTAGTATGACTCCGTGTGGCTTAGACTCAAACCTGACACCTTCAAGACAGCATGTTACAAATTACGCTGATGCCGCGGTTTATATTTTAATCTATAAGTTTAGTGTAAAGGAAAGAAAACTTAATACCTGTCCCATTATCCCCATAGAGTACGTGTGTCGTGTACCCATAAGAATACGTAAGATTGTTTACATCTCTACATAGAAAATTATATAGAAGAACTACGATGCTATTTATAGCAAGAAGAAACTTTTCAAATCAAAACCATTTAGCATAAAAAAGTTTTCAATTTCATAAAATATACTATAGACCGTTTTCAAGTCCGTATAGCTTTATGCCTAGCCTATGGCAGCTTCGTGCCTATCCTGGGTCAGGTAGCCCATCAGTTTTAACAGTTCTTTTTTACAATGCAATGGGCGCTATTTGCTGATTTCAAAAGATCAATACAAATCGGCACACAGCCCCCACCACCCCATGTGAACAGAGTTATTATTAGTAGCGAAGCTACTCTATAATTCACTTTGTCTCTCCGTCCTTCCGTCAGTGAGTCAGTCAGTCAGTAATGCTATGGGGGAAACGTGATTTTCTCGGCTCCTATTAGAGATAGACAGCTAAGATTTTTAGTGAAGATTACTATGACATTTGCGCATATAGTCTATGAATTGTTTTGTCCCAATGTCTATTAATTGGGGTGCTAGATCGATTCCTAGATTTTTACGTTTTTGTAGTTTTCTAATTTAATTCCTGTTCAAGATGAATGACTGGAACTTTCAGATTTTTCTTATTAGCTTAATGCTTCAAAAGACCATCATACATTTTTCCCAGATGTCTATTCATATTTTTTAAGCTTCGCTACTTATGGATATTGTCATCCTTGTATATATAAGTATTATTTTTCTTTAATATACATTAAAGAGTCAACACTTTAACATTTATTATGGTGATTGATAATCAGGAAACCCGCTTCATTTATTTACAATAGAATTGAAAATCTAGATGGCAAAACAAGCCTCATATTTCGTTAAACTTAAAAAGTGATTACCAGCAGACAAACAATTCTATTTATATATAGTTAAATACGTTTTATTCCAATGATACGAGAGGAATATTTTTTGACAATATGATTTCCCGAAAGGCTAGTTTATTTCAAACTGACTAATTATGCGAATGACATAAAAAAAAACACAATCTTTATATATCAAAATATGTACACTTTTAAAATGATAATTTGGTCGGATTGCTCCTCCTTTGTTTTCCTTTTGGCTGGTTTAGAGATTTTGTATCTAGATCTTTTATATCTATTATTTTCATTTAGTAACAAATTTGTTTACTGTAAACAAGTAAATAAATAAATAATTCATAATAATAAGGATGACAATATGCAAAAGTAGCGAGATTATCAAGCTCTTTCAGAAGCTTACATCATATGCCAGCCGAGTAAATTGGCTATGGAAGGATAGACAGAAAAAATACGATGTAGAATAGATACCAATTGGTCGATTGGCGAACGATTAAAGTACGGTATGACAGACATTACTCAAAATTAGAAAAAAGGTAAATAAGATCAGATCATCAAGTTAATGTATATGGGTAACTAGAACATTAAGAACGATCGACCGCCTTGAAACTGTAATAACCCTTGAGTTTTTCCAAGGGTCATCAGCCGCAACTTCAGCCGCGCGGCTGAGGATGGTTGGGGTAGAGGGAGGCTTAAAGTAGGAAGGGGTAACTGCGGCTAAAATAATATTCGGTGGTTGCGGCTGACGTTGGCTGCGTGCGGCTGAGAGTGGCTAGCCCGGATTTTTTTAAATGCAGGAAATCGTATTCTTTGACTAAAGAGGAGAAATGAAATTTACCCTAATTACGACAATAACAAAAACAAAACTGTTTATTCAGTTTAAACAGTTAAATGACAACTAAAGCAAAAGTTAATTTTGTTTTAGTACATGCAGAAGTTATTATTTTCCAGCTACAAGATACAAAATATTACTGACTTAAACTAGAGAAATGCAGTGCGTAAGTCGTCATTGACATAGCTTTACGCTGAGTTAATTTATCTGTTCAAGATAGTTATTGACCCAGGGATCTAAAGGGATGATACAATGACGGATAAATTGATGTACATCCCTAATATTGATGCACAAAATTACTTCTTCATTACATTAAAATTAGTGATTAAAACGTAAAAACACTTAACTTTATGAATCAACCAATCCGTATTCACGAATGTCCCCAAAGCTGTTAAGTTAACGAATAAGAAAACGTTAATATAAAACTTTGGGGACTAGTGTAATAAACATCTAATTTTCCCCTCTCTCTGTGACTAAATCTACGCTTTCATTAATTTCTTATTAGATTAGGTTGAGTTGAGGGCAAGAATCCCATACAGGTATTCCAATAGGGGTTGTAATTAGTATTTAAACCATATAAATTTTAAAAAAATAAAGTTTAAAGATACTTTACTTAACATGATTTGATCATCTTATTATGGCCAATATTTCTGTGTACTTTAATTTTCCAACTTTGGATGCTTTTTATCCTTGTTAATTGTATACTGTGCAACAAGATTATCACAAACAGATATCAACAACTAGAGTTGGCTCGATATAATTATCTCCCTATTGGCTAGTTTTCTATATGCATATCTATTTCTCAATAAATCTATTTTCCTCACCCGGCATTACTATCTAAAAGAAAGTAAATATTTAATAATTTAAATGATTTTTAAAAGATTTTTTTAAATTATATTTTTTTCTTTACATTACCATCACCAAAGGGTTAATGATGATGATTACAATTTTAGTTTAATATTTGAACACACAAAATGTCGCCACAATCGAATTCTTTTAAAACATAGTTTTCTTAAATTTATCATATTATAAATTTAAATTTTCTTTTTTTATGATTAGAAATTAAATACATCAATATAAGGTAAATAGCAACATGAAATGAAAAAAATGAATTTATTTTTAATAAAGTAAAATAATGGGTCTTATCGTTCTGGGCAATGAGAGTTTATTATGGATTATTGGAGCACTATGAGTTTTAATCATATATTCCTTGGAAAACTTGAGCTCGTTTATAGACATTTATTTCCTATATAGATCTGACATGGATCTTGAAGCAATTACGCAGGCCGTTTTGTACATGTTAAAAATTGGAAGATTTCATTAAATAAAAGTAATCGCAAATATTATCAACAATAATACTTTATATATTACAGCAAATATTACATTTTAGGGTACTAGTGGATTCGCCCCAAGAGGTAATGGGAACAACAATAAGAAAAAAGAACTTTATTTGATGGACTTGATCCGAGTACAAATTGAAAGTCGAAAAAAGCTATCCGTTCCGAACGGAAATAGAAAAGCTTCGCTTTTAAAGATAAATCTATTCTTATTACATTTATTCATACATATACACCAGCAAACACACAGAAACGTTTATAAACCTGTGTAAAATCTTAAAAACAGATTAAGAGGAGTATCTTCGCTAGCGAAAAAAAATTTCTTTTCATTTCAAAAACATCTCTTATCATCATATCAAATTTAAAAAAAGGTACATCTATTTAATATCTTCAACATTTTGTGTTGATACTAAATTAATCAAAAATTGACATAGATACAAAATTTTATTTATAGCCATTCATTCCATTCCCAGAGAGAGAGAGAGAGAGAGGGGGCATAGGGCTGTTTCATACACTAGTCCTCAAAGTTTTATTATAACGTATTCATTGGCTTAAAATCTTTTGGGACATTAGTGCATTTTGATTGGTTAGTCCATTAAGTTGAGTGTTCAAACGTTTACAGAAGGGGTAATTTTGTGTATCATCATTAGGGAGGTACATCTATTTATCGGCCATTGTCTTATCCCTTTAGATCCCTGTTTCATTCCACAATTGTACACTCTCGCAAACAACGTAGTATTGAATGAAAAAAAGGAAAAAAAAATGGTCATGCTAAATCCTTATAATAAAGTAACAGGATGTCTATTTGTCTATCTGTCTGTTTGTCTGTCTGTTTGTACCAAAGGATGTTGCTGACAGTTGAATCGATATGGTTCTCCTTTACAGAAAAAAAATTACCTCCCACAATTTTTACTATTTCTTTCAGATCTAATGTAAAAAATGGGTTATTGAATTTAACTCCCCCCTTCTCAAATGCCCCTAGTGGCCTCTAGGAGCATATCCACTAGTTATTAAATATTTCAAACTTATTTTATTAAGATATTTGAAAAATTGCAGCTTCTCTACATTTGTTATGTTTATGTTGTTCCAGGGCTTGCTCGTTTTATGACAGTTTCCATAACAAATTAGACAGACAACCGAACATTGACAAATATAAAGTAACACCGCTTTTGCTAGTATAAACATAAATTCCATGTAAATCTATCCCAAAATTATTTGCTTTATACAGAAATTTTAAGATTTGATTATGGAGATGCTTCGAGTTTATGCTTATTATTTTAAAAATCTAATGAATAGGATAATTAGATTATGATATATACAAAATGTTGTCAAAAGGGCAACAGGTTTTCTGATATTGGTTATAATATATTTGATTTATACCTAACTGTCATAGAGATCATCATATCATGTTTGAAATCGATAAGACAACTCTAACATGCTTAGATTAACAATCAGATTGATCAGTTACGGACGGACCAACACCAATGATAACAAACCTTCGCTCTTTTAAAAGCATACATCAATATTTTATTTTTAGCTCAGAATAATTTCGATCTTGTAAAGATATTTTTCCTCAGAAATATTAGATTTGTTAGAGATATTTAGAAATAGTTCTCTTTCGCGGAACAATTTTTATTTGATTGCTTTTGATATTTTCTCAAATATAATTTGTAAATAGTTTTTTTTGTGCAGTTCCTTAGAATAGTTTTATTTGAGATATACCAGAGAGAGAGATAGAGAAGGGGCAATGGGCTGTTTATTACACTAGTTACCAAAGTTTTATATAACGTTTTCTTATTCGTTGAAACTTTAGTGAATTTTGACTGGGTGATTGAAACGTTTAAACCACTGCACTGCACTGATTGTAATCTATAGAAGTTGTAATTTTGTGTATCATCATTGATAATGTATATCAATTTATAGGCCATTGTCTTATCCCTTTAAATCCCTAGAGATACATGCAGAAAGTGTTAGAAGCAGGTATCTGCAACTGCGTAGAATACAAATAACCTACAAAATCCAATATTAATTCTTTTTAGCAGCAGCTGCTTGTCAATATTAATTCTATCAGCATCAAAGACGCTAAGTTTGAATTTTAAAAAGTTCAATTTAAAATGGCGGCTTAAGATAAGCAGCCGCACTTGGCTGCGAGCTTTATTTTTATTCAGAAGCAGCCGCTTAATTATCAGCTTGCCGTTTAAAAATTCAAAATAATATTAAATGCATTATTTAATCAAAAATGATTTAATGATCTTGAGCCAAAAGAATAGTTTCCTCTTATATCAAAAACAAATATTGATATCTACAAAACTTAATTATTATATTTACTGAAAAACAAGGATAACAACATTCATAAAAGCGAAGCTATGAAATAAAAAGGAAGGACAAACGAACATTAACACTTGTAGAGTGTCAGAACTGAATAAACAGAATATAAATGTATAAAAATGAACGAAATTGTAAGTAAATTTGTTGCAAAGTTACTCAAAATCAGGATACTTTTTAGGATATACTTACATTTTTAGAACTTGTTTATAGAGATGCTTCGCTTATAACATTGTATTTCGTTGTTCTAGGAATTATTATTCCAAAAATCAGATGAATAGGATGATTATATCACATGAAAAATTGTTGTAAAAAAGTTTAAAATCAACGTATTATAAATGGGTGTACGGACATTCCGATAACAATTATAGAGTTCCTACGCTTTCTTAATCGAAACTGTTTTAGAAATCATCCTACAAAGTTTTAAAACGATAGGACAATTCTAACCTGTCAAAATTAACGAAAAGGGCTAACCGTTCCGGATTGACGTACAGACATACGGAAGGATCGAACATAATTATAGAAAAGCTTCGCTTTTAAACCTTACATATAAGATTTGATAGCATCATAATTGTAAGATTGTGTACTCTTCAATCTTTGATAAGAAATGTTTAAAAATATATCTATACCTGTCAAATAAATCTTCTTCTTATCATAACAAAACTTTAATAGATTTCTGATCTTTAAGGAAATTGCGCATAATCTATCCTTTTATATAAAGTAGTAAGGTTTTTTGTATGAAGTTTAAGATTTTAATAACCAATGAACTGATTGAGGAAACCTTCACTTGGGTCCCGGTATGGCTTTAGGCTATTTTTTCAATCTTCGAATACAAATTATATACTGCTGATTTATAATGAATCTCTATTGTCCAAGATCATATTTTAAATGACATGATAACGACACATTTTTTTGACATGTTGTGATTCAGTTAGGTTTGCTGTAGTCCTGTAATGGCGATCATTTTATAAAAATATATTTTACTGGCGGGTACGCCCTGATAGAGCCCTTGAGGCCGGGGAGGGGGGGGGGGAGTCGAACGATCTCCCCACTTTTAAATTGTAGTTTTTAAAAGAAAAAGACGATTTCTCTTGGGAGGGGGGTGGTACCCTTCCCCCAAAATAGTTATTAACCTATTAACCATATCGGTTCAGTGGTTAACGAGATTCTTCGGTAAATACAGACAGACACACAGAGATTCTTTTATTTTAATATAAGAATAGTTGTTACAAATTTTAATAAAAAAGTCCATATAACATCTGCCTTTTCAATGAATTTTTATTCAAGATAGACGGCTGATATTTTTAGGGATTAAATATAAGTTCACAAAGTTTCATTAAGCTTTGCTTATTGGTTGAGGTGTTAGATCGATTCCTAGATTTTTACGTTATAAATCGTACAAGGTTTCGTGATATTTAGTTTATTTTTTTAGAAACTGCTCTATAGTTCATTTTTTCCATATATGCATCCATAATTTTTGAGCTTCGCTACTTATGGATGTTGTCATCCTTTTATTATTTATATCAATCTTTTATCAATAAAATTATAACTGTTTAGCACATGTCAATATATTTCAATTGTTTACGCCGGCTGTGTGTAATGTGTATTATGTAAGGAATGAATATACAGGGTGTCCCACGTAAACTGTTTTTTTTTTAAAACGCTTATTACTCCTTAATATTTGAGCTATCTTAGTAAAATAAAAAGTATTTGGCAGCCTACAACTGACCATTTTATAGGATAATGATGAAAAATCCACAAAATAAACAGGAAAAAATCTACGAGGTATTACATAAGAGGTTCATTTTATTGAATTTAGACTAACCCACAAGAAAATATTTGCTTTGTGAACTTTAAGATTATTTTGGGTCCAAACTGCTGGTCGGTCAGACTTTCTAAGCACAAAAAAGAACAATCTTGGCATACTAGAAATTCTCAATATTCAAGAATCTGAAGTGTAATATAAGTGCACAATATGTAAAAATAGGCATAATATTGATCTTCTTTGTTGATTTTTCATGTGAGCTCGCTTTAAATGCACACAAGAACCTTAAATATACAAGATTTTTTAATTAGACTAAATTACCGGTTTTTATAATGTCAGGTTGAGTCTTTGTGATCCACCGTTTGACCACCAGCTGCTTTAAAAGTTAACTAAGGCATATATATCTTGTGGATTAGTCTTATATTCACTAAAATCATCCTGTTATATATTACCTTGTAGATTTTTTTCAGTTAACTTTGCGGATTTTTCATCACTATATCATAAATGGGCAGTAGTTTGCTGCCAAATACTATTTATTTTACGAAGATAGCTCAAATATTAAGGGAGTAATAAGCGTTTAAAAAAAAACAGTTTACGTGGGACACCCTGTAGAATATATGATGACAGCGAATTTTTTTTGTCAATTTAAGTTGCTGACATGGAACTCATTCATTGGTTAGGTCGTTCATCCAGTTGGCTGGAGGGATGGGGTAATGTAAAGAGGTTGATTAGGGGGTATCGTTATATTAGCCCTCTGCGAGTTTCATTTTATTACAGAACATGAAAATCTGGCGTAACATCCAAGTAATGATATTTCCATTGTATGATATTGGATTGTACTTTTCAGGGGGGACGTCTTTAAAGTTTTTTGTTGTTAAAAAGAAAAGAAGTAAATAAACTTCCCCCGCTTGAACAAAAAGGTCGAAAGCAATTTCATAAAATCATCAACCCTCAAATGATATTTTCAAAAGATTAGTCCTTTGCTGATGATTTCAAAGTCTAAAGATCAATGAATTCATGTCAGAAATAATTATTTTTTGTCACTTTTTGTCATAATTAATCGCCTCTGCACATGCAGTTTTAGAACGTGTCAAAAGTTTAACATGTCATATTTAACAGGTTGTTGCAATGTTTTTAAAAGCTATGCTTTTCGAGAATTATGGTAGGCCCGTCCGTCCGTAACAGTTAGCTCTCAATAATCTAAACAGACGTAGCCCAAAATACATAACTTTTGCACCACGTCTTCTTCCTGTGACGTCATAAAATGAGGGAGATGAGCAGATAAGTAGGAAAAAAAATCCCTAAAAAAAATGGAGAATATGACGTCACAAGAAGACGACGTGGTGCAAAAATTATGTATTTTGGGCTTCGTCATCTAAACATGTTGGTATTGTCATATTGATTTCAAACTTTGCATGTGATTCCTATTAAGTTAGGTACAATTTAGAAAGTGTAGCAACTCTACAATCGTTACCAGAAATTCCGTACATCCATTTTAAACATGCTGATTTTTTATGTGATGTAGTAACCATATTCATCTGATTTTTGGAATACTGATTCTTAGGACAATATAGTACAATGTTATAAGCAAAAATGTAAGTATTTAACCAGTTTTGCAACAAATTTAATTTAAATTTTGTTTAAACTTTTATTCAGTTCTAACACTCTACAAGTGTCAATGTTCATTTGTCCTACCGTCTCAGAGCTTCGCTTTTTTGGATGTTGACATCCTTTTTTAAAGAACAAGGATGACAACATCCATAAAAGCGAAGCTCTGAAACGGTAGGACAAACGGACTTTAACACTTGTATAATGTCAGTACTGAATAATCAGAATGCGAGTGTATAAGAGTCAAAACAAAATTGTAAGTAAATTTGTTGAAAAACTGCTTGATACAGGATAATGATTATGGACATACTGACATCACAAGGACTCTGATAGGAAATTGACAACTTATTCATACGTTCTGTACTAAATCAATCATTACTTGGACTAATTTAACCAAATTAGGTTTTTTTTAGGTTTTTGATAATTCATACAACCCCCTTAAGTTATTCATTACAATAAAATACAATTTTAAAATTTATTTACTGTGTAAATATGCATAAATGTGACGTTTTTACTGACAATTATGTTGATTTTTACTCAAAGCATATTTCTTGTAGACAATAAAATGATTATAACTTTCGTTCTATTTAAGATAAATTGATGAAATAAAAAGTACATTAAATTTTATTAAGCTGAAAAGTCACTTATTGATTTTAAGAAATAATAAACCCCTTTGAGTGGGGGAGGAGAGGGGGGGGGGCGTTGAGTATCAAAATAAGAAACTAATGTAAATTTCTTTTCTACGGTGGGTTTTAATGATTCATATAGCAGCCAAACTGTTTTAGGCAATACCCATTTGTCTGTCTGTCTGTCTGTCCCTCTGTCTGTCTGTCCTTTTGTCTGTCTGTCCCACCACTTGTCTGTCTATCTGTCTAACTGCCTCTCGTTTGGATTTCAATGAATCATCTAGCATAGCCTAATTGTAATTTGTTAATGCCTCAAAGACTGTCTGTTACTATTTACCTGTCCCTCTGTCTGTCTGTCTGTCTGTCCCTCTGTCTGTCTGATCATTCATAGGTTCTATATTGGATTTTATCTAATTAATTGTCTATTTTAGTAAAACTTTGATAATTCTTCTTGCCCGTCTGTCTGTCTATCTGCTGAGTTTCTACCCTTGGTCTAACAGACTTATTCACTTAATTTATAAAAAAAAATTAAATTTAACTAATAATATGGTGGTATCTTGTACCAAGAGATACACAAATAACCTTGTGTTAAAAAAACAAATAGAAAATGATTCAATTTCTTCTATGTAGAAAAGTGTAATACATGTTCCTTTAATCTCTTTGTACATCAAAAATATGTTTCAAATTTACAATATCAGGTTATATTCCATTAATTTATTAACAACTAAATTTTTTGATACCCCACTTATGACTTTTAACAGCCCCCTTTAACTAAAATCAAGGGTGATTTTATTAAGATTTTACCAAAACTACTTTACATAAGAAATTTATTACATTTTAGAATTTTTTTTAAAAAGAGGATTGGGATATATCTCCCTCCCAACAATAACTTTAAAAACTATTGTAAAATATATTAAAAGTTATAAACATATATCTATCAAGATCATCAAAGGAATTAACTCAAGTTTAAGGGGGGGGGGGGGGCTTAATGCAACCATCTCGTAATTAATGCACAAATTGCACTTAGAATTCGAATTTCGTTACAAAACTTGGCATGAGTAATCCTTGGTACATGTATTTTCCCAAAATGGAACAAAAAGTTGACGGCTAACAGCTGGCGGCTCAGTCATTTAGCCGTTTTTGGGCTATATTCAGGGAGAAACTATCATTAATTGCATAGGAATCAACTTTTTGAAACTTATTTTTGCTTTGAATATCCATTTTTAAAATTTCTTGTACCAGCTGCTAGAACTGGCTGAAAATGGCTGGGAGCGGCTAAGAGTATGAAAAGTAAATAGGGCTTGTGACATGTCTAGGGGAGGTTTTTATTGGTACTGAGCTCAAAAATACTACTATAAATAGTGGGGGTCCATCCATTTGGCAGCTAGGGCTGTTACACAGACTGTTAAAAACCTACCTAGAGACACGTCACAAGCCCTATCTACTCATTCTACTCTTGGCCGCTCCCAGCTGAGCTGCGGCCATTAGCAAGCTGCCAAATGAATTTTTTGTGGTATTTTTGAGCTCAGCACCCATAAATACCTACCCTTAGATACATCAAAAGCCCTATCTACTTATCATACTCTTGGCCACTCCCAGCTGTTTTCAGCCAGTTCTAGCTAGGAAGTTGGTGGTACTGAAAATTAAAATATGGTTATTGGTATAATTTAACATACATTAAAGCAAAAGTATGTTTTTGAAAAAACCTACCCTAGACATGTCACATCTTCCAAAGTCAAAATTGCATACATATATAATACAATATTTGAGGCCATAATTTACTATAAATATTAACACTATCTGTGTAAAAACTTTGAGGGAAACCCCAAATAAAATTAATGGTCTTCTTATCAATAAAGGGGGGTTTGGTGCTGGAAGGTGAGCAAAATTGATATATATTGAGCTAAAATTTTGAAACTGCCTGGTACAGTAGTTACTGCATCTAAAAGAAAAACAAAATTAAAATTTTTTTTTAAGTTAGGTAAGAAAAACTGCAAAAATGGAATTTGACTTTGCAGATTTCTTGCTATACCTTCATATGTTATAATTGAGACTGCTCCATTTTTTTGGTAAATTTCAGGTTTATATTGACATACTAGAATTGAAATTTTGTAAAAATCTTTAAAATTGAGATCACACAAAAGAACTAAAAAAACATTCTTTTTGCAGATTTCAAAAACTTTGAAGTGCTCGTGAGGTCACAATTATTGCATCACAGAAAAAAATATTTAGCATGGGTCATTTTTTTGCTTAAATCAACCACATTTTTACTGGGGGCAAAAATTTTTTCAAAATTTTTCCATGGTGGGATGATTTAACATACAATATATACTTTTGGCTGTTGACAGCTGTTCTCAGCCATTTTTGGCAGTTTTCAGCTGTTATGACAGCGAAATCTAGAAATTAAAAAATTGTTTTTAGTAATATGTCCATGACATAAAGTTATAATGTTAATTAAGAAAAGTTTAATTCCATGAAAATATTCAATTTTTTATATCTTTATAAGCCATTACCCAGCTGCCACTATTTTTGGTAGTATTTTTCAGCTCTACACCCATTAAAACCTATCCCTAATGGATGATTCCTATGTAATTGTTGCTGGATTTGCCCTGAAAATAGCCCAAAAATGGCTAAACAGCTGAGCAAACAGCCCTTAGCCATTACTTTTCCAAATTTTTGTTCCATTTTGGGAAAAAAGATCTACCAAGGATTACTCATGCCAAGTTTTGTAATGAAATTCGAATTCTAGGTGCCTTTTGTGCATTGATTACGTGATGGTTGCCTTAACACCCCCCCCCCTCCCTTAAGCTTAACTTTTTGTTAAATTTTGAAAAACAGACCTACTAAGGATTACACATGCCAATTTTCATAACAAAATTTGAATTAATTGATTATGGGATGGTTGCATTAACTCCCTCCCCCCCTACATATGCATGAGAGTTTCCTCATGTCTCAATTTACTAATTAAAAGTTGTACAGTACAGTTGTACAGAATATTGCAAGATTTTTTTAGTAAAGTCTGGTAATTAATTTACCTAAAAATAGATAGCATAGAATTATCTGAATCAGTGACTTGCTTAAATACCCCCAACCCCACTTTATTTTAAGGGGTGTAAATTTATTTCCTTTACACCCCCTTGGAATTTATAGAGGGGTTTATCTGAGGGTGTAGGCTCTTGTCAAGAGGGTGGACATGGGTGGACACCTAGGGAGGTGTATACATCCCCCTTAATTTTACAAGGGTGGTGTAAACAACCCCTATACCAACCTTTTGCACACCTTTGATCTTAACTATACTTTCAGAGTACATAAAGTTGTAAATTCAGTAACTATTCTGCAAAAATTATCTTCCTAAATTGATATATGATTTTCAGGGTAATCTCCGGTGGATTAAACATTAAAATTTTATGGAAAAAAAGATATCTTTGGAACATGCATGTCTTGAAATTATCCCCCCTTTGTACTCAATACGCATTATTAATTCTAAGTGCGTCAATTTTGCGTTTAAAGATACCCTTAGTTTAAGCATTAATTTCTCCAAAAAATGATGAAAAAAGATAGATTTTTTTTTGATAAAATGATAAAAGTATATGTAAAATGAAATAACCAGCAAAAAAAATTACAAAATTACGTTAAATAGAACGAAAATTAGAGCGTTTTGTATGCCTTATAAAATGCGTATTTCTCATGAAAATTGTAACGATTTAGTGCATTGAGTAAAATTTTTACAAACTTCCCGCTTTTAAGTAAATAGAGTCCTTGTGACATTTTTAGGACTTGATTATAGAGTTGCTTCGCTTATAATGTTGTACTTTGTTGTCCCAGGAATCAGTATACCAAAAATCAGCTCAATCGGATAATTAGGTCACATACAAATTTGTTATTAAAATGTAAAAAAAATTAACATGTTTAAAATGGACGTACGGACATTCTGGTAATGATTATAGAGTTGCTACGCTTTCTAACTCGTACCTAACTGTTACAGGAATCACCATGCAAAATCTGAAATCGATAGGACAATTCTAACATGCCTAAATTAACGAAAAACGCTATTTAAAAAAGTAAAAAAATCAACATGTTTAAAATGGACGCACGGACATTTTGGTAGTGATTATAGAGTTGCTACGCTTTCTAACTCGTACCTAACTACTAAAGGAATCACCATGCAAAATTTGAAATCGATAGGACAATTCTAACATGTCTAAATTAACGAAAAAAGCTATCCGTTACGGACGGACGTACGGACGGACCGACCCTAATTATAGAAAAGCTTCGCTTTTAAAAATAGCAATGAATTAGTAGTTTAAACAAATAGTAAATAAAACATTAAAAATACAAATGTTCAAATTCTATTCTTTATTTTCAAAATGATTATAATATTTTATAAACATATGTGTCATTATTAGAAAATTTTTTACTTTTCATATTTTTTTATTAATGAAAAAGAAAAAAAACAAATAATTTGGTGCGCATATTTTTTAGGATATTTTTCAGATGATTGTTTTACTTTTTCAAATTAATGTTTTGGTTACATTTGTAAATTAATCAAAAGACTTTTCAGTTTTCTAGCCTCATAGGTGACAGAATTTGTGCCTTCGTTGGCAACATCTGCATCGAGCGGAGCCTCAATCACCGTCTTCACATTCTTGCCATACATCTCACAGTGGCTGAGGAACTGCAGGCACTCCGTCATCACGTTGTCCTTCACCACAATCATGTGCTTGGCCAGGTTCTCTATCATGGACAGGAAGCAGCGCTTCGCGTAGAACCACGTGTCTGTTCCCAGCTTTTTGTTGTAAGGCTCCAGTGATTTGATAACCCTGCTGATTCCAAACTCATAATTCCCTTTATTAATAATAAACATATTAAAGTAGATGCTAAACGGATTTGATAATCCAATGAAGGAATTTAGTACTTTGAAATCGCCTCTATTTGTCAAACTAAGCGGCTACACCTCTTAAAGGCCTCAGGGGGGGGGGGGGGTGAAGTGAGTTAAGTTAGACTCCAATTTTCAATTCCCTTTGGAAGGGTTAATATTTTTCTAGGTGTGATTTCTCTTGGGAGAAAGTGGGACAAACCACCAAAATAATTAAAAACCCTCCCAGGATTTATAAGAAGCTACATTGTAAAGGAGAACTATAGCGGCTCACCTTTTAGCGAGGTCCTCCAGTACATATAGACAGACAGATATCATGTTACTTCAAAATTTGTAAAGGAAATAAAGTGTATTAAAACCTTCCTATACATTTTTCAATCTACTTTATGATATTTATTCCTTTAGCACAGTACAAAGTTCCAATAACAAGGTTGACAATACAAAGATGGAAATGTTTTTTCTCAGGATCATCGTAGGCCATGTTTTCCTCTTCCTATTCAGTTTTATTTATGTTAAATTAGTAACAAACCAGCTCATACCAATAACGAAATTAATTCGGAAGAAAATCACGAAACCTTTACGTGTTTTTCAGCTGTCGTTGGGGGGCAACACATCGTAAAATTGACGACCTCTCCATTTGCCCCCCAAATATTATTTTAGATTTATTTTGCTTGTTGGTTATACCTTATTCCTGGTAACAAACAAGGATAAGTAATTGAGTAGTTAAAATAACAGCGAAGATTAAAAATTATTAGAAGACAATTATGTTTATTTAATGCGAAAATGAATAGGTGTTTTTTTCATAGGCCTATCAAGCATCGAAACTCCCCCCCCCCATGATTGAGAAAAAAATTGAAAATTAGGAGGGGAGGGTTACATGCCAAACCTCTTTGGGGAACCTTAACCCTGCTGAGCTACACAGTATCAAAATTAACCTAACCTAACATGACCATAAGGAAAAACTACCCTCCCCCCCTGTTTTAAAGATTATTTCAATAAAATAAGATAGGGGGGGGGGGTGTAGGTATTTTGTGCTCAAATAGGGACTTTGGGGAAAATAACCAATAAATATCATTTAAATTCCTCAAGGACGTTAAGACAGTAATTTTACTCCAAGTTGTGGTTCCCATTTAATGTTGACTGAATTAAACTGTTCCTTTTCAATCTTGCGCATGAGCTCCTCCGCCTCCTCATTCTGGCTGGTCATGATGTAGCTGACACACAGGTTGGCCAACACTATGGCTGACACCTCCAGGATCGAGTCGAAGTTCTTCTTCACGATGGGCTCGTAGAACCCGGTGGATTCCTGAATAATGTAAAAATTATTAGTGTAGTTCAGGGATCGAAAGGGATTAGGCTATGGCTGATAAATTGATGTCCGTCCCCACTTAAAATTACCCCTTCATTAGAATAAAATTAGCGGTTGAAACTTGGTCACTCAATTTAATGATCCAATCATAAGTCATAATTCACTAAATTTCCAAAACGTTGATAAGCTAACGAATACAAAAACGTTATAATGGGACTTTTGGGACTAGTGTAATAAACAGCCAATTGTCACCTTTCTCTCTCTTAGTGTAATTAGTCATACAGGATATTTTTTGGATGCTGCCATCTCTACAACTAGCAAAAGTAAACCCACTTTGCTTTTGACAAAAAGTTGTTGTGTTTTTGTCAATTTCATTGTTAGGTGTATAATTGGCAATAATTACTATACTCATTTTCAGAATTAAAGTGCTGGAAAGTGTGCTGTGTTACGTCATACAAATATTTCTAAAAAGGAGGGATGAGTGGAGAGGTGGGAAAGGAAATCCCTAAACAGGGATGGATTTAAGCGTATTTTTATGACGTCTCATATGACACTTTCCAGCGCTTCTGAAGAATTATACCTTTATCACTAACATAAACACAGCTTCCAGCAACTTTAGATCTAATGTTATTGAGTCAATACATGTTTATCCATTTATTTTTTCGCTCCTTATCCCCTAAAGCAAGCTCTATGTTCACAAAAATAATTTTTAAGGAGATACTAACACTAACTAAACATCTGTTTTAACATCTTTTAATTAATCTCTTTTTTCCCTCTTTAAAAGTTTTTTTTTTATCTGCAATTTGACTGATTTTCTATTTAAACAGATATTCATGGATACACAACTTTAGATTTAAAACTTTTCAGACTCCCTTTGTTGAAAAATGTTTCTATTACAGTGACATCTTAACTATTTTCTTTATTTTGAGCTAGCGGCTACGCCCCTTAGAGGCCTCTAGGGGCATTTGAGGAGGGAGGAGTTGAATTCGATAACCCAATTAAGATTTTAAAAGAATTTTTTTGGTGGGGGGGGATTTTGTAGGGACGATTTCTCTTAAGAGGGTGGTGGTATAATCCCACAAATTAGTTATAAACCTTCCCTGAACCTATGAAATGCTACCCTGAAAAGGAGAACCATACCGATTCCGTGGTTGGAGAATCAAAATTGGACAGGGAAAAATAGAAGATGAAAAAAAACAAGGATGACAACATCTATAAACGCGAAGCTCTGAAACGGTATGACAGACGAACATTAAAAATTGTGAAGTGTCAGAACTGAATATACAAAATATAAATACATATGTTTTGACCAAATTGTACGTAAATTTGATGCGAAAATACCGAATTCTGTTTAAGGACATACTAACATTTTTAGGACTTGATTATAGAGATGCTTCGCTTATAATATCGTACCTTATTGTAATAGGAATCAGTTCTCTAAAAATCAGATTAATCGTATGATTATATCCCATAAAAATTGTTGTTAATAAAGTTAAAAAAACTAACATGTTTAAAATGGACATACGGACATAATGGTAACGATTATAGAGTTGCTACGCTTTCTAAATCGTACCTAACTACTACAAGAGAATCATCATGCAAAGTTTGAAGTCGATAGGACAATTCTAACATGCCTAAATTAACGAAAATAACTATCCGTTACGGACGGATGGACGGACCGACTCTTATTATAGAAAAGCTTTGCTTTTAAAAAGGATTTGATGGGAATGTGAAGAGAAAGCTAAAAAAAATCAAAAAGACAGTCAAAATGACAGACACAAAAGCTTTGCTGCTAACAAAGTAAAATTCCAGTAAAGCTTCTAAACCGGTTCTGAGGCAAACTGAAAAATCATGTATCGTATCATTTCATAGACAACTTTCTACGAATAATAAATCTTATAATATATATTCAATCTTATTATTTTTAATTTACTATCTGCGGAAAGCAGTCCATAATACAAATGCGATAATAGTTATTTCTCGCATCGTATTATAAACAGCTTTCCGCGGATATAGAATGTACAATTATAAGATTAAAACCAGTTTTTTTAGCCTCGAGGTGCCGAAGGCATGTGTTAAAAAAACTGGTTTTAATCTTATGATTGTACATTTCTATATTTGTAGAAAACTGGATATAATACGATGCTAGACATAGTTTTTTCGTATGGATGAGAACCGGTTCCTATCCACCGGATTCGAATGAATACGAGAAAAACTATTGTTGAACTAAAATATACCTACCTTAAACTTGTTTTCCTGCATGAATAGAACATGGGCAACATTCAGCTTCCAAACATCAGATTCACTGCAAAACTCAACACTCTTGCGGAATATCTTCTCAACCTAAGCAAAAGTTAAATGTTGATACCACTTACATTGGTTCGAAGCTATTTAAAGCGGAAGGGTTGATAATTATTATTAAAAAAAGTCATTTAAATGCTTAAAACAAGGATGTCATAGTCAACTCCCATACAATCAAAGCCCAATGAATAAGACAAACACATATTGACAAATATGGAATACCAAATTGTCCTAAGATTAATTTTTCCAAAAAATTAGGTAAATTAGATAATTATGTCATATAAGAAAATATAGTCTAAAAGAAAAAAAAATGTTGCAAAATTTACATACGAAATTTCAAGTAAAAATTATAGAGTTTCTACGCTCTTTAAATTGTACCTTAATATTATAGGAATCATTTCATTTATAAAATTGATAGCAGAATTTTATCATGCATAATTTAAAAAAAGGTAGTTTTTTTTTATGAAATAATCAATTATATACCTATTACCTAAAAACTTTTTACACTAATTAGTTGTAAGGAGAAGAAAATTAAATTTATATAACATAACATTTCTTTATAAATACAATGAAAAGGTAATTAGGAGTACCAACCACAGCTAATTACTATCAAAAAGAGAGAGGGGACAATGGGCTGTTTATTACGCTAGTCCCCAGAGTTTTATCATAACGTTTTTAAATTCGGTTTAACAACTTTTGGGACTTTTAATGGATATTGATTAGTTGGTTTATTAAAATAAGCGTCCAAACGTTTTATTCACAAATTGTTATCTACAGAAAGGGTAATTTTGTGTATTTACATTGGGGATGTACATCAATTTATCAGCCATTGTCTTATCCCTTTAGATCCCTGATAGATACAGGGTTCATACATTAATCTTCTTCCAAATGATCAAGTGTAAAATTTTGTCTCGGGTAGCTCGCAAAGTTGTGATAGTTTTTTAGTTCACAAATAAATATATATGTACATACCCAATGATGATTACCTCTTCTGTAGAAAAAATAGTGGTTTAATGAAAAGTTCGGACACTAATAGTTTAGATCAAACCAATCAATTTTCAATAAAAGTACCCAAAGTTTTCTTAGCCAACGAATAAGATTACATATTTATGAAACTTTGGGTACCAGTGTAATATACACTATAAAGTCCAAATGTCCCCTATCTCTCTGGTAATTACTGTTTGTAATTAAATTATCTTGTTCATTAATTGATTCTTATTAGTCCTAGTTTACTTTTTATACAGACTATTCTGCGCAATATTCAATATTCATACTAATATTTTTTCTCTATATTAAAACTTAAATTCAAATGTTTTTTAGAAATGTTTAAGGGCAACATAATTTTCAAGAATGTTTTTCAAGACAGGCTTCAGAAGATATGTTTTAAGTCCTCTGATTAATGAGATTAAAAGCCTTGGGGATTTTTATTAAATCTTGGTGAAATGAATTAAACAAGAAGTTTTCACCGATAAGTTTATTCTATTGGAAGGATATTTTTTCTCATCATAATTGGGGGTGTACCACGTTCGTTCACTATCTTCAATTGTCTTATCCCCTAAGAAACTTGCAATTCTCCAATTCATTAGTTCTTACCTCATCAGTCGTTAGGTCTATTTTGCTGTCCTTAATTCTGATTTTTTTTGTATTCATGCTTCGCTAGTTTTGGTTCTTCCTATCCTTGTTGATATATTTACATTTGAGCAGAGTTTCTTTAGCTGTGATTGTCATCCTTGTTTTGCGTTATTTGAAATTATAGAGTAGCTTTCCTAATAAAAAAAGGATCATGGAAAGAAAACGAAGTAGCGGGTTTCTTCGTATTTTCACAGTAGCTGTTCTCCTATTTCTAGCCCCCTGCCGGGCAATCATTAACATTTACATAACCTAACCAAAAAAAACCTATCAAAGGCTACTGTGAAAATACGTTTGTTTTCCATGATCCCAAAAAAACTTTAAAACCATCAAACCTGTGCATATTGCTCCAGATCCCAGAATATTTTAGCTTGTGCCATCAAAGCTGGAATATATTTTGCCAGGGTATCCTGAAAAGAAAACGAGATCAGAGGTGGATTCTTAAAAAAAATGTGATTTGGTGGATTTTTTACGAAAACAATTTTGCCCCACTAAGCGATTAGTGGGGCAAACTTTTTTTTAAGAATCCACCTCAGGTCGATATTTCTGTTTTGCGGCCATGTGTCATGCATTTTTTGACAAACTATTGAGCCTTTAGTATTTTACTCAAATCTATAAATGAGCTAACTTATTTCCCCCCTTTTTAAACACAAAGAATGATTTATATAAGGGCCTCTTATCCTGCGGGACCTATATTAACAAAGAATTAAAATAAAGAATTGAAATAGTAAGTATAATGTTTTAAACAAATCGAAATACATGTAAATTAATAAATAAAAAAAGTACTAAATAAGCAGGGATATGGAAACGAACAAGAATTTATTTCATTAATATTTTATTTTTCAAATTCTACCCATGGTGGCCTATACACAAATTGGGGGAAACAAGTGATGTAGAATAATTTAACATCTGTTCTCCTTTTCCCTGTAAATATGCAGGGATCTAAAGGGATGAGAAAATGGCCGATAAATTGCTGTGTATCTCCAATGATGATACACAAAAATAGCCCTTATGTAAATTACTATTAGTGGTTGAAACGGTTTGACACTAAACTTAATGAACCAACCAATCAAATTGAAAAAAATTCCCCAAACTTAAGCCAAAGAATAGGAAAACGTCATTATAAGCTTTGGGGGACTAGTGTAATAAACAGCCCATTGTACCCTTCCTTCCTGGTAAATATGTGTACAGATTTATAAAAACTAGGATATTAATGTTAATTCTTGTATAAATAATAAATAACATGCTTGTTAACTTTTGGGATTAGAGTATATTCTCGAAACAAACAATAATATTTAATATTTTTAATAAAAAAGTAAAAAAATACATTTTTTAA
Organism: Acartia tonsa; assembly: GCF_053477335.1. Lineage (NCBI taxonomy): Eukaryota > Metazoa > Arthropoda > Copepoda > Calanoida > Acartiidae > Acartia > Acartia tonsa. The sequence goes on from NC_137261.1 coordinate 27,273,652, forward strand.
TGATTTTAACCTAATTTATAATATTAAAATCTGTAAGTAGGGATAAAAAGATGATCTAAAAGATTAATGTCTTTTTAGATTTGTAAAAAAAGTATTAAGCACAAGAAAAACACTTAACTGGTAGCTCCTGTAACTTTTAAAAAATAAATTTTAACTTTCTTCATAACTCTTACATTTTTACATTTATGTATACTAAATTTCTATTCTGTTTTTATAGTGATTTAATCTTTTTCCATTATATTCTAATTTAAAAAGACAATTCACCTTCCCATGTTAGCCGATCAAGAGGCGAAGCCACCTCTTACATAAATTGTTAATTGTCAAAATTGTGTTCATTATATTTTCTATTAATTAAAGTTTTCTATAATGGAGAAAATTTGTTATTTTCTAATTTATTCCCTAAACACAATTATGTAATAGTGTAAATTTATTTTCCAAAATGAATTAATATCACTAACTATTTCATTGTTTGTAATATGAGGGTCGGTGGTTTCCCTCAAAGAGCATAGTTGAGCACAGAAAACCCGACCCCACCCCCTTCAATTTTAAATAAACTGAAAATTAGAAATGGGAGTAGTTTTTTGTTACATTTTGGTAGGTTATTTAAGGTGCAGGGTAGAACTGAAGAGCATTGCAGGTTTATGCCACTCAGGGTTAGGGACCCCTGCAAGAGTTAGGCAAAAAGTTTAAAACCTCATAGAAATGCACCTATTAGTCTCTATATTTATTCAGGAATAGGGTATAGCCAACAAGCAAAATAAATTAAAAATAACATATTAGGGGCAGATTTAAAGGTTGTCCCCCAACGACAGCTGAAAATCACGTATAGGTTTCATGATTTTTTCCCGAATTAATTTCGTTGTTGGTATAACCTGATCATTATTTACCTCATAATCATTGATATGTTTCTTGATACTTTCCTCCTCATTGTTAGCCCTGGCTTCCTGAACTTGTTTGGTATATTTCCTCAGCAGTTCTGTATGCTTCGAGGATATTGTATCAAACTTTCTATACGCTTCTATTGGTGAGGTCTGCTGCACTATTTTAGCCTCTGTAGGTCAAGTTATTTTCTAAGATTAATTGGGAGATTTTTAAAATTTAATTTAATATTGTATCAAGCAAAACAATATATGTTATTGCTTTATAATCCAGATTATCATGCTCTAATAAATTGAAACTTGCAGCTGGCTAAAACAACGATACCCCCCCATCCACCCTTTCCACCTTATCCCTCTATCCTACTGGATGAACGAACTGACCATTAAATGAGGTCCATGTTAGCAACCTAAATTAACGACAAATTTTCCTCTGTCAATATATCCACGTATATTCTATATTCATTATTTGATTATTTAAGAGATCTTTCTACAAATTAATGGTTTGGTTAAAGCCTTATAATGCTGTGGAGTATATGTTAGTTTACATAATCCTATTCCTTTTTGAATAGGTATAAAATTCGTTTCATGGTAAATTCGATTACTAAGATACTAAAGATAGGTACATTTTTGTTGATGAAAATATTTCCTGCTTGTATATTTCTAGCTTAGTTAATCTGTTACTGTTTTTAACTCTAGAAAATAACTATCCTATAAAGTCATACAGATACGGGGTCATGTATTTATAGGTTAGGTGGGCATTTTCAGCCAGCACGTCAGCTGCAAGGTCGTAGTACTCGTACTTGCAGTACAGTAACAGCAGGTTACCAAATGTTTCTTTAGGGAATGGGCTTTGTTGCAGCAAAAATTGCATTTTTTCAAAACATTCCGTTGGCTTTGTGTCAATATAGAGCAATGCCTGGTTAGATTAAGTAACTTTTACATTAGGTTTATTATTACTTTGATATTACACCAGATTATCAAGTACTCTGATTAAGCGAAACTAGTAGCTGGCTAAAATAACGATTTTCCCTATCCACCCTCCCCTCCCCTCCCCTCCCCTCCTACTGGATAAACAAACTGACATATAAGTAATGTCAATGTTAGCAACCTAAATTGTTGATAATTTTCACCCTGTCATAATATCCACGTAAATTCTAATGGTGCTTTCTTCCACGGGGAGGTGCAGTGCTCCAAAAACACTTTTAAGGAATATACCTAACTTTGCCTTTTTTTTATATTTTGTAACTCTTTCTGTCAAACCATCTATCATTTTACTGTTAATGATATTATGATAAACATGTATTTTGTCATCCTTTTTAAAAGCGAAGCTTTTCTGTAATTAGGATCGGTCCGTAAGTACGTCCGTCCGTATGTCCGTCCGTCCGAGATAGATAGCTTTTTTTCGTTAATTTAGGCATATCGATTTCAAACTTTGGATGGTAATTCCTGTAGTAGTTTGGTATGATTTAGAAAGCGTAGCAACTCTATAATCATTACCAGAATGTCCATAATATGTCCATAAACATTATCCTGTATCAAGCAGTTTTTCAACAAATTTACTTACAATTTTGCTTCGACTTTTATACTTTTATATTCTGATTATTCAGTTCTGACACTATACAAGTGTTAATGTCCATTTTTCCCACCGTTTCAGTGCTTCGCTTTTATGGATGTTGTCATCCTTGTTTATATGTAAACCTTTTACCTAATTGGGGCAGGATTCTCCTTCGATTTCAAGTGATCATCTAAAGAATGCAAAGCATCATCAGCTAGTAATTGGATGTGATACACCCAAGAATATTATGTTAAGTAACATACAGCAGACAACCAACCCTTTTATTGCACGACCTTTGTCCAAGAATTCCTAAATGTGCGTGGTAAGAAGTTGTGCCTGTTTATTGGCCAAGGCATTACCCCTACTCTTACTATTTATATCTTGCATTTGACATAGCATCAGTGGGATCAATTTTTAACGTCTTTAGTCACGACCCAGTGCCAGGCAGAGATTCGAATCAACTCTTCGACAACGAGCGGATGCCACTGTAGCGGTTTTTAGTATATAAAAGTTACTATTCCTGATTATGAAGTGTGACAGCATCTAGCTCTGTATCAGACCTGGGTGGCATGTCCGTCAATGCTTCCTTAGCAGACTCATAATTCTTTACTGAATACTCTATAGCTGCCTGTGGAATATCAACAACAATAATGAAATAGAATCTGGATTAGAACAGGTTCTAAGCTACACTGTTTCTAAGAAGTTTTGTTAGACCGTACCGTCGGCATCTCGGGGCTAACAAAACTAGTTTTAAATTTATAATTGTACATTTTTATATCCGCAAAAAGCTGTTTATAATACGATGCGATGAATAACTTTTTTTGGACACATTACAAACTGTCCCAATTTTGTATAACTTTGGCGGAACAAGTTCCATTTACGTCATATTTTTCTTTCCCGAAAAAGGGAAGAGGGAAAGACAAAAAAGGGAAGGGGGTTTTCCCCATCTCTTTTGAAGAGATTTTCTTCCCCCCTTCTCTTTTTCGGGAAAGAAAAATATGACGTAACTAGAACATGTTTCGCAAAAGTTATACAAAATTGGGACAGTTTGTAATGTGTCTTTTTTTTGAATTATGACCACTGAAAATCTGTATGTTGATATCCTTGTTTTCTTTTATCTAAAAAGGACGCATAACCATTTAAAAATTAATATATAAAAAAACATAATTTTTAAAATATTCTATTATTGATTATTGATTTCCTTGAGATTGAAAGCTTCAACTAGAGCTGTTTTATGAAGAGTAAGTGTGTTGCCAACACTGCGTACATCAATTCCATCTGTCTGAAATGTATGTTCTGTTTTATGAAGAGTAAGTGTGTTGCCAACACTGCATACATTATCTTATCTTTCTTAAATACATGTATGTCTGTTTTATGAAGAGTAAGTGTCTTGCCAACACTACGTACATCAATAATTATTGAGTAAATATCAAAGAATAAATTATTCAAGTTATCATCATATAAAATTTTTGAATTGGTTCATTGAATTTTCTGGCGTTTCCCTCAAAGTGTCAACTAGAGCACAACCCCACACCTTTATCCTTATACTAAAGTAACAGGATGTCTGTGTGTCTGTGTATCTGTGTGTCTGTACCGAAGGATCTCGCTAACCGCTGAACCGATCGGGTTCTCCTTAACAGGGTAGCTTCTCATAGATCCCGGGAAGGTTTATAACTATTTTTTTAGGGGGTGGGACACCCCCAACCCAAATTTTTTTTCGTCCCCCCCCCAAATTTTTTTTTTACTTTTTAAAATTTAAAATAATAATTTGGGTTATTAAATTTGACTCTCTCCTCCTCAAGTGCCCCTAGAGGCCTCTAGGGGCGTAGCCGCTAGTATTATATAAATTAAAAATAAGAGTGGGTATTACTTTAGGTTAGGTTATATTCGGAACATTGTAGCCCCGCGAAGTTAAGGTTCTTTAAAGGGGCTAGTCATAGGAAAAAACTACCCCCTCTTATCTTTAATTTATACCAAAAATAATGGGAGGGGGGAGTTCAGTGATCGATAGGTACTGTATGGGGGAAAGCACCCGCACATTCTTACCTGCATACCAACACTTAGTTCCGGATGATCCTTGATTCCCTTCTCAATGATTGCTGCAATATGCTTCAGTGAGTGGGAATATTCCTGAAAATGTGTATTTTTTAGTCAAATAGTCACTTGTTTTGTTTTATCTTATTTTTTCCCCCTCTAATATTACGTTACAAGAAAGAATACAGGTCATAAAAAGAAAGGTCTGCTTTTTCAAATCTTACACTAATTAGTAGTATGAAGAGTCTAGTAAGATCTCGTAAAGGACTGAAACTGGTTATTATAGGTCCTTGGCTGGTCAAAGGCTTTCCGAGAGGGAGGTGCTTCAACCTGCTGTCTAGGTGAAATGGACCCTAGAAATATAAAACCCTACCTCAAAAAAATCTATTCAAAATTCAGATTAAATAAAGCTTAATTATTACCTTATTGGGGCGTGATTATCCTTTGATTTCAAATCCAATATTCATAGAATGAATTACCTTTAGTTTATAGTGACAGAGAGCAATATTGTAAGCCAGATGAGGGCTGTGTCCCACCACTTGTTGTATTGCCTGTAGCTTTGCCAGGGCCTCTGTATACCTGAAATATTAGCACATTCTTTTCTTGCATGGTGTGGAATTGTATAGAGTAAAATGATAATTTTATATCATATTTTAGTTAGAATTCAGGCCAAAAATATAAATAAGTCTGAAAGAAACTTTTTTTATTAAACACTTTTCTGAAAGTTTTGTTTTACCTGCCCTCCTTAAAAAGCAAGCAAGCAGAATTGATTTCAATATCAGGGTCATCTTGGTCACACTGCTCTATTATAGATTTAGCTCCAGCTATATCTTCCTCTCCATATCTATATAAATATATCAATAGTTAATACATATAGTCACACTATGCTATTTTATAGATTTAGCTCCAGCTATATCTTCCTCTTCATATCTATATAAATATATTAATAGTTAATACATCTAGTCACACTATGCTCTATTATAGATTTAGTTTTAGCTATACAAATACCCTCAAACAAGTCTTCACTTCACTGGCTAATCACTGTAGTGTACAAGCCATTATTTACTTAGTTTTTTATTAGACTTGCCATTCCTTCTGATATATTTATGTTGCAAACTTTTTCCAGTCTTTTGGCAAATACTTGAGATAAATTAGGCCAATTCTAAGCCATAACTAAATATTGACAAAGAAAAAGATAAGAAAGTATTGTACTTTTAGAAAATAGGGATTTCCTTGAAGTGCTTAGTCAAGCACAGAACCTCTCCCAATTTATTTTTAAATAAATTGATGACAAGGGTAGTTTAATGATCGTTTTAGGTCAGTCAATTTAGGTTGCCCATTTATTGATCAGTACTTTCCTCTATTAGGAGAGGAGGATATGGGGGCAAATGGGAAAAGGGGGGTATCAATATAAGCCAGCTGGAAGGACCATTTTATTAGATCTGGCGAAAATATGGAAAACATCCAAGTAATTGCATATCGATCAGTTCAGATTAAATTAGGTTATTTTGGGTATTGGGTAGCCAGCAGTTATAGGCACTGCTAAAACACTCATAGGATAAACACTCACCCCCCACCACACTTATTTCAATTATTTTCTTCAAAAAAAGAGTAGGGGGTTCAGTGCTCAATAGAAACTTTTAGGACAAGCACCCACGATATAATAGCTACTAAAATAAAAATACCAATTTTTCCTGCAATCTACAACAATGGATGATAGCATAGGTGCAACCTATTACATATCAATCTATCTATCAATCTAGGAAATTCTACATGTCTTAGTCTATGAAATCATAGATCATCCACCCACCTACTCAAAAATAAAACAGGGAAGAAAAATTTAAGCAAGTGCAATTATGCATATCTCTCTCTTCCCCCCTGAATCTTCACGTTTGTTTCTTTAGGCATGTCCTTACAGATTATACCAACAACGAAATTAATTCGAGAAAAAATCACGAAACCTCTGCCGTCATGGAGGGGGGGGGGGGAAGGAGGTTGAACAACCGCAGGTTTGACTATCTTAGATTTGTCAACCGTATTCCAAATGTCCTTAAGATTAGAATCAAACAGCTTCGTTTTTATTAGGCGTTATCGTCCTTGTTTTTATATAAATTTTATCCGTGGAAATAAAGATGGATTTGTGAAAGTGTTGGCAAATACAAGACTAAAGAAGAGAGATTAGCTGGGTTTTATAGTCAATTTGTTACAATTTAATACTCTATACCTGCCATAGAAAGATTCTAATTGTAAGGTGATATATTCTAACAAAATATTTTTGGAATCCGCCTATTATCTACTAAACTATTTTTGGCCCAATTTTATATATGTTTACACATTACAAGTTGCGTAGCAGCTCTATATTTTTTGTACACTTTAATTCATTTCATAAATGCATTAAATCTTTACCCCACTTTTGAACTAATCTAAATTGAATATTTTGGCAATCTATATATATATAGTACAATCAATCATTTCATTTTCTAAAATTTCTTTTAGATTTTTCTCTTTATTGGACTAATAATAAACTTAAATTCAGTGCCATGCACAGGGTTTTTTTCAAAGAAGATGTAAACCCAGCTTATACCAACAAAGAAATAAATTCGAAATGAAAATAACGAAACCTATCCGTTATTTTAAGCTGTCGTAGGCCGGGGAGCAACACTTTTATTCACCCCCCAAATTTTATTTAGAATTATTTCCTGGTGTAAACCTATAGAGGTTAAAAAAATATAAAAGATCATCTCCCCACTTTCAGTTTTAAGAAGGTTGTTTACACTTTTATTATAGTAAACTTAAATAAATGTATTTTTTTTCTATTTTGGAATTATAATTCCTTGTTTGTCTCCTACGATACATTATCTTTCAGACGTAAAAGTAGACACATTGGTCTTTATTTATCTAATATTATTTTATCAAAAACATATAAAATTATTTTGGATATATGGAAAATGTCATGTAAGACGTCGTAAAAAAACGTCTAAATCCATCTTATTTTAAGGGGTTTTCTTTCCCACGTCTCTTCTCATCCTTCCTTTTTAGTTGTATTTTTATGACGTCACACATGACACTTTTCAAATCTCCATAATTTTACCTTATAGCAGCTTGAAGTTTAAGCATAGAGTTTTGATGTTCAGGTTTTTCCACGGTGACAGTCACTTTTAGAGCCTCTTCGTACAATGATGCTTCATACAGCGACTAAAATATGAACAAAAATATTTTTGACATTGTCTCTTAAAACGTTAGTTTGTTGAACAAAAACTATGGTTTAATTTCTGTCTTAAGGTGATTCTTGGTCATTATTCAATAATATGTAAAGCAGCATATTTTGCACTTCAGTTATTGCAATGCAGAATATTGGTATTTTTTTTATGGCAGTACAGTGAGGTTCGTTACTTCTCTTAACTTTTTTTCTCCTTCCCCCTTTACTGTAACTAGACAAAGTGTCTCAAAAATCAGCCATGTGACGTCATAAAAATAAGGGATATGACAGGAGAAGTGGGGAAGAAAACCCCTAAAAAAAGATGGACAATTCCGCATTTTTATGACGTCACATGGCTGATCATTGAGACACTTTGTCCAGTTACCATTTACTTATTCCTACCTTTTCATCACCCACCTGTCCACCTGTCTACCTTTGCTTTCCCTTCCTCCTTCCCCCTATCCTCCTCAAACTCTCTCAAAGATTATTTTGCTTATTAATTCAAACATCCTTACTTCTATTGAAAGTAATCGTTCTAGCTCATTGTTGATCTAAGAAGCAGCTTATAGTGATAGAAAAAAATAACGCTATAAAATAAAAATGAACAATGAAGGCCGGTATACATTGTAATTGGACAATGGTAAATGTAAACTGGCTTATAATTGGTCATTTGTATTGTATGCCGCCATTTTTATTAGGCAGAATAAGCTGCTTCTTGATCTATGTAATTAAATCTAATGGCTTACCTGGGCATAATATATCTTATATTCTTCCTCATTTGGGAATAGTTGGGAGAGAACTTCGTAACTATTTGCGGCATTGATAAAATCCTAAACATAAGATAATGTCAGGGATCTAAAGGAATAAGACAAAGACCGATAAATTGATGTACATCCCCAATGATGATACACTAAATTACCCCTTCTGTAGATTATCATTAGTGGTTGAAACATTTGAATACTCAAAATTCACTAAAGGCCCCAAAGTTGTTAAGCCAACGAATAATAATAAACAGCCCATTGTCCCCTCACTCTCTGAGATAATGTACATTTAACATTACATTATATCAGAAATTTTTACACCATTAAAAACTATTAATAAACACTTTTTATGCATCTTTTATGATTGTTGGGCTTATTTGATTTTAATTTATATAGCGAACATTTTCTTCATTTAGGGTTGGTCTGTCTATATGTCCGTATCGGATAGCTCTTATCGTTAATCTAAGGCATGTAAGAATTGAGATATATCGATTAAAAATATTGCATTTAATATTTAGGCCCAATATCATAATCGATCAATACCAGAAAGTCAGTATATTAATTTTAAGAAATGTTTTTTTCTCTGAGATTTCCGATTTTTGTAATTTTGAATTCTATAAGATAAGACAAAATGTTATAAGAAAAGTATCACCATAATAATGTCTAAAAATATATAGGGGGTCATATTTAAGCCAGCTTTATTAAGTACATGATAATCTAGTGTAAGATCCAAGTAATAATAAATCCGTTAATGTCAGACATATTAAATCGTATTCCAATGATTATTCTTTGTTGTTATAATACCATAGGAAAGTTTGACAGGGTTCTCGAGAACCTACGAGGAAAAATTGAATAAATTTAAATACATTGACGTAACATGAAAATTACTTTTAACACAATAAAGATCTTACTTTAATATCATTTTCATGTAAAATAGTAAAACATTCATATAAAGTGAAAGTCACATATTATAACCAAAAAGTTAAAAAATAATTAAAGTCACATTTTTCATAATTAGTTAAACATTGAGTGGAGTTAATTTCGAGTGGAAAGCAGCAAACACTTTGATTGTATGGCCTTTATTTAAAGCCCTTGTTGTCCCTAAACATTCTTATCGCTTATTTTGGTACACACTGTAATGTCGTGTACATTATGGTCCTAGGACAAAAGCTGGAGTAACAAACGTCATGGTGGACAAACGTAAGAGTGGACACTTAACCTAACCTAATCTATTTGTCCTGAAACCGTATATATTACAAAGCAGCCATTCAATCTAGCCAAAAATGAGTTAAACTTCTACAGCTATTTTTACAATCTAATTATTTCCCGGGTTTTTCTTGATAACCCAATTAGTTTTCAATAATGTCATATGATTAAGAAAAAGAAAAATAATTGGAAAAATCTATATTTATAAGTTTTTTTCGTAAAGCACGAAACATTTCGACGTTAAACGCCAAAAAATATTTATTAAATACTATGAACTTAAAATATTCACAAAACCTTTTAAATTACTAAAGTGAAAAGTTACTCTAAAATTATTTGTTTTGGTTTGTCGGTTTGTTCATTGTATGTAGGCCGTAGCATTACATAGCTTTAGCAAAAGTAAAGTAGCAATCCATCAAACATATGAAAATACAGTGTTGCTTTAATGTCCTTTAAAAGGGGTTCATGCTTTTGTCTATTTTAAGACAGTAGTGCTATCCGTTTGGCTTCAGGTATAGAGCAACCTTGCTTTAAACATCTATAAAAATGGCGCGCGAAGCGCGTCGCAAATTTTTTTACCCCCCCCAAAATTTTTTTTACCCCTGAAATCTGTTGGCAGAGGTAAACCCCCCCCCCCAAAAAAAAAAAAAATTAACCCCAGGGGAAAATTTTTTTGGGGGGGAGGGGGTTATTTAATATTGTAAAAAGGTACATACGTAATAAGAAAATACTATTAAATATTTAGTGGGTATTAAAAATGCGCGCGAAGCGCGCAAAAAAAAATGCTAATTTTTTTTTTGGGGGGTGGCACCCCCAAGATAGGGGTAAATTCTAAATGAGGCGGGTAAAATGAAAAAAAATTGGGGGTGCCGTAGGTTCGTTCAGGGGGGGGGGGGGTAATCACCCCTTTACCCCTCCCTTGGTTTCCTTGCGTTATACAATACAAATGAACAATGATAGGCCAGTATACATTTTACTATTGGATAATTAAAATGTATACTGAAATACCATTGGTCATTTGTATTGTATTACGTTATTTTTATAGGCACTATACGCTGCTTTCTATATAACCTGTGAATAGTAGTAGCAGTATCCAAGCAGAGAAAGAGCTGCCCTGAAAAATAATTAAAATCAATATAATCAACTGGAACAAACTAGTCGGGAGAGTGTCAGGTCGAGTCTGGATCAAATGGCGTCATAGTAAAGACATTAATATTGATACTTACAAATTTTTTTTACCCCCCCCCCCCCCCCCTTAAACGTCTTTGACTTTACCAAATACCTTAAGAGTTTGGATAGAAAAGGAGACATTGGTCCTTTTAATTAGCCATGCTTGTTGGACATGACGTTACAGTGCCATGGAGAGCAGCTGCGCAAATTCATGAAAATTGACAACGGCCCTAGATGCGGTTGTCAAACCATGGGTCAATCAATGGCAATGTGTTATATATTATAAGCTGCTGCGCTCCTAGCATCTAGGGGCTGGAAAAATAGCTTAAAACCATCCCAAGACTTAAAATTGAATATTAAATAGCCTAAACCCATAATGGGACCTATGTGAAGCTTAACTAAAGTAAAGAACCCAATCAGTTCAGTATATATTGAGATCTTAAACTTCAGACAAAAAATTCTACTTTTAACAATAGGATAAAAGAAAAGAAAAACGGAGACCATTTGTAGCATTTAACAGTATTTACATTAAATGCCTTCTTATCTCTTCTAAAATCTGAGATTGTCTTTTTTTTTAAACGTATCTATTCCAAATTTTGGGTATAGACCCGTCTGTACCAGATAGACATAAAATTTTCCTTTATATTTCAATCCTTGTATGATATTTCTTGTAACAGTGAAGTATAATTTAGAAATCGTATAGCAACTTTATAATTATCATCAGAAAGTTAGTATGTCCATATAATTTAAGGATACAATATTTTTTTTTTATTTTGAATTTCATATAACAATAAACCTATTTACTAATTTCAATTTATAGATTGATTAAGCATAGTATTATAATTAAAACATCACTATAATTAAGCCTTAAGTATGTAAGTATGTCCATATTTAAGGATCCCTGTATTTAAGTAATTATGGGATATCTAACCCCTGAATTTTTGTTCAAACTTGTTAAAGATTAACTGCGTTGTTTTTATTTATTAGTTAATGCTTTTTTTTTAATATGTTGAGCCCTGATTTTATGGATGTTTTCATCCCAGTTTACAGTTACTTGTCGCCATAATACTTATTATCAACCATCTTTAAAAATCAATTAGCCAATGATATTTTAAAATCTTTACTTAAATCTTGATAAATCCAAATAAATCCAACTATATCACATTTACTATTGAACAAATAAAATATTGAAAATATTATAATCCTATTTATAATGTGGTGAAATTTGTTGTCTGAAGCATAAGATCTCAATAACTTAGGAACTGATTGGGTTCTTTATTTTCGGAAAGCTTCAAAGTCCCGTGATGGTTTTAACCTATTTCATATTCAGATTAAAGTCTTGGGATGGTTTTTAGCTATTTTTCTAACAACACTCATTATAGAGAAGCTCTTGAAGATTTGTTTAAAATCAGATAGTTTTAAATGGACGTATGGACTTTTCAGATAATAGATTTCTACGTGTCTAAATCGTTACAGGAATCATCGTTAGAAAATTCTAATATGCTTAAATTAAAGATAAGCGCTATGCGTTACATGCGAATGTACAAACAGACCCTGATTGTGAAAAGCTTTGCTTATTGGCATAAAAGGCTATAAAATCAATATGGTTCAAATGAAATACGATTATAGCTAACCGAATATAAAAGTAGTAAATGACATTTTCAGGGAGGAAGGGAGAGTTAATTTAGTATGGATAGTTGATCTAGAAAAGATATATGGTTAGAGCTAGAGTATTTCAGGGAGGAAAGGAGAGTTAATGTAGTATGGATAGTTGATCTAGAAAATAGATATGGTCAGAGCCAGAGTATTTCAGGGAGGAAGGGAGAGTTAAGTTGGTATGGATAGTTGACATAGAAAAGAGATTTAGTCAGAGCTAGAGTATTTCAGGGAGGAAGGGAGAGTTAATTTGGTATGGATAGTTGATCTAGAAAATAGATATGGTCAGAGCCAGAGTATTTCAGGGAGGAAGGGAGAGTTAAGTTGGTATGGATAGTTGACATAGAAAACAGATTTGGTCAGAGCTAGAGTATTTCAGGGAGGAAGGGAGAGTTAATTTAGTATGGATAGTTGATCTAGAAAAGAGATATGGTCAGAGTCAGAGTATTTTAGTGAAGAAGGAAGAGTTAATTTCAAAAAGTCACTTTGAATTAACACATTAGAAATAAAATATAGGGATAGATAGATAATGAGATAGAAAGATAGATAGATAGAGATAGCGAGAGAGAAAGAGAGAGAATCGCCAACTGAAGATTTTAAAAAATCAATATTGTGTTGAGTTGATAATATTGTGGGAAGTAGAATTTTACTTTCCCTCGTTACATTTTCAACTGAGATAGGGATTAGCAATATTAAAAATCAATAGTAGAACAACACAGAAAAAGAATTATGGACTTAAAATCTTGAAAGACACAGAGATCTAAAGGGATAAGACAATGGCCATTTAATTGATGTATATTAGGGTGGGTTCATATTGGAATTAGACAAAGCGGGGATATGCAACAGATAAAATTAACCTTAAAAACATTTCTGACCGAAAAAGAATTTTAAAAAATTGAGTTTTAGAACACGACCACTTAAAAATATAATTCATTACTTATTAGTATGCAAAGACGACATTCAAAATTTTTTTTGAATCAGAACTATGGCTTCATGGTGCTCCCTGGAAAGGCCTTGAGGAGCTGAATCAGGAACTTTTGTCTGTTTCAAAATATCTCGTTCCTAGCCTTAGAAATCACTAAAAAACTAAAAAAATTTAAGGTTTTTTGAGAATTGTCCAATTTGTAGAGTTTTTTTAGATTTTCTCAGGCTAGGAACGAGATTTTTTGAAACGGACAAAAGTTCCTGACTCAGCTCCTCAAGGCATTTCCAGGGAGCACCATGAAGCCATAGTTCTGATTCAATAAATTTTTGACTCCCATTTACAAATAGCTATACAATTGAATGTCTGGTCGTCAGCGGTTTTAAGACTTAGGATAAATTTTTAATCATCCAGAGGTGTATTATATCCATATAAATTGAGTGCAGATCCCCGCTTTGGCCTCAGAAAAAAAATGTCCAAAATCGACCCACCCTAATGTATATCCCCAACATTAATACACAAAATTTTGTAGATTACAATTAGTTGTTGAAACATATGGACACTCAATTTAATAAACTAATCAAAGTTATTGAGCCAACAAATAAGAAAAGGGCATAATAAAACTTTGGGGACTTGTGTAATAAACAGCCCATTGTCCCCTCTCTCACTGTAAAAGAATCATATTAAGAAAAATATATTGTACATTGTACAAGAACAATAAAATGAAAAAGTAGGGCATTAAAAAGCAAAAGCTGTTATTAAGCTAGTTCCCAAAGATTTATAAGAAAGTTTTCCTATTCGTTGGTTTCAAAACTTTGGAGACTTTGAACTTTGATTGTTTAATTAAGTTGAGTTTTCGAACGTTTCAACCAATAATTTTAATTAGTAGAAGGGGTTATATTGTGTATCATCATGGGGGAAGTATATAAATTATTGGCTACTGTCTTATCCCTTTAGATCCCTGAATATTCTCCTAAATATTTTTCAAACAATTTTTTTTTTCCTAATACTCTTTCATGTACTGGGTATTTAGCTGCAATCTGGAAATTATTTTGCAATATAGAAAACCAGGCCAATATATGTGGAAAAAATAAACAATTGTCAATAGAGAGTTAAAACTCGGTAATCTTATTGTTATCCTATCCTATAATATTAAGTAGTAAGTTTTATTTTGTCTGTAGCTTAAGATTTTAAAAAAACTAATGAACCTTTTAGGTTCTCCATTTCACGAAAGCTTCACATTTTATAATGGTATTATAATGGTTTTAGACTGTTTTAGTTTTTAGATTTTTAGACTATTTTTCACCTTTTTCTCTACCCCTTAAAATACAAGACCCCTAGATTCTAGGGACGAAGCCGCTAGTTTAAAAAAAAAATGGTAGGATTTTTTGTTTGTTTGTTCGTTAAGATCTTACCAACTACTGAACCTAATGAATTCCATTTTAGCGAAGTTTCATTTAGGTTTCTGAATGGTTATATTCTATATATATATTTGGATTCACCTCCCTTATTCCAGATACTAGGGGCGAAGCCGCTAGTAGTCATTTAAGGGTTAACAGTAATATTAAAGAGGCTAATACACAATCTGTGGAAAAAACAAAATAGGATGAATAGAATAAAATAATATCTACTATTCCTCTAAATCTAATAACTCTAATATGGTAAAACACACAATAACAATGGCAAAGATAACAATATTAATAAAAAGTTAGTAGATTTTTAGTTTTCATTATCTAAAATAAAATAAAATTGAGCTTGCCATTGGCTTTGAAACAAAAAAAATATGGAGACTACTCAAAGAACAAACTGGTCCTTATTTAAAAGTAACAGGATGTCTGTCTGTCTGTAGCGTAGGATCTTGACCGCTGAACCGACATGGTTCTCCTCTAGTGTGAAGCTTTTTATTAGTCCAGAAATGTTTTAAACTATTTTGTAAAAGGGTTTCTCCATCCAACCAAAAAAATTATCCTAACATTATTTAATCAAAACTTTAAATTTAATTTTATCAGAACAAATACTTTTTTATTCAAAATCCTGAACTTTGAAACTTTCATTTGACAAAGTCACATCTTGTATGCATGTATGTATGTGTACTTATTTGTTGTTACTGAAATCATACCTGAATTCATAAAGAGAATTGCAACCGCCGTATTTAAAAAGATATTGTTTATTAGGAAAATATTTTGAAGTTAGTATGTTTCCAACCTATTTTTGATACACAATTATTAGACTTGAAGATATTTAATTTCGTTTTAGCAATAATTTTTGTAGAAGTGAATCAAGCAATAAAAGCTTGGGCGTTTTATGGTTTTACGTCATCAAATATATGGCTTAAATAATAGTGGTCATGGATGACACAATGTGACACATCTCTTTATGACTTTAGGTGAATTTATTAATAAAGTCTTTTTTAACATGGTTTATTCCAGGTTGAGAGTGGGCAATGGACAGTAAATTACGATAAATTTTTTTTATCGGATCCTGCCATTTATTTTAGATATTATTGAATTTTAATTCAGTTGGCAAGCTTTTTAACCTGCAATTTCAATCTACTTATAATTGAAGAGTACATTAATTACCAGTCCACTGGATAATCACTTAGAATCCCTGCTTTTTTCATTCTTAAGCCACCTGCATATAATGTTTTTTTTCTGTTTGCGGCTGCGGCTGGTTATGCCAATACATTCTATTGAATATATGCTTGCCCAGGCAGGGAGGAGACATTGGGCTGTTTAATACACTAGTCCCCAACGTTTTCTTATCCGTTGGCTTTACCCCTTTGGGGACTTTTATTGTATTATCATTAGTTGGTTCATTATGTTTAATGTTCAAACGTTTTAACTACTAATTGTAATCTATAGAAGGATCAATATTGTAATGTATATCATCAATTGGGAGGTACATTAATTTACCGGCCATTGTCTTATCCCTTTAGATCCCTGATATGCTTACCTTGAAGTTGGATTCTGAACATAGATTTGTGAAAGAATCTGAATAGCGTCCTGATAACTTTCTTCCTGAATATTCAATACAATGTATTTAGTTGACTGGATCAAGTCTGGGTTGAGACAGCTTATTAATTCAGAAAAATCACAAAACCTGTACTTGATTTTTAGCTGTCGTTAGGGTGGCAACACTTAGTAAAACTAACGACCTTTTTATCTGCCCCCACATTTTATTTTAGATTTATTTCGCTTGTTGGTTATACCTTATTCCAGAGTTTGGGATTCTGTGTTTTAACTTTTATTTGTATTGATAAAGTATATGGAAAAAAACTAAAAATTTTTTAACAAAAAACAAACTTAAAACAAATGTTTAGTAGGGGATGCAGAGATTGAGTGCCACAGTGTGACAGCCTCCCGCAGATTATAGAAATATTTTTTTCTCCAGCAATAATTTTTTTTGAAGTTTGTGGTCCATTTAAAATTATGAGAAATTGAGAGTAATATTTCTAATAATTTTTAGTATTCAATGATGTACTTTATAAGAGAAGCATGTTTTTTACAAGTAGATGGCATGCATGAAATGACAAAAAATAAATTAAAAGAGAAAGCAGAGTGATGCGAAAGTATTTAGAACATAAAATACACACAAACATACCGATATTGAATCATGGAAAGAAAACGAAGTAGCGGGTTTCCTACGTATTTTAACAGTAGACTTTCTCCTATTTCTAGCCCCTGCAGATGGCTCTAACCCTGCAGGGCAATCATATCAAAAGCTACGGTGAAAATACGACAAAACTCGCTACTTCGTTTTCTTTCCATGATCCACGATATTTTACTCTCCTCCCTCAAAATTGAATATCTTAAAAAAAATTATGAAGTGTAAATATTACTTCAGCATACCGCACTTGGTTTTAGAATTAAGTTAAAGTAGCTCCAAGAACTGACATGCTCGGAATAAATTTACAAAATATAAGTGGATTATTTATCATAATTTTAATCGTTCATACTTTTGGTGTTCAAATTCAATTTTGAAAGCTTTAAAATGATAGAAAAAGTAACAAATTTTTAAAAAATGATGAAATACATTGTTTTAGTACTGTACAAATAACTAAAAGGTTTGCTTATATCTAAGATGCATTGCATTTAACTAGCAGTACAGCAGTACATTACAAATAACTAGCAGTACATTACAAATAAAGAAGAAACATTTTTCTTTGCTTGATCCTGTATTACGCATGAATGATAGAAGACTACCTAAACAAACCTTTAAGTGAGTACTAGAAGGACAGAGGAAAAGAGGAAAGCCAAAAGAAACTTGGAGAAGGACCATAGAAGCTGACCTCCAAAAAGCTAACCTAACCTTGGATGAAGTGGAGACAGAGGCACAAAATAGAAATATATATAGAGAGCCCTTGTTGCTGCCTTATGTTCCCTGGAGGAACAGGTACAACAGTAACCCCCCCCCCCTCAGTCCTTAATGGTTACTTGTATGAAATGGGGAGGGGGAAGTCAACCCTCCACTTTCAATCGAAAAGTAATAAAAATGTTGGGGTGAATACAATAAGAATGAGTGATTTCTCTAAAAATAGTTATAAACCTTCCCTGAACCTTTTAGATGCTTCAATGTAAATGAGAACCATATCGTTATAGTGGTTTGCAAGATCCTAAGATCATTTGCAACAGACAGACAGTTTTTATTATATTTTATCATGCTACAATCTGTACAAGACTCTGAAATAAATCCTATCGGCCGTGACATTATATTAAGTGTGCTTCTATATAATGTCATGGTTACGAACAATGAAAGGTTTCTCGAAAAACAAATAATAAAATAGGATAGACAATTATACTGAGTATTGAAAAAAAAATAAGAAATGAAGAAATTATTGAGAAAAAAACAACATAAATCCTTATAATAAAGTAATAGGATCTGTGTGTGTGTGTGTACCGAAGAAACTCGCTAGCCACTGAACCGATATGGTACTCCTTTAGAAGGTAGCTTCTCATAGGTCCTGGGAAGGTTTATAACTATTTTACGAGAGGGTTCCATCACCCTCCCAAGATAAATTGCCCCTAGAAAAAAATGACCCCCCGTTAAAAAAAATCAAACTTTTTCATTTTAAATCTACAATTAAATGTGGGATGCTCGAAATCTCACCCCTCCAGGGCCTCTAGGGACGTAGGCGATAGTTTATTATAAAATATTAATATTTATCAGCTATTGTATTATCCCTTTATATCCCTGTGTACTAAAAGGTTTTTATAAAACAAGTCTCTCTATCCGTCATGGTCTAACCAACTAATTGAAGTTTAATTGATAGATACAAAAAAAAACAATGTGAATATGTCACTGGGAATTAATTTATATATATTTATGATTTAATTTCACACAGATAGATTTTATAAAAAAAAGTACATTTAAAGTATTCTTGAAGGAGTAAAAGTAATTTATCGCGTTGTATTCTAGACAGTCAACCTATTATTTAATGTCAAAAATATGAACCTAATTAAGAAGCAAAGCTCATTAATATGCAAGCAATTACTGTCAATTAATTAGATGAGAGGTTAAATGACTTAAAGAGTAAATGTTAATTGTGTACGAAACATATTGGTGAAATTCGGAACATCTATCTTTAGATAGCAACTGAAAAGTAGAACAATCATAGTGAGAGGGTTTGTGGAGGGGGGGCTGTTTATTAAACCATCCCAAAAGTTTCATAATAACGTTTTGTTATTCGATTGCTTGAAAACTTTGGGGTATTTTATTGAATTTTTTTATTTGTTGGTTTATTAAGTTGAATGTCCAAAGAAGGAGGAATTTTGTGGTTCATCATTTCGTATGTACATGATTATATAAACAGATCCCTTTAAAGCCCTGCATATTACCCCAATTATCTGAAACACGTCACTTAATATGGACAGACAGACAGATACAGAAAGTTGTAGAGAAAATGGTTATGATTATACAAACAAAATTTCAGCAATATCACTTTGATAACAACAGAAAAAAACACATTTCTAAAATAATTCGATTTAATTCGATAATTTCGATTTTTGGATTTAGATGCAACATATAAATCAGTCTCTTATCTAAAGACTTTGAGATTTCTCGTATCTTTATCCATGGAATTATTGATAAATCTTAAGATAAAGTTTCTGGTTTATTTGGATCAAATAAACTAAAATCGCCGGGTGTGTATTTTTGTACTGTTCTGTCTGGGAACAGGGATCTAAAGGGATTAGACAATGACCGATAAATTAATGTACATCCCCAATGAAAATACACAAAATTACCCCTTCTGTAGATCACACTTGGTTGTTGAAATGTTCGGACACTCAAATGTTGAACCTATCAAACAAATTTTAATAAAAGTCCCCAAAGTTGTTAAGCCAACGAATATGAAAACGTTATTATAAAAATTTATGGACTATTGTAATGAACAGCCCAATGTCCCCTCCCTCCCTGGTCTGGGAAGGTTTTTATTTATTCTGTGTCATGAGGGGATGATGGGGAAAGTAAATAAGGCAAGTCTTTGAATTTAAAAAATACATTCATAAAAATATGAAATAAACAAGGATGACAACCTCCATAACACGGCTGGTTTTTTATTAAATGAATAAGTTAGGGTACAATGTTTGGCACTTTCGATATAAGTAAATGATAATAACAAAGCCACAGAATACGATAATACCTTCAGAAAAATCGATGAAAATAGTTTTCATACTAAATTTTGGTTTTTTATATTTTTTCTAAAATGTCATGACAGAAGATGTAAAATGTCGTCTTAGTTTTTTGAAAGGATTAATCTTCTCTGAAATCTAAATTATCAAAATATTTTTTTTGGTAAATGATTATACGATATATGTCAAACATTTTATCAAAAAGAAATATTTAAAATTGTGAAGTAGAAACCTGAATAATTTTTCTTGTGGAAATAGCTTTCTGCAAATGTTGATAAACATATGTCTGCTAGCATTAAGATGTTTGTACTGTCAATACACGTTGGGTTTTATTTAAAGAATTTCTTTAAAATGTTGTTTTTACCTTGTATACCAATAACGCAATATTTGCTATCAGAAAACCCCCATACCCCCCAATCAACTAAGACTCGCCTACGGCCCGATCTTTTAGGATTGCTTTGTAATTCGCATTTTTGAAAGTCTTTCAACAGTATACACAGCAAGTTCTCTCTTTTTTAACTAACTTTCCGAATCATATACCTAAAGCATTTGAATTGACAAAGGTTATGCTAATATTTTTACCATTCAAGTTTATTTAATATTCTAATAAATAGCGCAACCCTCCAAGTTATGGCTACTTTTCATGAACATATGATCTAAAGAATAAGCTCTGACGCAATGTCATATAAGGATATTATAATATTCATTAAAAAAATTGTTATTTTTGCATATATGTTACATTTTACAGTGTTTTGTGGCTCAAAAGAAAGACAACTAAAATTTATTTCATATTATATAGTTTAAATTGCATAAGATAACCTAGAAATTGTAAAAAAGTCCCTTTCTTTTTTTGTCGTAAAACAGAAATTAACAAAGATTTTTATTAAAAAACACCTTAGTGTAAAAATTAAAAATTTTAAATATGGTCACAAAAAGATTCAATTAGTTTATTAAATGTTTCATTTTCAGCAAATGACGATTAATCTCTATTACAAAGAATAAAGTGTAAAAAGATATTCTCGTTTTAATTTTAAGCAACTTAAAATGCATTTTAATACCTTTTAATGATTTATTTTTTAAAACATCATTTTATAAAATGTTATTGATTTTTAAAGTTATATATTAGAATGTTTTTAAATTTTGTTAACATTTTGTTTTAAATGTAGAAAATTGGTAATTCTAAACATTCAAAAAATGATTTTATTAAATTTTCATCACTTAAATTGCATGTTTGATGAAATTTTCAACTGATAATTCAAGAAAAATCGTTTAAGTTTTATTATATTTTACTTTGAAATGTTAAAAAATATAATTATTGTCAAAAATGTGGAAGTTATACTTTCCTCAAAAAAAGACCTAAAACATGCAAATTAACACGTGTAATGAGATTTTTTTTCTTTCAGGTTTAATTTTAAGTAATTATTGATATTTTTTGTAAAAAGGATTTTATATAAAAAGTTTTAAAACTCGAGTTATGTAGTGGTTCTAAAAAAGGTTGCGAATTTATGCAATTTTCTTGCAAAAAAAAATTTTCTAGGATTTTAAAAATAGCAAAGGGTGTTATTAGACGTACTTACAGATACAATTGCTAAGTCATTTTGGCCAAACACTAAAATAAAGTTTTGACATCTGAGGGCCTAACCGTGATAAGTTGAGAATAAAAATTTTTAAAATTGAAAAAAAAATATTTTAAAAACAGCATGTATCAGTTAAACAAACTTTATTTGAAATCCAAATATCCGTGGTGATATGTGATTTAATCAATTAGGGAGCACTTAAACACACACGAGTTAAGGATTATCTAAACTATTATTACTAAAATATACATAAAGTTATTTTGCTTGATAGGGTTTGATAAGTGTTTAGTATTGGGATATGGTAGCTTGACTTCTCTGGTTTTCAAAGCTTTTCATAGTGCCTATAAAAATGACGTCATACTGGCCCACTATTGGTCAATTTAAATATATAATGACCTACAAATAATTATACAAAAAACTTTAATCAATAAAAATAAAAATAAACAAGACTCCTTAAATTTTTTATATATTGTGTATTAATCTTATTTTGCTCAGTTTTTATACTTAATTAATCCTTGGAGCCTGAATCAAAGTCTTATACATATTGTACGTCCAAAGAAATTGGTTTTAGGATTAGTATGGGACAACGGAAACTGTCATGCGCGACGTCATAAAAATGTGTGTATTATTTATATCATTGTTATCGGTTTCCTATCCACTTCTCCTCTTACTCTACCTTTTAAGACGTATTTTTATGACGTCACACATAACACTTTCCGCTGTCCCAATAGTTTAAATTTGAGTAAACTGTTCTGGTGTTGATATATTGTATTGATAGCCAGTGAAACGGAAAATTTGTTCCTCATAATCAAACTTTAAAAATAAATACAGTGTGGTTAAATTTATCTCATTTTTGCAGTGAGAGAGGGGGGGGGGCAATGGGCTGTTTATTAAATTAGTCCCCAAAGTTTTATAATAATGTTTTTATTCGTTGGCCAAACAACTTTGGGGACTTCAGTAAATTTTGGTTGGTTGGTTTAGTGTTCAAACGTTTCAACCACTAATTTTAGGCTACAGAATGAGTCATTTTGTGTATAATCATTGAAGATGTACATAGATTTTTCTTATCCCTGAAATTTTTGTACTTGAAAAATTATCAAATAAATACAGTGTGGTCAAATATAAAGAAAATTTTTATGATTAAGGCCAAGTTCTCATAATCAAAATTAACAAATAAATACAGCATATAAAATACGTCATACAATACAAATGATTAATGTTATGCCAATACAAAAACTAAATTACCTATAGTAGGCTCATATTACGTCATTTTTTATATAAAAAGCTGCATATTGTTAGGATCATACTGTTAATTGGTTGCTATATGAAAAGGAATATGGTAAATGGTAAATCTATTGGATCTTACTGTATGTACTTTTTAATTGTGTGAGAGAATAAAATAATTTTGGCAATTTTTTGGGATCATACTGTAGTTTGTTTGTTATGAGTAAGTAAATATAATGGATTATACTGTATAGATTGGTTGTGTAAGTAAATGATATAATTATTGTCAATATTTGGATCATATTGTAGTTTGGTTTTTGTAAGTAAGAAAATAATGTTAGTAAATATATTGGATCATACTGTATTTACAGTTTAGTTGTGTTAGTAAATAAAATATTTTTTTTTGATAAAACTGTATATCTAGTTTAGATGTTGTAATTAAATAATGTATATAAATTGAATCATACTGTATAGCTTTGCTGTGTATGTAAATAATAACAATAATAGTAAATCTACTGGGTCATACTATTTTGTTATTTTCAGTTAATAATGTTCTTGGATCATACTGTATGGTTGTGTAAGTAAATAAAAATAATGTTAGTAAATCGTTAAATGACCTTTAATGTTAGAATAGCTCATTCATTGGAAATCAATTAGAAACAACCAGGATGATCGAATCCATGGTGGTATAAAAGTACATTTTATGAGGGATCTAAACAGATAAGACAATGGCCGATAAATTGATGTTTATCTCCAATGATGACACTCAAATTCACTCCTTCTAAAGATTTCAATTAGTGGTTGCAACGTTTGGACACTCAACTTAATCAACCAACAAATCAAAATTTATTAAAGTCCCCTTAGTTGTATAGCCAACGAATAGAAAAACGTATATAAAAAACTTTGGGGACTATTGTAATAAACAGCTTAATGTCCCCTCCCTCCCTGGCATATTTTTGTGTTGTTTTAGTTGCGTAGCTACTCTGTAACTAACAATTTTCTAGTTCGTCCGTATTAATATGGGAGCATAAGGTTTACTCGGCTGCTATATGAAATATACTATGATCAATATATTGTCCATATGGATAGTCACCAATATTTGATATATTGTCACGATAATTTCCCTTGAAAACGATTATTTACTCTAAAACATTGCACATACTTATTTTAATTTTCAAATTTTGGTAATCGCTACTTATATATTATAATATCCTGATTAATAATAGATAATCTGACGATTATTAAAAAGTTTAATCTTCTTTAAACTTGAAACAGAAAGAAGATTTTAACAAGTAAAATGTATAAATATGCAAATAGTTATTTATCGCATCGTATTTTCGCGGATAGTAGGATATTTTCACGTATTCATTCGAAGCCGGTGGATAGGAACCGGTTCTCATCCATACGAAAAAAACTATGTCTAGCATCGTATTATATCCAGTTTTCTACGAATATAGAAATGTACAATCATAAGATTAAAACCAGTTATTTAGCCCGTGCATTCGGCATCTCGGGGCTAAAAAACTGCTTTTAATCTTATAATTGTACACTCTATATCCGTGGAAAGCCGTTTATATTACGATGAAAGAAATAAATATTCTAGTTTTGTTATCCCCGAAGGGGGCGGTTAGAACCGGTTCTAATCTAGCAGATATTAACCTGTTTCGAAGCAATACTAGCAAAATAATTATATACAGACTTCAGGATCCAACTTTATAAAAGATTTACTTGTAAACAAAGCTTTTCTATTTATTTAAATCAATAGATTTCGCATGAAATGTAGTTTTTTAAGTTTCCAAAGAATTTAAACAAAAAAGTTGTTTATTCTAACCATGAATAGAATATATGACCTTATGAAACAAGAATAAGAACATCAATATGGACGAAGCTAAACAATCCAATTTTTTTACTATAATTATTAGAACAACTTCAAATTATTTTACATATAAAAAAATAGGTAGAAAACAACATGAATGGGCAAAGGGACCTTCTCCTAATTATTATAGAACTGCTTCGCTTTCCAAATTATACCTTAGAGTAACAGGAATCATTAGATTAGATTAGAAATCACGATATACAAAAATCCTTACAATAACAGGATATTTGTTTGTTTGTCTGTTTGTCTATACCAAAGGATCTCGCTAACTGCTGAACCGATCGGGTTCTCCTTAACAGGGTAGCCTTAAAGCCTCTAAAGGGCGTAGCCGCTAGTTATGGATATAGAGGCAAGGTTGGCCGGACAGTTGAATGGACAACGAACCGGTCATGTATGTATAAAAGTTTGTCCTTTATAAGTTTTTGAATATTGAAGTTTAAATATGTGTACAGACCTTGTAGGTTAATTTATGATTTGTAAAATGCAATTGCATTTTAAAATTGCAGTCTTAGATTTGTTATGAAAATTTTAGTAACGATATCCTTTTATATGAAGAAGTATGGTTTTTATTTTGTAATACCTCGACTTACCGATTTTGTCGTCCATTTAAAGAGAGTTTGATATGGGTCCTTAATTGGATGGAAAATGGAATTAGACTATATTTCTACCAATCCCTTTTTCTTTAAATACGGAGC
Source organism: Acartia tonsa (assembly GCF_053477335.1). NCBI lineage: Eukaryota > Metazoa > Arthropoda > Copepoda > Calanoida > Acartiidae > Acartia > Acartia tonsa. Next base: position 27,299,031 of record NC_137261.1, read on the forward strand.
TCGTAGATGCTAGAGGCACAGCTGCTGGTATTATTAATATAGAAGTGGTATGATGTCTGTCTATCTAATGTGTGTGAAATATTTTTGAGAAAGTAATTTTACAAGTCCGTATTCATTATTCATCACTAAACCTATCATATTTATCCATTTTTTCCCTTTTCATATTTAGGTATCTATAATACAAAGTAGCTTGATGTCTGTCCGTCCGTCCGTCTGTCCGTCCGTCCGTCTGTCCCTCCATCTGTCCGTCCGTCCGTCCGATCGTCTGAAGCTTAAGATCTCGGTAACCACTGAACCGATCGGATTATACTCTTCAGGGAATATACCTGGTCCTGTGGTGGTTTTAGGCTATTTTCTTTGGGGGTGGGACACCCCCAACCCCCCCCCAAAACAAGCCGCTAGTATCTTTAAAAATATTGAGCTAAATTTATTTAACATCACATAAAAAGTAGAAAAAGCATCAACTAAAAAATACACTTTTTCGAATTTAAGAACTATATTTACTTTGAATTTATAAACTTTTGAAGTCTTAATAAAAAGGAAATAAGATAAATCTTTTTACAAATATACATTTTTAATTTTTTTTAAACATTAGGGTCGGCCCGTGCGTCTATCTGTCCGAAACAGTTTCTTTTCGTTTATTCGAACACTTTAGGATTATTCTATAAACTTTAACTTTGCATGATGATTCTTTAAAAAGTTAGGTACAATAAACCCATAGAAATGAAAGTATTTCCTTTTACTGTGTACTGTATTTAGCCAGTTTTGCAAAAAAAAATTATGTCTAAAATAACATATCAAAAATTACTGTGAAAATATGACGAAACGCCCTTTAAGAGGCGATGTCAATTTCTTTAAATCTACATATTTTATCAATCTGTTTCATTCATTTACATTGAATAACTTAAAATTCTCCAATCAATCAACATCTGTGCTGTTGTATGATGATAATTATCAAATGTCATAACAATTGAATGTGCACATATTACAAAATCAAAGCCACTTAAACCAGTGTCATTCAATTGTATTATTTATAGAAATTGCCTTTAATTTACTTGTTTATACTTTTAGTTAAACCAACATATTGATCCCATTTCCAAATGAGAAAATTGGAAGAAAATATGTTGTGTGATATTGGTGTGCCCGCAACATTAGTAAAGGTTCACATGGCCTAATAGCAAAACTTTAGATAATTTATACTTTTGCAAATTAATTGTAATCATGTTTACAAAGTAGTATTTCTCACAAGGGCTAGGTCTCGAGCTCTAGTGCTTTGGTGAGGTGAGTAGATTCAAAGTTCAAATCTGTAGGGTTTATATTGAAAATAGTGAAGCGATTGGTTTTAAAAAAGATACCCTTTAGGAATTCTTTAAGAGACATGCCTGACAAAGCAGCTAAATATGGATATAATGCTCGCATCCGACATACATCTGTCTGGCAGCTAAGGCAAGTTAATGCTTAACTTGCACACTTGAGCTAAAATATCGTGACATTTAGCTGCTTTTGGGAAACATTTGTAATAGCGTGAGGTGAGTTAAAGTCGCCAAGTTTCATGGTAAATAAATACAATAGCTGGCTTCCAAACACTTGAAATTACACCATAATCACATTAGTATTAGTATAACATAATTTGATTGAAAACTTACTGTGTTTTAAGGGGAGTTTTATGTCTTTAAAATCGGTCTAATAGCTGACCAATTATTTTAAACTTCTTTGCTCACACTATAACATATAAGGTTAGGCAATAATAACAAATATCAAATGCTTACTGGCGCTCATGGCTCCAGGGGTATGACAATGGCTGATAAATAAATATTTTCCCAATAAAAAACATTGATAAATGTTTAGGTAATTGAGCTAAGAAAATATCATCTTCTTTTCTATTTACTTATGGCTGCTTGCTTAAGTAAGTCAGATATAAAGTATATACATTTGAATAATGCTGGTTTTAATTATATTGGGATGTGTGATATATTTATGTTTTTTAAGGTGAAGCTTTTCTATAATTAGGATGGGTCCTATCGATTTCAAACTTTGTTTGTTGAGTCCTATAAAAGTTAGGTACGATTTAACAAAAAAATTTAAGTGATATAATTATCCTATTAGTTTGATATTTGGATAATGATCCTATGACAACAAGGTACAATGTTATAAATGAAGAATATCTATAATCAAGTTTTAAAGATGTAAGTACGTCCTTCGCTTTTATGGATGTTGTCATCCTTTTTCTATAATTAATGGGAACTAGATATGTACATAATACTTATTACTTGGAAAAAACAAATATTGCTTGATTCAAAACAGTTGTAATTGCTAAATGTTTTCCATGGTTCTCTAAACTATTAGGCACTTCTAACCTAGAGAGAAAAGGTAATTGGGTGAGTTATAAATTATACTAGTACCCAAAGTTTTATCAAGTTCGTTAGGTTATAAAATCTTTATTGGCTGGTTAAAACCAGCAGTGTCCAAAAGTTTTGACCAATAATTCTAAGCCATAAAAGGGGTTATTTTTCTTTTGTTTATCATCATGGAGAATCTATAACCCTTAAGATCACTGCTATTCCTTATCCCCCTCAAAAAAGTTAACCTATAATACAAAGTAATATTATGTTTTTCTCTAGCTTTGGCTTCTCTATTTTGGGTAAGCTTCATATGGGTCTTGGGATTTTATTTATTATGTTTAAGTAGAGGGATGGTTTTATGCTATTTCATCTCCTATATCTATCCATTCGAATTTAAAGACCCTACATGCTAGCTGATAGTTATTAATAAAATAGATGATTTGCATCAAAATGATTAAAATTGCTGCATATCAGTCACTGTTTCTTATCAATAATATAATAATAATTTAATCTTGATTAAATTTAAATGAAAATTGTATCTAATATAAAATCAATGAAATAATGTCAACACATGACATATTAACCAGGGAGGGAGGGGACATTGGGCAGTTTATTACACTAGTCCCCAAAGTTTGCCTTAAAGTTTTCCTATTGGTTGGCTTAACAACTTTGGTGACTTTTGTTCAATTTTGATTAATTGGTTTATTATTGAGTGTCCAAACGTTTCAACTCCTTATTGTAATCTACAGAAGGGGTAATTTTGTGAAGCATAATTGGGTATGAACATTTATTTATCGGCTATTATCTTATCCCTTTAGATCCCTGCATAATAACAAATTTCATTTGTTAGATAACTTAATTCCAATTATCTCAAGGAACAATTTAATTCATAAGTAAATTTCTATGTTAATTCTGATAGCATTGTAACTAATTTATCAGATTTAAATCCTCCTCTTGAATTTAAAAAAAGGTTTTAAAGTAAGGTTATTGCTGTTAGATAATCTGTATTTCTTTTTGTATAATATTGAAAGTTGTTTTTAAAAAAGAAAAAAAATACTGTTCAGCTTATTAGTTTTATTCTTCAAGCAAGCAGTGTATAATCTTTTAAACCAATACAATTTATGAAAGCGTTGGTTTCATCATCATCAATGCAGGGATGTAAATCAAATTTTTGTCGTTATAATTTTAAAATTTCTTACTCTTTAACATGTTATTTCCTTATAAGTTTATTTTCAGTTGTTTTAAAAGCAAAGGTCAAATTTATAAGTTTGCATGTAATAAAATGTAATATGTACATTAATATATAAATGTTTTACAAAGTATGTTCTGATGTAAGAAGTTACTGTATGCTTGAAATGAGTTATGTTACAAGGAACCCGCAATTCATTGTTTCCAACATTTTCTTCCACCCCCCCAACACCAACCTCCCCTCCTATACTAACCATCCATCCCTGTCCCCACATCCAGACTAAAAGCTGCCCCATCCCTACCCCCCCCCCCTACTTCCTTCCCTCCTCTTATACATATGTGTGTGTACAGTCCTTTATATTTTGTCAAGGTAAGCAACATTCATTCAAACAAACATTTTTAAGATACAAGGATGACAACATCCACAAATACCACGGCACAACACAGGCCAATTAATTATGATAATATGCTAGATTTTAAATTTCTCATAATTGACTTTTTTTATCGTGGATTAATCGAATGCATTTTTTCTTATGAACTGAAAGGCATTTTTTAATTGGCTTTAAAGCAATTATTAAAACATGATTAAACATAAATCAAAGATAAAATTATTATTTAGGTCATATTAGGAAGTGGGATGTATTGGAAATTCTTTTTATATGCAATGATTAATAGAGTCATTTTGTGATTTGTCGATATATGTTCGATGGTTTGTCAACTATAATTTTTGAAAAGTGCTCATGGTTGACATTATTGCTAATAGCATTGGTGTGCACAGGGGTTTTCCAGAGGTTTTTTTGAGGAGGTGAAAAGGGGGAGGGTAAGTTTTTCCAAGTTTAAATCTTAAGATGTGTGTTGACAGAAAATCCCATACACACTTATGGCCAAAAGTTATTTCTCTTGGGAAGTAGGAGAACTTCACCCAAAGGAGCTTAAAAACTTTCTCGGCATATAAGAAGTTTCACTGTAAAAGAGAACCAAATCGGTTCGGTGGTTACCAATATTCTTCGCCACAGACAGAAGACATTCTGCTACTTTTAAATATATATATAATTTCAATACGTATCTGAGAGCTGTGTTTAGCGATCAAAAATCCCCCCCAAAAATCAATTAAAAATGAAAACATGAATATTTTTAAGAAATAATTAACAAGTTGACCATTTGATAGAGTTGTAGGTGATCGTCGCGGGCCATTAAACATGGATTGTTTGTGTTCTTTATAAGGTGTATTACACTTTAGTCAATTGAGGGGTGGGGTGGGGGAATAAGTATTCAAAATAATCAAATTAAACGACAAGACAAGATTTAAAGGTCCTTTTAAGTGTTTTTTAGATACATTATTAAATCTCGACTTAAAGCAACATAACTAAAGACGTTAAAAGGTATTGCTGCTATGATAGAGTTAGAAGAATGCCTTGGCTCAAACATTTAGAACTTCCAGATATAGATATTGCCATGAAAGAATTGGTTTTCGCCCATAGCCTGGATGTTAGGGCATTAGAACTTACTTCAAAGATCTGACATTATGTTATTACTAAATGCTTTTAGATTGATTTGTTAGGTTAGGTTAGTAAGACTATCTTTCATATATTTTTACGTAACCTTATCCTATATAATTAAGAAATTGCATTTTTTATTAAGGCTTAAATAGAATACCCATGGCAGCAAAACTTTACGTTTTAAAAATTAATATAGGTGTAATTCTAACAAAATTATGCTGCTTTATCAATCTTGAATCAATTTTACAGAAAACATATTCCAAGTTTTGGGAATTAAGTTTGATTGAAATCAGCGGACTGCAACGCCTTATTTTCCCACAATATTAACAAGTGTTAATTAGCGCTATGCATGCACGTGGACACACACACACACACACACACACACGCTAATTAAACTGGCAACAGAGTAGCTGCGATCCCAAAAATGCCAAATTAAAAGATAAAAATTTGGTACAAGTTCGACTACTTTCTGTTTGGTATTCCAAATATTTTATATTAAGATAAAGCTTTACTAAATATTAATGTCTGTTTTTTTCAGAGTTAGAAGGGACATTGGGCTGTTTATTGCACAAGTCCCAAAAGTTTTATAATAACTTTTTCTTATTCGTTAAGAACTTTGGGAACTTTAGTGAATTTTCTTTGTTAGATTCATTAAATTGAGGTTTCAAATGTTTTAACCAAAATTTTTAATCTACAGAAGGGGTAATTTTATGTATCATGACTGGGGATGTACAGTACATCATTTTATCGGCCATTGTCTTATACCTTTGGATACCTGCAAAAATGCCAGTTCAAATTAATAGATAAATATTTGGTCCAAGTTTAACTACTTTATGTCTGGTATTCAAAATATTTTTTTTTGAGATAAAGCTTTTTCAAACTTTACGGCTGTTTCTCGCTTTAAATGACACCTTAAAAAGTTTTTATTTTTATATTTATACTTTATAACAACTAAAATATTTGTAAGCAAAATGTAATTTGTTTTAGCTTGTTTTAAGGTTAAGATTTTTACAATTATTTAATTTTACCACAAATTATAATTGTCTAAAATCTGCATATTTTAGCACACACATAGATAATGAACTAATTATGCATTTTGACCAGCGAGAAGAAATAAAAATGAAATTATAAAAATATCTAAATGTTTGCCCTTAAGTTTTATCTCTCTCTCTCTCTCTCTCTCTCTCTCTCTCTCTCTCTCTCTCTCTCTCTCTCTCTCTTCTCTCTCTCTCTCCCTAGTATAGTATAGCTGGGGCCTAGTAATTATTGACCAATCGTGTTATGTTCGTCCGTTTGGACGCTCTCCCACCCCCCTTCCCCTCAATTTCTTATATTTTATGCTTTCCCCCGTCATAATGGTATAACTCCATCCCTTGCATGCCCCTTTCCCTTTTAAAGCCACACATATATGCCTTATATCGACGCACTGGCAAGCGTATGTGTATATAATACTATGTATAACTATATGGAGTGTGTAGGTATGTGCATACATTTGCGTCAATTTATGTATTGTAATGGTCAATCATGTTTCAGGGATATGTTTATTGGAGAATGGATTTATTTTCCCCTAGTTCAATGCTTAAAAATGATTTTATAAAAGTAATGTTGACAAAAATCTGTAATGATATTTGTTGAATTTAGAAATTTTGACTCCTCAAAAACTTAAGACGTCAAAAAAGGGTTAGGAGAAAATACAAATCGATTGATGTCTTATCAGAGTATTAATCAAATCTCAAAAGCATCGTACATTCAGAATTATTAACATAAATTTAACTAAATTAATACTTGCATGTTTAAAGAACCATCTGCGTATGTGCGTGTGTGTGTATGGTATGTCAACGGCATAGCTGGTTGTGTGTGTGTGTGTGTGTGTGTGGATAGTTTCACCAGAAAAATGTTCCTCTGACCTTGATTAGTCTGTAGACGGTGGCGGTGTACTCGCCATCCTTCAAGTCCATTACAATCTGGAATATCATGCCAAATTAGTCACAATCACAGATACGGACATACATCGGTAAAAAAACTTAAAATAATTGCCACGGAATTCATATTTAAAGAAAAAAAACCAAAAAAAGAAGAGAAAAAACGTCTACTATTAGAGTACTATAGATCTGTTCGTCTACCCTAAAAAAAATTACAAAACAATGTGTACTTTTTAAATGGATGAATGACTATTACTAACTTATATGTTATTGACTTTTCTATATACTCAAAAGTTCTTTGGTGTAAAACTTCTGCTTTTGGTAGTTTAGAATTAATGGTAGAGAGATTTCAAAGAATTTTTTTGTTTTTGATAAAATTTGTCCCTTAGTGGTCACAATTCTCCTACATGAAGAAAAAAGGAGGTTTAGTCATATTAGCTGCGTTATGGGGAAGGGGGTGTTTTGGGTGGTGGTTGTAAGGGGTGCAGCCGGGGGTGAGGAGGGTCAGTTAGTGGTTATTTGTTTTTATCCGGGTGGGGTGTGTATAATATCATGGGGTCGTTTTAATAGTCGGGTGGGGTTTGTTGGTCCACCCCCCCCCCATTCCAAACCACTTAAATATCTGGACAAATATTTTAACAAACACGTCATTTTCATATTCCAGAAATTTGCGTAATCATCAGGGACATGGGACAGGCGTCCCGGAAAAGCGTACTCATAAGGAACAAAAGATAAAAGAATATATCCTATAATATAAAGTAGTAAGCTTTTAAATCTGTAGCTTAAGATCTCGGAAAATGAGGGTCCAAACGGAATGTAATGTTTAGGAAACCTTTTTTAGTGTCTAGATAGTTTCCCTGACCATCTCCTCCCCATGACCCTCTATTTTTAAAGTTTATTTATGTAAGACACCTGCCATGAAATTGGCAATATTAAGTAAGTATTAGATATACTGGTTATATATCCCAATCCTTATAAAGTTATATCAAAGCGTATTATTACGTTTTTATATTCGTTGGCTTAACAACTTTGGGGACTTTAGTGAATTTTGATTGGTTGGTTCATTCAGGTGAGTGTTCAAACATTTCAATCTTTCATTGTCTCATCCCTTTATATCTCTGTCAATATATGCAACAACAACACCACGCAAGCCTTGTTCTACAATTTTATCACAGATTACACATCTGTGTCCCTTTTAACATTCTTGTGTTGGGGGGTAAAGAAGTGGGCAATGTTTAGTTATTTGCTTGATTTATGCGGTTTTAGGGTAGGTGAGAGAAGGGATTAGGGGACAGGGGGAGCTTTATTTATTTATCTACTTTACATGTTGGTCAATAAAAGGCCATTTCGTCAATTGATTGACAAAATTTATGGAAAGAAGATGTATCAACTTTTTTGCTTTTTATTTAAGATAGCTAGCCGGTTCTTTCAGTAAGTAGTAGATGTAAAATTTTTCATAGAATTCAGATATGCAATCGTTTTTTTTTGTAGACCTCTTATTTTTTAAGTAATTTAAGTTTAAAAAAAAATAATTAAGTCGGTTTAAAGGTACTAAAACGCAACAAAATAAAAGAAGAAAATGGCCAGTATGAACAAAAATAGTAAGATCTTAATTTGACACCTTACTTTTAAAATTATGTTGAGTAATTATTGAAAAAATCAATTTTTTTAACCTCGGTTTAATCAAAACTTTGAAGTAAAATATAATCTTCCACAGGCATAAAAAATATGGGTTCATATATAACTTTAGAATCAGAAAAATATTATGAATCCATTGTAAGCTAAATTGAAAAAGTTTTATAAAACTATAATAAAAAATATAAGTTATTTTAAGAATCATAATTTTCGGCTTTAAAGGGTTGAACAACTTGAAAACTTGAAACTTGAAATAAACCTAAATAAATATACATACAATGTAACAGATATTTTTTAAACACAAGAAACAATAAAGCATTTTTAACTGCATTGTTTTGAAGTTTATAAACAGATTGAAGCATATTTGTTCATAATTTTTTGTTCTTTACATGTTATGTAAGTATCACTATTTTCATTGTAGTATCTATTGTATATATTCTATGAACATTATCCTTTTTTTTTGTCAATTCTATTGGTTGAGGTTTTGAGGTTAAGCTTCCCGATTAGTCAATTTTTGAGACTTGTGATTGGCTAGTTTAATAGTTACAATTAAGTGTTACCTGTAAAAAATAATACGTTAGGCCGTTTTTATTATTTTTATTTTTTTACTTTTTTCAATTTTGCTTACAATGGATGCGTAATATTTTTCTGATTCTAAAGGTATATATGAACCCATATTTTTTATGCCTGTGGGAGATTATATTTTACTTCAAAGTTTTGATTAAACCGAGGTTAAAAAAATTGATTTCTTCAATAATTACTCAACAGAATTTTAAAAGTAAGGTGTCAAATTAAAGATCTTACTATTTTTGTTCATACTGGCCATTTTCTTCTTTTATTTTGTTGCGTTTTAGTACCTTAAAACCGACTTAATTATTGTTTTAAAAATCTTAAATTACTTAAAAAATAAGAGGTCTACAAAAAAACCGATTGCATATCTGAATTCTATGAAAAATTTTACATCTACTACTTACTAAAAGAACCGGCTAGCTATCTTAAATAAAAAGCAAAAAAGTTGATACACCTTCTTTGAATGACAATTGTGTTTGCATGGTTGTCTGTCTGTTGAGTTTACCTCATAAACTCATTACAGGTTAGGTTAAGTTTTCAAAGATCAATTTATCTATAATACAAAGTACAGATGTCTGTCTGTCCTTTCACCCATATGAAGTTTAAGATCTCGCTAACCGTATGGTCCGATTGGGCACTTCTTTTCAGAGAATGTACTACCGGTTTTAGGCTAATTTCTGGAGGTTGGGACAGGCCCAAGAGAATAGGGGCGAAGCTACAGTAATTGCCTGCAACATATTTGGGACTGGAATTATATTTGTGTGTTACTTGATTAGTAACACTAGCGACTACGTCCCAAGCATAAAAGGACAAATAATAGCCTTAAACCATCCCAAGACTTAATTCTAAAAATCAAATAGCCTATAACCATCTTGGGGACCATTGTATAGCTTTCCTGATAGAGAGAACTTAATATCAAAATCTTAAGCTTGATACATATAATCCTTACTACTTTAAATATTAAGATAGACTTGCAAGCAAAAGTACAACTAATAAAACTTTTTATATTATGAACTATTGTACACGCGATGCAGCAAGTTTTATCACATCAGAAAACTGGTCTAGCTCACAACAAGCATCAACACAGTCCAAAACAGCACAGAACATCCAAAATGATTATCAGAAGAGGAGAAATTTTATGAAAAACAATTATTATATCATTGTAAGATATATTTAAATATATTCAGTATTTTTAATTGATTACAATGTAATGCATGTTTCAATAACTACGTGATGCTAATATCTTATAGAGCCTATACCTGCAGGGCTCTCAAGTACTCAATATACCCAACCTATCCTACCATAATAAACAAACAACTGAAAAACTACCCAAAAAGTATTAAATTTTTTTTCTAACAAATACAAGAATTAAACATGAACAAGTAAATATTTTAATAATCTATCAAAAAAACATACTACCTAAATGATTTCAGAGTAGCTATGGTTTTATTATATCAAGATGATTTTTAATAATTTTAAATGTTTTTAAGAAAACATCATCACGTTTCATCAATGAACTAAAAAGAGAGATGTATCCTAAATAACAAATAGACAATTTATATCATGGGAATCTTCGCAATAATTTCAGACGTCCATCTTTCATAACATGTAAGACTTTTAAAATACAGGTAGGAAGGGGACAGTCGGCTGTTTATTACATTAGGACCAAAAGATTCATAATAACGTTTTCTTATTTGTTGGTTTAACAACTTTGGGAACATTAATGCATTTTGATTGGTTGGTTCATTGAGTTGAGTGTCGAAACGTTTCAAACACTAATTGTAATCTATAGAAGTGGTAATTTTATGTATTCAATGGGAATGTACATCAATTTATCGACCATTGTCTTATCCCTTTAGATCTCTGGATAAAATGTCATAAAACTTCAAATATGGAATGGACGGCCGAATAACTTAAACAAATAATAGATGCTAATTAATCATGGCAATTTTATCAAAAAGGTTTTAGTCGTCTATTTAAAAAGCAACAGAGAAACTTTAACTGGAAATAGTTTTTACTCAAACTCTACGTATTTGTTTTTAAGAATACTTTTTCTTTCCCTAATCAACAACTTTTTGTTGTTATTAATTTTTAATTTTATGATAAACAGTTTTTATATTAAACATTTTTATACTGTTAAGCACGTTTTTAACAATAACAATTTCACTGTTTTTTTTTATTTAGAAGCTTTCTAACTAAATAAAATAATCAAATATTTTGTTGTGGAATTTCCTACCTTACCATTAGAAAGCCTTTCATATTTTTTTCCAATGAATAGTGGTAAAGAATTGAGAAAGCACTCATATTTTTACCTGGTTTAGCAAAGTTTTTCTATAATTGGGGTATGTCACTGCAGAAAGTAATGAATAAATGTATGTATAATATACGTAGATATGTATAATATACGTAGAAAGGGGAAAATTGTCGTTAATTTACCTTGGAACTCTTTGTTAATCCAGTAGGAGAGGAGGGGATGGGGTAAAGTGTGTGGATGAGGGTGAGACGAAGCCCAATCTGTACCACTTATGCACCACTTTTAATTCCTGTTACGTCATAAAATGAGGGAGATGAGAGGAGAAGTGGGAAAAAAAGCCCATAAAAAAGAGACGGAGAATCCCTCATTTTTATTACGTCACAAGAATCAAAAGTAGTGCAAAAGTGGGCACTTTATTATTATTGGGCTTCGTCTGAGGGTAATCGATATTTTAGCCAGCTACAAGTTTCACCTAATTATAGTACATGATGATCTGGTGTAAGAATTAAGTAATAATATATCCACTAAGTATTTATATATATATATATATATCATTTAGGCCTTATTCTTATTTTTTTCACCATTAAAAACGTATTTGATCATTTTTATATGAAGTATTAAGTAAATATTTTTCTCGTATTCATTCGAATCCGGTGGATAGGAACCGGTTCTCACCTACGGCACCTAGTGGCTAAAAAACTGGTTTTAATCTTATAATTGTACATTCTATATCCGCGGAAAGCCGTTTATAATACGATGCGAGAAATAACTTTTACTCATTCCCGAATCCCTATTTTCCAATGATCTTACTTAATATATAAGACAAAAAATTCTATTGCTATTGGTTGGATGTGTATTGTTTAACACTAATAATATTAGAAGCAAGATTGACGAATACTTTAATAGTTATTTATCGCATCGTATAATAAATAGCTTTCCGGGGATAGCAAAACGATAAATTATAGGATTAATTCCCGTTTTGTTAGACCCTATGGATCGGGGACCCGTGCTAACAGAACTATTATTAATTTTTTATTTTTTTATTTTACTATTAGTGGAACATTGGCTGTAATACAATGATATACATGATTTTTAAGTATGGCTGAAAACCGGTTCTAATCCAGCGGATATTAGTCGGTTTCGAAGCCATACTGGAAAAACATTTCAATGTAGGTCGTTTGATTACAAAAAGAATGTGTGTTTTACAAGGAGCCCTATAATCATAAATTCATCAAAAAATGAATGGGTTATGAAACACAAAACCGCTATGGAAGTATTCCAGTTAGCTAATTATAACAAGAACTGTTGTTTGATTGTCATCTAATAATCTTCAGTGTTTCATATCAAACTTTCATTCATTATTATCTATCGCCCATCTTGTAACTTACATCCAGGGATATAAAGAGATAAGACAATGGTGAATAAACAGATGTACATCCCCAAAGGATAATAATTAAAATTACCTGTTCTGTATATTACAATTAGTGGCTGAAACGTTTTGACACTCACCTTAATGAACCAACCAATCAAAATTCAATAAAAGTCCCCAAAGTTGTACAGCCAACGAATAAGGAAACGTTTTTATGAAATTTTAGGGACTAGTGTAATAAACAGCCAAATGTCCCATCCCTCCGTGGTTATATCCCAATACAGGGCAAATTATTATGAAAATTATAAAATATAAAGATGCTTTTAGCAGGTAGAATCTAACCTATTATATGTTGGTAAATTAAAAATAACACCTCTTTCTGGGCCATGGCACCTCCCTTTCTTTAATGTTTAACTTCAAACAACTATTGCATCTATCACAAATTACTTTGACTGATATATTTGCGGAAAAATTTACAGACCCCTCATAGTTATAATGTAGCTGCGCCACTGTCTGATGTTGTTTTTTCTTTTCAGTACACTTACCCTTCTCCTGCTTCTATCCATGGAGGGAGGGGACATTGGACTGTTTATTTCACTAGTCCCCAAATATTTATAATAAAGTTCTTTAATCGTTGGCTTAACAACTTTTGTGGACTTCAATTGAATCTTGATTGGTTAATAGATTAAATTGAGTGTCCAAACGTTTCAACCAGTAATTATAATCTGAAGATATTTTGTGTATCATCATTGGGGATTTATATCAATTTATCGGATAATGTCTTATCCCTTTAGATCTCTGGCTTCTATCCAAACTGTGCCCAATTGTAATATTAACAAACAATATAGATGTTCTATGTCATAATAATCAATAATCATATTAACTTGGTTTAAAAGGAAACTTCTTAATTATGATTTATAAATATAGATGTTCTATGTCATAATAATCATATTACCTTGGTTTAAAAGGAAACTCCTTTATTACAAGCTACAAATATAGATGTTCTATGTCATAATAATCATAATAACTTGGTTTAAAAGGAAACTCCTTAATAATGATTTATGAATATAGATGTTCTATGTCATAATAATCATAATAACTTTGTTTATTAGGAAACTCCTTAATTATGATTTAAAAATATAGATGTTCTATGTCATAATAATCATATTAACTTTGTTTAAAAGGAAACTCCTTTGATATGATTTAAAAATATAGATGTTCTATGTCATAATAATCATAATAACTTTGTTTATTAGGAAACTCCTTAATTATGATTTAAAAATATAGATGTTCTATGTCATAATAATCATATTAACTTTGTTTAAAAGGAATCCCCTTAATTATGAATATAGATTATATTATCTTGGTTTAAAAGAACTCTCTCTATCAAGATTTATAAATATTTAAAGGAAAACATATATCTACTCTATAACGTACTATGTCAGACAGTATTAGCTTGTGATTTGTTTCTTTAGATTTATTTTGAATCAAAACCTAATTTTGGCAATGAAAATACATCAAAAAATAATAGTTTCCTTTTAACCTTTATGTTGTAACCCTTTGCCGATTTTATTCAATGATCTGAATAAGTTTTCTATAAAATAAATGATAGATTTTGACGATAGGAATGTTAGAGGTTGTAGAAATTTTACAATAAATAAATTGGGCTTACCACAGCCCCCTCTGGTTCACTCCTTTAGCAAATCTCAGTGCACGCACTTGCTACTAGTTAGTAAAATATAAAACTTTACTTAAAAATAGGCAATATTTTATTATCCCACTTTTTGTTTTTGTGTACATTAGAACTACGTTAATCACTATACCGTTTAATTATTTCTTTTTTTGTCACTTTTATATATTTGGTTATAAGTTTATATAATTGAAATTTACATCTTAAGAGGATTTTTTAGGCTTTTTTCTGCTACTTCGAATACTGAGCCCCAGATAATAGGGGCGCAACCGCCAGAAGAAATATAATAATTGATAGTTTTGTTATGTTTACAAATCTTTAAATCATTAAAACTTCATAATCCTTACTCTATGATTTTGAGTATAAGTCACTGTCCTTGCGAATCTTGGAACTTATGTGCGATACATACCATACGCTTCTACTTACCCTACGTCCTGGTTACATAATCAAAATATCCAGGCAAGCAAATTTGACAGTTCAGGCCAATTAGGATCTGCTGAACAGACCGCTAAATTGGGGCATTGTTTGTATTAAATTATGTAATTACAATGGAACACAGTTAAGCTTTTAATCAGGGTTTGACAAGCGCTGTAACACAACAATTTAAGATGGTTCGGTTGCAGCTGCTGATTTGGGAGAAAATTATGATTGGACTGGAGGCTTTCCATTTGCTGTGGAAACAATAAAAGCGGCCAAGTTAATCTTTTCGCTTTTAGTTGCTTATAAAAAGTATTTTTTAATAATATTTATTTCTACAGTCTCATTTTAATTAGTGAAATGGAAAGAACCCTATATTCCTGCAGGTTTCAAGCTGTTTGCCAGTTACAGAAAGTAAAATTTCATGAACAAATTTTGTTTCTATATCAATCGTTCTACAATGCATCATAGCTAACACAATTCAATAGAAGTACCCAAGGTTATAAGCTAACTAATATGATAACGAGGTTAAAAAACTTTGGGTACCACTATCTGTAATTTACAATCCAATATCCTTCTCCGTACTTTACTCTGAGAAGGGACAATGAGTTATTTATTACACGAGTCCCCAAAGTTCTTAAATAACGTCTTCCTATTCGCTAGCTTAAAAAAATTGGGGACTTTTACTAAATTTTTATTGTTTTTTTAAAACTTTTCAGCCAATAATTGTAATTACAAGGGGTACTTTTGTGTGTCAAATTTGGATTAGTACATAAATTTATCGGCCATTGTCTTATCCCTTTAGATCCCTGTATTTTAATCCATTCTAATTTATAAATTTTCAAGTTTAAAGGGCAAGAATCAGAATTTAAAGAGATGTATGAATGTTTTAAGAGTTTATGTAGGTCGAATATCCTCACTAGAGGTGCTTTATTTCCTGTCGCCCAGAGGATACAGGAATAGTTAAACCAGCCAATAATATTGATTTCCATTATGGCTTCCAAACCGATTAATATCCGGTGGATTAGAACCGGATATTAGATTTTATTTTAATATCCACTGAAAGCTGTCTATAACACGATGCGTAATTAAATAACTATTCAAAATTAAAAAGCAGGTTATTTGACTCGTTTTATTATCCAATAATATTTTCTTTTAATAAAAGTGTATATTACTGTATGAAAATAAACACAAATGTATGGATCAGAAACACTTGTCTGCGGATATATTACTGAAAATCCATGGTTATATCCCTGTTTGGTCGACTTTTCCTCCTTCTGCAAGTGCCCCTAGAGGCTTCTAGTGTCTTAACAAATAGTATATTTCTAAACAAAATTTTTGTCCATATATCGATTCCAGAACCCCTGTTACGCATTGCGTTCACACACACACAGCGTCACCAATGTCATGTACATAATTATGACAAGAGTTTGATACCCTAATGCCAATTCAAGTGACATTTTAGGACCGTGTCTAGCGACCATATGTAACAAGAAAATCACAATACAGTTTCAGTCCGCCTAGGTTTTTTTTCTATTGTGATACTATGACTTTTAGTTTCTGTGGTCACAGATTTTTGTTTGTCAATAATGTGACAGAGGTAATACGCAATTATAATGATACACTTTTCAAAGGTTTTGTATTATATCAAGTTCAACTTTCACCAGTAGGGACAGTTTATCTAAATGGCCGATGCTAGAATTGTTTCTAATAACTGCATAAACTTTCCTTCTTTACCTAATACTAGTTGCTTCCACCCTAGCATCTGGGGGTAAGTAGAGGAGGTCAGGAAAATAGCCTAAAACCACCCCAAGACATATCAAAAGCTTCTATAAAAATTAAATTTTATTTCGGTACAGTATTTTCCGAGATCATTGGCTTTAGACAAAAATCTTACTACTTTATATTATGGATTTTCATCCACATGTATTCTTATAATAAAGTAACAGCATGTGTGTTTGTCTGTGTTTCTGTTTGTTTGTACCGAAGGATCTCGGTAACCACTGAACCGATCGGATTTTCCTTAACAGGGTAGCTTCTCATATGTCCCGAAAAGGTTTATAACTATAACGAATTTTTTTTTACGCACAGAGACTTCAACGCAACATAGATAGGTTTCGTAGAGACTTGAATGCAACATAGATAGGTATCGTACAGACTTGAACAAAAATAAACATTTAAAGTGTCACTAGAGGCCTCTAGAGGCGTAGCCGGTAGTTTAGAAAAGAGCAATTGCGAAGTAATCTCAAAGAAAATCTTTATTCAATCTGTGCTACTACAATTTGATTATCATGAGTTCAGTTTCTGTTTGGTTTGACACCGTGATATGAGAGTATTATTATTATTATTATTGTTTGAATTGATAACAAATTATTATACAAAGCATGGCTTCACTCAGAGATAAAGTGATATGAGAGTATTATTATTATTATTATTGTTTGAATTGATAACAAATTATTATACAAAGCATGGCTTCACAGAGATAAAGTGATATGAGAGTATTATTATTATTATTATTGTTTGAATTGATAACAAATTATTATACAAAGCATGGCTTCACTCAGAGATATAGTGATATGAGAGTATTATTATTATTATTATTGTTTGAATTGATAACAAATTATTATACCGAGCATGGCTTCACTCAGAGAGAAAGGAATGAGTTCAAATAGTCTTATACTTACATAAAATATAATATAAAAAATATTTGATTTAAAAAAAAACGAATAAAAAACCTATCTAATAGCAATTCATAATTTGTTTATAACTTTTAAAACAAATCTTTTAAGTATATTGTTGGCAAACCTATTCATCCTTCTATCCATGTCATATGTGTGTAAGAAAAAGGGGGGGTTGAGGTATCTATGGGGGCAAGTAGCTCACACACAGGGAGGATAGGCTAGTTCAGGGTCCCAATTTGTACAGTACAGTATTTGGTTCATATTAGGTTTTCCACGAGACATAACGCTATTTATATCACTGCTCCCCAAAGTTTTACAATAACGCTTTCTTATTCGTTGGCTTAACAACTTTGGGGACTTTTTTATTAAATTTTAATTGGTTGGTTCTTTAAGTTGAGTGTCTAAATGTTTCAACCGCTAATTGTAATCTACAGATGGGGTAATTTTGTGCATTATCAATGGGATTTACATCAATTTATCGGTAATTGTCTTATCCATCTATAACCCTAGAATACAGAGCCTCTAGATGCTAAGGGCGCAGCTGCAGGTCCTATTACAGAAAGTACATAGTTTTTTTTTGTCTAAAGCTTAAGATTTCAATAACCAATAAACTGATAAAGTTTTCCTTTATAGGAAAGATCACATAGGTCACAGTATGGTTTTGGGCTAGATTTGGGTTTTCCTATCTACTCCTTTTAAAACAGAGCCCCCTAGATTCTAGGGGCGCAGCTGCAAGTTTACTAAAATGCTCAAAAGAAAGAGATTTAAGAAAGAAATCTAAGATTAATCAAATTTTATAAGCAGAATTTTAGTGGTAATTTGTACTTTTATTAAAATCTTGTACATTCTCGGTTTCTAAAGTATCTGTAATCGACACAGAAGCTTCCCAGGATATATTTAGTAACTAAAGACGTGACAATATTGTAGCAAATATAAAAAAAACAATATCTGAAGTCAAAACAGAAGTAAAAGAGAACGTTGACATATAATTTAAAATTTTCTAGAATATTTTTTTTATTCCACTGGAATCAACACAGTTCTAATTCTAGACTATGAAATAGAATATTTCTTCTATAGTTTCATAGAAATTGTCTCGTATGCAAAATTTAAATCCTGATTTTTGTTCGTTAGACTACACCTTACCTATGGTATTTTTATTTACATATCCACAGACAATTATAAGTAATAAGTGGAAGTTATCGTATATTTATCAAAAAAGAGGTCTTTTAATAACAATACATAAGAAAATTGTTATGTAACTTATTCTGCTCTTTTCAATGTTGCTGTATCCAACCACGTCAAAATATTGAAATAGATTGAATAATGATTGTGTGAACTATTCTAGGCACGAAATTTCCTCTATTGTGGTATGTCAGTATGTGGCAGGGTGTCTCACAAATATTGTGGTATGTCAGTATGTGGCAGAGTGTCTCACAAATATTGTGGTATGTCAGTATGTGGCAGAGTGTCTCACAAAAATTGTGGTATGTCAGTATGTGGCAGAGTGTCTCACAAATATTGTGGTATGTCAGTATGTGGCAGAGTGTCTCACAAAAATTGTGGTATGTTAGTATGTGGCAGAGTGTCTCACAAATATTGTGGTATGTCAGTATGTGGCAGAGTGTCTCACAAAAATTGTGGTATGTCAGTATGTAGCAGAGTGTCTCACAAATATTGTGGTATGTCAGTATGTGGCAGAGTGTCTCACAAATATTGTGGTATGTCAGTATGTGGCAGAGTGTCTCACAAATATTGTGGTATGTCAGTATGTGGCAGAGTTTCTCACAAATATTGTGGTATGTCAGTATGTGGCAGAGTGTCTCACAAATATCGTTGCATGTCAGTATGTGGCAGAGTGTCTCACAAATATCGTTGCATGTCAGTATGCGGCAGAGTGTCTCTAAAGTTTAATATCTCAATACCAACTGAACTGTTTAGGTTCTCTACTTATGGTAAGCCTCAAAAAGGTCCTGTATAGGTTTAGGCTATTTTATTTTTAGAGTCTTGGGATAGTTTTATTATATTTTTTTGCCCTTCTCTGTTCCTAGATGCTATTGGCGTATCCGTTTAGTAGTTAAATAAAGTGTCTGAATTAGAAAATCAAATAGTGTACAAAATTATAATTCCTTTGCTTCTTTATAATTTAAATATTTTTTCAAAATCTATTTTCTTCCTAGGGCTAACCAGAACCAAGATGAAAGCAATTTATTGGACACCCTGCATTTAAAGATCCACCTCCTACTATGTAGGTCTTGAGAGTGCGAATTCCTTATAATTTGAACCACAAATAATAAATCCAGAATCACGCACCCATGACAATTAGTAGCAACACTGAAGCAACAAATATATTTCAAGGGTCAGGATTGAGACAAACATTCTTTAAAAAAAATATAAAGAACAAAATTACCCCATTTGTAGACTAAAATTATTGGTAGAAAAGTTTGGACACTTCTAGTTTGAAACTAACTAATTAATATTCAATATAAATAATCAAAGCTTTTAAACCGAAGAATATGATGGTTTTAATACTTTGGGTACCAGAGTTACTTAAAGTCAAATGTCTCCTCCCTTTCTGAATAATTTTGATTTTTGTAATGTTTTTTTTTTCTTCTAGTTTTTGATTTTTAGACCTTTTCTCCCCAATGAAACATCAATTGGTTTAGGATTAAGGTTATTTTAAAAAAAATCATATCCAAATATATATATATACTAGAGGCAACGCCACAAGCATCTAGGGGCTCTATTCTTCAAAGGATGAAAATGGGATTGAAATATAGCTAAGAACCATACAAATCTGAAAACAAAATAGCCTAAAACCATCACAGGACCAATATGAAGCTTACTTAAAATAGAGAACCCAATCGGTTTAGCAGTTACTGATATCCTAAGCTTAAGACAAAAAACTTAAATGTGTCACATTTTAGAAAAATTTTGTGGTATATTTGTCATTGTCTCTGATTTGGTGTTTAATCATATTTCCCTCGCCACGGTTTTAATGAGATTCTTATAGTCTAGGTACCGTTATATATTATCTAATGACACTAGCCACATAGGAATAAGTAAATTAGTCAATGTTGGGGCGATTTTTCACAAAATTTTGATATGTAATGAAGACATGTAAGATAAGATAATTTCCATTATGGCTTCGAACCGATTCATATAAGCTGGATTAAAGAGTTTTTTTTTCTCAATACTGAAAAATCATGTATAGCATCGTAGTAGTCTTGATTTTCGCAAATCGTTCGTCCCGAGTGGCCGATTCCCGGGCTAATAAAACTCGTATTAATCTTATGATTTTTATTTTATTATCTCTATGATACGATGCAATAAAAAAAAAACTATTAATTAAAGTATTTAGTATAAATTTCTGTCACAGGAGCCATTCAAAGTTAGCTGTAGAGTAGACCCTTATAATGAGGACCTGCAGGATCAGAACTTTCTTACACATGATTCCATTGCTAATACGTTTATATGATATTGGGCTTATTTTGCCTCCCCCCAGAACCTCTCAATTACTAAAATATGAAGTTAGTAATTTTTTGTTTAACACACTTGAAACTTTAATCTATTTTTTATGTTTATTAGATTAAGGAGCCATGTTTTAAAAATAAGTACAGAATCACAATCTTTTAAGTAATGGAAAATGAGGCAGCTTATAGTGCCTTATAAAAATTACGTCATACAATACAAATGACTTAAGCTGCTTCATGGAAATTAACAAAGATGAACGCAACACAATTTCTGAGCTCATTTAAATATCCCTTTGTCTTTGCTATAGAAGAGTCAAGTTAATTATTATTATAGGCTACAACAACATACATTGCTTCAAATTAAACATGGATTCTAGGATCATTTAAACCCTTATAATAACAGTATATCATTAGGTTTAATCAAAGAAAACTTTACTGTAATATTCTGTCTTAAAATTACTTCAAGAATAGTTTTTAATGAGCCACTGTTGCGGAAATGATTTAAAGGTTTGTATTGTTTAGTGCTATTAATCATTACTTTATTATTATTTTATTATCTTCTTGAATACATTTTGTCAGACATTTTGAATAAAATATTTTATAGTCAGGATTCATATTACAGTTAGGGAGTTGAATCCATTTTTATAGAAGCAGAAATATAATCTATGATTATGGTTTGGACCCTCTAAAACTGTAATCTACCCATCCACTTTCCCCTCTCTTGGTGAAGATATCTTCAAGTGGAATCTTAAATTTCAAAAATCGTATCGGCGTTGAAGATATCTTCACCAAGAGAGGGGAAAGTGGAATCTTACATTTAAAAAATCGTATCGGCGTTGAAGATATCTTCACCAAGAGAGGGGAAAGTAGAATCTTACATTTCAAAAATCGTATCGGCGTTGAAGATATCTTCACCAAGAGAGGGGAAAGTGGAAAGGTAGATTACAGTTTTAGAGGGTCCAAACCATAATCATAGATTATATTTCTGCTTCTATAAAAATGGATTCAACTCCCTAACTGTATTATGTTAGTAATAAATCAATTATATTTATTGAATTAAACAATTTGAAGGAAAGTACACACAAGATTATCAATTGATTTGGGATCATGGAAAGAAAACGAAGTAGTGGGTTTAGACGTACTTTCACAGTAGTTTTCCTCCTATTTTTAACACCTACAGGGGGCTCTAACCCTGCGGGACAACCAAATCATTTTCATTTACGTAAAATAACCTGACAAAAGCTACTGTGAAAATACGACAAAATCCGCTACTTCGTTTTCTTTCCACAATCCATGATTTGTAATATTCAAGTTTCAAAATTAGAAAGAGTTATAAGAATTTGATAGTCAAAATTTCATCATATTTTTGTAGGATGAAACAATAAATACTCAATATCATATTAATGATATCAAATTGGCTTGGTGTTTTTTTTATTTGAGAGGGAAAATACACAAAAGTGACAACATTAAAATCTAATAAAATCCTAGATTTTCGGTCCTTTTCTTCTTTTTGTGGACAATTTTGATGGCCACACTTGTCAAGTAAAGTTTAATGTACTATACAAGGAGGGAAAGGGCAATGATAAATAGATAAATCAACATATCTTTCTTCCCCCTAATATTTAACAGCTACCAGAGTCATAACTTCAAACATAAGAATCTTAAGTAAAAATGAAGCTTTAGAAAGTGTCTCAAACAATCAGCCATGTGACGTCATAAAAATGAGGGATATTAATCTATTGTTTATATTTTTTTCCCCACTTCTCCTCTCATCTCTCATTTTTATGACGTCACATGGCTTATTTCTTGAGACACTTTGTAAAGCTTCAGTAAAAGTGTCCTGTCTTATCCCTGCAAATCTAACCTCGGTGGTCAAAGAATTTATGTTATGGGAAGTTGGAGACATGATACATGATAGAATCCTCCTATTGTTCCTCGTTTCTTTGAATTTTTGCAAGTACACAGTTTTGACATAAAATACCTTTTTTTTGCATCACAAAAGTGAAAAAAAGGTGTAGAATATATTACAACGATATAATGTAATGTCTTAATATCATTTTATCGTTATATTGCATTTAATTATAGTTTTAATATTATAAGGCATAAAATTAATATATTTATTGGTATATTAAAGTAAATAGATATTCAAGAATAGAAATATCCATGTAGCGAAGGTTTAACTCCAATCATATTTATATAATATCTAAAGTTAATTTAATAGTCAGTAATATTGAATACTTCAAAACAAAATCCTATTATATAAAGTAGTAAGCTTTTTTTTCTTTAGCGAAGGATCTCGCTAACCGCTGAACCGATATGGTTTTCCTTTACAGTGAAGCTTTTTGTAAGTCCTGAAAGGGTTTTAGGCTATTTTATTTCTATAATTATGTCTGGGTATGGTTTCAGGCTATTTTCTGCCCTTCCATATCCCTTCGAATATAGAGCCCCTAGATGCTAGGGTTGCAGCTGCTAGTATTCTTATTTTTAGATTGGTTTTATAGTGACAGTCTTGTCCGATTACATTAGATATTTTTTATTTACGATTCTGCGGACTGGCGACAAAACCAGGAAGAGAGTCTGGACGATTAAGGAGAGAAAAAAGTTGATTCTGGGCTGTGAAGGAAACTGTATAAAAAGTTAACTGTCATCTCATAAAATACAAAAATACTTAAAAATATTCTATTGCACAGTTTTATGTGTATGTGTGTGTGTGTGCATGTGTGTGTCCGTGTGTGTCACCAGAACGCCAAATAACCTCATAAATTCATTCTACCATTTTACCAATTTCAAAAATCCATGTGAAAAAATTTTGCACCTCTTTTTTGCTTCCTTGGCCGCAAGGCTTTTTTTTCTCAAGGTTGCCGCATTCATTAAGAATTATTGTTCGCCAAAGTTGTTACTTTAGCCGTCGTATACTTACTTAAATACGGAAAAGTGTGTACATTGGTACATTTAAAGTTGGGACGGCTTGCCAATCTATGCCTTTAAGAGGAGCTTTTTCTTAACTTTGGAAACATCAGTATTTTTTTGACATATTTTATCTACCCATAAAAATATTTGGAACATGGAAAGAAAACGAAGTAGAGGGTTTCGTCATATTTTTAGAATAAATTTTCTCCTATCTCTAGCCCGTGCAGGGGGCTCTAACCCTGCGGGGCAATCACAAGAAGTTACCTAACCTTAAAAAAACTATCAAACGCTACAGTAAAGACAAGACAAAACTCGCTACTTCGTTTGCTTTCCATGATCCAAATATTGTTTCTTCTGTATACAGTGAAATAAGGACGTACATTCCCTACTCCTATGCTAAAGAGCAGCTGTGCTACTTAAGGTGCAATGTTAAAAAAGAAACCGCCCTATTGAATATTTGTACAAACAGAGACAATCTAAAAAGTCGCTTATCATGAAATTTTGGACCAGTGGAAAGTGTCATAAAATTACGGCTCAAAAGGAAGGATAAGAGAAGATAAAGGAAAGGAAACCCCCAAAAAGGAGATAATATACTTAATTTTATGACGTCACACAAGACACTTTCCGCTCTCTCTGAAAATCTTTACTAACGTCCCTTTTTCCAATAAAATCTCAGAAATCTTTAAGTTAAGATTTGAGTCTTGGCTATTTTTTAGGCTATTTTTAGAGAGTTAGGTCAAGTTCACTAAAGGAAATAGCCCCTTAGAAAAAATTAAATTTTTTTATTTTTCAGTTTAAATTTCCCTATTTTTATTGAGTATATGTAAATATATGACATAATAATGTCTATATTTGTATCCTGTTTTAGTAATCTTATGACTTTCACAAAATTGAAGGTTGTTTTTACTTTTTTAATGGCGGGGCGTTTCTACATTTAGAGTCAGCTGAACGTCTGTCTACCGTATCAGAAAGCTCTAATGTTAAAACACTTTGGTTAGAATCGTACTCTTTATTTCAAACTTTGATAGATTGTTGTTGTAACAAAGAGGTATTTTAAACATTTTAGTAGTTTTTGATTACATTTTAACCTGATATAATGGTTATCCTATTAATTTGATTTGTATTATAATGATTCCTACGAAAATTTGACATAATGTTATAAGCGAAGAATCTCTGCAATCAAGTCTTCAATATGAATATGTTGTCATTTATTTTCACATTTGTTGAGATTAGCTTTTATGGATGTTTTTAACCTTGTTTTATACTGCTTTGAAGAAAAATATGTAATTTTATATTACAATTGTATTCACATTTGAAAATTCATTTATGCTATTTTCTGCTAGAAAGTGTTTTAAAGGGAAAAATATTTGTTATCTTAACATAAAATCTTGTTTTGCTTTGACATTGGAACACATGTTTTCTTTTATGAGATCATCTTTTATAGACACTACACACATAGAAAGTTGAGACTAAACATGAATTGAATGGCTGCATGGATTTGACACTTATAAGTTCTGCTAAACTAACCAATTAATCAATAAATGTAGATGTATAACCAGACCACCACCTGGATCCCCCTGGTAGTGGTTGGGACCTTTTTCGTCTGCTAGCAAATTGCTTTCTACTATTTTGTAGTGACTTGGGTCAATATTCCAAACGCACTTGTTTTCAAAGACTTAATTGAAAGTCAGCATAGGGTCTATGGGGTGGGGACATACAGTTAGTAAACTCCTTCCCCCTCTAGTGTTTAATAAAATAACTAACCTTTTAACTAACTGCTTTGCAGGCGTTCATTAGGGGCTCTCGGAAGGATATCAATTCCCCCCTCCCCCCTCAGTCTGCGGATTGTTAAAAAACGGTACCAAAACTGACATCACAGAGTTTTTTTTTGACTTATTGGGAGCTGCGCTAAATTTTGTCAGCTACAAATTGAATTTTTAAAAAATGAAGCACAACTAATTAAGATATTTGTGTATACAAACTTTGGTTTCAATAAACATAAGGATTCGTAATAATATGTGTCCGAGAGAGAGAAAGAATAGGTGTCGCCACCAGGCTGCTAAATGCAAATATTATATTAAATAGCGAAATCACAAATCGACATATAACATTGATTTCTCTGATTTTTCTTTTTCATGAATTAAAAAAAAATAACTTCATACAAGAAAAATTAACAATGATAGTCCAGTAAACATTGTAATTATAAAATGTATACTGGCCTATCATTGGTCATTTGTATTATATGACGTTAGGCACAATAAGCTGCTTCTTTCAGTCTTTTTATAGATCATGTTAAAATGGCCTATATCAAACAAAGGGTTAAAGGAGTTTGAAAATATGCTACTTAATTTTTTATGCTTGTATGTGGAAACTTCAAAATGAATGGATTTTGCACTAAACTACTAATTTACGCGTCCTAAATTTCTGCATTTTGACCAACCATTTGCACGCTGATCAATTACCAGGACAAAAATTAATTCCTTATTGATTCTGATTGGGCTTTGATTGAGTTGTTAAAAGTCGCATTTAATAAAGAAAAGATTTTAATCAATTTAATTTTGTACTGTTGTAGTGGGACCAAGTGACTCATAAGACTCCATGTGACGTCATAAAAATGAGGGATTATCCAAATCTTTTTTAGGGGTTTTCTTCCCACATCTACTCTCATCTTCCTCATTTTTATGACGTCACATGCTGATTTTTTAGTCGCTTTGTCTTAATATTGTGCTGGTTTTTTTAAATTTTGTAATTTTTAGAACTTTGTTCAAAAACAAAGGATGTAATTTACTAGAAACAATTGTTTTGGTTCGAATATTATTTTTCTCCCTCTATCAATAGTGTTTTTATTTGATTTATTACTTACAGACTAATAATATTAAAATTTGACTAACATGTTTCCTAATTTTACTAAACATTTAAACTAAAATATACACATTTTTTAATATTTTAAAAATATAAGTTTGAAGTAATTAAGCCAAATAAAATACCTACTGTTTCTTTATTTTTTTAAAAAATAAAATAAGGCTTTTAAAATATTAAAATCTACTTTCGAAATCAAAAGTATTTTACTATTTCTAAGAACAAAATTAAAAAAAAATTACTACATTTTGCTTCAATTTGTTTCAACACACCAATCAAGTACCCAATGTTTTTCAACGAATGAGATAACGTGTTTATTAAATATTGTGTACAAGCGTAATTACAGTCCAAATGTCCTTTACCACATGTCTAAAATTGAGGCATTCTCTTGAAACTTATCAATGAGGTTCACTGATTCGTATCAGCAGTAGTAGTCAATTTAGCAATCAGTAATCTTCATGCATTTTCGGCTGCCTCATAAAAATGACACCATACTGGCGTACCATAAAATGTATACTGGCCTGCCACTGGTAATTATCTGTTTATTGGCTTTTCATTGGTAATTTGTATTGTATGACGTCATTTTTTCGCACTATTGGGAGATTCCAGATTGTTGATATACAGGCGGCCGCAGATCAATTTACTCTTTGCTGTGGCGTATGATGTGAATTTTTTTCCAAAATCTAGAGCAACTGCAGATTCCTATAAATGGAGGGATCTAAAGGGATATGACAAAGGCCGATAAATTTATATGTATCCCCGATGATGATCAACAAAATTACCTATTCTGTAGATTAAAATTAGTGGTTGAAATGTTTTAACACTTAACTTAATGAATCAACCAATTAGAATCCACTAACGTGACCAACGATGTAAAGCTAACAAATACGAACACGTTATTATAAAACTTTTGGGACTTGTGCAATAAACAGCCCATTGTCCCCTCTCTCTGTGTAAAGATGGCCGTAAAAAGTACCCGAAATTTCATCCCAAAAATTGAACGCATAACACTTCACGCAGGCTCGACTGTTATTCCTTTAAATTTTCCATTCTTTGGGCTGATCCCATTTAAATTCTCGCCTCAATATTTGTGCCGGGTAAAAAAATAGTAAAATGTCATCATTTCATAATTTTTATCCCGGCAAGAATTTATGTTTATGGTAAAAATTTGCATTCAATGGCAGAGACTCATACCATACATAAGAACTTGCGTGCATTCCAGGGAAATAGTGATAGAGAAATGCACGAAATAAAATGTATTACAAGATGAATACTATTGTTACTTTTTTCGTTACTGGTGGTTTCGCCACTAGAATCAAGGGGCTCTAGAGTCTACTCTAAGTTTGAAAAAGTAGCCTAAAACCATTCCAATAGTTAAAACTGCAAATAAAATAGCCTAAAACCATGCCTGGGCATATTTGAAGCTTTCCTAAAAAGGAAAACTCAATCGGTTTGGCAATTATTAAAATCTTAAGCGTCAGACGAAAAAACCTTACTACTTTATACAATAACTAGCGTCTTCGCCCCTAGCCTCTAGAGGCTTTGCCCCGAGAGGTTTGATCATTTTCTGTATTTTAGAAAGAAGAAAAATATACAAAAAATATATACTTTGGGGGAGGGGTATTTTTAATTTTTTTTAACGGGGTTTGGGGTCTCCCACACCTTAATTAAATAGCCTAAAACCATCATAGGAACAATAGGTATATTCCCTAAAGAGTAAAGCCCAATCGGTTCAGTAGTTACTAAGATCTTAAGCCTCAGACAGACAGACATAGTTCTACTTTGTATTATAGATAGGAAAACAAGGTCTAGGCAGCTAGTAATTTTATCAACATTTAGCTAAGCATCTCATTCCATTACCCCTGATTTAAATCATAGGCGTGGATGGGGGTAAGTGCCTCCATCTCTCCCCCACCCAAATTGCAGGAAATTGCTTTAATTGGTCGTAAAAAGTTGCAGTTGATCTCTAAAACAAGAATAGGAACGCCCATTGGTAGTGCAGTACTTGTTGTATATTTTCTTCATCACAATAACAACCATTCATATGAAAAAAAGTGAATCTGTTTCTAAAATAAGCAAAAATAAATGTATAAATTTAATCAAGGTAAACCACTCTTATTCTGATGAAAACAGTTATAATCAAATATACCAAAATACAAAAATAGAAAAATATTTAATTTGCAAATGTGAAAAACATGTCTGCCATTTTATGCAAGTGTTTTTACCTTTTTACCAAAATAATCTATATTATTATATAAGGTAACAGGATGTCTTAATTATTAAAAATATAAATTTTAAAGGTTCTCCTTAGTTAATAGATAATCAAAATCATTCCTGTACTTTAGATGTACGAGGTATGTCGAACATAACTGTATTGTAAAGTTAAAGAAGTGTTTTGCTATCTTTTGGTTTGTTGTTTTGAGCGATATTTAGAAAGAAAACTAAAAAAACTAGCGGCTTCGCCCATGGACATCTATATTGTGTTTAAAGAAGAAATATGAATATATGTAGTTAAATTTGTAAGAGGATATCTTATTATTATTAGAAGGTTTCCTGTAGTAAAAATCCATATGGGTATGAGTGTATATGTGAGCATTCTGTAGTATAAATCCATGGGTATGAGTGTATATGCGAGCACACTGTAGTATTAATCCATGGGTATGAGTGTATATGTGAGCACCCTGTAGTATAAATCCATGGGTATGAGTGTATATGCGAGCACACTGTAGTATTAATCCATGGGTATGAGTGTATATGTGAGCACCCTGTAGTATAAATCCATGGGTATGAGTGTATATGTGTGCACCCTGTAGTATAAAATATAATTCCATAAGTATGAGTGTATATGTGAGCACCCTGTAGAATAAATCCATAGGTATGAGTATATGTGAGCACCCTGTAGTATAAATTCATGGGTATGAGTGTATATGTGAGCACCCTGTAGTATAATTCCATGGGTATGAGTGTATATGTGAGCACCCTGTAGTATAAATCCATGGGTAGTAGGGTATAAGTGAGCACCCTGTAGAATAAATCCATGGGTATGAGTATATGTGAGCACCCTGTAGTATAAATCCATGGGTATGAGTGTATATGTGTGCACCCTGTAGTATAAAATATAATTCCATAAGTATGAGTGTATATGTGAGCACCCTGTAGTATAAATCCATGGGTAGTAGGGTATAAGTGAGCACCCTGTAGAATAAATCCATAGGTATGAGTATATGTGAGCACCCTGTAGTATAAATTCATGGGTATGAGTGTATATGTGAGCACCCTGTAGTATAATTCCATGGGTATGAGTGTATATGTGAGCACCCTGTAGTATAAATCCATGGGTAGTAGGGTATAAGTGAGCACCCTGTAGAATAAATCCATGGGTATGAGTATATGTGAGCACCCTGTAGTATAAATCCATGGGTATGAGTGTATATGTGTGCACCCTGTAGTATAAAATATAATTCCATAAGTATGAGTGTATATGTGAGCACCCTGTAGTATAAATCCATGGGTATGAGTATATGTGAGCACCCTGTAGTATAAATCCATGGGTATGAGTGTATATGTGAGCACCCTGTAGTATAAATCCATGGGTATGAGTGTATATGTGAGCACCCTGTTGTATAAATATATGGGTATAATTGTATAGGTGAGCACCCTGTAGTATAAATCCATGGGTATGAGTGTATATGTGTGCACCCTGTAGTATAAAATATAATTTCATAAGTATGAGTGTATATGTGCACCCTGTAGTATGCATCCATAAGTATGAGTGTATATGTGCACCCTGTAGTATGCTTCCATAAGTATGAGTGTATATGTGAGCACCCTGTAGTATAAATCCATTGGTATGAGTGTATATATATGTTAGCTGGTATTTCAAGGACAAATTCCAAATAATCTCATTCCTTAATCCTAGATGTGCCCAAAGACAGAGTTAAGAATTTCGAAAATAATGTTAAACATTGGTAATAGTATCATAACAATATATGCTTGCATGGTAGATATATGTTTCTGGTATTAATTTCCTTATGAATATAATAATTCCATTAAGCTTCCAAAATATCATGTCGATAATAAGCTTCACATAATAACTTTTATTAAATGTCATTTTGTCCTCAAAAACCTATAAAAAAAATAAGATTAAAAGCGATTTTGTTCTATGCTTTAAATCATTTTATTACCGCTTCTTCAAAAGACTTTTTTTTAAAGTATGCATGTCTTTGGTCCTTGTATGGGCCTAAATTCCTTTACGAGTAGCATCTACCTACTTATATGTATATTGACAAGTTTAGCTTTGATATTTAACAAACAACATAGACAAGTTTTAAAGGATTAAATTGAAAATCATTAAAAAAAAGTATAATAGTTATTTATCGCATTGTTCAATAGACAGCTTTCCATGGATATTATAGATAAAAAAATTAAGGTTAAAGCCAGTTTTGTTAGGCCTGAGGGGCTGTAGGTCCTGGCTTTAATTTTATG
This sequence comes from Acartia tonsa, assembly GCF_053477335.1. Taxonomy (NCBI): domain Eukaryota; kingdom Metazoa; phylum Arthropoda; class Copepoda; order Calanoida; family Acartiidae; genus Acartia; species Acartia tonsa. The sequence continues at coordinate 27,330,322 of NC_137261.1, forward strand.
ATTTTTTATTTAATATTCGTGGAAAACTGTCTGTAATACAATGTTATATATGACTTTTCAGTATGGATGTGAACCAGTTCTAATCCAGCGGATATAAATCGGTTTCAAAGCAATACTAGAAAATTATCATCAGTTAAAGGTTTGTAAATATTATTTTTTTAAAAGACCAAATTTTAAGAAAGATGCGTATTTAATGTGATTACTCTGTGTCTTGTCTAAATTACCCGATGCCCAGGGACATAAAGGGGGTAAGACAATAGCCGATAAATTTTTAACAATCCCCAATGACGAAAGACAAAATTACCCTTTCTTTAGATTATAATTTGTGGTTGAAACGTTATTCAACTTATTGAACAAATCAATAAAAAATCAATAAAGGTTCCCAAAGTTGTTAAGCCAACGAATAAGAAAACGTTATTATAAAACTTTGGGGACTAGTATAATAAACACCCATTGTCCCCTCCCTGCCTGCCTGATGCCGCCTGAACGGAAATACTAAAACTCTAAAGTATTCACCATCTTTATCAAGTAGGGTTGGAACACACATCATTTACTCATTCATTTTAGGTATATCGTCAGAGAGGCCTCAACACGAAGAGGACCTAAGGCATTAATTAACACCCGTTCTCTTACAGATAACTAACCCGTTGATTACTCAATCTTGTCTGGAAATTCTAACGTTGCATGGAAATACGCAGATAAACTTATACATCCTTTAATTTAAAGTAGTCATTTATTGTTTGTTTTTTCCATTAAGATTTCACTAACCATTATTTAGATCGATTTAGCTCTCCATATTCGCCTTAAGATCTTTTTTAGGCTATTTTTCAGGCCCTTTCAGTCACCTCCGAATACAGAGCTTCTAAATTTTAGGGGCCTACTAAGAAATTTTGTTTTAGAAATATTTGTACGCTAAATACAAATCAATAAATTGAGACATACTCAATTGCATGATTTTGGAATTGGAAGGGCTGGAGGTGGGGGACGGGAGGGTATGGAGTTGAGTAATTATATGGGTATGTAGGAATTTACCAGTTTGATGGCATTTAATTCCTATTTGTCTTGTCATTAAAGGACACAAGGATATCTACCCATATGTGTATTCAACTTCAAGCACCAGTAAAGCCAGGGATCCTAGGGATAAGACAATGGACGATAGATTAAAATTATAGGTTTAAAAGCTTGAACACATTTTTAACCAACCAATTAAAATTCAATAAGAATCCAAAAATTTTTTTTATCTAACATAAAAGATAAGGTGGTTATAAAAGTTTGGGTACCAGTGTAACTTACAGTCTAATGTCGAAAAATTTTACAAAAAACGGTATAAATTACACAAACTATTCTCATGGATGTAAATTTTATTTTAAAATGATATTTTCCAATAATGATATCACTTACACAAGAAATGAATAAAGATGCGCTTGTCAAAACTTTGTAAAATTATTTTATCTTTCAGTCTAAATTTAGCTTTTATTATCCGATTAGAAAAGGTTTAATTATAATACGTCACTTTGAATGTTTAACTAAATATTTCGTTAATGATGTTCTTTTAAAAATATTTTCAATAAAAAGTTATAACATTAGGAATTTGTATCTGGGAGCTTTGCATTTGCTTTGAAGGGGGAGGGGAGATAGGCAGTAAAATATATTAAAACCATCTTGTGAACTTTTACTAACATGGAGAAATTAATCGGTTCAGTGGTTCGCGAGATCTTAACTGACAAAAACTTAAAATTATAGATATTGTTCTCCTTTCAGAGTTTAGTTTTGTATCTTGTCCTGTTCACATGTTTTCAAGTGATTAGATTTGGACAAGGGTGATTCAAAAAAATATATAAATCTCTAACAAATTAAAGTTATAGCTGTATAATGGGACCAAAAAAGATCCCTAACAAACCACCTCAAGTGACTCAAGTAAAATTGGACCCAGTCACTAGTGCATTTTTAAGTGAGTTAAAAGTTGATGTAAATAAATTGACATTAAATGAAAATTCTGTTAAAAGTGTTTTAAACACCCTAATTAAAACTATCGGTCAACTTAAAAATGAAATTACCCAGCTTAAAGAGTCAGGAAGTGAGAGTTCAAGCGACGAGGAAGAGTGGGAAGTAAAGGGTGGAAAGGGGAAGAATGGTACAAACTTGCCCAGAGGAGGGGGAGGAGATAACAACAGATGGAAAGGAAATGGTGTTCCCACCAACATACAGGCACAGGTCAGATATAACAGCGATCACATTGACCAGAACCAACAAAGAGCAATGAAAGGTACTTTATTATTTGCCTCACCAGAAAATGCAGCCAAGAACCTTAAGTCTATTCTAAAAGAGCCAGAAGAAATTGGAGAAGAACTATACACCCAGCAAATATGCGACACTATAGAGAAGTATTATGGTGTTCATATTGACCCAGCTCTGGATATTGAAGCATGCCACCCTACATCCAAAGGTTGTGGTATTATAAGGTTTAATAATCGAAGGATGGGCTCAGCATATGCTAAACTATGTTCGGCGATTTTGAAAGGGCCCAAGCCATCACAGCCCAGGAAAGAGGAGGAGATTGTAAGTCAACCTGGGGCGATGGAGGGGAACGAGATGGAGGGAGGAGCGATGGAGGGGAAGGCATCAGTGGAAGGAGCCCAGAAAGAGGAGGTGAGAAAGGTAAAACGACCTAACTTTTGGTTAACTTTCCAACTCACAAAAAGGCGTTCAGATTTAATCAGAAAACTAAAGGAGCTTAAAAGGGATGGAAAGATAAACCATTTTACTTCTAATGAAAATGGTGTTATCAGTTTCACTTTGAGCAAAGGAGCGGCTCCTAAACGGCTTACTTTGGATTACAAAAATGACAACTCTAAAACTTACTATGTGGGTGAGTTACTCCAACTTGTCTCCTGTAAAATATGATAAACAATCCGAAAGTGAATCAAACTAGAATATAATGGTGTAAAAATGGGATGAATATTTTATTTTTGAAAAACCCGAATTTAAAACTAATCTCTATCTTTTATCACTTAATATTTATTTTACTATGTATATGTTCTGTGTAAATTATCATAGCATTAAAAATGGGTTGTTTAATGCTTTTTTTTCTTTGGTACATTTAAACAAAAATAATATAAGCATTCAAATTAAAAATGGATGATGAGTTAGTTAATAATCTTGGACATAATTCTTTGCAATTAGATTCAAATTTAAATCATTCGTGTTCTTACTTTGAAAACCATGAATTTGTAAACTTCATTGGAAAGAGGGAGGAAAAGTTTTCAGTCTATAGTCAGAATATTAGAAGTATAAATAATAAAATCGACGATATACAAGAATTATTATCGGAGATAGAAACTGAAAAATTTTCTTTTAGTATTCTATTATTTCAAGAAATTTGGGCAGCAAATAACGCACAGACCACTAGATTAGAAAATTATCAAGATATTATCTTACAAACAAGGGAAGGAAAAAGGGGTGGGGGTTTAGGAATATATCTTAAGCAAAACTTAAGTTATGAAATTATTGATGAATTATCATATATTTTAGAGGGCGAATTTGAGACTCAATTCATAAAAGTATTTTTTGGTAAGAACAAATTTAAGATTATAGGCAATATTTACAGAATTCCTGGTGGTAACTTAAATAACTTTATAGAATGGTTTGGAGAAAAATTAACATTTCTTAAAACTGACCCAGTTTTAAAAAAATCTGATGAAATTATATTTGGGGGTGATTTCAATGCAAATTTTCTAAACTTTGATTCCCACAACCAAACAAATGATCTTTTGAACCTATTAATATCCTCTTCTTTTCTACCAATGATTACTCTACCTACTAGAATTTGTCAAAATTCAGCAACTCTCATTGATAACATTTTTAGCAATAAAAAGCAAGAATTTTATGAAAGCGGCCTAATTATATCTTCTATTTCTGATCATCTCCCAATTTTTTACTTAAATGTAACTTGTGAAAAAAATACTTCAAACCAAAAACAATATTATTATGATATGAGTCCAAATAACATAGAAAACTTTAAAGAGAAACTCTCTTCACAAAATTGGGAAGGTGTTAATAATGATAATATTCCGAAAACTGCCTTTGAAAGTTTTGGTAACATATTAGAAAAGTGCTTTAAAGAGAGTTTCCCTTTAAAAGAAAAATGTGTAAACAAAGGAAAAGTTCCTATTAACCCGTGGATGTCACAGGAGTTATTAAAAATAAGAAAAGCCAAAAATAGGGCTTTTAAAAACAAACTTAAACATAGGACTGAATCTGCTGAAAATAAATTTAAATGCCTAAATAATAAATTCAAAAAACTTGCTAGAAAAGAGAAGAAAAAATATTACCATGAAAGATTTGAAGATTGTGTTACTGATATCAGAAAGACTTGGTCGCTAATAAACTTAATAGTCAAGAAAAAAAGTGTAAAAATGACGTGCCTTGTGTTTTTACAGATGCACAAAAATCCTATAATACTTTCTCTGAGATAGCCAATGGTTTTAATGACTTTTTTGTTGATGTTGGGCCAAGACTTTCTGAATCAATACCTCAATCTTCTAAATCTTTCAGGGATTTCTTGGGGGATCAATATGATGAAGAATTTAACTTTCAGGAAGTAAACTCTTTTATTATCAATATAACTTTGTCCAAATTAAAATCAAAATCAAGTGTAGGTAATGATAATATCTCTATGAAACTTTTAAAAGAAATAATGCCAATAATTGTAAAGCCTATCATTCACCTGTTTAACCTCTCTTTAAACACTGGCTACATTCCTGATAACTATAAATGTGCAAAAATTATACCTATTTACAAAGCTGGTGAAAGAGATAGATTTGACAATTATCGTCCTATTTCCATACTTCCAGCCCTCTCTAAATTACTTGAGAAAATTGTTGCTTTTCAAATGATTAGATATCTTGAGGGAAACAAAATGTTATATCAACATCAATATGGCTTCAGAAGGTCAAGAGACACACAACAACCACTGATACATTTAATCAACAAAGTTTATGACGGACTGAATAAGCCCCAATCAGAATACAGTGCCTGTGTGTTTCTTGACCTTAAAAAGGCATTTGACACGTGTGATATACCAATTTTACTATCCAAACTAAAACACTATGGTTTTAAAGGTGTATCTGCAAAATGGTTTGAAAATTATCTAACTAATAGAAAACAGTATGTTGAAATAAATGGTGTAAAGTCCAAAGAAAAAGTATTAACCCATGGAGTACCACAGGGCTCTGTCATTGGACCAATTTTGTTCTTGTTGTATATAAACGACCTTCCAAATTCAACAACCTTATTTTGTAGCCTTTTTGCAGATGACACAATATTTTGTAAAACCTCAAGTAATTTAGAAACCATAAAAACATCATTAAGTGAAGAATTAGATAAGGCATCAGTATGGTTTAGGGCAAATAAACTTTCTTTAAATGTATCTAAAACAAAATACATGGTCTTCAGACTTAGCAGTATGCAACCTGTCAATAATAACTTTAGAATCTTCATTAATGGGGAGGAAGTTGAGAGAATCAGCAATGAAAATGAAACAAAGTCTTTTAAATTTGTTGGGGTACATCTTGATGAATTTCTCAATTGGAATGAGCATACAAAAATGGTAAAAAACAAAGTTTCTAGTTCTCTATATGCATTAAATCAAATAAAAAATGTTCTCCCATCAAAAACTTTGAAAACGATTTATTCCTCAATGATTTTGCCTCACTTAAATTATTCTAATATCACATGGGGTCTCTCTAAAAGTAAAGATATTGATCAAATAAGAAAACACCAAAAAAGGGCAATAAGGATTATTGTAGGTGCTAATTATAATGCACACACTGAAATTTTGTTTGGACAATCTAAAATCTTAAAATTTGATGATTTGGTAAATTTAAACATTTTAAATTTTATAAGTAAATTTTTTCATAAGAAACTCCCAGAAAGCTTTGATAACATGTTTAAAGCTCTTTCTTCTCAGAGATCAAAAAAGTTACTGATAAGTATACCTAAAACAAAACATCTTGAATATTTTCCAGCAGTGTCATTTCCAAAACTTTGGAATAACTTGAGAAATGAAATAAGGCTTTCAGACTCTGTAAAGAAATCATTGTCCATGATTAAAAAAGATTATTTTTTAAATTATAAATCATTTCATTGCAACAAAAGAAAATGCTTTTCCTGTAAGAAATAAAATCTGTACCAACTTCTGTAACTGTAAATAGTTATTTAGTCAACCCACTTAATTATTGATCTATTAAATTCGTGTAAATATCTTTATATAATAAATAATTTTTGTAATTTCTCGCTATAAATAAAATAATAAATGAAATCAATTAAAGGGGTAAATTTACGGCCTACTCCAAGGCTTAATTACTCCTTGCTATGCAATTTTTAAAATATGATTTTATATGTATATTTAATAATTTAAATGTATTGCATTAGTTAATAAATTCTATTCTATTCTATAAGAACACAATATGCGTGTAAAAATTGCTATCATCATGATATTTGTGATTGAAAAAAAGTGCAAACCCTTCAATATTTAAGTTCTCAGATTCTTAACATAATCTGGAATATTAGATAATAATATCTTATGTAAAAAAATTGTTTTTGCTTTTCTATAATTAGGGTCTGTGCGTCCGTAGGTCACAGTTAGCTCTGTTTGTTAGTTTAGGCCTGTTAAAGTTGTCCTATCATTACATGATGGTTTCTATAACAATTAGGTACATTAAGAAAGCGTAAAAACTCTAAAATCGTTACCAGAAAGCCTGTACCAGTGTACATCCATTGAAACATTCATTTTATTTTTGACTGCAATGTTTTGTTTGATATGATATTCATTTTTTACTGATTCCAAGGAAATATTTTAAGATAAGTCCGAAAATGTATGCTCTTAAAAAATCCTGTATATAGTTTATATACAGTTTTGTTTATACTTTTAAATTAATATTATGCTTATCAAGTTTTGATATTCTACAAATGATCATGTTCGTTTGTTCTACCGTTTGATTTCAGAGCTTCGCTTTTATGGATGTTGTCATCCTTGTTCTAGACAAGTGTCATAAAATTTGCACTTTTTACTGCTAATTTATGTATTTCTGATATAATTATTTGAAAATGTATTCATCTTTTTTTGTAAAAGAATGATTCTTATGTATGACAAAAAATTGCTTCCTTGAAAAGCAGAACTCTATTTACACCAAATTTTAAACTAAGGAACGTATTTAAAAATAATTGTTTTGCCTTTAATAAATTTAAAATCTAATTTACATTTCAAATAGGAAATAAGTTGATGTTTGATTTTTTTTTTATCTTTGTATTCAACTCCAGCAGTTGAGATGTTGATAATGATTTTTTTTTCTTAAGATATAATTCAAATAGAGTATTAATTATCAGTAATTGTAAACCAAATAATTCAGTTTTTTATTCTATTCATGAAAATTTAATGATATTAAAAGGAATATACCAATATGTTTTGAGGTAATTTGAAATTAATCCTTTAATTTGAGGTCTACTTTTTCTAGCAACGTTTTTTTTATATAAACTTAAATTGTAAGTTAGCTAAGATAACATGGCGTTCCTTCTAAAACAGCCATATTCTAAAGGGTATGCAAAAAAATGCGGACCTTTTTAAAATTTAGATTGCACGGCTTGTGTTAATAGTAGAAAAACGTTATGCATACCATTAGAACTGTATGAAGTCTATTTTTTGGAAATATAAAAATGATTCCTATGCTACGTATACTTTAGGAGCTATGTGGTAAAATGTCCCAACTGGCTTAAAACTTGACTTGCGAGTAAATCATTAAAGAATAAATTAAAGGTTATGCATATAAAAATATATACATTTTTAAAATTCTAATTGCTCAGCTTGTGTTAATAGTAGAAAAACGTTATGCATACCATTAGAACCGCTATGAAGTCTATTTTTTTGGAAATATAGAAACAATTCCTGTGCTAGGTATAATTTATGAGCTATGTGGTAGAATGTCCCAACTTAATTAAAACTTGACTTGCAAGTAAATCATTAAAGATTAAATTTTTCCACTTTTCTCACATTTATCAATACAGCTCCTAAACTAAAAATAGCACAAAAATCGTACTTATATTTCCAAAAAATAGAGCTTCTGACGGTTCTAAGGATATACATAGCATTTTTCTACTATTCACACAAGCCGAGCAGTTTGAATTTTAAAAATGTCTGCATTTTTGCACACACTTTTTTTATCTTTAATGATTTACTCTCAAGTCAAGTTTTAAGTCAGTTGGGACATTCTTCTATGTAGCTCCTAAACTATAAGTACCACAGTAATGGTTCTTATATTAACACAAGCCGCGCAATTTGAATTTTAAAAAAGTACATATTTTTTTATATACTTTAATCTTTAAAGATTTACTCGCAAGTCAAGTTTTAAGGCAGTTGGGACATTTTACCACATCGCTCCTAAACTATACGTAGCACAGGAATCGTTTTAATATTTCTAAAAATAGACTTCATAGCGGTTCTAATGGTATGCATAACGTTTTTCTACTATTAACACAAGCCGCGCAATCTAGATTTTAAAAAGGTCCACATTTTTTTTGCACACCCTATATAAGAAGACAATATAAATTTTTTTTTGGTCAAAGTATCCCCTCTTTTTAGGTAATTTTGTTAATTTTCCTTAATGTTTTCCAATATTAACCAGCAAATTAGAATAATGGACTATTCTAACATGACGTCATTCGGGATAATTCGGCCAAAAGTTTTAGATTCAAGATAAGAAAACTGCAGTAAACCTCCTTCCAGTCTAATTTTGTTAATTTTCCTTAATGTTTTCCAATATAAACTAGTAAATTAGAATATTAGAATAATGGACTATTTTAACATGACGCCATTCGCCAAAGTTTTAGATTCAAGATAAGAAAACTACTTTCATTCTCCTTTCAGTCTAATTTTCCTTAATGTTTTCCAATATTAACCAGTAAATTAGAATATTAGAATAATGGACTATTCTAACATGACGTCATTCGGGATAATTCGGCCAAAAGTTTTAGATTCAATAGATGAAAACTACTGTCAACCTCCTTCCAGTCTAATTTTGTTAATTTTCCTTAATGTTTTCCAATATTAACCAGTAAATGTCTGCTCCGTGATTACAAACAACACACCAAGGACAGATATTCTCAGAAATAAATGCTAAAACACAGGGATCTAAAGTGATAAGACAATAGCCGATAAGTTGATGTACATCTACATTGATGATACACAAAATTACTCCTTCTGTGGATTAAAATTAGTGGTTGAAACGTTTAGACATTCAACCTAATGAATCAACCTGTGAAATTTCAATAAAAGTTCCCAAAGTTGTTAGGATGACGAATAAGTAAACGTTATTATAAAACTTTAGGGACTAGTTAAATAAATAGCCCATTGTCCCTGCCCTCCCTGACTTTTTCCTATAATCCCTGCGGGGTGCCCTAACCCTGCAAGGCTTGTAACTACAGGGTCCTAGCCAGGAATAAGGTATAACCAACAAGCGAAATAAATCTAAAATAAAATTTGGGGGTCAAATGGAAAGGTCTTCAATTTTACGATGTGTTGCCCCCCAACGACAGCTGAAAAAAACTTATAGGTTTCGTGATTTTTTAAAGAATTAATTTCGTTATTGGTATAAGCTGGGTCCTAGCCCTGCGAGACTGCGTTTTATACCCAATATAACCTAGAATTAGAATACTGACTACCCTCCCTACCAGATACATATTCCTGCACACACTCATATACATTAGACAAAAGTAAATACACATTTTTAACAGATAGGCTTCTCTACAATTTTTTGGTTCCTCAATTTTTTTTTCTGAAAATTGTTGTTAATATCCTAATGTAAAAGTAACACGATCTTTTTGTTTGTGTCTTTCTTTTTGAAGCTACAATTTTAAATGAGGGGTCAACTTCCTCCTTTCTCAACCCCTTCAAGGGCCCCTAGAGCTCTTGGCGTAGCTGTTAATACAAACATACCGTTCTTCTGTCATTAAGAAATTATCATCAAACACTATATCATCAACTAGGGGCTTAGCCTAAATTTTTTGTGATTTTTCTTGGAAGGGTAGTGGTACCCTACCTCAAAATAGTTATAAACCTTCCCGGGACCTATGAGAAGCTACCCTGTTAAGGAGAAAGCGATCGGTTCAGCGGTTAGCGAGATCCTTCGGTACAAATACACAGACACACACTCACACAGTCATCCTGTTACTTTATTATAAGGATTTTTCCTGATAAAACTGTACTTTGATAAGTTATTTTTGTAAATCTATTGATCATAGGAAATAACTACACTACTAAGTAAAGTTTAACCCTTGTTTTCAATAGATATTTTTAGATAATTTGTCGCTGGTACTGATTAAATATAGATTGACATAAGGAAAAAGAACAGAATTAATTAAAACTCATTAAGCGACATTAAATTTGTTATATTACTCAACTTTGTAAACTAGCGCATGCGCCCCTAGCATTTAGGGGCTCTGTATTCAAAGGGCAAAAAAAATAAAATAGAAACAATCCCAGACCCGATGTAAAGCTTCACTAAAAAGAAGAACTCAATCAGTTCCATAGTTATTGAAAAAAAGTATTAGAAAAAAAGTGATTTTGATCTTATCTTATCTGTTTGACTTGTTTGACAGACTACCAAATTTATATTGGTAAAAAAAAATTCTTGTTATAGACTATGTGTTATGGATGGGCAAAAGACCTATAAACTACCTAAACTATATTTTTTTTCATAGAAGCTCTCGTATGCTCTTTGGTAGATTTTAACATTTTACCTTGACAGGATCTAAAATAAATGTTTGGTTGGTTTTAGGCTATTTTTTGGATGTTGGAACACTCTCCTTTTATTATGAAATATTTATGGATACATATAAACGTCTTTTAATAACTTGGAATATTTAAATGTAAAGTATATTCGGTGGTTTTCCTCAAAGAGCCTAGTTTATCATAGCACCCACACCCCCATTTCTGGAAAGAAAAATAAAAAAAAAGTTGGGAGTAGTTTTTATTTGTTTATTAGGTCAGTATATCTTTGGTTATAAGAGGAACTAGGTAGCCCTGCATATTTAGGTTTGAAATGAAAAAAACTACCCCTTCCCCTCAATTTCAGTTTATTTCTAAAATGAGAGGGGAGGGAGAGAGGTTCAGTGCTCTATTTGCACTTTGAGAGACAGCACCGCATATTTATCTAAATACTTGACCTTCATTAAAGTTTTCTCTTATGAAATTTAGATGACCTAAAAAGAATTTGTCTACCATATCAAAAAGTGCAACCTGTTTTTTTTTTAAATTCTTAATAACACCCTTCATGAACTTCTTTCTCTCTTTCCCTTTCTGTAAGGAATAAAGGTATAAGTCAATAAAAGAAACAATATGTACAAATTAGTTTGTCCTAGCTTTCATACATTACTGTAACTCTATCTGTTTGGAAATGTTAAAAAGACAGAATCCTTATTTAAATGTAAATGTCTTTCTGTGTATGTCTGTCTATTATGTTTCTCTTTTTTAGAATCAATCCCCAAAAAAGGTTTATAACTTTATTTTGGGAGGGTTCTTCCACCATCCCAAGTGAAAACGCTCTGAAAAAAACCTCCTTCAAAAAAATTATGAAGGTAGGACTTAACCCCTCCCCCCCCCCTCCCTGGCCTTAAATGCCTTTAAAGGTCTCTAGGAGTGTAGCAGCTATAAAAATTTAAATGTAACAAAGGAAAGGGTCAGTATATGCCGTTAAAAAATATGTAAACTGTTGCAGATTTTAATATGATACAGTTTAATGTATATTTTAAAGATTTAATTTATCTACATTTTATCTATCACTTTTTCTCTGCTCTCTGAGATTCTCTCTCTTTCTCTCTCAATTCTCTTTCTTTAATAGTGGACCAAATAATGCCATTTCTCGCGGTCGTACGCTTTCATGCGTCATGTTGGAAGGGTGGAGCAAATTTCAGATCTCAGTTTTCGCAGTTGGAGAAAATTGCAACTTTATATACTAGCAAATTAAAAAATCTTGAATGCATCGCTTTTATCTGATAGAGTAAATAAGTAGATTAAATAACAATTCACCCTTCAAATATTGCGTATGACCGCGTACAACTTTGAGAAACTGCATTTCATTACCCGTCATCCTCTCTCAATACTCTTTCTTTTTACTCCTTTCTTCCAATTGCTCTCTTTCTCTCTTTAAATGCATTTTAACCTAATTGATAAGAATAAGATTTGGTAGGAAGTTGTTCTTCTACTTTCATTTACAATTTTCACAATTACGTCCTGCATTTTACAAGAGTGCAGGCACAAGTTTTAGCGAAAATAAAGCAAAACTGTACAGAAAATCTTGTCCGTCCGTACGTCAGACAGTCCATATCGGCTGTTATTTAGGATATGAAGATAAAAAGGCTTTACACATTCACACAATTACAGGTCAAATAGATATGTTTCCTGACAGAGCACTATCGGTTAAGCGGTTACCAAGATCTTTAGCTTCAGACGGACAGACATCGTTGCAGTTTGTATTATAAACACTTTCTTATTACTTACAATATTAAAATACTAGCGGCTTCGCCCCTAGCCTCTAGGGGCTTTGCCCCAAGAGGTTTGATCAAACCAATTTTTCGTATTTTAGATATAAAAGACAAATTTTTTTAGTTATAAACCTTCCCGGGAACTATGAGAAGCTAACCTGTTAAGGAGAACCCGATCGGTTCAGCGGATAGCGAGATCCTTCGCTACAAACAAAAGGACAAACAGACAAACAAACAGACAGACAGACAGACATCGTTCTACTTTGTATTATAGATTGCATTCTTTTCGTTATAAAAGTATTACTTTTAAGAATATTTTTTTGCCTACATTTTTTGTGGATTTCCAGTCATTTTTTATCTATGTTAATGCAGCAATGTAAAAGGTGAATGCAATTGGTTAAATGTTATTTAATCATTTTAAAAATCTAGGAATCTATACCTATGCACTCTCTGCTGCGCTCTTTCAACCTGAAACAAGGATGCCAACATCCATGAAAAAGCTTTTCAAGTATCTGGAATAAGGATACTAACATCCACAAAAGCGAAGTTTAGTGAATCAGACATTCGGGCATCAAATTAGATTCGTCTATTTTACGGACATAACGATGAACCAATCCTATATGTAGAAAAGCGTTGCTTTGAACTTGTCATTTAATAGAAATCTTTAAAATTCCATTTAAATTTACTAGCAGATACGTCTATTAAAATTCGCTGGACCCATTCTGAAAAATCATGTATTTTACACGAATATTAAAATAAAAATCATAAACTTACCACCAGTTTTGTTAGCCCGAGACTTCGACCCCTTTGATTCTAACAAAACTAGTTTTAATATTTTAATTTTCAATTTATTATCCGAGGAAAGCTGTCTATAATATGATGCAAAATAACTATTTATGAGAATTATAAGATTAAGACAATCTCTCCTAGATAAGTACTATAAAACCGAGGAAGGGAATAATTAATCTGAAGGGCAGTTTCCCTCAAAGTGCCAAGCCGAGCAAAGAACCCCAACCCCTCTAATTTTAAAATAAATTGAAATAAGGGGTCGGAAATTATTTTTTGAAAACTAAGGATAGCACAGCTTAATTTGTATTCAAAGGAAATTAATACTTAATCTAAAGGGCGATTACTCTCAAGCTTAAACAAAAAACGAACTCCCTCCCCCTTAAATTCAATTTATTCTAAAAATAACAGGGGGGTGGCCCGTGGGGGTTCTGTTTTCGGTAGTCAATTTAAGGGACAGACAGCACCTAAAAACTACTTTGCTTTAAATTTTTGCGCAAATATTTGAGGTAACAATTATCTGTATCTGAATATGATAGGCATGTAGCTTGATAATTAGAATTTACAGATTTAGATGTATTTATACGATATACAAACTATTCCATAGGTTGTTGGAACCTGCAAATATGCTACAAAATAATCTATCTAGGATACGTAAATAGAACATTGATAGACTCTTATAGTGCCTAATAAAAAATGACGTCATACAATAAAAATGACCAATGATAGACAAGTTTTTATTGTAATTGACCAATATTGAAATGTATACTGGCCTATCATTGGTCATTTGTATTGTATGACGTTATTCTTTATTAGGCAATTTAATCTGCTTCGGAACATTGCTTGGCGTCCGAACATGCTGATATTCCAACTCAGCTGCTGCTTTGGATTGTTAAATTGTCGGCAACTGCATCTTTGGTTGGAAAGACTCTGTGGTTGAGACATACCGCCGTTGACTTCATAACAAAATGAGTTTCTATAAACCAGAAAAAATCTATTAGTGGGAGAAACGAAAAGTGTCATGTTTACGTCATAAAAACGTCTGGTAATATCCTCTTAGAAATATTTGTTTAAATTTTAAAAAAATTTATACCTCCTCCCCCCCCCCCTCACTCATGACAATCTCCGTTTTAGTGGTGCGAGATCTTAAGCTTCATATATCCGGACGAAGGGAAATTGTTGTACTTTTTATTATGTAGATTAATGACATATTTAATTAAGTTAACTTTTTATTAGCAAATTTGCCAATTCCTTGTTTCCCATAAGAAATTGTAGATGGAAAGATTGAAATGGGAAGTAAGGACATTGAAGTAATTAGAATTACTTCACTAATAAATAAGTTTGGACTTGAGCTAAGAGAAAGAGTACAGTTGGGTGGGGGTGTACTTTTTATTCTCTTAATATGACAATTGATTCTTACTGACTTCACATTTAGAATACATTGAAAAGAGACAGCGTAAAGTGGCACCAAAAAATGACGTAATTCAAAAAAAAATGACCAATGAGAGGCCAGTATACACTGTAATTGACCAATGGTAAAATTTAAACTGGCCTCTCATTGGTTATTTTATCGTATGACGTCATTTTTTTACTTTACGTTGTCTGCTTTGAAGAAAAACGATATTAATCCAGGGTTCGGAAGCCGCGCTATCAGCCGCGCGGCTGCGGCTGCGGCTGAATCGTAATTTGCGGCTGCGGCTGCGGCTGATGTGGCTGAGGCTTATAGTTATGGAAGTGGCTGAGAGTGGCTGAGGCTTAGTGCGGCTGAGAGTGGCTGCGGCTGAATGCGGCTGAGGCTTAATAAGAATTGGGGTGGCTGAGGCTTACAGTGGCTGAATTGGAATTTTGTGGCTGAGGCTTCGAGCGGCTGAGGCTTACAGTGGCTGAGGGTGGCTGAGGCTTACAGTGGCTGAAGGATTTGTGGCTGAGGCTGCGGCTTACTGAAAGCCGCGCGGCTCATAGCGGCTGCGGCTTACAGTGGCTGATTGGAAAATTAAGCCGCGCGGCTGAGTGAGGCTGAGGCTGAGAGTGGCTGATAACATAATTAAGCCTCGCGGCTGATTCTGAGGCTGCGGCTTACTGAAAGCCGTGCGGCTGAGGCTGTGGCTGAATTAAATTCAGCCGCGCAGCTGAATGCGGCTGCGGCTGAATACAATATTAAGCCTTGCGGCTGATCTTATGGCTGATTACAAAATAAGCTTTGCAGCTGAGGCTTCGGCTAAATTGGATTTTTTAAATGCATTCTAGGACATTTTTTGGAGAGTTGAGGGTGGTTAGGGGTTGTGAGAATAGGAGTGGAGGGAAGAGGGGGGAGGACAGCAGGATTTTTTCAAATGTTTGATTCAGAATTAGTACCCAAATTTTATACTGGTACCCAAAGTTTTATACTGGTACACAAAGTTTATTCTGGTACCCAAAGTTTTATTCTAGTACCCAAAGTTTTATACTGGTACCCAAAATTATATACTAGTACTCAAATTTTATTCTGGTACCCAAAGTTTTATTCTAGTACCCAAAGTTTTATACTGGTACTCAAAGTTTTATACTGGTACCCAAAGTTTTAGTCTGGTACCCAAAGTTTTAGACTAGTACTCAAATTTTTTTCTGGTACTCAAAGTTTTATACTGGTACCAAAAGTTTTATACTAGAACCCAAAGTTTTATACTGGTACCCAAATTTTACTGGTAACCAAAGTTTTATACTGGTACACAAAGTTTTATACTGGTAACCAAAGTTTTATACTGGTACCCAAAATTTTATACTGGTACCCAAAGTTTTATTCTGGTACCCAAAGTTTTATATTGGTACCAAAAGTTTTATACTGGTACCCAAAATTTTATACTGGTACCCAAAGTTTTATACTGGTACCCAAAGTTTTATACTGGTACCCAAAATTATATATTAGTACTCAAATTTTATTCTGGTATCCAAAGTTTTATTCTAGTACCCAAAGTTTTATACTAGTACTCAAAGTTTTATACTGGTACCCAAAGTTTTATACTGGTACCCAAAGTTTTATTCTGGTACCCAAAGTTTTATACTGGTACCCAAAGTTTTATACTGGTACCCAAAGTTTTATACTGGTACCCAAAGTTTTATACTGGTACCCAAAATTATATACTAGTACTCAAATTTTATTCTGGTATCCAAAGTTTTATTCTAGTACCCAAAGTTTTATACTAGTACTCAAAGTTTTATACTGGTACCCAAAGTTTTAGTCTGGTACCCAAAGTTTTTATACAGGTACCCAAAGTTTTAGACTAGTACTCAAATTTTATTCTGGTACCCAAAGTTTTATACTGGTACCAAAAGTTTTATACTAGAACCCAAAGTTTTATACTGGTACCCAAAGTTTTATACTGGTACCCAAAGTTTTAAACTGGTACCCAAAGTTTTATACTGGTACTACAAATTTATACTGGTACCCAAAGTTTTTTACTGGTACCCAAAGTTTTATACTAGAACCCAAAGTCTTATACTGGTACCCAAAGTTTTATACTGGTACCCAAAGTTTTAAACTGGTTACCAAAGTTTTATACTGGTACTAAAAATTTATACTAGTACCCAAAGTTTTATACAGTTACCCAAATTTTATACTGGTACCCAAAGTTTTATACTGGTACCCAAATTTTATACTGGTACCCAAAGTTTTATACTGGTACCCAAAATTTTATACTAATAGCCAAAAATTTATTCTGGTACCCAAAGTTTTATAATGGTACCCAAAGTTTCATACTGGTACCCAAAGTTTTATACTAATAGACAAAAGTTTATTCTGATACCCAAAGTTTTATACTGGTACCCAAAGTTTTATGCAAGTTTTTTAGCAGTAGGAATTTATTTCAACATCTTTAGTTATGATGCAGTACAAAGCCTATCAACTCCCAGACGACGAGCCAATGCGCTACATGTTGAGCCACGGTCGAGGGTTTCTATGACATTAACTCAAGGTCCAACAACCCTGGATAACTAAGGGGAATTATATCTTTCCTTTGCGCCTGTTTATGAGCCGAGGAACTTTTCATGTTGCACACCTAGCACCTAGGAACCATTTAATGTTATAACGCAGTGTCTGAGCGAGATTCGAACCTATTACATGATGCGCTACTTGTTGAACCTTGGGGAACCAATTCTTTCCTTTTCTGTATTAGTTTAAGTAACATCTATCCAGCAACCAACTTTTTTTTATTGAACTACCTGCCTGAAAGTTTTATGGTAATGAGTTACGCCTGTTTATGAGCCAAGGAAATCCTCCTACTCCAACTTTACATGTTGCACACCTGCCATAGCAGCAGTAGGAACCATTTAATGTCTTCAGTTATAACGCAGTGTCTGGCCGAGATTCGAACCTATTACCTCCCTGATGACAAGCAGATGCGCTTCTTGTTGAACCTTGGATAATTAAGGGAAACAATTCTTTCCAATTTAAGTGACATCTATCCAGCAACCAACTACCTGCCAGAAAGTCCTATGGTAATGAGTTATGCCTGTTTACGAGCCAAGGAAATCCTCATACTCTAACTTTACATGTTGCATACCTGGCATAGCTGCAGTAGGAACCATTTAACGTCTTCAGTTTTCACGTAGTGTCTGGCCAAGATTCGAACCTATTACCTCCATGATGACAAGCAGATGCGCTACATGTTGAGCCATGGTTAGCAGGTTACATTTGTCTTAAAAATAATCGTCTTTAAAATGCTTATCATATGTACACTTGCAATAAATGTATTACTAACTTACCTCTTATGAAAAATGTTTTTTTTTACAAAAGTGCTTTTTATTACAATTATTCATGGGTATAATTTTTATGACAAACTTTTTATGTCACATAATCTTATTGACAAATGTAATTATGAAGTTATTACAAAAAATACTAAACAATAGGTACTGGAAAAAGAAGAACTGAATTAAAATAATATTTTGGGAGGTAGGGTGATT
Source organism: Acartia tonsa (assembly GCF_053477335.1). Lineage (NCBI taxonomy): Eukaryota > Metazoa > Arthropoda > Copepoda > Calanoida > Acartiidae > Acartia > Acartia tonsa. The sequence goes on from NC_137261.1 coordinate 27,348,580, forward strand.
TTTATTGGGTGGGGAGGGCCGGGGTGAGTAAATCCCATTTTTAATTTTGGGGTGATGTTTAATTTTTTTTCTAAGGCAATTTTTTTCTGGTAGTGTGATGGTACCCTCCCCCACAATAGTTGTAAACCTTCCCAGTACCTATAAGAAACTACCCTGAATAGGAGCACCATATAGGTTTAGTAGTTAGCGAGATCCTGTAGTACAAACAGATAGACAGACAAACAAACAGACAGACAAACAAACAGACATCATAATTTCATTTTGAAATATTGGAGCTCTGATAGCTTTTTGGTATGGTAACAGCTTTGAACCATCTATCATCCGGGTTCGAATCCCAGAAGAAGAAAAAATTGGGGGGGATGAAGGGTGACTTTTATTAATTTTTTATGGGAAAATAGGGGGGAGTTTGGTTAATTTTAAAAAAAAAATTCAAAAACTTGGAAAAGGCAATTTAAAAAGTTTTCATTAGTTCAGTAGTTATCGAATTCTTAATCTACAGACAAAATAACTTAAAAGATTATTGGACCCGGCCAGCTGCTAGCAAGAATATGACTGCCCCTTTTTATTCTGTTTTTTCCCTTGCCCCCACCTCCCTTCTCCCTTCTCCCCGTCTGCTACATTCCAAACTAACACAACGAGTGTTTATTTCCCTTGCCCCCACTTCCCTTATCCCTTCTCCCCGTCTGCAATATTCAAAACATACATAACGAGTAGCGGCATTTCATGCGCAAGTCCCCAAACTCAGTCAGAAACTGCTAAATTCTTGCACATTCCCTTTAAGCCAGTCCCCAAAGTCTGAGACTCCTAAAAATTGAATATTTGATCCATTGTCCCCTCCCTTACTCCCTGTGCACTAACCCTTAGAACATAGGTGTAAAGCAATTTTATATTAAAATTTAGTTAATAATATTACAAATAAAGTAAGTTTACCTAGAACAAATCTCCTCTAATCTTTTTTTACACATTATATTCACCCTCCTTTTATATTTTTTTTCAACTTGAGAGGAAAATAACTAAATATAAATGAGAGGAAACAAAAATTATTGTCCATTGTCCATAGCAGAATAAAAACTTTAATCACATTCAATCTTGGTGGAATTGAACCAAGAACCTTTCCAACACACGACTGCCACACTAACCCCTAGACCAAAAGTGACAGAAATTTTGAAGAAAAATTTAGGTCTAAATATCACAATTATAATAAATTATTGGGTGCTAAATTTCATAGGTATAACTCTTATGTACATACTTTTAAAACCTGTTTTAATATGTAATGAGTTAATGGTTAAAGGATACTAGTGGCTGCGCCCCTAAAACCTCTAGGAATACTTAAGGGAAGCAAAAATAATTTATTTTGAGGGTAATCTTTTTTTGGGAGAGAAAAGATACATTTCCCCCAAAAAATTATAAACCTTCCCTGGATCAATAAGAAGCTTCACATTACCACTTTATATAATAGAATATGTGGATATATTAAAAAAAAAAGAAAATTTGTTAATAAAATTATGGACCTCATTTATTGGCCAGTTCATTTATATATCCCATAAGAGGGGAGAGATGGATTAAAGGGGGTTTATGGGGGTTATTGTTATTTTAGCCAGCTGAGATTATTTCTTTATCAGAGTACATGAAAATATGGACAACATCAAAGTAATAATATATCGATTCATGTATTGCTTATAAATTCAGAAATTGTATAACATAATGATAAAGATAAAGAAACATTTTTTTTTATAATAATTGCAGTTTCGAAAATAAAATCAATTCTAGTTAGCATCTTTGTAAAATAAACAAAATCGGATGATATATGATAATCATTTAACTATTTCAATCTATCGAGTACATAAAGATTATGTAGATTTTTTTGCATATTATACAGGACAATTTATTGCATTTTCTCGTATTCATTCGAATCCGGTGGATAGGAACCGGTTCTCATCCATACGAAAAAACTATGTCTAGCATCGTAATATATCCAGCTTTCTACGAATATAGAAATGTACAATCATAAGATTAAAACCAGTTTTTTTAGCCGGTGCCTCCGGCACCTCGGGGCTAAAAAAAATAGTTTTAATCTCATATTTGTACTTTCTATATCCGCGGAAAGCCGTTTATAATACGATGCGAGAAATAACTATTACAGACCTTTTTTTAACCAACTTTAAAAAGTAAAATACATCGCTGTTTAAATTTTTTTGTTAGAAAACATATTAGGATAATTTGTGTTCAAAATAAACACACACACACACCCTCCCCCCTCCCCAAATCTTAATTTAATTATTTTCATTAATTTAAAAATACTATGAAAAATGAAATATGTATAAATCTTTTTTTTGCATAACTTTTTCAGTGTCTCTCATCAACCACAAAGTATTAAATACATTTAAAATTGAGGAAATATCTAAGTAGGAGAAGCTTAATTATATAGAACAAGTATTGCGTACCTAAACGGAAAAATAATAGAGAAGCTACTATATAACTTGAGTATCACAAAAATTTATTGCCCCCTGTGAGGTTTGAACTCTTGGTCCCTAGTTTACAAGACGAGTGCTCTACCATTGAGCTAAATAGGCCACTTGTACAAGAAAAAAAATTTAAGATAATACAAATTCATAGTGAATATTAAGTAAATTCTGAAAAATTTGTATTTTTTAAAAACAACAAAATTAGGCAAACGTCAGTAGGGCAGTTACCCTATAAATAGTATTCAATAATATTCATAAGTATAAACGTTCAAAAATGTATTGCTCCTGGTGAAATTCGAACTTATAACCCCGGCATAACAGTGTAGAAGAACCGTGCGCTAACTGATTACGCCACTGGAGCTCTTACATTACAGGTTCAAACTTTTTGTAGTTGTTCGAGATGGTAGTTTCTATGTTGTAATTTTTAAAAAAAATTAAGATAAAATTTTTATAAAAGAATATAAAAAAATTTAAAAGTATAACATTTAAAAAAAAATACATTTAAAAAAATATTTTTGGGCGATGGAAATGTCTGACCCCCACCCCAAAATTAGCTCAAAACCATCCAATGTCAATATATATATAACTAGCGGCTACGCCCCTAGAGGCCTCTAGGGGGCACTTGAGGAAGAGAGAGAGTCAAATTTAATAACCCAATTTCTTATTTTAAATTTTTAAAGTAAAAAAAAATTTTTTTTTTGGGAGGGGGGAATTTTTTTTTTTTTTGGGGGGGGGTTGCCTCCCCCCTCATTTTTAATTTTAGTTTAAAAAATTAAAATTTTTTTTTTCTTTTGGGGGGGGGGAGATTTTTAATTTTTTGGGGGGGTTGGGGGTGTCCCAACCCCCCCCAAAAAAATTATAAACCTTCCCAGGACCTATGAGAAGCTACCCTGTTAAGGAGAACCCGATCGGTTCAGCGGTTAGCGAGATCCTTCGGTACAGACACACAGATACACAGACACACAGACATCCTGTTACTTTAGTAAAAGGATTCCTGAGAAGGACAACATTGTCAGTTCAGTGGTTGCTGAGATCTTAAGCTTCAGACAGACAAAATTAAATGAAAATTAAGCCCCGCGGCTGAATTGACGGCTGAGGCTTGTACTAATTTAGCACCTGCGGCTGCGGCTGGGGCTTACAATATCTCAGCCGCGCGGCTGTGTCAAAGCTGCGGCTGAATTAAAAAAATTAAGCTGCGGCTGAGGCTGCGGCTTACAAATATCAAGCCGCGCGGCTGCGGCTGCGGCATAATCATAACTTTGCAGCTGCGGCTGAGGCTTTCTTGAAGCCGCGCGGCTGAGTGCGGCTGCGGCTTCAAATTATTAACAGCCGCGCGGCTGAGTGTGGCTGAGGCTTCCCCAACTATAAGCCGCGCGGCTGATTGCGACTGAGGCTTAGAGGGGCGTTGGCTGAATGAGGCTTAGTGCGGCTGAGGCTTAATGTGGCTGAATTGGAGTTTTGTGGCTGAGGCTTACAGTGGCTGAGGCTTACAGTGGCTGAATGCGGCTGAGGCTTACAGTGGCTTATGTTTTCTTTAAGCCGCGCGGCTGCGACTAAGGCTGAGGCTTATTGGGTGGCTGAGGAAGCCGCGCGGCTGATTTTGAGGCTTCTCGTAAGCCGCGCGGCTGATGGTGGCTGAGGCTGAGGCTGCGGCTGCGGCTTCCGAACCCTGTATTAATCTATATTAAATGTAATTATGCAATCTGTAAAGGTGGTAGCTCCCCAGCTGATTGGCGATTTCCCCCTAAAATTAAATATATATATTCAGCCAGCCTCTTCACTGTTTAGAGTGGCTCGTTATCAGGTCAGGTGAGGTCATTATTATTTCTATTATTAAACTTGAAAGTCTACCTATTTTTTTATTTTTTTTATTAGAAACTAATACAGATGTCTGAGGTTTAATTTCCATTTATTAATAATATCTTACATAAGATCATCGTTTAATTTTTCATCAATTAGCAGTGTCCAATTTTTCCAACAATAATGGCAGGGTAATTTTGTTTATCATAATATAAGGAGTACACAAATTTATCATCCATTGTATTATCCTTTAATACTCCTTTGTGAAATTAAATTATTGTAAGAAGAGAAAAATTAGTCAACTGTTCCTACCAAATGAGTTTGGACTTTAGTTAAGAGATAGAGAAGGTTGATAACTTGATAAGCTACACTAGAATGATAAGGTCGAATATGGGTAAATAAAACAGATAGTTACCAAATTTGGATTTTCATCAACATGTTTAATGTACTCAATCCTTGCACCTTTCAAAATTTATTTGTATTAGTTATTTATAGCATTGTATTTTAAACAGCTTTCTGCTGTTATTAAAATGAAATATTTTAAGATTAAAACCAATTTTCTGATTCTTATTTTGACATTCATAAAAAATTGTCTGTAATACGATACTATGCATGATTTATCAGTATGGCGGAGAACCGGTTCTAATCCAGCAGATATTGATCGGTTTTGCCGTACTGAAGAAATCATATTATATTATTTTAAATTTCATTGAAAAAGTTGGGTTTATCTTATTTTTACAAAACCATTATAATTTCCCAAAAAATGGTTAATTCTTCGATTCAATATCTAATTATAATATAGATTTTTGAACAATTAGTATCTTAAAGTTTGTATATCTTATCAATTGATATATAGATCTTTTTCAAAATAAATTAAACAAACAGTTCAAATCCTAGACATGACTTAATTTGGTTGTAAATAAGACATTTGTAAGTACACATATACATATCATATTTCAACTCAAATACAAATACAACAAGTTAACAAGAATATGTAGCTTGACAAAGTGTCTCAAAAATCAGCCATGGGACGTCACAAATTTTAGTAAGATGAGAGGAGAAGTGGGAATTAAAACCCCTAATAAAGAGATGGATAATTCCTTCTTTTTATGACGTCACATGGCTGATTTTTGAGACAATTTGTCCCGTTACCAAGATTATGTTAGAGAAGATATGGATTTTTTTTGGTTTATAGCTGCAGATTATAATACCTAGTGGATTTCAATACAACATATAAACTAAAATGTTAATTTCAATGAATAGTAGGAGAATAGTTCAATAACCATGGTACTAAATGGCAATTTAGGTTTGCACCGATGGGTTAGGACCCCCATGCAGGGGTAAGGTAAAAGAAAAAAATAAACTAATTTTCAAAAGAAGGGGGTTTTAGTGCTCAAAAGGTACTTTGTGTGAAAGTTGTATTAATTTTTAATTTTGTGTTTGTAAGTTATCGCAGGAAGGAAGGGTACATTAAGCTGTTTTTACACTGGTACCAAAAGTTTTATAATACAGAATTATTTTTATTTAACTCAATATCCTTGAATTTCGAAAATTGATTAGTTGGTTTTTGCAAGTTGAATGTTCAAACGTTTCAACCACTAATTTTAATCTACAGAAAGGGTAATTTTGTGCATCATGATTGGGGATGCACCTAAATTTAACGGCCAATGTCTTATCCCTTTAGGTCCCTGAAGTTATCGTCCTTGTGTTTAGGTTAAAAGGACTTTTCTTACCACTAGTTATCTAACCACTTATATAACTTAAGGAACATTGCTTCTAGCTGATGACTTTAATTAAACAGAAGCACGAAGTATCAAATTATTATAAAATTAAAATATTTTGTGTAATGTAATAATGAATAATGTATATTGAGTTATAATATTTCTGTGACCGCTGTAAGAAATATCCTGTACAAAGCTAATAAAATAAAGTATAATTTTTTACCAAATTTCAATGGGTATCTATAAAAGCTTTTTATTTCTATATTTTGCTTTAAATATAATGTTAGGCAAGAAAATAAATCACGACCCCCCCCCCCCCCCCATCTTTCCTCACCACCCTGCTCCTCTTATTTGATTACAGCATAAGAACCACAAAGACTTTATTGCTATAAACTTAAATGCTATTATTCTTAGGGATCGTACAGAAAACCTTCTAGATGTAAAGCCGCACTCTATATGATTAAGAATATTTTTGTTTTATTATGATTAAGACAATGTTGTAGAAACTGATTCATTGGGAATTCACTTGTATTAAACTTAGATTAAAACTTCAAATCTACAAACTATCACCAGAAAAATTGCGCTCGCATATTTATAACTTTAGTTCTAATTACTTTGTAAGTGTGAATCTATGTAGCTTCCAATTAGCTGAGAATAATTTGCCTCCAGAAATGATTGATATAATTTCATATTGACTAGCCATTCCAGAACAGGGAACAGTTTTCTATCAATGGAAATATGTTTGAATGTCTAGTAAAGTCTCGTAAACGACTGAACCTAACGCTCCGCAATTTGTGATAGATTATTTACAACGGGCGAAGCCACTATTAAAATCAAAAAGAAAAAGACATAGGACCCACGGAGGGAAGAGTCATTGAGCTGTTTATTACACTATTCCTCAAAGTTGAGTGTTCAAACGTTTCAACCAAAAACTGTAATCTACAGAAGAGGTAATTTATATATTATCATTGGGTATGTATATAAATTTATTGGTCATTGTCTTATCCATTTGGATCCTTGCCTCGGACCATAGGTACAACTCAAAGTAACACCCATCAGACAACCAAAATGTAATGCTTTCAATTCTAATATTTGTTTTTATCCACCAAGTATACTCAACTCAATTTATATTACTACATGATTTAAATAGATCCAAATTTGTTAAGAAGTGTCTCTAATCCAACCAGCTACTATGTACATACTTTAGTGCCACTACTTATAATGATTATTATTATTAGCAGAGCAACGTATTATATAATACCCCATATACCCCTTAGCAAATATATTTATATTGCATCTACAATAGCGTCAAACTAAATGGTCAATTTATCCCTCATAAATTGACGATTTTTGTTGTAAATAGCCTAATATTTAAGATATTTTAAAGCTCTTTTTGGTAAAATCTGAAACAGCGTGTAAAGTGCCTTCAAAAAATGACGTCAAACAGTTAAATGACCAATGAGAGGCCAGTATGGTCAATTAGATGTATACTGGCCTATCATTGGTCATTTCATTGCATGACGTCATTTTTTGAGGCACTTTACGCTGTTTCATAAAATCTTTTTAAGATTTGTTGTCCTAACAACCGTAAAATAGCCTAAAACATGCCTAACGTAAATCGATTGATTACATTCTTTAGGTATTATCTACAATATTCGCTGAATATATGAGAATGATTATAGATGCTATAATAAATTTTTCAATCATTCACCTATCCATAGCTCCGAGATAACGTTAGAGTTGATCCATGATCAAGCGTTTATTAGATAAATCTGCGGTTAAGCCTCATTGATCCATTTAATGCTTTATATTTTTTTGTCAATTTCATAGTGCAGTATTTTGAATATATTACAAAGTAGAATGATTCCTCTTTTTAATACGAAATTTTTTTGTCTTTTTATTTATTTACTAGCGGTCTTTTTTTTTTTTTTGGGGGGGGGGGGGAGTAAATTTTTTAGTAGGAAGGAGGGGAAGCTCTCCTCCAATACACTTAATTACATTCCATGGACCAATGCAAATCTTACTGTAAAGGGGAACAATATCGGTTAATATTTTTATGTCTTTCTAAACTCATTTCATTACATAACTCAATTTTTAAAGGAAGAATAAACCGCAGCTACCTAACTTTTAAAATATTCCGCAGCTACTTTGAATAATGTTTTGAAAGCTAACTGTATTCAAATAATCTTATAACTAACTTATTATGTTTTGTCATAAGTATCACATTATACCATCAGGAAAGAAATTTTTATACAAATTTATTTTGCCAGAAATGCTTAATCCTAAGATATGCGACAATATATAGCTGACTCATGAAAAAAAAAAATCTGTAAAAATTTTTAATTAATGTACCGTCACTATGTATCGGCCAATAGGAGAATAGTACTATTCTCCTATTGGCCGATTGAGACAATATGTCTCTACTAGATTATCTCTATTTGCTTCATATAAAAACAGAACATTCCTCATTAAAAAAATGTACTAATTTTTGTACTGTATTAAGAGTTTTCAAAGAAAGAATTAGAAAACAGTAAGAAATTAGATAATTAAGAAACAAAAGGTATAAAAATTAAATAAAATTGCTCCCGTTCTATTGTTATAAGTTTGAACTTAATATATATATTTCTAGTGGTACATATTTATGTTTTTATACACGCAGATTGTGTTCTATAGAATATTTAATCAATATTTTTTTAAAAAACTTAATCCGTTCTATCGTTGTCGTCTATGTGTTTTTCTGTGTATAACACTATCTAATTATAGATAAGTTTCGATTAAAGAAATATATTTCTCGTATTCATTTGAATCCGGTGGATAGGAACCGGTTCTCATGAATACGAAAAAACTATGTCTAGCATCGTATTATATCCAGTTTTCTACGAATATAGAAATGTACAATCATAAGATTAAAACTAGTTTTTTTAGCCGGTGCCTACGGCACCACGGGGCTAAAAAAACTAGTTTTAATCTTATAATTGTACATTCTATATCTGCGGAAAGCCGTTTATAATACGATACGAGAAATAACTATTAATTCATTTGAAGTGTGCTATGTCTTCTCAGCTGTGTTTATATTCCCGATGATATTAGTTTATTTCAAAGATCCAGTACGAAATCTTGGGCAGAGTTGCATATAGCTCATGCCTCCTCTATTCTTTTACTTTAATACATCAACAGCTTAATTCATTGATTTGTTTTTTCCCAGGAGAGGGGGTGGGGGGTTGTAAATTAATTCATGATAATTTAACATTTAACTTTTTAGGGTTTCTTAACCATCACTCAAAATACGCACAATAAACACCTGCATAGAACCTATATGAAGGTTCCCTGAAAAGAAAAACTAATTCATCCTATAGGTTATAGAGATATTATCCCTCATACAGACTGATAAAATAACATATTTATGTACAAACATACCTCCTACTTTTTATATATATTGGTCTACGATATTTTATTTTAACCTATATATTCTAATTCAAATATATAATTACAATGGATGTGAGTGTTCTTGTTTAAGTATGTGTGGGCCTTACTTAAGGTTAAAGTCATTTCCTGTTAAAATTATGTCAATTATTATTGTCTCTTCCTTGTTTTTTTTTATCTAAATTTTTTTTTATTTTAGCGGATCTACTCTTCAAGAAGAGCATGTATTACTTTACGTCATTGCTTATTGTTATTTTAACTTCATTTAGTTTATATTTTCGTACGGGGAGAAAATCACCCAAAAATCAGACACGTGACGTCATAAAAATGAGGGAGATGAGAGGAGAAGGGGAGAAAACCCTAAAAAGAGATAGATAATCCCTCATTTTTATGACGTCACGGGGATGATCCCCAATTCCCATCTTTATTTATCAAGTCCCCAAATATTTATAATAACGTTTTCTACGCATTGTTGGTTTACCAATTTTTAGGGACTTTTACTGAATTTGGATCGGTTGGTTCATTAAATTGATTGACAGTCCAAACATTTCAACCACTAATTGTATTCTACGAAAAGGGTAATTTACATATAATCATAGTTAGATTTTAGAATATTTTAAAGCTATGATACTCTTGCAGATATTCGTCCCTGTGTTTCTCATTATAAGCTTTATAATGATAATTTTATTTTTAAGATTGTAATTATTATAAGGAGTGATAATAACTATAATTACATATTCCACGTTATTGGAATACATTTTACCCAGGGATCTAAAGGGATAAGACGATGGCCGATAAATTGATGTACATCGCCAGTGATGATACACAAAT